>NC_045618.1:7500000-8750000 GCF_009829155.1 Mustela erminea | reverse complement strand
TTAGTTAACTAAAAATGGCCAATAAGTTTGTGAAAAGGTGCTTAGTATCACTAATCATCAGGGACATGCAGAGCAAAACCACAATGAGATAATCACTGCACATCTTTTAGAATGGGTATTACCAAAAAGACAGAAGTTAACAAGTGATGGTGAGGATATGGAAAAAAGGAAGCCCTTGTACATTGTTGGTGGGAAAGTACACTGGTGCAGCCATTATGGAAAATAGTATGGGGGTTCCTCAAAAAATTAGAAAACAGAAGTACTTTATGACCCAGCAGTCAGACTTTTGGGTGTGTATCCAAAGGAAACAAAATCAGTGCCCCAAATAGATGTATGCACTCTGACATTCATTAATGCATTAGTCATAATAGTCAAGAGCCCACTGAGGGATGAATGTGTAAAGAAAATGTGGAATACACACACAGTGGAATATTATTCAGCCTTAAAAAATAAGGAAATCCTTTTATTTACAACATTATGGGTAAAAATAGCGGACATTGTGCTAAGTAAAATAAGCCAGACAGAGAGACAAAGACACTGCATAAGCTCACTTATATGTGGAATCTAAAAAAAGTGGAACTCAAAGAAACAGAGAGTAGAAAGGTGGTTGCTGGGGACCAGAGGAAAGGAGATGAGATGTTGGTCAAAAGGTACAAAATTTCAGTTACAAAAGATGAATGAAATTTGGAGATCTAATGTACAGCATGGACAGGATTATTAATAGTACTATATTATGCACCTGGTTATAAAATAGTCTATGTAAGATGATCAGTAGTACATATACATCTTGTTTAGCAGTCTGTTGGTTCACCCATTCATTCCATCTTTTGTCTTTATTTGATTTTTTATGGTGAAAATATCCATCTTTAGAATTAGTCAGCTGGAATCAGTTTAGATGCTCTCAATTTTGTTGGCAACATCTAAAGCCTCATGGTCAAGAGACTGATCACGGTGTTGACCTTGGCCCCATCAATGTCGTAAATTTCTTCACAGCCTGTTTGATATGGTGTGTTTTCCTTGATATCCACGGTGGGCATAAGTTGTGTTGTTTGTTATCTTCTATTTCTTCATGGTTGGGGGAACTTGATGACATGGTGGTCAGACTTGTTCCTCCTGGGGACACCCTTCTGAGGTTATTTGGCCTGTGGTCAGCGTTGTAGTGTCTTAGGCTGTTGGAAAGCCCGGTGACCTGCAGATCCTTTTTCTCTGGCTGTGGATGCCTTTCTGACCACCTTCTTGGCTTCAAAGACTTTGCTTTGACCTTGTCTTTGGGAAGGGCAGGGGCTTCCTTTGGTTTTGGTGCTACCTTTATTAAAAGCTCACCTCTCTATTGAGAGAAGGCATGATAAATACCAAAAATAGATTTATTTTATAGTTGATTGTTTGACATTTTCTTTTGCTTGAAAGTACTTAAAAATTATTTTTTTAAAAACCTAATTTGGCTTTTTTGAAAAGTAAATAAATATGAGCACATATATAACATCACCTTGATTTATTTGTAAATTTGATCACACCAGTTATTGTGATGGCTGTCTAAGGAAATTTTGGGAGTCCCTTCATCCCAGACGGGAATGCTGTCCCTGGCTCTATTTTGAAATGTCACTGAGAGGCAGGTGAATCGGTCCCTTACTATTGCCCCGTTTCCCCAAACCATTTCTTTCCCAGCAGAGGAGGTGACCTTATGAAAGCTACTGGATTTGGCGGAGCATAAGTCCAGAAACCAGGGCCAAGGAACACCATCATAGGAATGGGAGGTTGATCCATTAAGCAAAGACTGCTTCATTCCACTGGAATTCAGAACGATTCAACAGAGCCATGTAACCATTTGTTTCAAATGAGAAGGTGGCAGATGGAAAGTGTCATTCTGGCTCCTCATGGTTCTTTCTGGTCTTGACTCCATAGTTCCCTTGAGATGGATCCACCCCTTCATTCTGAGTAATTTTTGCTTAATGGGTAAACCTGAGGTGCTCAAGACTTGCACTCAGGCACAGAGCAGGGGGCTGGCTCCACGAGTCTCATTTGGATGCTGGAAAGCCTTGACAGGACAGAGAAGTAGTTAGATCTTGGAATAAGGGGCTGTGCTTCTTCAGACCATGGAGAAATCCAGCCCGTGAAGAGCAGTTCCTGTGGTTCCCTCTTGGGGTAGGTCAACATTTTAGCCAGAGCTCGAAGGTTGTTCAAAATCTATTAATTTAGGAATATTGTCCATATTTATTCTAACCGTCTGCCATCATAAACACAGAGCTGTTGGCAATAAACAGTCATACTAATTGGAAGTGACAGGACTCTTCTGGCTAGCCCGTCAGGCCAAGAGAGGGACATCACAGAGAGAAACTGAGGTCTGCTCGCTGTCCTCTGTCTGGAGAGGAGACAGCCTTGGGGGAGGATCTTTACAGAGTAACACATTCTCCTATGAGGACTTTTGTCCTGACCCTGGGTCTTTACATTCCCATTTTTTATTTCTTCCTTTCCCTCCTCCTCACATCCTGTTGGAACAAGTCCTTGGGTTCCTAACCTGCTCTGGAGTTTGCTGCTAAGTGCCAAGTTGAAGTACATCTGCACTTTCTCAGCAAACTCATCATTTGGGTTGCTTCATAATTAGATTTTCCAAAAACCTCTCTCCTCATATATCAATTACTCCACTCCCTTAATCATCTTCCTCAATGTTCTCCATGATCCTACTCATTTGTCAAAATGTGTCTGCGCTGCAGCATTTTCAAAAAAAAAAAAAAAAGGAAAAGAAAGGAAGAAAGAGTGATCCTTAGTAATAGTGTGCCGTGTGCAGTGTCTACTTAGCTGCAATCTTGAGATCTCCCTCCCACGTTTTTCCCTCTGCTCCCCACGTGCCCTGCCAGATGGGAGCACTGCTTTCTGAATCCGAAAAAGAGGCTTGTTCAGTTTAATGGACTTGTGGATTTCCGTGATGGTGGTTTTAGAAGGAAAGCGTTCTGGAAATCAATACGGTCTGTGTCTATGTCCCTGTGTACGTAGATCTAACTTCCTGAAACATTAGCCAGTTTTACAACTAATTAACCTATGGTGACCTTGGTGATCACTCTAGAGACAAGATGAATTATGGGATGGATTCCTGATCCCTTGTTGGGTAGTCAGCACGAGGGGGGGATGTGTCCGAACTCGGACACAGAACAGGAAGCCCTTCATTCCAAAGGGAGTCCCGGAACTGCCCCCCATGCCCCTCAGTTCTGCCCTGTGATTTAATCTTGGTCCTGCCCCCACCAAAATATGCATAAAGGGAACAAGCGACCAAGTTTTAGGCAACAAACACATATAAGGAAAGATAGATATTTCCACAATTTGTCATGTAGGTCTTTCTGCAGAACCTGATGCAAATATACTGTCTTTGACATGTTCTCTTCTACTTGTAGACATTATTTTATAATGGACAGATATTTATTCTTTATTGCAGTCACTAAACATGAGTGATTCACTTCTTCAGTTGATCGGTGAGAGTTTTTAAATGCCTTATTCACTGATGGATTCATTTTAAATGCCTTATTCACTGATGGATTCATTCTTTTATCACACATTTATTAAGAGTTTACAATAAGCTGAGTCCTGTGTAAGGCACTGGGGACTGGATGGTGAGTAGAAATAGATATGGTCTCTGTCCTGATGGGTTTTCTAAATTCATAAAGACATGTTAATCATAACATTCCATAAATACTTATAAAATCATAGTTATGATAACGTGTCTGCAAAGTACCTCAATGAATGTCTTGTGGCTGGGTGTTTTGGATTTCTGATTAACTGAATTTGCCTGTGGTCATCCTGGACCAAATGAGACACCCTGTATAGAAATGCCTTTCTCTGTGATGGCTGCGAAGGTGAGGTCATGTTGCATTGCCTATTTTGCTTAGGATTTGGTAGTTTTAACTAGTATTTACTACTTACTTAACATTGTTTAGCTTATGAGATTCATCAGATGAGTCCCAAATGTAATATCCCCATATTTCTAGGCATCCCCGTGATGCCTAGAAAATTAATATATATACGTGTGTATATGTACATATACATAAAAATATATATCTTAATTAAAGAGATATGTATAGCATTTGTATATAGTATTAGTAGACAGATCTTTGAAAGTCTGAAAATCATCTGGCTTGCTGGGATTTTATGTCCTTTGTATCAAAGTGGAATTTGACTCCAAACCTGGTAGAAAATTAAGTTTCTTTTTACCCCTGGTGTTCACTGATAAATGTCTGCATGATAGGTTTTACTGAAGACTTGAGACCGAAGACAGTTGTGATGGTCATTAAACTTCAGGGCAGTATAGCAAAACCCCCACAAACAAAAACGGACATCCCAGAATTTAAAAGTCCCTCAAGCATTTCCTTTCCTCTTTAGGGAATTTTTGCTTCTAGTCCCTTCAGTGCAGACTTTCATTTTCCCACATTGCTCTGTCTATCCCTGCTATGACCTGGGGGAGTCCTTCAACAATTATTCTCTTTTGTTGAAGATAATAGGATTTACTGAAGAGAACTAAAAGGGTCCCATAAGCAAATAAACTTGGGGAGCTCTGGTTCAAGTACAAGAGGATTTTGAAAACAGATTTGGCGGTCTTTAGTACACTAACATATGTTGTAAATTCCCAAGAAAGTGAGTTTTTTTAAAAGAAAGTGGATTTTAAAAATCTTTAAAAAGATCCATCCTAAGTATTTCTTAGCCCTTATATCACTTATGGTGACTCTGGCTGCACACAGCACAAACTCTGGCTTATAATCATCTGAGCAACAAGAAATCTTATTGTTTCACATGTCTGGAAGGTCAGCCATAGGTAGTTGATCTGTGGCTCAGTGACAAAATGAAAGGGTTAAGTCTTTCCCTTCTTTGCCTCTGCCATATTCAGTGTTGACTTTATACCTTGGTCACAGGATGGCTGAAGCAGGTGCGGATCTCAAATCTAAAATGACAGTATCCTTAAGAAAAGGAGTGACTGTTTCTTCCTGGGACATTTTCTTAGGCGATAAGAAGCTTGTTCCCGAATCCCCCAGTAGACTATCTCTCACATGTCTTTGACTAGAATTGGGTCTCAACCTTATTGCCGAGCTAATCCGTGGTAAGGAGGATGGATGAACCCTCCCTGAAGCACCTGGCTACACGGGGATAAGTCGATACCTGCGCGAAATTGAGGTTCTGTTTGGAAGGAGTTGACTGCTGGGCAGGCTGCTAATCACGGCCTTTAAAGCAACATTGACTGAATTGTGTCCTTCCCAATTTTTATATGTTGAAGCCTTAACCGTATTGCAGCTGACCGTATTTGGAAATAGGGTCTTCAGGAAGTAATTAAGGTTAAATGAGCTCATAAGGGTAGGGCTCTAATCTGATAAGACCAGTAGCCTTAGAAGAAGAAGAGAAAGATCACGGGGGTGCACACACCCGAGAAAAGCCAGTGAACGTGGTACAGGAAGGCAGCCATCTGCAAGCGAGGAAGAGTGCTCTCCCCAGAGACCAACCCTGTGGACCTTGATCTGCAACCTCTAGTCTCCAGAACTGTAAGAAAATTAATTTCTGCTCTTTAGGCAGTGCAGTCTATATGGTGTTTTGTTACGGCAGCCCAAGCGGACTGATATACACAGCAGTATGATAGGAAATTAAAATAGTATGATTTCTAGAAAAATTATGAAATGCTCCTTTTTTAATACCAGTGCCATGCCCTCGAGCTGCTCAACAGAATTTGTGGTGGACTTTCCTCATCTTTTTAATGCTTACCAAAGGTCCTGTATGTTCACGTGTACATACGTGTGTATACCATTATACACACTTGGTTTTTTGTTGATTACCTTTTATTTTTTAAGGTTAAATTTTACCTGCTGTTCTGCCAGTTGTTTATTCTTACTCAACAAAAACACAGAGCGCTACCCTGTTCCTTGGATGAATTACGTAGACACGTCATGCAGACGTATTACCATTTCTTCAGCCCATCCCAGTGCGGGAGGACGTTGTGTGAAGGGGCTCCCATGCTTTGGTGAACGCGCAGCATCTGCTGGGATTGGTGTTCAGCACAGTAGCCTCTTGGACCTGCTGATTGTAGCATAACAGTTTCCCTCTCTCTCTGTAGGTTGTCCTAAGGAAGACTTAACTTCTTTGAGGCTCTCATGACCTTTGACCATAGCCACATGTAGTTGGCTGTTGGTACCCAAAGGGCCAGATGACTCAGGGCACTACTGAATGACCATGTGATGGACAGTCCTCATCTGATGCCTGTGTATCAGGAGTGCTAACGTCCCAGTCTTCAGGGGACCAAACACTTGGTTCTTTCATGCACGACATGGTACTGTTACGGAAACTGTGACATAACTCAGCCGCTGACTTAAGTCTGTCTTGGGTGAACTTTTCTACAAGCTTGAATAGAGTAAATCTGACTAATGAATTTATAAGCAAGGTTTTGGCAACATAAAAAATTCTGGCCTCCCTAGAAAAGATTTAAACATTTTCCTGTTGTTTACAAGGAAAATTATTTCCCATGATTTATGTTATTTGAATTTGATTCTGTTCATCAACAACACTCTGCAAATGTAGGAAACCCACCCTAGAAAGGCATTTAATCTTTAAGCTCACTTAATTCTACCAATTGGGGTTGTTAAAATAAACACAGGAGATTCTAACATGCCTGGGAGTTGACAAAACCACCCAGTTTGCAAAAGCCAAGATGTTGTATTTATCATAGACAAAGATGACCTTCACTTGGGGACTGGATTGATTTCCAACAGAAAGGTTATTCTGTAAATCCAGTTCCCATATGAGTGCTGTTCATTGTTTCACACACATCTCCGTTTATTGACTCTGTTGTTGGAAGGTCCAGATACCCTCCAACTAGGTATTTTGAAAGGTTTGTCTAACAATCTAAGTTTTCATTTCTTCATTTTTAAAGCCTTACTTGGGTTGGGTTTATTTTAGGGGATAGCACGGAGAAGTCGAGGCAAAGAAAAAGAAGCCGAGTCCTTAACCGATGGATCGGAGAGTTAATTTTTTTTAAAATAAATCTTCTCTTGGGCACCTGGTTGGCGCAGCCCATTAAGCATCTGACTCTTGGTTTCGCCTCAGGTCCTGAACTCAGGGTTGTGAGATGGAGCCCTGCATCAGGCTCTGCGCTCTGAGGAGCTGGCTTGGGATTCTCTCTGTCTTTCTTTCTGCCCCTCCCTTGGTCTCTCTCTCAAATAAGTAAGTCTTTTTTAAAAAATGAACTTCTCTCTTGATTTAAAAAAGTTAGATGGAAAAATATCTTTCCCAAGTCTACTCAATCCTTTGCACTTCTTTTATATCATGTCTTTCTAGGCAAGGGGACTTACCATTTACCCAGACTACAGACCCTGGAGGGGGAGCTACTCCCCAAGCTTCATTGCTTAAAGGTGTTAACTTTATAGGACTTCTTAGTTCCATCATATTCTGCAAGAGTAATGGCCACCCATATTTTCATTCATTTTCATCATGCTGTTGCCGCCAAGTATCGAGACTTTTTTAAATTGGGAAAGAGGATATAGTCTTCTTATTCAAATTCCCACCCAAACACTTTCATGTATTACAAGGGCATGGCATATAATAATGAGGTAATAAGTACAATTATATACCTACTAATATACTGATAATCAAAAGTATATTAAGCATGTATTCAATTATATAACCTGTGTGAATAAATTATATATGATTAAAATGCGTATCTATTATTACCATCACACTCAGCTAATGCAATTTAATTTTATTTATTTTTTATTATTTTTTAAAAGATTTTATTTATTCAAGAGGGAGAGGGAGATAGAATAAGCAGGAGGGAGGGGCAAAGGGACAAGCAGACTTTCTGCTATGCCCGGAACCCGACATGGGCTCCATCCCAGGACCTGAGCTGAGCTGAAGTCAGACACTTAACTGACTGAGCCACCCAGGTGCCCCTTGGCTAATGCAATTTTCATAATACATAGGGATAGTCTGGTCTACAAGTGTCCTAGAACCACTGTTGACTTGTCTATGGGTCTACTAACACCTAGGAAAGATATTGAGGGATTCTCTGTATATAGTTTCCAGATCTTTTCCTCTCTTCTCTAGAGAGAAGGGTCACCCATGAAATGTCACCCTCAGGTAGAGGGAGAGTTTCTTGTGCTCTCATGTCCAGGAAGGCCATTTTGGGCAGGGTGTTGATTAAAGATGTCATTTGACTGTCATCTTCCTGGTCTTTTAAAGTGGTTTAACTAACAAGCACATGCAGCTTCCTGCTGCCCACGTCTGAGATGTTTGACCACAGAATAGGAGCTTTAAGTAGAACATGACTTTTAGAAATCTGTCAGTCCACAAAGATGATGGTGTCACATGACTCTGTGACTCAGTGGCTTGACAGACCTTTTTTTTCTCAGCATGCAGAGACTGCTTGTTGTCCAGCTTCACGGAGCAAGCCTTGTCCAGGGGTCGGGTGATGGCATCTGGTCTTCGTCTCCACCCCCATGGCACACATCAGGCACCGCCTGAGACACCTCATGGCTGGAGGGTGGGGTGGGAAGAGCAGTGGGGAGGTGCAGGGTTACAGATCGCTGAAGGATATCAAGATGCTTATCTGCAAATGTAGAAAGTGTCCAACTCTCACGCCACCTTGGGAATTTTGGGGCCACCATTTTATTATTGAAATGCATTTATGTGGAGGTTTAGAAGCTTTGACTCTGTCCTCTCAGCCACTTTAGATGCTGCATGGGCCCCAGAGGGCTGGAAGCTCCTTCTCTCCTAAGGGCCTTTGTAGCACAAGAGCAGGTGGTTCTGACCACATGGGGGGAGGTGCCAGCAGACAAAGAAGGCCAGTTTGAGACCATCCATTTAACTTGATCACAAAAGTTCCATGAAGACTAAAGTCTGTGTTGGACAGGGGAGGAAAGGGCACTTACATGTGACCCTGTTTCCTCACCTCTTCCTTTTCTTGGCTTGCCTGCCTGCCTGCCTTTGTGCCTTCGTGCCTTCCTTTGTTTTTCTTTAAGTAGGCTCCATGCCCAGAGTGGAGCCCAGTGTGGGTCTTGAACTCACGATCCGAGGTCAAGACCTGAGCTGACATCCAAAGCTACTCAGGTGTCCCTCTG
This sequence comes from Mustela erminea, assembly GCF_009829155.1. Taxonomy (NCBI): domain Eukaryota; kingdom Metazoa; phylum Chordata; class Mammalia; order Carnivora; family Mustelidae; genus Mustela; species Mustela erminea. The sequence goes on along the minus strand of NC_045618.1, from coordinate 8,740,923 downwards.
CTTTTCTTTCTCTCTCTATTTCTTTTTTTTAAAGGTTTTATTTATTTGACATAGAGATAGAGAGTACATGTAGGCAGAGCAGCAGGGAGAGGGAGAAGCAGGCTCTCCGCTAAGCAGAGAGCCTGATGTGGGGCTCGATCTCAGGACCCTGAGATCATAACCTGAGCCAAAGGCAGCCGCTTAACCCACTGAGCCACCCAGGCGCCCCTCTGCTTTTCTTCCTTAATCAATTTCTTGGAAGAAAGTGCTTTAGAACCAGAACCATACTTGGAATCAGAAAACCTGATTTTAGGGACACCGGGTGGCTCTGTCGGTTGAGCACCTGCCTTTGACTCAGGTCTTTCCCAAGGTCCTGGAATTGAGCCCCACATCAGGCTCCTTGCTCAGTGGGGAGCCTGCTTCTCCCTCAGCCTGACACTCCCCCTGCTTGTGCTCTCTGTTTTTCTCTCTGACAGATAAATAAATAAAATCTCAAAAAAAAACCACCCTGGTTTTAAATATCTGCTCTGAGAAAGTTTGTTCATCTCCCCAGTTTTAGTTTCTTCATAGTAAAATGGGACAATCTCAGATCTGTTGTAGAAGATTTGAAATAAGGAAGTCAGGGCTTGGCAGGGAGCTTGCCACATAGTGACTGCTCAGTGGATTCCAGTGACTACCAATCCACTTTCAAAACAGGGAAGAACCTTCTGTTATGTTGAGGGCAACATATTAGTATCCTTAACATAGCAAAGCCTCAGTGTCCTTATTCCCTATGGTGTTTTTGAGAACCCAGGTAAAGAGGCCAGCCCATTGTACTGGCAAAATTGTTCTCTGGAAGCTGGTAAACTTTCATTCAGACAACATCCCTGGAGACCTACCCCATGCAAAAGCCTTGTTGTCGGGTGTTGCAAGATTTACCAGGCTATGTCCTTTCCCTGGAGAAGATTAGGTTGCATAATGGGTCTGAGGCGAGGGCATAAATGACTGTCCAACAATCCCCTCAGAAGGCTCTGAGAGGGGTGCCCGGGTGGCTCAGTGGGTTAAACCCCTGCCTTTGGCTGAGGTCCTGATCCCAGGATCCTGGGATGGAGTCCTGCATTGGGCTCTCTGCTCAGCAGGGAGCCTACTTCCCCTCCTCCCTCTTCCTGCTGCTCTGCCTACTTGTGATCTCTCTCTCGGTCAAATAAATGAATGAAATATTGAAAAAAAAAAAAAAGGAAGAAAAGGGGCTCCGAGAGGCCGAGGGGAATGCGAAGCATGCGGAAATGTTTCGTGGTGTAGTCTGTGTTTGTCAGTCTAGACAGAACACGTTCTCAGCATTCGGAGAGCATCACATCATCAAAAATTGCTGTGCTTGTATTTGAAAGTCGCCATGTACCATCTCACCTGAGATAGATACAACACTTGTCTTTTAAATGATAACTCAGTGTTGAAAGTATTGTCGTAAGGCTCGTTCCTTAGGATATTGATTCCAGAAACCGCAGTCTGAATTTTTCCTTCCCTTATAAGGTTTCTGTATCACTCAGGAGTAAGAAACCATTGCTGGGGCTCGGGGGGTGGCTCAGTCGGTTGAGCATCTGACTCTTGGTTTGGGCTCAGGTCACGACCTCAGGGTCTTGAGATCCAGCCCTGCGTTGGGCTCGGTGCTCAGCAGGGAGTCTGCTTGAGAGTCTCTCTGTCTCTGCCTCGGCCCCTCCCCACTCTCTCACACTCCCTCTGTCTCTCAGAATAAATAAAGAAATCTTTAAAAAAAGGAAACTGTTGTTTCAGATGAGAGTGGATGGTTAGATAGAATTTTGGTCCCCAGTTTTTCTGGCTTTCTGGTTGGGAGATGGAGCCCTGCGTGTGCTCTGGCTCTCTCTGCTGTCCCGTCATGGCTGCGATTTCCTTGCCAGGCTCATTCATCAGTAGACTTTCTAGTTCTTGTCTTCCGAATGTGTTAAAACCTTTAGTTGCCCGATGACTTCCCCCTCCCACTACCTCCACAGTTAATGGAATTGTTTGTCTTTGTATTTCCCCAATGAAATTAATGGAGTTTTGGGAGGCGGGCACGTGAATTCACGTTACAAGTTTGCTTTGAATGAGAAGCCCGTACCTGTTGTGCTGTCTTTCCACACATCCCTCTGTCCATCCACTCACCATCCCCTCCTTTTGGTCAAGACTTGCTCAGGATACAATAGATGAAAATAATTTAGTAATTCCAAGTGGAATAGAAAAACAGCTTAACGTAGAAGAAAAATTTCTTCCCCTGCAGTCTAAGCAAGCCATCAAACTTGCCACGGCACTTCTGGGTGAAGATTGACAGCTGAGGCTTATAGTGGTGGGGGGTCTGGGAAGATACCCAGGCTCTCTAGAGGGAGTCTGAAACAAAGCAGTGGGCCTCCACTGGTAGCTTTACTGTAGGCTTCACTACAAGCTTCTCGACTGCCCTGGAGGAATCATTAGGCCGTGTCCCTGTTCTCAGCAGAGCTGAGCAACCCACCTAGCAGCACCCGGTACCCACTGCCCACCCAGTAACTTCTTTGCTTCCTTGCCCTCCTCTCACCGCTCCAACTCACTCCTGGTATCCTTCAAAACAAAAACAAAGGGGCGCCTGGGTGGCTCAGTGGGTCAAAGCCTCTGCCTTTGGCTCAGGTCATGATCTCAGGGTCCTGGGATCGAGCCCCGCATCGGGCTCTCTGCTCAGCGGGGAGCCTGCTTCCTCCTCTCTCTCCGCCTGCCTCTCTGACTACTTGTGATCTCTGTCTGTGAAATAAATAAATAAAATTAAAAACAAAAACAAAAACAAAAGCCTTCTTTGTGATACTTACTTTATGTGGTTTCTGGAGATAATATGGGGTTACAATTAAGGTACATTTAAGTTTAATGTACTGAAGACTTTTGCAGTCTTCACTTAGTAATTTATTTACACACCAAATGTATATTAAAAAAATGACTGTGGAGGAGGAGCTATGGTAAGTATTCAGACTTAAAAGATCATAACATAGTTTGTGTCCTCCAAGAGTTTCGAGCTGAATGTGGACCTAAATATACAAATAGATCATGTCTGTGTTACTGTACAAAGGCTGCATGAAGAGAAAGTTCTTCAGAGGAAGACCTTTATGGAGGCTGGAACTTGAGCTGGGTGTGGGGTGATTGGTAGGAGTTAGCTAGATGGGAAAAGATACAGAGGGAAGGAAGGCTTTCTAGAGAGTGGAAAGTGTGTGTCAAACCTGTGGAAAAACAGGAAAACACCAGACCGTGATGTGTGGAGGGGAATTTCAGGAGCATCACATGTCTCATGTTCTCTGGGAGGCTGTTGGATTTGTTGGCAATAAACCCAAATCCTTTAAAGAAGTGGGATTGCCGCTATCATCTGAGTTTATTTTTTTAACTTTTATTTTAAAAATATTTATTTTAGAGAGACAGAGAGCCAGGGGTGGGGTATGGGCAGAGGGAGAGAGAGAATCCTCAAGCAGACTCCCCACTGAATGTGGAGCCTGATTGGGGGGGACGGATGCCATGACCCTGAGATCATGACCTGAGCTGAAACCGAGAGCCAGCCGCCCAACCGCGCAACCAACTGAACCACCCAGGCGCCCCCATCATCTGAGTTCAGTGAAGACCGCGATTTCTAGAAGAGAGAACTACCTTAAGGATGTTGGGATTCACAGGCATTAATCCCGTCAGTCAAGAACTGAGCCCCCAGTCACAGTGGGGCTTTGAGACAGATGTAAGTGAATAAGGGCCTCTACTGTCTGAACCTCAGGCTCTAGTTTGGAAAGAGCCTCTGAAAACTCTTGGATCTGCTTTTAAGGCCTTCGTTTTAGTTCAGAGAGAAGGATGTTCATGAATCTTTGCTTGGAGGTCCAGCAATTGTGGCACCTGCAGGAGGCATCACTGAGGGTCCTGAGCATTTGGCCTGAAAGGAAGATGGCCCCGGGAGTGTTCCCCTCAGCCAGGTCTACTGAGCACCGGTGGCTTGGATCTGTGGTGTGCAAGAGTGATTCGGAGACCAGCAGCAGCAGCTCCTGAGAAGTCGAAGTGTGATTTCTGAGGCCCCCAACCTGGACCTCCTGAGTGAGAAATTCTGGGGATGTGGCCCCCCACCCTGTGTTAAGGAGCCCTTCAGAGGAACCTGATGCTCGCTCTGGCTGGGGAATCCCCCCGCCAGGGTGGGTGAACTTTTCTGGTGCAATTTCCATGTCCTGCCAAGAGAGGGAGCACTTTGTAGGCCTTTGCATCCTCTTTACCCCTTCTTTCCCAAAAGACCTAAGTGGTTTTTTGGAGAGAGATGACTCACCATTAGATCCAATGACAACTTTTTTTTTCTTCCCTAGTAAAATGCACATAACATATAATTTACCATTTTAACCATTTTTGAGTGTACGACTCAGTGGCCTTAATTATATTCCCAGTGTTGTGCAAGCATTACCACTGCTTATTGCTAAAACTTTTTCATTACCCTAGACAGAACTCTGCAATTATTAAGGAATAGCTCCCGTTCCCCTCCCTACAGCCCCAGATTGCCTTGAATCTGCTTATGAATTTGCCCATAATAAGTGGCTCATGTAAGTGGACAGAATCATAACAATATTTCTCTTTCTGGGAATGGCCACCTTTTGCAGTGCTGGTTGTGTTGGTGCTGGGGGTGCTAAGTCATGGTACCGAGTATGGGGCCCCCTGTTATATACCTCAACCAAACAGACCGTAATGGTCAGGCCTGTCTTTGTTCTGTCCTTTAGCTGGAGCAAAATCAGGTGCATTTTGATGCATTCATGAACTATTCCGGAACTATCTGTTGGGTCCCTGCTCTGTGCTCTGCAGTGAGCTAGGGATCCTGTCTCTCCTTTTGGGCTTCCAGACATTTCTAGAGTGGATTGTATCACATGGAGTGTGTGCTAGAGCAACAGTTGTACTGTAGCAATATAGCAAACACTCTGTCACATTTTATTTTGCATATATGTGCATAATTACATACTGTACTCATTATACATTTATATATGTGTTACAGTAGAGGATTATAGTCACACATCCCTGTATATTTTACTTTATGAATAATTTAAGAAAGCCCAAGGGTAATATTTGCTTTAAGTGCTAACGTGAGACTTACACCCCCATGTAGAGAAAGACTCCCCAGAATGTGCAAGAGCTTATTGGAATCCCCACCCTTCTTCCCCCTTAGGCATTCGTCTTCCCCGTCCTGGCCTTGGGGAGTCTCCAAAGCTTTTGCCTGAGTCCTTGATCCTCATGCTGCTGCCCCTGGATCTGGAAGTACTTCAACACCGTGTCCGCTTTGCAGAGCTGCTGCTTCTGACCAGGCGGGCGGGGTCCTTCCAGCCTTGCTCGCAACCTCTTGTCACACTCCCTGCCGACCGTTACTCAGCAAGCCAGGCTGAGGTCTGGGTTTCAGTTTCTCTTATAAACATTTTTGGTGATGGAGGCGCCTGGGGGGCTCAGTCGGTGAAGCCTCTGCCTTCAGCTCAGGTCATGATCCCTGGGATTGAGCCCTGCAGCGGGGGTGGAGGGGTGTCCCTGCTCCACGGGGAGTCTGCTTGTCAGCTTGTGCTCTCTCTGCCACCATTTCTGTTGCTATCTCTGTCTCTCTCTCCAATAATAAAATCTTTTAAAAAAAATTTCAGGGATGGATAATGGCTCCCTGGAGCTGTCTTTGGCAGCATCTGGGTAGAGCTGGAGGGCAGGGATTGTTTTTCTTCCTCCCTGCCCTGCCCCACCACCCAAGAGAAAGAGGGACTTGTTCCATGCTGGACTCAACCTTTGCACTGTGCACTATGCATTCTTGGTTTTTTCTTTCATGATGCAGGGGCCATCTTGGTTTGCATTTCTGTTTTGTCATCTCTCCCTTGAAAATGGTGATTGGCAAGATCCATTTGCCATTCATTTTCCTTGGTAACCCAGCCCCATGTGTGTGTGTGTGTGTGTGTGTGTGTGCGCGCGCGCGTGCTCACGTGTGCATGCCTGCTTTTATCCATCCGCTACTCTCTCTCAAGCCGGGCAGGAGGCCGGGACTGTGACAGATGGCGTTCTGGGCGCCTGTGCTCTGCAGGCAACGTGTTCTATCCCTTGTCAGCGTCCTCCTGCTTTATGCACCTGTTATTAACCAACTTCCCCGCCCCCACCACTTTCTGTCTCTGCTGCTACACCCCCGCATCCCAGGCACCCAGCTCTCGAGAGGCCTCAGGGTTAAGTTATCAGGACTGCTCCCTTCCTTCTCTCTGCCCACTTTTCTCCTTCTCTCTGAAAGCTCTGTGGGCCCAGTGGTGGGGTTAAGTGCCCAGAGGTTGGGGTCAGACAGACTCAAGGCCAAATTCCATCTCCGTTGCTTCCTAACGTTTCTTCGGGCAGGTTCATGTACCATGATTAGTTCCTTCATCTTTAAAATGGGGATCATTAGAGAAATAACTGAGCTAATGTTACTCTCACACTAAGCTGTCAGGAAGTCCTGTTCGCTCTAAATTCAAAATAAATCGACCCTCCTCTTGAGAGGATCGCTCTAGCTGTGTCCGAAGAACAGTCGGAAGGAGGCTGGGAGTGTGGGTCCTCTGGTTGGGGGTTGATAGCAGTAGTTTGGTGACAGCTGAAATTTAGGTAATTTCTGTTTATTTAAACGTTGAAAAATTTTTTCAACAACGTTTTCTGTTTTTCAGTGTAAAAGCCTTTGGTCTCTTTTGTTCAGTTTATTACTGAGTATTTTATTCTTTCTGCTGCCATTACAAGTGAGATTGCTTTTTTAAAATTTTCATTTCTGAACTACTCATTGCTAGTATACAAGCTACAATTGACTTTTGAAAAAGTTTTTTTTTTTACTGAAATTCAGTGTAGTTCAATTCAATTTAGTGTATTATTGGTTTCAGGGGTAGAAACTAGTGATTTATCAGTTGCATATAACATCCAGTGCTCATCCCATCACATGCCTTCCTTACTGCCCATCCCTCAGGGACCCCATCTCCCCACGTCCACTCCCCCCCTCCAGCAACCCTCAGTTTGTTTCCTAGAGTTAAGAGTCTCTTACGATTTCCCTCCCTCTCTGCTCTTATTTTTCCTCCCCTCCCCCTATATTCATGTGTTTTATTTCTTCAGTTGCACATATGAGCAAAATCATATGGTTTTTGTCTTCCTCTGGCTGACTTATTTTGCTTAGCCTAATAACCTCTAGGTCCGTCCATGTCATTGCAAATGACAAGATTTCATTCTTTTTGATGGCTGAGTAATATTCCACACAATTCACTTTTGTATATTGATTTTTTTTTTTTTTTTTTTTTGGTGGCCACATGGCAGAACTTGTTCTGATAGTTTTTTGGTGGATTCTTTTAGACCTTGTATATACGAAACCAGGCCATCTGTAGGTAGAGAATCATTCTGCTTCCTCTTTCCCAGTCTGTATGCCCGTCACTTATTCATTCCTAAATGCCCTGGCTACGGCCTCCAGTACAATGTTGAACAGAGGCGGGGAGTGAGGATGGCCATCCTTAGCTTGCTTCTGATCATGGGGGAGAAAGCATTCGGTCTTTCTCTCTGTGTATTACATTAGCTGTGAGTTTCAAGTGGATTCCTTTATCAGGTGCGGAAGGTTCTCTTCTGTCCCTAATGTGGTGAGGGTTTTTATGAAACTGTGATGGGTTTCGTCAAATGCCTTTCCTGTGTTGGTTGAGACAATAATGTGGTTTTTATCCCATATTCTGTTATTATGGTGGATGATTACATTGGTTGATTTTCAGGTGTTAAACCAACCTTGTTCCTGGGATAAATGCCCCTTCACCATGGTATGTAACCCTTTTTGTCTGTTGCTGTATTTGGTTTGCTTCTTGTAGATTTCTCTTCTAGTCCGTTTCTGGCTTCTACTCTTGCTTCCCTGGAGTCCTTTTTCATTTACTTTTCAAAAAATAGAGTATCCAAAGAAACCCTAAAACATGTTAGCTCATTTGCTCAAAATCCTATAGGGAATGCTTTGCTTGGAGAGAAGTGAAAGCCTTTGCCATGCTTTCCAGGGGCTGCGTGAATGGTCCCCGTTACTCCCCTCGGCTAACACTCCCCTCCCTCACCTCTTTGGCTCGGGAAGTCCCGCGCAGCTTGCTTTTCCTCGAACAAATCAGCCTGTGGTCATTCAGAGGGTCTGTAGAGGCTGCTTCTGATATTTGGATGACAACTTTGTTTCCTCCTTCACATCCCTGTCCAGAGACGTTACCTTCACTAGGAGGCCCAGTTTAGACAATCTCTTAGATCTTAACCCATCCTGGTACATCTGATGTCTTTACCCTGTTTTTACTTTTTCTGTTTTTCCCTTAGCATTTATCACATTTTAGAATACAACTTTAATGTACTATTCAAAAATACATGGTCTATTAACTACTCTTTTTTTCATGCTGACTCAACCCTTTCGAGTGCAAAAAATCTTTATCCATTTATCTCAGCACATAGCATAGGTGCTCAGTAAATATCTGTTTGATGAATGAATAGCACATTTAAAGTGCCTGGGCCAGAGCCTAATTTTTGGAGAAAGTTCCATGAATATTTGATGGTGCTCTGTATTCAAATACTATTAAATGGTGGGGGTAAAATAATGCAAAATGAAAGTTTCCTGTTTTCTGAAGTTTGCAGACTGGAAGAGGAGTCAGACATTAATAGACACAACTGAGTGAATAAATTACAAATTGAATTGTGCAATGAGAAGAGGGGGAAGAAAGGATAAACACACCAATAAAGGACCTGGGCCTAGACTGGCAGTCAGGGAAGGCTTCCCAGAGGAGGTGGCAGCTAAATTAGGATTTGAAGGATGAGGTATGAGCTACAGGTGAAGGAAAAGGTAAGGCTTAGAGCATTTTAGGCTGTGGCATTAGCGAGGACAGAGGATAAGTGATGGGAACATGTTCCAAAGCTTGACAAAAGGCTGAAGGGGCGGAAATATAGACCGTATGAGAGGGTGATGTGGGACAAGGCTAGGTGGAGGGATGGCAGCACCCAGGCTTGGTAGATTCTCCTGGACCATGTTTCGGATTTGGGTTTTCATCCAAGAGCAAGATTGGGTGTGGGGTAGCAATGGGTGGGTGCTCTAACCGGGGCTTCTTGAGAAGATCACCTTAGTTGCAACTTGAAGAACAATTTGAAGGGGGCCTAGAGTGCATATGGGTGGATTTGTTCTGGGGTTATGGCAGTAGTTAGGGGAGTGATAGGTTATTTTCATTTATTCCCTTTCTTTATGCTTAACTGTATTTTCAGATTTTTCTAAAATGATCATGTAGCTCATTTGCATTTCTTATGCAAGAAATTAAACTGTAAATTTCAACCAAGGGCTAATAACTCTAGAAACTCTAGAAATCACATTTCTCATTGAGGTCCCAGACCCCCATGCACTTGAACTAGGGCAGAAACAACAGAAATCAAAAGGAGTGGACAACTTAAGAGCAGTCTAGACGTCAAAATGGAGGAATTTGGGTGTGCGCCCAGACATAGGTGGTCAGGTCAGGTGGCTAAGGAAGATACAAGATCAGTTTCTTAAAAAGTAGTATTCCCTTCTCTGGGAAGGGGAGGACTGGGAGGGTCCTGGCTGTATGGAGAACATTAGGATCCTGGTACCTGATTCTAACGACTGCGAGAAGCTTTGTGTGGTGCGTGTAACTGAAGACACCCTCCACCCCATGATCCCATCTCCTGGTATTCTGCTCCCCTGGAGTGCGGGGCGGGGGGCGGGGTCCTGGGACTTGCTTCTAACCCAAAGAATATGAGAAAAGTGAGGACATGTTTGTGCTGTGATTATGTTGTGTTGTTCAAGACTCTGTCTTGTTGACACATGCACTATGGTAACTCTCCCTACTGGTGAAGAAAGTATTCATGTTGGGGAAGCCCACACTGCAGGTAGCCTCTAGAAGCTGAGAATGGTCTTCAGCCAATACACAGCAAGACATCAGGGGCCTCAGCACCAACGCTACAATGAAATGACACTGCCAACCTTCGAGAGGTGGTTGGGGGGGGGGAAGCAGACTCTTCCCCAGCAGAGCCTTCAGATGAAGACTCAGCCCTGGCCAAGTCCCCATCTGATTATAGCCCATAAGACTGTCAACAGAGAATTTAGCTAAGCCATGGATTCCTGCCCCATGGAAACTGTAAGATAAATGAGTACTGTTGGAAACTGCTAAGTTTGTGGTGATTTATTAAACAACAATATCGATAAACTCTGTAGGTGGCAATTTCTAGATCGAAGCCATCTGAGTTACAGAATATTTCAGTTCCATGAGAGGATTTGGTCATTTTGTTTCCCCATGTGTTGGGGGTGGGGACTCGTTTAACTCCAGGGACCTGTCCTGACTGGTAAACTTTTTTGTTTCAAAACAGAGCCCCCTCATCCCCTCTCCTCCTACCTCCTTGACTGAACATTCTCTGAGGCTTTTAACATAGATGCTTTGGGGGCCAACCCTGTACTGCATTTCTTCACAGATATTGTCTGTTCCCTTGGCTTCAAGGGTCATTGCTACTAGAGTGACTCCTGAATCTTACCCTCAGGGCCAGATCTCTTGAGAATTCTGTATTTGTGCTTCTAGCATGATTCTGAGAAGTTCCATGTAGCTCTCTGCCCATCATCCTGAGCTAAGGATGTCCCAGATTGAAATGATTATCTTCTCTCGACACCTCTGTTTCTCTCTTTAGCTGATTAATGTCTTTCTTGTTCTCCCATTTACGTGGACTAAGCATCTCGGGTCATCACCAGCTCTTCCCTTTACTTTGCTCTCCACAACTAGCCTGTCCTCAAGTCCTACGAATTCTTTGCTTACAACCTTCACCTCACTTTTCCATCCTTGCCACCACCCTTTGTTCAAAAAAAAAAAAAAAAAAAGAATCCAGTAGCTTATTACCTGTGGAGTTACACCTGATCTCTTTAGGATACTGGGTTATGGTCTCAAACCTTATGTCCATCACTGCCCTAATGGCACCCCACAGTGCATTATGTATTGATCCCCAATTAGGAGCTGAGAAGAAGGAAATCTTTTCTTGTTACTCAGGAATCAGCCTCGCCTCTTTGAGGTAACTGTCGTATACCATGTATTTCCTGCCATATAATGTGACTGTTTGGATTCATAGTTATTTGCTAGGTTGTCATGCTACTAGGTATTCTCTAGAGGGTTTGGATCTGGGAGTCACCTCGAATCTTCTGGTCAACATCAGAGGGTAACCAAGCCATACTGATGCTGTCCACTCTACCAGTCATTCTCTGACATTCATGTACATGTAACTTACCTGCTGGCATGAAAGTTGTGATTCAGCCGGCTGAGCGTGGGGCTCAGGAGTCTCCTGCTTCGAGCAGCCAGGCTCCAAGCTTCTCTTCAACCCTTCTTTCCCCATTCTCCCTCCATGCCACCCTTTTGTCTGTTGGCCTTGTCGCCTCATGTTGTCCTGACTGGTCTGCATGCTGCCCACCCCTCCCCACCTCTCATGTGTCCCTCATAAAACTATGATCTACGGATCATTACTTCTGCAGCGAACTCCCCAAAACAAAAGTGCTATGCAAGTCAGAAACGCAGGGTCACCTCACAGACCGGGCCTGTCATCCGGGATAGGGCTGGGTACTTTCTTTCCATGCTTCCTTCTCTGATGACCCCCTTGATGTGGCCACTTTACTACCCCCCAGACCCCCAGGACTGATTTTCCTCTTGCACCAGCCCAACCCCAGTCTTGTATACTGTGGCTCCTAGATTTGCACACTACTTGGGCCTCACAGTTACTCTTCCCATGTGTTTCTTTTTTAAGATTTTTATTTATTTATTTGAGAGAGAGAAGAGAGAGAGAAAGAGCACAAGCCAGGGGAAGGGGAGAGGGAAAGGGGGAAGCTGACTTCCTGCTGAGCAGGGAGCCCAATGTTGGGCTCGATTCCAAGATACTGAGCTCATGACCTGAGCCAGAGGCAGACACTTAATCAGCTGAGCCATCCAGGGGTCCTTCAGTATGTTTCTTCTTAAATTTCATGGTCACCAGATCATGTGGGGTCATGAAGAGAGGGGCTGAAGAAGCTGAAAGGTAATTAGAAGAAAACGTACTCGGGAAGGATAAATGAAATGGCCCATCGGAGACAACTAGCCTCACCTTCTTGCCGAGTGCTGTGTGGTTGTGCTGCTCTCTTGGAGCTGGGGGTCACCCCTGCCGTGGGTTTGCATTGGGGCTGGTGAGTCCCAGACCACTGATACCATAGGATTCTTCTGTTGGTTGTGGGTAGCCCTGATGTCTAACTGCTAGATTTTTATTTCAGTTTAGTTTAACTCATTATTTTTATTTTTACTGCCTCTCTGTTGCTCAGTATTAGATAATACATTGCAAAGAGGAATGTTGTTCATCAAGTGGGCAGAGATCAGGGCAGGGCCAGTGTGGGAGCCTCAGGGGAATAACAGGTGTGCAGCGAACAGGGGTGGGAAGTGCGGGTCCTGGGTGGGGGTCCCACTCTGTCTACATGTCTGTCATCTTGGAAGGGTGATCCAGCCTTGTTGACCTGTTCCCCCAGTTCTCAGGGTTGGGGGTGCTGATGGGGAAACAGATCACTCTTAAACAGGCCTTAAGGATGAGTTACTGGAACTGTGCAGAATACTCCTTTTCTTAAAAAAGAAAAAAAAAAAAAAGAAGCAAACAAGCAATAAACTCTCCCTTCCAGAATCACAGGTCCTTAACCTTGAAGTCTTCTTCTGTCCAGTGAGTGGGTCTTTGTACGACCTTCTCAGGCTCAGGGCACAAACTGAAAAGTCACTAAGACATGGGCCAAAGGATTTTCATTCTCATCTGTCTCCCATTGCTGCAAAGGTTGTGAAATTCTTCCATGGAATGAAACAGAAAAATCATGACCTAACTGTGCCCCCCCACCCCCCACGTAAGGAACCAGCACTGCTCTTCAACCTGTGAGTGTTGTCCTGTGTGTCCCCAGGGCCAGGAGTGTTGGAAGCAGTTCTTGCTGCAGGGCTTTCCCTCAGCCCACACCCCAGCCCCTCCCAGCCCATCCTCCAGAGTCGCCAGGGTTCCCAAGTAGAAACCAAGAGACTAACAAGAGCCCTGGCAGGGATGTACAACAGAAATAGAAGCAGCGTAGGGTAAGGAAGGTGGCGGAAGGTAGGAGGCAGGATGGGGAGGGGAAGGTATTTTCAGCAGCAGCCGGGACTCCTGAGACCCATTTTCAAGACAGACACTTTGCTTGGAGCAATTTCTGCCTTTGTGCCTCTTTAATGGTCAGTGGTGCAATCAATAGAATGCCTGCTCCCTGGTTAATAATGCGGCTGTGTGGTGGCAGCAATGAGCCTGTTGGCTTTGGGATCCATGGGCTGACAAAAAGACCATTGAACATTGACTTTTTCACTTTTCTTTCTCTTTCCCCAGGGCAGCCGCCGAAGTCCTGGCAGCACTGCTGAAATCCAGTAAGCACCTCTTCTGGAAAGTGGTCATTTCTTTCCCCTCCGAGTTCAGTGAGAGATGCTCTCTGTATCTCCATGGCTCATTTTCAACCTGGAAGGCAATAGAGCCATTCCTGGGTCTTTGAGGGTGAGATGGAGAGGGTTATGGCTGTTCCCAGTGCCAGGCTGCAAAGAGAGAGTGAGTATCTGTCCATAGGGGTATGCGTGAGTGCATCCCATCAAGGCGGTTTGCTCTAAAGGGAGTGTGCTGTCCTCTGCAGACCCGAGGAACCCTCCAGTTCCTTCTGACAGGAGCACTGTTGGAATAAGTTCCCGTTCCAGCAGGATTGTTCTGTAGAAGAAAAGGTGATGACACTGGGCGTGTGGGAAGCAGGACTCTTGCTTTTGCTTCTGATCCCAGTTCATGACTCTGTATTCTCGGGCAGGTGGGGTGCTGGGAATCGTTTGGAAACTGTAGATTCTAATAACAAATTTATATTAAAAAGTTGGCTCTCCTCTCAGTCACTTGAGTGATTGCAAAAGAATAGCTCTGGGGGTCTGAATAATTTGAAGAATTTTTTTTTTTTTTTTTTTTTGCCTAGTAGCCCTGGTCTAATTACATTGAGAGTCAATTTCATGTGTGCAGTATAATAGAAGGCACCATGCGTTTGGGAGCAAAGAAGTCTTAGTTTAATGTTTTTATTTTTTTCCCCCTCCTTACCTTTTCATCTGTTTTAATTTGGAGCCTTGGAAACCCGTTCTTTCAATTGTGATATTTGTTTCTCTATAGGGAGCCCGAGGCCTGTGGGTAATAGGTGAACTTTAATAAAACTTATAAATAAATAAATAAAAATAACACCTTCTCCCCCAACCATAGATCTTTGTCAACTCTCAGCACAGAGAAAGAGCCATGTCATGTAGTACTTCCTCTTGTAGGCTGAAGAAAAAGAAGAAATTACAGCTTGAATTCATGTGGTCATTTGGGATGCGATACGATACACAGGCGTGTTCACGGCTCTGGGGCCTGCAGGTGCAACGGAGGGGTATCGTACAGCCTGGGGGGTGCAGAGTGAGAGGTCACAGGCCTTCAGATAGGAGGGAAGAGGAGGTGTTACCTGTGGGTTACGGGCAGGTTAGGAAGGAGCCTGCCTCAGGCTGGCATCTGGGTTCTTGTTAGTTATCTGTCCTGCCATTCCTGGTGATGATGCCACGTGGTTGGTGCTGGAGGAGTCCTGGGATTGCAGGAAGGAAGGGAGCTGAGAGGGGCTGGGGGGCCAGCGCAGTCTAGGTGGTGGGGGCCTTCAAGTCTCACAGGAGGAGAGACCCGAGACTGGAGAAAGGCTGACTCCTTTTCTACACACACACACACACACACCCCTTACACACACACACACACACACACACCCCTTACACACATGCACATACACCTTACACACATGCACATACACCTTACACACATGCACATACACCTTACACACACGCACATACACCTTACACATACACACACACACCACAGGAGGAGAGCCCCGAGACTGGAGAAAAGCTGACTCCTTACACACACACACATCCCTCACACATACAGACACACCTTACACACACACACACACACACACACACATTTCTCAGCCTACAGGGTCCTGAGACACAATGTACCTACCATGTGTGGAAATCTGAAAGCAGGCACATGCCTGTTATTAAGTATTTCCATATGAGGCACCAGGCATGGACTCAAGGAAACCAAAAAGCAGTGACAACATAACAACTAATTCAGGCTTAGAATACGTAGCCGGGTTTCTTCACACTGGCTACACACAGCAAACTGAGTGTGCTGTGCTAGGGACCAGCTTTAAAAGTTTCTGACTTCTACTTTGCCTTCAGAGCTCAGTTCAGACCTTTCCTCTAAACAACTTTCTCTGGGGTGCCCAGAAGGCTCAGTCACTTGAGTGACTGACTAGACTTTGGCTCAGGTCATGATCTTGGGGTCCTGAGATGGGGCCTTGGGTCAGGCTCTGCGTTCATTGGGGAGTCTGCTTGAGGACTTCTCTCCCTACCCCTCTGCCCCTCCCCCTGCTATCTCTCTCAAATCAATAAATGAATCTTAAAACAACTTTTGTAGGCAAAGGCCATCTTTGTAGGTCGCTGGATTATTTGTGTCAGCACGTGAAAAGCTAGAAAAAAGGGTGTGGACTAAACATTAAAATGAATGAATGATTTCTGAAGGAATATATATGAATGGATAAAATGAATGAATGATACTTACATGTATGAAAATGGCAGTACTCCCCTCTACTACCTGAACCCAACAACCCACACGTAGAACCAATGATCTTCACATTTGTTGTTCTGATGTCTACTTAACTATACTAATAGACTATTGGGAACCTGATAGCTTGCTGTCCTCCACATATAAAATGGGTTTTATCATCCCATCAGAAGGGTGTATGGAGTTATTTGCTAATTCTGCTAAGTCGTCTGCACAGACTTTCTCTGGAACTTAGGTTCTTTATAATATGAGAGAGTTGGATGAGAGGTTCTCTAACATTCTTTCAATCTCTGAGTCCTCTGCCATCATATATATCAGGGTCTCCAAACCTTGACACTCTTGCATATTGGACCGGGTAATTCTTGGTTGTTGAGGCGTGTCCTACGCATTTAGGAACGGTTTAGCGGCATCCCTCACCTTGTCTCACCAGACGCCAGTAGCGCTCTCAGTTAGAAAGAACAGAATTGTCTCCAGACACCGCCATATGTGCCCTGGGAGGTCAGAATTGCCTCCCATTGAAAATCACAGATACCGATGGGACCAAACCCGTGAATTGAAGGCCTTTCAAGGTTTCAGATAATCTCTCCTCAGATACTTTAATGGTATCTCATAGAAATGTTCTTCTTGCATAGCTAATCTTGAATTCCTCAGCTTTGGTCTCATTCCTGTAGGCTTAAAAGAGGTAAAAAGACTAATGGCAGAAAGTCACTTGTGGACGTGCAGAAATTACTTGGGAAGGAACAGGTTCTAAAGATCTAGAAGATCTTAGAACAAGGAGGGCAAATAGTTGCCATTACACGTGCCAGCTCCCACATGTGGGTGGAAGGATTCTGAGATCATATTTGAGCTCAGCAGGAAAGGTGTTTAAATAGCAAAGTTTCTCATGGATTGGGGAGGAGCAGTGACAGAACACCAGGTAGTCGCCATCTTGGTTCTACCAGTGTAAGCCAAGTGTCGCGTGGCGTGGAGGGTCTGGGCAAGGCTGGTGCTGCTCCACGTTGGCTGGGGCTGCTGTGCGGCAGGGGAATGTCACAGAATTCCCTAGTTGCTTTGTATGGTCTTCACGCACAGTTAAGACCTGACATGGAGTGTCTGTCTGTTTGGATCCCAGGCGAGTTTGTTTTCAGCTGGACCTAAATTCAGGAAGTCAGTTTCTGCCTAAAATTCAAACCCTTACCATCTGGCAATGGATATCTGGGAATGTTTATGTGACCCTTTAGTTCTAAATGCATAATCCTTTCAGCTAATGATTAGTCTGGTTTTTGTTTGTTTTTTTGATTTTGTTTTTTTGCTTGTCGGGTCTTAGTGAGTCGCCTCAGCTGTTTTCCATCCCGTAGCTACTGCACGAGAAGCCAGTTTAGGGTAGGTGGGTGGCGAGAAGAGGAAAACAATCCAGAAGGCATCTTTTGTCTCTGCCTTCCTGAGCGATAGCAGGCAGAATAAGCTCCGGCGTCCCGGACTGCTATTCCGGTTGTCCCCGCAGTTCAGGCCCCCAGCAACGAAAAGGCATTGCCCACTCAAGGGACCTTTCTGTACATGCAGGGGCTAGAATGGTCTGATCCCAATCCCAACCGCTCATGGCATCCATTTCCCTACTCTACTCACAGGAGCACAAGCCCTACTTCAGTTTCCCTGTGCGGAAGGTGTTACCCTTTGATGCGTTAGCCTACGCAAGAACACTTAGCTTTTCATTACCAAAACTTAATAAAGGCTTTGATTAAGAAATAGTGCTTCTAGTGCAGGCAATTTTTTCCCCTCTAATAAACCCAAGCAACATGTTGTCTTTTGCGTCTCTCCATCCTGTGGATTGCCTCCTGTCTGCCTTTCCCTGTGCCTGTACCCCGCGTGTGTTCCTTTCCCCCTCATCCTCTTTTCCTTTCCTCACTGTCTGCTCTCCCCCACCCCCACCGCCTCACCTCTTCCTCTCTCTTTTCTCTCCTTAACACCCCTTCCATGAGCGTTAGGTATAAACGCAGGGTTGAAAACTTGCGGCCCTCGGAAATGGCGCTTGAATGAGCATGTGGCAGGGGTCTCCCGCTTCCTGGTGTGCGCTGGCTCCAGCCACGAACCTTTAGGTCAGGCCTCAGTGTTAACTTTGCTGCTCAGATTTAAAGGTCACATTCCCGCAACAAGGAATCACCTGCAACACTTCCTGGTCCAGGCTCTAAGTCTCAAGAAGAAGAGAATGGTTTTACTGCAGAATACTCCCCAACTTAGGAATTAGCCTCTAGAGGAGTCTGGAAGTCGGCAGAAGCGAGGGTGTGGGGAAGGTGGTGGAAATAGGAAAGTAAGTTAATAAAGGAAGGGGATGGGGTGGAGGGAAGGAGAGATATGAGGGCACTAATGGGAGGTTTGGCAGGAAGGTGACTCCCTAGTTAATGTTCTGGCCAGCTGGCTCCTGGAACGGGCCGTCCACCTGTTGTGCTGGGAGTGTGGGAAGGGAGGGCCTTCCAGTGCCCAGAGCCCTGACCCTTAGAGACACCCTCATGTTCTCAGTGACCACGTCAACAGGGCAGTGACGAGAAGGCATGAGGGCCAGGCAGTTGCTTTGCTCCAAAATGTCAAAGAATGAGCCATTTTTGAGATGGACCCACCTGAGGATTTTGTAGGACTTCTAGGAGCTCCAAGGAGTTCTCAGAATGATGGTCTGTGTTGTAGGATGGTTGGCACTGTGATTCCTGTGATCCCATGATGACACATAAGTAGCAGTGGGTCAGCACTGCCTTTGGGGGACTCACGTGAGTCATCTGTGTCCCGTGGGGCCTGTCCTCCTGTGTCGTGCCACACATGTAATTTCCTCTTCTGTTACTGGGCAAGGACCATGGGGTCAGACAGAGCTGGAAAAAACCTTTGAGGTTGCTTAGTGCAGTGGTATTCAATTTTTTTTTTTTTTGAGAGAGCTCAGAGCCCTGTCTGTCCATTTTCACTGCTTTTCCCCCAAGATGGCCTCACAGACACATTGACAAAAATACAATGCCCCTGAGAACCCACGCAACGACGATTGATATTTTTTTAAAAAATTAAAATATACTTGGCATCCTAAAACATGGTATAAAGTAATAATGCACGTTGATTTGATATCTTTATGTATTGTAATATAATTGTCATTATAGCAATAATTTGCACCTCTATCATGTCACATAATTATCAATTCTTTTTAGTGGTTAGAGTAATTAAGATAAAATCTTCTAGCAGGTTTGGTGATTATCATACAGTGTTGTCTATATCCCAGAAAACTATTGGCATCATCCACCCCCGCCCACCCATCTCATGTTCACACGGGGAAACTGAAGAGCAGAGAGAGGGGTGACCTCACCCCCAACCCCCAGATCTCTGAGACTTTGAAAGGTTCCTGTCCCAGATGCCCAGATGACTCTGGCTCCTTCTTCAGATCTCAGCACAAATACCTTTGTCTGGTTTTTTTTCCGAATACTAGACCCCCCACCCCACTGTCCAGCGTTAGATGCCTTGTTCAACCTTTTTATAGAACCTTGTATTTACTCTCCTAAGAACAAACCATACTGTAATGAATGATTGCTGTATCTTTGCCTATGTGTATGTGTGTATGCATTTTTCCTGCCGGGTATAGCTCCTTGAGGGTTGGGGTCCCTACTCTTTTCTCCATATTTTGCACTGGGCTGTGCCCAGAGCTGCTGCAAACACATTAATGTTGATGGAGAAAGGATTCCAGCTTCTTGATTTAAGTCTCATACCCCCCCCCCTTTTTTTTTTCAATATACCTTTGTGAAGAGGCCAGCCCATTTCCTGTTCACGGAAAGAATCAAATTGTGGTGTGATTATAGACTCGATGTCTCTTCTTCTGCCATATCTTTTGGAGAAGCGTGCAATATATTTCTGTGATGAACCAAAAATCTGCTTCACATGATATTGATAGATCTTTGCATTTGTCACACCGGGATGGACTGCTGCAATCGACTTTGTATGAATGCGGAATAACAAGCTACATCCATCACAGGGCCCGATTGAAATGACAACGCAGATGTCTACAGTTTATTGAGTTCTTAGTGTGTCAACGACTCTATACATTTAGCCTATGAGGCAGGCATTGTCATCCCCATTTTACAGGCATAAGACCTAAGGTTTTGGAAGCTTGTGTAACGCACACTGCGTGTGAGCTGGACTGCCTTGCCCATCTTGATGCCTGGGGCCTGAGCCCTGTGCCTTCCAAGAAGAGAATAACGAGGATAGGCTTATTTAGACCAACAGCTGAAAGGCAGCTACATAAATACTTTCTAAGTATCTGAAGGATTTTGGGGGGGGGTGGGAGAATTTGCCATTTAGTTGAGAAAAGAGCAGTGCGTGGACCCATCCCATATAAGCATCGGAATGGGACCTGCTAAGAGTCGCCCAACACAGCAGCATGGCTGTGCCAAGGGCCAGAATCTCTGCTGTGAGGCAGAGCATCAGGGCGAACCTGGTGAATGATGGGGTGAGGGGAGGAAGGGAACGGGACAGGAAGAATCACAGACTCCCATTATGTCATGCTGCGTTCAACTTGGCACATTGTTCCTCCCCGACCTTGGCTCAAAGTTCAGACGTCCCTGCCAAATATTTCTGTCATTTGCACAAGTACATAAAATATTGTTAGGGTTTAAGCGGAAAGGATACTGATTCTCCCCCCGTGCTCCCCTTCCCTGGCCCCTGGGTCAGACTCCTCTGGAGCCCGGTGGGCAGACCTGGACTGGCCAGATGGCAGCATGTGTAGTTCCACTTCTTGCCATGTGGTGGTGCTGTTCTTTTAGTTATCTTGGCTGCAGCAGTGGAATATTTATTTTCAGTGAGTAATTTGTTTATCAGGAGGTTATTTTAATCTAATTTTGGCCATATTTGCTATTCCACACTATCTGTACTTCCCAGCGTTAGCAGCTTGCATGTCTTGAAGGAAATTAGCTGAAGATGGTCTCAGAGGCATTTGCTCAGCCATTATTTAGGGGAGCTGGGAGGAGGCAGGGTGAGTGGAGCCCTGGGTTGGAAAAGCCTCTGGAATTTGTTGCATCCCCAGTGATGTGAGCATGATTGAGCAGGACTTATGGAGGGCAGGGAGCAGCCCCAGCAGCTTTTTTGAGGGCTGCCTCTGGAGAGCAGCAGCGAATCTTGCTGTTCCCTTTCCCCATCTCCCTCACACCCTCACACCCTCCCGACAACCTCTCTCTTCCTCGCTTTTGCCGCCAAGGCTAAAGGCACCACTTAAGGGAAATGCCTGTCTGCCTTCCCACGGCTGGCAATCATCCCTTATCCACTTAATAATGTGCTTCTTGAATTGTTTACTGCTGCTCCTGCAGGACGTAGGAAGCAGGGTGGGGTGTGGAAAGAGAATGGGCTGGGACCCGCTAAGAGTTGCCCAACACAGCAGCATGTCAGTGCAAAGGGCCAGAGTACCTTCAAGGAACAGTGATCATGGCTATTGATTACAGAGCTCTGGCACTTACTAGGCACCTTCCATGCCCATTTTACATACAAGGGAGGTATAGTGAGAAAGGTTCATGAATTTTCCCAAGGTCCCCAACAAGGTCAGCAGAGGGCTAGGATTTGAACTCAGTTATGACTGTCTCTAAAACAGAAAACCTTGGGGTGCCTGGGTGGCCCAGTCAGTTAAACGTCTGCCTTCGGCTCAGGTCATGATCCCAGGGTCCTAGGATCGAGCCCCGCATCGGGCTCCCCTGCTTGTGTTCCTCTCTCGCTGTCTCTCTCTCTGTGTCAAATAAATAAATAGAATCTTTAAAAGAATAAAACAGAAAACCTTTATCTTTCAGAGCTGATCTGTACCCTCCACAAGAAACTGGGGAAGCCTAGACTCTGCTTTTTGATGCCCGGTGTGCTCTTAAATTACTTCTTCATCATTGCACTTGATTTCAGCTCAGCTCTGCAAAAATGGGAGGGCTCCACAAGCTGAGTAGTTTGAGAATGACTTAGAAGAAGATTTCCCCCCCCCCCCAAATTGAGGAAATGGCACATCTTCAGCAGAAAAAATAGAAGCAGAAAGGGGAGGTCCTGATGAATGATGGCCTGGTCTCTCCCTTGCTACCCACTCTTTCCCTGGCTTGCTTTATTTATTTATTTGTTTGTTTATAATTGAAGTGTAGTTGCCATGCACTCTTCTCTTGGTTTCTGACGCACAACATAGTGATTCCATAATTCTGTACGTCATGCAGTGCTCGCCGTGATGAGGGTAGTCTGTCCCCATCTGTCACCATCCAACGTCATTACTATATTATTGGTCATATTCCCTACACTCTGCTTTTTATCCCCTTGACTGACTTATTGGAAAACTCCCTTCTGTGGCTCTTGATTGCCTCCCAAGAAACTTCCGTGGAAGGTCCTCAGGGCTTAAAGGAATCAAGTTTGAAAATTTCTGAAATAATTATTCGTAGGACACTCTCAGAGCTCAGTCTGTTGTCTGAGATTGTGGTTTAAAGATGTGTGGACATGCCCTTCAGGGAGTTTGAAGAGTCTGCTCATTTTTACTATGTGGTGGTCCTAAGGAAGGGCTGATGTGACTCAGAAAGATCCAAAATGTTGTGTTCATTATGGAGCCCTACTGGAGGAACTTTGAAGGCTCTTGGGATTAAGAGACTTAATTAAACAACTGAACCCGGTCTCATTAAATGGGGGAGTTTGAGCAGCCGGTGGAGATGATCATGGTTAGTAGTGTGGGCAGGAAGATGGTGAACCACCCTCCCAAGACAGCCAGGCTGTTCAGGGTACCAGCACTGCATCCAATGGATGTGCACGTGGTGTTGAGTTTTTCCTGCTGGACACAAAAGTGTTGGCTACATAAAATCTTGGAACTGGTCCCGATTTTTACACCATGCAGGATACTGTCTTACAAGAGGTGATCTTGGACTCAGGCGGTCATGTAAAACTAGTTCTGTATCCAGAGCCTTCTCTCTGGCTTGATGATCTGCCTGAAGGTTCTTCCTCCGAAGGCCTCCTCGGGGAGGCTCAGGGTCATGTATGAAGGGTGTTTATTTGCTCAAAGCTCAAACCTCTTACTGTCTGAGGGGATAAGACCTGGTGGAGAACAGTGTTTGCCCTGTGGTCTCAAAGCTGGCTCTTAGGAGACTGTGGATTCCATTCTGAGCCTCTCGAGGTGCATTGCTTAGTGACTGTGCTGGAACCATCTCATCGGTAAGGCAGGAAACACAATACCCTCCAAGGAGACCTGGTAAGATTTAAATAAGGTGCTGGACATGTAGTGGGGGAAATGTAACACTAGACCTTAGTAAATCTCTGTAAAGATCATTTCTCACTTTCCTTTCACCACCATTTTGGAAAATCCTGGGAGTTTCAGGAATTGGTCCCATAAAAGCATAAAGCTTGTTGCAATGTAAATTCATCTTACATCTCCCTGAGTGTCCAAATGATGCATCACTGTTTTCAGCCTCTGTTCCCTCTAGAAGCTGTTTGTTGAATGCAGCATCACTGAATGAACTGGCCCGTTCAGTTGACCCACATACCCTCATTTCCTTTCCAGTCTAGGGAATCAGGGGTTAACATTCAGGATTGCTGAGCTCTCAGTGTTTCAGATTTTAGAACTTGTATCATCCTGGCGTAATGAATGACTGGCTATGGATCAACAAAGATAGAGTATCGCAGAGATTTAAAGAGATAGACAAAAAGATAAACATTTCCCCGCTCTGAAGGGGCACGGGGGCTCCTTCACCACATTCAGGATTGACTGTACAGTTACTCGTTTATGCCGAGGTGTGAGTCAGGTGCTTCCTACAGACATCTGGTATTAGCAGTTTACAAAGCACCTTTTCATGTATGATCCCATTTAATCTTCACGGTCGTCTTGCAAGACAGGTAAATATTTAACTGTAGTATAACAGTGGTTCTCAACGGGAGTTTTGTCCCAGAGGGGCCGTTTAGTGAGGTCTGAAGATGGTTTTGGTGGCCGTGTCTGCGGGGTTGGGGCTCTTGGGGCATCTCTGGGGAGCAGAGGCCAGGATATTGCTGAACCTTCTCCAGTGCACAGAACAGCACCCCCCTGCCCCCATCGCCAGGGAAGAATACTGTCCAGCCCCAGAAGGCTACAGTAGTGCAAGGTTGAGAAACTGTTCTGTAGGGAAAACATTGGGGCCCAATGAGTTTGACTTACTTGCCCAAGATTTCGTATCTTTTTTTTTTTTAATTAATTAAGAAGTAAAAGTTGGCCTAGTCGAAATCCTGTGTAGAGGCACTACGCAAACACGGATGACAATGAGGCTGCTCTAGTGGCAACAGGAGTTTGAGACCCTGTTTTCCCTCTCCTTTAGCCCCTCCCCCAGTCTTAGGGGTGCACAGCAACCACTGCCCTACCCTCCCCCCGCCATGAGACCCAGAGAACACCAGACCCCGTCCTGGCATCCCCAGACTTTTGGGTTTCCCTGCAGCCATTGCTTTTTTTTTTTTTTTGAATAGGGGGTGATAACAGCTTCCTTGTGGTGCTTCAGCAAGGTGTTGGGCCGTGGAGGCAGCTGGAGGTGTAGAGGCCACTTAGGAGGCTACTGTGGACACAGTCTGGGTGGTAGGAGAGAGAACCCGATTGATTGGATCACGGGGCACGGGAGTCAGGTTGCAACCAGCGAGCACAAGGTTCAGGTCCTGTGATTTTATAGTGATGTGCTGCTCAGGCTCCCCGCCTTCCTCCAGCGCCCCCTCCTGGCCCGGAGGCATACTGCAGCACAAGCCTGTTGGACCATGTTTGCAGGGCTTGGCAGGTGCGTTTTCCCCCACAGTCTGTTCCCAGCCAGAAGCAGGGGATGCCACCGACAGACTGATAGCTCTCCTATCAGTCCACGGGGAAAGGCAGTGGGGAAGGCCTCAGCTTTCTCCTTCCTGGTGTTAATCCTGGCTTTCTTTGTCAAGTGTCATCGGATAAGTTGACAGTGGAAAGACAGTCAAGCCAGGAGGGTTTTCTGCAGGGACCCAGAGGGAACAGTGGCTTGTCTTGGGCCTCCCAAGTACTTCTTTCCCTACTGAAGCGTAGACTCAAAATAAAACTCTGGATGGACAGGAAAACTGGAAACATTTAGGTTTAGGCAAAGATGATCATTCCTGAGGGCTTTCTTGCAGAGATGCCATAAACAAATAACCAAAAGGAGAGTGAGGGAATATATCAGCACGATGTACCCCCTCCACTTTTGCTGAACCTGCCATGATGAATGTCCAAGTGGTGGAGGTCATGCATTCTGATCCCTGCCCTCCTTTTCAGTAATCCCCTACTGTTCTTCCTCAAGTTTTTCACCTGGATTTAGCTACAGACTCTTTATTTGTACTCACCAACTTTGGGCTTTTCCACTTGCTGGTGCTCTCTGGATTTCTGGAATTTGCTGCCACGAGAGCTCTGTTTCTTGATTTCATCCTATCTTTCAGGTTCAGTGCTAATATCCTCTCCTCAAAGGGTCTTCCCTGGCCACTCAGTCTGGAGTAGCTGTCCCCTGGTCATTCTACCATTGCTGTTTGAAAATTATTTTTAAGATTTATTTATTTATTTCAGAGAGTGAGAGACAGAGAATGAGGAAGAGCGTGCGTGTGAGCTGGGGGAGGAGCAGAGGGAGAGAGACTCTCAAGTGACTTGCCACTGAGCATAGAGCCCAACGTGGGGCTCAATCCTGGGGCCCTGAGATTTAAGATCTGAGCCAAAACCGAGAGTCAGATGCTTTACTGACTGAGCCCCCACGCGCCACGTCTACCATTACTGTTTTATTAGCAACATAGCACTTGTCACTCTCTGAAATCACCTATATTTTCTTTGCACTACTTGGATCTGTGGCTCTTCAGCTCTGCCCCTGCCCCCGCCCCCCACCACTCCCTGCCATGGGAAACAAGCCCCTTAATAGAAGAGACATGGTCTATCTCATCCCTTGCTGTAGGACTCCTGTGCCTATGCCTGGCCCATGCTGGCACACAGTACTTGCCAAGTGTTTGTTGAACGAATGAATGGTGGTGCCTTGGGTTTTGGGTGAATGAGCATGGTTTTAGTTGACAGTTTACCGAGTGCCTCACCACTGCAGGATCTGGCTTTCAGGACAAAATGCCTCTGCATGTTTGCCAATGCACAGCAAACCTCTCAAGTGATAACCCCTTGCAGAGAACAAATTTCAGATAGTTTTCAAACTAATTGAAAAATTAATCATAGTTCCTCAAATCTAAGCTGTCATTGACTGTAAGATGCACCACTTTTTATGTGCCATGGAGTGAAAAAAACGCTGCCAGCTGTAATTGAAACACTGTTTTTGGTAAGAGGCACTTAATTTTGGAAATGCTAACCTGGGAAAAAAAACACAAGCCTCGGAATGGATAAAGTGCAGGATGTGATTGATCCTTCTCGTGGGATGCCGAGTACTGAACTGGAGGAGTTTGGTGTCCAGAGTGTGTCCGTGATGGTGGTGGCGCCCCCTCCTCTAGCAACGATGCGCTTCCTTAGACTTGGTTCCCACCGAGGGCCCGCGGGAGAGGCAGGTGTGAAATCCGAGGATTTCCTCAGAGTGGTACCACATAGGAATGCCTATGGTTTGGGAATGTCTCTGTGAAGAGGTATTAGAAGGAACTGGTGATTAAGGCACACAAGCAGTAGAAGACTCTAGATTTAAAACTGCTGCGAAGGACATTCTCTAACGCTTTCTATTTCTGGGGCTCATGAAAAGCCTTTTTCCTTTTTTTAAAGGCAGTCAACAGGCAAACAAGATTTGCCTGAAACTAAAATTTACTGACAGTGAAGTTTCCTGAATACACAGCTCTTCTACAAAGAGGGAAAAAAAATGGATATACCTGTAAGTTAATTCAGTGTCATTATTCTTATTTGGGCTAATGATAATCGAGTAGAACTTCCAGGATCAGTGACATTAAGATTAGTTATGCCTCAGTACATGGATGGCGGCTCCTCCCTTGTGAGAGAGCCACGGCCGCAGCTGCCTGGGTTGGGGAGCCAGGAAGAGCTGCCTCAGTCTCTCCTTCCCAGCAGCACCACTCATGTCTGGTCCTGACTTCCGGGCTGGCCTTGTTGAATCAAGGGCTGAGTGACAGGAAGACTCCAAACTTCTCCTCCTGTGACCCGAGGAACTATGTGCCACGTCCTGGGGCCTTTAAAATCTTGTCAAATCTCCAATTAAAAATCAACTCTCTCCCTAATTTGGGGGATTGTGGGGGGGACAGAGAAGATGGAGGGGAGGGTTGGGTGGAGGGGCTGAGCCAAGGTGACATCAGCAGAAAGCCAGGTGTCCCCCAGACACCTTAGGCTTCAGGTGTTCAAATGGCTTTATCTCCAGTAGCCTTTCAGAAACCTTCCTCAGGAAGTTGGTTATTCTGGTAATAGGTAAAAGGCTTCTTCTGGGCACAAAAAAAAAGTGTAAACTGTCATCGCTTCATCATCAAAAGCTTTGGGAGTAACAGTCTGGGGTGTAAGCTTTGGAGGCAGATGGGGAGTCCCATTGGAATCTGGAGAGGTCATTTGTAAGCTCTAAGGACTTCGGGTAGTTTTCTGACTCCTCTCCGCCTCTACACCTTCATCTGTAAAAGGAGGACAGTCGTGCTTATCTCAAAGCATTTTCATGAAATAAATGAGATAATCATTTAAAATGATTAGCCCAGTACTGAGCACATAGAAAACATTCAGTAAATAAATAGTCGGTAATTGTAACTGGTGTTATTATGGGAAAGTAGGCAGCCTGTTGTTCATATAATATGATTTATAAGTCTTGGTAAAAGCCTGCTTTGTCCAGAAATATCTTCTAAATTGACTCCCTGAAAAGACTACAAAAGTAATGTGTTGCAAGGGCAAGCGTATTAGCTGTCAGTACCTCGAGTTTTAATAATGTCTCAAGGGTGGCGTTCTCAGGGGGTTATTACAGAGGGGGAGTGCCATGTCCAAAGTGGGTCTCTCAGTGTGGATTCCTGACAGAGATCAGGCAGTGTTTGTGATGGAATTGCTCGGGGTTGAGGGACACAGTGCAGAGAGGGTTTGGAAGCAAACCTTGCTGAGTAAATGGAAGTTTGATCAGCCCAGCACAGTGGTCTTCTGTTCTGAGAAGGGGCCACTATCCTGAAAAGGACTAGCTGAATTGTTAGTAGTTTGTATGAATGGGATTTTCCTGAAGTTCCTGAAAGAAGCGGTAAGGCTATTTAATTTCCCTAGGCAAGAATTCCTTGAGATGATTATGTCAGAGTCCTCTGTGTGACTGTAGGTGATTTTTGTTCTCAAGAGTGATGGGAACCTGGAGTCCTTGTGTTAATTCCTGGTCAGCTCTGCCTTATCCAAGGCAAGGGTGGGCTAATCACCTCTAGAACATTATCAGTTAAGAGGACCTTAGCACACTAACCTGTCTGCTAGAAAAGCGCTGGCATAATGGGACCCAACTGAGGTAACTTTTGCCAGAGAGGGGAACAGTAAGAGTCTACAGTTTGGGCTTTTCTGCATGCACCCCTGGGATAAAGTGAGCTGTGACCCTCAGGATGTCTGGATGGGGGTGTCTAAGGACAGATGGGCAGCAAAGTAAAGCTGGTGGGATATTCTGGGGGGAGAAGTCATTACGTAGAGATTGAAGAAACTCGGTATATTTTATTTATTTAGGAACTTTCCCTTGGGCAGTTGTCACTGGTCAAAGCTATGTGACGTTTGATGTCATCCTTATGGGGGAGGGGTTTATCATTCACGGAGCACCTGTCCTGTGCCCGGTATTATGCTATGCACTCATCCCCTATAATAGACTTGGGAGGCTGATGTTGTAATTAATCTTTTTTCATCTTGCTTTAGTCTTTGCAGATGATGGCAATCTAGTTCAGACTGGCTAATCAGCTTAAGGAGGGTTACACAGCTAGGAACTGGTAGGACTCAGATTCACAGCAATAGCTCCGTGACTCTGGAGCTCCTGTTCTTGATGAGGCTGCCGCAAAGAATATGTTCACACCTTTGGCCCTTTGGCACTTTATTGTCTAACAATAGAGGGGACGTTGGAATAATAAATGGATTTTGCTTCTGTTGTTAATGACAGTCCCAGCAGGCAACTGGTGTTGAACGCCGAATATGTGCCTGGCATTGAGCTATCAACGTTATATGTATTATCTCATTTAATGTTCTCAACAGCTCCCGAGGAAGGGATATTATTAGTTTTGTCGTTCAGATAAAGACTTAGTGATAGGATCGTGAACCCATATATGTCCTAGGCCACACAGCTAGAAAGCGGTGGAGCTCCCGGCCAGGTACGAGATGTCCCAGAAGTCCCCGTTGACAGCAGGCCCAACAAGGCCATGCAGGGTGTGTGTGGGACTACGGGAAGGATGAGTTTAGAATCTGCACTAACTTGCCTGTCTTGATGGAGAGCTGTTGGTGTTCTTTTGTTCAGCTCATTGCTCTGCTGCACATGCCTCCTTGGCCTCTGTGAAGCCACTGCTTCACCCTCAACGGGCTGATGAAATCCCCAGATACGGGAAACGAAGAGCAGAGAGGAAATTTCCTTTGGTTTTGCCAAGGGGAAGTGGCAGAGGAGTGGGCCACTGGCAGGTGTAATAATCTGGGCCACAGAGCATTTCTCCACTAGCCCGTTGTGGGGAAGAATCTGCCCCGGGAGAAATTCCATCTTTGAGTCTTGAAGGTGTCTAGACTTTCCTCTTTAAAAGACAAACATCTTTGTAGAGATGATCTGGATCTCAAATGCCTTCGGGGGTAGTAGGCAGGTGATTCATTTTGGAAGGGGATGGGGTAAGGCTGAAAAAGGTGAGCTGGTTGCTATGGCAACCTGGGGACCACTGGCCCTGCCCACAGGCATTTACAACATGGCGCGACCAACAGTCTACGGACCTGTCAAAAGGTAACATTTTTTTACCCCTCCTGATTAACAGAGTTCATCGTAGAGAACATGGGGAGTAAGGACTACAGAAAAGCCTAAATCAAATCTGAAAGGTCTAAAGCAAATAGAGTCCTCACTCTCTTCCTGCCCCTTAAGTCCTAGTGCCACCTTGGCAGAGTCCCCTCTAGTTATTCATTGTTTTCTTTTTAGCTGAGTGTGAAAATCTGCTGCATCAGTGGGGTCTGCACTAAAGAAAAACAAAGCGAAACAAAACCACATTTGAACCTCAGAGAAGTAATACCTGGGGTGAAAATAAGGATCTCACTAGGTCAAATTTCAGACTGATAATTAGCTACAAGGAAGACCTGGTTCAGGAGGATATGATCTGGAGAGGCCGAGGTAGGAGGCTATGGAAGGATGGGTTGGAGGGAAGGTCAAGGTTGCGTCCGTGGATTTGCCAAAGGAAAGCTGGCCAGAGAGGACCGTCAGCAGGATGGAGAGCGGGCACTGAGGGTAGCCTTGCGAGGAGATGGGATGCGGAGGGAGATGTAAACTCAGCGCCTCTGTCTGCCCCTCCTACCCACATCTGCCTACTAGTTAAGATGAACCAATCTGCTTGGGAAATCAAAAAATAAAGTATGGGGCAGGAATTTCCAAGAAAACCTTAGCAAGAATCCCTTTATATATAAACAGACTTCAGGGTGGCTGGTCGGGTTTTGAAGAGGGTCGGGGGACCTGGAGCCCTCTCCTGCTCCAGATCCTGAGCTCACCCAAAACCTTCTCTCCTGGCTCTTTGACCACCCTTGGAGAAGTGTCGTTTCTCTCTCAAATCGTCTGGAACTCCTGCACGTCGCTGATCTCGGTGACCCTCATTTCCTTCTTTGTTTCTCCTCCACATTTACTCCTCCTCAGTTTGCTGAATCTCCTCTTGTAGGGTTTCGGTGGCGTACTGACTTGTGCAAGATTCGGTGAGGCAGTCTGAGAGAAAGACTGACGGACGTAGGGATAGTGGGCGAAGGGGGTGTAGCCCTTTTAGATGTTAGTAAACATGGCCGCTTGCGGAGGATTAACAGGAAATCATGAATAAAATCATTAGGATTTAATAATGGCTTTTTCTCTGAGACAATTAAATATTTTTTTCATTATCCACCCCCAAAAAGAGTGAGGGATGAAGGTCATTAAGGTAACATGTTTTTAGTCTCCTACTCTTAAAACAGGTACAAGACAAACCTCTCCCTCCCCTCAGGACCTCTGTGCACTGGTTTTTTTTTTTTTGTTTTTGTTTTTTCTATTCTGGCATTTTTCCAGCAGGCAATACTCTAATACCTCCTACTTAATCCCCAATTTTCTTTTAAACATCAGATATTGGATAGGCTGGAACCTCATTTAAGCAGTGAAGGACTCTGGCGCTCTGTGGCTGGGACCAGCCAAGGAGAGAAATATTTTTGATGCAAAAGAATAATTCAGTAAAGGAGGTAATGAAGGAGATTTAAACCTTTCACAAACACATCAGTGGGCAAATAAAGCTCATTACTCTCAGTTCAGGGTCATGGCTGAATGAAATGTAAAAGTGGGGAAAAAAAAACACCCAACAGTACAAATGGGTCAAAAATCTCCGTGGGGCTCAGCCAAGCCTGACAATTTAGAATTTGACAAACCTGCAGAAAAAAAAAAAATTCCTTTAATATGAGAAAACCCCTCTGGAATAAAGCACTGAATTTTTATGTTATTTTTTCACTTATGTGCACTTACACAGTCTTAGGGAAAAATCTGACTTTGAGCTGAAATTTTGCTTCTCCAGTTACAGCTCAGGGGTTCTCTCTCACACACATTCTCGGCCAGAGGCCTTATGTTGTCTCATAAGCCAGCGTGAAGGGTTTGGGTAATGGAGAAATGTAGTAGTGAGAGCAGAGCTGTAAGAGTTGGGCATTCATGGTGACAGTCTGTCTGTTACAGTCCTGCGATGTGCCTGGCCTGCAGGCGCACAGGTGACCAGCCACCTGCTAGAGAGATCGGGGCTCTGACATGTTTGTCCACTGAGCCTGTAGCCCGGCCGAGGAGGTTATGCTGGAAATGAGCATGTGTTAAGTGCTGAGAGAGGTCTCTTGGACCATTCTTCCCTCTGTGTGTCCTCAAAGAGCATTTAAAGCACGTTTTGGGAAAATCGGGGTATCACACACTTATCCCGCAGGATGTGTGTCTCATGAAGATGTGAAGGGAACCAGGAAAGCCCTCTGTTACATTTCCCCATCAGATGGAAAAAAGCCCCATACCACATCCCCGCCGGGAGGACTTCCAAGCACCGTCCAAACATTGTCAGGGTCCCGTTTTCCCAGTACCACAAGGAATCCGCCTTCTCGTTGGGTAGCCTCGACTATGAGAAATTTCCTCCTGGGGCGGAGCCAGACCTTGAGTCTCCAGAAGCTGACTTCCATGCTCTCAGGAAAACACGCAGCACATCTGTGGCACACAACAGCCTTTCAGCCACGGTGTCTCATTCAGTGACTTCTTCCCAAGCCAGGTCTGGTGATTTACTCAGCCCAGTGACTGTACCCTAAGTCTGCTGAGATTTAGCAAGGAGGAATGGAAATCTGGTAGAAAGGTTTCTCTGTGTCTCTCTCTCTCGCTCATTCTTTCAACCTTGCCTTCCAACACTATTACAGTTTTTTTCTGAACTTTTCAAGGGCAAGTTACAGGTGTTCACATACTCCGATGGTGAATTTCCTAAACATAAGGATTTTCTTTTCCATAAGCACAGTTTATCAGAACTTAATATATGCTGATATAATACTATTAGTGAATTTATAGACTTCATTCAGATTTTACCGACTGTTTCACTAATGCCTTTTGTAGCCAAGGACAAAATTGTTTTCTGACCCAGGATCTAAATTGCAATTGTGTATTGTACTTACATGTTATATAAATCCTTTAGCTCCCCCTCCCTCCCCTCCCCTCCCCTCCCCTCCCCTCCCCTCCCCTCTCTCCTTCCCCTCCTTTTTTTTTTTTTTTTCTTTTTGCCTTACCTTGACATCTTTGAAGTGTATCAGTCAGATGACTGGTAGCATGCCCCTCATTTTGGGTTTGCTGATTTTCCTTATGGTTAAATTCTGGCCGTGCCTTTTGGCCATGAAGACCATAGAGGTGATGCCGTGTCCTTCTCTGTGCAATGCACAAGGTGATGTTCACTTTGATCACTGGAGTAAGGTGGCGTCTGCCAGTTTTCTCCAGTGGAAAGTTATTAGTATCCGTTTACGATAAGTGTCTCGCGGGAGGTGCACCGGACATGCCCAGATGGGTGCGGCCAGGGGAGCCCGCGATTGACATCCCTTTTCCACTGGTTTCAGAGTCCAACAGCCGCAGGGCCGTGAACAGAGGCTATGTCGCCAGCTTGCTCAGGCTGCATCTGGACTGGCACCACCGGGACGCCGCCAATGCCTACGTGCGGATCCGCCGGGCGCTGCTGCTCTGCCTCAGGCACGTTGCCAACCTCCGGTCTGGCAGGGAGGCCTTCCTGGCAGCCCGGGGCATGGAGATCCTCTTCAGCTCCGCCCAGGTAATGAGCCCTGGGGTCACCTCTGCAGGTGGGTGACACCTGGATGGTTCCCGAGGAACACAGCTGTTGAGACTCTCAGTACCTCTCTTGCTGCCTGCTGTGGGCAGAGGCTCTGGATTCAGACCCTCATCTGCTCGTTCACTCCTGCGAGGGTGGATTCATTCATTCCATTACGTGTGTATTGGCTGCGCTGTGCAGTGCGGTGGTCAGGAGTGTCCCCGGCCCTCGTGCTTGATGCTTGTGCAACTTTGAGACCCTCTGGATCTCAGCTTTCCTCTTTTTTGAAAAGAGGAAAATACTAAAGCCTGGCTTGCGGCACGGCCTGACTACATTAACGTAGAGATGTGTTGGATTTAATGGAGTGCTGGCCGCGACTTGGCTGGTTTAGGAGTGTGAGCGGTTGCTGGAATTACTAGCACTGTGGAATCTGGAGGTGACTGCGACAAGCAAGACCCCGGATCTTGTGGGGTAAACATTCTAGCAGGAGAGCCAGATACTAAGGAGGCAACCATTCAACGAGGAGGGTCATTTCATATTGCTCCTTGACATCAGTTAAGTCAGGCCATCCTCGGTGACTCCCCCAGGTGGAGGGAGCACGTGTTCTGCGGGAGGAGCGGAGTCTTCTCTGAGCAGGTGCCACCAAGCTGAGACCTGAATTATTGGAAAAGCCGGTCCTGCCAGGTTCGAGAGGAACAGCATCCCAGGCAGAGGGGAGCACCTGCACGGGCTGGGGCTGCTCGGTATCCCAGTGGGATTTGTAGTCTCTGGTTTCCTGGATTTCAGCCCTTACAACAGTCCTTAAATGCACTTGCTTAGGACTAATTTAAACATCACAGTGCGAGGCTACATGCACCCTCTCTGTGGAGGAGGAGAAGGCTTCCCGAATATCCCTCATCTGCTCACTCCCCTTCGCTGGGGCTAGGGCCCAGCAGCCCTGCTGGATGCACGCGGAGGCATGGAGCTCCCTGCTGTCTGCCCTTTACCTCCTCTTCTCTGCACCCCTTCCCAGGTCTCCTCACTCCGCTCAGACACGCTCCCCTTTTTCTGTACCTGCACACATCCGAGGCAGGGAAGCACTCGAGAGTGCTGTCTTCCCACCGTGGCATCTGCAGATTTTTCTATTAAAACAGCATCCCCCTCTCCGCTGCGTCTGGACGACAACATCGTCCTGGCCTGCAGACTAGTACCTGCCTTCCCATGTGCTGTCACCCGTGGGCTTCTCTCCATCAGTGCGGCTTTCGCAGCCTCTCTGTCATGAACGAGCTGCACGGAACCTTCCTTTTCTCTGGACGAAGCCATGCGTGGAATGTCTCCAAGTGTCACCGTACTTTGTAAGCTGTGTCCCCCCAAATCTCTAGTGAGACACCCCCGCTGCCCCCACTGCTGATGCCTAGCAACCCCCGATGCCAGCTCCTGTGCTCTAGCCAAGTCCTCTGCCTCCTTTGGCTCTTTCTCTGCTCTGGGTTAGGAGGAATTAAAAGGGCAGGAAAGGAAGAAGATGGCCCCGAAGTACGTATCTGTGAGAGGGAGGGGGTGCAGAATGTAGCAAGAGAAGCACAGACAGGAAAGGGCCCATGAGCCGGGAAGCAGGGTGTACGTAAGATCTGTCTACCTGTGTCAGGCTTCATCTTTCTCCTGGTGCCGTAGACTACTGTCTGGGT
Source organism: Mustela erminea (assembly GCF_009829155.1). Lineage (NCBI taxonomy): Eukaryota > Metazoa > Chordata > Mammalia > Carnivora > Mustelidae > Mustela > Mustela erminea. Next base: position 8,706,319 of record NC_045618.1, on the reverse strand, counting down.
CCCCCAAACCCATGTGCTGAATCCCTGCTGCCCAAAGTGATGGCATGGGGGAGGTGGGGCCTCCGGAAGGGGTGAGATCATGAGGGTGCAGCCCCCGGGAATGGGATGTGTGCTCTTATTAAGAGAGGCCCCCGACAGCTCCCTGGTCCTCACTGCCTGTGAGAACTCGGCCATCTCCACCAGAAGGCAGGTTCTCCCCAGACGGGGAACCTGCTGGTGCCTAAACCTAGACCTCAGCCTCCAGAGCCGCCTGAAACAAGTGTGGACTGTTTCCAGCCCTGGGTCTGTGGTGTCCTTCCAGGGCAGAGCGGACTGAGACAGCCGCACCCCGCCCCGCAGCCCTCGCTCTTTGGCTGATCTTAATCCGTCCTGTTCATCTCTGGAAACCATGACTACATCTCCAGCAGTTCTGAGTGAGCTCTGAGCCTTTCTAGGCAATTGTCACAGCCAAGGGTGGCGGGAGGAACCCGGGAGTCTCCTGGGGCTGCCGGAACGGAGCACCACAAAGCAGAGTTCATTCTCTCCCAGGCCTGGGGGCTGGAGTCCCAAAGCAAGGTGGCGGCAGGGCTGGTTCCTTCTGGGGCCACGGAGGGGGGATCCTGCCCCAGGCTCTCTGGTAGGTCCTGCTCACAGATTCCGCTGGTGCCTCTCAGCCTGTTGGAGCGGCCCCTCATCTCTGCCTCCAGCTTCACAGGATGTTCTCCCTGGGTGCAAGTCTGTGTCCAAATGCCCCTTTTGGCAAGGACCCCAGTCCTATGGGAGTAGAGCCCACCCTAATGGCCTCACTTTAATTTTTTTCCTTTCATCTTTTGTTTATTTCAATTCCAGTTAGTTAGCATACAGTGTAATACTGGTTTCAGGTGCACCATGCAGTGTTTCCACATCTCCACACGTCTCCTGGTGCTTGTCACGCATTCACTCCTTAATCCCCGTCACCTGTTTCCCCTCCCCCACCCACCTCTCCTCTGGTGACAAGCAGTGAGTTCTCTACGGTTAGGAGTCTGGTTCTGCAAACAGAATTTTATTTTATTTTATTTATTTTAAAAGATTTTATTTATTTAGAAAGAGAGAGAGAATCTCAAGCCAACTCCACGCTGAGTATAGAGCCCAGTGTGGAGCTCAGTGCAGAGGCTCGATCTCAGGACCCTGAGATCATGACCTGAGTGGAAATCAAGAGTCGGACCCTTAACCCACTGAGCCACCCCTGCACCCAGGCAAGCAGGATTTTACAAGCAGTTCTCGGCAGGTCAGTGAAGACTGCGGCTGTTCAGTAAATGAATTCACAGCAAGCTCCCAGCCTCCAGTTTCTTACAGGAGTGGACACAGGATATGAGCAGAGGCCAAACCAGGCCTGTGTGCCAGGCTGCTCTAGCCTGTGGGGCCTCTGCACCCGGGCTGCGTGCCGTAAGCCCAGCACTGCTGTAGCTGTACTGATTTGAGCTGCCCATCAGTCCTCCCCCTTCTGCCAGGGAAGGGACTGCGGTCCTGGGATGGCCAACAAGGGAACCTGGGATCTAGTCTATGTCATCGTGGTGGCTGTTTGCAAATTACAGTGATGCTGCCGCTGGTGTGCCCATAATAGCCAAAGACGAGGAAGAGACAGAATCAGAGGGACGAGGAGGAGAGGGAAGGGGAGGGGGAGGAGAGAGGGGAAGAAGAAGAGGAGGGCAGAACTTTCTAGACCATGAAAAGAAATTCTGATTTTATTTCTATCAGGTTTGAAGCAAGGGAGTGACATGATACAATGTATGCTTTTTGTTTTTTTTTAATTGTGATAAAATCTGTACGACATAAAGTTGGCCATCTTGGCCATTTTCAAATATACAGTTTGGTTGTATCAAGTGCACCCACACTGTTGTATAACCCATCTCCAGAACTCTTTTCATCTTGCAGAACCGAAACTCTATACCCATTAAACTGATTGATGACCTTAAAGGACCATTCCGGCTGCCGTTTGGACAGGAGGGCATCCGGGGGCACAGAAAGAAGGAGGGGGGCGGGGGTTAGCTCAGAGAGAGATGCAGACGGTGTTGGCTCGTGGGGAGGAGAACTGGAACTTACAATAACGCTTTCTGGATTTTTCCACTAAAGTGTCTCATTTTCTTATTGTGAAAGTTATTACCAGGGCTCTGTGCTGAGTAGCAGTGGCCTTCTGGGATCTCCTTTTGCATTCTTAGGAGATTTTAGGAGTTTTGTGCTGCCTGTTGACATCCTGCTAGCGACCACGTACTGTGCAGTATTGGACAGGCACTTTGCCTATTTTAACTCTAATTCACACACCTCCTTATGACAGAAGTTCTGTTAACATCTCTGCTCTACAGACGAGGGAAGGATAGCGCAGAGCGGGTGTAGCAGCTTGCCAGGGTGATGCTGTTCGTGGTCACGGGCCGGGACTTGAATTCAGGTGGTCTTGCTCCAGGATTTGAGCCGAGTGCTATACAGCAACCCCCCACCCCCTGCCTGCCAAGACCCCCAGTGGATGCCTGAAACTGGAGAGTACCAAAGCCATATCCACTCTGTTTTTTTCCTGTGCAATCATGCCTGTGATAAAATTAATTTATAAATTAAGCACAGCAAGAGATTAGCACCAGCAACAATTATAACATTGAACAATTACAGCAATATGCTATTATAAAAATTGTGAGGATATGGTCCCTCCCTCTTGAGATACCTTTCTGTGCTGTCCTCATCCTTCTCGGGATGATATGAGATGATAAACTGCCCACGTGGTGGGATGAAGTGAGGCACTGGGACGTAGCGTGAGGCGGTCGACCTTCTGACGATACTGCAGAAAGAGCGTCGTCTGCTTCCAGACTGGGCTTGACCGCGGCCAGCTCAGATCTGGGAATCACAGAACCGTGATAAGGAGCTACTTTCCTCTCGCTTGCCCTCATCTCGCAGAAGTATTGTATTTATTATTCCAAAGCTAATCCAGAGACGTTACGTGTGAATTGAATATGGTAAGCGCTGTCATATTTCATCATCTTTTCCAAGTAGCAGATGTATTATTGGAAGTGATGGGGAATGTGAGCCAGAAATTTTCACCTTTGCCCCCAATTCTGAGACAGTTGTTCTCAGGGATCCTGTTTCTTGGGGTCTTGTCATCTTTGATGCAGAGCCGCCCAAGTGCCATCCCTGGGGTAGCAGGAGGCTGACAGCGAGGCCCCCTTAAATTTTGCATCCAGAGCGCCTCCCGTGGGCCACCTCCCGCCCAGCCCTGGGGGCTGGAAGTACCTGTTTCTTAACACTAGGGAAACCTTGGCAGGTGACTATGGAAGCAAGCATGATTTTAAAATTCATAAAAGTTTTCCGCAGACTGTGTTTACTACACTGTTTGCTACCAACCTGATTTAGGCAGTCATTCACTAAAATCCTAATACCTTGGTTCTGTTGATTTTAATACCTTGTGTATCCCCCATATTCATGGTGTGGCCCCACCTATCAGGACAGGTGAACTTGCCTCTGTCCTTCCTCTCACTGGCCACCTGCACCATCCCATGCAAAGCAAAACACAGCATTATTGCCACATTCATCAATAATGGTACCAGTGACAATCACAGACACAACTGACTTCCAAAAGTTTTGACAGTTCCCTGGCTTGTTCCTGGCTTTGTGCTTCCTAAGAATAAAGCTCAGAACCTGACCCATGATGAGCCACCTCTCTCCCTCTCTCCCTACCCCAGACTCAGTTCTCGCTCTTTCCAGTAACAGTACTTTTCACAAAGCACTAGACACCATTTGACCAGTCTCAGGGGTGAGGTAGCCTTGACTGATTCCTTTTCCATGGAGAGTGTTTCCTGCTGTGGGTTCAGGACACCTGATGGGAACCATTTGAGCACACAGAAGGGGAAATAGCATTCTTGATTGTGTTAAAACATTCCTGGTTTGAACCTTGGGCTAACTGGTTTTTGCTTTTGTTCTTGTTTCTTTAATCATTTGGATAGTTTGAATTCATGGCTAAAAGTTTGTTAAATTTTTTTCTCCTTTTTTTTTTTCTTTTTAAATGTGGAGCTGCCTGTAATGTGGGCCTGGAGATACCGTAGTGTGGCATCATCACAGCCCTCTCCCCTGGGACAAGTGCTCGGCATCCTCCCTGTCTCCTACTATGACTCGTTGGCCCTAGAGCTCACTCGGAACCCCTGGGAATAGCAGATTAGAAGCTCACTCTTGGCAACTTTCTGCACAAAGTCAGTAGACAAAGCATTTACTAAGAGCCTGAAGAAAATGGCCTAGTTTTGCCAAAGAGTTACCGACTTACTCCCAGCCCTCTGTCTCAATTTAGTAAACTTGTTTTTGCATTTTTCAAAGTGTCTGAAAAGAAGGGTCTTGTCAGGTTCCATCAGTATCAAAATGTTACATCTGCAAACCCAATTTTCCTTTGCTTTGGGTAGGTACCAAGAGGGCTCAACACCGTGGGCTTTGAGAACAGGCATGTTATTTAATTTAGGTGCTTGGGATTTACTTAGTCTTTTTTTCTGATTTCATATTTTATCTTTTTCCTTTATGGTTTTCTATTCAGGTAATAGCTGAAAGAGAAGAGTAAGCCTTCCATCAATTTGGCTACTCATTCTCTAATTTAGGCAGTAATTCACAATGACACCATGATGGCTGAAGGAAGTTCCTCCCCCCGCCCCTTTCCTGGGCTCTCCTGGATAATGTCTTCCCTTAGCCACAGCATCCCCTGAAAGACCTTTGAGTCTATTTTCGGACTTAATTCCTTCCAATCACATATGAGCTGTGAAAAAGAAAGAAAAATGTTTCAGATGATGCCCTGGGCCAAAGCAGATTCTACATTAGACGGAATTCTCCATTAGAACGTTCCAGGTAGACCTTCTCTGTGAAGGACGTTTGCTGTCCACATGTGTAAGCCATGACTGGAACTACCGATCTAACAAGGGCACCCTGAGTAAGGTGTCGGCATCTGACAGGGTCTTCTCTTTGTTCAGAACTGCCTGGACGACAAACGCTTGGAGCCTGTCATCTCCGTCATGATTCAGATCCTGAGGCAGTGTTACCCCAGGAGCCCGCTTCCCTTGGTCACATCCAGCAGCGCGTATGCCTTCCCGGTCCCGGGGAGCATCCCCCCTGAGCCTCCATGTGCTCTAACTGAAGGTAAAGCCAGTGGGTGACGATGAGCTTTCCGGCCAGTCTTGCAGGTTGGCAGTATTTCAGAAGGACCTAGATGAAAGTAGCATCAGTGCTTTTGCCGGGTAACCATAAATTTCCAAGAAGCTAATTAGGGAAATGTATGAAAAAAGCAAGCTTTCCATAGACGGAATGAACAGATACTAAGATCACTTATTTTGTTCTTAATTATTAACTGTAGCCACTTTGCCCGGTGGCTGTTGAATGCCTGTACAGTCATCTCAGCTAATTTAAAAAAAAAAAAGTATATCCTCGGTCCCATGATTGAGGCTCTCTACTGTACTGACTCGCTCTGGAATTAATTTGCCTTAAGGACGAACTTGAAATAAAGCTTTGGCTAGTTACAAGCCCATGCTAGTCACATTACATGCTTGAAAGTAGGATTATTTAATCTCTGTGAAGAATTTGCTGTCGAAAGATTCTAATGCCTTTCAACCCTGCCCTCCTTTCACGGAACAGAGTTCCCTTGGCATCCTCTTGCCACAATGGCCCTGGATGCTTTCTGTGGTCTTTTGTTGTAACTAAGTCCCTTCTTATCAAAATTAGGGAGTTAGTCAAGGTGCTGAATTACAGCGAATTTTGCCTGTATGTGATCTCTAAACTTTGGCGATGTTGTTTGCATAAATAGTTGTAAGTTGGGCAGGGCAACCCAGAATGGTGTTCATGTGTCGTTTTTTTGTTTTCTGTTTTTTTCTTTTAAAGAGTTTATTTATTTATTTGAGAGAGAGAGAGAGAGAGCAGGAGAGCTGAGAAGGTCAGAGGGAGAAGCAGGCTCCCCATGGAGCCAGGAGCGCAATGTGGGACTTGATCCTGGGAGTCCAGGATCATGACCTGAGCCGAAGGCAGTTAGTTGCCCAGCCAACTGAGCCACCCAGGTGCCCTGTTCATGTGTTCTTTTATACTGCGCTCGCTCTGCCTTCGACATGGGGCAGTTTAGACTTCATGGGATGGTGCTTCCCTGTGCCTCTGTGTGTATGATTTGCACGTGCCAGTAAGTGTCAGGGTGTTGGGGGACAGTGCCCTTGATAATGAGAAAAAGGAGAACTAGCCACTGTGTGGTGAGAACCCAGATCCGAGGCACAGGGAAAGCTGCAACCATTTTCTGTCTCTTTCTCCATGCAGAGGATTTTGAAGATGATGCTGACGAAGAAGTGGATCAAGATTCAGACTCCGAAGATACGAAAGAGCAAGTAAGTACAGCAGCCCTCACTTCCAGGGCTCTCCATATTCACGTGGTCCAGAGGGAAACACGCCTCTCTGTGTCCAGCTAAGACCAGTGTAACTTGTAAGGAGACACTTCTGTACTTCCACGCCAATGCCTGGCACACAGTGGTGCTCAATAAATGACAGCTACGATTGTCGACTTCCACCCTGGTAGGTCCCGAGCAATGTCTTGTTGTAAAGTTGGAGGCCCTCCATTACCGAGGCTCTAATGTCCTGTCAGGATGAGCCTCTCGATAGACCCTTCTGGTTGGTATATGTAATCGTGCGAATGGCATCCGGGCAGAGACCATGGAAACATTTCCTAGCAAATTCTCTCTGGTCGATCTGTGCTTGGATCTCCTGTGGTGTTCACTTCCATTCACCGCCCAGTCTGTGCGAACTGTGCTCACTCGGGTATGGGATGTGTATGCGGGCCAGCGGGGGAGGGGGGGCTCTTTGGTCTCTGTCCCATGATGACCCATGGTATGTAGAGCAGAGGTTAGCAAACTTTCTGTAAAAGATCAGACAAGGTTAGTCTAGGCTTTGTGGACCTCTAGTCTCGGCCATAATTGCTCAGTGTCACTGTGATCACACAGAAGCAACTGCAGACAGTAGGTAAATGGCTGGGCACGGCTGGATTCCGGTAAAACTGTTCTTGATGAGAAACAGGCCATGGGACATAGTCCACTGACTGCACTTCTAGAAAACGACTTTTGTCATTTCGCTGGAGAATTCTTTGCCATGGGGGATTATCCTGTGCATCGTAGGATGGTTGGCAAGGCCCTCGGCTTCTCCTCACCAGATACTGGGAGCACCTACCCTTGGCTCCTCCCTCCCCTGAAAGTCATGAACCAAAAATGTCTCCAGGAATTGCTGAGTGTCTTTTGGTGGGGGGAGCAATGTCACTGTCCCAGAATAATGACAATGTGTCTCTGAGTTAGAATTCTGCTTCTGTTTCTGTTGGCAGAGATGGATGTGGACCAGCTCTTTCAAATGAGAGCCCCTTAAATTTGTCATCTGCAAAATAAGACTGAAAAGTAGATGCTACTTTTTATAACACTCCTGGAGATGAAACCTGAATTAAAAAAAAAAAAAGTCGATGGTCTGTTTATTTGCCTGTCATTGTCCATCCATCCATCCATCCACCAACCTCCTCTTTTCCTTCCCTTCCCTCCTACCTCCCTACCTATCTAGAGAGTTCTCTGGAGTTGAGAGTTCTCTATAATAAGATGGTAGCTGCAGACTTGTAGAGGCTATGGCTCAGTCTCTAGGTTAAGACTGTAGGTTAAGAGCGCTCAGTCTCTAGGTTAAGACCGCTATTGACCCTTCAGTGTTCTCAGGGTTTTGTTGATAAATGGAATCATTTCCGAAGTCATCAGTAGCAAATTGGGTCTTTGCTGTGGCCTGGCAGCACAGGCCTATTGTGTACTCTGAGTTATTTGAATAATACAGTGCTGCGGCGATCATTTGTCAATGACACTTCCCCTACCGTCTTCCTTGCTGTTTGATGACTGGCTGTCTGATGCAGAGTGCTGTCGCCTCCTGTATCTAATGTGCAGGGACAAGCGGCACGCCTGTGCCTGACTTAGGCTGTTTGGAGCGGAGTGCTCAGGACGGTCTCCTTCTCCCCCACCGCGCTGCAGATGATGGTGGGTTGGGGAGGAGAGAAACCTAAACAAATCAACAAATCCAGCTGGGAAAGCAGCACAGGACAAATTGGTGAGGGCCTGGAAACTATTCATCAAAGTCTTCGGGCCAAAAGCAGAGGATGAGAAGTCAGTGGGTGAGCGTGAGTTGTAGAGAAATGGGGCACATCGGAATCAGGGCTTGGTTCTGGGGTGTTGCAAAAGAGCAAGGGAACTGGTGCTCCAGCAAACTGATTTTCCTTCGTGAACCCAGAAGCATTTGCTGCAAGAAATGTGGGCAAGAAGCCAGGAATATTTGTTTCTGGTCATAGATCTGACCCAGGCTGTTAACTGATGGCCTTTTCATTTGAAAATTCTTAGTTAATAATTGGGCTCAGCTGTTTAGAAAGAATGATTAAAAGGAACTTTTGTAAGGGTCTTGAGAATGGAAAGTTGGGTGCTTTTCTTTGAAAACTCAACGTCAACATAAGAAAAGAGAAACTTAAAAGAATTACAGACCAGATGTTGGCTATGTTTTTTTTTTCTTTTAATATATATTTTTTATTCTTGGCAAACACAGCTGTTAGACTTGGACAAGCTCTGAAGCAGAGGAGGGTAAACAGAGTGGCCTCAAGCAATCCTCTGCTTTGCTTCCTCTTTCCTTCCTTTTTAGTTTTTTGTTTCTTGCAGGTACTTCCTTGGCCGTGATCCATGTGAGAGGCTACAGGCTAAGTTCCTGGGGATGGTAATACGATACAAAAGCAAACAAGACATAGATTTTTATTTTCAAGGAGTTTGCAGTCTAGTGAACTTAGAGATTATCCCTACCAGAGTTCAAGTCACCATCTTTGAAAGGGTGGTGAGCTCAAGTGTCAGGCTGGGGAAAGTCAATCATATTGGAAGGGTCCAATCTGAGGAAGAAGGACCAGAAAGCATGATCTGGATTATTTGGGTCCCAGAATCCTAAATGAGGAACCCTGTTTGGGTTGCTGTGAGAACACGGAGGCAGGCCCATCGCTGAATAAGTATAAGTGGCCTTTATAAGAAATACAGAAGAAGGGTAGAACCCACCTGAGTGCCTGGATACTCAGGGACGGAGATACAAAGCTTTGGGGGACCAGAGATGGTCTCTGTTACCACTACTCTACTTCGCTGTTATACTGAGAAACCAACCATGGAAGGATGTGGCTGTGTTCCAATAAAACTTTATTTACAAAAACCCAACAGTTGCTTATAGTTAGTTACCTCCTGCTCTCAAGATCGGTAGGTCTCCCAACCCCATGTAGAATGCATTAGGCAGCAACTCATGGGCTACATGACACTCCTTACTCCAGACATGCCAGCCTTACTCGCTAGTGGTGCCAGATTGGGTTTCCATTGGTACTACTTCCCACAACTTCCCACAACCCAGTGCCCCTCTCAATATATCCATGGCATTTATCACCATTGGAAGTGACCTTCTTTATTTGTTTGCTGTCTTCCTTCTCTCCCCAGAAGGCAGATTCCACAGAACATCGACCTTTGTCTATTCCGTTACCACTAACTCTTCAGTACTCAGAATGGTACCTGCTCATAGTAGGTGCTCATTAAACGTTTTTGAGAAGACCGAGGGACCTAAGTGGCAAGGGGGATAGAAGAATAGGTGCAGTGGTTGTCATTCTGTGGATGCTGGTGGTGGCAAGACACAGAATTCTTTCTTATTGCACTTTACTAATTTTTATATAAATTGGTTATTTATGGTGAGGACTGATAAATCCTGTGATGGATGCTGAGAAAATTTGTATACATTCTTTCTTTTCTTTTCTTTTTTAAAGATTTTATTTATTTATTTGACAGATCAAAAGTAGGCAGAGAGGCAGGCAGAGAGAGAGAGGAGGAGACAGGCTCCCTGCTGAGCAGAGAGCCCCATGTGGGGCTTGATCCCAGGACCCTGAGATCATGACCTGAGCCAAAAGCAGATGCTTAACCCACTGAGCCACCCAGGCACCCCTACATTCTTTCTTTTCATTAAGAAGTATACAACCTGACGTCTTGAATTCTCCTTAGCATAGGCTAGCACTATAATTTGGAATCAAGGAAACCATGTCCCAAGATTCTGAAAATTTGCACATGTAGTAGCTTGACTTGATGCTTCTCAGGGTGGCTGTCTTGAGTGTAATATATATATATATATATTAGATATAGATATAGATATAGATAGATATACAGATATAGATAGATATACAGATATAGATATATATTTCTATATTCCACTATAGGATGATGACTTGGAAACAGATGTGAACAAGCTGAGTTCCAAGCCTGGTCTTGACCGGCCTGAAGAGGAGCTGAGGCAGTATGAGGCCATGTGCCTGGAGCTCTCCTGCAGCTTTGAGGTAGGACATATGCCGTGGTTCTGCTCCCTGGTGATGCATGGTGGGTTCTTTGCAGAACGTGAGAGGCCAAGCAGGAGGTCTCCAGATGGAGAGCATTGCTTATCATTAGCAATCTGCTTCTGGGGTCTTTCTGAGAGTGAAGCAGAAGGCTAAGCAAAATGTGAAAAAGGGGGCCTAGCTGGATGCAGGCAAGGCACCTGGCGCCGAGATGGGCATAGGATGACCGTACGCATCACCGCCTATTGTCCGGAGGACAAAGTGCCTTGTCCTCACGTCCTGAAAGTGCACTGAAAATTCTCGATGATTTCTTGTTCCCCTGCACGATGGGAAAGTTGTCCTAGATGGCTTTCTGAAGGTGGCAAGTCCGATTCCAGGGTTTTTTGAGTAGAAACAAATTGAGAACCTTCCACCTGGTGAGGTAGTGGCTAATTGCTGCTCCCACTATGGTTGCTGTTGTCAAGATTTTAGATCTGCCTTTGGATCTCTGTTATTTTCTTATGGCTCTTAGTATATCGTGAATTTGCCCACCTCTAAGCATACCACTAAATCCCGTGGAGAAGGGGGGCAGCATATTCTGTTTTACTCCAGAAAACCGAAGGGGATCAGTTGGTAAAAATTTCAGCAAAGGAAATTTCAGTTCAGTGTAAGGAATACTTTTTTTTTTTCCCCCAAAAACAATCAGAATGGTCCTCAAGTAAAAGGTGTTGCCTTGGGGTGTAGTGAAAATAATGTAAATAAGTTTGTTCAACCAGGCTGTAAGTTTTGGGCATGTTCCAGAGGGCATTTGTATGCTCTGTAGAATTACACTAGACCCACCCAATGCCCCTTCCAAACATGAGTTTCTATGATTCTCCCATTTCTTTGATTCTTGAAGCTAGCCTTTTCTTGTCTGACCTTGGAAAAAGCTTCTTAATTCACAGGGTTTAAGCTTAACTCTGTGCCCGGAGAGTAAGAATAGGGGTCACATTGTATTTTCTATCAGGAAGGAAACACTGACATATTCTTTTTCAATTTAAACCCTAAGGAACTTGAGTCTAAACCTGGAGATAATTTGAACTTTGAAGAGCCTCAGGATGCCGAGCACTACCACATTCCGCCTGTGACCTCCCCAAAGCAGCATTATTTGACTAAGGACCAAAGCTCCTGGGGGCAGGAAAGAGAAGCCATGGTCCAGACTTCTCTTCTGAGCATGGTGAAGATGGGAAGGTCCACCATGCATCCAGCCTCCAAAAGAGGCCCTGGGATGAATGCATACCAAAATATGCAGTCAAATGGTCTTGGGAAAGATTCTTCTGGAAGAGAAGCCCCTGACAGTCAAGCTTCCCTCAAACAGGATGCTTGGGACATAGACGTGATTTCCTGCCCAATGATGAGTGCCTCCCTCTCCAATTCTGCTAGGCCTACAGAAACTGCTGAAGTAATAGATAAGCTTCTGCAGACACATCCCAAGCATATCCCCTTCCATGACCCCCATCTCTATATGGCCAAAGCCAGAAGAACCAGATCTGTGGCTGACTTCAAGAAGATGGCATTTCCCGACCTCTGGGGTCACCGTCCACCTCCCTCTGCTCAGTCCATGCTGGAACGCAAATGTGGAGTCCAAAGGTGACATTGGTGCTGATTTGGAAGCTTTATGTTTCTCTTTAATATTTTAATTAGTAGAATGGTTTGTGTGGAGAGTTCTGCTGTCTTTGGAAAAGTGAGAATCAGTCAGGAGCATGTTCAAATCCTTTGGGAAGCTTTTCCAAACACAGAAGCTTGCCTTCCTCCCTGGACATGTCAGAACCACGTGTGGGCTAGTGGCAGGCAGGTGTTGACAGAAAAAGAATCCCTTTGATGATTCTAATGCAACCCTGTATCCCAGAATGCTCTGTGGATCATAACAGGGAAAGACAACCCAGTTTGTCCAAATACTGGGATCATTCCTCAAAGGAAGGTTCTCAGAAAAAACAAAAACAAAACCAAAAAAACCCAGTGTGGATTATTTGGGATCTCTCTCTCTCTTTTTTAAATTCCCTGTAAATTGGTATTGGATCTCTTGTTGAGGAAAGTTGGTGGCGTACCCCTATCTCAGAGTCTCAACCTTACAAAACCTGGCTTGGCTGGGAGAGTAGTTCTGCTGTAGCACTGAGGACTGGAAGGAAAATATGCATTCTCTAGGACAGAAACTTTAGTGGGAGGTTACTCCCAGAATGATGGAAAGGGAGCTTTGCCTTTGGATCAACATTGCGAGATTAAAATGTAAATGGCTAAAGCCAAGGAAAAATGATTTTCCCTGGAAAACAAACAGACAGACATTGACTATGCATATGCTAAGTCAGTGGGGCCAAGTGTGCACCAGAAAGTTTCCGGAACTTATTTCATCAGCAAGTAACTGCTCGGGCTTAAGCTCCTGCTGACATTTCTGACCTTACCCTTTGCCAGGCTCAAGTTCCTGAGAGCCACAGCATAGGGGCTGGCCCAGCAACACCTCCCCCCTTGAGAGAACATCTTCCCCTTGAGCCCAGGCCTCATGTCTACATCCTCTCTCCTCTCACTGAACCCAAAAAGCATGGATTAGAGATTCAGGCCCATGACCCCTTGGGTTTCCTTCTGTCCTCTTACTTAAACTTCCTGACACGGGTATTTTTCAGATAGAAGATTGATCTTAATTTTCTGGGAATGACAGAACCCAAGGACTGTAAATGACCCAAGAGTTCAGAGGCTTCCTGAAGCCTCGCAGGCCTTGAGGGTGCTAACAGTCAAAAATACTAAAGTTTCCCTCAAAAATTGTCTCTGTGCAAAGGACCCTGTTACTCTCACAGCCAAGACCTTTGGAGCCTATTAGTGCAAATGCTCTTGAAAAAAATTCCCCCTCAAGTCACGAATCTTCCAGCTAAAACTCTGGAATCAGTCCGTTCTCCATTCCTGCTGTAGTTTCAGTTTTTGGTAAAGGAGGAAAGGAGGGTGAGGCAGTGCTTTCCCCCCGGGTTGGGGCATTATTAATTTTTTTGTTCATAAATCTCTGATGACTCTCAAGGCCCTTCCCAGAGGGCCGTAGGATGGACAGGGTAAGGAGTGAGAGCCAACCCTTCAAATGTTTCCAATTTTCCTTTCCAGGATCAAGATATTTGAGGATGTCCGGAGGCTCATCGAGCCAAGTGATGTTATAAATAAAGTCGTCTTCAGCTTAGATGAGCCTTGGTAGGTGGTCTTGAGCGTCGGTGGAATCTGGAAGATGTGTGTTTGGGGGGGAGTATAGAATCTCCTCTTAACGACACGAGAACAAGCATGTTTGATGTTAGCAGTCCATCCCTTCTCCCCGAAACACGGTCAGAATTCATGTTGGAGAAGCTGTGAGAAAAAGCTTATCTCTCAGAAATGTCAGGCTATGCCCAAGAATAGCAGTAACGCATGTGTTCACATGTTTCCTATTTCATTACAGGCCTTTGCAAGACACCGCTTCCGACTGCTTGCGGTTCTCCTCCAAGTTCGAGTCAGGAAATCTGCGCAAAGCCATCCGAGTGCGCGAGTGAGTACGGAAGCTCACAGAGGTAGCTCCTGGCAGCTTAAGGGAGCGGGTAGTGCCTCCCTCCTCCCTGTTCTCTGTACAGCGGTCTCGCATGGGTCCTTTGAAAACAGTCCTGGCGGGAGTGTTTATACCCAGGAGACTGGCAAACAGGGCACAGAAAGGTTTTCCGTGCAGTCCGTTGCTGAACGTCTGCGGGTTACCACTAGGGGGCTCACTGGCTGATGTCGCTGCCGGGAGGCGACTAGAGGTGAAGGTTATGAAGACATCTGTGTTCCAGATAACGGCTCCATCCGTGGGTGTGGGCGTCCTTTGACTGGGATGTTGGTAACTACGTTGATGCCGGGGCTTGTTCTATTCACACAGCAGGGTATGTGGGGTCCCCTGGCCCTGTATGTTTTCACATCCGTTGCTCCCATAGCTGTGGACGTAGGTGGCAGGAACGTTGGGCTCCCCGTGGAGAGGAGTGTTAATCTTCGTTCAAGGGCATGTGTAGTGCCATGCCTCTCTGCCACGATCTCTCAATCAGCTCCTATCACTAGACCAGTGTTTCACAGGCGAGGGGAGTCTAGGGCTGTACCAACTACACAGGGAGAGAGGACACGAAGCAAAAGCTTCCGGCGCAGAAGAGATGACTGTGGTATTGTTCTTCCCTTGATACCGGTGTGAGCTCTGTTGTATGCCAGAAGTCCGGATTTGTCTCCATCTTCTATGGGTGAACTCCCGGAGACAGCAGTCCGGGACAGTGAATGTCGTGGGGGGTCACAGACTCTGGAATCAGAATGCCGGGGCCACCTCACCCCTGTCCACCAGGAGACTTCGAGCAATTCCCTGACTTTACTCCCTGCCTTTTCTTCCTCACCCAGAAAATGGGGACAGTGATGGCACCCACATCATAGGGATTTTTTTTTTTTTAATGTGAGTTAGCTAAAAATACGTCACGCTCTCCGAATAGTGCCCGACACTCAGTGAGCATGAGCTTGTCCTCGGCTGCATATTGGCCGTACACAGCACAGAAATTCAGCTAGATCAGCCTGTTTTGTAGCTATCTGAGGAGTCATCTTTGAAATTCTTCTTTTTTGGGGGAGGGCAGGTGAGCAGGGATCCTTTTCTGTTAGTTAGTTTGTACATGAACTATTTCAGGGAAACCCAATGTATTAAACAAATACAGGTTGAGCTACGCGGGCTGAAGAGAGAAAGGCAGTTTTGTTAACATTCCTTCTCAGCCGCCTTCTCTTTCTCTTGCCAGCTCAGCTTCTACGTCTTGTGGTAGTACCTGCTTACATTACTCCGTTTCTCTCTATATCATGCTTAAGGGATCCGGGAGAGAACACCTAGGCCAGAGTCTCCCGGGTTTAGGGGACAGTGGTCAGTCCATGATGTGTCTGCCCTGCTGGCCTTGCTCTGGTCTCTCTTCAGATATCTGCCTTTGCCAGAGTGTAGAACCGTAAACCAGTTAGTTATGGTCTGGGTGATGGAGTCAGAGGACGGAAAACAAACCTACGTATAGGCAAGTTTTGATGATTAGTTTTTGGAGAGGATGGTGGGCGTAGCAGACCATTGGAGGGCTGTAGTCTTTGTGGATTTGTTCGTATGAGTGTTGCTTCCTGGATTCTGCTTCATTTGTCGTATGTTGGGCTCGATGATTCAGGGAGATGCTTAGAGTGACAGTGTGAGCAGTGGGTCTCCATCGGGGAGCTCTATTCTGCTCTGATATGCCTTCTGCAAAGCTCCCCCCTTCCAGAAATCTCACTGTACCACTTCTCAGGTGTCCAGAGTGGCAGAGTGTGAGCGGATTGGGGCAAATACATTACCCTTTCTAGAGGAGCAGCTCAGAGAACACGGCACGAGGATGGAGCAAGCAATCATATTTTTGAACGAAGTCAAAACTGCATTGTTAATTTTGTTGCTACAGCTCAAAAATTGATTACCTTTGCAGATAGTAACTGCGACATGCAGGAGTCTCCTGGGGCACTAGAACTGTTCTATATCTTGATCTGGGTAATTGCCAAACAGGAGTGTCCAGAAGAATTTATTGAAAGTCATTGAGTTGTGCACTTAAATTTTGTGCACTTTATTGCATGTAAGTTAAATCAATTAAAAAGGGACACAATGCACACAAAACTCCTGCGCTGCTAGCCTAATTCATGTTTGCTGCTTTGCTGGGGGCTTACCTGTATGATACCACTTATCTTTTCAAACAGCGCTGCAGGTTTAGGCACTATTTCCATTTTCCATATGAGGAGACCCAGCCTCAAAAGTAAGGTGCAGCATCAAATAGGAATGACCTACACAACCAGATATGATTGAATTTTCTCTGGGATAGAGCACAGTTGCATTTTTCCTGCTAGAGAGTTTCATTATTAATTTATTAAATCACAGTTTAATAAAAAGATATGCTGTGATTGTGTAACTGATTCTCCTAATACCTGCTCCTAAGAACCTGCTCCCCTCTCCTCATATCTCTACAGCCCCCAGTTTTGTGAGATGAGCACAATCACTGTAACTCACCAACCCACTGAGATCCTGGGTCTTAGATCTGTCCTCTGGAAACTGATGTGTGTGACTTCTCAGTGTTTGATGTTTCCTTAAAGACTTGTAGCCCTCCAGCCTTGCTTCTGACTTTGCAGGTGGGAGTACGACTTGCTGGTCAACACCGATGTGAACAGCAGCCAGCACCAGCAGTGGTTCTACTTCCAGGTGAGCGGCATGAGGGCGGCCGTCCCTTACCGCTTCAACGTCATCAACTGTGAGAAGCCCAACAGCCAGTTTAATTACGGTATGAGATCTTGGGCTAACACCCTAAATCTTCTAGACCTTCCAGAAGGTCTAGAAGCTAGACCTTCTGGCTTACACCAGGAATGGCACCCCTCTGTGATTGATTGGCTTACTACTGGAAGCCCTTTTTGGGTTCCCAAAGAGTTTGATGTTGGGCAGAATGTTTCTTGTCACTATGTGTGGCAAGATGGTGGCCAACCTGTGGCAGACTGCCGCCAGGGAAGGCAAGCCGGAAGTCCTCACTCTGCGATGGAATGTGAACACCATGCCTGCCATTCCACTGCTTCCTGACTGCCTTGCCCCCACCTTGAACTCTTGGAGGTCCATGAGAACCTCTCATTTATTCCTTCTCTTCATCCCCTAAATCCCACAGCAGCAAATATATTGGCCTGTTTGTCTGACAAAGGAAAGGAAGCCAGTCGGATGACACTGATTTGCACTCTCAGAAAATAACTTCTCAGGAAGTTCAAATTCTCTGGATACTTTTCGGCCAATTTTTTGGGAGAAATTCCAGGGACAAAGTGACTGGCAGCCCACATTTACTTTGAGAGTCTCCAGGAATCGGAAATTCTGCATTGCGTACGATTCAGCAAATTACTGCTGGATCGTGTACTAATTCATTGAGTGGCTTTAAGTAAGGAACAAATATTCCGGTGTCTCTAGGTCTCTATTTTGTAGCGACTAAATAGATTCTTCCTGGTGTAGAAAGAGAAAGTATGAACCCTGAGTCTTGTATTTGCTCCATGTGGCTGCTGTAACAAATTGTCACAAACTTGGTGACTTGAAACAAGACAGATTTACTCTCTTACAATTCTAGTGTCTACAAGTCCAAAATCAGTTTCACTGGGCTACAGTGAAGATACCAGAAAGGCCATGACCACTGGAGCATCTGTGGGGTTTTCTTTTTATTTGGTATTTTTTTCCCAGTGTTTAGAGTTAATGCTCCCTGGATCCCTTGGCTTGTGGCCCCTTCCTCCATCTTCAAAGCCAGCCGTGAAGCATCTCCCAGTCTCCTTCTGCCCCAGTCACATCGCTTCTCCTGTGCAAACTTCCCTCTGCCGCCCTCCCAAAAGGACAAAAGGGATTGCATTTAGGGCCCACCAGGATAATCTCTCCATCTCAGAATCCTTAGTTTAATTACATCTATGAAATCCCTTCTGCCGTATAAGGCACCAGTCACAGGTTCCAGGGGTTAGGACCCGGATATCTCGGAGGGCCGTGATTCAGCCCATCACAGCTCTCTTTCCATTTTCTCTTTCCTCAGAGATTAATACTTTATTTTATTTTGTTTTATTTATTTATTTATTTAAATGTGGGGTGTGGGGGCAGAGAGAGAGGGAGAGGGAAAGAGACAATCTTAAGCAGGCTCCACGCTGGGTTTGGAGCCTGACACTTGATCTCATGACCCTAAGATTATGACCTGAGCTGAAATCAAGAGTCTGGGTGCTTAGCTGCCCGAGCCCCCCAGGTGCCCTTCCCTGGCGATTAATCCTGCCTTTGTTCTGTGCAGGGATGCAGCCGACTGTGTATTCTGTGAAGGAGGCTCTTCTGGGCAGACCCACCTGGATACGGATGGGCTATGAAATCTGTTATTACAAGTAAGTTAGAGCATTGCTAGCTTTCTTTGGTCCGCTCTTTCATTCTTTCTCAATTTCCTGCTCTTCTCTGTTGACCGGAGAAACCTCAGCCCTCTTCCCATGTCCCAGTGGTGTGTGCCCTGCCCTTCAGAAGCACAAGTACGTTACATGGCGCCCACCGTGGAGCCCAAGAAGAGAAGTCACCTGTCCTCACTTCGACACACCGAAACCCTTAGGCCCTGTTGTTGGATGTCAGGACTTGTATGGACGCAGCCTGTGACTAGTTGGTCAAGCCTTCATTCTTGACTTCTTTCGGTGCAGTCCAGTGAACAAAACATTCTGAGACGTTCTGGCCTACCCTTCTTCATCCAGTGCTTCAGTTTTCCAAAGTAGGTGGGAAAGGACTTGTGGCAGGTGCACGTAAGTGACTGTTCCTCCACGGCGAGGTGATTTTTTAGGAAAAAAAAACAAAAGAGGGAGCATTTCCGGAGTTCATCTTCATCCCTTGATCAGCAGCCGGTTTCATCAATTTATTCTGTAAAGTTGTGAGTGAAATCTAAATTATCCATATCTTTGGAGGAAAGAAGTGGATTCCCAACCCATGAATTGCCCATTTGTGCATTTTCTCTTGGTGGAAAATACAATACAAATTCATACGGAAGAAAAGGGACAGGAACTGTTAGGACGGGCAGGAAATATGTAATTAATTATTAGCGCATTGCTGGTTTCTTATAAACACTGGTAGGCTAGCACTTGTTTTATTGGATAAAGCAAGTTGTATCTCTTTCTGATATTACAAGAGGGCTGTGAGAAAAGTATTATCAGACATTCTAAAGTTTAGGATTGTTATTAATATCAAAAAGAAAGGGGATATGTACTCCATGCCTTTTGGCTGTCGAGACTGAGGACAGGAACACTGATAGAGCAACACAATTCCTGACCTTTCCTATCCGTCAGACACAAAGGCAAAAATCACCATAGAGATAAGTACTGTCTACAAAACACAGAGCTGGGCTTTCTTACGGTTTGTAATAAAAGAGTTGGCAGTCTTCAGTCCTTGATGTATTAGGATATGGACCTGGGTGGTATTTTCATTATATTCTTCAGAACGATAGCAAAATATTACGATTTTGTTGGTTTTCCATTCACCTATATATGGCAATTTCTCTCCGCCCTCCATATCTAGAAACTGTCAGGATCTTTTCATGTTCCAAAGAGATTTAGGTTAAAACCCATCCAAAGTGGTAGAAGCCAACAATTGCAGGGAAAAACAGCGAAAGTCTGAATTTTGAATCTTGGGGTGTCCTGTGAAAATAGTAACCCTGAATAAACGTGAAGGACTAAGCTGGCTTCCGGCTTGGTTCTGGAGCTTAGTAAGAGATGGGACAAGCATGACATTCAGTATTTTCTCTCAGGGGAGTAGAACTCTCCCTGGAGGCTGTTCCTCTGGGAGGTGGGGAGCAAGGTGCAGGCTTGAGGGGACTAAGCCTCTGCCAAAAAGAGTAGAACTCTCCCTGGAGGCTGTTCCTCTGGGAGGTGGGGAGCAAGGTGCAGGCTTGAGGGGACTAAGCCTCTGCCAAAAAGAGTAGAACTCTCCCTGGAGGCTGTTCCTCTGGGAGGTGGGGAGCAAGGTGCAGGCTTGAGGGGACTAAGCCTCTGCCAAAAAGAGAAGGAGGAAAGAAGCCCCACTTCCAAAAGCACAACCTTGGCCTCAGGAAAGCCAAAGTTAATGTTAATAGCTGTTAGATTCATTAGCAAGACAATTGTTATGTGATTAAAGAGCAACAGAGGGGTAACATGAAAACCATGAATGTGTAATGTAATTCATTTTTCATATTGCAGTCATGAATACAACAGAGATGAATGGATAAGATTGCTACATTGTAACGTAGTTTGTTTTACAATAATTCACCACATGATGTTAACATATTTCTAATAACGTGATTTAACAACAGGGTAGTTGTGTGTATCTCTATTCAACCACAGCTCCCTACTGTCGAATGCCTTAGATTGTAGAACATATTTCTCCCTTTTTACCCATCACAGACTTTGAGCTGATTTGCTCTAGAAGATCTGTTTGCTTTACCCCTGCCTTTGTTCTCTCCAGTGTATTAATTTGAGAAAAGTTTATATTTTTATTTCTCTATCTCCAGCACATCATCAGAAGCTTGGAAGTTCTATTTCTTTCTTTCTTTTCTTTCTTTTTTTTTTTTTTTTTTTAGATTTTATTTATTTATTTGAGAGAGAGACAGTGAGAGAGAGCATGAGCGAGGAGAAGGTCAGAGGGAGAAGCAGACTCCCCATGGAGCTGGGAGCCTGATGCGGGACTCGATCCCGGGATTCCAGGATCATGACCTGAGCAGAAGGCAGTCGTCCAACCAACTGAGCCACCCAGGCGTCCCGGAAGTTCTATTTCTATTGTGCTGTTAAGTTCCCAGATTTAGTGCCACGTTCTAAAGGGGGCGCCAGGGTGCTCATTGTGCCTGAGTACATCTAGGGAACCACAAATGAGAAAAGGACAGAGGAATGGGATATTCATTTCCTTCAGAAAGAGACAGCAGTGGTGATTAGTTAAGGATGTGGGCTGACAGCTTTGTGGTTCTCATCGTCATCAGTTAGAAAGTGGTCTCCTGCCTGTTTTGATAAGATCGAGTCATGCGTGTCCTAATACAGATTTGTTTATAAGTAACTTTAATCAGTTACATATGCATTATTATACTAATATGTGCATCAGAAGACATGCAAAGAGTTAAAATTATAAGTGCTCACAAAAAGATGGAACAATGAAAAATTACAAGTGTCTACCCAGTTGTTACATCTTTATTCTATTGATAACCAGGGCATACTGTACCCTTGGGGGTTCCCATGAAAAATACAGTTGTCAGTAGCCTTTTGCGTAGTTCTGAAAGATCTCATTAGCCAGATCGACTTTGCCAGAATCTTTGCGAACTAGTGGGAAGAGTAGAAAAGAGGCCATGTCCATTCTTCCATTTTTGAGGGGTCCTTAGTGCTTGACATTTAATGTTACCATCAATCTGGCCTCTAACCAGAATAAACAACAACAAAACAACTAACGGTCTATATTGTGAGGTTTAGTTTAATTTAAGAAAATAGTCAGTCTGTCAGTCCACTAAAGTAGGCTTCTGCAGACCACCTTGCCAGAAGTTAAAAGCAAAAGATTGAGGCAGGTGCGGAGCTCTTCCCGTCCAGCAATCGATACTCAGCTTCCTGACGCATGAAAACCAGAAACGTATAATGTAATGTGTAGTTCGTATTCTGGCTCTGGAACCCAGCAGAGAAGAACAGATAAGATCGCTCTTACTCTAGTTTGCTATATAATTAGGCATCACATCAGGTTGACTTGGACAGCATAAAGACAGCAGTGTCAAACCCCCCCACCCCATTAAACCTAGAGGCAGCTGAATTTCCTCCTTAGTGCCCAGATCATACTCGGTTTGAGGAAAAATTCTAATATTTTCTCCTGTGCACAGTTGACCATCTTGCCCGTCCCCTGGAATCCCCTCTCCCTCTCCGTCCCCTCCCCCTCCCCCACCCACCTTGCAGATGGGTAGGCCAGAAAGTAAAAGGGATCCTCCGGAGGGAAGGACCTAAATGAGCAGACTCCTTTATCCGTGCCTCTCGTGGAAGTAAGCAAGGACACTTGCAGTTTCTGCTTTATTTACTTCCCCGCGCCTGCTTCTCCCTGCAACGTACACAGCCTCACACCTTTCCGAATCCTTTCCCAGCTCCAGTCTAAAGTAATCTGGCTGCCGAAGGGCAGAGGGAGGGAAGCCGCAGGCTCAGAGTGGCCATGTAATACACACCGGCTGATCTCTTCTGACATTTATCTCCGCTCGCGAGAGGAGATGGAACAGCTCACTCATGAAGATGAATGTCGGACACGAGGTCTGCCGTCATGCATCCTTCCGAGGGATCTCGGGGGGAGGTTTGGCATTGTGTGGAGTGTTGGTACCGCTGCCGACACGGGGAAGCCCGGTGGCCTGGCTGCTCTGCTTTATTAGACCCTGTTAAGTGAAATGATGCGCCCTCGTTAAACAGAGCTGGGTCATTGTAAGATTATCTACTTCACTTTCTCTCTTGGCATTTGCTTATTTCATGCACCCGGAGAGGGGGAAATGAGTTCCCAGCATATTTTTAAGTGCAAATGGAAATAGATTGAGTTCATAACTATGCATTTGTGTACTTTGCTCCTTGCTTCATTGAAGGCTTTATGATTATAAAAGTGTAGATTGGTCCTAAGACAAATGGTTCAGGGAGTGGAAAAGCAAAGGGGGAGCCTTTTAACGGGAAGAGCTGGCTCTATCTGACCCTGAGTCATCTTTGACCCAACATGACCTATCTAGGGTCCGGCAACTCTGAGCAAACCCTTGATTTTCACCAGGCTCCTTCCTTCTCCATCTCTAAGAGCAGATCAAGGGGAGAAGGTTCTTGGAATCAGGCTTCGGCCACTTCTCATCATTGTGTGACTGTGCGAAGATTATCCCAGCCTCAATGTCTGATTCCTTATCTGTAAAATGGAGACAATAATGGAATGAGGAAAAGCAGGTGGAAAGTTGAGCACAGTGTCTGGGGCACAGTAGGTGTTCAGTGAATGTCAGCAGTCATCGGTAGCTGGTAGAAACTTCTCAGTGGCACCAGGGACATAAAGAATCAGTGAAATGTTTCATTTTCATGAGTTCTCATCTGTTCTGAGTTATATTCCTTCTGTTACTTTAGACTTTAAGCTTATAAGCATCCCTGACTTGTGAAGGCCAGAACTTCACATTCTTACTGGCTCAACTGGGCCAAAAGACTTCTTTTCGTCTTACCCATTTCCAAGAGATATAATAAAAGAGATCTTGGTCTTGGAGCCCACTCGTGGGGTTGAAACCCCGCTTGTTATGCTTTCTGTGTGGAGTTGCTTGAGATGCTTCATGTCCATAACCCTTGATTTCCCCATCTGTGGAGTGCTCAGTAACGCTTATCCTTAAAAAGATACCAGTAGGATTAGAGGTTGGAATATTCTAGGTGTTCTAGTTACTACTCCTGGAGTCCATTTGTTCTACAGACTGTAACTGGACAGGTGCTAAGTCCAGCTCCCCTGTGGAGCATGAAAATACACAAGCAAAGAAGCAGAATAGCCATCACAAAGGGTTAGTCGTGAGGGAGAGACAGAGTGTGGTAAGAACTGTGGAAAAGAGCAGGTATCCAGGAAAGCTTCCAGGAAGAGGAAACCCTCGGGTTGAGACTTGAAGGCAGAAGGAGTTGTCTGAATGAGGTAGAAGGAAAGGGTTGTCTGTGTAAAGAAAGAACATGGGACCCCCTGAAAATAGAAAGGATGAATGTTAGCTTCCTTGCAAACATCCCTCAGGATGTTTACATCATATGTGAAACATGTTTGGGGGAAACAAAAGTCACTTGACCATGCTCAAATGGAATTGTTGCAAGAGAAGGGTTTCACTTTAGAGATTTATTGAACATTTCACTTTGAAGAAGGTTATCTTGGGGGACCATGCAGGTCCCCAAAGAGGGGAGTTTTTGCTACTGGTAGAGTCATCTGGATTCTCCTGCTCCTCGTGCGTGGCCGCTAGGAGACTCCAGTGGGAAAACCTGACATTTGCCTTAGCCTCTGCTAGAGTTTCAATCCCAGACTAGGGTGGTCATGGAATCTCCTTCAGCAGAACCTCATCATAAATGAAGAGATACCCATTTTTAAATCCCAGCATTCTACAGTCATCGTGGGGAGGGCTGGCTTACCAGTGAGGAGCATGTATGTATGTATTTATGTATTTATTGATTTAAAAGATTCTGTTTACTTTTGCGAGAGAGAGAGAGCAAGCATGAGTGGGGCGGGGGGAGAAGCAGACTTTCCAGAGAGCAGGGAGCCTGATGTGGGACTCAGTTCTGGGACCCTGGGATCATACCCTGAGCCCAAGGCAGACGCTTAGGGGACTGAGCCACCCAGGCGCCCCAGTGAGGAGCTTCTAGTCTTGCCCACAAGATTCTTGCCCTCCAAGCTTTAGAGAGAGAGAGAGTGTTGGGGCTGTGATAAGGTGGATTTCATATGACAAAAATGGCTATTCAAATTCCTTATACTTCCCTTAAATCATGAGAACGTAGGTCCATAGAAGTTCAAAAATGAAGAATCCTTTTATTTTATTTCTCTGTTTCACAGTAGCTCTTCCCTCCCTGGAGTCCAGGTTTGCTTTGAATGGTGGGAAGAGCCTAGGGGTGGGGATTTCACATCCTTGCTTTCTCTTCCTTTCATGCTCACTCTGATGGCTCGTGGGTGAGGCTGAGTTTGCCTACAGCCAATGTCCCTGTGGTGTGACTTCAGTGTATCTAAGGGTAGAGTGCGAAGTAGACCAGGAAGTAGACCAGGAAGCATGCCTCGTGTCGAAGGAGACCACCCCCAGGGAAATCTTCTATACCGGAGCAAGATGCAGGCTCTGTGTTCACTCTTCATGGGTGAAGAACTTGGGGATGGAGAGGCACTAGGTGTTCTGTTTTCACCTGTGTTTACCTGCATGAATATGCTATATGGGGCGTGCGCACATGTGTGTGCTCACATGCATGTGCTAATAGGTGATGTGCTCTTCCACATTTTGGTCGGCGGCCAACATCTTGATCATTTGACTGGCTCGTTTCCTATCCTGTGGGTTGGCAGCATAGAGAGGCGTAACTGACCAGTTCCCGTCGTTCAGGTAGGTGTCCGCTGGGTGAGCATTTGCAGGGGACCCTTTTATGGGTGGAATCGGAGAGAAAAGGTAGAGCATATGTGCCAGGCACGCTTTCTGAGCTACCATCTGCTTCTTGACATACTTTCTAATAACCAGAGCCTGAGCTCGGAAGGAAGTCCAGAATTTTGGGGAAATGTGGAGAAAGGAGACCCAATTAGGTATCAAGATCCAGATGGCACCATGATTGAAGTTGCTGGTGCTGGAGTCACAAAGGAAATGAATGGGTCTTCTTCATGTGATCCAAACAGTGACCGGGAGGATCACTTGGGGCGTGCATTTTTAGGGGGTGTCCTTCTCTCCCAAAATGAGCAGGGCCCCAGGGTGCTGTGTTGGCAGAAGCTGAGGCAAGAGAAATGTGTCAGGCCATCGTCTGTGGGACCGCCCACTCCTAGTTATATCAGTATTGAAAACCCACAAAACTGTAAGAAACAAGACAGTTTGTTTTCTGTCTCTTCCTTTATTGCTTGCCTGATTTTGTTTGTTTGTTTGGTTGGTTGGTTTTTGTTTTGGTGGGGGATTCGTGGTGGCCCATAGGTAACAAAAAGGCAGGAAAAAGGGCAGAAAAAAAATTTTTTTTTTCATTTTGCAAGAACAGAAATTCATTACCTGCTATTTCTTCCCTCTCCCCACCCTTTCCCCCAATAAAACCCCAAAGCACTATGGACAAGTAAGCGAATACTGTGAATGTTCAAAGGTGGAATTAATCTTTGGGTGTCCGGGCGTATTTTGCATCATAAAGCAGTCTTGATGATAACATTTCTCAGGGAAGCCCGCACAGCTGCCTCTTCATCAACAGGCAAGGCGCGGGCATAACCGGCAGCGTGTGGGGAAAATATTGCTCGGAATGTACTTCTGGGTGCAATTTACTTTGATACTGTTCTCTGAAGTATCAAAATTGGTTCTTCATCTTTGACAAAGGAAAATGCGTACTCTGAAGCTCTGAGACGCTGAACCACATTTAGGGTGACAAATACATTCCTTTGGGAAGCAAGTATTGTACAGTGGAATGAACAAAGCCTGCCTAGACAGACAGATCTGGGTTCGAGTTCCATCCCAACCACGTTCGAGTCTTGCAACCTTTGACAAATTAATTTTCCTTAGCTTTTGTTTCTTCATGCCCACGATGTGTTGTTGCAGTGATAACATAAGATGACGTGGGTTAAGTGTCGCGTTGGAACTCAGTATGTAGTAGTCATGATTGTTAACAAAACCACTTGGCCGGCAGAAGGGAAAGAAAGAGCTGAACTTGGGGCTGGGGTAAGGCAGGGGCTGGGGGAGCCCACATTTGGGTAATAAAGTATCTCTCTGCCATTGCGTCTTGAGAGGCACAGAATTACTCACATACCTGTCTGTTTTCTTGCTCTGTGACTCCGTAGGCTTCGTTTTCAGACATAGCAGGGAAGGGCTCGTGGTATGTGTGCCACAAATCATCCTCTGTGTTAATGCAGAATGTTATTAGCATATTTGTAGTAATATGTGCTCTGTGTGTGTGTGTGTGTGTGTGTGTGTGTGTCTGTGTTAGATTAGACCTGGGGTGCCCCAGTGGCTCAGTCAGTTAAGTCTGACTCTTGATTTTGGTTTAGGTCTTGATCTCAGGGTTATGGGATCGAGCTCCGTGTCAGGCTCTGTGCTGACTGTGGAGCCTCCTTGAGATTCTCTCTCCCCTTCTCCCTCTGCCCCTCCACCCCCGCGTGAGTGTGCTCTCCCTCTCCCTAAAAAGAGAGAGAGAGACAGGTGGACCCGCCTACACGTTGCTGGTTTGGCTCATGACCTGTCAGTTTCCCTCTTTTCTAAATTTCACCCAAATAGAGTTTTGAGTGAGGAACATTTGTCACTATGTATCAGGGCAGGTTTATGGCATCTGCCTTCTCCTTTGTCTTTCAGGAATCATTATCGCCAGCGCACAGCTGCCACGGGAGGAGCATCTGAGAAGTGTTTTTACACCCTCACCTTTGTGGTCACCTTCCCGCACAATGAGGATGCCTGCTACCTGGCCTACCACTATCCCTACACCTACACAGCCCTACTGGTAATGTGCCCTCGGCAGCATCACCCCAGATGGGCTGAAGGGGCTCTTCGGGGTTTCCCTGAAAATATTCAGTTAGGAGGCCCTGGCATCCTGGTGGGGAACGATAGTTGCCTTCCTAAGGGAGCCAGGCTTTGCTGTCACTGATCTGGTGACCTTCTGTGGGGGCCAGCTTCTTCTGTGGGCCGAGCGGGAGGCTGGGGTCATGACAGGGATGTTCTGAGGCCCCCAGGAACACCAAGGGCTCTGCATTGGCAGGTCGAGCATACAAGGAGGTGGGCCCGTGTTGTAGGGGCTCTGTCTTTAAGAAACCCTCAAGTTGAAACATGAAGTCATGAGATTGGAGTGAGATGATCTAGTCGAAATGGGGGTAAAAAAAAAAAAAAAGGAAAGAAAGAAATGGGGGTAAAAACCATAAGGTCAGCCGAGAGGCAGATTTGAAGCCCATCACCCCACTGAGAGGAGTGAAGCAGAAGGTAAAGACATGGAGAAGAAGCTGGAGGAAAGCACCTGAGCCCGTGAGCAAGCAGCCCCTTCAGCTTTTCTTGGTTGTGGTTCCCATGGCCTTGGACGGGAGGTGCTAGAAGAATCCAGGGTATGCAAGAGGTGTGGAAGAAGCCAACACAGAGTCACTGCAGATGAGGGCCTCATTCTGGCTGCAAGAGGGGTGTGGAGTTCAAACCTGATGTTAGCATTCCTGGGTTGGGTCTGTCTAGCCCCTGCAGAAGCCTCACTGGACGGATCTGAGAAAACCGCTTAAACTGTGCAGTTGCCTATCATTGGGAAAAGTTGGCCAACTATCCCCCCTTCCCCCGCTGAGCTATTTCATGGCTATCCCGAGGATTAATGAGCTAGAAGTATCTTCAGTAAAGCACTCTCATCCTCTGTGTTAATGCAGAACGTTATTAGCATATTTGTAGTAATATGTGCTCTGTGTGTGTGTGTGTGAGTGTTATCTGTCACTTAGCCTGAAGGATGAGCATTCTCATTGTAAGTCTGTGATAAGGAGTGGAAAAAGATAATAACCAAGAATGTCCCTTGCCTTCAAAAGGAGCGTACAGGTATGCATGAACGTTTTCCTCCATCGAGAAGGCCTGTCTGACACCACTTGGCTAACTGCTTCAGGAGAGTGTCTCCGCCCTGCGCCCTGTATGGTTGTCTGGCCTAAAGAGAGGGTTTTTTTTTATTGTTTTCCCAGATTGCAAAAGATACACAACTAGTATTATTTGTGTTTCACACTCAGAGATCTCAAAAAGTTAATCCAAATGTTCGTCACAGGCGATGCCGTAACAAGCTATGTTTATTATAAAACGTGATTTTCGCCTCTGGGGACGTAGAGCCGGCAAGATTCATGGTCGCCTTCAACAGCTGCTTTTTTTTTTTTTTTTTAAAGATTTTATTTATTTATTTGAGGGAGAATGAGTGAGAGAGAGCATGAGAAAGGAGGAGGTCAGAGGGAGAAGCAGACTCCCCAAGGAGCTGGGAGCCCCATGTGGGACTCGATCCTGGAAGTCCAGGATCATGACCTGAGCCGAAGGCAGTCGCTCAACCAACTGAGCCACACAGGTGTGCCAACAGCTGCTTTTATTGTCTTGCCTGAGAAGCGCCATGTGTAGAAAGTCGACTGGGGAAGGGGACTCCTCTGGGTGTGTATGTTTTGCCTTTTCTGTTGGGGGAAGGATCTGGGGGTCCCGGACCCTGTTCTTTGCCCTTGTTGGAATATCTAGACACTGATGTGATTCTCAGTGGCAGTTAATATACAGCTTTAGAGCTTGAAAGGGGTTTGGGAAATCATCTGATTCACCCTTAACATCTGCAGATGCAAACAGTGAGGCCTAGACACCTTGCACCTAGCCAGTGGCCAAGCAGGGAATGGAACTCCAGCCTTTGATGGCTAGTCCTGTCCCTTTCTGCTGTTCTGTAGAAAAAGTGTAGAAGAAATTCAGCAAAATTCTGCTCTGGGATCAAGATCAGTGTCCTTGCCTCCTCTGATGGATAGTAGCTACTGTAACAGTAGTCTGCCTTTATAGGTACATGTAGTATCAAGTTATGTGATTGTATAATGTCTGATGGTTGGTTCAAGTCATCAACCCATGGTTTTTATCTGTAACACTGAGTGCCTCAAATGTGGTTCAGCAGGATCATGTTGTTCCTCAAACACAGTGCAGTTCTTACCGCCAGAAGCTCTGACAGGTTCTTGTGAGGGTCCTGCTGTTTCAAAGTTTAGAACTTAAGGTAAGAAGCCACATGCAGTCAGGCTCTGGCTGAAAAAGTTTCAGATTTGAATCAACGTGCAGGCGCCTACCTCGCATGAACCCATGAGACCATCTCATGGTACAAATGGGACCCTGTTTGGTTCCCTCTCTGTTTTTATCTTATTTTCTTTTTCCTTCCCTTCCCCTATGCTCATCTATTTTGTTTCTTAAATTCCACATTTGAATGAAATCATATGGTATTTGTCCTTCTCTGACTGACTTATCTCACTAAGCATAATATCCATAATACATCATTGCAAGTGGCAAGATTACATTCTTTTTGATGGCCGAGTAATATTCCATTGTATAGACTTAACTGTAGGAAACACACTGAGAGGGGATGGAGGAGACGTGGGTCAGGGGATGGGGTAACTGGGTGATGGGCATTAAGGAGGGGCCTTGATAGAATGAGCCCTGGGCGCTCTTACATTTACATTTACATTAACTGAGGAATCACTAAACTCTACCCCTGAAACTAATAGTAGGCTCTATGTGAACTAAATTGAATTTAAATAACAAATTTTTAAAAAAGAAAATGGGACCGTGTTAGGGGAACAGCACTATCCAGATGAACCACGTCCATGGCTCTCAGTGTTATGGATGAAACCATGGGGTGATGACTTGACCCCACCATCAGAGGTTGTACCACACGCACAGCTCAGTGGCTGCGTGAACCTACAGCAGTGGGCTCAGTTGGAGGAGCTAGTGTCCATCATGCCTTATGCCTCTGGGATCCACTTACCTCTTGTGCTCTTGTCAGACCACAGGGTCTGGAATTTACAATCAACAAATAGCTTGGGAACCAGTAGAGTCAGTGGGGGGGTGATTTTGTCTTGAGCGGGGACAAGAACACAGGAAAAGAGGAGACCCCTCCCCTCCCAGTTCCTTGGTCTCCACGAGAGGAAGAGAGACCTTGTCAGAATCGAAGCTCACTGACTTGTTCCTTAGCCCGTTGACTGGAACCTCTTCCCGTTGAGCAAGTGTGAGGAGAGTTAATGAAAAAGAGACAAAGGATAAAGGATATGTTTTCATTTCTCTTAAATGAGCAGAGCAGAGTAAGAAAGACATTTGTTACTTGAAGGTGAAAAATGATATATGATCAGTTTGGGTTTTACATTTCCGGTAACGCCCGGTCTTTGTTCTCTCCAGGTTTAAGACTGTAATGGACTCTAAGTCTTCTCTTCAAAATCTCTTCCTCCCGTCCTGCACACAAGGAGTACGTTCCACAGTGCCCAGTACCCATTTTTATTTTTGGACATGTCCTAAGGAGAGACAGTTTTCCTTCCAGCAGATCAGTGATAAATTAAATGTGAATGATACCCCGAGGGCAGAATTAACTGCATGTTACTTGGGGTTGATGCTGAGGGGATGGAGAATACATTTCTATGTGGAGTTTACAATTTGTAAATCTCCTCTAATATGGATTATGTTTAATAATCACAGGCATTTTTGAAGTGGAGGACATGTGTATTGGATGTTTTTCAACATGAATGCAATTTTGCAACTTAAAAAATTTTTATTATTCTCTTATAATATGAGAATTAGCATTTGGTCCTTTCCAACTGATGTCTTCCAGATGCTTGCCAGGAACTCTGTGAGATAAGTCTCCAAATTATAGTATTAAAATAAAGCAAAAATAAAGAAATATAATATTATTATAGTTAGGAAGCAAGCAAGTGGAATTCTATTTTAACCATCCATATCAAGCTATCAGTAATTGCAACGATGGTTCAAGTGTTAGCAATTCTCATTAAAGTATTTGGATTATGTTGTGGATTGTTCCAAGGTAGCCAGTAGTGTTGGTTGAAAATGGGGCCCCAAGAGAGTTTCTGATGGGCGTTTTAGAGGGCAGGAAAGTAGGATCTCACTGGGCACTTAAAACAGTACAAGTTGGCAGGAGTTAAGAAAAGTGATCATAAGTAGGGTCCATATGTTGGCAGAGCTTAAGGCTTTGAAAGTTGGAGCAGGATTTTTCATTGGACATATATATGTATGGTGGCAGGCATTCCCACTATTATCTTTAGAGACGAAATGGAGTATAGTGTAGGGAAAGAGAGAATGGGAGAAGGAAAGAAAAGAGAAAATTAGAACGTGATTTGCACAATCTTGTAGAAGGGCTCAGCATATAAAAGCAATTACCACACGGGTTGTTATGAAGGGTAAATGACTTGCTACGTGGAAAGCGTTGGCCAAGCATGTGCGTGTACTGAGTGATATTTGATGGTAGGCTTCAGAGCATTTATTCTCTTTTTTATAATGATGTGTAATCATTTTCTCCATCAGGCTGATGGGGAGATACCCATTCTGTAACTCACAATAAAATTAAAATTCTGTAAAAAAAAAAAATCCAAAAAAACAAAAAACAAATATAGGACCACAAGGAAATAAATACAAAGGCTACTGATGGCTGTCTTAGGGATGTTGATTAAAATAATTTTTAAACTCTCTTTTCTAAATCATCAGTGATATGACTTCATTTATTTTTAATGGAAAAAGGACATTAACATCATCTTTTCTTTCCAGTTGGCAAATCTGTGACCAGACACTTCTTAAATTAAGTCTGTTTAATGTAGGGAGAGAGGTACTGGCTGACCGGCGGTCCGAGAAAGCCCGTTAGAGCCCCAGGCGGCCCACTCTGTGGCTTCTGTTTAGCTTACCTGGGTCTTTTGTTCTTACCTTGTGATGAGACACCTTCCAGTCTCCAACAAGTACATTTAAGTGACAACTGAAGACTAGTCTGTATACAGATAAAATTGGCTGTCTCCTTAGGAGTGAGCTTTCTTCTGCATTAAGGGGACAGAGAGCAGAGTAGTTTAAGGGCTACCAATGAAAAATGAGTGATTTTTGAGTGCAGGTGCTTCTCATTTTATCAATAGCCGTTAGTGGGGGTAACCTGCTGTGGTCAAGTGAAACCTTTTCTGGAAGTTTTAAGAGAGCAGCTGTTAGGGGAGAAGGGGGCAGAAGGCTCCTGTGGAGAGGAGCCCAGGAGGCTGCAGCCTACCTTGTCATCCTGGCATCTCTCATGGAGAGGTAGGATTTGCTCCTAAGAAGATAGTCTCTCTGGGGCTCCCATCATTGCCGTGAACTCATTCCCATTTTTGTAAAGAAACCTGCCCCTGTGGCTCCCACAGAGCCACGATTGTATCTGGTTGTTGACATGGGCTTTGAGAAGCCCTGCTCCTCTCCTCACTGGTCCCAGCAAAGCCCAGTTACACAGGGCCTTGCCGGACTCGAGGTGGAGCATTCGCCTCCAAACTGTTTTCCGGAGAACGATGCAGAGCCATTTCTGTAAAAGGAAACCCCACAGAAGTTGCTGGCTGGTTTGCCTCTGGACGTCTTCCGTATGACTGGAGTCAGGATAACACCCTAAGGATGGAGGTGTTCCTTATTCGGTGGCAGGTGGAATGGGGCAGAGATTCCCTTGAGGCACGTGGGGAGATGGTTGCATGAACAAGTACAGTGAACAGAAAATGAACTTCGGCTGAAAGATGATCGGCAGCTGTTGAGTTGTGATAGTGTTAATCATAAAAAATAATCATCGAAAATTTCACAGAGAATTCACGGGAGAAGAAAACTGAAACCATGCTTGCTCCCAGATTTGCTGCTAGGTGGCATGCAATGGTGATGTTTGTTCTTGTTTATTTGAGTAGAGTGGGTGCATGATGTTACGGTGTTAGTTTCAGGTGTATGACAAGTGATCGGACATCTCTGTCTGTCCTGCAGCTATGAAGGGCAGTGTTCACAATGATGGTTTCTCTCTCTCTCTCTCTCTCTCTCTCTTTTTTTTTTTTTACTTTTTTCTCTCATACTCAATTGTGTTTGGTGACTTCTGTCGTAGACACACTGCTTCCAAACCTGCTTCCTATATATGATTTATAAAATTTGGATGTATTGTTGTTATTTTTTAGATTTAACATCAGACACCAAAGACCTGTGGCCTGTGTATAACTTTGTGACATCACAGAAAGATGACCAGTACTTCTGTTGAGAAGCCCTCCCCTCCCCACCTTCCATCCCATAAGGTCCCTTGTAGCCATAATGAAATGATAAATGAATTAACTTTGATGGCAAAAAAAAAAAAATCCTCATAGAAACAGTTCAGCAAAGACTGCATTTTCCAAAGCACATTCTGTAGCATTCCAGTATCCTGAGATCTTTAAAGAAAAAGAGTTTAGTGGTCGTATAAATTCATGAAACACTGTGGGCTAGTTTTTCTTCTAGGTTCATAGCGCCTCTTGGCGAATTGAAGAATCTGAAAAGTTCTGGGCCCATGAAAATGTTTTCATTTTCTTTAACTCACCATGTTCCCAGTGCTTTGGCTGTGAATTTCCCACGTCTCCACCTCCCTGTCCACACCCCAGCCCTTGTAACATCCTGCAGAATATATTTGGGGAAGATTCTGCAGAAGAGAATATTGCTTTCCCAGTTTGGGAATCTGGAATCTTGAGAGTAATCCGGAAGCAGGTGCCATGAAGTCTGGATTGCAGTAATAACCCATAGTGGGAGCAGCTTTCACGTAGAAACTTACAAAAGCGATTAAAATAATTCGTTTATGATCTCAGAGAGTTTCATCCAAATTCATGACTGTCTTTATTCTCTTAACTAATTTTCTGGAATTCCCTTTTACTGGGATGGATGAGACATGGCTGACAGCCTGAAAGGGACATTTCCTTTCTTGTCCTGGACCATCTCTCCCAGGAGACCAGATGGCCCACTCCTTCTACCGGGACTTTAATTACACCGATTTAATTGATTTTTTCTTTTCATACATGAATTTCTTCCATGAGCTGCTTTCAGGAGGACATTTTTCTATTCTCTAATGTTTTGATGTTTGCTCTATTTCAAACCATTTTTACATATGCCTAATTTCATTTAAGTATTGTCAGGTAACGTGGTTTGTACAGCTTCTACTTGGGGGGGGGGAATTTAGGGAATTTTTAAAAAGCCCCGTATATGATTAGTTTTTATTACAGTTCCATGGATGTTTGAGGGAAAAAATGTTCCGTGCAGAGACAAAGCTTGACATTTATCTATAAAAACAATATTGTTCAAACACTCATATCATTATTTTTGTGCAGCTGATTTATTCAACACTTCCTTAAAGAGTCTCCTATTCCTCGTACCATTTTCCCCCTTCTGCTGTTTTTGCGATATATATTTCAATCTATGTTATTTGATTCTGAAGATTTATGAGTTTTATATGTTCATCGTGAATCGTGCCCTTTATCAAAATAAGATTTTTAAATCCCATTTAAGGTACTTGGTCTTAAACATGACTTTGTCATATATTACGATTGCCAGGCCTGCTTTAATTTATATTTGCTTATCCTTTAAGTTTCAATACTTCTTTCCTGAAATTTTTTAGTGGAGGCAAACAAAATAGATCATTTAGGAGTGCTTTTCATATGCATTATGTATTTTTCCTTTCTCTCAGAGTACTTCTTATGTACAGTAGATGGTGGGATTTAAAAAAAAATGAATCTGAAAGTTTTTGTCATTTAATAAGGCTGTTTAATCTATTTATTGTTATAACAATTTTCGGTGTTCTTTCATTATGATTTTATACTGTTTTCCATGCATCTTTGCTTTTCTTTCTGTCTCCCTCCTCCTTCTCTCTCTCTCTCATGAAACATGGGCTGACCATATTTTCTTTCACTGTTTCCCCTTAGTGCTTATAATTCTACTAGTGTTTCCCTTTTTGTTCTTAAAAAACATATTTGAGCCTATATTTCTCTATCAATAATAACAGCTAACACTGAGTGTTTCCTGTATGATAGGCACTTTTCAGACATTAAATTATAGCAACCACTGAGTGAGGTGGGTATTTTTATATCCCTTTGAAAGATAAGAAAACTGAGTCACAAAGAGGCTAAGAATAGAATTTACATACCTTTTCCAGCTTCCACAGCTCAAATTTGAATCAAGGCAGTTTGATGCAAGAGCCTACCCTCTTAGTCATCTTGCTATATTGCCTGTTTTCAAGGATGATACACTGTCACTGTGTCTGTGTAAGTTAAGAAAGTTCATATTTTGCTTTAATTTACTCTTCCCTCGCATATCACTTTTTAAAAATTTTTTTTAAAGATTTTATTTATTTATTTGACAGAGAGAAATCACAAGTAGATGGAGAGGCAGGCAGAGAGAGAGGGAAGCAGGCTCCCTGCTGAGCAGAGAGCCCGACGTGGGACTCGATCCCAGGACCCTGGGATCATGACTTGAGCTGAAGGCAGCGGCTTAACCCACTGAGCCACCCAGGCGCCCCGCATATCACTTTTTTAAAAAAGATTTATTTGAAAGAGAGAGAGCGAGCAAGTGAGCGTACCGTGGGGAAGGTTGGAGGGAAAGGGAGAGAGAAACTTAAGACTCTGCACTGACCATGGAGCCCAATACAAACATAACTGAGCCCATGACTGTGAGATTCCAGTCAGAACAGAAACCAAGAGTTGGGTACTTAACAGACTATACCCAGGTGCCCCTGCACATTGCTCTTAAATTTTTTTAAATTTAAATTCAATTTAATTAACATACAGTATATAATTAGTTTCAGTGATTCATCAGTTGGATGGAACACCTTGGGCTCATTATGTCAAGTGCTCTTTTATTTAATGCCCATCATGCAGTTACCCCATCTCCCCACCCGCTTCCCCTCCAGCAACATTTAGTTTGTTTCCTAGAGCTAAGACTTTGTTATGGGGCATCTGGGTGGCTCTGTGGGTTAAAGCCTCTGCCTTCAGCTTGGGTTGTGAACCCGGGGTCCTGGGATCGAGCCCTACATCAGGCTCTCTGCTCAGCAGGGAGCCTGCTTCCCTTCCTCTCTCTCTCTGCCTGCCTCCTCTCTGCCTGCTTGTGATCTCTGCCTGTCAAATAAATAAAATCTTAAAAAAAAAAAAGAGTTTGTTATGGTTTGCCTCCCTCTCTGTTTTCGTCTTATTTTATTTTTCCTTCCCTTCCTCTGCATTCATCTGTTTTATTTCTTAAATGCCACATATGAGTCAAATCATATGGTATTTGTCTTTCTCTGACTGACTGACTTTGTTTAGCATAAAACCCTCTAGTTCCATCCACGTCATTGCAAATGGCAAGATTTCATTCTTTTTGATGGCTGAGTCACACACCACGTTTTCTTTATCCATTCATCTATCGATGGACATTTGGGCTCTGTTCCTGTTTTGGCTCTGGTGGATGTTGCTGCTATAAACATTAGGGAGCAGCTGCCCCTTCAAATGACTGCATTTGTATCCTTTGGATATACACCTAGTAGTGTAATTGCTGCATTATAGTGTAGCTGTTTTTACCTTTTTTGAGGGGCCTCCATACTGTTTTGCAGAGTGGCTATACCAGTTTGCATTCCCACCAAGGGTGTAAGAAAGTTCCCCTTTCTCCACATTCTCACCAACATCTGTTTTTTCCTTAGTTGTTAATTTTAACTGTTCTGACAGGTGACTGCACATCTCTTTTGAATTTCATTTTAAAACTGGATGATGATACTAAGATTTGATAATCTTTATTTTCTCCCTACCTAATTATTTTTTATAGTGGCATTATTATATTTTGATAAATTTACATTTGTACTATATTTATATTTGCATTGTGTACTTGTATTATTAGATTATATTTTGTGTATTTGTATTTTATGTTTGTACTATGTAGTAACCCTGCTTTCAGTAATCATGTAAACTCACACCTTGTTTAACTGGGCTGTCCTATTATATTGTATTTTAGCTTGATTTGGGGGCAGACGAAGTATGTCTTCAAGTTACTATTTTCAGTAAAGATAAGGTGATATGCTCTTGTCCATCTGAGCATGTACGCCACATGTGGTCATGCACGAACACTTGGCTGGTTATAGGTTTACCAGATAACAGTCCTTTCTACTTTCAAACACAACGTAGTGCTCTTTTTCCTTTGGCATCGGGTGTTGCAGAAGGAAGTATAACCCAAGTATGATTTTTTTGTGTGTACATATATGTACCTGTGTAGGTTTGCCTACACATGAAACACACATACCTACTTTTTAAAAATAATCTTAATTGTAGGGTGCATCCTCCCATTCTGCCCGATAAGGAGTAGGGGTGTTGATTTTAGGTAGATCGGCAAATACACAAGATGAGGCTCTAGAAATGTGTGGTCGTGAGAGATGAAGCTGACCCTCGGCCGCAGGGTTTCTGCAACTTTCATACCTAGTTAGCTTCATAGGCCTTTTGGTCATGTGTGTTTGTGTACACGTACTTAGTCAGCTTGTCTTCTCAGGGGTGTGAGACTACCTCCCAGTCTCCAGCCAGGGCATCTCAGCAATATCTGGTGCTTACTACTCAATGAACAATTGCAAGAATGGAATGCAAAGGCTTGGCTGGATACATGGGCCTCAGCTGAATTCTCCTCTTGAATCTGGGATAGACTGTCTCCTTCCAATTCCATTGCTTAGTATTGTGTCAAATGCTCATCCCAGAAATATCACCAGAGCAACCTGTTTCTAAGACAGACGTGAGTTTATCGTTTACCATGGTGTGTTGGGCTGAATAACGCCCCTCCCCGCCAAAGACATTCACATCTTCATTTCTGGAACTTGTGAAGATGTTACTTTATCTGGTACAAGAGATTTTGCAGATGTGATGGAGATGGGGGGATTGTCTTGAATTATCAGGTTGGGTCCAGTGTCATCACAAGGGTCCTTAGACATGAAAGAATGAGGCAGAAGAGTCAGGGTCAGAGGAGGAGATGTGAGCATGGAAGCAGAGTTGGGAACAATGGGATTGCTGGGGTTGGAGACGGAAGAAGGCACCACGAGGTAAGGCACTTATGTGACCTCTAGACGCTGGTAAAGGCAAGGGAATGAATTACCCTCTAGAGCCTCCAGAGAGAGTGTAGTTCTCCCAACACCTTGACTTTTGCCAAGTAAGGCCCATTTTGGACTTCGGACCTCCAGGACCATAAGATAATTAATTTGTGTTACCTCTGCCCACTAAATTTATGGTAAGTTGTTATAGTAGCAAGAGGAAACCAATATACTTGCAAGGAAGAATGTAACAGGGTCTTGGCAGCACCTCGAAAGGGAAAGGGAGAAGGGGGGCTGTTTATTATGTCTTTAAAGTCTTGTTTAAGAGAGGTTTTTTTTTTTTTTTAATGTGGGGGCTTGATTAGCATTGGGTAAAGATCATTATGCAGTGGTTTAAGATTGGGGGACAAGAATCTTGAGGAGAGGGGCTGTAAGGGTCTTGGATCAATGAGTCAGTTGTTGTTTTCTGAGGAAGAGTTGATGAGATGTTCGTGGAATGAACAATAAATTTATCTGTGATTTATATTTTCCCGGGCAAGAGTTTCCTAGACCAGCAGTTGTGTTGAGACAGGGAATAATAGCGTCAGAAGGCTATGTGGGGGTAGATGATTTGGGATCTCACTTGCAAAGAGTATATGACTCAGTGTCAGATCTTCAGATATCCCCGAGGCTTCTAGAAAGTTTATAGTCATCTGGCAATCGCCTTCCTTGGGACTTTTTCTTTCTCCTTGCAACTCAGGTATTTTAATAGAGTACAAGTAAGTCTTAGTTTACATTTACCCAAATGCTAGGATTTTTCCTTAGTTTAGAAAATTATTTTTCTTGTTTATTTGTGAATTGATTTTTTTGTTGCAGCTGTAACAAATTACCAAAACTTAGTTGCTCAAACAATAAGCATTTGTTTTGTTTTATAGCTCTTTAGAAGTTCAACATGGGACTCACTGGGGCAAAGTCAAGGTTTGGGGGCCACGTTCCTTCTGGAGGCTATTGGAGAAGAATTCATTTCCTTGCTCTTTCCAGCTTTTAGAGGACACCATGTTCCCTGGCTTTTGGCTTGTTTCCCCCATCTTCCAAGCCAGCAATGGTGGCCTAGTCCTTCTCATGCTGCCATCTCTGGTTCTCTGCAGATAGGACAAGTTCCCTGCTTTTCAGCACTTGTAATTAGATTGGTCCCAGCTGAATAATGTGGTATAACCTCCCCATTTCAAGTAGACCTTTATCCTAAATATATATGCAAAGTCCCTTTTGCCATGGAGGGTAAACTATTTACAGGTTCAGAAGATTAGGGTATGGATCTTTGGGGGAGCTGTTAGTTTGTCTCCCACTTCCAAAGTAAGTCCTTTTTACGCAAGCACATCGTTTACTTTTTGAGGGCACTGCTTCCCTTTCACAACACATTTTACAAATATTTTATATATATTTTCATAGGATTCATGTTTGTTTCATTTACCTAACAGGCTTGTCATTTGTCAAAAAAACAAGGTGGACAGTTTCCCCTTGGCTCTCATAATTTCTCGATTATGGTGAAAACGTCAGCTCTTCAGCTGGAAGGATACGTTTTGTGCAGTGGCGTTCTTGGGCAGGAGGGGGCAACTTCTTCCTCCGCTTACTGAGGTTACTATGTCGCTGTGCTCAGAGTGTGCAACGTGGGTGGGAGGAAATCTCTTAACCTCTTCCTGATCAGTCCCACTGTTTGAACAAGTGAAAATATAGGCCGAGGTCTTAAAGATTGTTGAGCTCTTAGTTTCAATGGCTAGCCCATTTCTGTAACTTTCTGTGTTTTAAATGAGTGTGTGAATGGGAAGGTAGAGGAAGGAAATGAATGACTACCAGCTCATTGTTCTCAGCCAGCATCCCACGTGGCTCGATGGTTCGTACTCTCCTTGGATGTGCTCACAACACTCTTTATATCTCTTGGTTCTAAAGTACCCCACGCTTCTGAAGTTCTCTGTCTCCTGTTCCCAAGCGTCCTGTCTTCGTGGCCATATTCTCTCCATATCGGGAAGCATGCTGTAGGCCCTGCCCTCTTGCTTTGAGTGCGACTCGGAAACATATTCTATTGCGCAGACAGGTGTGAAAACTACGTTTCCTGTTCAGCCTCCCTGAACTTGTAGCCAGTGGGAACGGCCCCCTTGTTAATCACTTAATGCCTAATATTGGGCACACCAGATGAGCAAAAGGATGTCTAACCGAAGGGAGATAGATGATTATAAACTCTGTTGCTGTTTTCTGTCGTTAGTGGTAAAAAATATTTCGTGAACCATAATCGCTTCTGTTTCATCTCTGTTTCAGACTCACCTTGACACCCTGGAAAGAAGTGTGAACCCCAAGCAAGTCTACTTCCGCCAGGACGTTCTCTGCCAGACGCTGGGAGGGAATTCATGTCCACTGGTGACCATCACGGCCATGCCTGAGTCCAATAGCGCTGACCACCTGGAGCAGTTCCGTGAGTAAAAGATGACAACCCTCTTTGAAGATGTGGTGGTTATGGGGTGTCCTCACAGCCTTGGAATCTCCCTGTCCTGTTGGGATCAGAGGCTTCATAAAGGGCTGGGGACGGCGTCTGTCTTATAGAAATGCACTCGCCACTCTTGGGACAACAGGAAGGCTAAATATTAACGTTGCCCTATTGTTAAAGGGAGAAAAAAATTGATTGCAAACTGTCAGGGAGAGACACTGGCAACACATTTTCCAGCCAGGCCCTCTTCTGCCCATAACTCACTGCGATTATACTGCTTCCAAGGCCAGACAAGGGCTGGCAGGGAAAGAAGTTGAGTTTTGGAGCCCTGGCTGAAGAAGCCCCATCATGGTTTGAACTGTCCAACCAAACCAGCACACGCGTGCACACACACACACACACACACACACACACACACACGCGGCCCTGAAATGTTCCAGCCCTGTGTGCCAGTGTGACCTCCCTGTAACCAGTTAGCTTTAAAAGGTGGCCTCTGGCATATCTTAGACCTTAGGTAGGCAAGAAAAACCCATCAGAATGAGGACTGCCTTGCAATACAGAAACATTTGTGCAATGGAAGAAAAGACGGGGGAGTAAAAACTCCAGCTGGTTTATGCCCAGAAGATGCAGCCTTCCCCGCTGACGTGCTAACGGCCTTCAGGTGACTGTTGGGTGGATCCGGAATGTAATTTCTCGCATCCCGTCAGCATCTGACCATCGCGGCTTAGCAGCCTGGGTAATCAACCACCGATGATCCTGCCTGAATTAATGCGGCCCGAAAATGCTTTAATG
The DNA here is from genome assembly GCF_009829155.1 of Mustela erminea. Lineage (NCBI taxonomy): Eukaryota > Metazoa > Chordata > Mammalia > Carnivora > Mustelidae > Mustela > Mustela erminea. Next base: position 8,665,061 of record NC_045618.1, on the reverse strand, counting down.
AGTAGTCAGGGATGTTCCCAAAATTCTCTTACCTGTTTTACGAATTTAAGAGCAATTTCTGTAACAGCTGCGGAGCCCTCTGCTCGCACACGAGTAGATTTGGACTTTAGCGACAGCAGTCCTTCCGGCGCAGCCTTCGCGGGACAGTGTTGTGAGACGGCGGGTCTGGGGAGCCTGTGTTCTGCAGTGTCAGTTTTCGAGTGTCAGTTTTCTCTGGGAGAGAACCCAGCGTGGGGTCAGCATGGAGCTGCCTCTGCTTTGGCATTTTCGGGTACGCTGACCCTGGTGCACGTGCTGGTGTCAGAACTAGAGAGATCCTTTCCCATGTTAAGGAGAGGACTTGCCACGTGGTGAAGATCCCTAAATAACTTGACACTGTGACATAGTTCCGTTAGTGAAAGAAAAGACATCTCGGCACACCCTTCTAGGAGTCTGAGAAGGCTGGTGTCTGTCTGCTGCGTAAGATTAGTAATCCTAAATGTGTTCTCCTCTGTGTCTCTACAGTTTCCACTCTTAAATGTGTGCCGAGGGGCATCGGGTTGGCTCAGCTGGTTGAGCAGCTGCCTCTTGGTTTTGGCTCAGGTCGTGGTCTCAGGGTCCTGGGATCGAGTCCTGCGTTGAGCTCTGCTCAGCGGGGGGTCCGAGTGGGGACTCTCTCTCTCCCTCTTCCCTACCCCCTGCTTCTCTTTCTCTCAAATGGGTAGATAAATCTTTTTTAAAAAAAGTGCTGGTAGGTACAGCTGTTGTTCATCTTCAGAGGTATCCGGGGGCCCCTGGGTGGCTCAGTGGTGAAGCATCTGCCTTTGGCTCAGGTCACGGTCTTGGGGTCTGGGGATCGAGTCCTGTGCCTGGCTTCCTGCTCAGCAGGGAGTCTGCTTCTCCCTCTTCCTACTTGTGTTCTCTTTCTCTTTCTCTCTCAAATAAATAAATAAAATCTTTTATAAAAAGGAATATCCCGCATAGGAGTGGGGAGGGCCCAGATGATGGTGCCATGAATGCTGTTCATTTTCCTTGGGGCACAATAGACTTGCAAGTAAGTGCTGGTCATCAAGCTGAAACCAAGGCTCTGCCCCACAGGAGAGGACAGGTGAGGGCCCTTCTTCATAGGTGTGCCAAATGCACAATGGCCCAGGTCCCATGCTTAGAAGGAGGGTTGGGCACCTTGCTTCAGTTCTTAAAAAGGTTTTCCACAAGGGGCCCTGCGTTTTCATGTTGCAGTGGGTCCTGCAAATTGTGTAGCCAATCCTGGGACTAAGTTGAGGTCACACAGCAAAAATGTGACAAAGCCTGGTGCCCTGCCTGTGCTACCATCCTTATCCTTTACTGCCAAGTCATGGAAGGTGAGTGGCAGCCTGCCTTGCTAGTACACTGAACGTCGTCTTTGTATGCACTGTGCAGCGGCTTGGCATCTTTTGTTATGATGCTTGAAGTCATCCATTTTACAGATGAGGTAAGTGGAGGCTCAGGGAGGTTCGATGGTGGTGCCCCGTTAGTTTCCGATTTTGTTATTCTGATTCCAGAGTCCATACACACAACGGATGTCCTAACAGGCATTTGAAGAGGTGCTCCAGTTCCACTCTGAACCAGAACTTTCCCTCCTGCCAGTTTCGTGTCCTCACATGAGATGCTAGTGTAGCTGTTAAAGTAACTCACACGAGGTTGACAGCAAGCGTATTACCCTCTTCCTGCTCACAGTGAATTTTATTTTCCGTCCCTAGTCCAGTGGAAACCTTTGTGTGGCGGGCGTTTCACACACTCTGGCAGGAAGACAGGGTGGAGGGAGGATTCAGGGCCGGCGGGTCCCAGTGTGGAGCTGCGGTGGCGTGGCTGGGCCATCGTGCTGGGACAGTCTCGGGCCATGGGCTACAGATCCTAGGCTATAGAATAAACTGCTTCCTTGGCAGGGTAGTGTGTGTGTGTGTGTGTGTGTGTGTGTGTGTACATATGTCATATGAGTATATGCCACTGCTGTGTTTCTGAGAGAGAAAAAAACCCGGCACGATATAAACACCACCTACCCTCCAAACTGCAATTATCCTTGCCTGTAAACCAGTAATAAAACAACTTAACTCCCTTTGAACCAAAATGGGATGCCTTGCTTTAGAGCAGGAAACTTACTTACCAAATGAGCCAGCACCTCAAGCCTCCCTCCAGGAGGGCTCCCGTTATGTCACCGGCTTCCCCCTCCCAGAGACTAGGCCGTTTTCAGATCGCAGCTGTATTTAGCAGTGGTTTGGTAATTTCTGGTGCGGTGGCTGCCACACACCAGAGGTGTTCACGCCCTGAAAGACTTTCTTTCCACTGTGTAGGATTATCGCTTCAGTATTTTATTTTATTTTCTTTTACTTTATTTTATTTTATCTTAAGATGTTATTTATTTGACAGAGAGAGAGAGCACACAAGCAGGGGGAGCAGCAGGCAGAAGGAGAAGCGGGCCCCTGCTGAGCAGGGAGCCTGATATGGGACTCGATCCCAGGACCCTGAGGCCATGCCCTGAACCGAAGGCAGATGGAAGGCAGATGGCTAACTGACTGAGCTACCCAGGCATCCCCAGGCTTACTTTAGAAACCCAAGAAATAAAAGTGTGGCTCTGGGGCCCAGAGAGAAGGGCTCCTTTCTTGAGGCTGTATCCCCTGGTGGTGGGGCCAAAAGTCCTGGACTTAGAGACGATCAGGATAATTTATTGATTACTTTTACTCCTTCCTGGGGTCTGGGCTCCAGGGAGTCTCCTTGAAGGATTAATTTGGTTTGATTTATTTTTCAAAAGAAAAATTTTTTTTTTTAAAGATATTTTCCTGGAAACATTTTGCCTTATTTTCTTGATAAATATATTTTCAGCTCAGTGGTAGGCCAGCTTCCCTGGTGCATCTTTTCTCGCTGTCTGGAGAATCGAGGGGGGCCGGTGCCTCCTCTCGGTGCTCCCAAGAGAGGAAACTCACTTCACACCTCAGAGCCAAAATGCTGGCAGAGCTCCAAGAGCAAAGTCACTCTCTGACCTTTTCAGTGCGACAGCGAACAGCGAAGTTGTCTGAGAAATTGCCCCTGAAATCATTACGGAGGAGACAGGCTTGAAGAGAAATTCAGGATGAGAGGAACCGTTGCAAAAGGACAAACAGTTCATCCTAGCTTCGGGCTCTCAGTGGTTAAGTCAGGGGGAATTAGCAGGTCCAGGCCCTTGCTGCCTGGGAGGCTTCCAGATGTTGGAGGAGCCCTGGGCCTTTGGGATTTGGAGAGCAGAGTGTGAGTGCGGAGTGAACAGCATCCAGAAGAAAGGGGCAGAGGCCCCACTATGTTGGAGCAGAAGGCCTCCTCCAAGCAGGTCTGGGGACAGGTGTGGCAGATGAGACCGATCCCGGAAGCTGCTGTTAGTGTTTTTGGAGACTAGGTTCCCTCAACTAGAGGTGATCCGGCATAATTACCCTTAGCATGGTCAGATCCTTCATACCTTAAAGTACAGGAAGTACTTCCATGAGCAGGTGCTTTGAATATGCAGCGTAGAAGTAGAGAGTTGAGAATTCATATTTTCTTAAGTTTATGTACTTTTCACAGATGGTGTGTGTGTGTGTGTGTGTGTGTGGTGTGCTTTTGGATTGGCACTGAAGGTCACTGTTTACTCCGACCCTAGTGAAAGTGAGTGAGAAACCCAGAGAGGAGAATGGTCCTGTGTCTCCGAGGCTGGGCCGTCCCCCAACCAGGCCTGCAGAAGGGCTGTCTCCGCGGTCTCAGACCTTCCTCTGCTTGCCGTTAGTTATCTGTATTTTGCAGGTGGCCAAGTTAAGGCTCACTTTGGTGAAAAAGCAGCCAGCTGCCAGGGTGGCAGGTGGGGGCTCCGGGAAGAGACCCCAGGCTTCTAGCCCACAGTTCCAGGGTGGACCTTTCCTTCAGGATCTGCCCTCGTTGGGAGAGTCCTGGGAAAGGTGCACGAGGAGGACGCACTGCTTAGGAACGACCGCCGTCATTTTGTTGACTTTTACATTTCCTCTACATTTCCCCCACAACCTCATATTCTAAATTACCATTTCAACCCAGAGGAGGTTGGGTCCCTTTTTAGTTTGGGGAGCTAGGTTTCTGTGATGGAGGCTTCCTTTTTTCCAGGAGCTTTATTGCCAAATTTCCCCCCTTGGGACAATGATGCATTCAAACGCTGCAGCAATATTGTCTTGGGTGTCTAGGGGCTCAGGGTCAGGTCCATGACCACTTGGGTCATGATCTCAGGGCTGTGAGATGGAGCCCTGCGCTGGGTCCCACACTCAGCCGGGAGCCGCTTGAGGGCCCCCCCACTGCATCTTGTGCTTTCTCTCTCTCTCTTTCTCAAATCTCTCTCCCTTGCCCCTACCTCCCTCATGCTCTCTCTCTCTAAAACAAAATAAAACAACAACAACAACAACAACAACAACAACAAAAAACAGTGTTGTCTTCACTAGTCTCATGAGTTAACCAGAGCGGAGGGACGAATCTGGGGGAATTTTCCAAGGGAAGACACCACTCTCTTATTAGAAACTCTCATCTTGAAGTGACTCGTCACTGACTGACTCAGTGACTCCCGAGGAGCCAGGAAACAGCAAAGGTAGATGGGAGGGGGCAGACCTGCTATTTTTGGCCACCGCAGACACCTCCAGCCTGCATCGTCACCGAGAAGAGCAGAGCATAACCTTTGTGTGTCTCCGGAGGTGAGACGATGTCACTGCACCACCAGGGTCTCCCGTGGGCACGCGCTGTTCTTTCCGGGGGGGCTGCGGTGGGGGAGGCGAGAAGCTGCGTCTGTGGTCGTTCAAAAACACCTTTCTTTTCTTTTCTTAAAAATATTCTCACAAAAAGCAATGTTCTATTCAGCCTGCCATTATGCTAAAAGCTTTTCCTTGGAAGACAATAGCTGTTCTCAGAAAAAAGATTTACACGGGGTCCCGAGGGTATAATGAGCTACCACAGGCACCTGCCTCGGGTTGGGAGTTGTCACTTGTAAGTGGTTTTAAATTAGAACGGAGTGGAAAAATACACAGTTACAGAGTTCCCCTCTTGGCTCCTTTGCAAATCATTTTGCATCCTCTCTGGCCTTCATTTCTTTTCAAGACACCTGATCAGGTATGAAGAACAGAGCTTTCTACTGGGGACGGTGAGAAGGGACAGAGCCGTCCAAGGAAAACAGAAACTTGAGTGAAGTGAAAACCTCTTCCTCAGAGAGCTTTTTTTTCCCCCCCACCCTCACCCTCCTAGCCCCCACCAGACGTGTAGGGCCAAGGATTATTAAGGGATCACTAAATGTTAGAGCTTAGAAATCTGTAAAGACCACCGAGTTCAGATTTCTTACTTCCCAGGGGAGGGACTGAAGCCAGGGCTTGGCCTGACCTGTGTAGGGCACCTCGCTGGCTGATGGCAGAGGTGGCCCAAGGCCTTAGATCTCTCGTCTCCTGGTGGGATCCTTTTCTTTTCCTTCTCTGTAAAGCACTGCTTCTGACAAATATTAGAACTAACAAATGAGCTCTAAGAACATAAAGACTTCTCTCTGTGGACGCCTTTAGAATAAAAGGAGTTAGAAGGGAGACACTGAACTGTGCCCTTTCCTTGTCAGGAGATTTCTGTCTCTTCAGGCAACCAGGGCTAGGACCCATGGAAGGTATTAGGAATATGAAGGTAAATACTATTTAATCCTTATCATTGGGCACTCAGAACCTATGTGTAAGGTAGGGAAGGAGTGTGTGTGTGTGTAAGTCTTGCTAACAGGACATTGTGATATGCAGGTTAGCCCAGACCCGGGGGATAAACACAGGTCATTGCAAGCAGACAGAAGACAGCATTTACCTGCGTGGTAGAATGTGATTCTGTTGGGGGCTTATACCCATAAGGGCGAGCTGTGTAAATCCCGTGTGTGTGGTAGTCTTCTACTGACACAGCTGTCAAAGAAACCTCCATCAGAAATGCTCAGAACCATTTGAAGACCTATTTGTATCTCTCTTGAGAAGACATGACAGAGGGAATACATAGAACACATCCAAACCATCTTAAATTTGTCCTCGTTTTTCTTCCTGTTATGGGTCTGTATACACTTAAATAGGGGGTCACTATAACCCCCTCCTTTTTTCAGTACAAACCCTCAAACCTATGACATTTTGACTGGCCGACTGTCTCCTTTCTGCTTCCCATTTTCACCTCAGCAGTCCAAGAAAAAGGCTACGGATCCTCTTTCCTTCCGAGGCTGGTTGCAGGGAGTGGGGAAGATTGTAAAACCTTTCAGTTGAAGAGCTTTGCTTATTCCCCACCATGTAAGTATTTGGGTCTCACAAAGTTTTTACATAATACCATTTGGCCCTCAGAGTTCCCTTGTGAGCTGAGGAAGAGAATAATTATGATGCCCGTTGTATAATGATAAAACCGAAGCTCAGTGTCATTTCATCTGTATCTAGAAGTCAGACTGCCACATGCAGAGAAATGGGGGAGTGTCTTATTTATTCGTTTCTTTATTTATTTGAGAGACGGTGTGCATACGGGGGGAAGGAAGACAGTCTTTTTTTTAAAGATTTTATTTATTTATTTGTCAGAGAGATCACAAGTAGGCAGAGAGGCAGGCAGAGAGAGAGGGGGAAGCAGGCTCCCTGCTGAGCAGAGAGCCTGATGCGGGGCTCGATCCCAGGACCCTGGGATCATGACCTGAGCCGAAGGCAGAGGCTTTAACCCACTGAGCCACCCAGGCGCCCCAAGGAAGACAGTCTTAAGCAGACTCCACGCTGAGCACAGAGCCCGATGTGGGGCTCGATCTCATGACTCTGAGATCAAGATGTGAGCGAAACCAAGAGTCAGAACTTAACCAACTGCACTGCCCAGGTGCCCCTGGGGAGTGTCTTTTCAAGTAGGAAAAATAGCATTTGCTGAGGCAGGGAAGCCTGGATACGATGCTGTGAAAATCTCAGGGCACCAAGGCTGGTTGGGAGTAGGATGGTGGATAGATTATGGGGTCAGATGATAGGTGAGAAAGGACATTAGGGCCGAGGGGTAAAGGCCATTATTTTTCCTGTTACGAAGTGTCTCCTGTAGGCAATGATGGGCCAATAGGATGTTATTAAGATCAGATTCGTTTTGGAGGAAAATTCTGTGGCAGTAACGTGGAGGGAAGTCCAGAGTGAGGGAGAAGTCAGGTGACATGGTCCCTGGCACAGAGGAGTTTTTACAAGTGTAGACCCTAGATTCAGATGCACTAGGTGTGGAGGAGGAGTTCTCTAATCTTGGCTCTGCCATTTATCGGCTTGGTGGTCTTGAAAAGGGTACTCTGTGCCCCGGTTTCCCTGTTTATAAACTATGAATAATAACTAGTACCTTCTTCCTGGGGGCAATCTGAAGATTGTAAAGGGCTTGGAGCAGGGCCTGGCCCTCAGTGGGTGCCCCAGAAATAACCGGAAGTGGTTAGTCATCCAGACGGGTGAGGAGGTCTTCAAGGAGGATACGTCTACGGAAATGGGAGGGAAGGGTCCAGATGTACAAGAGATGTCTCCGTTAGAAGTGAGAGGTCTCGGTGATTGGTCGGGACAGAGTGGAAATATTTTGACTCTGGTTATGGGTGCACAGTGTAATGCCAACCAAGGCCTACGTGAGAACCAGGGCTTCCATGGGGGCTGAAGGAATTCAGTTTTGGAAATGTTCATTTTCAGAGGCCTGCAAATTACATAAGAAGTCAGGCTAAACATAATTATAAAGTCAGTATGCTATAAAATATCCTCTATTTCAGAGGGAAATAAAATTTGTATTACCTGAACAATTTTTTCAATTAGCCAGGGTACTAAAAGTTGACTCTGTGTGGTTACTGAGGCAGGAACACGTACTCTGTTCCTTTGACATCAATCACAGAACTTTCTATTGTGTAAGGATGCTCGTGAGCTAGAATTAATACCTTTTAAGGGAATTAACTCCTTTACACAGTATGTACACATGATTCATTGTTCACAAAACAGCTCTGTGAGGTAAAGAAAAAAAAAAGAATTGTATTTATTATCTTTCTTTTTTGGTGGCAGAAATTGAGGCCCTGGAAAGTCCTATGAGGAGGAAGGGCTGGAGCTCTAGTTGCTCCCAAAACCATCTGGAACATAAGCCCTGTATTCTGCCACCTGTTTCAGCCGTCCAATAATGAGAGAAAATCCTCTGCCTTCAAGATGTAATTCCTTATACGTAGGGAAGGGCTGTTTACACTGCAAGTCAGGTGTGTTAGATTTCTCCAGATGTATGAGTGCATACATGGTCATGTGAACATTAATAACCCTTGTGATGTTCCTATGATCTCAGCTATACCTCCTCTGCAAGGGTCCGCATGCCTTTCTAACCTTCACTTACCATTTGTCACTCAGAACCTTCACCCACACTAATCTTTCTGTTCGTTGAACACAGCATCCTAGCTGCGTCCCCTGGGCCTCTCTGCATGTGCTGTTTCCTCTGAATAGAATCCTTTTTCTCCATAGCTTGACATGGTTGCTTTCTTCTTGTGATGGACTCTCTGCCTTGCTGCATCATTGTATTGAAAGGGACTCGTCCTTCCAGAGCCCCTGATCACGGGCCCCTGCTCTGTTTCCCTCATGGCCCTGTTGTGTCCATGAGAACACAGACGGTGTGTCGTACGTAGTTTGTCACCACTGTTTCTCTAGCACCTTAGAGACCCTGAACACAACAGGTGCGCACTCAGTGTTTACTGAACAAATACATGAAATCCAGGTGTCTGTTCTTGTTAGCACCCACAGAGAAAGAGAAGTTTCCTTGAGAAAGAGAAGTTACCTCTTTCCTCACTGTTTCTTGGGGTACCCAAGGGGAGCCTCAGATTGGCTCCTAAAGCAGCCATGGCCTATAGTCGACACTTACGGGCCACTCCGTTCTCCCTGATGGTTGGCCTTGGTGGCCCGCTGTCCCTGCTGTCGTGAAGGGACCCTCACAGTGTCATGGCTGGGTTTCCAGAGAGCTGGATCCAGACTCTGTGCCACACCTTGACATCGCTTGTCACAAAGTCTCCCCGAGTTTCCTTTGGTAATAGCTCCTTCTTCATTGGCTAAGCGGGGACCAGATGGCAGCCGGGGCCCATTATCCGGGTACTTTTCTTTCTCAGGGTCCTTGTGCCTAAGGACAAGGTCCTTATCCTCCAGACCTCCATGCAAAGGTTTTCATGTCTGTCAACACATGCTCTGAAAAGATGCTCATCACCAACCCACCAGCTTCCAAAACAGTCAAACCCATGCTGTCAGACTATGTTAACCGGATGATACTTTGACACATATGTTTCAGGGAAGTCTCACAACAGGACCACGAACGTGTTATTAAATTTCGCATTAAAATACATGGTTTTTAATATAACAAAAACAGCGCAATTTATTTTTATGGATATTTACATATGTAGAAAAAGTGCAGAACCATGGTGAAAAAAGATCTGGGTTCAAGACAGCAACACTGTCTGAGGATAGAGCAGAAAGAGAAAGAGAAATGTCTCTTAAATCTGTTTGGAAGTTTGTATTTTTCTTGTGGGGGGGAGTTTGTATTTTTTTTTTTTTAAGATTTATTTGTTTTATTTTTATTTTTTATTTTTCTAAAGATTCTATTTATTTTAGAGAGAGAGAGTGTGACCAGGGAGGGGGCAGAGGGGGAGGGAGAGTGAGAGACTCTGAAGCAGACTGTGTTGAGCGTGGAGCCCGATGTGGGGCTCGATCTCATCACCCTGAGATCATGGCCTGAGCAGAAACACAGGCAGTCGCGTAACCGACGGAGCCACTCAGGTGCCCCAGAAATTTGTATTTCTCAAAAGAAAAGAGTTGTAAGGAAAATCTGCCAAACTGTCAACTTTCCTATCTGTATGGGTAGGTACCTGGATGTCTGTCATATAATTTTCGTAGCGTCTCCAACTATATTTATATTTCCTTTTTAAAATTTAAAAGTTAAATTAGAAAGTGCCAACATGTCATCCTTGTTGAAGAAGTTTGGTAAATTAGAGTAGAATGTGAAAATAACCTCATATTTCTCCTGTTACTTCTCCCGAAGCCACGGCTGGCTGCTAGCAGTCTCGTGTTTATTTTTCACAACACATGCGCGTGTGCACGTACACACTCACACACAGACACAGAAACTCATAAATACTAAGTCTTAAAATTTAGATAAAATGGACTTACCTTCATTTATTAGTTTTAGCCTCCTGACAGTTCCGTCCTGTGGAGGCCTGAAGCGCTTCCCCAGGAATTCTGAGAATTGACAGCCTCACCAGATTCTATGCCATCAGTTTAAACTTTCTCCAAAGAGGGGCACTGGGGTGGCTTGGTGGGTTAAGCCTCTGCCTTTGGCTCAGGTCATGATGTCAGGGTCCTGGGATCGAGTCCTGCATCGGGCTCTCTGCTCAGCAGGGAGCCTGCTTCCCCCTCTCTCTCTGCCTGCCTCTCTGCCTACTTGTGATCTCTGTCTGTCAAATAAATAAATAAATAAATAAAATCTTTAAAAAAAATAGGAGGTTTCCTCCTCTATGGCTCCATTAACAATGGATTTATCAATCTTCTACATTTTCCTACCTATTAGTAAAGATGACAACAGAAATCCCTCTCTCATACACCATTTCATTTTTTTTCCATCCACCATTTCAATGTTATTTTAGTTTGAATTTCTTTGAGTGTAACTCAGGTGGTCCATACTTTTAAAAAACCATTTGTCATTTATATTTCTTCTTAACATTTTTTAATTAACATAATTGGCACATGATGTTACATTAGTTTTAGGTGTCCATCATACTGATTTGACAAGTTTTTTTCTGATATGTTATTAGATGGTCTCTTTCTAAATGATTTATTTGGAACTGTTTGCATATTAGGTGTATTCTTTTTTTGTTAAACAGTAATTCATTCATTTTGCAGATATTTACTGAGTATATTGATGTTGCTCTAAGCACTGAGGATAGGGTGTTTAGCAGGTATGTTCTTTTTGTCTGTCACTTGTTAAAAATTTGCTTTTTTGCCCAATTTTCATGGAGTCTCCTCTAACAGTATTTTCCTTTATACTTGTGGCAGTAATGTGTTTGGGAGAAATTTCCCATTTTAAAGATGGTAGAAGTAAGACCGAGTGCATTGAAGTGACTTGTGCATGGTTGTGTAGCTCTCCAGTGCAGAGCCAGAAACTGGAATCTAGGTCTTCTGTAATTAGGCAAAGTGCTCTATTTTTAATGTAATACTTAGAAAAGAATTTATATAACATACAGGTCTAGGTTAGAGAATAACGATAAGGTACAGTATTGAACACCCAATTTAAGAAACATAATATGGTGCATATTTTAGCTCTCCTGTAACCCCTTCTGCAATGACTCCCCACCGTTTCTGCCTCAGAGTAACTGTTACTCTGAACTGTGGATTAAATGGTCTCTTGTTTCTCCTTATATTTTTAAATCACATTTTAACATCTTTCTAAACAGCCCCTTATTGAGTTTTCCTGTTTAGGGCTCTACCCGTACAACTTGTATTGTGACTGGCTTATTTCGTTAAGCACGTTGGAGATTGAACCATGTTGATATGTTTGAGTTGGTACCTGAGTCATTCATTTCTCGTAGCTGTATAATATTCCTGCATCAGAATTTAGGTCAGTTTATCCATTATACTGTTGGTGGCTAATTAGAATGTTCCTAGGTTGTGTTTTTCTGTTACAGATAGAACCAAGAGTATATTACCTTGGGCATGGTTCCTAATGCATGGGTAAGAGTTTCCTATGGTATAGGTAATTACAGTGACAGAGTCGTAGGGTATCCTTTCATTCAACTTGGTAAGGCCAGAGTTCTCTAGAATGGTTGTACCAGTTTGTACTCCCACAGTGTATGAACATGCCTATGGTGTCACACCTTCCCCAGAACTTGGTATTGTCTCACTTTAATTTTTGCCAGTCTAATCTGTCATGTTCAGCAGTATCCCATTGTGATTTTAATAAGGATTTCCCTCATGCCTAATGACATTAAGCATCTTTTTTTATATATTTAGGGGCCATTTATATTTTCTTTCCTTAAGTATCTAGTTCATCTCAGTTCTGTGAAATGACCCATTTCCACTGGGTAGTTGCATTTATAAATTCAGTATAGCATAAATATATATATGTCTAATCTACTTAATCTTTGCTATTGTCTTGATGAGATTATTGATTATTTATGTTGCCATTATTTCAGGATTGGCTTTATTATGGTGTAATTTACAGCAGGAACGTAGACCTTTCTTAGGTGTACCATTAGGTGAATATTTAAAGTGTATGCAGGGACTCTGGGTGGCTCAGGTAAGCGTCTGACTCTTGATTGCAGCTCAGGTCTTGGTCATGGCAGTGAGTTCAAGCCCTGTGATCTGTTCCACATTGGGCATGGAGCCTACTTAAAAAAAAACCAAAACATGTATGCAGTCATGTGACCACCATCACAATAAAGGGCCCTAATATTTTTTCATCTCAGAAATTTTCTTTGTACCCCTTTGTGGTCAGTCCTTCCCTCTTCTCTCCCTAGCCCTGGCAACCACTGATTTTTGTTCATACAATTTTGCTTTTATCAGAATGCCATACAGGTGGAGTATGCGGTGTTTTGGCCATCTTCTTTCACTGAGGATAGTGCTCATGAGATCTAGTCTTGTTGTTTGCATGTGTCAGTCACTCATTCCTTTTTACTGCTGAGTATTATTTTTTTGAGTGGATATGCCATGGTTTGCTTTCCTTTCACCAGTAGGTAGACATGTGGGTTGTTTCCAGCCTGGCTATTACAGATAAAGCTGCTTTTAACACATACAAGTCTTTCAGTGGACATTTTTTTTTTTTTCATTTATATTGGGTAAAGAAGTGTGTATGTTTAAATTTCTAAGAAAGTTCCCAATTTTGCAAACTGGTTGTTCTTCCAAAGCATTTCATTCCTGTCAGCATTATATGAGAGTCCCAGTTGGTTAATATTGTTGCTAGTACTTTGTATTTGTATTTGTATTTTTTTAAAGGTTTTATTTATCAGCTAGAGATCACAAGTAGGCAGAGAGGCAGGCAGAGAGAGAGAGGGGAGGGGAAGCAGGCTCCCTCCTGAGCAGAGAGCCCAATGCGGGGCTTGATCCCAAGACGCTGGGATCATGACCTGGGTCGAAAGCAGAGGCTTTAACCCACTGAGTCACCCAGGTGCCCCTGTATTTTTATTTTTAAAATTTTACCATTTCTAGTAGGTGTGAAATAGTTATTTCACTGTTCTTGACTTTGTATTTCCTTAGCAATTAATGATTTACTGGAATATCTGTTAAAATTTTTTGCCCATTTTCTTATTAGGGTTGTTTGCCTTATGATTGAGTCAAAAGATTTCTTTATTCCGGATACAGATTCTCCATCAGATATGTGTTTTGCAAATATCTTTTCCTAATCTGTGAGTTGATTTTCACTTTCTTAAAAGTCTCCTAAGAAGTGGAAATTTTAAAATGATGGCATTCTATGGCCATTTGTCATTTTTTTTAAAGTTTAGGGTTAGTGCTCTTTGTGTTGTAGATAAGAAATACTTACTTGACCCAGTGGTTGTTGACAGGATATTTTTACCCTTCAGGAGAAAATTGGCCATGTCTGTAGACATTTCTGATTGTCGCACTGGAGAGGTTACTGTCATCTAGAGTGAAGAGTCCAGAGATGCTACTGAATGGCCCTATAATACACAGGACAGTCCCCTACAACCCACCCCAAAGTGTTAATAGTGCCGAGTCAAAGAAACCTGTGCCTACACCAAGGTCACAGAATTTTTATTCTAAAGTTTTACTTTATTTTTTTAAAGATTTTATTTATTTGAGAGAAAATGAGAGAGAACATGAGAGTGGGGTGAGGGGCAGAGGGAGAAGCAGACTCCCCACTGAGCAGGGAGCCCGATGCGGGGCTTGATGCCAGGACCCTGGGACCCTGACTTGAGCTGAAGGCAGTCACTTAATGGACTGAGGTCCCTGTTCTAAAGTCTTAAAATAGTCTTAAGTTCTGCATTTAAGTATATCTGTCAAGGTGATTTTAGTTTATACTATGAGACGTGGATGAAGAACTCAGGTTCTTCTCTTTTTTTTTTTCTCTTTAAGAAAGCCTCCTGAGATTTTGAAATTTTAGGGGAATTGAAATCTTAACAATATTGTTTTTTCCTACTCATGAACGTCGCATATCTCTCCATTTACTTAGGCCTTCTTTAATTTCTTTCTTTAATGTTAATGTAGTGTTTAGTATAAACTTCTTACATATATTTTTTTTAGATGTATTTAGATGTATTTCACCTTTGATGCTATGGTAAGTGGCAAACATTTTCATTTTTTATTGGTAGTATATGAAACTGTAATTGGTTTTTGTGTATCAACTTTGATTCATGTGACTTTGCTATCATTTTCTTCCAGTAGTTTTTCAGGTAGGTTTTTTAAAATTTTTAGCATACAACATGTGCATGTTGACTGTGAACAAAGAATTTTATTTCTTTTTGTTCATTTTCTATTTTTAAATTTTTCTCTTGCCTTATAATGCTACCTGCAGACTCCAATATAATATTTAATAAGGTGGTGAGAGGAGATACTATTTCTTGTTATTGATTCGAGAGGGAAATTAGTCATTTACCATTAATGGTATTATTAGTAGCTCTTTCATAGATACCCTTGAAAAAGTTGAGTTGTGTTTTTAGTTTGCTGAAAATTTATATAAACTTACGATTTTTTCCTTTTTAACCTGTTCATTTGTTGCATTATATTGTTTGATTTTCACTTGTTGACCCCACCTTGTTTTTTATTTTATTTTTAATTTTAATTCCAGTATGGTTAATATACAGTGTTATATTAGTTTCAAAGGTATAGCGTAGTGATTCTGCAGTTCTGGGTATTACTCAGTGCTCTTCAAGATGAGTGGACTCGGGGCGCCTGGGTGGCTCAGTGGGTAAAGCCTCTGCCTTCGGCTCAGGTCATGATCCCAGGGTCCTGGGATCGAGTTCCGTATTGGGCTCTCTGCTCAGTGGGGAGTCTGCTTCCTCCTCTCTCTCTGCCTGCCTCTCTGCCTGCTTGTGATCTCTGTCAAATAAGTAAATAAAATCTTAAAAAAAAATGAGTAGACTCTTCTGAGAAAAACTCCATTTAGTTGGAATATACTTGCACCATGTTTATGAGGAATATCGATTTGTAGTTTCGTTTCTTTGCAATATATCTGTTTTTAAAGGTTTTTTATTTGAGAAAGAGGAATAGACGTAGCAGGAGAGAGAAAATTAAGCAGACCCTGCACTGGGTGTGGTGCCTGATGCAGGGCTCGATCTCACCACCACTCTTGAGATCATGACCTGAGCTGAAACTAAGAGTCAGACCATTAAGCCATGGCACCAGCCAGGCACCCCTTCTTGCAATATCTTTATATGGTTTTGGTATCAGCGTAATCCTAGCTTCAGAAAATGAATTGGGAAGTGTTTTTATATTGTGGTAGTCTGGCTAAGGCCCTTCCTCTTCCCAAGACATTCATATCCTAATGAATCCTAATCCCTATTCATGTCCTGGAACTTGTGAAAAATACTTTATATGGCAAAGACTTTGTAGATATGATTGATTAGGTTAGGGGTCTCTAGATGAGGAGACTGTACTGGATTATCTGGGTGGGGCCTCAGTGCCATCACAAGCAGGTTTGTAAGTGAGGGGGAGGAGGAGATTGCAAAGAGAGAGGTCATGGGGCAGAAGCAGAGGCACAAAGAGAAGATGCTGCACTAGCGTCTTTGAAGACACAGGAAAGGGTCACGGTGTCAGGAATGAAAGGAATGGAGCTCTAGATGCTAGAAAAGGCCAGGAAATGGATTCTTTCCTAGAGCCTCCTGTAGGGGCATCATCCTGGCAACCCGTTGGTTTTGGCTCACTGAAACTGGTTTCATACTGTTTGAACTTCAGAACTACATAAAAGAATTAATTTGTGTGGTTGTTTTAAGCCACCTAATTTGTGGTAATTTGGTATAGCAGTCGTAAGGAATTAATGCCTATTATCTCTTATATTCTTACCCTTTTGAGTCTATATTGTTTCTATTTTAGATCCAATTTTTCACCTGAAAATTTTCCTTCTTTCTGAAGATCTTTCATATTTCTTGTATTTTGGCAGATCCATAAGCAATAACTTTTTGAGCTTTTATTTTTATGAAAAAAAAAAGTTTTTCTATTTCCCTTTATTTTGGAAGCATTTTTTGTTTTGTTGTTTTGTTTGTTTTTGTTATTTTTATTTATTTATTTATTTATTTATTTATTTATTTATTTAAAGATTTTATTTATTTACTTGAGAGAGAGACAGTGAGAGAGAGCATGAACGAGGAGAAGGTCAGAGAGAGAAGCAGACTCCCCATGAAGCTGGGAGTCTGATGCGGGACTCGATCCCGGGACTCCAGGATCATGACCTGAGCCGAAGGCAGCGGTCCAACCAGCTAAGCCACCCAGGCGTCCCTTGTTTGTTATTTTAATCCCCTGAGTTTGGAATTCTAGGTTGGCAGTCTTTTTTTTCCTTTCAGTATGTTAAGTATAATGTCTTCTGGCTGCGTAATTGCTGGTAAGAACTATGCTATAATTCTTATCTTTGCTTCTCCCTCTTCATTATTTTACTTTTTCTCTGGTTGTCCTCAGTTTTTATCAGTTTGACTCTGATCTATGTGGGTGTGATGTATATATGTGGATGTATCTGTCATTTCTGTATCACTTCAAAGTTCTCTGAGCTACTTGTACCGGTGACTCATTTTTCATTAATTTTTGAAAAATCCCAGCCTTTATCTCTTCAGAATGTGTATTCTGCCTCATTCTGTCTTTCTGTGCTGGGACCCTGATTATATATGTGTTAGACCCTTTTGTATTATCCCACAGTTCTTGAATGCTTTGTTCTGTTTTTTTCTTTCATCGCACCTCCCTCCCCCGCTTGTTTGGTTTTGCAGAATTTTATTGGCCTTCCTTTAAATTCACTGATTATTTCATTGTCTACCCAGTTTCCCAACATGCCCGCCAAGAACATTCATATCTGACATAATTTTTAAAAATTTATAGAATTTCCACTTGGCTATTTTTTTAAAAAGATTTACAAAAAATTATTTTAGAGGGACAGAGCATACATGCAAATGGGGGAGAAGGGCAGAGGGAAGGAGGGAGAGAAAGAGAATCTTCAGGCAGATTCCCCACTGATCACAGAGCCTGACATGGGCCTTGAACTTAGGACCCTTAGCTCATGACCTGAGGTGAAACCAAGAGGTGAACCACCCAGGTGCCCCTTGACTCTCTTTTTATAGTTTCCTTCTCCTTGTTAAAATTCCCCATCTGGTCATTTACATTTTCCTTCTTTAGCATGTGATCCTTACACATATTAATCATAGTTCTTCGAAATAGTAATATATTACTAGTAATATGATAGTAGTAATCATATTTCTTCGAAAGTCCCTATTTAATAATTTTAGCATTGAACTCTTCTCTGAGCTTGTTTCTGCTTTGTATCTTGGTAGTGTTTTGTTTGTTTGTTTTTAATTGAATGGTATTCAGCAGGTGTGGGAGAATAGCAGAGAATGAGACCAACACTATGTACATTCAGAAATGGATCTGCCTCTGTCCATGTGGAGTGCAGTGGATCTGGTCAGGAGAGGGTTTTGATCTCCTTATTACTGTTAGCATGCAGCAGGCTTCCATTTCCTCCAGTGGTTGTTGCTATTGTCATGCAGGTGGCTAAGAGTCTACAAGGAAGGGCTGCGGGGATGGGGGGTGGTGGGGGGTGGTGGGTGGGGGGAACTCAGTGTTCCCACCCCTCCACCCAGAGCCCTCTCCAGCGCGTCTGCCTTACAGAGGACCTAAGGCTCAGCACACTGTTTCCCTCCTTAGGGAAAGACAATTTCTGCGTCTACCCCTATCTCTGAAGCACAGGTACTATCCAGGGTTCTGAGGGAGAGAGGGGCTGCTCCTCCCCACAGTAGTGGGAGGTTTTGCTTTGTAGGAGAGAATCCTAAGAAGCTGGCGGTATTTTTCTTGTCCATCAGCAGCAACCGACCTTCCACCTGCCTGTGCCACCGTGTTTGCCTGTAGGGGGAGCTCTTCTCACTCTCCTGCCCTACAACAGATCCAAACAGAAGAGGATACAAGTTACCGTGAGCTCCCCTTGTGTTCTGTGGATTCTAGTTCACACACTGTCCCACACATGGCTTTTAGGAATCTCAAAAAATTTTACTTTCTAAGGAAGCAGCCCCGTCTTTCCTTCTGTACTCCAAGAAAGGGGAAAAGTTTGTGTGTCTATCCTTATAGGGACTTACCATTATGGAGTTCAGTTCACTTGTCTGCTTTCTCATTTTAACCTCTGATGGGTTCAAGGAAAGTTACAATGAATGGATAATTTAGCTTTTTCTTAAGGGTAGGATGGAAGCAGTATTCTCCAGTGGCTTTCTGCATGTTTTCTTGAGAAGGTTTTTAAAGTAGTTTATTATCTTTCTACTGGTGGGTCTCCTTACCCTTGGGCTCTCCACTGAACATCTTTCTCTCTATTGACTTTTTAGTTTCAATGATTAGAATTTCCACTTCTAGAAATTTATTTCTACATCCGTGTTTCTGCTTTTATAGCCTTATTCTTTGCTCATATCTCAAATTTATTTTATTTCTTGATGTTCTGGGTAGTTGTTTTATGTGGTTTCCATAAGTTTAGTATCTCAAGTCTCCCTTATTCTCAGTCTCCTGTTGCCTCTCACTCGTGGGGATTTGTTTCCTGGTTTGTTCTGTGATTTTTGACAGTAAGTCACTCATGATACTTGGAATTTTATCGGTGGAAAATCATCAAGGCTTGAATTGATGTTTCTTAATTTAAGAAAGCATTCGTATTGACTTCTGCTAGTCAGGTGAGGACACCAGCAAATTGAGATGACTGCATTACTTGCCTCAGATTTGGGGGCCACATATGGATATAGATTATGAATTCAGATGTATATGAAAATTTGCTTATAGGTGTGTATCCATGGGGAAGACTTGAGATAACACATTGTTCGCGCTCTCCTTTTCTGTGAATTGAGAGTGAAGACCTTTGGAGCCTCAACTTTATCCAAGAATTTCCTATTGGATGTCCTGCCGTGGGGCAGACCTATGCTTCACTTCCCCCCGGTCTCCTGCAGGCTTCAAAGCAGAAGCTCAAGGTCTCCAAGGCTTGGTAGAAACCCTCTGGGAGAAACTTTGCTTTGATGTTTGCTTATGTTACAAAGGTTTTTTTTTTTTTTTTTTTTTTTTTTTTGTCTTACTCTGTTTTTGGCAGCTACAGATTTCTCCTTTTCAGAGCGGTTCAGCAATGCGTTAAAAATGACTTTTGAAACAAATATTTTATTTTAGCATTTGGTAGTTTTGTTCAGAGGATTGTTCAGAATATTTAGTCTATTATTCGGCTGGAAATGGAGGTTCTCACTCCTTGAACTTTTCACTTTATGTGCTACTTCTTTCTATTACAAAGGAAAATGAAAGTCTGTTTTTTTTGTTTACTATAATGGATAAGATGAATTTGAACGTCCGTTTGTGAATCTGAAATAACATGTCTGCTCTCCTATATTTAGAATTGACATTACTCCTGCTGAAAGAATGTTCTTTCTTTTCCGACTCTTGGAATACTTTTTTTTTTTTTTTCCTAGCAGAAAGTAAGAATTTTAATGAAGTATTTTGGAATTTCTGAATTTAGAATCCGATGAAGGGACTGGGTTTTCTCTGTTGCTTTTTCTTTTCTTTGACATCATGACTATCATCAGAAGAGTGTTTGTTTTGTTGCCTTTAAGATGACTGATTTGCTCAGAGGCACCTCCTGGGTCTGATTTCAGCCATCCACATCCAATGTCAACACCACAAACCTCAAAAAGATATGTTATTTAATCTCTCCCTGTTGTTCTGCCCTGGGAGGCTTGCTTGAGGGAACTCCAGCTGTGGGAGGAGCTCTTTGTTCCATTCCAGCTGGTAGAGCTTCTTCTGGTCCCCACAGTGAAGTGTCTAAATTGTAACTTGCAGGGTAGGTGTATTTAGTGTGACTGGGACAGTGAATGATTCTCAGCATAGCTGGTCAGTGTTCCCCATGCTCTCAGAAAGCCAGGACAGAGAGAGGGGTAGAGCCTGGAGATGGATCTTAGCTGTTCTTCTGTAATTAATGTCCATGAACCTACTGGGACCCTTCATTCCACTCAGGCAGAGGTGAGTGGTGAGTTTGCTGATAGCAGGAACTCCCTCTCGCTCCCAAACAAAACATGCACAGTCACACAGCAAGGCTAACTTACAGAATGCTGGCAGTATTAGAAGACTTTTTCTTAGAAGTAGGGAGGGGCTGGATTAAGGTGGAGGCAAGCCAATGCCGTTGGTACATTTTCCAGTTTGTTTGCTGTGGTTTTCTATATCCCTATCCTCCCAAAGCTGTAAAAAAAAGGAAGTAGTTTGGCCAGACAGGCTTGTGTAAGCATGAGCGTCTTGAGGTCAGAGCTGAGAGATCACTCCACCGTTTCCAGTCACGGGAGAGACATCCAGGAGCATGGCTGAGTCACTGGGCATAACTGCCCAAAATGTGATAATTAAAATGTACGCCCATAGCCACCTTGGTAATGATCTTGTGATGGAGTTCTCGCCTCAAGCTGGTGTGTGCAGTGTTGCCTTTCCCCAGCAACAGATGAGAGCATTAGGAGCTCGCATGCCACAACTCAGAGGGAATCAGCAGTGCCCCAGTGTTCTCTGTGTACCTTCCCTGCAGCTGATTTTCTGTGGCTCATTGAACGTTGAGTCCAGGTGGCAGCTGTGGATTCTGACATCCCAGATTTTTACAGGGCAAGGCCGTCCTCAGCACGTAGCGATGCGCATCTGGGTTGGTAGCGGCTATTCACGAAACTGACAGGGTAAAACCCTAATTAGAAAGACCAGCAGGGCTCCCTGCACCCCAGGATGCTCCGACAGAGCTGTCACCGTCTCCCCTCGGGCAGGATCACTGGAGTGGAACACGGAGCAAAAAACATTTTGTCCAATGTTCAACATAAATAACTGCCATCATTAGCAGTGTGACGAGTGAGAGGAGGACCCGCACGTTGACAAGACATGGACGTAGGCATGGTGTTCGTGATGAGTGATGCTGAGAACTTGCAGCGGCTGGGGAAGCAGCTCTCAGCTTCTGGAAGATGCTAGCGGAGACTCGTCCTGTCGAATGGCTAGGCCCCTTGGTTTTCAGCTGACTGAAGCTTAATCTGAGGTGTTGGAACCACTTTTGGATAGGAAAGGGATTGAAGGGCATGGGAACTCAAATCACAATTCATTTCAGTATTTTGCAGGGGCTTTTCATTTTTTGGAAGCTCAGTGATTTGGTTTTTAAAATGGAGCATTGCGAGCAGCTACCTATGCTTAGGTATGAAGTGCAACCCTGTTTATTAAGAATCTGGTTCTCTCAAGGATTCACATATGCAGAACTGTACTCCGAGTACACTTGTGCAAACAGCATTTATTTTTATAATCAGAAAGAAATAGAGCCTGATTATGCAGTTGTTTCTAAAGTTGTTATGAAAACCAAGAGTCCTTCTCTTAATTTCTTTTTGATCCATAACAATTCTTAATTCACAAGAAAGGAAAGTAGAATAGAAACTGCCCTTCTTTGAAGGAAGCTGTGATGTAATGATTTGGTGGGCAACTTACATATTTTAATTAAGCACTCTGATTGAATCAATATGTATCCTAGAGTTCAGCCTGACAATCAGCTTAATCTCATTAAATGTTGTTCAGGCCCCAATAATTGATTAATAATACATTATCGTTTATGAATTATTGACTTCAAGTTATTATAATTGTGCCTGCTTTGTTCACAGCACCTGCTGCCACATGTTAATTATGAAATGCTCTAGCACTTTCCTTGGAATAACTTTAGAGATAAAGCTGATGGGGTTTTTAATGAAGTAAGATTATCTTTAGTTCAGAGCTGGTCAGAATGAGCTAGGCTTTCTCAACCCTGTATTATTTAATACAAGGGAACAGGCATTTGACTTTTTAAGAGCTGGGGCTGTAAGAATTAAAAGGCAGAGCTGGAGGGCCCCATGCCAGAGCTGGATGTTGAGCTTTTCTAATGAGGTAGGTGACATCGTAGCCGTAAGCCGGGGGATTCTGCTTACTGAGCAGGACGGTGCCAAACCAGTAGGGAATGGGGTAGGCCCTGAAAGAGATGCGAGCTCCCATTGTCACTTGCCTGGGGGAAAGGTAGGTCCTCAGAGATGGAAATAAAACAGGCAACATGCAAGATGAGTCTCCTGCCTTGCAGGAGGAACAACTCTTTGGAACTTCTGACATCAAAGATATGTACCAGTCATCACTGGGGTTGATGTTGGAGAAGACCTTCTCCTTCTGCTGAGATCATGCCAGAAAGTTAGTCTAAGGACACCTATTTTGTGCCACTAACTGGATCAGACAGTGGATATGTAGATATCATTCCTGTCCCTCTGGAGTTTAGTGCATCTGTCTTTGAGGTTTGGATATGTCCAAAGGTATTTGGGGATTCTGGTGGAATCGTTGGACTGCTGTTGGTTAGGGACAGGAAGCATGAGGGCTATTCAGGGAAATGTCCTTTAGAGGGGCCTTGGTTTGAGAAAGAGGAATTATCCCACCTAAACCAGGTTAGTTTTTGCGTGTTACTTCCCATTCTAGCTCCATTTGGTTATTTTTGCTGGTTAGTAAAATCTTGCTTTAGAGACCCTGCCTGGTGTCAGCTGCACCACAGAGGTCAAAACAGAAGTAGCTGGGAATGAGTCCGTACTTGATGTCAGGCACAGGGATCCCGAGGCCAACCTGGTGCTGGTAGCACAGTGGATTCACATTCCGTGCCGAAGGGGAGGGTGAAATCTGGGACCAGTTTGGAGAAGTCCCACTGTCCCTTCCTACATTGTGAGTCTCTTTCCAAAGCCTTGTGGAAGGACCAAGGTCCTTGTGTAAGGACCGGACTGGATTTGGTTGGAGACTCCCTGGGATGTGTCATTCTCACCACTCTGGTTCTTCACACGGTGGGAACTTTTCACTCCAGGATGAATGGAGGCTCCCACTAGAAGAGTGACTGGCTCCCCGAGAGACTGCTTCCCCACTAGGACCCCTCTTTGATCTCCAGCACCTGGCCTGGAGGCCAGCAGAGTGAGAAATAAGGTCTAATGTGTGTGTGTCTGTGTGTCTCTCTGTGTGTGTGTGTGAATTCCATAAAAACTGCACATTGTCAAGTGTGTATCTCCAGGAAAGAAGACATTTTGACAGAGTTAGAGATAAAGCCTAGGTTTGTCATCAGTCTTGGGTTAGGATCTTGGACTCTCTTCATGGATTTTGGAAAGTGACTTACACTCTCTCTGAGCTTCCACTTCCTCTTCTGAAAAATGGGGGTATTATCATCGTCATAACATTGTGCTGAGGATTAGCACGGTAAGGCCAGTTTTTTGAACAGGGTGTCAGAGAGAAGGTCCTTGTTAAACGGCTCACATAAACACTCTCTCACTCTGTCCTCCTTGTCTATCGGAAGCTAGTGTAACCCTCCATTTTTGGTGCCATTTTCACACCCCAGTTAACCCACAGACTTCTGAATTGAGGGGTGCATGGGGTTTTTAATGAAGTAAGATTATCTTGCGACGCAAGTGGAGATAAGCTGTCCGAAGGTAATGCCAAGAGCTACTGCTCAAGCACAGGTGTTTGAGTCATTTTGATCTGCATGCAGATTTGGACTTTCTCTCACGGTAGCTGGGTAGGTTGCTATGAAAACACTGGTCACTGGGCAACCTCTGGTCTGAACCAGCCTCAGTTTCTTCATCTGTGATGTGACATCAGGAATATTTTTTCCTGTGACTGTGGCAAAGCTTAAAATAGTCCATGCATATAAAGCACCATGCCAGATACGTAGTAGGTGCTCAGTAAAAATTAGTACTCAACCCCCCCTTACTCATCTTGTATGTGCGTACTACAGCTAGTATTTATCTCCAAAATGGCGTTGGTTAAAGAGGAGAACATAACATTTCCTGTTTGTAAGCTCAGAACAGTACCTGTGGGCAGGAAGTAGCAAGAATTACACAACATCCTATCTTGAACAGCTTGAAGCTCTCCAAGGTGAGGGGGAGACTCTTTTCCATACACCAAGTTAAGGAACACCTTTGGACAGAGACTGAAGAATTTTCTCTTATTCTTGTTGTCCAAATGAACCCAAATGTATGTTACCTTAGCATAAATGATGGATTTCCTTGTATCCCTTACCCCTTTCCTTATACCTAGCTTGTCTACCATGGGTGTACCCATGGTGAGTGCCTGAGAGGGTCCCTTTATGGCAGTGGAGAGAGTTGAGACAGAACTGCAGGGAGATGTGTCCTGATAACACTCATTGTGTGAAAGCAGTCTCTCAGTAGAGTCAACTGTTGTTTCCTGACAGAAGAGAATCTCAGTTCATCTTTGGTGTGAGGAGATCCTCCAGAGACCTCACATAGTTCCCTAGAACTTCCATTTTCTGAGTTGTGCTTGGTTCATTTTTGCTAGGATTCTCTCTCTTTCTCTCTCACACATTTATGCCAAGTAAGTACATGCATCCATGGTGCAAGTGAAAGGCGCACACAGTAAACACAGGAATGAAGAGAGTGGGCTTTGAAGCCTGACTGCCCAGGTTCTCATACCAGGTCGGCCATTTTGTGATTGGAGCGTTTGCCTTAGAGGATTAATTCATCCTGCTTTGAAAGATTTGGCAGTTGGCAGGTCCCTTGACTTTCTGTAGGCTGATATGCTCTTCCTGTCTGACTGGATCGTATCTGTAAATAGAGAACATGTTCCTGGAAAGGAGGTGACAGATCGGAGGATATAGTGATTGCACCATCACATTTTCTGGCTCATCCTGATTCGTATCTTCCTTTGCCGTGTTTCTAGCACCAGTCTGAGCTCTACTTTGTGAATCTCAAAATTTGGTCAAGTCACTGCGTGTCCTTCTCCCCCATCTTAGTTGGGTATGAGTCCTGATCTCTGGCTTCCTTTTCTTCCCTCCAAGGGATGAAGATCCTTGCCAGAACAATGCAATCCTGAGAGAAGAAGGTCTCTCAGGTGGTGGACACCTACAGTGGGACTTGCAGGGCTGGGAGCTGTCCTGTGGATAGACAGACGACATTGTCCTCTCCAGCTGCCAATCTGCTAACTTCCCTTTTGCCATATTCAGTCACAACACATATAAACATGCACTTTGGTGCCTCCTGCCTCTCATCTGTTTCCCACTTCCCCTTCCTCTCAGGTCTTTCTATCCAAGGAGGTGTGCATGAATTCAGGCTCTCAGTACTTTTCTTAAAGGAAGTCTCCACAAAAACCTTAAATCAACCTAATCTTTAGCTCATGTGTTTCCATAGCAGCTGGTCATGATGTCACAAACAGAAGTGATGGCCTGAGGTGGGAATTAGGTAGCAAGGGAGGTGGGCTTTTGGGAAAAAACAAACAAACAAACAAAAAGAAAAGGAAAACAATATCCTTTCCACACAGACTTCCTGGGTAATAAAGAACAAGGGGAAGAGATAAACAAAGAAGAAATGAAAAAGAAGAATCATTTCCAGACCACATCAGAGAAATTAGGGGTGGAAATCAGCAATCCTTGTGAGCAGTATTTGTTTCCTTCCGGGCATTATTAGTGACGAATCTGAACAACTCTCTCAGGGTGATGAACCATGAGTAAGATGAGGAAATGAAACCCCTACTGGTTGAGGAACTTGCCAGGCCCGTGGAACACAACAAGGGCTAGCTTTGAGAGAAAGGTTGAGTAGTATTCACAGTGAAATAGGGTAGGACAGACACACTTTTTCCATAAAGGGAGTAAAGATAAACTTTACTCTTTCTTCCATAAAGATAGTAAATTTTATAGGCTTTGTGGCTAGATGGTCTCTGCCTCAACTACTCAACTTTGACTTTGTGAAACAAAAGCAGCTATAGCGAATACATGCACGAATGGCCATAGTTGTGTCCAATAAAACTTTATAAAATTGGAGGTGGGCTGGATTTGCACCAAGAAGTTCTTGAAATACGTTATAGAATATAAACGCATTTGAGTGGAAAGATCCTTGATGGTAGTGTTGACAGCAGACTTCCTCCTGGGACTTTCTCATTTAGGCATTATGGTGTCATGAGTGAATAGAGGGGTTCTAGCTTCTCCATGTAGTCAGACAAACATTTGTTGTGGGTCTGCTTCATGAACTATTCTGTTCTGGGCCTTTGGAATCCAGCAGTGTGCACATCTCGATCATCAAAGGTTTCGCGTTATCATTAGCTGTGCTAGCTTGGGCAAACCATTGAACCAACATTACCCCGGTTTTCTCATTTGGAAATATAATTTTTTAAAAATCATGAGCCGGGGCGCCTGGGTGGCTCAGTGGGTTAAGCCACTGCCTTTGGCTCAGGTCATGATCTCGGGGTCCTGGGATCAAGTCCCGCATCGGGCTCTCTGCTCAGCAGGGAGCCTGCTTCCCTTCCTCTCTCTCTGCCTGCCTCTCTGCCTGCTTGTGATCTCTCTCTGTCAAGTAAATAAATAAAAATCTTTAATAAATAAATAAATAAATAAATAAAAATCATGAGCCATATTATATATACAATCCAATCTATAATATGTGTATGTTGAGTATTAATAAAATAACCACCCATTTGCCCACCACCCATGGTAAAAGAATATAGAAAGACACCGGTATCTATGAAGTCCTCTGTGTGTCTTTCCTAAGCCTTCCCCTCTCTTCCTCAGAATCTAGTGTTAATTATTTCTTTGCCTTATTTATAGTTTAACCGCATATATTTCATTAAAGATATATAGCTTCATTTTGCCTCTTTGATGTTTTAATTATTGGAGTGCTCTTCTTGGACATTTATCTTTTACTTAAGTGTTTGACCTTTCATCCACATAGATCTGTGTAGTTCTTGATAAAACCTGGGGCCCAAAGACCACTGGGGCCAGACCCGTAGTCACCCAGTGCTAGATGGAGAAACTTGCTGTAGCAGGAGAGAATGGAGAATCAGTTCGAAAGGGAAGTAGTAGGAAGGTATTTTTAGGGTTTGGAGGCTGGCTTTGGTCATAGGTTATCTTGGCAGGGATTGGTCAGAATTGGTAAGCCACGTTGCTGGAATAGTCAAGAGATTGGAGCTTTAGAGCATACTGAGTTCATGTAGAGATTCTGTTAGATCATTTTGTATGTGGTTTTATCTTGGAGTATATAGATCCAGATAAAATGGTATGAAAAAGAGTTTGAGCTAGTATGATCTATGATGCGCATTGTGGCTCAGTTGCCCACAGCTTATCTCTCTTGTGAGTGAGGGTGCCTTCTGCAAGTTGTGGTTTCTTTCTTGGTTTCATTTTTTTCTTGGTGAAGTCACAATTTATTTATTGCTGTGTGTTAGCTTTTATTATCTCATGTTTTTAATACATTGACTTGGACTTTCAGAACAATGTTTAGTAGAAATGGCGATGGTGAGCATTTTTTTTATTGTTCTTGATCTTAAAAGAAATGCTTTCAACATTTCATCATTAAGTATGACATTTACTGAAGAGTGTGTGTGTTTCATTTATGAAGTTAAGAAATTGCCTTTCTGTTCCTCATTTGCTGAAGGATTTTTAATATGAATAGATGTTGAATTGTATTTGATGCTTCGTTCCACATCTATTGTAATTATCAGATTGTTTTTCCCTTTTAATCTGTTATTGAGATAAATTGCATTAATTGATTTTCTAATATTAAACTAAACTTGCAATCCTGAGAGAAACCCATTTGTCATAACATATTATCTTTCTTATACATTGCTTGATTAAATTTGCTCTTATTTTGTTTAGGATTTCCGTATATGTCCATGGTTACAAGAGGCTTGTAATTTTCCTCTTTTTTGCTGTCCTTGTTTTTGTTCTCAAGGCTGTGTTTGTCCCTTAAAGTGAGATGAGGGCATATTCTTTTTTGTTTGTTTTTTTCTGTTCTCTGGAAGAGTTCATACAATATTAGAATGATATCTTTCCTATACATTTGGGGAAATTTTTTTTCTGGATTTCCCCTAGATTATGGTGCTTTCTTGTTAGGAGTTTATAACTTACTGATTCAGTTCTTTTAATGATTCAATAATTTGTTTTGGCTTCCCTATTTCTTTTTGATACAAGTTGGGGAAGTTATCTTTTGTTTCCCTGTAATGTACCTATTTAATCTAAAATTTTTTAAATTGCTGGCATAACTGTGATTATATGTCCTTTTGTTTAATCTGTTTAAAAGTTTCAGTTTGTCTAGTTATGATTTTATTTTCATTGTTAACATTGTTTATATCATAGTCTTTTATGCTTTTTCAAATACCAGATGCTTTTACAAGCATTTAAAGCAATCCATTTCCTTTTAAGGAGCACTTACGCTCCATACTACTGGCATTTCTATGTGGTATTTTCATTTCCTGTTAGTACTAAACTTTTTCTAATATCCGTTATTATTCATTTTCTTACTCATGGGTTGCTTAGTAGTTTGTTGTAAATTTTCATATAGATGGTGTTTGTCTAGTTATTTATTTGATACTAATATTAAATTAACTTTATTATGAATATAGAATGTCATCTGCCCGCACTCAACATTTAAGGATTGTTGGGACTGTCTTTATGGCTTGTTATATTGGGTGAGTTTTGTAAATATCTACATGAAAGTAATATGTGTATTTCAACTATTAGAAACACCATTTATATATATATATATATGTATATATAAACACATACTATACCTTATATATAATACACATATACTATTATATATATAATACAAATATATATTTCAAACATATATTTATGTATTTGAATCTCCTATATCTTGAATAACTTCTTTTTTGATTGCTTGACCTATAATATTTAAGAGAAGTGTGCTAAGAGTTCCCATTACAGTGACTGAGCTGTTAATCTTCCCTGTTTAGTTAACAAATTTTGCTTTACCTATTTATTTTTCTTTCTTTTTTTTTTTTTAAAGATTTTATTTA
The DNA here is from genome assembly GCF_009829155.1 of Mustela erminea. Lineage (NCBI taxonomy): Eukaryota > Metazoa > Chordata > Mammalia > Carnivora > Mustelidae > Mustela > Mustela erminea. Next base: position 8,636,148 of record NC_045618.1, on the reverse strand, counting down.
TTTATTTGACAGAGATCACAGTAGACAGAGAGGCAGGCAGAGAGAGAGAGAGGGGAAGCAGGCTCCCTGCTGAGCAGAGAGCCCGATGTGGGACTCGATCCCAGGACCCTGAGATCATGACCTGAGCCGAAGGCAGCGGCTTAACCCACTGAGCCACCCAGGTGCCCTCTTTCTTTCTTTTTTTAAATTTCGTTTCAGTGTAACAGTATTCATTGTTTTTGCACCACACCCAGTGCTCCATGCAATCCGTGCCCTCTATAATACCCGCCACCTGGTTCCCCCAACCTCCCACCCCCCACTCCCCACCCCTTCAAAACCCTCAGATTGTTTTTCAGAGTCCATAGTCTTTATCTATTTTTGAGGCTATGTTGTTAGTTGCATATAAATTTATAATTGTATTGTATTTTCCTAATTAACTGAAACATTAGTCATTATGTTGATCTTATTTATCTTAAGTGTCTCAAAAAGAATTTTGTCTGTGGACTCCTGGGTGGCTCAGTTGGTTAAATATCTGCTTTTGGCTCAGGTCATGATCCCAGGGTCCTGGGATTGAGCCCTGCATTGGGCTCCTTGCTCAGCGGGAAGCCTGCTTCTTCCTCTGCCTTCTGCTCCCCTTGCTTGTGCACTCTCTCTCTCTCTCTCTGTCAAATAAATAAATTAAAAATAAAATAATTTTTCTGATATTAATAACTTTAAATTTTCTTCAGGTTTGTATTTGATTGGTTTATCTATTTTCAACAGTATATGTATCTGAGAGCTAATTTTTTGTCAGTTACTTCTGCTGGTTTTCATAGGTAGTACCCCATGTCTAGTATGCTTTATGACTATTGATTGTAAGATGCCCGTTTACTTGGAGCTACATCTGAGGGACACATTGTAGTTTGAGTTGAGGTTCCTCCTGAGAGCATCTACCAGTCACCCGTAGCAGCCCTCTCAACATGGATACACCCTAAGTTAAATTCTTTCCTTGAGGGCTTTCAAACCACGTAGGTATGGTTTGGGACTGAAAAAATCCTAATACGTGGATACTTTTTCAGAGTAGTTATACATGGATAGTTTTTCAGAGTAGCCCCAGAGTCAAGTAATGTTTCTTGTTCTTCCCTTTGAGAAAGGGTTTTGCTTTTGGTTCACTTCTGATGATATGAGTAGCTCTTCGAAGTACCAGCTTTTTGTAGTGGTGTCCTGAATTCCACACATGGGCCAGACATTGGCTTCTGTCTCCTGGGCCATGTGTGTTGTCAGAGAAGAAATTCAGGTTTTCTTAGGGGTTGGCAGGAAACTCTCTGGGTCAGAGATGGCCTCAACATTCACTTACTCCCAAGGTTTTCCGGTTTCATTTCACTCCGGAGTAGAGCACATTTCCTTTCTCGGTCCAGCGTGGCAATGCTTTGCATTTTATCCACCATTTCACTTGCTTCTGTGGGGAGGTTGAATGAAACTGTCTTATCTACCACATTGCCAGAAATGGAATCCTGACAAATATTTGTCATGTCTTCTTATCAGGTTGTGGGAATCAATAAAGTAATGTGTGCCAAATAGCTTTAGAAGCAATCAAGTTATTTGGCTTTTCAATAGTGACATAGACACCTGAATAACATCAGTAATTGATGTAAAACATGTCAGGCAGGCTCCATGCTTGGCAAAAATAATCAGATCAATTCACTGTATTGTAAACTGACTGTATGAGCCTTGATATTGTCTATCATTATGTTGAAAAGTCGTCCGATAAAGCTCCATCCATTTTTAGGAAAGGCGATCAGTTTTTTGGCAGATGATGCTAAGGATACTCTTGACTAGAAACAAGGGCATTTAGAAGTTAAGTAAGTGAGTGCAAAGTCCTGCTCAGACCTTTGTGCTAAATGTGTTAGGATGTCTGGGTTTAATAGTGATACCTCTCATCCAGGTGTAAAAAATTAATCTCCAAAAGGTCAGTGCCCTGCCTCTACCTTGCTTGGCAGCCTCTGTGTTCAAGACTGCCAGAGTGACCTCTGAATCTATTCCTTTTGCTTGACTGAGGTCACGGACCATGGGTGCTCAGTTTTACGTAATATTTTGCAAACTTAATGGACTTTCTACTGGCCTCTCTTCATGGTGTTTCTCCTTTTGTCTTTTCAGTCTGACATGTCTTGCTTTTGGAAGGGATGTAATTTACTAGGTATTAACCTCTATTTTGCATTTTTGTACATCTTAGCACCCCAAGGAATGGGTGGCAGTGCGGGTAGAGAAGACTTTGTGATAATTTCTACAGTGAGATGTTTCATGTGTTGTTAAAAAAAAAAAAAATAGAGTCACAGCATGTTTCGTTCGGTCATTCATTTGCTAATTCAAAAATCATTAGAAGAGGGCTCATTTAGTTTCCAGCACTGGGCTGGGTATTATGGATACAGTGATGATGAAGACATAGTCTTTTCTTTAAGCAATAATGTTTCCTTAAGAGGGAACACAAAAATATTATGCTTCAGTATTGCAAACATCATGATAGAAGCTTATGAAAATTAGAGGGTATTATACATTGAGAGGAATTGAGAATGGCACATGGGAGGTAAGGGAAGAAATCAGGGGACATTTGGAAGAGGTATTGATGCTAGCATTAAGGTGTGGAATCAGCATAGCCATTCCCCAGTATAGTGGACTAGACAGAGGGCCTTCTCTAAGCTAAAGGACAATAATGAGCAGAAGTCCACTGGTGTGAGGCAGCCATGTACATCTCACAGCCTGCATTCATTCATTCATTCATTCATTCATGTAACCAGTTATACTGGGTGTCTGTTAGGTGCCAGGGACTATATCAGGTATTAAATATATGGGTATAATCTCTGACCTTTTGGAGATTTCAGACTAAGGGGGAGCAATCATAAAACTAATCAAATAAATAAATAGTCACAGGATATAGTAATAGTCCTAAAGAAAATAAAGAGATTGAAGTGATAAATAAGGTGGGGTGGTGCTGGTGATTCCATTAGACAACAGTGCCTCTTTGAAGAGACATTTAGGCCAACCTCCCAATGATAAAGACGTGCTATATGAGAAGGGGAGTGAGCTAGGATGGAGTGTTGGGAAGAGGGTTAGAGGTTACAGGCAAATAGGGCCAGCCTGTAGAAGCCACGTAGCATGAATGAATGTAGTACGTTCCAGGAATGAAAAGGAAGCCAGGGTGAATGGAGCCAAGCGGCCAAGGGGGAGGGTGGCCGTCCATGACATTGGTGAGCAGGCAGGTGACAGGCCTTGGAGGCACAGCAGACCAGGCTAAGCAGTAGTTTTGATTTTATCCTGCAGTCAGTCTGGGGCCTTTAAAGAGTTTGGATTAAAAAAGGAAAGTTATTGACAACTAGAATCTTAGGAACGTTACCCTGCCATTAGTAGGCAGGATAAATGGAAAGGCTAGACCAGTGAGAGAGGCAAGGAGTGATTTTTGTAAGCACATAAATAGGAAATAACCAGTATGAGTGGGAAGGAGAGAGGAAGAAAACACGTGAGAAATGTTTGGGTCCAGAAAGAGGACGGATTGCAAATGACGTCCTTGGATAGGTGGTGGTACCTATCCCATTTCAAATCTCTAAATTCAGCAGGAGGAGCTGTTTTTTAGGGGGAGAGCAAGTGAATTATTCTCCGATGGATAACCTCTGAAGTCCTGGGAGCGAAAGGGAGGAGACGAGCATTCAGTCGACATGCAGATCTGTTTGGAGCTTCGGGGAGCAGTGAGGGGTTGAATTAGGGATGAACACAGGTTTGACAGGGCCCTCTTTCCTGTGACTTGCTCACTTACCTGGTGGGGAATCAGACCCCACACCTGAGGAGTGGTCGCCTCTGCCGCCAGCCCGGTGTGATTGTGCTATTGAGTCTGTCGGTCCCCTGGCCCCATCTCAGCCTGCACAGCCATTTCTCAACGCCCTGGGCGAGATGAGTATAGATCAGTTAATGTCTCTTTTCTTTGTACTTCCTGGTTTGTTTTGTCAGGTGAAACACTGGACAAAATAGAAACACTGGTATTTTTTGTCAGTGTTCTTATAGAACTCTCAGAGTGGGGCATTGTGAGGGATGGAGGGCGTGGGGATGTTAGTGTTTTATCTGGCTTAGATGCTCTCTTGCATCCAGGTGGAAACATCTGCTAGACATTGAAAAGGTGGTGTCTCATGGGACTGATCCTTTACTTCAAATATTACTTCTTAATTGCTTTTCAATTTTCTGTTGGATCTCCTATAGTCAGTACCCCACTTTCTCCCTGAGAAAATTCTAGCCATTCCCGCATGAACAGGAAGTTCAGTTCCCTCTCGTTCTCTTGAACCTTCCAAATGTGACCACATACAGCTTCAGATAGGTGCTAAAGAGCTTTCCTTTAGTGAAAATGGAGGTATGCTCTGATTGTTGACTAGTTCTCTCTTTCAACAAGTGCTATAGTTGACTTCCTCACCATTACTGGAGAAGCTAACACACTTTATCAAGGTGAGCACTTTTCTTCTATCAAAGCAACATAGATCAATCTCATATGCGCAATGGATATTCCTTCCCTTAAAAAGAAGATATTTTCCTCTCTCCTTGTGTAACAGGAAATGCAGAAATGTCAGGCTACACTCACTGTGGGTACCTCTTTCTTAGCTCTCTGGGCGGGTCAAAACTAGTTCCATTGAATTCTTTTTTATTTTTATGTTTTCTTTCGAGTAGAAAGGAGAGGGACGTAGAGAATGGTTTTTGATTTGTTTTTGAACTTAAATAAAGTTGTCAAATACTACAGTAGACCACCTAACTTGAGCGTGCAGAAGAATTTTGTTTCCATACTTGGGAAGGTTGGCTGGTGGGAAAGAAGATGGTAGATATAGTCTTCTTTTGAGAAATTTGATTGTAAATAGGAAAAGAACATTAGGGCAATAATTAGAGAAGTTTTAGGATTGATATATATATATATATATATATATATATATGTATATATATATATCAATTTTTGCCTTTATATATATAAAGGCAAAACCCAATATATATATATATATATTGGGTTTTGCCTTTTGGGGCTTTTTTTCTTGTTTTATTTAAAGATGGAAACATTTGGGAAAACTTCTAAAAACTTTTGGCCAGAATGGAAGCCAGTTTTGAAATAAAAGAGATTGAATACACAGCCCAAACTGGGAATGACTGATGATGAAATGTTCCAAAGAAGCTAGAAGGAAATTAGATCAGGTTAATCATGAAAAATTCATGAACAATTGAATAGGAACCTCTGCCTTGAGACTGGAAAGAAGAAAGTAGGTTTTAGACAAAAACAAGGACACGTTTGTGGATATGGGAATCAGCAAGTAGAAGGAGGTCACTCCCGTCAGCCTCAGCTTTCTTCCTGGAGTAATATGAGGTCATCCACTGATGGTGGGTTGGGTGGAAGAATAATTTGAGGATGGTCGAAGTAGAAAGTGTCATCAAAGGGAATGGGAGAAATAAGTGACCAGTGACAGAGATGGGTGATGGAGAGGGGCTTAAGGACCAGTGATAAGGGAGATCGTGGGTTGGTTCCAGTCTATGTGGATGGGAGCTTTCCCCCAGCAGTGCCCAGCAGGGCTGTTGGAAGTGAGAAAGTCAAGGGGTGGACTGACCTAATGTTGAAGGTGTGTAGGACAAGGAAGTGGAAAGACTGGGGATTAAAAGCAAACTTAGTTCATAAACTTCTGTTGAATAGAGTTAGAGTCAACTAAGTTCTTATCCAATAAATTGGTGATGTTCCAACCCCAGATAACAGTTTTTCTCTGAACGTGTGAGAGCTAGGCATGTTGTCCTTTACCAAGGAAGCTGAAGGTCGTAACACCTCTGACTCACTCTGACAATAAATTTTATTTTTTTGGATGCAGACATTCTGGTGCTAATGCAAATGCCACCGGAAATTAGTTTAGTTTTTCTTATTTATTTCGAGGAATGATGGAAGCCACCTAGGAGAAGATAAATTGTAGGCATATATGCCAGCAGAAGTGTTTGTGTACTTAGTGTTTGGTTATGTTTTTCCTTTAGGCATCAGCTGCTTTTTCTGTACATGTACCTCTGTGAGCATATGGCATTTTGAGGTGAGTCATAGAAAAAATTCAGCTGAGTCTGTTAATTGCCCAAAGAGACAGTTGAGAAAGCAGCCAGAATGTATCTACAAATGAACCTGAGGCAGGTGTGACTTGCCTAATTACTTGCTGATAGAAAAAGCACACCTATTCTAATTTATTTACACTCCAGTCGTGATAGGAGGAGTTGCAGCAACTGTCGGAGGGGGTCTGTTGTGGTCTCTCTCTCTGAGTAGCTTCAGGCAGTGTGTTTTACAGGAAGGAGAGCTATGACTTAGAATCCTGGCTTTAAAGTGACGTGGACTTCATATTGACATGAACTTGAGCTGGTCTTTGTTCTGAAGCCTTAGTTTTTCTCTTACTTAAAAATGAGACCTATAATCCTCATTTCCTTCTTTTTGACTCCCACCTGTAGTAACTTCTGGTGCCTAAATATGGGAGACCAAGTTGATGCTTATTGTGGTTCTTTTCCCATAAGAACAAAAAGTATGGGATTGTAATACCACAATTTGGGGTGCCTGGGTGGCTCAGTCAGTTAAACATCTGTCTTCAGCTCAGGTCATGATCCCAGTGTCCTGGGATTGAGCTCTGCTTCGGGCTCCTTGCTCAATGGGGAGTCTGCTTCTCCATCTGCCCGCTGTTCCTCCTGCTTGTGCTTTCTCTCTCTGACAAACAAATAGATAAAAAAAATAAATAAATAAAAATGTAACCATTATAACTATATGGAACAAAAGGGAAGGGTAAAGCAAGTGTGGTAACAAATTAAGGTTTTGGGGAATCTAAGTGAAGTCCAGAAGAATGCTTTGAACTATGTTTTCCAGCTCTTCTGTAGATCTGACATTATTTCAAAGTAAAACTTAAAAAAAAAAATCACAATTTGAAAACAAAGCACATCTAAGCCTAAAAGAAGGAAAAAAATGCCTGGGTGCCGGAGGTGAAGAAGAAATAGCCTGTCTGGTGAGGCCGGAGGAGATGTATGGATGTGAGCCCAGAACCATGTTCCACATGGAAACTCATGAAAACAGGCGATGTGCCCCTGTATACGCAGGATGTGAGGCTGGTAGGCATGTCCCCCAATTGATGGCTCAAGTGAAAGGACCTCTCCTCCCAGCCTAGAGAAGCAAAGAGGAAGATTCTCCCTGCCCGGAGCTTAGATTGGGGAGAAAAAATGTCTTCTGAGAGACAACGAAGCCCAGATTTCTGCCACAGATGCAGAACACCAACTTGGCAGGAAGGGAATGGGTAAATCGAAGAAAGGCCCTACTGGAACTGATTTTGTGCCCAGGAAAAGGTATGCAGAACCACTCTTGAAACTTTTATAGCCAGGCGCACCTGACTTCTTCTATTGCTGAAGGCTCACTGATGATAAAAGAGTATATACCCCACGCCACGAAATGATGCACCATGGAGGAAAACCAAAAATCACAGTAATCGGAATATTAGCCCCTAAAGAACTTGAGAAGATAGAATAATCTGAAAGAGGCTTCAAATTATTCACATTTAAAATGATCAACAAGATGGAAGAAGGAACCACGATCATAAAGGTAGAACAGGAAGTTACAATGTAGGCATATCTAAGAAAATAAAACAAGTACCTTTAAAGGTTTTTTTTTTTTTTAATTCATTTGACAGACAGAGATCACAAGTAGGCAGAGAGGCAGGCAGAGAGAGAGGAGGAAGCAGGCTCCCTGCTGAGCAGAGAGCCCGATGCGGGGCTCCATCCCAGGACCCTGAGATCATGACCCGAGCTGAAGGCAGAGGCTTTAACCCACTGAGACACCCAGGTGCCCTTACCCCTTTTAGAAAAAAAAAAATTACATTGAAATTAAAACCACAATAGACAGATGAAGTAGCAGTTTAGACACAGTGAAAGAATTTAAGAAAACTGAAAACACAATTTGAGGTCATAACCTGGGATCCAGAGGGAAGTGGACACCAAGAAAGAGGCTGAGACCCATGAACAAGAGTGGGTGAGGGTCTAAGTGGATGCAGAAAGAGAGTGGAGGGTGGGAAGAGGCAACGTTTTATGGATATTGGTGGATAATCTTCCAGAAGGACAGAAGAAAGAAATCCTTATGCCGAGGATAAAGAATAATTTTGCACTTGGACACACTGAGATGAAATGTCAGGGCGCTAAATATCAAGGGAAATTCTGGAAGCAACCGAAGGGAAAAACACCTGAAATGATGCAGTGCTTGATACATGTTTTTCAAAATTCAAAAGTAAGATGACGTGTTAGGAGAAATTTAGAGAAAGCTGTAGAGGAAAAGGGCAAGGAAAAAAAAAAAGAGAGATTGAGAGGCAATTTTAAGAAATAAAAGAAAGTGCACCAGGGTGGCCCAGTCCATTGAGCGACAGGCTCTTAATTTTGGCTTGGGTCAGGATGCTGGGGTTGTGGGATCAAGCCCCACATCGGGCTCTGTGCTTGGCACAGAGTCCGCTTGTCCCTCTCCCTCTGCTGTTCCCACTGCTCTCAAGTAAATAAATAAAATCTTAAAAAAAAAAAAAATAAAAGAACAGTAGTAAGGGTACTGAAAAGAGGGAGAGTCACAGAACTCAAATCTGGGAGTCGGCAGCCCTGGGTCTGTTACCGTGGGAATTTAATCAAGTTACTTGTCTGATTGTGAATGTGGGCAGAAGGGGTGACTGGGTGCCTGAGTCGGTTAATTCATGGACTCTTGATAATGATCTCAGGGTCGTGAGATGGAGCCCAGATTCTTTTCTCTCTCCCTCTCTTTCTGTCCCACTCCAACCCCTTTCCCCCTCTCTAAAACAAACAAAGCAAGTGCGCAGGATATTTTCTGTTTCTGTCTTTTTCTCAGCAAGCCTCAACCCTAAGCTGTCAACTCCTAGCACACAGTGCTCGTTCTTTCCCCCCGCAGAGCTGAGTGTGCTCGAGTTGTGACATTGACACAGAGGTCAGCCTGCCAAGTGGTGGGGAGAAAGGGCAGAGAAATCCGGGAGGCTCCAGAAGAATCTGGGAAGAGGCCCGAACCAGCCTCCACCTGCTGCCTCAGAGCGCCCCGGCTGTTTGGTCCCTACTGGAGCTTTGAGAGCCTTGCACAGAGTGGAGGGCCCAGGTGATCTCCCCAAACCAAAGACTCTTGCTCCATCAGCCCCAGGCTCTTTGCTCAAGAGCCGCATTTTGCCCTGTCGAAGATGGGCTCTATCTCTGGAAGTCTGGGCCATGCTTCTGTTTCGAGTTGCTGATCGTTAGTCTCGGTAACTGCAAGAGATGCCCCTGAGGTTTCACCGACTCAGGTAGAACAGAATATAAACTTATTATGGAGCATAAAACATGAGAGAATCAAAGTGAAACAAGTTCAGAAAATAAATTGCATTTGGAGCTAAATGAATCATCTTCCCCACTTCTTGGGCTGGCTGGAGGAAGGCGCCTGTCAGGAATACCAACTGTGGCGTGCGAGCGGGCATTTGGTGGTGCTGTCGGCACCCCCTGGTCTGGCTTTGGCCTGAAGAGAAGCAAGGGGAGTGTAGTTAGTGCAGACTTGCTGGGTGGGCTGGACGCCCTCCAGTTCTGATTTGTACCAGATGGCGACCGCAGGCAAGACTCTGCCCATGTTATAACAGGGCCCTTGTGGGTGGATGAAGACCTGTCTCCTTACAGCCCCTCTGGAGGCACAGACTTATTGGGTGCTTCTTGGGGTTCTGAAAGCGAACAACAGACAGGCTACTGCCCCGAGAGAGACAGACGAAAGAGGCCCAAGGCAGGCTCCTGTTTTGAACACATAATCTTTGAAAGCCTAAGCGAGAATTACCCTGTCACCCACCACTCCAGTAGGAATAGTCTTGGAGTGCCGAGGAATCATCTGCGTTCGGGGGCCATGTATTCTGTGTCTAGGATGTTGGGAGGCCTTATCAAGGACTGGCTGACAGGGAATGAGGCCAAGAATTATCATTATTAGAATTACTCTCAATAGTGAAGCATTTGATGGACATGTGAAATAATTAATTTAGAAATCCTGGGAGCTCTTGTGTTCCCGAGGCCTCTCTGGTCCTTTTCTCTGCTTGTTTCTATAGTAACTTGCACAGATTTACACTAGTGAAACTTTCATAAGCTGGGTTGCTGTTTGCCTCGCCTGTGGTGTTTTGTGTGCATGCCTGGATGTTTGCAGAGAACAGACGGACCTATTCACCCATGTTTTGTAAGACTCTAGTGCTGCCTTGTACTCCCAGGAGACATTTGTATGTTTGTTTAAGGGAGGAAAGAAAGAAAGGAGAGGGAAGCCTCTCCTTCATAGGAGAAAAAATTTTTAAGATTTTTTTTTTCCTACGGTTTTCAGAAGTTTGGCTATAAAGTGTTTTGCTGTACATTTTCTTGGATTTGTCGTGTTTGGAGTTAGCTGGAATCTGTAGGTCATAGTTTATGGTCGAAGTCAAGAAGTTTTCAGCCATTATTATAATGCTTCTGTTATTTCTTTCTGCTCTGTATTCTCTTTCCTCTAACTCTGCGACTCCAATTATAGGATTGTTAGATCCTTTATTATTGTCCCAAGGTCTCTGAAGATCTGTTCTTTTCTTTTTTCAGTCTATTTTCTCTGTGTTGATCAAATTTGGGCAATTTTTTTTGAAGATTTTATTTATTTATTTGAAAAGAAGAGAAAGCTTGAGCAGGGGGTAGGACAGAGGGAGAGGGACTAGCAGGCTCCCCACTGAGCAGGGAGCCTGATGTGGTGCTCGATTCCAGGACCCCGAGATCATGACCTGAGCCAAAGGTAGATCCTTAACCAACTAAGCCACTCAGGTGCCCCAAATTTGGCAATTTCTGTCATTCTTTGACCCAGTTCACGCATTTTCTCATGTCTCCCCCTACCCCCATTCTGCTTGTTTAAACAGCCCATCCATTAATTATTTTTATTTTGCTAATGGTATTTTTCTTTTCTTTTCTTTTCTTTTTTTTGTAGTTTCAGATAATTGTATTTTTGGTTCTTCTTTATGTCTTTTTGTTTGCTGGAACTTTTTTTTTTTTTGGTTCAAGTGTGTTCATAATTGCTCACTAAACATGGTGGTGGCTGCTCTAAGATCTTTTTAAAAAGTTCTCATATCTCTGTTTCTTTGGTGTTACATTCTGTTGCTTGACCTCTTTCCAGAAGTCTTTCTGTTTTATTTTTGTATGGTGAGTGGTTTTTTAAAAAAAATATTCTATTTATTTATTTGACAGACAGAGAGAGAGAGATCACAAGCAGGCAGAGCAGCAGAGGGAGTGGGAGAAGCAGGCTCCTCGTTGAGCAGGGAGTCTGATGCGGGACTTGATCCCAGGACCCTGGGATCATGACCTGAGCAGAAGGCCGATGCTTAACTGATTGCACTGCCCAGGTGCCCCTGCTGAGTGATTTTTTGGACTGAAACCTGGGCATTTTGGGGTATTACATTATAAGACTGTGGATCTTATTTAAAATTTGTTATAGCAGGTGTAGTGGGTTGAGTAGTGTGTACACCAGGAATACTCCTGTTTGCCTGGAAGCTCAGGTGGTGACCTTCTTTGGGAATAAGATCTTTGCAGATGTCATTAATTAAGAGTCTTGAGATGAAATCATCCTGGATTTGGGATGGCCCCTAAATCCAATGACTGGTGTCCTTATCAATAGAGGAGAGGATACAAAGAAATGCACAGAAGAAAGCCATGGGAAGACAGAGCTAGGCATTAGAGTTACGTTGTCATAAGCCATAGAACACCTGCCGCAGCCAGAGCCTAGAAGAAGTGAGGGAGGGTTAGCTCCTAGAGCCTTCACAGTGAGCGTGGCCCTGCAGCAGCTTAGTTGGACAGTTCTTTCTTTTTTTCTTTTTTAGTTCTATTTTTGTTTTCTTTTGTTTCGTTTTACCAGCAAAATAGGTTTATTTAGAAATAGTAGAGGAATTGCAGTTAGGGATATTCAAGCAATGGAAAAGCATAGGCAAGTCAGGGGAGGAATGTTGCTTTATGGAGAAAAGGAAGAAGTAGGGAGGGGCTGCTTTATATGAAAGTCCATTGGAGGAAATGGAGAGTTTAGGGTGATGACAGTTCCTTATTGGCTGAGTTGTGGTATTTCCTTATTGGCTGAGCTTGTTGTTGGGCAAGGAGAAATTCTTCCTCCTAGAGGAGTAGCATAGCCTTCTTCCTGTTGGGAATCAAGGTAAGTCTCTTCCTTTTGGGGTCTGCAGTTAATAAGTGATGGGGTGCAAAGCCTCTCCTACAGGTCTCCCCCCCATTTTAAAATTATTTGAATAATTTTTTAATGATTTATTTATGTATTTTAGAGAGAGAGTGAGCACAGAGGGCACTGATGTTATATGTAACTAACTGAACATAAGTTCTATTTTTAAAAATTCTAACTCTAGTGTAGTTAACATAGAGTTTTATAATATTTTCAAGTATACAATATGGTGACTCGACACTTCCACACGTCACCAGTGCTCATCACAACAAATGTACTCCTTAGTGCCATCACCTGTTTCCCCATCCCCCACCTACCTCCCTGCCCGTAATCACCTGTTAATTATAGAGTCTGTTTCTTGGTTTGTTTCTTTTTCTTTTCTTTGCTTTCTTGTTTTGTTTCTTATATTCCACATAGGAGTGGGATCATATGGTATTGTCTTTCTCTAACTTGTTTTGCTTAGTGTTATACTCTCTGGATCCATCCAGGGTCCGGCAAATGGCAAGAATTCATTCTTTTTTATGGCTGAGTGATATTCCATGGTTTCACATTTCTGGCCCTAGAAGTGTAAGAGAATAAATCCCTGTTTTTTTTAAATTTAAGATTTATTTTATTTTTTTAAAAGACTTTTATTTATTTATTTGACAGGCAGAGATCACAAGTAGGCAGAGAGGCAGGCAGAGAGAGAGGTAGAAGCAGGCTCCCTGCGGAGCAGAGAGCCCGGTGCGGGGCTCAATCCCAGGACCCTGGGATCATGACCTGAGCCAAAGACAGAGGCTTTAACCCGATGAGCCACCCAGGTGCCCCTTATTTATTTTAGATATAGAGAGAAAGCACACAAGCAAGAGGGGTAGGGAGAGTAGCCAGACATGGGGCTTGATCTCATGACCCTGAGATCATGACCTCAGCTGAAACCAAGAGTCACATGTTTATCCAACTGTGCCACTCAGGTGCCCTAAATTCCTGTTTTTTTGTTTTGTTTTTTGTTTGTTTATTTTTAAAGCCATTACATTTGTGGTAATTTTCTATGGTTGTTCTAGGAAACAAGGTAGAATGCCTTCCTCTGGCACTGCTCTGGCGGGGGAAGGGGTGGGGTGCCCCTGTGTTACTGCCAGATGAGTGGAGACATCCTGGATCCCCGCTTAGCCTTTGTTGGCCCCCAAGGGGAGAAATCTTTCATATTATTACAGATTGGGGGTGGGGGTTGTATACTAAGCTTCCACTGATTTCATCTGGCAGGGAGGGTCCAGGGTCCCTCATGACTACTCCCTGTGTGACCTCTTCTGATAGCACGCAAAAGGTGGCCTCATTACCGGGCAGTGGCAGGAGTCCTATGCCTTTCAAGTGTCCTCTGACACCATCCCGGCAGAGGCCGGTGCCTCATTGCTGCGGGGTTAGGATTCGAGGTCCAGTGTGATCTCCCCAGCACCATGTGTTCTCTGATCTCTGGTGTCTGGCCTTTTTCACACGACACTGCAGGAAGAAGGGGCAGAGGATTGGGGTGTGTCCTTAAAGTCTATCCAGGGGATTTGCTGGTGTGGATGGGGCCTCAGTTTTTCTGTGGTGTTTGGCTGGAGTACAGTGGTTACTACCTAAATTTTCTGATCTGCGAGGCTGTCCTTTTCCTGATCCTGTGACTAGATAAAGCAGGCTTTTGTCGGGCCTTTTAGTTCATGCCCATTGGGACTCTGGGTTGCTGACTTGCTGGGCTCCAAATTTGGGAAGCAGAAGGCAAAACTAAACCCAGGAACCTTCCTCCTATGTCATTCTTTGGGTCCTGCAGTCCCTAGATAGTATACTTTCTTGTCTCCCTTCGTCATCATCGCCTTCTGTTTGTTTCATCTATTGTGACCAGAGATTTTAGTTGCACTTTGTGTGAGGAATGGGCAAAGATAAATCTACTATATATTCCTCAATGTCAAAGTCTTTTGGGTGCCTTTTTAAGATTCCTCGTACCTTTACTCTTGCTAGGTTGTAGAGTTTATATTCTAAGCCCTTTCTTGATGAGTATCATCCTCCGGCCCTACAGAGATCTAGGGAATCCTGTTAGGTCGCCCTTTAATTATGAGCCCATAGACTAATCAAGTCTCCCAGATTTAAAAGGGCCATGAACTTTAATGCAATTTTGGTCAGAAATTTCCTACGTCCTTTGCCTTTACTTGTGAATTAGCCACTTGAGTCATTGCTTTAAGGAGTAAGGCAAATGGATGGTAATTCACTTTTCTTTTCTTTCTTTTCTTTTTTTTAAAGAGAGCCTTCATTGTAGAATTTTCTGAACCATAGAATTTTTCAAAAAAACTAGTCCTTTCAGTGTGAATAAAATGCTTTTCAGCTTACATGAATGTTTTCATGAATACAGATTTTAAAATCAACAGTTACTTATAGAAATCCTGGTTCGTGAAAGGCCCTCCTGGTTTGTGGGCCTGGGCCTGGGCCCTCCTTCTCCATGCTTTTCTCCTACCAAGAAAGGCTACTACCGTAAGATCTCTCCTTTCCCAGTTTTGTTCTCACCTTGTTATCTAACATCCTTTCTTTATTGCCACTTTTCTGTCCTCCGAGTTCCTACTCTGCTCTTGAGCATGATTTAAGCTTTCCTTGGATGGACATTTGGGAAATAGCTGAATTCCAGTTATCCTTTGTGTGCCATACGTAGTGTTTGATTAGGGATTCAGTTATGCTCCTTGGCTTGGAAACATTGCTTCTAGACCCAGGGCTATGTTTGCTGTTTCTTTTCTGACTTTGGGGATGATTAAAAAAAAAAAAAGTACAGTCCTAACAATTGATCGTGTAATGAGTTAATGAAGGCCATGAAGAGAATCTGGCCTAGGGGATAGTAATGAAGACTGAGAATGATGGTTTCTTTCCATTAGAGTGTGTCCATTTACCCACCCAGTGAACAGAAGGAGGCCTGCTGTGTCTTACGCTGCTTACTAAGCATTGTAGAGATTTTGAAAGTG
This sequence comes from Mustela erminea, assembly GCF_009829155.1. Taxonomy (NCBI): domain Eukaryota; kingdom Metazoa; phylum Chordata; class Mammalia; order Carnivora; family Mustelidae; genus Mustela; species Mustela erminea. The sequence continues at coordinate 8,621,010 of NC_045618.1, read as the reverse complement.
AATAAGAGACAGAGTGACATGGTGGTTAGAAGCTTGAACTTGAGAGTCAGGAAGAGTTGAGTTTAGATCTCTGACCTGTTCTACTCTGGCCGTGTCACTTTGTGAAGTTTAGTTTTTCTGCGCTTTGATTTCTTCATCTCTATGTTCATTATGATGAGCCAATGACATATAACAGATGTGTGGATACCGGCATAAGGAGGTACTCAATTTATGTAGGTACTAACAAATCATGCTGCCTGCCTTGAAGGAGTTTTTATTATGGTAGAGAAGAAAATATCCTTCTGTTCAAAGTAATTAGAACATTTTTAGAATTTACCCCATGAGCCACATTTTGTGAATTCAGAGGAGAACACTCACTTCAAACTGGCAGCGGGCTGTGTAGCTCAGACTTAGTGCACTGCTGTACCCCAGTCTGGGGGTGCACAGGAAAATGGTCTTCACGAAATTGGAAGAGGAATGGGGGGGTCAAGCATAAAAGGTGGGCTTTAAGAGTTTTCTTGGTGTGCTGGACATTTTTAAGTTACCCCCTTCAGCATTCCAGATCTGGTTTCCAGCCCTGAAGAGTGACTTTATGAATTGGCAGTGAGCTTTAGGGTTCATACCAATGGGGTCCTTAGCTGGAACTGCTGTGGTTTCACTGGGCCAATGGAAGACAGTCCAAGAGAATGGAGAAGGGAAGAGAGAGCAAAATATTCCTTCTCCCGGCTTCCTCCTTGGCTGCATGCCTCCTCTGAAGGGAGCAGCTCTTGCCGGACTCCCCTGTCCAGACCACTGTCCTTTCGAGCTGCCAGTAATGGCTCCTTCCCTTGCATGTCCCAGCCCGTGGCTGGTCACAGCTCACTCCAAGATCCTGTACTCTTCCTTGCTGTTTCCCTCAGTTTCTTGTGCTCTTTCCTCCCAGTGCTCTAAGTGACGCCCTGGTCTTCGTAGAAATTATTCTCACTTCTGCATCTCCTCACAGGATAGCTGCCTCATGGTAGGTTAATTCAGGCCCTGAGCTCAGAAAAGCACGGATTAACGGGGCCTTGGTGGATTTTCATAGATGAACGGAAGATGAGAAGGGGAAGGGGAAGTTGGAGAGCTTTTTTCCCCTCTGCATTCACCAGGGAAATTCGTGCCAACTTTTTCAGTGCTGGTAGGTTCTCAAGCTTCTTCTCGTTCAAAGAAATACATCTCTTTCTCTAGAATGTGACCAGCAGGCCCTGCAGTTGCTGCTGCTTGCGGAGCTTTTAATCACCTGTGTGAGCGTCTGATAGGGCTGTGAAATATGGGCCCTGAAGGCCTCTGAACTGCCTTTTCCCTTCCTCAAATGGTGAATAATCATTGAACCGCTCCACAGTTTCTGATACGAAGTTCAAATCAAGCCATGAAAAAACCCATATTTCACAAGGTAGCATATTTTTGGTTCTTGGCAGTAGATTTTCCTCACTCTCCCCGTGCCGTGGGACACATTTGGAAAGGTCAGTTTGGCACTGTGTAAATTAACCAGAGGACCAGTGGAGTTGAATGAAATCTGTTGTAAATGTGTATTGATGGGCAGAGCAAGGGGACGGGGGGCTGGCTTGTGAGGCAGCGTGATTTGGGCAAAAAAGTAGAATTGTACCGGGGTCAATTGTACCTTGGAGTCCTCTGTTGTGGCCATGCTGAGTAATCACTGGAATGGCATGATGAGGCAGTGGAAGGAAGACTTTTTCCAAAGCTTCCCTGGGGAGGGGAGTGTTATACTTCCACCAAGGATGGAGCTGATAGCTCGGTGCCATGTGACCATATCACCTCTAGCGTGAGCTTTGCTGCCGTGTTGCATAAAGCCAGAGGGCGCCTTTCCCATCATCCTTCATGGGAAGGGAGCTCCCTGGTGTGGTGCAGCGGCTGGGCTGTGCATCTGTTGGAGGGTGGGCCTCGGTCTGTAACCCTGTGGGTCTAGAAGGGGCAGCATAGTCCAGTGGCCAAGAGTGAGAGCTCTGAGGTCCAACAGAGCTGGAAGGAAACCAGATCTTGTACTTGGCAGCTGTGCGATCTGGAGCATGTCTTTTACATTTTTCTGAACCGCGGGGTCTTCACTTTAAGAATAGTGTTAACAACACCTCCGTGTGTGGTCTTGATGAAATCAGATAATGTAAGAGAGGCTCTTTGCTCAGCACGATAAGCGATCCCAGACTGTTAGCAATTACTGCTCTTATTATTGAAAATGTAGGCCCTTCCTGGGATCCCCGACCCCAAAATGGCCAGAAATGACAATGATTAATGGGAGAGCACAGAAAGGAACCCTGCTCTGAGTCTTTAGTCCATGCCTGACTCCTTTTCCTCCCTCAGTCGTGAGACGTCATCGGTGAGCACGGAGGAGCAGATCTTTTCTACAATTAATAACTTAATCAACCCATTCTTTCATTTCTTCAAAGTCTTAATCGAGCACGTCCTCCTTCTCAGTCCCTCTCAGGTTCTGGAGAGCAGCAGTGAACAGAGAAGACAATCAGCTCATCACAGCTGAAGCTCTTTACAGTCCCTGCTTCTTGCTTGAGCCATGTATTTCTTCACTGTCTTCCTTGTCCCTGCTCTCATTCTGCCCGCAGGGAGCCTGTTGATTAAGAGGGAGAGAGGGAGAGAGAGAAAGAGGGGGAGGGAGGGGAGAAAGGGAACAGGGAGGGAGTAGATGAGGTGGGAGGGAGAGAGAAATGAAGGGAGGGGGTCGGCAACACTGACTGAAGATTTCTTATGGGTAGTAAAGCTAGAACTGTTAGTCAAGGCCTTGATTGCTTCCTGGAGAGACTGCTGCCTGCAAGCAATCCCATCAGGAATGGCCTCCTGCGATCTGTGACACCAGCAGTCAATCAGTCGGCACCAACTAATTGCATATCTACTATGTGCCAGGCTGTGTGCTAGGCACAGGGAGTCCTGTGGTGAACACATCAGAAATGTAGTTTAGCAATGCACACAGACATTGAAGAGGGTTTGAAAGCAGCTTCTTTAGTGATAGCAAATGTGCCAAGAAGTACAGAATGCCACAGCACTTACACTAGGAAGGAGCAGTCAGGGGAGGCTTTCCTGAGGAAGTGATCTTGTAACCTGACACGTGAAGGAGGCCTGGGAGTAGCAGCTGAAGGGCAGGTAGAGCTGCTGAGATTTCTAACCGTTCCTAAAAGAATAAAGATGTATGGCTGTTTTTTTTAAAGCAGTCCTTTCCCATTTAAGGGTCTGGCACGAGTCTGATGATTGGTTGGCTCGGTACTTATTTGTCAGACGACAGAGTGAATGGGTGGATGAATCATTGAATGAGTGAATGCATGAGTGAATAAAATCCTTGAGTAGAGAAAACCCTAGAAGATTCTTGGATTAAGATAATTGGGATCTCAGTATGTTGGGGGGGGGAAGTTACTCAGTATCTTTACTCCATGGGCCTCTTTTGCTGCTTTTTGGCTTCTGTAATATCTCTCTCTAGTGCTTCCTCCCCTTGTCGCTGGACATGAATACCGCCTCCTTGCACAGGGCACTTACCTGCTGCAGGATGGGAGCTCATTCTTTTATTTTTTTTAAAGATTTTATTTTATTTTATTTTTTAGGATTTTACTTACTTATTTGACAGAGAGAGACGGTGAGAAAGGGAACACAAGCAGGGGAAGTGGGAGAGGGAGAAGCAGGCTTCCCAAGGAGCAGGGAGCCCGGGGTGGGGCTCGATCCCAGGACGCTGGGATCCTGACCTGAGCCGAAGGCAGACACTCAACGACTGAGCCACTCAGGCTCCCTGTAATCTCATTCTTTAGCAGCATCTCCATTCATTCTTGTATGTTGAAGAGGAGGAATAGGAGGAAGCAGGGACTTCTGAAAAAATGGGCTCCTTGAAGTTAGCCCTGGATCACCAGCCCATAGGAAGAAGCTTGTGTATACGACAGCACTATTGGAAGCTTTGAAAATCAATGTCAGTGATGGGCCACATAGTGAGACTCCGCCTTTGGGTCCAAGCACCGGCTGGTTTGTGTTGATCTACTTACTGTAGGCCAGGTTGGAAGGCAATGAAAAATCACCCCATTTGGTACCTCGTTTATACAATATGGATCCTGGTGGAGCTTTGAGGGAGGTATTAATAATAGCATCTGATGGCTTATTGGCCATGTGGTGCCCAATTACAGGGCTTGACAGTACAAGGTATATATTAATGACTTACTAGGGCAGATCTGGCTGGTAATTGATCACTAATGAGGCAGACTTCCTGCATCCAGGCAAAGTAAGATTTTGAAACTCTTTTAGCCAGCCCTACGTGAATGCCTTAGATGAAGTGATCTGCTAAATGGGTGGTAAATATTTCATGGAGAACATTTTACAGCACCCATTTGACTAATTTTTTTTCTTTTTCTTTTTTTTTCTTCTTCTTTTTTTTTTAGAAAGTCTCAGTTGGTAGTTGCCTTTGGTGTTCCAGAGTCTTGAGTTTAGGATTGCCCCAGAGTAGTTGCAGACATTACCGGCTTTACCTGCTATCCATGGCAACAGAGCTATGTCCAAATGACTGAGAATGCTTTCCTGGGACAGTTGAGTGACTGGCAAGCTTCATACTGGGTTCATGGAGACAAAACATAGTTTACAAATATTTCCCAAATGTCACACAAAAAAAAGAACTGTTTCAAGCACCTGTGATGCCACTGATGTGTCAGTGAAATGTTTTCCTTCCTTTTAGATCCTTAATTAAATCAGTGTGGGCTTTACGAAAGATGTTGTGGGTAGGTTTTCTAGAAAAGTGCTCTGAATCTGTTTTACAAATTTCGAATTTCCATCTGACCCTTTTCCTTTTTTATATTAATGAATTTTACCTAATTGAATCAGATGTCACAGATGACACGTGTTCATTCTGAATTTGAACTTCAGATCCCCTAGAAGGCATTTTCTCGGTAATGCTTAGCAAAATGATACCTATCAAATTGCTGGTGCAGTTAGAATTTAATTCACTCTATCAGCTTTATTGTCATGCGACTTAACTTTAAAAAAAGTGATTTTCCTCAAGACTTCATAATTCCTTTTACTTTTTTTTTTCTATTGAATGAATTTCACAAACTCTTGAAAGAGAAAAGACTGGGTGAGAGCCATTCTTCATGAGGTGACAGGAAAGTGAGCTCGTTGTGTACCCCATCCTTTCCCAGCCGTGGCTGCCTGCCTGTCACCTGTCAGCCGACACCGGCCATGTTCCGTGGCACCTGCCCGGCTGACTGAGGCTAGCCTGCAGGGTACCCGGAAGGAAGGAGAATGAAAGGTACTGGCAGGAAGTAGGAGAAGGGGAGGGAAATAGAGACAAAGACAGACAGGGAAGATAAAATAAGAGGAGGGAAAAAAAAAAAAACATTTAGAGGAAAGAAATAGCAATGAAGGTAGAAGAGATATCAAGAGGGGGGAGCAGCTGGGAGAAGCCAGAGAAGCCGGGCTCCCTGGACCCCCATCTGGTCCGTCAAAGCCTTGACTGACTGCTCAGCTTGCATTTGTTTTTCCCTTTTCTGATCTCTGTAGAGCAGTGGTCCTTAACGACCGGTGATGCTTTCTTCTACCCGAGCAATGCCTGGAGATATTTTTGATTGCCAAATAGTGTGTGTGTGTGTGTGTGCGCACGCCTGCGTGTGTGGCATATCTATCTATCTATATATAGATAGATAGATGGTGGGGTGGGTGTTATAGTGGTAGAAAACAGGTGTGTTGGGTTAATCGTGTTTGCAAAAATCCATGTCCATCTGGAACCTGTGAATGTGATCTTACTGGAAATAAGGTAGGTTTCCAGATGTAATTGACTTAAGATGAGATCATGCAGGATTAGAGCGGGCCCTGATTTGGTGACTGGTATCCTTATAAGAGAGGGAATTAGGGATGTAGAGACAGACACAGAGAAAAGAGAGCCATGTGAAGACAGAGGCGCAGACTGAAGGTAAGGCTGACACAAGCCCGGCGACCGCAGATTCCTGGGAACCACTAGGAGCTTGAAGACACTAGGAAGAATTATGTGCTGGAAACTTTGCAGGGAGCATGGCCTGCTGATACCTTGATTTCAGACTTCTGGCATCAAGATCTGTGAGAGAATCCATTCCTATTGCTCTAAACCACCCAGTCCGTGGCACTCTGATAGTAGCCCTAGGGATGTTGCTGAATACCCCAGAGTGTACAAGCCAGCCCACCACGGCAATGAATTCTATGGCCCCACTGTTGATGGTGTCAAGACTGAGAAACCACTGGGGAGCTAAGGGATGTAGGTTATAAAATTTAACACTTTATTATATATGTTTTGAGTCAGTCTCTGTGCTTGCGAATTTTTTATCTGATTCTTATGTGTTGACTTTTTGCGCCTTTGTGTGTCCACATAACACCTAAGTTGTGAACTCTTAGATGGTAGGGAGCATGTATTTGGTTCTTTGATTCCTTTACAGCTAATTAATATGCATTTAGTAGGAGCTTAATAAATGCTTCTTGGACGAATGAACGATGACTGTCAGCACATGATCCACTTACGGTGGCACCTGTGCCCATTTATGTCAGTACAACACATTGTGAGGACTGAGGCTGTACTTTCCCAAGTTGTGATCAACGTCCCTTAAGTCTGACAATCCCGGTGGAACCTGCTGACCCAGTAAGGAAGGCTTGATGTGGACGAGATGTAGAGTGTGGTCTCATGGGGAGAGCTCTGGAGTGGACTCTTTGGGAATCTCGTATTCTCTCTGAGCTTAAATTTTCCCATCTGCAAATGAGAAGAATGATACCTCCTATGTAGTGTCGTTATGGTCAAACAGGCTACAACATAAGAAGTGTGACAAAGGTACTAAGGAAATAGTTTTTATCCGTGGAAAAGCTGGGATGAGCCCCAGGGGGTGTAAATACGTGCATGGTGAGGCTGTTGAGTTCTGCCTGGGGAGAAGGAAACGCGGAAGAGGAAGTAATACATAGTGTCAAGTACTTCCTGCGTGCCAGGCACTTTCTCCATTTTCTCATTTAATTGTTAGGACAAAACAATGAGGTAGCATTTGCTGTTCTCACTTTGGAACAAGGGAATGAAGATCGCAAAACAGTGACAGACTCAGGTTTGAATTTTCGGCCTGTGATATTTCAGCTGTGCCTACTGCCTGCCAAGCTTCTGTGAGAAGTTCTGAGTGGTTGTTAAGTCAAGGGAAAGCAATGGGCCCAGAGAGTGCAGAAACAGAAGATAGCATACGGAGATAGCATCACGTGAGCCTGTGCTTGTAAGGTGTTTTCTCTTTAGGAAGACAACATTCCTAGCCCGTTCTTGACAGACCATATATCTGGGCTCTTTTTTTCCCTAAGAGTAGAAGTAAGTCAGTGCTGACCGCTGCTTGGTCTCCAGCACACAAGAGCAGTATGTTAGGTGACGGGTAAAAGCGTCGTCTATCGCCATGGGATGGAGACGATGATGGGCCGTGGTCTCAGGAGTTCCACAGGGCACCGTCCTGGGTTGGTGGTCATGGAAATATAGCTCTCAGAATGAAGGCATGACAAGGGCAAGGTCTGGGGAAAAGATACAGGGTATTAAGAGGCAATCCAAAAGAAGATTCCCAAACCATCTAGTTATGCTCATATTAGGGATTTATACCCTGGCAACTTCTCTGTGAAAATGTCCATGTCTCGGTGGGCCATGTCCTGGTAGAAAAGAAATATGTGGATCCATGAGCAAGTTTTTAGCAGAACATTTTGTAGAAAAAATAAATAAGTACATTTAAGTGATACCCAAGTGAGTAATTTTCGTATATTGTATTAGTCAACTTGCACTGTCATAACAAAATACCAATGATCGAGTGGCTTAAACAACAGATATTTATTTTATCACTATTCTGGAGGCCAGAAGTCCCTGATCAAGGTGCCCACACAAATTCACTCTTTGGTGAGAGCGCTCTTCCTGGCTTGTAGGATGCCCACCCCCCACTCCTGTGTCCACACGTGGTCTTTCCTCTGTGCTCATACCGTCTCTTCCTCTTCTTAGAAGGACACCGATCCTATTGGATTAGTGCCCTATCCTAGTGACCTCATTTAATGTGAATTATCTCCCAAAAGACCTTGTCTCCAAATCAGTCCCACTGGTGGTTAGGACTTCCAGATATGAATGATGGAGGGTGGGGGGCAATTTAGTTGATAGCAATGACATTGACTTCCAGCCCTCCATGAATAGATAGAACATGTCTCTCAGTGTGTGGGTTGTCTGCAGACAAGCTGCAACAAGAAACTGCATGTCCAAATAGCCGGTGAAAGATAGGAGTGGGAGATAATTTGTCTTACCATCTCACTTCTGCCCCCTTTTTCCAGTCTGTGAGAGTTCACTTCATAGGGTATGACACGCTTCTCCATATCTCGGTTGCTCTCATGGCTCTGAGATGCCACATCCCACTCCTTCATTGTGGGGCTTCATCCCAGTCCAGAAATGCCTGGAAGAACCAGAGACCTAGATTTCTTGCTGGTTAGCCCAGCTGCTCAGAGGCCCTCTGAGAGGGAGGGACTTAGAGCAAGTGACTGGTCAGTGCCTTGCGGCTGCCATGTTCTTCAGGAGGTGGATGGTGCCTCCATGACTGAGGAGATCCATAAGCCATGTGTCTGATACCATGGAATTTACTTCTAATGTGAGTGCAAGACCCAAAGAACACCCTTCATGTGTGTTTTGTCAAAACTAGATGAGCCAAAGAATGAAAGTGTAAAAATCTTTCTGATGTCACTGTTCATACAGAAATAAGTAGTTTCAGCTCAGGGAGAAAGCAGAAGTTGGAACAAAGGAGTGGTGAATCCCAAAGCTGTCTGTCCCCAGTGGAGATGCGTGTAGAAATACATGTTTCACATCTGACCCTTTTGGATATAAACTTATAAAAATCCAGAAATGTGAAAGTTTTAGTGTAAGATATCCTTGGCAAATGCATTTGAATACAGGATAGTAGTAGCAAGTTAACCTTTTTCCTCTAGGGATCAAATGTCTGCTCTTGTAGAAACTCTGTGAAAGGAAATTACTTTTTTTCAAAAGATTTATTCATTTATTTGAGAGAGAGAGAGCACATGCTGTGTGTGTGTGTGTGTGTGTGTGTGTGTGTGTGTGTGTGAGTGTGTGTGTGTGAGCATGAGCATGTGAGTACAGAGAGGGGCAAAGGGAGAGGGGAAGTAGACTCCCTGCTGAGCATGGAGCCTGATTCAGGGCTAGATCACCCAACCTGGAGATCATGACCTGAGCTGAACCTGCTCAGATGCTTAACCGACTGAGCCACCCAGGCACCCCAAAAGGAAATCACCTTCAAAAATCTTTGATGATGATCACTATAATAGAGGCCCATCCCTCACCAGCCCTTTAAAAAAGCATGCAAGGGTAAACCTCAGTATTCACACATGATCAGATTGACAGATGTCACATGAACCGAGTGATAAAAGCTGGAGCCTTCCAAATGCAAGGTCTAGAGCATCACATATGTTAGGAGTGACCTTGACCCTTCAGTGGCACCATGAGTGCTACTGGTACCCGATCCATGGTCAGAGAAGACTGTGCTTCCTCTGCACACGGGCTTCCAACGTAAAGTTCCAGGGTAGCCAGATCTGGTGTAACTATGCAGAATAGACTTAAGTCAGTTATGGGAATATAAGAATGATTTTCCCTTGCCTTAATTCTCTTCTCATATACAAAAATTGTCCACTGGAATATCACTTAAATGCACCTAATTTATTTTTTTCTAGGAAATGTTCTGCTGAAAAGTTGCCCATGCATCCACGTATTTTTTTTCCATCAGGACATGACCCACCAGGGCAGGGATATTTTCACAGAGCCATAGTCTCATTGTTTCATATCTTTTCTTGTGTTAAGCTCTCTAATTCTTCCCTACCAGTCTATTTTCTAGATCTCAGGATAAGACAAATCTCTTTAGTTAGAAAGAAAATGGCCTAGTAGTCATAAGAGATCATGCATTGCGCTGTGTTCTATAAATATGGTAGAAAGCATGCCAAGCCGTTGTTTTAATTATAAAAAAGAGATGTGAACAATCTTCTCTTAGGGAATATGTCATTCTTTTTATGAAGCATCTGTTTCAGTGGATGCCAGTTGAAAGAAATTCAGGGAGGTGGACAGAGAGTTGCCCACAAAGGGTCAGATGAGATTTTTAATCATGCCGAACTAACGGCCTGTTTTCTATTGTAGTTTTTCCTCCATGCTTTCGCAGAAGAGCTTTGGGGGAGGGATGTCGGTTTGGCAGCGGGCTATTTGAAAATATTTAGGCTGTTGCCAGGAAAAAGAGTTAAGACGAGAGTTTTATGGAACTCTATTTGTGAAATTAAATTGGCCAGGATCAGGACAGTCTTGCGGCTTCAGTCTGGTTGCGTGCCTGTAAATAAAGGCCATCAATACAAAGTGATGTTCTTCACTGTGAGGACGTAGCTAATGGGCTGCCACTGAGGCCAGCTCCAGGTCAAGCTTCATTTACTAATGAAAGAATAGTGGACTGGGGAGAACATTAATGAAACCCATCGCGATTACAAAGTGGAAGGCCCTGCCTTGCTAGGAGAACAAAATAAATGTCATTCGTCTTTCTTCACATTTAGAAAGCCTTGCCAAAAATTTTGCAATGCATCTGATTTTATGATAAAATAATTTGAAGGATAAAGGAAAGTAATGACTGTGCCAGGGAAATACAGGTACAAGAGAGGTTTATTTTAGAAACTACAGGACATATCCTTTGGATGCAAGCCACTGGAATTCAATTTTTGAGTGGGAGGGAGAATGCATAAATGGCCACAGAGGAGAGATTTCATAGTAAAAATATCCAATAACCGAGTCCAGATTTTTAGGGCACCATGGAAGTAAAATTAGAGAAAAGGGACCAGATGCCCCAACAAACACCTGACAGATGAGACTCACAGGAGAACCAGGCCATGGAGTTGTGTTGGGCAATGAGAAGTCTACCATAGCAGTGGTTGTTAGCGATAAAATTGATCTGAGCTACCCTAGACAAAGCAGCTGCTTTTTTCTCCCATGCATGTGTCAAGACAGAGTATAATGAATATACACGGGGTGATGTAGTCACTTTAATTCCAGAGAGTGTGGCTCTGTGGGGGACATGGACGAGCCGTGTGGTCTGCACTTCACCTCTCCAAGAAGGCAGACTCCACGTGGCTGCTGTGCCTTCCATAGGCTCAAGCAGGGGGCGTGCCCAGACCTGACATGTGGAACAACAGAATTTGTTTCTTACTCCAGAAGCTGATCCCTGAGGGGCAGCCAAGTAGATGGAAAGTTAATGTAAAATTACTCGAAGATATGGGTCAGGTAGGCGGAAGTAAGAAAGGGGTTCATTTGGTGCTTTGGGAAAATACCAGGAGAGCCCCGGGAGGGCTGATACAGTCATCTTGAGCAGCGATATGAGGATGCTGAGGTATTATATGGTTCATGATCAGATCTGTGATAGTAGACAAAATGCAAGGACACGTTTTTAGGCTCTGTGTGAGATGGACCAGTGGTCATGGCGCACTCTTGTTGACTCAGTTGCAGCTTGGGCCTTTGGTCTTTGCCCTGTAGGGAACAGTTCAGGAACTGAAGGGAGCCGAGGGGGAGTTATCAGTGGGATAATCAATGGCTAGATAAGCTTGAATGGATTTACAAAAATGTGGTGATAACAAAGAGGAGGGACATCTTTGAAGTGATGTGCATGTTCTGGATCATCAGCTAATATTCCTGAAATGTCTGTTGGAAGTTTAGTATAAAAAGGAACTCAGATGATACATTCAGTGTAGTAAAGCCAGATAATGGACCCTCTTAGATGTCCTTGCCTTAATCCTTTGATCCTGCCAATAGGTTACTTTACATGTTAAAGGAGTCCTGCAGATATAATTAAAGTTATGGACCTTACAAGGGGAGGTTATCCTGGATTATAAAATGGGCCCAATCTATTTGCATCAGCCCTTTGAAAACAGAGAACTTGCCGGCTGCAGTCAGGCGCAGTGGAGAAGGGTTCAGAAGCCACACGGTAGAGGGGGAAGCTGGAAAGACTGGAGTCATGGAAGGAAACTTGATATTCTGTTGCTGACTCGGAAGATGGAGGAAGGAAGCTAAGAGGGGCCCCACGATGACGGCCAGCGAGGAGATGAGGCCCTGAGCCCTAAAACAGCAAGGAGCGGTATTCTGCAAGCACCTTGTATGAGCCGGAACCAGAACCTCCACTAAGAGCTCTGCACAGGTGACACCTTGAGTTCTGCCCGGTGATGACTTTGTTGGGTTTTAAGCCTATGGAATGGTGTGAGAAATACTGCTTTTGTTTTAGGCCTCTAAGTTTTGGTAACTTTATGGCAGCAACAGAGAGAGAATTCATTCTCATATCTCTGTTTATACAGACAAATGCATCATTTTTTAAAAATGTGTGTGCACACAGTATCTCAGGAAAAGTGCCACGCACTCTGTTAACAAGCTGGGATAAATAGAGTGCATGGGTGTATACAGTCTTGCCGTCAGGTGCTTCTGGTCCTCCCCGCCGAGGTTGGACTGGGAACATGATGCACTCTGACCTTTTTAAAGGTCTTCAGTGATTAATTAAGGAAAGAGGCTCCGTCTGTGAGATTATCATACTGTCTGCTTTTGAGAGCCGATGGCTCACAAAAATTTTCAGAAATTCAAACCCAGCTTCAGCCTTCATCTACACCTTTGTGAAATTTGATAAACCTTCCAGCCAGTATGTATGTGTGTGTAGTGTGAATGTGTGCAGGTACAGAACTCTTCTTTCCAAAAGGGTTTTCTAATGTGTTAAATATAGAACTGGAAATTAGCCCTTTGGAAACACTGAGATCTTGACTTTCTATGGATTGGGGCGTAGCGGGTGAAAAGAGGGTAGGAGGATTTGGTTTCTATCACCACCGGTTTTCCTTATGCGTGATTTCCTGTGTTTTGAAAGCTCACTCATGAGAGAAGCAGCTCCTGCTTCTTTCTTCTCAAACATTCCGATCATAAGAATGTAATGAAATGCTCCTGGGAGCCACCCCGGTGTTTGTCTGTTTCGTTTTCAGTACCAGCAGGGATGGACAGCCCCCCTAGGTTGCAGGGCCGCCTGTGTGCGCTGCTTATGTCGTCAACAGAGCTGTCTTTGTGTTACAGATCTCAGGGTAGATACTGAAAAATGCTAATTTATGATAAGCACGAGCTAGATTGACAGGAAGCACAACAGCAGAGGGAGAGGTTGTTTGGCGAGTCTGGGAAGGGGAGAAAGAGAATGGAAGTGAGAAATACGGAGACTAATTGGGAATCAAACCAGAGAGGTTAAAATAGAATTTTTTGGAGTTAACCCAGAGAGAGTCTTGGGTAGAAAAAACTTGGGGGGGGGGGAAACATGTAGATTTACATGTAGGAAAACAGAAAATACATGTTTCTCTTCGATAATAGAGAAATGGTGGACGGGGTTGGGAATAGGTGTTCAGGGAGTCAAACACCTTTCTGGAAGATCAATTAATGTCCAAATCTTGGTGCAGCCCTTGTTTTTCTGAGGATGAGGCATAATAATAAGCCAGCATGCTGGGTCCATTTTACAATCTAGGTAGAATTAGAAGCTATCCCAAGTTATCTCTTAGGGTAAACTAGATGACTCAGCACAGGTCCTTGGCAGTGTCTCCTATTTTGATAATATGCAGAGGATTTCCACCCTGAGAGTTGCAAGGGAAGCATATGAGAACCAAGGGCTACAGTTCCCCTGACCCAGGCTTTTGTTTGGAGCAAGAGTTAGGGTTTTACCCAAAGGCAAATGAGGAGGTGTTCCTTTGGGCAGCATCTCTGGCATTTTGTTTTGTAGCCTCTTTTGTAGAGCATGATGGAGAAGTAAGGTGCGGGAGATTCTCACTTTACATTTGAGGTCACCAAGTCCCAGATGAGTGCTGTGAATGTCCAGCATCACACAGTAGCATCAGGCCAACTGATCCAAAAACTGCATTTGTTTGAGTCCTAAAACCTAATACTATGCTTGTATCTCCTAAAGAGGACCTTGTTTCCTGTTTTTCTGTGATCAGACATTGAGAGCCTCAGTGAGCTTTTCCATGGATAAGAGCACATTGAAGACTCAGAAATCTTCTCTTTTCTTTTTCTCAACATCAAAACTTTATTTTTTATTTTATTTTATTTTTTTTGTTTGTTTCAAGTTTTTATTTAAATTCTAGCTAGTTAACATATAGTGTGATAATGGTTTCAGAGTAGTGGAATTTAGTGATTCATCACTTAGATCTAACACCCAGTGCTCATCACAAGTGCCCTCCTTACCCATTACCCATTTCGCCCATCTTCCCAACCCTCCTCCCTTGAGCAACGCTCACTCTCTTCTGTATAGTTAAGAGTCTTATGCTTTACGTCCCTTTCTTTTTTTCCTTTCTTCTCCTATGTTCATTTGTTTTGTTTCTTAAATTCCACAAATAAGTGAAATCATTTGTCTTTTTCTATTTTGCTCAGCATGATCCACTCTAGCTCCATCCACCTTGTTGCAAATGGCAAGATTTCATTTTTTGATGGCTGAGTAATATTCTGTGTGTGTATGTGTGTGTGTGTGTGTGTGTGTGTGTGTTTGTAAATTGCATTTTCTTTATCTGTTCATTGTCAGTGGACATTTAGGCTCTTTCCACAGTTTGGCTATTGTTGATAATGCTGCTATAAACATCGGGAGGCAGGTGTGAGGACTCAAGAACTATTTTAGCCAGAACCAGGCAACTCAGCTGGGACATGATTGTTATCTTGAGATATTTGTTAGGGAGTCATGTAAAAGAGAGATTTACCGAAATTCCTGTGGTCTCAATAGGCAGATGCACGATTGAGGTGTAATAGTTACAGGAAAGCAGATTACAGTTCAGGATAAAGATAAGAACTTCCTTCCGACCTGAAAAGTCTAGAAATGAAATTCACTAATTTATGTGATGGTGAGTTCTTCTCTCCTAAAGTAAGTCAAGACTGACTGATTGTTTGCCAGGGATGCTGTAGAGAATTCTAGAACTGGCATGAGAGTGGAGTGCGCTTGTGCTTGATAACTCAGACCTTGAAATTCATTCATTGCTTTTCTCAAAATTAAAACTCTTCCACCCGAATGTCCTTTCCTCCCCCCACCCTTTTTTTTTTCAAATTTACTCTTGATATCTGTTCTCCATCTAAGCTTTTGTTCCTACATAAGATTAAAAAAAAAAAAAAAGGACCTTTTGGATGGCAAAGTTCAACTTCCCTTTCTGGGCTTAGTTCTCTCTTTTCCCACTTCCTTTTTGATGTGCTCATTGATTTATGTAAATGTCTCCTTCAATTTTCTGTATTCTTCTCTAGCGACACATTCTTCACACCTACATCCCATGGCTTCTTTACCCTAAAACGATATTCCTGTAGTAATTCTGCCACCTCTCATATTTCCGTTCTGAACCTTTTCATGAAACAATAATTTGTTTACATTATTACACATTACACTTATTTAATACACTTCTTGACTCATGCTTACTCCTCAAACTCTTGTTATATGCCTTTTACCTAGTCATTCTGCTCAGCACTGGGTACATAGGTATTTGTTTTAATATTCTTTTTTTTTTTTTAAGATTTTATTTATTTATTTAACAGACAGAGATCACAAGTAGGCAGAGAGGCAGGCAGAGAGAGATAGGAGGAAGCAGGCTCCCTGCGGAGCAGAGAGCCCGATGCAGGGCTCGATCCCAGGACACTGAGATCATGACCTGAGCTGAAGGCAGAGGCTGAACCCACTGAGCCACCCAGGCGCCCCTCCAATATTCTTATTCAACATTCTGTTTTTTTTTTTTTAATCAAAATAATAAAAGAAAAAAAGTTTCTTTAGGATGTTCTAATTGTCAGATCCAGCAATATCTTCTCTATCTTTGTCCTCTTAATAAACTTCATGATCCTTTGGTACAAGTGATGCATTCTTTCACCTTCTGGAAGCCCTCTCTGCCCTTGATGTCTGTGGCAGTGATGCTGATTCCTTTTCTATTCCCCCTTCCCATTTGCTAATTGCAGACTTTCCAGACAACAGTGTTCACCCATTCTTTCTCTCCTTCTCTGTGTTTTACCCCTCAGCTATGTGATGTGTTAACTCAGGTTCAGCCACAGACTTCTATGCAAATGGCTCTCAAATTCATTAACTTAAGCCCCAGCCTCTCTTCCAGATTACTGACACATATTTCTAAATGCCTGGTCGAGTGTTCTCCCTGGTTCCCGTAAGAATCTCAGAACCGACATGGCAAAACCAAATTTATACCACTTCCTCCACCCCCTTAACTGGCTTCCAATGCTCATTCTTTTTTTTTTTTTTTTTTAAGATTGTATTTATTTATTTGACAGACAGAGGTCACAAGTAGGCAGAGAGGCAGGCAGAGCGAGAGAGGTAGAAGCAGGCTCCCTGCTGAGCAGAGAGCCCGATGTGGGGCTCCATCCCAGGACCCTGGGATCATTACCCGAGCTGAAGGCAGAGGCTTTAACCCACTGAGCCACCCAGGTGCCCCCCGATGCTCATTCTTTAAGTGCTGTCTGTGAAACCACCATTATTCAAGCGATCAGCCCCCAGATGTAGCAATCAGACTTGATTCTTCTTTCTTCTCACCCCATGACTCATGCCCATACCTTCCTGTCTTACCTATGATTCCTTTCAAGTGAGTATCCTCCTTTTGTATTCCCACCCAGTCTGCTTTGGTGTGGATCTGTTTATCTCTCTGTCACCCAAACCTCTGCAGTATCTCCACCCATGATCTGTACACCTTCAGTCTCTGTCCTCTCCAGTCATAACCTGCATCCTCTAGAATAATCATGCCCCTCTTCAGACACGAGCATTGGTTTCTTCTCACTGGCAAACTTCACTGCTCTCTGAAATTCCACATTGGACGTCCGCAGTAGAGGGCCCTGCTCCATATGTCTTCACCACTGCTACTAACAGTTGCTTATCATAGCTGACATATATGGGCGCCTGCCGTGGGCTAAGCATTGTGTTAAGTAATTGCAATAAGCCTATTAGGTACTATTAGTATAATTTAAGGAACTTGCCATTGGTCACTGAGTTAGCAGTCATTTGATCCCAGGTGAAGGGATTCCAGAACCTTCAGCCGTTCTGGTGTCCTTTGGCTTATTCTCTCCTTCTACCACATGCAGCATTAATCTGAAATTTTACCGCATCTGCCATTAACTCCGCCCCACCGCCCTCTGATTGGAATACTCTTCTATGGATTTTGTATTAGACAAGATCTGTTCTCCCAAGGACTCCTCACTGATTCTTGCCCCCAAATACAAATACGTATGTATTTGTATACATATCCCATGTTTACTTTGTGTTTTTTTTTAAATTTATAGTAATGTGTATCCTTTAGCTTCTTTTTTAAAAAACTTATTTTATTTAAATTCAATTAGTTAATGTGTAGTTTATCATTAGTTTCAGTAGAGTTTAGATATCCATCAGTTGCATACAACACCCAGTGCTCATTACATCACGGGCCTTCCTAATGCCCCTCACCCACCTCCCCTCCAGCAACCTCAGTTTGTTTCCTAGAGTTAGAAGTCTCTTATGGTTTGTTTCCCTCTCTATTACGTCTTATTTTATTTTTCTCTCCCTTCCCCTATGATCTGTTTTGTTTCTTAATTTCTACATATGAGTGAAAACATGTAGTTGTCTTTCACTGGTTGACTTACTTCGTTTAGCGTGATACCCTCCAGTTCCATCCAAATCATTTTAAATGGTAAGATTTCTTAGCTTCTTAACAGTGATATTTATCATCTCTGTAAAGGCATGGGCTGTGTCATTCACCATTTTTTGATTCTTTGTTACTTTAATAGAGCACCTTCCCTAGGACATAGTAGAATCTTCATTTAAATTGAATTGACAGGGTGCATTAACTAGATAACAGATCAAATCTTGTCCTAATTTAGTACTGTGCCCCCCTTTCATGCACTTATGATTATTACCTCTAGCACTAGTGTTTAGACAACCTGAAGTAGGCTCATTAATTTATGTCACGTGTGTGTGTTTGTGTGTGTGTGATTTCTTTACATATACAACAATAGTATTTGTATACGTATCATATGTTTACATCATAATTATATATATGTGTATATATTTTTTCACTTCAAGAACTGCCCTTCCAAGTGAGGGAAAGAAAAGTCCCATTTCTATAATGGACAAATGATAATACCCGGAACAAGGGTAATACCAATTTCCAAATGGATGGCAACATTTGAAAAAAATGGGTGAATTATAACCTTATTTGGGTCTCCTATATCAGACACTGAAGACATTGAAGCTAGAGATTCATCATAACTATTCAAGTTGACATGAATAGTCTTAACTTTTTGATAGATTAGGAGCTCTTTTTTTTTTTTTTAAGATTTTTATTTATTTTCACGGAGAAAGACACAGCGAGAGAGGGAGCGCAAACAGGGTAAGTGGGAGAGGGAGAAGCAGGCTTCCTGCCAAGCAGGGAGTCCGACATGGGGCTTGATCCCAGAACCCTGGGATCATGACCTGAGCCGAAGGCAGATGCTTAACCACTGAGCCAGCCAGGTGCCCCTAGAGGAGCTCCTTTTGAAAAGCTAATTTCGAGTCCTCTGACTCCTTCTGATCCCAGGAGTATGAGTAGCGAAAGGTGAGCAACATGGATATGATCGGCACTTGGCTCCTTGCTGTAGATACGTGTCCCAGGTGCCCAGGGTGGAGGGATGTGGTGGTCTCAGCAACTGTCTGCAAGAATGAATTGATATCGACCACTCGGCAGCCCTATTTCCGAGGACGGATAATGGAATTTTGCCTCTCATGTAAAGCTCATGCTTGCAATCTCTCTCTACACCCCTTTCCCTCTTCGCCGAGCTGCCTGAAATTATTCATATTTCTGATTTTTTTCTTTATTCCTTTTTCTCACTCATCCCTTTGATTTTCTCTCAATCATACCTGTTATTTGTCAGTTCTGCTTTCTAAGAGACTCTAAGTTTGTTTGGTGTGTGATGAATAAGTTTTTTTTTTAATGTTTTGTGACAGAACATTTCTGGAGTAAAGGAGTGATAAATATCAAATCTAGTGGAGGCCAGAAATTTAATTTTCCCTATCAGGGCCAATCTGTGCTTCGTTTTATCCTGACAAAAATTGATATTTTATCCCTGTGATAATGGAAGCCTCTGATTGCAGTGCCTTTTCATAATTTAAAAAAAAAAGAGAGAAAAACACCTTTCTCTTCCCCCAGAGAAGTTCAAATCAAAGCAGAGCAGATTCTGTGCACATTGTGAAGGAAGTCACCTTATATTCCTTCAGCCCTTTGTGTCCCCCAGCCCGGCGGCAAGTATTTCCATAAAGTTGCTCAGGTTCTTGATTTAATGTGTTGCTTTCCGGTTTTATCTCTGGTTCTCCTCCAGAAATTTATCTAGCTATGGCAGAGACACAGCCTCGCCTGCTCTCTCCATCCAGCCCCATTTCATAAATTAGGGAGGACTTGGGGAGTCCAAGATTATGTCTCAGAACTGGCCTTTTCCGTTAACTCATTAGAACTTGGCTAAGGATGGAGTGTGACCAATCGGTGCTTATTCATCAAACACTCACCTGCCTGAGTCAGATGGTGTTCCCAGGGCTCTTTAAATATCAACTAATTTACAGATTATAATAATCCTATGGTGTCCATCCCATTTAAAAACAAATGTTTTATTCATTTTGGGGGGGGTGGATGGCATGAGTCAGAAGGACAGAAAGAGGGAGAGAGAGAGAGAGAGAGAGACTCTCCAGCCAACGCCCTGCTGAGTATGGAGCCCAATGTGGGGCTCGATCCCCAAACCTTGAGATCATGGCCTGAGCCAAAACCAAGAGTCGGATGCTTAAGTGACTGTGCTACCTAGGTGTCCCATCCATCTCATTTTTATAGCCATTTTGCAGAAGAGGAAATTGAGGCACAGGAAAGTAAAGTTGCCATCAGGTGGTGAAGCCAGGGTTCAAATGCAGCAGGGTGCCAGGATCCGTGCTCTGAAGCATGTGACAGTGCTCCCTCCACATTCCGTTGTCCTGCTTGCCTTGCCTCTATGCTGGTATCATCTGCTTCTCCCAGATGCCTTTCTGGCTCCTCCTTGTTGAGTCTCTGGACTCTAGTAGAAGAATGTTGCAAACCACATTCCTTCACATTGTTCAAACTAGTTATGCTGGAAGCATTAGGATATGTTCAGATTCCCAAATCCTAGAATGACTTTTGCCTGAGAGATGCAGTCTCAGCTCACTCAGGAAGTAGTCCTATGGTTTTGGGGGAAACAGCTACTCAGCTGTTGTGTTCATCTGTGAAATGTGGTGAGGCTGGGCTAAGAGATTGTGTCTCTTCTCGCAGGAAGGTGTTATGTTCCCACACTTGTCTGTGTATTCTTTGGGACACCTAGGCTGTGTGGACTATGCTTAGAAATCTACCTCAGATGCAGCATCTATGTTCCCGGGCGGCTGGAGTCAGATTAAGCACCCTTCCCCCAAGTCTACTTTGTAGAACCTGCTAGTACTTTGACTGTCCTAGTTCTGTAGCATAGTAGGGTATTCCTCTTGCCCTTTTGACAGACTCTTTTATGATATCAAGGTATTTAGGATAAAAATGTTCCATGAGAACAAAGAGATGAAGGCCTTATGCAATCATCTGAGACTAAATTAGTGGGAGGCACAGAAGTCCTTTGAGGGAAGCCATTAATAAGTTGGTTTTTAATTCCCTATTTTGGACAAAACGCCTGATATGAAGCATGGTCTTAAATGAGGTACTTGGCATAGTGCTTGTTGTGTGGTAACCATACAGGCCTATAGATGATGCTGTGCCTCCAGGGGCATTTTCCAAGGATTTCCACCCAGGTTAATCATGTATTTATAGGTTTTATCATCTCGAGTGGATCTATTAAGAGAAAATGTGTTCTTAAGTCTAAGGGCTTCTTATTTCTGATTATTATGTCATATTCTCATAGATCTAAGTGTCCTTCTGCTAGAAATTATAGACCAGTGTGGCTCATGGATGGGTTCATTCATCTTTGAGTGCCTTGAAATTATATTCATTTAATGTGTATATATGTATGAATATGTGCCTTTTAAATTTCACCTCATTCTATGAAAATTTGAGCATTAGTTATGAATGCTTTTGGAACCAAATGACAAAACTCAATTCACACTGGCTTTAGCAAGAGAGAAAATATATGGGTAATTCAGAAGTTCAGAGAATGGAAATCTTCAGGTATGATTTTATCCAAGGACTAAACAATGTCATCAGGACTTGGTCTGTTGCCTTAGTCCTTCAGCCATACTCCTCTCTCTATGGGATTCATTTTAGGCAGGCTGATTCTGCTTAGTCAGCTTCTTTCAGCCCTGGATTTGCATGGTATTAATTAGCCAGTCCAGAGTCAGAAGAAAACATCTTTCCCTGTAGGTCAAGCACAAGTCCTGGAACCACTTCTTGGCGGACTGATTTCAATGCCAGTTTTTATCCAGATGCACGGTGATGATAGAACATGTGCAAGTTTCCATGCCTGCAACCCAGGGGAGAAGTCATACTCACCTGAATTGTGTGGATTGAAAGTAGAGAAGCAATAATTTGCCCAGGAAAATTGAGTTTCTATTCTATTAGCAGAAGAAAGAAGATGGATGGGGAGGGGCAGGCAAAACCAGTGTATCATCTAGAGGTTGTGATGTCGGGCCCCTTCCTTCCACATTCACAAGCCACATCTAAGAAAAAGGCATTCATGATACTTTTCTCATGCTCTGAATATTCAGCATAGATTGATTAAAATATAAAAATGAAAAAGAAAAGAATATAAGCTCAAGAATAAGAAGCAGGGACCAGAATTGGATCAGGAATTCAAAATACCAAACAGTTAGTTGGCCATTGGGCTCTGAGGAGGGAAGGAGACAGTAGGCTGTTTCTGCTAAAATTGCTTCATGTGAGCTAAGGACCCAGAGTAAGGCTCATATTTGAAGTCAGAGGCTGGAGCTGGGCTCTGCCCACCTCCTACAAAGGAAAGTACACTGAAAAGAAAATTCCTGCTGACCCAGTGTTTGGGGATTTGGATTTTTAGGATTCTGCTAGTCTAGGGAGCCAGGATCAATATGCAAGCAGAAATAGCACTGAGATGTGATAGTTCTAATATCACATTGGTTGAAGAATCCCCAAATGCTGGGGATCTCAGGGGAGGGGAAAGAAACACAGAACCACTAGATAGATATCTAGTGATCACAGAAGGAAGGGGAAAGAGAAAAAAAAAACCATAAACAAGGACAACAAAACACTTTCAAAATGAACCTGTGAGTCAAAATCTGAAAATATGTGATAAAAAAGATAGCAAAAAAAAAAAAATCAATAATAAGACTACAAATTCAATCCAGGTGATTTCAAATCAGTATGAAAATTTCATACTGATTTTAAAGGTACTGCATTTAGGTTGCACAAAGTGATGAACAGAGGAGTAGGACCAGTTAAGGACAGAATACATGAAACAGGAATAGGCAGAAATTAAACAAGAACAGGCAAGTATGAGAAATAACCAGTTAGAAATCTTATAAATAAAAAAAAATTATAGCTCATTAAAAAAGTTAATAGGATCAGTTTAATTCTAGACACAGATGAAGAGAGAGTTAATGAATTGGAAGAAATTTACTCAGATAGTAGCACAAAGAGAGAAGGAGCTAAAGTATGCCTTGTAAAGAACAGAGACATGGAGGATGTATTGAGGGGCCCCCACATACATCTAATAGGACTTAATGAATGTAATGAGAGAGTGATGGTGAAATAATGTTTAAGAAATAGTAACTTTGGATAGTATAGAATAGAAGGACCCAAGTCTTTCAAAAGCACATTCTCCATACCAAACTGAAGAAATAAAGATAAACCCACACCAGAAACATCGTGTTTAAACAGAACACCAGGATAAGAAAAAATTTTTAAAAACTATCCAAGGAAAAAAAGACAGATGGCTTTCAAAAAGCAAGTAGACTGAAAGAAACTGATTGGCAACAAGATGCAATGTTTTAAAAGAGAATGAAGTGAAAGAGAAATACCATATGATTGCACTCATATGTGGAACTTAAGAAAGAAAA
The DNA here is from genome assembly GCF_009829155.1 of Mustela erminea. Lineage (NCBI taxonomy): Eukaryota > Metazoa > Chordata > Mammalia > Carnivora > Mustelidae > Mustela > Mustela erminea. The sequence continues at coordinate 8,598,010 of NC_045618.1, read as the reverse complement.
CAGATGAGCATATGGAAGGGGGAAAAGAAAAAAAAAAGAGAGAGAGAGGGAAACAAGCCATAAGTGACTGTAAGTGATAGCAAACTGAGGGTTGCTGGAAGGAGGTGGGTGGGGGATGGGCTAGATGGGGAATGGGTGTTGAGGAGGGCACCTGTTGTAATGAGCACTGGGTATTATTACATGTAAGTGATGAATCACTGAATTCCCCTCATAAAACCAATATTATACTGTATGTTCACTAACAAAATTTAAATTAAAAAAACACAAGAAAACAAAAAGCAACAAAAACATAAAACAGAATGAAGTAGATACAAATATTTTAAATCATAAAAGATAGAGAGAGTTTAGCAGAGGGCCATCAGCCAGAGGGCAGTTAGCAAATGTTACTTTAGAAAGAATAGTGAACAAGACACAGAAGATGTGGTACCTGAGAGATAATGGTGACATTGATACATTTTAGAAGAAAACTACAGTAAGGATTGGCTTCAAAAACTAATTTATTGTTTAATATGTAAACTCTAGACAGTAAAAATGAGATGGAAGACAGTATTTAATGGGTACTTAAGATATGTTAAAATTCCTGTCATTTAGTGGGGGAGGGAATATATTGTGAATAACTTTAAATTTTGCCAGAAGATTTATAGTATAATCTAGTACAAAGATAATCACTAAAACCACAGATGTAAAAATCCATAATTTTGAAACTATTAGAGAAAGAAAAGAGAGAAGATTAATTAAAATCCATTAACCTAAACCTCACCTGGAAAGGAGAGGGAAAAAAGCAGAAAAGGAAAAAAAAAAGATGCAAATACAAAATAAGTTGGCTGAAATGAATGTATATGTGTATCAATCATACCAATAAATATAATTGGATGAAAGCTATTTTTGACTGCAGTTATCAGATTGATAAAAATGGAATTTCTTTCCATCTTGCTAACAAGGGGCCTACCTGAGGTGAAACTCAGGAAGTGTGAAACTATAAACCAAAAGCAAGCTTGCAGAATAATATCAGTATCAGATCGGAGAGAATTTAGGGAAAAAAATAAGAATAGGGATACAGGGGGCTACTATATAAAAATATAACTTTATATTTTTATACTGATATACTGTATTCCTACCAACAGAACAAAACCAGACAGCTTTACAAAAAGACATAGACCAATCTAGACAGTGGATAATTTCAACAAACATGTCTCATTTGTATACATTTAATTCCACCCCCAACAAGTAGATTTACAAATCTAACCATATTCTAGGTCACAAAAATAGAATTCTCAGGCAGTTGCAATGAACCTATAACAAACAGACCAGGTTTTATGAGCAGAAGGCGATTTAATTTCCTATCAATCATAAAAGTATTTAGAAACTTCATTCCTCAAGAAGATCACCCTGGAATTTGAAAATGTCTTGGACTGAAGAATAGTGAAAGTACTATATGTCAAAATGTGTGGGGTAGAGCTAAAGGGATAATGAGAATAATTTTTTGCCCATTAAGCTGGCGTTGGACACCCTGTGTGATGAAGAGGCAGTTCGGGCCTGCGTGTCTGGCGTCTTGGTAAGAGGAGAGGGGCACGGAGACTCTTTGTCAAGAGTGGCTTTCGTCAAACCACATGGCCATGGCTTCTTCCATCTGGGGGAAGGGTCCCAAGCATCCTTCAGACATTACTTACACTCTTCTGCCACCCACCCCTCAACATCTCCCAGGAAAGTATAGCGCTCTAAGATCAGGAGATGCTGGGATTTTTCAACTGACTGGCCTTTTCATCTTGATCTGATGTGCTTGGGGTCAGGGTGGGGCTGGCTGCTGGGACATGTCCTTGTCTTTAGCTTTCCCCTGGGCATTAGTGAACGTGGGTTCTGGGTACGCTCCAGGTTGTGCTTTCCCAGAGTTTGAAATGACAGAGTCTCAGTTGATTCGGCTAAGAGTGGCGCCCACTCTCCGTCTCCCTGCTTCTTGGCCTCAAATATAACATAAGCTAAGGTCAAATGTAGATTTTCTTTCTTCTCTCCCTTCCTCCCTTTCTCTCCCCCTCTTCACTCTCTCTGTGTGTCTCTGTCTCTGTGTCTTCTCTTCCTTTGAGTATCCGCCCCTCTTTCCATCTGTTTGCCCACCTCTTCCTGTCTCTCCTTCATGTTCTATTCATTTCTCCCCGTTCACACAGACACACATGTTTACACAAATGCAAATATGCACGTATATAGTTCATTCCAGTTTGGAAGTGCAGACTTCTGGCTCTTTCTCTCCTAACGGTAATGTCCCTGGCTGCCTCTGCATGCCAGCGGGGACCATCTCTGAGAACCTGTCTCCACAGGGGTGGCTGCTCTCTGGGGCCCACCCCCCAGCCAGGCCAGCTGGGTTCTAGATGCTGGGAAACCTTATCTGGAGAAATTACCAACCCAAGGACTCAAAGCCCACAGGGTTCAGATCAGAAGGTAGCAAACTAGTCATAGAGAGAGGTTCCTCCTGTCGCTGCTGCCCCCACAGACCCCAGCATCCAGCTGCTGATGGGTGATGAGAGAGGGACTTAGATATCACAGGAGTAGATTTTGGTCAAAGCAGTGGCGTAATGGATCCAATCATTCTAATCCCTCTTTTCCTTCTTTCAGTATTATTTTTTGTTGTTCAAAGTTTCATACATGTAATGAAATAATCCAACCAACGTGAAATTTTGAAACTGGTCCCACATCCCTTTCAAATGGTCTGCAGCCTGAAGGACTATTACCTTTATAAATATACCTCCTCAGCTCTCAGTGGATTAACTCACTGTGGTTTAGTCCTTGCGTCCCAGGGGAGACTTCGGTGTTACTCTGCTTGAAATTTTCCTGGCTGAATTTTTGTATGCAATGTGCTTTAACAGTGTGTGCCTCTTAAAATGTGATTAATTAGTTCCCCCAAATAGGCCTTGGCACCCTTCCAACATTTGGGAGTTCTGCTCCCACGGGCAGAGAAAATAACCTTGACATGCTGGCGCGTGAGCAGTGACAGATCAGGAATGGCCCAGAAGGGGGTGGGGGTGGGGATGGGGATGGTAGTGGGCTTGTTCTGGAAGGCTGGGACCAGTGGTTTGGCTGTATGGATGGTGTCCGGAAGTTCTCTATGTCAGAGATGAGATCTAGGACACACAGCAGAAGGCGTGGGGCTGCAGACGGACAGGTGGACAGTAGCCCAGGGATTGTAATCCACAGAACTGGACAGAGTTTGGGCCAGAAGAACAGACACAGAAACTCAAGACCCAGGTGGAGATTCTGCATATCACGAGGTCAGGAGCCTTTTGTCAATGATGTTGGTTAATGGGGGAGAAACCATCGGCCAGACACAGCATGACATGGGAAGACCAGAAGCTGCAAGGTCTCATACGCAGGGGCTAGGCTTAAGTTCTTCTTGCCCTGCTTACCAGAAGTCTGTCCATGAGCATAATTAACATCTGTCAGGCATTTATCTTACTTCAAGTAGAGCCAGTAAACTCCCTTCATTTTGTTATGGTGAGAATTATGTGGAATTTGGTGTGCAACATGCTTAGTAATGGGCTTGCAGCATAGAAACTCTGAATAGCTCTTAGTTACCTCCCTCCTGCCCTGGGCAAGGTGCTCTGGCCTGAGCTGCAAGAATGGAATTTGAGTCACCATCAGAGCTTTATGTAGGAGCTCCTACGGGTCTCCTACCCCAGCCTGCCTTGCTTTCAGATTTGGATGGGAACTAGAGCCCAGGGTGGCTACTCAGCTTGGTGAAAGGTCCTAGTGGTTGTTAGAAGCAAAGCCAGAAATATTACCGAGATTTTTCTCAATTCTAACCCACAGGCATCTCCAATTAAGCGTGTAAATACTTACTGATTTCAGTTGGAATTTGGGGTGAAGTAAGATTTGTATCTTGGTGAGGAGACCTCTGGTGATTTATTACAGAGCCTATGAAGATAAGTGTAATTTTGTGTTTCATGCATGCGTTTTTATGGCTGCCCTAGGGGTCTGCATGTTTGACTTTAATGCTTGCATTTATCTAAATATCGTAAAAGTAATAGAACATATGAGAAGACGATGTGATCTTCTTCAGGGCAGGCAACTCATCTTGCTTACACACTGGTGGTGATAGATTGCTCTTCTGTAGCCATTTTCCATCCTGGTCCCCATGGCAAGGACAGCCATGAGCTGACTATGGAATGGAGTGAGCCAGTCTGTCTGTCTTTAACCTGTAAGCTGGGATCTCCATTCACAGCCTTGCTTCACTCATCTGTCAGGTCAGAGGAGACCCTCAGAGTCCTTGCATTTCCCTCCAGTCACTGCCTAGCTTCTCTCTCAGTATACCAGCATTTGTATCGGTTTGCAAACCACCTCCCTTACCCAGTGGGCAGGGAGAGACGGAAGGAAGAAGCAGACCACTCTGGATGCGTAGGTGGTAATTTTAATAAGCAAGGGGACTTATTTATGCGGTTTGTCTTGGGCATCTGGAAGATGAGTAGATCTCCATACTGCCTTCCAGAATCTTAAGTCTTTGCCATAGAGGCTGTAATAGGGTTCAGTCACATTAGCCATGTTGATGGTCTTTTTTTTTTTTTTTCCATGTTGATGGTCTTAACAACATCTTTCTCTCAAGGCTATATCCTTGAAAGATGTGGGAATAGTGGGCAGAACATATATTCCAAGGGCAGGGGATGGGGATAAGGAGCTTCTGTTTGTTTGGGTTCAGCTCAAGGATTAACTGCTGGCCATATCCTGTTGATTACCTCCCTCAACATGGGGTATACCTCCCACAAGAATATCCATTTGAAGCTGACTTATACCAAGTATGTAGCAGAGCATAGTTAAGGAGGTAGGCTTAGGAGCAAGACTGCCTTAGTTGGAATCCAGCCTCTATCACTTGCTTTCTGTATGACCTTGAGGTAGTCATGTAACAATTCTGAGCCTCAGTTTCTAATCTGTGAAATGGTGAGTATAATAGCACCCTCGTCATGAGGTGTTTTGAGGATTACCATGTGTTCAAACAAAGTGCTTAGTCGGGGATGGACACATAGTGAATTCTTCTTAACTTGTTATTATTATCTGGTCCTAAAGCTACTGATTCTTGGCTTCTCTTCATGGAATCTGCCATCCCCCCATACCCTACTCCACCATTTGGGATTCAACTCTTGATCTTGTCTTTGGGCTGAGCCCAAGGCAGCCTGTCTAAGTCGTGGCAAGATCAGAGCTGGGCATGGATCTTCCTTGAGAGCTGCAGGACTTTTGATGATGATTTATAGCATGATCTTGAGCTCCCTGGTGGACTCTACTGTCCCTTGGGCCCCAATGACCTTCTTACAGATACATCTGTAGTGCCTTGCACAGTGCCTGATGCAGAGAGGGCACTCAGTGAGCTATGGGCTGACCACATGAATGAGTACATATGTGTCGTTATTCAGGGAAGAACTACAGCCTCTTATGTACCCTTGAGTTGGTCCTATGACAGTGTACATACCATTCTGGTTTCTTCTGTGTGTTACTTTCCTACTTTATAGTTTACCATGTGACAGGAAAGGGTAGCAGACCTAAGTAGGTGGGCCATGGATGAAGGAGAAGTGGAAGAACACCGTAATCAACAAGGAAATGTGCTAATTTGGACCTAGGTCAATGTCAAGGTGAGGCACATTTTGGAAACAGAAGAGTGAAATCCTGACTTACTCCTCTTCTCAGAGTCTGAGGAAGGCAGGTGGTCACACTGTTTGGGACGAGGTGGTAGACCCTGCATCAAGCTGAATCTGAGCAGATGTTTATTGAAGGAGGCCTGTGGCTGTGTGTGCAGATAGAGAACAAATTTTTGCCAGAGAGATACCAGTGTGTCTTAGCCAGGGATAATGGATGTGTTTTAAGCACGAGTGGTAAGCAAGGAACTCAGTGAGACAAAGGAGAAGGAGGGCTGGTGTCAGAATCAAGGAGCATTATAAGTAGGATGAGAAGTGGGTCAGTACTAGGTGAAAGTTACTACCCAAGGTTGATGAAGCTTTCAAGTCTGAGGGAACAGGCCCCACAAATCTGTCCTCACTTCTGACACCAACTGCTACTTTGGAGGCTTTCCGAAACCACCCCCAGTTTGGATAGTTTGTTGGAGGACTCAAAGAACTCACTGAAACTATGCCTTTAGTTATACTTTGTTACAGGGAAAGGATATAAGATGGAATCAGCCAAAGGAAGAGGCACAGGGGGCAGAGTCCAGGAGAGGGCCAAATGCAGAGACTCTGCTTATCTTCTCCCTGTGGAGTCATGGACAGTACTTCCTCCTCACCATGGTGTGTGATCGTGCCCATGAAGTATTGCCACCTACGGAAGCTTCCCAGTGCCTTTGGCGTCCTGAGTTTTAATGGGGATTGGTCACGTACTGCCCTTATGGGTGACCTGTAATTTCCAGTTCCCCTGAAAGTCAGAAGTGATACCGCCTGGTCCAGAGCCCCATCAGAAATCACGCTGCTAACCTGTCAGGTCAGCAAAGTCCCCTGACGAACAAAGACACTCCCATCAGGAAGGACATTTCTGGAGCCTCAGGCTCACCTCCAGGTAGCCCAGGGGAAAGGCTGGACTTTGCTTTGGGTACAGTTAATTCTTCTACTTACTAAGTGTTGGGTTGTCCTTCTCTGAATTTAATCTGTGGATGGTGATGCAAGAGGAGAGGCAGATTATAGGGGCGCCTGGGTAGCTCAGTGGGTTAAGGCCTCTGCCTTCGGCACAGGTCATGATCTCAGGGTCCTGGGATCGAGTCCCATATCGGACTCTCTGCTCAGGAGGGAGCCTGCTTCCTCCTCTCTCTCTGCCTGCCTCTCTGCCTACTTGTGATCTCTCCCTGTCAAATAAATAAATAAAAATCTTTAAGGAGAAGCAGATTATAAGAACTACACACCTGGACCACATTCACTTGTAACCTTCTCTCCATGGGAAAGACAGATGGGGTGGTTAGGTCTTTATGAGTAAGAGCTATGTTGGCTGAGCCCAACGGGAAGAGCCCACCATGAGTCGAGCTGTAACCTTTGCTTTGCTTTCCAAGAAACCTGACTGTATCTGTTCATCCAGGTGGATTGAACTCCATGGACCGAAGTCTCAAGAAACAGGTTTTAAAAATCATAGTCCCGTGTATTAATTTGTAACGAAGTACACACACTCACATACATACGTGTGCATGCCTTTACTAAGAACCAGGGGAGGTCACCCCCACATGGGGTCCCCATGCCAGTGGTTCATCCACTCAGGACACCAGAATTCCCCAGAAGGCTGCTTGGTCAGCACAGAATCTGACCAAAGCAAGCTGGGTATCAGAGATAGTGGTTTCCACAGTCTGATGGGCTGGACTTCTCCCATCTAGCAGCATTTTTGGTCTAAACAACTGTACTGGACTCCTAAAACGAGAGCACGGTTTCTCCTGGTCAGCGCTGACAAGTCCTGATTTTCCAGCTGTCCATTTTCATTATTTCTTATCAGGTCCCAAAGGCTTCTCTCATTACCTTATTTTATATTACAATTTACAAGCTTATTTTATAGAAGTGACATTTCAGAGTAACGGGTTCCCGGCATGTTAATCTCACTGATGAACTAGCTCTAAATCACCACATGGAGTGGTTAATACTGCTTTCATCCGGCGGGGGCCGCCATGCTCGCATGTTCTGGGGAGCTAGACTTCCCGCAGATTCCAGGACACGGTGGCGATCATTTGGAGACCAACTTTGAACCCTCTGTTCCCCTCCTCTGTAGAGACCCAGCAAGTGAGTGCTTTGTATAATTGCCTGGGGGAAATAGTCAGGCTCAGGAGATGGATCTCCTCAAAACTGTTTCCCCACGGGAGATTAGAGACCATGAAAAAAATAATGGTGGGACAAAAATAGATGGTTGTTTCTGGGTGGGCATTTTAAGTTCTCAGGCAGCATCCTGGCTTTACATACCTAGGCTTTATGCTTTACTTTGCCTGTGGGCAGACTTTGCTTCTCAGTAGGGCTCATACCAGAATGTGTACATATGTATGTACAATATAAATCCAAAACGCTCTACATAATATAGCAAGGAAACAGTGGGGCAAATTTCATAGTTTAAAATACAGCGTCGTCATCTTTCTAGAGCCAGAGTCACCTTAATGTGCTGTCTGCCTCACTCAGGCAAACTTTAAAATAATATCATATTTCACAAAAACCTATTAAACTGTCACATAAATTCCCCTTATTTCCTTTTCCCGTCAATGCTGATTACCATGGAAGATATTTCTGTGTCAGTGGAAATTCTCTCCCTTCCCATCAGCCTCCCCCTCTTGCCTTGTGCTTTCGGGGGTCTGTCTCCAGAGAGCAGTCTCCTAGGATCTCTTTGCATCTTAGAACAGAGGGAAAGACAGTCACCCTGCCCACCCCGTTGACCCATGCTGGGTTTTGTGTAAGCTCTGAGCAGCTTAAGCTTCCAGCTTTAATTGTCACAATAACACCACTGTGTTATTATTATTATTATGTGAGATTATTATTATTATGTTCCTTTGACAACCAGAAAAATTGAGGCTGAGTATAAATAGCTTACATGGGTTCAAGTTATTGTGACATGGAGGGACCAGGGGGTGGGGTGACTAGTTGTCCTGTTTTGCCCAGGGCTGAGGTGGCGGTTCCACTGGACATGGGACTTTCAGTGATGGAACTGGGACAGTCCTGGGCAATTAGGAGAGTTGGTCACCTGGGTTTCGATCACAGTCCATTTGATTGGCTGGAAGCCCTTGATCTTAGCCATTATGGACACAGTGTCACCTTCACAGAGTAGAATATGACATCATAATATCATGAATTCGTACGGCAATACTCGCTTTCTATTCCCATCTGTCTATATTGGGTTGTAGACAAAAGTTTTTAATTTATTATTTATTTATTTATTTTCTAATTTTTTATTTTTTATAAACATATATTTTTATCCCCAGGGGTACAGGTCTGTGAATCACCAGGTTTACACACTTCAAAGCACTCACCAAAGCACACACCCTCCCCAATGTCCATAATCCCACCCCCTTCTCCCAACCCCCCTCCCCCCAGCAACCCTCAGTTTGTTTTGTGAGATTAAGAGTCACTTATGGTTTGTCTCCCTCCCAATCCCATCTTGTTTCATTGATTCTTCTCCTACCCACCTAAGCCCCCATGTTGCATCACCACTTCCTCATATCAGGGAGATCATATGATAGTTGTCTTTCTCTGCTTGACTTACTTCGCTAAGCATGATACGCTCTAGTTCCATCCATGTTGTCGCAAATGGCAAGATTTCATTCTTTTGATGGCTGCATAGTATTCCATTGTGTATATATACCACATCTTCTTGATCCATTCATCTGTTGATGGACATCTAGGTTCTTTCCATAGTTTGGCTATTGTGGACTTTGCTGCTATAAACATTCGGGTGCACGTGCCCCTTTGGATCACTACGTTTGTATCTTTAGGGTAAATACCCAGTAGTGCAATTGCTGGGTCATAGGGCAGTTCTATTTTCAACATTTTGAGGAACCTCCATGCTGTTTTCCAGAGTGGCTGCACCAGCTTGCATTCCCACCAACAGTGTAGGAGAGTTCCCCTTTCTCCGCATCCTCACCAGCATCTGTCATTTCCTAACTTGTTGATTTTAGCCATTCTGACTGGTGTGAGGTGATATCTCATTGTGGTTTTGATTTGTATTTCCCTGATGCCGAGTGATATGGAGCACTTTTTCATGTTAGACAAAAGTTTTTAAAGTCAAATTTGAATGATTCTCATTCAAAGTAGATGTTGTCATTCTAATAATTCACTCACTCATTGATTCATTTGTTCAATTTACTATAGCGTGAATAATAATATAAATCTCCTTAATTGATCAGTACACAAATTACTTAATTACATTATTGAGTAATTAGCGTATACCTTATACTTTGCAAAATGCACTATTATTGAATTTGGACAACAATGCTGTGAGATGGGTACTTTTTTTCCCCCAACTTTATTGGGATACAATTGACATCTAATGTTGTGTGAAATTTAAGATGTACAGTGTCGGGATTTATTACACACACATGTTGTGAAATGATCACCATGATAAGGTCAGTGAACACATCCATTGCATGGTACAGTTTTTTCCCCCAGTTTTGCAAATGAGGCACTGACGCTCAGAGAACTTAAGTGACCAGACAGGAAGAGCATGTTGAGCTGGGCTTCGCAGCCAAGTCCAAGGCCGGATTGCTGGCCAGCTCAGGGCATACAGGAGCATGGCTTACCTGCTCACTGTGCAGAGCTTTAGGGCTGTGTTTTGAGTCTTTTTGTGTCCTTGTGTCTCACTTCAAAATATAAATGCAAGAATTCTAACTTTCTGAGAAGATTCAAAATTGAGAGCTTGCTAAGTTTAAATGATGACTTGATATTTAAAATATCCATTGACATGCAATCTGCAAGGCACACCTCTGACACAATCCCGTGGCATGGTCTGGGGGATTATTTTATTTTATATTTTTTGATAGACAGAGATCACAAGTAGGTGGAGAGGCAGGCAGAGAGAGAGGAGGAAGCAGGCTTCCCGCTAAGCAGAGAGCCCGATGCAGGGCTCTATCCCAGGACCCTGGGACCATGACCTGAGCCAAAAGCAGAGGCTTTAACCCACTGAGCCACCCAGGCGCCCCCTGGGGGATTATTTTAAACCAAGGCACTAGTGGGATGTCATTTGGCTTGTATTAAATGGCTTTCTAGGGACCTTTAAATCTATATACTGTGCAGGAAGAACTGATGACCAAAGATCTCGTCTGATAGAATTGTTACACTTCGGGCCCACATTCCCCGCCTTCTCATCCATCTGTCTGTGTCTTTCTCTCTGTTTCTCTGAGCATTTGTTCTCTCTCTCTTAAGCCCAGAGAGAAGAAAAGAAGCATTTCTTGCTTCTTTCATTCCTCTTAATGTATAAGGTCGTCCATACAGATGCATGGTTTAGAAACCTTTTTTGATCAAGCTCCATCTTTCCAGCTGTGCTCTTTTAAGGTTAGCCGTCCTCATAGGGATCCACTTCCCCAGCCACGGCTCAGAGGCTGCACAGTCCAACTTTACAAAGTCTTGCTTTCAGTGCCTGCCTGATTCTCAGACAGGGTGACATTCCTCTCACTCGTCTTTGCTTCTCTAATCCATATTTTAATGAAATTTGTGTATGTAAGTATGCATGTGTGTGTGTGCGCGCATGCGTGTGTGCAGGTGACAGGTGTGTACCAGTCACAGAGCTAATTCTTAGTTCCTAGGAAAATAAAATTGAATTAAATATACATCCTCAGGGCCATTTTTAAGATCTTTTTAGGCCCAAGGCACTTTTAAAAGTTGGAGACCCCATCCTGTGTAACACTGAACATAATAAAATGTGCTCAAATCCCACATCAAGTTTTTTTTTTTTTTACTGAAGTTGAAACCATTTCGTATGCTTTCACAATTATTTGGCTATGGCTGATAATTTATAGTTGGCCGTGGTTCCTTAGCCATCAAGGTCTGTAATCAGTAATTCCTGCCAGGTACAAAAATCTAACCCTACAAATTATTTTCAAAGATAATAACATTTGTATGAATACTGAATTTAACAATTAATGCAGTTGACATCATATTCTGTTTGGACAGTCAAACATTTGTTTCAATTTCGTAGTTTCTTTTTATTTTTGAGGGCCAGTGTACATGCTTTTTCAGATCTCAGATACTTTACTGAACTTTGCAAAGCAGGCTTGCTCTGAGCACTGTAGCCCACCTTGAGTTATGCTCCAGAGAGAGGCAGGTAAGCCAAGTGCAAAGCACGAGGTATAGTGGGCTCAAAGGACTTATGCTATGGTAGGTATGTGCCAGATGGCTGAAGAGACAGGCTCAGGAGTATTTAATTCAGACTCTGGAGGCAATGAGAGGGAAATTAACCTGAAATGAGTGACATTGGAACTGAACTTAAAGTCTAGTGGAGCTGTCCAGCAGAGAGGGCACAGGAGGGCGGGCATTACGAAGAAAGAAGAGCCTGCACAAAGGGCAGAGTAGGGCACAGGGAAACAGGAGGGTTCTGGCTGTGCTCTGTGTGTGCGAGGGGGTTGCTGAGGCAGGGGTGGCCAGGGTTGAGGCTCCTTGCCCTGGGAAGGCAGATCATGAAGGGCCTTGTGCCCCATTAAGAATTGTGCCCTTAATTTGATCCTGAGGGCAGTGGTAGAGGTGTCACTGAGTATTTTGAATCAACAGGGATGCAGAAGATGGAAAATATCCAAAAGTTATTTTGGAGGCAGAAATGAGAGGCTGGGTCATTCTTTGCATGTGGAATCTGGTGAGACCTTCCCATTTCCAGTGGAGTTGTCCAAAAGGATGGTGATGGCTCACTGTCACCACGTCGGGCCACACAGGGTGGCGATGAGACCCAGACACAGCTGGGTTCAAGGCCACATGCAGGGGCCGTGTGCCAGCTGCTGCCTCCGCCACCAGGACCTGCGGGAGGGTTTCGGAAGGGCAGAAGGAAACACTGATGTGGCCAAGGGGCAGAAGTGCATCTTTGATGCTGACGGAAGCCTGGTTTGGAAGCAGCCAAAGACTTTGTATGCTGATCTCATTTTCTCATTTTCAGGCCTAAATGTGTCACTAATATCCTCTGTCAGGCTCTCTGACCAGACCAACTCTGCACACACTCTGTTGATTCCACACATCCTAAGAGCTCTTGGCCTGCCAGGGGCTCTTTCTTCTTGCCCAGTCATCTGTGAATATACCTAATTCAGAAGGTGAATACATTTAAATGGCTTAAACATAAAAGGCACGTTGCCGAGCAACTGTGAGTCTGGAATAGGCTTGTCGGGTTACGTAAGCGAAGACCTGGCGGGTCACCGCTCGAGGCATTCGGATTGGAACAGCAGTGATGATGACCCCCTTCCCTTTCTTTTTCTCTTACTTCTTCCCTCGCTCCCTCCATTCGTCCCTTACTGCAAACCGGCAGCTCAGCCTGAATTTTAAAGTTCATTTCAAAATGTCATAACTCCATTCCGTTCCGTGTACCCACAACAGCTCTTGGTTCTGTCTGTGGAGTAACTAGGCATCGAGGTTACCTGCCCATGCCAGCGCCCCCCCCCCCCCACTTCCTTAAACACCTCCAGCTCCCCTCCCCAACCCCACAACCTAGACCACGCCTTTACTCAATTGCAAGAGTAGAAATTTGCACAGTGCAGAGCGAGTAACGCAACTATTGAGATTTCCTGGCACGGTTTCAGTTCTAAAATGCTCTGCTCCACTGTCAGGTGGTGACATATGTTTGGGGCTTAAAACTCTTAAATTTTCTCCTCCTACCTTATTGGTCCTTATGACTCGGGCCCCTAATTTATTCATCGTGCAGTTTTGGCGTGGTGGCTTTTCTGCTGTCTTAAATCGCCGGGTCTGGGAAGAGTTTGGGGGGAGCTGAGATTCCTGAAGGACGCGACACTGATGAGGGCGTGCTCTCGCTTTGTCATTTCTAACCGAGAGAACCGTGCCGTTCAGCGGTTTAAAGACGTCCATCACACATGAGAGCACGTTTCTGCCCCTCGCTTGGTTCATCGTCTCCTTCCTTCCCTCATGGGGGCATGTTAGCCTCCCTCGGTAAGGTGGCCCCAGCAGCCCGCAGTAACCCCGCAGGGGCAGAGACTCTGCTTCTGGAAGGAACTCCTTCTGTCTCTGGAACCTGGAATCTGCTCCCTCAGGCACTTTGGATTCTACTCCCGTCCAGATACGTTCAGGCAAATAATGTGGGAAAGAACAAAGCAAGAGACCCGTTGTATGTGACCTGGGAGCAGAATGATTCGTTAGAATATTTCAAAGTTTTCTGAGAAAAGCCTACAGCTCTTTAATTTCTTTCTTGAAGATTCGTAGCTTTTGGTGCCTTCTATTACACCTAAACCTAGAGAAACGTAATGTAGCTAGCGTACCCCAGTGGGGTGTGTGGGATGAGTCTTCGTGGAGCATGAAAAGGTCTCCTTCCCTCTCGTTTTGGTTATTGGTATTTCTGGAAGATACTGTGATGCATAGTTCTGCTGAGGTAGTGGTCAGGCCAAGGGTTCTGGCCAGAGACTGCATGAGCCTTGACTCTGTCTTCACAAGGCCTCCATTTAGAAACAGTCTGTATTGATTTGGCCCACTCTGAGTGGTCTGTAGGTGACAGAGTCCTCCTGGGACCTCCTGGAGCTTGAGGAAGTTAGTCAATGCTCTCCTCTGGGCAGCATTCATTCTACTGGGGAGATCGGGGGCAGAGGCCCCAGTGCCCTGCAGTACCAGTGAGTCTGCAGATCCCAAGGCAGAATTACAAACATCCCTAACTGAGATCAGCTGACGGATTGGGGGTGGCGGGGGGTGGGGTGGGGAGTGCAGCAGCATCTGTCTGCAATTTTCCTGATGCGATTACACACTTTTCCCGAGTGACTGTCGTTTCTGTGTGTAGTAAATTCCTCAAACCCAATCCAAATACTCTATTATCGTACTGGATATATTATGTATCATTATAGCACAGATGTATTATTTTTTATTTCCAGCATATTATAATATAACAAAATCTCCTGAAAAATCTGTAGAGTTTGACGCAGATGAGGGAATGCAGATGAATTTTCTCACGTTTGTGCAGAGTCGAAAATTATTATCTCAGCCTCGATTATGCCACTTCCTCTTGGTTATCTGAAAATTGCTCAGGAATAGATTTCCTGATTTTCTCTTCATTTATACCCATTATCCAAGCCCAGTTTATATATATATATATATATATATATATATATATATATATATATATATATATATATATATAAAATTCAGAGACAGAATGGTACAAAGTAAGATGGCAAGATTGCCCTTTGCAAAGAAATATGAGTTTGTAATACTTCAAAATTGGATTGTTTCACAAGAAAGAAGAGAGTGGAACAGAATGTTTTGTTTGGGGAGGAAAAGCCTTATTCTTTTATTCATTTCCTTGGTGCCTTAGCTATATTCCATTGGAGTGTAATAAACTTCTACCGTTCAGTGTGGTGAAGGGGTTCAGTTAAGACCGTGGATAGAGGATCGAGGGCTGTGGTGTTCAGGTTAGCAGTCACAAGCCTCCTGAGGCTGCTGAGAAGTTACGTGTGATTAGTCTGAATTGAGGTGTGCTGAAATTGTGAAATACACACCAGACTTCCAATGACTCAGGACCCTAGAATATAAAAGATCCCATTAATCATCTTCATATTAATTACACATTGAAATGATAATATTTTTGATCTGTTAGGTTAAATGCAACTTATGAAAATTAATTTCGTATTTTTAAAAAGATTTTATTTATTTACTTGAGGTGGGTAGAGGGAGAAGGAGTACAAACAGGGGGAGTGGGAGAGGGAGAAGCAGGCTCCCCGCTGAGCAGGGAGCCCGATGCGGGGCTCGATCCCGGGACCTGGGATCATGAACTGAGCCGAAGGCAGAGGCTTAACTGACTGAGCCACCCAGGTGCCCCTTTATATTTTTTTGTATTTTAGAAAACTGTAGCTACTAGAAAACACAGAATTTTGCACAATGTTTCTGTGGCTTGCATTATGTTTCTGTTGGATGGGGATAGGGTTGCTGCTCTGAGTGTGATCTTTGGACCAACCATGTTGGCATCCTCCCAGGAGCTTGGTAGAAATGCAGGATCTCAGGCCCCCTCTCCACAGTCACTGAAACAGAATTTTCTTTTTAGCAAGATTTCTGGAGGATTTACGTACACAGTCCAGTTGGAGAAACACTGCCCTAGTGGAGAGAAGTTTCCAAAAGGCCAGAAGTCTTTCACTCCCAATAAATAATTACTTCCCTTTGGTATAAGTGGTAGTTCCTTGAAGAGAGGTACTTGGTCTAGAACCCCTTGGCATCCCCAGTGTTTGATAAACAAAAGATACTCAATAAATGTTGAATAAAAGAATGGGTGCATCATCCTGCCTATTACTTGATGGGTGGAAACTTTCACAGTAGTCGCAGGAAGTGAAAGAAGCAGATGGTGATCCCTACTGAGGGGTAGTCATTTACAGTGATCTGTGCTCTTACAGCATCGTTTTGGTGTGTGAAACGCAGAACAGCATGTGATTGTTACATGTGAGGAACCTAGCTGGCCTCTCTGTCTGGTCTTCACAGATGTCATGCTGACTGTGGCGTGGGCAGGTGTCTTCAGGGGAGCAAAAGTACAGATTGGATCCTGGTACTGCCCTCCTCGAAGCCTCCATGATTTCCCGTGACAAGCACAACCTTTCTCTGTAAGACACGCATCGTGGGGCTCTTCCACTTTGCATTCTCTGTTCCAGCCCTGCTTAAGGCTGTGTTGGGAACCGGCTGAGTTTCCTCCTTCTAGGGGGGTCCGTTCTTAGGTGTCAGCCCCTCAGAGAGCCTTCTCTGGATCATCCTTTCTAAAATGATGACTCCGCCCCTCTTCTGGATCCTCTGTTGCTTCCCCTCTGCTGTTTCTTTATTTTTTCCATAGAACTCAACATGGCATTATTGTTTGCCTTCCCCACAGGAAGGCAAGCTGCTGACAGCTAAGACTTTGACTCTCCCTGGTGCGGCGCCAGTCCCCATTACAGTGCCTCCTGAGGCACTCTTAAGAGCTCAATAAATCCTTGTTGAATGAATGAAGGAATGAATTTGGGGGGGGGGCAGTGAATTAATATGTTGTGGCACCGTTGGGCACAGAAGGGTTAATTATAGGAGATAATTACAGTGAATTACTCCCATCTAGTCACCAAACATCTTCTGGAAAGCCCCAATGTACACAGCTTTAGGAAGCCAGAAACGAGGCTCAGGAACTAGAGGGAAGAGCTCGGGCAGCAGTGCAGAGCCGTGGGAGGGACAGGACACGCTGGTTCGGGCAACAGCACACAGCAGAGGGAAGACTGTTTGATTCAGGAATGACAGGAAGCAAGACCAGACAGTCCAGCTGAGGCCAGCAGCTGGGGCATTCACTGAGGGCTCTGTGAGGAGTGTAAACTCTAGCACCATTCATTATATGGGAGGTGATGCAGTCAGATTTGGGTTTTCCGTGTGTTTGTAGATCACTGGGGCTTCTGTGGGGCTAGAGCAGTTGCTGAGGAGGAGGTGGGCTGTTTGTGGCAAAGAAGCAAGAGGGACGAGTGATGGAGAGAGGAGGAATGAGCGAGGGTGAGGCCTCAGAGGTCCCGGCATGATGGGGAGGACTCCTTGTCCTTAACACTTCCCAGCTCTGCTGTATGTCGTCCTTAGAATTTGTGAGAAGTTTAAGAAAGTCCAGAAGAAGATTCATGGGCTGCCAGTGGCAAGATGGCGACCTTCCTCTGGTCAGTTTCTGTAGCTCATCAGTGTGAAGAGCCTGTGGTCCATGGCTTCCTTTACTTCCCTGAGACTCCTCCATGGGGCACGCTCCCCCGACCCTGGTCAGTGCAGGCGTCCCACGTCTCCTTGGTGATAATGAAGAAATATCCAGACAGAAGCCAGGGCTTTTAGGGCTCTGTGTGAGGCATTTGGGGGTATGAAGGTCACACCTCAGGCTTTGAAGGCAGGGCTCAAAGCGAGAAGGGGCAAGATTTGAGGCCACTTCTTGCCACTGGAGGAAACTGCAGTCTGTTCTGATGGCCTGTGGGCCGGAAGACCGCAGCTGGGGAGTTCGTACAGGAGGCCTCATGAGCAGGCAGACCCCGCTCCTCTGGGAAGGATCGTGCCCCGTGCTTGGGGCCAGCAAGAGAGATCCAGCCCAACTTGGCCGTTCTGAAGTGGATTGTTAGCAATGATTACCTTCCCTCTTTTCTTGTGCTGCCGTCTGACTTCTGACCACTTCGCCACTTATCAGCGCTTGCATCTGAATATTGGAAAAAGTGAGAAAAGAGATGAAGCTTCATGTAATTTTGTTTCTTGTTAGGAGCTCTATTAACATGATACAGGAGAACATAATAGAACCAAAGGGGATTGAAACCCTTGGCTAAAACGTTTTATTTTTATCTACCATATTTCAGTTGCCATTGATAATCACTGAATTCAGTGCTGTGAAGACTTAAGAAAGCCTTGCTTTATAGGTCAGGAACTGTGATTTCAAAAGGGTTTAATTTTCCCAAATCCATTTAATCAGTCCGAGCCAGAAGCTGGTTGCCTGGTTCATAATTTGTGTGATACTTGATTGCCCTCAGTGTATCATCACGCATTGTCTCGATAGGATTCATTTCAGCCTTCCTCTTAAGTAAACACACAGAATAATACATGGTCAAATGAAAAGAACATTGGATCTTGATTCAAAGCACCCCAGGTTTTTTTTTTGTTTGTTTTGTTTTGTGTGTGTGTGTGTGTTTCCTTTTCTCCTTCTTGGCTTTATAAACAAGAAGAGAATAATACCTGTCTTTGCTTCCCAGATTTACTGGGAGGACTGAAGAAGTAATGGAGGGGAAAGTAGCTTCCCAACTGCAGAGTTCTATAGCAATGCCATCTGTGTGTTTGCCTATAATCTCACACTTAAAAAGCCCCAATTGTGTATTAATCTGTCAGAGAGCCAGCAGTTATGGTAACATTGAACGAAATGAAAGGGTTCTTCTGGTTCATATTGTTGAAGAAATTCAAAGAAATTAGAAATGTATGAGGAATAAGTGATACAAGCTTTGGCGAGAAGGAAGAGGTTAGGATAGGCCATCTGCTAGTTTCAGCACGGTCAACCGAAATGTGCCCACCCCCCGAAAAAAAGAATATAACACAGTTCAAGAACCTGAAAATTCCAACGAAAACATTCTCCTTTCTTTTGGAAATCGTGTAAAGAGAGTGTATGTAGCAGAAAACAAAAACAGGCATTCCTGCTTCTGCAAAACGAGAAGACAAACTTCTCAGGACTTGTAGGACTGCAGGATGCTGGTGGGAGGAACATGGAAAGCAACAGAAAACAGAGTTCAGCGTCCGGAGTGTCACATTCCTACACTCAGCAAAAATACTTTTCAGAACTGAAGACGAGGTGGATTCGTTTTCAGGCAAGGGAAGAAACCACAGAAAGGGAGAGTACTCAATTCTAGCAGACCCAAACTTCTTAGAAGCAACACTAACAGATGATTTTTCAAGCAGAAGAAGAATGAAACCTCAATGCCAGCAAGAGTGAAGAGTAATTAAAAAGGGCAAATATTTCATTTGGTTGAAATTAACACCGTGTAAATGTTTTGTGAATCCTAAGACTTATAATGGAAATTAAAATAATTATATCGTATTGTGATAAAGCAAAGATGCATATTATAATCTCTAAGGTAACTAATTAAAGAATTAAAGACATATAAGTACCACACTAATAGTGGAAAAGTACCACCAATGTGGAAAAACTATGCAGTTAATCCAACTGAAGACAAGATAGGACAGAAAATAGATAATATGATAGTTAAGGTGAATGGAGAAGAAATAATAAAATGATAGTGTTAAACCCACATATATCATTCATTTCATCACGTGTAAAAAGAGTAAATACTCCACTGAAAAATAAAATAATGTTACAGTGAATAAAATACAGATATCCAACTATACCGTACTTCCAAGAAATAAACACCTAACGAAAAATTACAGAAAGTCTGAAGGTAAAGGGATGAGAAAAGATGCACATTGTAAATACTAGCCAGAAGAAGTCTAGTCTGTGTGAATACCTTGACAAATGAGAAGCTAAGGCAAAATGTTTTAACGGAAATAGGAGGACACCTTATAACAATGAAAAAAAATTCAGTTAGGGCAACAAAGCAACTCTAAATCTAGGTTCAGTTAATAGCATAGCTTTAAAATAATTAACAACATTTCAAGGAAAAAGGGATAATCTGAAGTATCTTTGGAAACTTGTTACATACCTCTTTCAGGAGCTCATAGAATTAGGAGACATAATTTCAAGCAAGAATAAAGAAAATAGGAACTAATACTACTAACTTGATATAATTGGTATATGTGGAACATGGCACTCAACATTCTTTTAAATATATAGATATTTATCAAACCTTATCATATGTTGAGCTAACGATCTAGGTATCATTTCAAGTTCTTTATAAATGAACAAAAATATGAAAGGCAAAGAAAGTGGAAGGAAGGATAAATAAAAATTAGAGGACGAAATTAAAGAGAAAATGGCTGTAAAATAGTTTTTGGGAAAAAACTAAAATGTTATGCCCTTTATGAGAATGATTAAGGAAAAAAACCCTCTGTATCAGAAATAAAGATAAGAGACCATCACTAGAGATTCTTATATATAAGAAGAGGTATTTAAAAAACAACTTTATGTCGACAAATTAGAAAATACAGTTTTCCATGCAAAATTACAGAAAAGTATAATTACCAAATGGGCATAAGAAGAAACAGAAAATCTGAACAGTTGGATTTTTATTACACAATTTGAATATGTTTTAAAGTAATTTGGAGGGGGGCGCCTGGGTGGCTCAGTGGGTTAAAGCCTCTGCCTTTGGATCAGGTCATGATCCTGGGGTCCTGGGATTAAGCCCGCATCTGGCTCTCTGCTCAGTGGGGAGCCTGCTTCCTCCCTCTCTCTCTCTCTGCCCGCGTCTCTCTCTACTTGTGATCTCTATCTGTCAAATAAATAAATAAAATAAAATAAATAATTGGGAGGTCTAGGTGGCTGAGTAGGTTGAGCATATGATTCTTGATTTTGGCTCAGGTCATGAGTTCAGGGTCCTGAGATTGAGCCTTGAGTCTGGCTTTAAGCTGACTAGGGAGTCTGCTTCTCTCCTTCCACCCCTCCCTTCATGTGTGAGCTCTGTCTCTCTAAAATAAGTAAATAAATCTTTAAGAACAAAATAAAGTAAGTTCGATTTGTGATTATAGAAATTGGGTCATTATTAAAATCTTCTGAAAAAGAAAATTCTAGGCTTACCTGACTTCCCTAAGAAATTTTACCATAAAATTTAAAGAAGAAGTATTTCCAATCTTCAAAAATCTTACACAGAAAAGAAAAAAGAGGCAGTGCTTTCCAACTCTTCATAAGCTTGATAACTAAGCCTGACAAGGACATTACAAGAAAAGAAAGTCCTTACAGGTCATCTCTCTCATGGGACCTAGATGCAAAAATTCTAAAGAAATAACCAATCCAGGATTACATTAAAAGATAATATAATCAAATTGATTATATTTCAGGAATGTCAGGTTGATAACACCACCCAGTTGAAAAAAAAAAAAAGCCTTAAGGTTTGGAGAGGAAAAATGAAACTGTTGTTTTTTGCAGAAGATAAGCTTGAATATGTAGGAAATGCTAAAGGATCTTATGGGAGGGAAAATGTGAATCTCAACCTTTACATCATATCGTAATCCAAAATTAACTTGAAACACCTTATGTAAATTGATCTGAATGTTAAACTTAGACTAACTCTTGCAGAAGAAAATTATTGTCACGTTGCGTTCGGCAAAGATTCCTTAGTGAAACACAAAATATCCAAGTTACAAAAGAAAAAGAGTGCATACATTTGGCTTTATCAAATAAGAAACTTTTGTGCCTTAAAACACATAGTTTAGAAAACAAAAAGGTAAGCCAAAGATTTGGAGAAGTATTGACTGAACATATATCTGCCAGAGAATTGCATTTAGAAGATCTCAAGAACCTGTTCCACTCAATAATAAGACAACCTGATTTTAAAATGGGCAAAAGATCTGAACAGGTACTTAACTTAAGAAGGTATGGAAGTGACCAAAAACAACACAAAGTTCTAACATCATTAGTCATCAGGGAAATGCAAATTGAAATAACAATTAGATGCTACTGTCTCCCCATGAGAAAGGCTAAATTAAAAAGCCTGACAGTGTTCAGTGTTGATCAACCAGAGGATCAGCTGGAACTCTCAGACATTGCTGGTGGGCATGCAAAATGGTCTGCGTTCTTTGCGAAACAGTTTGGCAGCCCCTTGTAATAACCTACTCTCCTATTATCCTTACCATAGGATGCACAAATTCTATAGTCAGGAATTCACTCCAAAGGAAGATGTGTATGCAAATTATAACAGCTTTGTTCGTAATAGCCTTAAACTGGAAATAACTCAAATATTAAACCAATGTTTGATTGATTATATTGAGCTGATAAACCAGTGGTGGCACATCTATTGCTTTGTAGCACAGGGAATATGAGTCAGTGGCCAAAAGGAACAGATTATTGATACATTCATACAACAACGTGGATGATTCTCACAAACATTATGCTAAGTGAAAGAAGCCAGACAGGAAGCTTATACGCTGTATGAATCAATTCTTATGAAATTCCAGAGAAGACAACGCTATTGAGATGAAAAGCAGATCACTGGTTGCTGTAGGCTAGGGATGGGGAGGGAGTTGCCAGCAAAACAGAATGAGGGGGATTTTTGTGATGGTAATAATGCTCTATATTATGATCGTAGTGGTTTTACAGCACTGAATCCATTTGTCAAAATTCACTGAATTGTAAAATTAAAATTGGTGAAATTTATTGAATATAAATTACACTATAAATAATGCTAATTTAAAAAGAGATGGAACACATGGTGCAGAAAATGTATATAATGGGCCACCTTTGGTGGGAAACAGTATATTCTATAATGTATAAAAATTTTCCCCCACACCTATTTTCAGATTTTTTTTTTCAGAATCATCTTTCATTGACAGTTTTTCCCATATCTGTTTCCTTGCTCCTTCCTTACTCCCTTGGCCTTAATTAAATTTTTCTTAAAGATTTTACTTATTTATTTGAGAGAGAGAGAGAGTACAAGTGAGCATGAGCGTGGGGAGGGGCAGAGGCAAAGGGAAAGAGAGAGAAGCAGGACTCCCCCTGCCGCCAAGCATGGACCCCTGACTCAGGGCTCCATTCCAGGGCACTGAGATCATGACCTGAGCCAAAGTCAGACACCTAACTGACCTAGCCACCCAGGCACCCCAATCAAGATGTTTTTATCCACTCTCCCAAAGTGAAGGCAAAGGTAGTCTTCCTTAACTTTGAAAAATCAGTCTCCTCTTTTGGCTATTTCTCCCACCACTCACCCCCAGTATCTGAGTCTTTAGCTCCCGTGAGACTTGCTGTTTGGTCATACCCCTGCATGAGGATTTTCCATGGGGCCTTCACAACTTGCAAGATGGTTTCCAGTCTCCTTAGCATTGGTTCCAAAGGTCTGCAGACACAGGTGCAAACCACTTCGTGGCTTTACTCCCATTTTACCTTCAGTATAGCTTCGGACTGTAACCACATCAAACCACTTTGCTCTTCCTCAGGCATTAGGTGCTCAGTGACATTGTTATTTTGCAAATGCATCTACTTAGCCTTTTTCTGTCACCTTCTTCCTTTCTTTACTTCATCTGGAAAACTCCCACTCAATCTGGACAAACCAGATCCAATGTTACCTCTTCTGTGAAAATCCATTTCTTGCCTCTTTCTCCTCTGCGGTTTACTATTTGAAGATATTTTGCCTTTGGGAAAATTGACATATGCTTATTATTTTCTGAAGAGGAGAACATTCTAGGTAGGGATATAGAGGACATGAAAATTACTTAAATGACCTCCACCCACAATGTGTCCTATATATAGATACCTTTAAGAGAATGTGACAGCTACATAAAAATGGGATCCACTATGATGTAGCTCTCTTGCCTGTATTTTGTCACTCATCATAGTGTCACAGATATCTTCTAGTGTCAACAGAAATATCCAGGTGCCATTTTAACACTTGCCTCGTACTCTGTTTATGAATCCTTCCCTTAGCTAGATTTTACGGGGGCACATTTAAGTCATTTCCAGTTGTTCACTTCTTTATAAATAACATTGTAATGAGCCTTCCACGATGCTTTGAAAATGTCTTGACAAATGTCCCTGATCCCACTGGATCCTGATCATCTGTGTGCCTCTCTTTCCCACCAGACTATGATTAGTTCCCTGAGGGCAGAAACCGCTATTTCCCTCTAATTTCCACAATCTTCCAGAGTGCCAGTAGGAATTTAATATAGATTATTGAAAGAAAAAAGGAAAAACTGGATGAATGTTTATGGAGTTGGGTACACATGTGTATCATCACATATGTCTTCAATTCTGACTCAGTTTTTCACTGGCCGCGAGCCTGCTATCTCTTAGGCATTATATAATTCCCTCCTTGATTCTAACCTCTTTTTACAGATGTTCTTACCACTGACATAAATTCAATACTGAGCTTTAAGAATTAGCCTATTGCCAAACCATGACTCCCCCATAGATTTTGGTGACCTCCGGAATAGATTTAATAAATTGCAGAGAAAAAAAAATGCAGATGCCTGATCCTCTTTGCCCTACCCTAAGCAGAAATGAGTTTTTAAAACCGAAATTGTCAATAACAAGAAAAAAAACACATGTATGTGTGTCGCATACTCTTTGCAGCTGTTGTCTCTTAGGGGTTCTCTAGAACATCATTTGCGGCTGCCACTGAATGGTCTCCTAAGTTTACTCACCAGTACAACTGTAAAATTGTCTTAAATCACAGAAGAAAGAGAGGAAAATCAACTGAAAATGGCTAACATGCTGCTTATGTCTTCATGAGAATCCACAGTTTTCCCTGTTTGCTCCATTATCATGCTCCGAGCAGCCTGCTAGGTCTTGTGGTATATTACAAGACAGCACGTTATCAATCTGATTCTTGGAAGGAAAGGCACACTGTGGGCATCTCTTTGCAAGGGCTCTGTTCGCTTTATGGTCTGATGCATTGAATTGTACTGGGGAGCAGGCAGTGGGAGCCAAGTGGCCCGGACAATGAGGGTGTTCAGTTGGTATTGGAAATTTACAAGAGCTTAAGCTATTTTTTATTTCTTCTTGCTGGGCTGGGAGTACTTACCATTGTTGTTCCATATGCTGTAAATGAACTTGGTTCAAAGACCACAAAGAGAGTGGTATGGAATTATAGAACTGAAAATAGTCTGCTGATTTGGTACGAATTCATCAAGCCTCTTTCTCAACAAGCTTTTTATCGGAGTGCCAATATGACTTGCTTTGGAGAGAACGAGACGTGATTGTGAGCGAATGATGGAGGGGCACATTGGCCTTCAGTTAGGCTCTGCTCTGCTCAGCTAGCTAGCTGTATGTCTCTTTTCCTCCTCAATATGCTTATTTAGTAAGCTTCAGTTCACAAATCATTAGTCTTACCTGCAAGATGACCAATCCAATACTTGATTTCGTCAGAAACTTCCGTGACTCATTCTGTAGAAAATGGTGGGGCTGGAATGTGACCTCTGGAATTACGGCTCCAAAAGTCGTTCTGTAGTCAACAGGCCATACTGTCTCTGATTCAGCAAATACATGACCTGCAATAATGTCAAAATGATTTTATGAAACGTGGCCTTTCACATGTCTTTCTCCTGCTGAAAAGCCATCATGGACTCTCTCCTTCTCCTCCTCCTCCTTCTTCTTTTTTTTTTTTTTTTAAAGATTTTATTTATTTATTTGACAGAAAGAGATCCCAAGTAGACAGAGAGGCGGGCAGAGAGAGAGAGGAGGAAGCAGGCTTCCTGCTGAGCAGAGAGCCCTATGTGGGGCTCGATCCCAGGATCCTGAGATCATGACCTGAGCCGAAGGCACAGGCTTTGACCCGCTGAGCCACCCAGACACCCCACCTTCTTTTTATTTTCTTTTAAAGATTTTATTTATCCATTTATTTGAGAAAGACAGAGAGAGAGTGCGAGCACACACCTGTGAGTTGGGCGAGGGGCTGAGGAAGAGAGAGGATCTCAAGTAGACTCCATGCTGAGACCATCTTGGCTTGATGTCATGTCCTGAGATCATGACCTGAATTGAAACCAAGAGGTGGACACTTAACCAACTGAGCCACCTAGGCGCTCCTGGACTCTCTACTTAAACTAGTGGCTCTCAACTCTCTTCCTTGCTGGGACATGCATATCAAATATTCTCACGAAGGCTCTCCCTTTTTCCTCCCAAATCCAGAAAGCACCTGAGACGGCATGCCATTCAAGGTAACACTATTAGGAGCACTTGGGTGGCTCAGTCAGTTAAGCATCTGAATTTGGGTCAGGTCATGATCTCAGGGTCCTGGGATCAAGCCTTGCATCGGGCTCTCTGCTCAATGAGGACTCTCCTTGTCCCTCTATCTCTTCCCCTGCTTGTGCTCTCTCTTACATAAATAAATAACATCTTAAAACCACCAAAAACCCAAAGTAACAATGTTATCAGGATGACTTCAAACCTGATCTTATGTAAGTCAGACTTTGGTACTTTGTATACACTTCTGTTAGCTCACTTGCGGTGATTTGCTTGTGTGTTTGTCTCTGTTGGCAAAGGCTATGGCCTCTTACAGAACAAGGACTATAATTTATTCAGCTTTTATATCCCAAGGCTTCTGTAGTTCCTGGAATATGCTCAAGACCCCTGCTTAGGGAAAAACAACCAAATATTGTCTCCAATATATAAATGATCTATAATGGGCTGACGTGACCTGCTCCCACCATAGTCAGTAAAAATGTACCCATCTCTGCTCTTCAAACTGAGATCTCAGAGGTTGTTGACAGATAGTGTTTTGTTTTTTTGTTTTTTTGGTTTTTTTTGCCTAAATGGATGGTAATAGTAATTCACTAGTACCTGTTCTTTAGCTCTATTATTGAAAGTTGTTCAATTCTATTTATTTATTTATTTATTTATTGCACGGAATTAGAGACACAGTTTATTTCCTCAAAAAGGCTACAGTTTAAGGGAAGAAAAGGCATATTTAGCTCATGGTGATTTGAGTGAGTGGAAAGAAATGACTAGTTTATTTTATTTATTTATTGTTTTAAAAGATTTATTTATTTATTTGACAGAGATCACAAGTAGGCAGAGAGGCAGGCAGAGAGAGAGAGTGGGAAGCAGGTTCCCTGCCAAGCAGAGAGCCCAATTTGGGGCTCAATCCCAGGACCCTGGAATCATGACCTGAGCCAAAGGCAGAGGTTGTAACCCACTGAGCCACCCAGGTGCCCCAGGAAATGACTGGTTTAACTTTTAGGCTGCTTGATGGCTGGGGTATTTATATTTGGCAAATGCTTAGTTCTTGTCCCTCAGGTGGGTTTAGGAGCCATAAGGAATTGGGTGAGGATACAAAAGGAAGAGAGAGTCAGAAAACACACACACACACACACAATCAGACAAGGAGTTAGAGCAGATGTGGTTAACTTCTGGTATGATGCCACATATTCCCCCCTCCTTCCCCAAGTGTATAGAGGACAGACACTATTAAATCAATCAAAACACACTTTTCACCTGAGCCAGGATGTGGTCTTAGAATACATCTCAACATTACAATGGTCCAGATGTTTTCTATCAACAAGAAAGAAAGACAAGCCCGTCTTTGGGCTTTTTGTCTATGCAGTCTCCATAAGGTCTCTTCAGATCATGCATGCTCCCTGTGATTGGGCAAAGAGTGTTTTCCTGATTTTTTTTTTTTTTTTTTTGCATGATTGAGATGCCAGGTGCTTCACTGTTGTCAAATCTTTTTCAATGTTTGAGTTCAGTGTCCTACAGACATAAAGTTCCCAGCACAAGTTCTGCCCTTGAATCCCATTTCTACTGGGGAATGAGAAGGGCCATCTTACCCACAGACCTCATAACTGAGGTGGGAGAAACTAACCTGTAGCGAATGCCAAGCAATATGCCAAGCGCCTTATTGACATCTTTTTGTTTCTCTAACACCCACACAAGATCAGTATCACTGTCCCCATTTTACAGATGAGATACTTACCTTGCAGAAGTCAAATTACTCACCTAAGATCTTACAGCTGCTAAGTATGAAGATAAGATTCAATTTCAGATCTGTGACATACAGCATCATGCTATTGGAATCTGGAGAGTTAATTGTTCCTTTGGTAGTCTTGATAAAATCGGCTTCTTGGCTTCTTTTCATGCCGCTAAGTACTTCTGCTTTTGATAAAGCCTTGAGCTTTCACTTTATACTTTCTCGAGTCTTGCAGACTGTAGAGGCAAATGGAAAATGGATCAGTGTAGATCAGATATGTATTGGAAACGGTCAGCCTATTTTGGACTTCATGCCGGTCAGGAGTCATTCTGGCCCCTGGGAGATGATCTTGTTGGAAATGGAGAGTGGACTTAGGTTTAAGTTTCTCCCATTCCTCTCTCCGCAGGGCAGCGTCCATACCAGCTGATCACTGCCCGAGTGCATCCGGGAGAGAGCAACGCCAGCTGGGTGATGAAGGGGGCCCTGGAGTTCCTGGTCAGCAGTGACCCTGTGGCTAGACTCCTACGGGAAAACTTCATTTTCAAGATCATCCCCATGCTCAATCCAGACGGTGTCATCAATGGCAAGTACGTCAGCACCCAGCTCAACTGGGTCCCCATTTATGTCACCATTGGAATGCATTGTGTCGCTCAGTGGGTGTCACTCAAGAGACCTTGGTACTGTGGCAGGAATAAATTTTGGGGGGCATCTGTTAACGGGTACAAATAACAACGTGCTCTCCAAACACCTTGAGGTCATGTCATGTTTTTTGTTTTGTTTTGTTTTGTTTTGTTTTGCCTTGAATTCAAGGGCATAGGTTCAATTAACTCCAGAGGGGTCCTTGGAAATAATCTGGTGTAATAGTCTTTTTCTTTTTTTAGAGGAGAATATCAGTGTCTGTGGTAATCAAGTGATTGCCCAGGTCATATGGTGGGTTAGTGACTAAGTCAGAGCTCAAACTCTGATTTCTTTACAGTTAAGACCAGTGCTTTCATTTCCTTACTAATATTTACTGCAGGGGCATCTTTATTCTGAGTTGTATTTTATTGGGTTCTGGATACAGTGCCAAGAAGGGTGTCACTGTATGCAAATGGGATGGCTGGCATGGAATGGCTAGAGGGTCAGGGCTGGTTGAGGGAGAGATGGAAGCCGTGGGTGGTGCTTCTCCCCACTGCGTTCCCACACGCCTTCAGAACACAGGAAGGGAATGAGGAAGTCCAGTGTCCTAGGAGGTCTGTTGGAAGACGTCAGCATTTTTAGACGCTGTGAGCCGAAGCGCAGAACCAGAGCAGGTCCCCGAGGTGACATGGCTGGTGGATGGAGCTGGTAGGATTAACTTTCACAAATTCTCAATCCCTGTGGAAAGAAGACTCGAGCCTCTTTCTGTGGTCCTCGAGGATTCTTCTCACTAGGGGAATAGACACGGTATCAAAATAGAGCGTACGATGCATTAAAAAATGAAAGAAAAATAATTTCAGAGGCAATTATGGGAAAAAATTTACAGTTTAAAAAGTCAGTATTAAAGAAGCAAAGC
The DNA here is from genome assembly GCF_009829155.1 of Mustela erminea. Taxonomy (NCBI): domain Eukaryota; kingdom Metazoa; phylum Chordata; class Mammalia; order Carnivora; family Mustelidae; genus Mustela; species Mustela erminea. Next base: position 8,568,878 of record NC_045618.1, on the reverse strand, counting down.
ACAAGTTTAGAAGACGAAGAAACGAGGGCAATAGCAAAAGGTGAAGTGAGATAAAACGAGAACTGCTAAAAAATATACAAAAGAACACCAAAATTTCAAAGAGATAAAATTTAAAATGGCTTCAACTGAACAAGACACCCTTTTAAGAAAGATAAAATAGTAATTAATTTCTTTAAGGGAAAAAACGAAATACACGTCAAACAGCTGAGAATAGACTAGCTTCAAAGGATGAGCACAAAAAAGAATCCTGATCAGTTAAAAAATTTAGAAATGTAAAGTATCATGATAAAATAGAAAAAGAGGAGCAGAGTACATTCCAAATGATAAAATATGCTAAACTATGCCAAAATGCAAGCAAGTCAAAGCTATAGACTTTAAAAATAAAATTTCAGTATATACAGCAAAAGAATAAAAAAGGCAAAGAAGTAAAGGATTCGTGTGTTCTAGCAAGTCTCCTCGTTTTTGGTGGAGGTTCTTGATGGGCAGAGAGTAGGGTCCTTTGTCTTTGCCAGTGGTCACTGGTTGGTCTTCAAGCACGTGGGAGGAATAGGAGGCCAGGCCCCTCCGTCAGGAGCATTAATTAAGCCTCTGGCAGCAATTAGCCCTCTGAGACATCCAGTTGGACAAGGCTCTAGAGCGGTGTTCCCTCCTGGTCCAGTGGAACTTGGTGGGCCCCCGCCGTGTGCTATTGGCTCTGGAGATCAGGTCTAGGACATTAACGAGTGACTTCTGCCTGCTTGAGGTGCCCAGGATTTCACTAGCAAGCTCTGTCAGCCTAAATGGACGGAAAACAGCTTTGCAAGCCATCTTGAGGGACAGGATCCCGTTTCAGCATGTTCTCATCCAAGTTGGCTCTTTTCTGAAGTCTCTCTTTCCATTGAATTGTCCGGGGACTGATAGAGAATGGAAAGCTTACTAGGTTTAGAGTCATAACTCCTGTGTGTAATCTGGCTCTTCCCCCGACCGACTCAGTTTTCTCTTCTGTTGGAAGAGTAAGGGAATATGCTCCCCATTGACCTGTCTGGGAAAATGTCTCTTAAGCCCATGGCAAATTCAGGCTCAAGGATAAATATTGTAGTTTTTTCCATTACAACTGGTCACACCTAGATATCAGGGGCTTGGTCCAGGTCTTTGGTTGAAAGGTTAATGTGGTCTCAGTCACGGAGCATCCTCCTGCTCTGGACACAGTCATTTTCAGCTCACAGCTGGTTGTTTTGGACTCCCTAATGGCAGGCCAGCTCCTTCTCAGTGACACTCCCATTCATCATCATTACCATTATTTATTATGACTAAAATTACCCTTTTTTTTATATTGCATCTTTCATCATGGAGCTCAAAGCACACCATAGATTATTTGGATCACTCAAACAATTTTGGCTGAAAGGGACTTGGAAACCATAGTGTTATTGTACTGATCGGAAATCCACAAGTCACAGCACACCAATTTCAAAAGACACAAGACTACAATGGACACACAGCAGCTCACAGTTAAAGCCTTAAAAGTCTCAGCTCATGAACCCTTCTTAGAGCCTAGCAGACGTGTGGCTCATCTAACTTCTACTTGAACTTTCTCTGTGACTGACATTGCAATTCAGGGCATGACCATTCCGTTGTACGTAACTGGATGGATATGTATTTCTCTGTGCTCTGATCTTTGCCCTATGAACTTCAAACATTTTATGCAGTCTTACCTTGGGGTGCCCCACAGAGAAAATCGAATCCCCCTTTTACATGCCTTAACTTCCCCGTAGGAAGTCCGCTCTGAGTTTAATATAGTTTACCTAAATGTTGCTTATGTGATAGTGTTTCTGATGAAGATCAGTTCGCTGATTTTCTTCAGATGCATTTTTACTACTAGGCTTCTTAAAGCCTAGTGAACTGCCTTGTGTGTGGTCTGAAGGACAGAGAAGCAAATTTTGCATAAAGACTGGAGAGCCTAAACCCAAGCATGGTACTTAACTTACTGGACTCTACTCTTCTTTCAAAATACTTCACGGGCCCCCGTGGGGTTTGCAAGAATGTGTAAAAGTAGAATAGTTTCCTTTTGTGGTGATGGTAATAGAGCCTCTGAGAATGGCTGAGAGGTTTTGATAATAGTGGTCAGAGAGACAAAGCCAGGATTTTCTAGCAAAAATTTAGTGGGTCTTGCCAAGCCAAAGATCTCTTAGCAACACATGTCTATAGCAGGAAAACAAACTATAAAGATGGGTTCCCAAAGAAACAATCTACCATCTTGCTGGCCTGGTTGTTTATATGGAATTGGGCTGAGTTCTAAGGAATCCAGGAGGATCATTGACTCTTGTCATTCTTTGCTGCCTGGGATAAAAACCAAGGGGTCAACAAATTGGGTCAGTGTGGAAGTGACAATGGTGGCTTGTTCAGGGTCTGAAGTGGGGAGAAGGCAGATGATTGCAGAACATGCAAAAAGTTGGCATGGCATGTAAGGGAAGGGGTTGAAGAGATCTAGCATGGTTTCCAATTTTTGGACTTTTGTTGTTGGGTAGAATGTAGTGACAAAATAATTTTTATGAAGTCAACACACAGCCCAACGTTTTATTCACAGGAGAATCGGAGTATATTGATTCTTAGGATACATACAACTCTACAAACTTGATTTTCTTCTTCCAAGGCCATCGTGGAGCGAAACAACAATAAAGAGCAGAGGGCATACTCTGAGTAAACACACCAAGGTATTAAGAAGTAATAGCTGAATGCTCTAGGGGAAACAAATGAAACTGTAAAAATCAGATAAAAAATCTTGACAATTTAAACTATCTGGGACCATTTAAAGTTAGTGCCAATATTCCTTTACTCCACTGTGGGTTGTAAAGGCTTTATTTTACTACAATAAGAGAACTCACAGACTTTATATAAAAAAAATCATTCAGCACCTTTTATGGGCCAAGAAAGAACCTGTTTGTTTGTTTTTACATAGATTTTCTTATGTAATTATACCTATGGCCCCAAAATGCAGTTCTTCTATCTAATACCTAGATACAAAATCCTGAGGACACAGGGGTGAAATCTTGGGTCCAGTTTCAAAACCTCATGTTACAGAGGCAAACCAGAACTTCTGTCTGTGCTATACCACTTTTCTGTAAGGATTTAAGGGCATTAGAATTTTTTTAAAAAGTGTTCTAGCTAGGAGGGTTCATGTGTATCATTTAGTCCCGGTCCTTCAAATGTTAAGGAAACTGAAATCAGAGAGGTAAAAATGAGTTACCCAGATTAGAAAGTTAGTTCAAAGCAGAAATGGCATGAGAAATTGTCTGAATAATTGAACTACCTGCACATAAACACACCTGTGCCCAAGGTTACGTGGCCGGTTTGTGACAGAGTTGGGGTGTGAACCCACACTGTCTAGCTCCAAAGCCCAGGTGCATTTTGGTCTACCAGCCCTTCCCACCCTTGGCTGGAGATGCAAATAGAGCTTCAGCACTGTTCACAGCTACCATCAGGTGGTCTCTGAAATTAGTCTTATAGGCTTGGGCCTTCATATCCAGTGTGCCTGGGACAAACCAACACACAGCTCTGTAATTTGGGCCTGGGATGAATTAGTTCATTGTCAGTTTTCCTTCATGGGATCTGAATTTCCAGCTTGGCTTTGGCCTTGATGCTATCTTGTCCTGCCAGCCTTCTCCATTGGAGAATATGCCCTTTCTTGTTGCTGCCAGTTTTTGGCTATAGGCAACACCCAGCTAATTTTGAGGGGTTTTTTGTTTTGTTTTGTTTTGTTTTGGTCATGGAACTTACATTCCCCTGCCCACTCCATAGTGTATTTTAATTCAGCTGAGTCTTCAGGATCCCAAAGGGCTGATGATTATCCTTCTTGGGGGGACTTCAGCTTGGGCAGGGCCATGTCCATTCCCTCCTGTTCTGATATGCTTAGGGCTTCCCTCTGATATGATATGACCTCAACTCTCACTTTTTAATGTATTTCACATCTCTTCAATATACTAGCATAGAGCAGTGGTTGTGTCTCAGAATTTTGGATCTCATGGAGCAGTTACATTTGAAAAAAAAATGGGCCATAGGAAGTACGTAATTTTATTATTACTATCTTTTTCAATTTGCACGAGTAAGAATGGAAGATATGCTCTGAGCTCCCTGATAACAGACCAGTGAGAAATCCCACATGGGATGTTCCTGGGATTACCTCTCCACCTGCAGGTGATCACATGAGTGGCCTCGAGGTCTGTGTGCCGGGTCTTCAGATCATGATGTATCAAGGCAGCCTTGCTCTTTGTGCTGTGATACATTGCGCTAGTGTGTCCGTGAACATCCCTGTCAGCGGGAGTAGTATCGTCCTTGACTGCCTTGCTTTTTCCTGTTGTTAAGCATCCCCTGGAACAAGAAAACAGGTCCTGGAACAAGAAAAGATGCCTGAAAAATGGGTCTTTAAGAAAAATAGATAATTCCCCTGGGCTTGCAATTGGTGAAACTCTGGTCTCAACCAGAGGTCATAGAAGAAAGATGGCATGTACCATTTGGAGGAAGCCAAAAGAAGCAATCAGTCCCTTAAGTGGCTACTTGAGAATGAAAACAGCTACACCAATAATCAGTTCCAAATTTCCTGTGAGTAGTCCTCTTCTTTTCCATGATTTAGTAAAGTGTTAATCAGCCTTTTCATCTTGTTTGAGCTGTGCTACGGAGACTGAAAGAAAGTACCTATGCCCAAGACTGGGGGTGGGGATAAGTGGCCATCATGCTTAGAGAAGAAATTCCTAAGGGAACAGTGAAGAAGAAATATAATAGTTATGTTTTCAGAGTTATGCTCAGAAAAATTAGGACAGCAAAAAAAAAAAAATAGCTTTATTTTTTTTCTAATTATAAAAATGATCCACGGTACAGCAAGAGGGTAGATGTTTCTAAAGATGAGATTTGGTTCCCACTGGTGGCAGACATCTAAAAGCTCAAAAAGGGGATGCCGAAGAAGCCAAGAGACTGATAATTGCAGAAGCAGGTCCCACCTGCCAGGGTGAGGGAAGGAGGGGGAAGTGATGGAGGGACCGGAACCCAGGGGCCAGGGGGACGCTATGTAGATCTAGTTTGGTATTTCGAACGCTGAGAAAGGCGTCTGACCTGGCCAGGGCCTCAGTGGCCCAGGGGACACAGATGAGAGGGTGGAAGAGTGTGGAGTGACCTGTGTCTGAATGCCAAGGGGACGTATCTGCCCCCTGCGGTACCCTGTGAGGGCGTCTCGCAGCCTAAGAGGCAGGGCTTGAACCAGATGCCAGCTGCTGCTCTGGTCTCATTAACTGGACTGGAGAGCAGAGACGGTGTCCTTTGCTGTCTTCCCCTGCCTTCTTCCCTCCCTCAAGTGCCTGCTGTTGGCAGAACCTACCAGGAGGCCGACTGGCAAGGGAGTCTGAGCAGGGTAATTTGCAGTTTTAGCTGCCCTGTGGCGGGCCAGAGAGCTCAGAGGTGGCTGGTGAGAAGTGCACACGAAGCATCCATTAGCTGAGCTCCCGACATGCCCTAGCCTCGGGCTGATTACTGTCTACATGTGACTTCTTTGTTTTCAAAAAATAAAATGGTTTCGTTTATGGTTTCCAATGGGGGGGGGGGAAGGCATCATTACTGTAGAAAATTCCAGCGTAGAGAAGAAGCTGAGGGAAGAAATTAAAAAGTACCCAAACTCAGGGCTGCTGCATTGCGTGACTCCAAGGGACATTGTTCACATTATAATCTATGGTAATTACATAGCGCTTCTAGGGTTTGGTAACATGGAGGCCCTTCCCGAATCAGGCTGTCCAGACGTAAATGCTATTGTCAAGTTGGAGAACATTCATTAGCCATTTTTTTGTAAGCTGACAACTCCGGGAATGTCAGCTATTTCTTTAAATATATTTCTGTCTTAAGTAAGATCATATATTTTGTAGTAGAGTTTATAAACGAACATCTTCTGTGGCAAAGAATACAAATAGCATTATTAGTTTTTAAAATGGCTATGTCATAGTATTGACATAATTAATTTTAAACAATTCTCCATTATAAACAGGAGACAGGGAAATATTCTTGTTATTCTCTTGGTGAATTCCTATGGCTGTTTTCTTAAGATAAATTCTCAAGTCTGTTGAGTTGATGCTATGCATATTTTATATTTGAGACATTATTACCAGATTATTTAGAAAAATGTGTAGATAGAGATTCCTACCACCAGTGGGTGAAAGTGCCTGTTCCTCATACCCTTGTCAATACTACATTGTATCAATCCTTTTAATTTGGGGGGGGGGGGTCAATCTGGTAAGATTAAAGTATGATTTTAATTTTAATTTTTATACTTAGGAAAAATTACTCTCATTTTGCAGGTGAAGAGAACACTGAGGCAAAAGTTGAGATGACATACACAGGGTCAACAACGTATCTGATGTTTCAGAGTCCGGGATTAAATTCAGGTTGGCCTGGTTGCAAAGCTCGTGTTCTTCCCACTTGGCTGTGAGCTCTGCTCACGTCCACAGTTCGAGGCAGTCATCTGGGCGACTTACCTCTTGAGTGTTTTTAACATAGAGTCTGGGAGGTAGTAAATGCCTCAGAGATGTTTGTTAACTCTAACCTGAGGTGCACCTCACCTTGCTAAAGTGTTTTAAGGTGTGGACTTCACATAGATCATTGTAGACCAGAGCAAGGGCTCTAAAAAGCTTTGGGCCACTTATGTGAGAAATGAACTGTTGGATATATATTTAGTTAGATATTAGTACTGAGGTGCTGCTGTACTGCCCATAGTGTTTTATTATAGGCTAGATTGCAAGGGGGGATTTGTATCCTACCCCTTTGAGGGGTGGTTCCTGTTGAAGCTGTGGGCACCAAAATTACTTGGTCTTCTTTTCTTCTCTTTGTCTTAATCATCATTCAGTGTCTTGAACAACAACTGAGCACACACTGGGGAGCCTGGTTGATTGTCCAGGCAGTCTCCAAAAGCCTAGGGTTTAATAAGTATGGGGCCTCTGGACCCTCCCTAGCTTGGAGGGTATATGCCCTTAGGCAGGAGTGACTCATTACTTTATGGACTCACTGACCATATTTGGCTTCCAAAACATTGATTTTTCCATGTGCCTGTGGCTGAGTTCTGCAGTGTTTCCTGCAAAGCGAGGGCAGTAGAGCAGGGATCCTTGGTCCAGGATAGAAGTAAGGATGGAGAAAAGCAGGGGGGACCAGTAAAGGCAGAGGGACACTAGCTGTCCCATGGACACCCTCCCCGTAGGTCTGACTGTCTCTCTTCCTCAGCACGGTGCTGTGTCCCCTTCTCTGAGGGCTTGGATGGCCACAAGCTAAAGAGGGTGTCAGGACAAAGGTCTCCATGCTGTGTGGCGTCTGGGAAGCTGAGTGACAGAGTCTCCGTAGTCTGTCCAAATGATGCTGGTGGTCATGATGCCATTCCAGGAGGGGATGTGAGCGCATTACTCTCCTTAAAACTCTCATTCCAGAGTTTCAACTCCAAATTCTTCCTCCAGCTAGGCCAGGGGAATGTGAAGTTTCTGCCGTGGAATCTCCCTGTGGAATGTTTGCTAGCCAGAGATCATATTTCTGAGCAAGTAAAGCTTAGCCTGTGCTAGTCATCCACTGTGTTACCGTGGAGCCCCGCGGCCCTTCCTGGGAGCTGACAGAGGAACGTTAACTTGCAGTCACGTACTTTTCAAATTTAGACCGTTTTGCCAGTTTGCGCTGCTTGTAACAGAGCAGAATGATCAATGGTTGGCTATTTTGGCTCTATTTGTGTTTAGGAAAATTAAAATGTTCTGGACACGGTTGGCAATTTGGATGGAAATATTAGTGTGGGCCTGGTTCTAGCAGGTTTGTGTGTCTCTGCGTAAAGGATCTCTGGGGAGAGATGGGCAAAGAGCATTTAATCTCTTTCTCTTTGCTTTACTTTGCTTATATTTGAAAACAGGGAAAAATGTTATTTTGATCTGGAGGGGATTATTTGGTCTGAGGAACTATAATTTTCTTCCTTTACTTCCTGACTTCACTAGAAACAAGGAGGTCTCAGTCCGTTTTGGATGCTAAGATAGTCTCCTGGAGGGGCACCTGGGTGGTTCAGTCATTAACTGTCTTCAGCTCACATCATGATCCCGGGGTCCTGGGCTTGAGCCCCGCCTCGGGCTCCCTGCTCAGCAGGAAGCCTGCTTCTCCCTCTCTCACTCCCCTGGCTTACATTCCCTTTCTCACTATCTCTGTCAAATAAATAAATAAAATCTTTAAAAAAAAATAAAAAAAGATATTCTCCTAGATACAGAAAGGAACACTTATAGGAATATTTTAATCTCACCAATTTTTTTTTTTTACAACTTTATAAAATGAAGTTACACATTTAAGTTTTTTTTTTTTTTGAAGTTGCAGAAGTGACTTTTTGCCTTGAATTCTTCCCTTGCAAATCTGTCAGTAATTCTGAAATCATGGTCTACTGGGATTTTGTGCGACATCCAAGATTTTCCTTCTAGGATGTAGAAGGGGGAGAGGGATCCACGAAGAACACGGCATTTGGCACAGTTGTGCAGAGCTCTGGACATACAGCACAGAGCAGTGCAGACCTAGAGATCGCTGAGGGTCCTGGTTCTAGAGGGAAATGTGGCATACAAAATCTTGCAGATGAACTTGTTCATAGAGATCAACATGAAAATTATTTGCTCTGGGAACGCTTAAGGTCCTGCTGCTAAGTCATTTGCATAGTGTTCAATGATGCATGGTGCTAGGGCCAGGGCGTTGTGGGAGAGCTTTCCCAAGGGCTTCCTTGCCCACACCCGTTCCTACATACAGAGGGGAGTCAGGAGCTTGAGTACTCCATTTGCCTTTCTCAGACATTGCGGTTCTGAACAAATATTACTATTTATTATTCCTAAATTTAGGGTTATTAATTATATCAGCATAAACCTAATTTATGCCATCATAAACAGCAATAATAAATGCTGCCAAATGCTAATACCCAGCTCTTGCCAACTGTGCCTGTAGTTGATGGGTTTCCACCCCCCCTCACTTCCCAGAAGCATTAAATTAAAAATGATTCAATGTTGCAGAATCATTGATCAAGTTGGGGCTGAGGCTCTTGGGGAAATGTGCTTGTTTGTTAAATGCTGTGCTCCCTCATTGGCTGGGCCTCTTCGGATCTCTGTCTGCGCTCTGGTGTTTCTGTATTCCTTCCCCGGAGGAAGAAATGGGACCGGGATGCAGGCCGGGAGGGAGGTAGACAAACATCCATTCTTCCTTCTCAGTTTCCCCTTCAGACTTCTCTCTTCCCAGTGTCCCTTGCCTAACACTTTCTTTCAACATACACTTAGAAGTCTTTATAAAGCAATCCCTTGGGGATAATACAGATGTATTATTTCTCAATTCCCATCACATCTACCGTGTACTTAGTGATGTATGTTCCATGCTCCCTGAAACACATGAGAGTCTCTATCTGGAGAATAGGAGGCACAGCTCTGACTAGCCCCCCCGCCCCCGCCTCTAATACTGTGTGTACTGTTCCTTCTGCCATTTACTCTTGGGGTGCTCTGCTTTGGGGAAGTAAGAGGAGATCCAGTCCCCTTGTTATCAGAGTCTTAATAAGATCTCACTGCCTTTCTCAAAGGAAACGATTTGTGCTTTTCCTGGTTTTGCTGACTTTCTTTATTTTGCTTCATCTGGGATGATTGTGATCATGATTCAGTATAAGGAATTCCTCCTGGGCAATCAGAAGGCCCAGGCTTTGGTCGGGGTTAGCCTCTTTCCACCCACGTGGCTTTGGACAAATCACTTAACCTCTGCACTCTTATTTCTTCAACTTACTAAGAGGTCAGTAAGCCCTAACCATGGTGCCTCCCTTGATTAGTGTCTCGATCAAATACGTAGTACTTGAAACTGTCTGAAAATACAAAAGTAAAGGTCCCTCCGGTTGTATTCTGATGCTTGGATTTCAATGTGAGCCATGCAAAGCTCTTCTCAGTAGTTGAGACAAACAGGCTTAATGATTTCCTACTTCCATTTCTCAGTTTCTCAAAGATATCCAAGATAAGATATGGCAGTGGGATAGAAATTCTGCAGAGGGAGGGACAAGGTCAAAGATGAAAAAGGTGAAAAAGACTTCCTTATTTTATACATAATATATATAACTTATCATACTATATAGTATATATAATATTTATCTTAATATAATATATGTATTTTAGATATATAATATTTTACTAAAGCTTTGCTTGTCCTTGTGATTGTGATTTTAAAATTATGGAGAAGGTGTAGGACTGAATAAATTTTATAATATATATAGCAGTAGAGAAAGCTTGGAGTTGGAAGAATCCAGCCAGTGCCTTTTCCCCTCCTCATGCTTACTCTTTTTTTAAGATTTATATATTTATTCCAGAGAGAGAGAGAGTGGGCATGAGTCAGGGGAAGGGCAGAGGGAACGAATCCTCAAACAGACTCCGCAGATGATCTCAGAATCCTCTGTGCCTGGATGGGGGGCTCAGACTCACTACCCATGAGATCATGACCTGATCTGAAACCAAGAGTAAGCTGCCTAAGCAGCTGAGCCACCCAGGCTCCCCTCCTCATGCTCGCCCTTTAAATAGATCTAGTTGTCCCATTGGAATGGACGAAAGCCTGGCTTCTTGCCTTTTAGAAGCCTGTGTACAGTCAGCTGCAGGACATCTCACATAGTGTTTCAGGGTGTCTGTCATGAACAGTGTTTGTGGTTGGTGGAACGGGTCTTCTTCTCAGCCTGCAGAGAGACTCCCTGGTGTACCTAGCCTGGGTATCACAGCCTTATGGCCCCCCCGCCCCCATCTATCCCTGGGAGCCCTGATTCCTAGGAAAGTGCGCCCCATCAGGAACCAGAAGGAATTGCACCTGTCAGGCTGCCCTGGGGAAGAGTCTGGGGCCACAGGCTCTCCAGTTCTGGGTCCTTCCGCCTGCAGGCCCTCGTTTATAAACAGGAAAGTCGAACGCATCGCATTAGCCTTGGCAATGTGGAGCCACCCTCCCTGGCCCGACTTCCATGGTGTCTTTTCCTCAATTATTTATCTCTCTGAGCCACCTAGCCCTTCTGAATTATTAGCCTTCTTCCTTCATTGCCCCGCTTCCTTCTTGCAAATATGCTCCTATACATCTTCACTCCGTAGGAAACACTTTCTTTTCTATTTACAGCTTCTCCCTGCTCCCCACCCCTCCCCCTGGCCCAATAATGGCCAAGGAGATAAATAAGAAACATAACTCTTTTTGGCTATTGTTTTTTTTTCTTACTCTGCACGGTAATATATATAATAACAAGAAAACAAATCTTATTACTAAAGTAATTACAATAAATAAAAAATAACCGAGAGTGAGGCCTAAGGAAGGGGCACATCAGGGGAGTGATTGCGACAGGATTTTAAAAATTTAATTTACTAGTGCCAGTCTCACCGCTCTGTGGATGCCTCCCTTAGGAGATTGTGTCTAATTAGAGAGGGTTGTTATTGCTCTTTGGATATATACCCACCCCTGGTTGACTTATACTTGGGCTTTTAAAGGCAGATTCTGGCCCGAGGAATCCCTTGAGAAATTCCCTTGTCAGCAGCCCCATGCTGGGAACAGCACCATTTAGCATGTTATGGTTGTATCATCATCAAAGCTTGGGATTGCAAAGAATTGCTTGGCTTGCTTCCCCGTGACTGTAGATAATCTTCCCCTTAACCATCCAAACAGATGGGTATCCCCCCTGACATTTGTGAATCCGAGTAGAGGTCGCTGTGAATCCCTTTGTCAAATAGGCTGGTGCTGACCAGTTCTTAGAGCTCAAATGCTTCTCCGTGTAGTCAATCTAATTTTATCTGCAAGTGATTTCTGTCCATTTGTTCTTGCGTGGTCCGCAGTAGAAATGGGAACAGTTGTTTTTCTTCGTTAAGTCTGACTATCATTCTGTTTATGAGAGCCATCTTTCTGAGTCCTTTTGAAAAGCTCCTTATTTGAGTTTCACTCTCCTCTTTAACCTGAAGCATGTATGGTTTGCAGTTAGTCTCAACACGTGGCATTTTTTAACGATAATGTAATCGTCACTGGGTGGTTTTCATGTCAGGCTTGAATGTGGAAGGCAGACTGGGCAGGGGTAGAACAGCCTAGCCAGGCTTCTCGGCAACATGTCGGCATCCTCCCAAGCCCAGGCACACTTACTAATGCATTATGGGCGGCTGTGCTCTCCTCGCTTACTCTGGCCGATTGGTCTTAGTCATCCACACACCTGAAATCTGGGACAAACGCACAGTGTACTTATTCTTATTTATTTATTTTTTTATGTCATTCCACCTCCTCTCCTGACTATCACCATCACCACCATGTCCCATGTCCATGATCACAACTGACATCAATGACAAGAAAATGGCCAGTATTGCTGAGTGCGTAACATGTGCTTGAAAAGGTGTAACATTTCACACCCACCACCTCTGTTAGTCCTCACGACAGCTCTGTGGTATGTACTAATGTGACTTCAGTCAGGAGGAAACTCATATTTTCAGGGCAAAATAAATGTCTCAGTGATGTAGGAAAGACATTAGCGTTCAAAGCCAATGGTCAGGAAAGAATTCTTAAGATGTCTTTGGTGCAAAAATGTGGTTTTATTAAAGCACAGGGATGGGACCCCTGGACAGAAAGAGCTGCACTGGGGTCATGAGGAGTGGCCCATTATGTACTTCCAAGTTGGGAGGCAGTTAGGGAGAGCCTAAGTCCCTAAGGAATTTTGGAAACAAGGGAAGTGGAGGGGACTAGCTATTGTTGGGGAAAAGGTCTTTTAATACTGTCTAATAAAATCTTAGTCATGAGACCCTTCAGATGTATATCAGTGGGCCATATGTTTGGGGGATGGTGGACAACATTTATCTTGGGGGTTTAGAGATAAAGGGAATTTCCAAAGGAATTTTTTTATGTTAGAGTAGGTTTACAGGATCCTGGGGTGGGGAGGGTGGGCTGTCAGGCTAGGACTAGGATTGCCTTTTGCCCTTAGCAAAGTGTCAGCATTGAGGCAGTTGAGTCCCTAGAGGTATGTCGTTCTGCCTATTTCAAAGACTTGTTAATAGGCTGTAGGTAGTAAGGAAAGGTAATTTCTCTTCTGCCTTTGTTTCCCACATCATAAGGGCATATAGAGCACAGAGATTGGGTGAAGAGGGTAATGAATTTCTGTGTGTATGTGTGTGTGTGTGTGTGTGTGTGTGTGTGTATGATTTTAGAACCCACCGACTCAACCCACCGACTCATCACTGCATATAGTATGCAGGAAATCAGAAGGTGGTAGAATCCTATAAAATTAACATTGGAAAGGCTCTTGCATTTCAAAAATCTAGACCTGTCCCCTCTCCAGAGAAGAGACAAAAAAGATGCCCAGTAAGCTTCAGTTAGGTTTTTAAATTCTCACAGTGTTAGAGCTGAATTGAGAAGCCAGCCCTCTCCCACTGAATGGCCACTGAGTAGAAGGATAACATATTTGCAAACTGTGCAGATGTTACTCATAATCATGCATGTAAAGTAAAGGGCTTTCTTAAGACAGAATGGGAAGTTCTGCACAGAAAAGGATAAAGTCGTTAGAAACACTTCAGTCCAGTCTGTCTGAGATGGCTTCTCAGAAGCAGTCAGACATCAAAGAGTTTTAAAAGGGGAGGGAGAAGTCCTTGGAAGTGGTGAAGGTTTCTCCAGGCTAGCATTTCCCAAACTGGTTCTGAGGGACACTAGCAGATTGGTACTAATAGATGTTTCTCTCTCTCTCTCTCTCTCTCTCTCTCACACACACACAAAGAGTGCTTGGGTTGGAAACCACATTTCAAATTTCATATAAATAGACTTCTTTATTGCATAACATACCAGTTGTGTTGAAATATTAAGGTGCCTGGAGACTTTCTCATCGGGGATGGAATTTGTGACATTTACTGAATTTACTTGAACAGGGTCACATTTGTTGATGTGTATCTAGAATAGCTGGAGGATTATTAGTGATCCTTCAACTTGGGAAGTACTGCTCCAGGCTGTTAAGTGAGATGCAGACATTAAATGAAGCCTCCTTATAAAGAAGTGCATTACCTTTGTGGCTAAGGACATGGATTCTGAAGCCGGATTGCCTGGGTTTACCACTGATTAGCTGTGTGACCTTAGACAAGCACCAGGCATGGGTTGGGTTATCTCTGAAATGAGGGTTTGCTGTAGGATGTTTACTGTAGCATGTCCTTGGGGATGGGGGAAGCCGAATCAGGCACAGGGTAGAGTTGGATGTAACACGGTTATCACAGAGGTTGCAGCTGGCCAGTGAGGAACTCTGTAGCTAGGAAGGTCTTTCAGTGTCCTGGATTAAGGCAAGTAGACTCAATCTGTCTTCCGTACGTCCCACCAGCTGCACAGTCACTGAATATGTACTGCCTCTAGAGAAGGGGCACCGACTTGCACAAGAAGGTCCTTTTTTAAAAATTCAGTTTATTCATTTATTTCTTTTAAAATTAAATTTATTTATTTTCAGCATAACAGTATTCATTATTTTTGCACCACACCCAGTGCTCCATGCAATCTGTGCCCTCTATAATACCCACCACCTGGCACCCCAACCTCCCACCCCCCCGCCACTTCAAACCGCTCAGATTGTTTTTCAGAGTCCATAGTCTCTCATGATTCACCTCCCCTTCCAATTTACCCCAACTCCCTTCTCCTCTCTAACACCCCATGTCCTCCATGCTATTTGTTATGCTTCTCAAATAAGTGAAACCATATGATAGTTGACTCTCTCTGCTTGGCTTGGCTTATTTCACTCAGCATAATCTCTTCCAGTCCCGTCCATGTTGCTACAAAAGTTGGGTATTCATCCTTTCTGATGGAGGCATAATACTCCATAGTGTATATGGACCACATTTTCCTTATCCATTCGTCCGTTGAAGGGTATCTTGGTTCTTTCCATAGTTTGGCGACCATGGCCATTGCTGCTATAAACATCGGGGTACAGATGGCCCTTCTTTTCACTACATCTGTATCTTCAACAAAACAGGAAAAAATATACAGTGGAAAAAAGACAGTCTCTTCAATAAATGGTGCTGGGAAAACTGGACAGCTATATGTAGAAGAATGAAACTCGATCATTCTCTTACACTGTACACAAAGATAAACTCAAAATGGATAAAAGACCACAACGTGAGACAGGAATCCATCAGAATCCTAGAGGAGAACATAGGCAGTAATCTCTTCGATATCAGCCACAGCAACTTTCAAGATATGTCTCCAAAGGCAAAGGAAACAAAAGCAAAAATAAACTTTTGGGACTTCATCAAAACCAAAAGCTTCTGCACAGCAAAGGAAACAGTCAAGAAAAACAAAGAGGCAACCCATGGAATGGGAGAAGATATTTGCAGATGACAGTACAGACAAAAGGTTGATATCCAGGATCTATAATGAACTCCTCAAACTCAACACACACAAGACAGGCAATCATATAAAAAAAAATGGGCATAAGATATGAACAGACACTTCTCCAATGAAGACATACAAATGGCTATCAGACACATGAAAAAATGTTCATCATCACTAACCCTCAGGGAGATTCAAATTAAAACCACATTGAGATATCACCTTACACCAGTTAGAATGGCCAAAATCAACAAGACAGGAAACAACATGTGTTGGAGGGGATGTGGAGAAAGGGGAACCCTCTTACACTGTTGGTGGGAATGCAAGTCGGTGCAGCCTCTTTGGAAAACAGTGTGGAGATTCCTCAAGAAATTAAAAATAGAACTTCCCTATGACCCTGCAATTGCAAAAGAAGTTCCTTTTGTCTGAGGACAACTCTTTTCTTTTTCTTTTTAAGATTTTATTTATTTGTTTGAGAGAGAGAGAGAGAGAGAGAGAGAGAGAGAATGAGCACAAGGAGGGAGGAAGGAGCTGAGAGAGCAGGAGACAGACCCCCTGTTGCACAGGGAGCCCAATGTGGGGCTCGATCTCAGGACCCGGGGCTCGTCACCTGAGTCAAAGGCAGACACTTAACCAATTGAGCCAGCCAGATGTTCCTGAGGACAGTTCTGCAGGGAGGTACTCAGCTGTGAGCCTTAGCATCTGTGGAATGAGTTATCTGGTCCTAAAGGGGCACTTGGAGGGATACAGCACAGCATCCACTTTGCTTTCCTTTCCTAGTCCGTGAAATGGGAACAGCAGGAGTATCTTAATAAGGTCATTGTGAATGAAATGAGTTCTTACCCAATGTGCCTGATACTTACTAATGCCATATGTGGTCCAAAAAGATCAAAAATCGGATAAATACCTAAGATAGATGCGAGCTGCTTACCCTGGAATTCGCAATTATAGTTGAGCCAGTGAAAACTGGAAGAACAAAGGTAATACATTTTTTACTTGCAGTGAGTTAAAAACTATTTTAGTGCCTGTATGCAACCACAGACTCACACCAGTAGGCCCTTTCATAGCTTTCATAGGCTGTGATGGAGAGGCCTGTACTGTGTCTTCTGCTGTGTTCTCTCCCTAATATTGTAAGTATCTGATGAGAGCAGACTAGGCCATCAGAAGGCACTCCCTCAGACAGCCCATGTGTTTGGTTAAAAAAAAAATACAATCCAGGCCAAGATGCGAATTGAGTAGAGATTGCTAAATATTGATCAGTGCCGACAAAGTTGATTGTGATGTTGCCCTGATCTGAAAGGAACTGTGTCCATGGACGAGATGGCCCCTCCTACAATTGATGTCAGAAGATTTGATGCTAGAGATGAACTGAGATCTTTTCCTAAGTGCGGTGTTAAGTGAAAACATCCAAAGCCTGGTCTGTACTTTTCCAATGTCGAGGCAAAGAATTCCAGTGTTTATGAGTCCTGGTTGAGCTGGGCCTCTCTCCAGAAGGAGACAGCAGCACATTAATGCCCATCATTTGTAGTAGTAATTCTGGAAATTCAGACAGCAGGACTCCCTTCAACAGTAATCAAGGGCATAGAAGTCCATCTGATCTAATGTGGGGGAGAATTTTTTTTTTAATCTAATTCAACATCTAGCTATTAATCTAGTCATCTTGACACTGAATTACTGGATGTTCTAACTCAGTGGATTTGGCCACTGAGAGAGTTAGTTTATAATGCATGTAGTGCAATGGATAGCCTCTGAAAAACAGCTTCTTCTCCTAGGGTAGGTCATTAAAGGTATCACACGGTATAAAATAGATTATATATCTAGAAGAGTATTCAGAATCATTTGATTCAGCCTAGTATTCCATTGCACAGAGAAAGAAATAGGCTTGGAGTTTTGATGCTCCTTATAAAAGTTTACCCAGTTTCCTAGCATAGATGACATTAAGGCAAAACACAATTGAATTTCCAATTTACTGATATTTCCAAGAATGCAATTTCTTTTGGGTGGACTTTTTATCCCTAATAGATGATTCCACAGAAGAAGATAGTCTGAGTTATTGATGAATGTATTTCTGTGACTTGATCATAGTACCATGGGGTCCTAAGGAATCTTAGCATTTAGTTACACCTCCCATCCTGGGCTTGAATCCCTTTATGGCATTTCTGCCATGTATCCAGACAGTTTGTGCCACCGTGTGCCAATAGCTTGTGAACTTGTTTTCTGTCTTGGGTACTTACACCATTAATGGTAGTCCCATTGGGAAGTCATTTCCTGAACTATGGTAAAATAGGTCTCCTTGGAATTTCTACCCTTGATGCCATAAAGAATAAGTTAAGGCACTCCCCTTTGGACCTATGCATAATTGAAGACTGTCTCCATGTTCCTCCCATGTGTCTTCCTTTCTCCTAGGTAAGCATCTAGTTTCTTCCACTGCATTTGTGATATGTTTTTGTGTTCTTCTACTGCCCTGATTACTCTCTGAACTATCTTACTCATTCATTCAATAAAAGTTTATTGAACATCTGGTAAGAGACGTTTGTGAACCTGTGGATATAATGATGAACACAGCAAGCTGTTCACAGAGTAGAGGCAGAAATAGTTTAAAAACAGAACAAGATAGTGTCAGAAGTGATTTGATGGCTGTTAATGCCACAGATGCCCAGAGAAAGGGTGCCTCACTTAACCCTGGGGTCAGGAACAACTTCCTGTGCCATCTGCATTGAGAGCTGAAAGAAGAGTTAGCCAGGAGCAAAGCATATGTGAGTTGGTAGAGGTAAGCGGTATGAGAGCTTTCTATAGAAGAAACTAGCATCCACATCCCTTTGAAGACGGGATTCCCGGATGACCGCCATTATCATTCTGAAAACCCAAATGCTATTCATGAAGCCTGTAGCATGAAGCATGAAGCTCTTTTGATGGCCTAATCACATTGCTAACTCATTTTTCATTTGGTGTCCAGCAAAGTCCCCAAGTCCCTTTTCATACTAATTGCCATCAGAATGAATGTTTCCTGCTGATTTCGCTGCGTGGCTGATCCAATAGGACCAACTGCTTGCACTACACTTACCTCAATTTCATCCAGTTGGATTTCATTCTTATGAGACCACTTTGGATCTTGACTCTGCCATTCATCTCACTTGGCTACCTCCTTATGTAATGCAGCCTTCAGTGCTGACAAGAATTTCTATAGTCTTTTTACCATGTCATTGATACATTTGTTGAACTTGAGTGAACCAAGGACCATATCCTAGAGTACATATCACCAAAGACATAGATGCATTTAGTTATGATCATTCAACCATTTTCCAATCTATTTTACTGCTGCCATCGAACCTATATTTCTTTATGTAACATGCAAGGGTATTTTGGGAGATTCTTGCAAATTCCTGCTGAAGGTGTGTTAAACTCTGTCTCCTTATCTAATAACCTGTCAAAGTGTGAAATGAGGTTGGGCTGGCACAGCTGGAAGGATTCACAAAGTTCTTCTTGGTGATCAGGGATGGTTTCTATGATTTCCGCTTCCTTTTCCAGGCAACCCCAAACTACCCCCCCACCCCAGTATGTTCCAGAATCAAGCTGACGATTTCCTTGCCTCTTCTCATTTTCAAAAATGGAGGGGTATCTGCCAAAAAATCTCCAATCTGGTTATTCAGAGTTGTTAGTAGATCACTGATCTTGCCTCAGGCTAACGGTGGGCTTAGCCAGAGTCTTTGTAAAGGGAGGAGGAGACCGCACCTCCTGATTTTGGGGTGACTCAGATTTCCTGGGGGCACCTCTCCCACTCGGGAGCTTACAGTTCTTCATCTTTCCTGTCCCGGAACAGACCATTCGCCATTCTTGTCAGGATGATTTAGTCTGGAGGCGTGAGAACTGCAGTGCTCTTGACCTTACCTCACGGAACTGATATGATACTCATGGGTCAGAATCATTGTGGCTTCAGGTGTTTTAATCTAGAAACTTCTTTATTTTACTTCTGTTGACTTTCATGCTCTTTTGTACCAACAGAGTTCCCTCCTGGATATGATTAGATCATAGATTATAAAGATTGTCTCATTCTTTTTTTGATAGTATGACACATTACGAAAAATATGTCCAGTGTATTTTAGGCACTTTTTAATGCGAAAATGTTTTCCACATGTGGTAGGCTTGATAGAGTAGATAGCAAAATTCCCATTAATGTAACTTGGGAAGTGACTTTAAGTCAGTGATTCCTGCATAGTGTGAGAGACTTTTTCTACAAACGTGTTAACTTTTTCAATGAAAATTCTGGTATTTTATAGCTGATTTTCAAATATAGTTGATCATCAGAATGCCCCAAGGAGCTTGGTAAAAGCTAGAATCCAGGGTCACCTCTGTGGAATTTCTGATTCAGGAGGGAGATGGGGCCTAGAAGTTTTTTGTTTTTTGTTTTTTTAAGATTTTATTTATTTATTTGAGAGAGAGAGAGAGAGAGACAGAGTGAGAGAGCATGAGAGGGGAGGTCAGAGGGAAAGCAGACTTCCCCTGGAGCTGGGAGCCTGATGTGGGACTTGATCCCGGGACTCTGGGATCATGACCTGAGCCGAAGGCAGTCGCTTAACCAGCTGAGCCACACTGGCGGCCCGCAAGTTTGTATTTTTAATACACTAGGTAATTCTGAAAATAGGCCAGTTGTATGCTACTTGTCTGTGGAATCATTCTGACTGTCGCGCTGTCAGATGATTATGGAGAAAGGCTGCTGCCATGGGCGTGTGTGTGTGTGTGTGTGTGCACGTGCGTGCATGCTTGTGAGGGAGAGAGAGAAAAAACACAAAAAATAGCGCACACAAAGAGAACTCACCAAGAGAAACTGGAAGGAGCCTCCTCCAGAGGAGAGGCAGTAAATGCCTTTTTAAAGCATCCCATAGAGAGTTCCACCACATCTCTGTTCTGCCGTAGAACATTGTAACAGAATACACGGGGTAGAAAATAGGAACCAATAAAGAAATAAAATCAGCTAAGACTCTGTACTCAGAGCTTGAACATTAAAGCTTTGTAAATAGAAGGACCCAGAATTCTCTGAGATTGATGTCAGAGCCCTTATAGGAGGGCCTGTCTGTTTTGCCCCAGGCAGAGGCCAGGCAAATCAGCATCCGGTACAAGAAAGGTGAGTGGACCACCTAGAACCAACTTCAGTTTCACCAAAGAAGGCGTTCTAACAGATCCGGGACAAAGAAGATCTCCTCCGCCAGCTTTCACCTGTTCTTTTGTAAAGCAGGGTGGCAGGTCATCCTAACTGGAGAATTGTATCATTGTTTGTAAGTGTCTACTTAAGCAAATGGTTGGCCTGTAAAATATCTCCTGTGCATCAGCCATTTGCTGAGGTGAACCCAGAAGTGAGTTGCACATGGTCCCACAGTGTTGGTTCATTCACATACGCACAGCATTGCCTACAGTGCTTTGGTCCTGATTAAGAGGGTTCCTTCAGGGGCTCCCCACCTGAGCCAGCTAGAACCAGCTGATGACTGAGGGCTCCAGGATGGTGGGCAGAGTGGCCAGTGGAAGGGAGCTCTGTGTCTGCTGAATGCACCCAAAGGAGGGGGGCTCTGCTCTTGAGAACACAATGCAATAGAAAAGCACACACCAGTGGAAATCCTCCCCGAAGCCTGTACTAAAGGCCCACGTGGGGCTTCCTAGGTCTTCATGTTCTCTGTTTTGTTATATACTTTGTCTTTATTTTATTTTGTTTGGGTCCAGCGGTGATCATTTAAAGAGAGAAATTCATTCATGTTTTCTTTGTCACCGCATTACTCTGTTTTTGACCGAGTGGGCAAGTCAGTACGGGGATAGACACTGCATAGAAATATTTTTCATGGGGAGAAGGAAGAAGAGGAACATTTCATGGAATGAAATTATAAAAGCTTCATTTTGTAAGGGAGATGACAAATGTGCTAGACCTTTTTGTAACATCCATAACCAAGAAACAGAAATTGCATAGGGATGAATATTAGTGTCTTTCATAAGATATTTTAGTACATACTGGATCCCATTAATTAGGCAATATTTCTAGAAGTTTGAAACTAGGACATCTCCAGAGTCCTAAATGACATTTCCAACTTTATGCTGCCATTCTGTGTCTTTTATGTTGTTTTATTTTTTTCTTTCAGTCTATTGTAAGCATTTAGACCTATAATTTATCATAAAGCAGTGCAATTTGATACATAGTTAGTGAGAGTGACCATTCATATGGTTTGGATAATTTATGCCAGTTTTCACGGGGCAGTTTATATCTGGTTTCCCAGTGTAATCATTCAGTATATATCCTTTTATTCTCAAAAGTGTGGATGATAGGTCACGTGACCATATTAAAAGGCAGTACCAGAGAAACCAACTTATTAGAATTTAACTGTGGCATTCGCAGTTTCTTTGCTTGGTTGGATTTACTCTTCGAGAAGCTGTGTCTTCTCCAAGAATTGAAACTCCTGCTCCAGAACTTTTCTTGGGACCCAAACCTGGTGAACATAACAGCACTAGTTGGCCAAGCATATAGATGTAGACCCTCTCCATTGTTTCTTATTCTTTCTTATTCTTGACCTTATAGACAGAAGTAACACAAAATAGAGGCAGGGGCTATCTGAAACCCTTTCTTGCCTTGTGATTAAATAACTCTGCCCTTTTGGGGGCTTATGCTCTCAGCTATCACTGAAAGGAAAAAAAGACATTAAAAGACTCATCTTCAGGGCACCTGGGTGGCTCAGTCAGTTAAGCATCTGCCTTCAGCTCATCATGATCCCAGATTCCTGGGATGGAGCCCTGCATCAGGCTCCTTGCTGAGTGGGAATCCTGCTTCTCCCTCTGCCTGCCACTCCCCCTGCTTGTGCACTCTTTCTCCTAGTCAAAGAAATAAATAAAAATCTTTATTTTAAAAGATAAGGCCCATCCTCCAGGCGTTCCTGATTGTTCCATGTGTTCCAGAGGAGGTAGTCTTTTTGAGAGCAATGAGGTGGAGCGAGAAACAGAGTGGATCTAGGAGGGCAGGCATGGTTGCTGACTTCAGAGAAGGTTCTGGAAACAGTGTTCTTCTGCTTCACAAAGCCATTGTAAAGGGTACCCAGTGACTAGATCTTGAGAACCTTAGGTCTGGAATAGAAAGCAGGGTGGTCTCTCTGTTGGGAGGTTTCTGTCTTACTGGGAAAACAGACAGGCAGGTCCGTCTCCAACGAGCAGCTTAAAACTTGTCAAATGTAGCAGCTTCACCTACGCCTTCCTC
The DNA here is from genome assembly GCF_009829155.1 of Mustela erminea. Lineage (NCBI taxonomy): Eukaryota > Metazoa > Chordata > Mammalia > Carnivora > Mustelidae > Mustela > Mustela erminea. The sequence continues at coordinate 8,546,335 of NC_045618.1, read as the reverse complement.
CTGGGCCAGCCTTGTGGCCAAGCTATATGGGGTGGGTCCATTTTACCCCAGTGAAATTGGGAAAAAAACAAATAAACTCTAAAACTCCATGTTTGCAACATAGATATGATGAATAGAAGAGGAAGGCTTTTTCTTTGAAAGTTAAAGTTTTAAAAAAAATGCATTGAGCATAATAGACTGTCAGCCACACTATCAAACCTAAAATTATAGTGGGCACGGCAGACTCACGATGGAAATTTGACAGATAGGGCAACAGCCAAGTGTTGCACAAACGCTGCCTGGGATCATAACTTCAATTCATCTCCGAGGAATCAGCATGAAAGGTCTCTTCTCCCGGATACTCATGGCCCTATAATTTCAGGCTCTGTTCTCACCATGTGGGTGACTACAACCTTGAACTGTGTCAACATTTTTCATTTTATTTCAGGCAAATGAATTCCTCACTGGACATGTTGTTTGTGCAATCAGGCATCCTTCTTATCCTGGCCTCTGAGCTTTGCTGCTTATAATGCCAAGATAGCCAGAGATATAAATAAAAAGGGATGAAAGAAAAACCCATGTTGCAACCAACAGCAATAATATATTGACTGTGATGAATCTTTGCTCTTGTCCACATACTGGCAAGTGGTTTGGTTAGCTCTTTAGCTTTCAAAAGTCAGGGTTGGGGCTGTTCTTCTGGGAGATCCTCACAACGAAATCCAGCTTATTTCAATTCCAGCATTTTGTACTTGGAAATAGAGTGTCAGCTTTGACTTATCCCGTCTTTGAGCTTCCAAGACACTGCAAACTAAAGCATAGTATTATTATTGTATATTGGGAGAGTACTTACAAAATGAAAGACGTTATTTTAGTAATTAGGTTTTAGTTGGGATATATATAGGATGTTTTTGATATAGGGTTTGCTTAGCACCCCAAGAGGCAGAATTCAGTGATTGAAGATGTGTGTGTGTGTGCGTGTGTGTGTATTTTCCAAGTGCTAGACACTGTTCTGTGTCTCAGGGAAGCAGAGACATAATGTTGTCCTAAAAACCACACAGTCAAGCTGGAGAGTCAGACCCAGAAGAACTAATCACCACATGTTTTAATGGATGCGTCAGTTAAGTTGTGGAAGCAAAGAGGCACACAGAGAATTAATTTTGCTGCAGAGGCACACCAGAAGTACCCCTGTTTATAGGTGGTAATTAGGGTTTTAAGCTGGACTTTCAAAGAAAACGGACTTTATAGGATTTATGAGGAAGTGAGATTGGATTATAGTTTAGCTTTGTGTTACGTGTCTTCTAAAAAAAGAATCTTGGTGCGGGTGTTTACAATGTGACAGAAACAGTGTCAGGCACTTCATATTACAAGAGCCTATTTAATTCTCATGACAGTTCCATGGGGAGGTAATGTTGAAATCCCTTTGTGCAGGCGAGGCAAGGGACACTCAGAAAGGTTAAGTAACTTACTCAAGGTCACACAGCTTTTGAGTGGTGGAGCTGGGAATCGAACCTGGTCTGTCTGACCGCAGAGTCCAGCGCATAGTGACCGCTCTGCTGTGATGGGATTTTTCACTCACCACACTTATATTACCAGTATTTGAACAGCACCTTTTTGCTTAAAGACAGTGGTCTTATTAATTAGTTCACTGTATTTGAACCCGCCCCTAGGAACCCACTTTCCAGAACTGAGGCTGACACGAAGTCAGTGGAGCATAGTGCCTAGTTCGGAATATGGGGCTATCCATTTCTGTGACTGTTTCCCTACTAGAGCAGTCTTGGAAAAGTGGTTTTTCACTGCTAGAGCGATCTTGGAAAAGTCAGATGGCTCTATTTCCTCATCTGTAAAATGAATGTAAGGAAAGAGTCTTTAGGAAGGTTAAAGGAAAGGACATTCACTGGGTGGCTTTCAGTGGTGCCTGGCACCTAGTGAGCAATTCAGGGAGGCAGTGGTTACTGTATAAATTTCTAAGTAATTTGTACTCCAGCGGCTCCCATGATTCCCACCTTGTCAGGAAAGCCGTCCTCAGAGTCCGCTCTGGTCTCACTCAGTCCTAGAGAGGGGAAGAACTGCTTGTGAGACCTCTCTATAACCAGACTGACCTTCATCCTAATTAGCCTTAGTTAATATGATTCTCTATCACTTTATTACTAATTCTGGGTGTTTATGCGGTGTCGGCCAAGCCATAGGATTCTGCATGCATTTTAAAATGTTAATGCTCATCTAATAGACTGTGTCGGCTTGGGGGCTGAACTGGGGTAATTATATTAGAGCCCTGCTCTGGGGCTGGCAAGTGTGACCTCCCTCTCTGTCTTCCTAGGAGCTGCCTTCCATGACACCCCCCGCCCCTCAGCTGAGACTCCTGGTTGCCTTGACTTGGGGCAGGCAGTTGTATTTTTTGTTGTTGTTTTTGTTACTTGGAGAGTGAGCAAGTGGTGGGGGCGGGGAGGGGGCAGAGGGGAAGAATTTCAAGCAGAGTCCCTGCCTAGCGCAGAGCCCTATGCCAGCTTGATCTTACATCCCTGAGATGATGATGTGAGCCGAAGTCAAGAGCCAGATGCTGGGCTGACTGAGTGCACCAGGCGCCCCCCACTCCAGACATTTTTAAATAACCTCAGACTGCTTCCCATCCCTCCAGCGGGTCTGAATGTGCCAGGGCCGACCCTGGGAGTCCCAAATCTCCTCTCCAGCCAGTGTGGGACTCAGGGACTCACCTCTTATCCTCCCCTCCTGCGCCTAAGTTGGGGTCCTCGGTGCTTCTTGCCCACCCCACTCCCCGACCCCTGCGGCTTCCAGAACAGGGCTTTTTCACTTTGTGGATCAGGATTTCATTTGTCCAGGACCCAACTCGGGCTTTCCCAGGCATTCAACCTCCCAACAAAGGACTGTGTGCTTGGCAAATCGCAGGTAATATAAACTGATGTTCATACATTATTAGCTGAAGTCCACACTTTATTCAGATGCCCTTAGTTTTTACCTAATGCTTTTTTTTTTTCTTTTGGTCCTAGGATCCCACCCCTGATACCACGTGATATTTCATTATCGTGCTTCCCTAGGCTCCACTTGGCTCTCAGTTTCTTGGGCTTTCTTTGTTTCAGGTGACCTTGACCGTTGTGCGGAGTACTGGTCTCTTTCTTAGAATGCTTTTTCTTTGGGATTTGCCTGATGTTTCTCTTGTGATTAGACTGGGGTTATGGGTTTTAGAGAAGAAGGCCACAGGGTCCAGAGCCATTTCTATCACACTGTACTAAAGGCACATGCTATCAACATGATCTGTCACTATTGCCGTGGACCCGGCTGAGCTGGATTTGTCACATGTCTCCACTATAGGGTTACTGCCCCTACCCCGCCTTTCCCGTCCTTACCATTTCTATACTGTACTCTTTTTGACCAGCCTTTTTCACTTAAATACCATCAGGAACCACAAAGGATGGCAGAGATAAAGAGGAGCTTTAGATGAAAGCCTGAAGGGGTTAGGAGATCAAAAGCCCAAGGCTACTCTGTTTTCAGTTTAATTTTTTTCTGGGTTCAGGGGCAGTAAAAATGGACAGAGTTTTTCTTTGAGAATAATGAGGAGCTGACCCCCGGCAGGTGATTGTAAGGTGGTGTGTCGGCCCAGGGACAGGCCACCCTGATGGCAATGACCTCTGTCTCCGTACTCCTTCTGGGTGCTGGGATGGGGGACAGGCTGCATACCGGAGGGCTGCTGGGGACCGTGCTGGAGGACAGTGCTGCCAATCACATCGGCACAGCTTTCCCCTCGTTTAGGTGCCTTGGAGCAGAGGGGCCGGGAACGTCTGGCAAGCACCAGCTGAAGCTGATGGTCAGCAGCCTAGTAGGGATGGGGGGGAGTGACCCAGCTGGCCTTGGAGAGATGAGGATTGTGAGTGAATTCCTTGTAAGAGATGAATCTCCTTTCACTTTGTTTTTGGCCAGTGGCCACATATATAATGGACGAGTGCAGGACCTGTAACAGGGTCGGGATGGACGGCATCATTCTAAGCAGGCTTGCTTTGCTCCTTGCAGAAGGGGAAGCTGACAGCTCCTGTTTAGGGCTGTGTCATAGAAATTAGTCCGTGTATACAGTGAGAGGGGGTCTTGGGGACGTTAAGTGGACTGCAGCCAGCCAACAAGACCAGTCCCTCCAAAACCCTCCCCTTGACACACAGATCAACAGCTCTGAGTGTGACTGGGGAGAGAAGTTGCACCGTTGGAGCATCTGCATCTGTGGCTGGGTGGGGTCATGTCCTGGAGAACTCTGGCTTAGGCCGTGCTCACTGGCAGCCCCACGGAGGGTGCCCCTTGCCCGAACCTGCCAGTGACAACACCCACCCAGATTCCAAAGGTCAGCCTTTCTCTGTTGTACAATGAATTCCTTAATGTGTGCACTAGGACAGTCCAGAAATCAATGCTGAGTCAAGAAGGTAGGGATAGACCCAGTATCTTTCCCAGGCCGCTCTCTTCCCTCTTCCTCTGCCATCTAGACGTTATCCCTATGGCCCTTTTCCCCTTGGAGCCATGGTTTACCAAAGCATTCACTACAGGCTGCAAGGTTTTCCTGCCTATGTCCTGCCATCCAGAGTGGGGCCGGTGTGCGGAGCTCTGGCTGAGCCGGACCGTGGGGGAATCGGTTGTCCTCTCGAGACAGGCACTCACGCACGCAGCCAATCTGGCTGAAATACTTGATCGCACTTGCCCAGCCATGTCCGCTTTTCAACAAAACAGAATCCAGGTAGTTACTCGACCAAATCCACCTTTCTGAGGACTGCTCCGGCCATCTGGGGTAATCACCACCGTGTAACAGTGGTTCCCATAGGCAGGATTTTATGAGTCTCACTTTCTTTGACCTTTACTCTCCCTGCCCTGTTACCGGACAACACGGATCTAAAAAGTGAAAAGGGCCCACTTGCTTTACACTGAACTCAGTGATACCTGACCTTGCTCCTCAGCTGTAGCATGTACTGTTTACATCGTGAAACTGATGAGCCGAGGAGAAGGGACGCTGTGAGGGAAATAGCCAGAGAGAGCAGGAGCCGAGGAAAGCCTCGCTGTGCAGTTTGCTTACATTTAAATTAACTGATGCTAATTTATTTACTTATTATATTTATGGGATGCGCCCATTGCTTATTAGCCCCTGGGCACATTTTAAGAGGATCATAAAAAGAGACACTCCTTGTCATTATGGCTAATTAACATTCAAATTGACTAACTAACTAACATTTAAGCGCTAAGAATAAAATCGGTCATGGGCCAGTCACCATTTTCATCAAATGTCCTTAAATAGAATCCGGGAGTGGGTCCCCACCCCCTCCTTTCCTACCTGATGCCAAAAAGATCCTGCCCCAGAGAGTGAAGGAATTGGTCAGGGGAGCTGTGTTGTTACTCTGGTGACATCGGGTACCTGCTGTGTTTCTGGGCTCCTACAAGGTAGTGGTCACAGCTCGATGGAACGGTCGCCATCGCCTTCCCAGGGCGGCTCATCTTCTGGCCGTAACTGATCCAGAGCAAGCGAACACGTAACATTCGGGGCTTATATGTCCTATTGTTTTGGATTCGTTTTGCTCACAGCCACAGCAATTACTGAAGCTTATAAATTAGGATGTGCATTCAGTAGTAAGTTTTCTTGATTGAATATATATGCCGAAATATCCTTGAGCTACTATCAATCCGTTCAGTTGAAACGGAAGCAGGACAGGGAGAAAACCCGATTGGCCACCTCAGACAGCTCTTGTCGTAATTTCCAGGAGGAGGGGAAGAGACAGGGCAGGAAACACATTTTGCAGTCATTTACCTACCCAAATAATTCTCTCCATAAATACATAGGAGTCCCGCATTACAGACTTGTCCGTATTAAATTTTTTATCCCTTCTCCCATTGATGGTCTTGATTTTTCTCCTCCGTGCCCTCCCCCTCCCCCTGCCCCATTTCAGCTCTGAGTTGAGGTTGTGTTGGATATGCTGAAGGAAATCGGGGAAGTCTGAGACCAGGCAGGAGGAAAATAAACTGTGGGTGATGAAGGTTTTGCACTGAGTGTGGTGGGGAGGCCTCTTCTTGCTGGGGGAGGCCTGGGCTGGGGAGGCCTGGCTGTATGAAAGGAGGTCCGGCTGAGCCGATGCTGAGCGATCATCGGCGGCTCTCCAGCGAGCTCTGATCTCTGCATGCACCTGCTCCTCAGCACCCCGAAGCTGTGGCTCCAGCCGGGGGTTGCCCGAAACCCTTGGGTCTTTGTGGGGATGCAGATGTGTAGTGAGGACCTTCTGAAGACTGAGGGTCTGACCCGCTGAAACCACCTGGCGCCGTAGTTTCCCTTTAATCAGACTTGGGATAAATGCCCGTTTCTAAAGAATCTTAAGCTTGAAGACTTTTAGAAAAGGTGTTCCATGTAGGCTAATTTTTCCTTTTCTTTTTTTAAAGATCTTATTTATTTGATAGAGAGCACGAGAGAGCGAGAGAGCATGCGTGAGGGGGAGGGGCAGAGGCAAAGGGAGAAGCAGGCTCCCCGATGAGCAAGGACCCTGTTCTGGGGCTCAAATCCATGACCCAAAGCCAAAGGCAGGTGCTTAACTGACTGAGCCACCCAGGCGCTCCAGGCTAATTTTTCAAGAATCATTTCCTTGTGAATTATTTTGAATCGCATGGCAGATTTATAGCACTGTGTCATTTACTAAGACACAGTGGACTGACTTCTTTAGAATTTGGGACATCTGTGGTTAACTTTCCAGTAGGTCACGAGCCTAGGGTGCACTAGCAATGTAGCAAGTGGGCCCAGCAGCCAGAACTCTGGGTTCCCCAGACTGGCTGGTCACCTGGGGCTTGTTAGTTAACTCCTCGAGCGCCACATTCCTCACCTGTGGGGTAGGGAGTAGAACCTGTCAGTTGAATGAGGTAATCCAATACACTGCTTAACTCTCTGCCTGACGTATAATAAACGCTCAATAAATTGTAGGTTAATATCAATATCCTAACAATACAAAAATAATTACTGACAACTGTATTGGCTTCTTATTTTAGCTAAAATTTATTGTCACCATGAGTCATCAGAAGCTCAGGAGATATTTATTTTTTATTTTTTTAACTTTCAAAAATATTTATTATGTGTGTATATATACATATATGTATATATATATAGAGAGAGAGAGCGTGCACATGAGCGTGCACAGACAGGAGGAGGGGAAAATAGAGGGAGAAGCAGACTGTGCTGAGTGGGGGCCCCACACAGAGTTTGATCCCAGGACCCTGAGATCATGACCTGAGCTGAAATCAAGAGCGAGAAACTAAGCCGACTAAGCCACCCAGTTGCCCCTCAGGAGACATTTGAATTCAGTTTCTTCCCCTTCAGTACTTTCAGGGCCTCCTTGGGTTGACTACAGTGAACCTCTTAGCTTTTTCTTATGGGCTCTTCTCCTTCTCCTTCTCCTTCTCCTTCTCCTTCTCCTTCTCCTTCTCCTTCTCCTTCTTCTTCTTCTTCTTCTTCTTCTTCTCCTCCTCCTTCTTCTTCTTCTTCTTCTTCTTCTTCTTCTTCTTCTTCTTCTTCTTCTTCTTCTTCTTCTTCTTCTTTTTATATACTCATTTGACGGAGAGAGATCAGAAGCAGGCAGAGGCAGGCAGAGAGGGGGGAAAGCAGGCTCCCTGCTGAGCAGAGAGCCCGATATGGAGCGCGATCCCAGGACCCTGAGATCATGACCCAAGCCAAAGGCAGAGCTTAATCTACTGAGCCACCCAGGCATCCTTATGGACTTTTCTTCTCTCCTTTTTCATCTCTTACTGAACTTCCTAATTCTGAGCCTTGCATGCGTATAGACACTTGCTGACTTACCCGTCCGTGTGGTGGTAGGAAGAGTGTGTGTTGGGGGGTGTCTAGTAGCATCCCACTGAGACTGAGGTAGTAGAAGGCCCATATCCTGCTATGAGCTGTGCATCACTGGAGGCAGATGGGATGGAGGAGAAAGGCAAGGTCTGCATCAGGCGATAAACCAAGGAGAGTCAAATGAAGTAGCTAAAAATGGCTGACTATAGAGAGGAGTAACATTAAGTGAAGGAACAAAATAGACCTTAAGTGGGACAAGTGTGTCCGTTGGGTGTGTGGGAGCAAGTTTGTTGTTGAGAAGGATGGCCTTGTCTAGGATGGGCTTCATGTTCAAGGAGAGTTTGGAGGCCAGGAAACTCAATCTAGTTTCTCTCCATTCAGTGGAGAGTTGACATGTTCCCGCTGACTGACCAGCGCCATGCTAAGCATTGTTTAAGAGTAACAGATTCCAGAGGCACGGCCTTTGCTGTAATGGCAGGTACACGAGGTGTGTGGGAAGCATTGTATTAGTAATAATATTGGTTGACAACCACGATCTCAGAATTACTATTTTGTAAACAGAACAGGGCAGCAGCTGTTAATGAGTCGGTACCCAAAGTTGATGACTTTTAACGACTCAGTTAAGGAAAGATTGAGAAAGGAATGTATGAACTGTTCAGAGAGAGAGCCCGAGGACCTGCTTACGGTTCTGGAATGTAAGTGTCGGGGAATAAAGAATAAATAAGCACTGAAGTTAGCACTGCTCATGTTTTCAAGACTCCACTGGAGTGAAACAAATCTGCTTGGAAGAATCTGGAAATAGCATCTGGCATGTGGTCTGAGCGAGGTTCTCACATGTTTGCGTCCATCCCATGGGTGTGAACTTCTCAGTTTTCCCACTGAAACCATCTTAAGACAGCCTTGCCCCTAGTTACTATCACCAGAGACATTGCCCCTCAACACATTCTTGTTTTCATGATTTTATATATTAACTCAATTGGAGGACACTGAAACTGTGTATTAAGGTTCTTTCAGAAAGGTTCAATGAGAAACATTCATAATAAATACTGCTATCAAGTAAAGAATTCTAAGGATCTTGAGGCTTTGACCTAAACTCTCTTCCTCGAGGCCTGATATTGATAGAAATAATGTTGGCTTTTTGTGGAGTACCAGGACAGTAATGTGCTCCCGCCTTTCCCCCAGCGCAGACCGGAGCGCGGGCTGTAAATCAGAGAGAGCCAGGCTGGCTCCTGCTCTGGGCCTTCGCTGTGTTATCATGATGAGACATTTATTGAGCACCATAATTTCAAGAAACACAGTGAGATGCCGTCCTTTCTCAACAGTCCAGTGCCTTCCTAGAACCATGTTATCTTGTCCTTTCAAATTCTTTCTCTCCCACCGTTCATGGTACTGTCCCAACTTAGCTGGGTCCTGCTGCCTGTCTCATACCACCTTCCATGATCCTAATCCTGGCAGGTGACTAATGGGACTGCGCATCTTACTAGATCATCGACAAATCTATTTAATACTGATTGAACACTTCTGGGTGGAGATTTGGGGGTCAGGTGAGAGAAAGTTGAAAAGATGGCAAATTTTACTCTTAAGAACTCCCAACTTCTTCATCTCCTTCCTCCTCTCTTCCCATTCTTCTTAGGGGCAGCTGTGCTGGGTATAGGGTAAGAGCATGAGCTTGAGCCATTGGAGGTCAAATCCAGCCTTCCAGTGGCCAACAGGTCTCACTGGCCCTGATCCAGCTGGGTCTCAACAAAATGATCACTATGGCTAAGTTCTTATTTTTTCTTATCTCATTATCTCCTGATACCTACTAACCAGGAAGTTGCTTTGTCTTTTTCTCTCCTTTTTAAATACCACTCACTTTGTTAAGAATGACCTCCTCATTATCTCTTTTTTCCCCATATCATCCAGGGTGACCAGATTTAGCTAGTAAAAATACAGGGCACCCAGTTAAATTTGAGTTTTTAATCTTAACTTTAATTTTTTAAAGATTTATTTTATTTATTTATGTGAGAGAGAACGAGAGTGAGCACGCACATGTTGGGGAGGGGCAGAAGGAGAAGGAGAAAGAATCTTAGGCAGACCCTTTGCTGAGTGTGGAGCCTGATGTGGGGCTCTATCTCATGACCCCTTGATCGTGACCTGAGCCAAAATCAAGAGTCCAACACTTAACCGACTGAGCTACCCACCCAGGTACCCTAAAGTTGAATTTTAAATAAACAATAGTTAGTGTTTCTTTAGGATCAGTATGTCCAATGCAGTATTTATGGGATATGCTTCTTCTCAAATTTTATGTAGTTACCAAATTTAAAATTCACGTTTGAAGAAGACTCTGTATTTTATCTGGCAACTTCCTCCCTCTCTCCCTTTTGCCTACCAAACCCTGTGTGTTACAGAAAGCCTTGTTCGGGAGTGGCAGAGTCCTATGTCTGTAGTGGCCAGGGAGGGGATACAGAGGGTTCAAAAGGAGGCCATGGAGGCTGTTGTAACCCAGAAATGCACACAGCACAGAAGCATCTCACCTCCAGCTGGTTGTTTCTATGTGTGAATGGATGTGGGACTTACAGTGCTCACTTTCAAGTGTATTTGGAAACTTAAAAAAATAAATGTGCCGTCTGCCACCATTCAAACGTTAGAACTAGTGAAGTCTTTAAAAAGGTATTCATGGGTCACCAATGCCAAAACTCTGGCTGGGTACATTTCTTTCTTCCCATGCAGACTTCCTGTGATAGCTCATACTAGAGATGCTGTCTCTTTCAGGTGACTTCCATGAGTGGCTCCATTCTGATGTCCCAGTTCTTATGGCCCTGGATGGTAGATCTTGATGTTTTCCAAGAAGACTATCAACTTCAAGCTAGGGGGAACACTGTTCATCTCTGATTCTCTAGGGCTTCCTGTTTAATGCATTACTGATTGAAAAGATGAATACATACATACATACATACATACATGAATAAATAAATTCTAGCTTAGCTGGGTTCAACTAAGATGATCAACAGAGCCAAGAATAAAAGTAAGCAAAGGGCAATGTTGAACAAAGCACAGAAATACTTGTAAACTATAACTGGGAAGGGACAACTTGATTCCATTCTGATGTGGCCCTGTGTCATCTACATTCTCTTCAGACATTGTGAAATGAGTGAATGCCTCCTCTCTACAACAGCTGCACTCCACAGGCCTCATTCACTCAAACAGCCCATGGCAGAGAGGTTATATAAACAGAAGCATGCCCAATTTACTTGGGGAGGATCTAATGTCAGTGCACACAGTCCAGGTGAGAATACCACTGAGGCACTGAAGGGCCCTCTAACAGGTGTCCTAGCTAGCTTTCTCTGTGAAAGTTCAACAAAATGATCACTATGGAGTAAATCTTGCTCTGGAAAGAAATTAATTTTAAGTTCCTCAATATTAATAGAAGCATTAAGGACTGGTATAATAAAAGTTTATTGACTAATTTTCCACCATAATTTGTCTGTGATTCCTGTGCAGCCATATTATATTTTTATGAAATGGAAACACTGTGTTCGTAGGCTGCATAATAATGAAAATAAAAGAGCGAAAGATACTTTGAAAATCATTCACTGGGATCTGAGGCATTTTGGGTGAGAAAATTTAATGTCATTTTCATGGGGGATGCATAGAGTAATTTACAAAAAAATCATAAGGGAATCTGTCCAACCGGGGAAATGCTAAAAAGCCCATAATCCACTCATGATTGGTTCATCTATTATTTGGTTATAGTCAAATGTAGACATCTTTGTAAAAGTCTTCTAGTTCTTCAAGAAAGGAGAGGTTGAAAGTTTGATCAAGAATCTGTCATCATGGAGGACACGTGAGTGGCTCAGTCAGTTAAGTGTCCAACTCGTTATTTCAGCTCAGATCATGACCTTAGGGTTGTGGGTTGGAGCCCCATGTCAGGCTCCACATTCAGCAAGGAGTCTACTCCCCCCTTCCTTTGCCCCTCCCCCACTCAAATAAATAAATCTTAAAAGAATGGAATCTGTCATCATGTGCTATATTGACATGTGTGATGGCTTCACCCTGCTATATGCTGGAGAAGATAATATTAACGCTAACAGGACTCTTACTAGTGGATGAAAATTAACCACTTATTTTATTTCAGTCACTGCATACAGTATTTTATAGATAAGTATCTCACTTATTCCTGACAACCAACTTCTGAGTTCAGTCTTCTTACTGGACGAGGAAGCAGGGCCAGTATTGCATACAGTATTTTATAGATAAGTATCTCACTTATTCCTGACAACCAACTTCTGAGTTCAGTCTTCTTACTGGACGAGGAAGCAGGGCCAGTATTTTGCCCCGACGCACATAGCTATGAATGACGTCACTGACACTCTCACCCGAGATGAAACATGCATGACCGTGCATGTAGGTGACCACCTGGGAATGTGACACAATGGGAATAGAGCCAGGAAGCAGCAATCACACCACAGGACAGTCTCATAAGCGAGTGGAACCAAGGAGCACAGTCAGAGTAAAGGACCTTTCCTGAAGACAAGAGATGCCAAGAGTTAAGTGGAACAAGCGTCCGAGTCAGCGTCAGGTGTGGGAAGTGACATCGGGAAGCATCCTGACCAAACGCAGTGGTGAGCATGGGTGGTACAGAGTTTCACATCAGCGTGGGAGTCAGAAATGGATGGAGTGAAGCCCTAACCTGTACAGTTAGAGATATAGTTGATGAACAAGGCCAGAAACCTCTGGGCCACAAGGACTCAAGAATTAGCTGCTTAGATGCAGCAGATGAAGGCGTACTAGAACAGACCTGCTTTGTAAAGGGCTGTCTGTGTAGTCATTGTGCCATGTGACTGCATGAAATATCTCAAAGACCGATGGCGGCTCATGCAGCAAATTGGATTGGTGGATATGATTGCCATTGATCACAGAAGAATCCTTTAAACTAGTTAATTCCAAATTTGACTTTTTAAATTTCATATTGACCCAGTATTTTTCTTTGGAGCTCAAACCTTCATCTCCTGCTATGGAAAGGAAAGGAAAGGAAAAGAAATATCCAGCAGCTCTCTCTGACTCCTGCTCCAACAAGGTTTATGGCCTTTGCGGAGAGATTAGCACATAGAGTGGATTGCTTCTAATGGCTAATTCCTTTATTTAAAAGGTTTTATTTATTTGAGAGAGAGAGTGCATGAGAATAGGTGCCGGGGCAGAGGGAGAGGGAGAAGAAGGTTCTCCACTGAGCAGGGAGCCCAACCTGGGCTCTGCCCTGGGATCATGACCTGAGCTAAAGGCAGACACCAGCTGCGCCATTGACTGAGCCACCAAGGTGCCCTTCTAATGGCCAGTTCTGTTTAATTCATGACTTTGAGAACTGTAGAAGATGATATGACAGTGGGTGTGGCTGGACTATAGTTATGTTTCAAGGAGACCGTCCAGCTACCTGTGTCAACAGGCCTGTTTCATATCACCATAACCCATAAAGGGACTAAATGACTGAATGACAGTGTTCACCCTTATATTACAGGGACCTTGTGTCTATGTCATTGGAAGAAGTTAGGCAGCTTCCCTTCCCCAGGATCTAACCATGGCAATTGTCCAACCAAAGGGTCAGTTTACTGGGTTGAATGTAATCACAGTGGAATTAGTGGGGTGAGCTAAGCCAGCCTCTTCCACCTGTGGTGACTGCATGAGCCCGTGGTGAGATAAGCCTGGCAGGACACCAGCCCAATAGCGCAGTGTCCAGTTGAGTGCTCAGGGACTGGGGTGGGATCAGTTCTTGGAGAAGGTTCAGGTCATGCTCTGGAGAGCTCTGAACATCAAAGGGCGTCCAAAGGAGAAGAGTCCATAGGAGCAGGGCAAATCATATGGTGAGACTACTGATGGAGTTTGGGACATTAGGAGCCCAGGAGCCTCAGGAACTGAGAAGGAAAAAAACCTGGTAGGAGCAAAGCCTGATTTAAGATGGATTTGCATGGATCCGGGAGGCTGAGTTGGGTTTTCACTGGGGGCCTGCCATGTGGTGTGCAGTGCTCAGCTGGATTTCAAAAGCCCATAGCCAGCTCATAAAAAACACACTGTCTATTTGAATCTGTAGGAGCAAAGTGAGAGTGGAATACATGATATTTCCCCCTACCCTGAAGTATACCTAGGGCCACCTTGTCCTATAAAGAGCTGTCAGGATATAGTGTCATCAATGAGCTTGAATTTCAGAATCAGACAGAGCTGGTTTCATTTCTCGCCACCTGTATCAACTTAGTAGCCTGACTAGCCCCCTCATTTGCAAAAGGAATAGAATCCTCTTGACTTCATGGTGGTTTCTAAAAAAATCATTGAGAATTTCAAGCACAGACCCTGACCCAAAGTACGTTTTTAATATTTCTATTAATAATAATAATAATAATGAGAGGAGGATCATTTTAGATCTTTCCTTGTTGGTAAACCACTTTCTCTTCTTTCCTTCAGTGTTAATGGCAGTAGAAAATGGGCCCTGCTGAATGTCATTTTGGGAAAGAAAAAGGTATAACAGGGAGAGAACCAATGATAGAAAAGAAGCAAAGGAGCCCATCTCTTATAGCTCTGGTGGGTTATGCGGAGGAAAAGAAAGGGGGCAAGGAGGCAGGTGGTTAGTCATATACATCCTGGCTTCCACGCACAGGGCTAATGATTTCGGGGGGTGGGGATGTGTTAGAGAGTGGTAAAGAGGGAGCAGGAGAGATTGATTTCTCTGCTCAGCCATCTGGAAGACAAAGCAGAAATGTGAATAGGTGGGTCCCCCAGCAAGGCAAGATGGCTGCAGCAAAAAAAAAGTGGTGGGCTAGTATGGGGTGTATTGCCATCCTCTCCAGATACCTCCTTGACTAGACTGTGCACTGCTCCCCAGATGCTGTGTTGACTTTAACAAGAAACTGTTGTTTCTTTCTCCTGAAAGTTGCCCTCAGGCAGACAGGTCACCAAGCCAGGGAGGCTTAGTAGTTCCCTCTCTCCATTCTTCCTCTGTGGCCCTTGGCTAATGACTGGCTGGACAAGTGTGCAGGCCCCCACCTGGGATTCATGACCATCACTGGTGCGGTCCGTGGACTCCAGCCCTGCTGTGTGGTCACGTGGGTCTCAATCTCCCGATGAGACCACATTTTAGCTAGTTCTTTATTTTGCTCTCTCTGGCTTCCCTCACTCCCCTGTTCTCCAGAGAATTCCCCACCCCAATAAATTCGCTGGCTAAGAATCCTTGCTTCAGGCTCTGCTTTTTGGAAAACCTTAGCAAAGATAAACAGTGGTTAGTGAGACAGAGAGAGAGAACTGAGATTAACCCTCCCTGATCTTGCTGAGCTTCTGTGTGGTGGGGTGAGAAAAGATCTGGAAATTTTCCCATGACTCTCAGGGAATGAAAAGTTCCTGGATATCTAGTTGGAGAGTTTGCCAGAAGAGTTCGTTACAATAAGGGTAAAGTGAGCTTAGGGCAAAAGTCTACCTGGGGACAGGCCATGTGGCTCAGTGCCTGCATAGAAGCTCCAGGCACTGAGAAGCAAAGTGGCAATTAGGATCTTTGGGAACATTGTCTGTGCAGCAAAAAGAAAGGGCAGGAGGACCACCTGGGGTGCCAAGCATTAGGAAAGAGAAGGGTGTCTAGGCCAACACCAGTGCCACCATGCTTTATAGACGCCATCAGCCCACATCTATGGGTCAGCCCAGTCCTCTGTAGTCCAAGGACTAGATCAAGGCCAGAGGGCTCCTGCTCCCTGTGCTTTCATGGCCTAACAAGACATTTTGGAAAAACGGAAGGAGATGGAGAGAGCTCTAATAGAGATTTAAATTCTGAACTGGCTGACTGGCTGTCTCTCCACCCCCCACAGAGTAGTTTTAAACCTAAAAAGACAATTTAAATCAGAAGATAACTGAGACATCCCAATTTGCAAATATAAGATTTTCCTTATGTGGTGGGCTGGAATGGTGTCTTCTTGGGAGAAAAGAAGGAAGCCACACAGCCTTCGCGTGTCTGAGATGGAGTGGAGCACACGGGTGGCTCTGCTCCGTGGGTGACGTTATGGCTGTGGATATCATCCCGTCTGCTTCCCACGGAGTGAGTGTGCGCCGAGTCAAAGGCCCAGGAGGTCAAGAACAAACACGCTGCTACTCTGCCTGACTCGAAGCCCCTCCCTCGGGGGAGATGGGACCTCCTGGCAAGCTGAGAGCAGTCGCCAAGTTCTCCACGGGGATCTGGAGAGAAAGGAAGCACAGAGCGTGTGCACTTGTGATAGCCTTTGGTGTTTATAGAGATGTGACTTGTTGCTATGGTGATACTTCTGGGACAAATGGGTTGTAACAGGAAATACCTTAGAACCCTTCTGCTTTAGCCAAAGCAGGAGCAGCTGCTGGGGAAGGCTTGGTCAGGGGAACCTCCTTTCTGGTGGATGCACTGAACTCCCTCCTTTGGGGACACAGCAGGGCACTCCTGGGTCAGTTTGGATCTGTAGATCTCCACCATTGAGCTCTCCTTGTCCTCAAGCGTGGTGGACACTGGACTCCATGGGAAACAAGCAGGGGCCAGTGTGGTGATATACTGCAGTCTGCGTTTAGCGAGCCCTTTGTAGACCCAGCTTCCCATTCTCTTCCGTCGCGGAGCACGGTTGTGTGCTCCGTCTTCCCCTCCGCGCTGGCTCCAGTGAGCTCACACATCCACTCCTCTGCAGGAGGAGTCCGTTGAAACAAATCAAGAAGGTGGAGAGTAAAGAGAACTCAGCATCCCCAAGCCCTCCGTTGAGCTGTGACTCAGGAATTACAGCACATTGTATTAAACCATTTCTTCTTGATGCATTGGGGCTGCGGAAAAGCCGACAGTGACATATGGGGAAGGGCCCGTTAGCAGGATTGGGGCTGTCGTGTGATAAATGACACAGTATGTCAAAGAACATCTGTTATCCATCATGCCTCCTTCCTCGGAACACTTGGAACGAAGGGAGTGAGACAGAAAAAAGTGATGGGGGGGCGTTGCAAATTAAGAGAAAGCGAGACAAGACAGCTGAGAGAAGAACCTGCTGACCCTTGGAGAGCCCAAGTGACGCCAGAAGATGAGTTAGCCCGCGCGGGTCCCTCCAGCGAACCACCACTCTCCCTGCTCCTTGCATCTCTCTCTTTCTCTTTATTTTTTAAAACATTTAACTGGTCTAGGGTTGAATGTATGAAACCGTCACGCCAGCAAGTGAGGGCTCGGGCCTGGCGGCAGCGTTGTACTGGTCCATTCCTTCTCCAGACACAGCACTCTGGAGCCGTGCCGGTTCTCTCCAGGGCCAGACAGTCAAGCATTCTGCAGCTTCATGGGCCCGACAAGCTAGATTAGAGTCGTCCGAGTGATGCTCTGAAGCCCGGGTTCCCAGCGGGCTTTGTGCCGGGAGGGACCTTGCATTGTGGATGTCTCAGTCTTTCCCCTTTCTAACTGTCTTCCTGAGCTGGGTGCAGAGTTTCTGGTACTGGGGTGGCCTCCGAGGAAACTTGCATTTGTTTTAGATTTTTCCTTTGTGGAATTATTTATGTAACTTTTCCACGATGAGGCTGTGGCACCTGGGAAGATAAATGGATTCCTTACTCCCTTCGAAGATGCAACCGCTCATCATGTTATCGGAGAGAATAAATCTGTATTAGTGAGTCCAGTAGATGAGAACCAGACATCCCTGGAGCTTCTGTGCTTTTATTTCAGATGAGAAGCAGGAATCTTATTGAAAATAATTACACTTTCATATTTACAGAGTCACTTTCCTTGGGGCTCATATTTCTTTCTAAGTATCACTTTATATCTTTTTAATATATGTCTGAATTACTTTCCTGTGTTATAGATGTCAAGAAAGGCACAGGCAGTAGGTAGCAAGACACTTTGATGCCCTCACCTGGGATCACCTGGGGACTCTCCAAAACGCAGATCCCAGACTGTAGAACAAGACTCTGATTCGGAAGTTTTGAGAGAAGCCCATAAATCGGGATGTGGGAGGGTTTATCCTGCTGATTCTGATCATCAGTAGAATGAAGGTACTTGTTGTGTCCTGAACATCAGTTGTTTCCCTTCTCCTGCTACGAGGACCCAGATTTCCTTCTGTGTCTTTAGCCTGCCCGGTTCTCCACTGCATGGTTGCATTGTGAGCTAGACCCACCCCAACCTGGCTCAGGCCAGTGTGAAAGATTGAGTCCCAAGTCCTGGAGCTGTTACCAAAGACTTCTTTCCTCTGAAGGTGACAGATGAAGACATGAGCCTTAGAGTTGCAGTGGGGAAAGCCTTGGAATTTGCTGTAGCCGGGGAAAGCCTTGTGCTCTTGGGGGCCACTGTGTGCAGCCCGAGGAGGAAGCTGACACTGGAAAGCAGAGTGGAGAGAAGGAGAAAGAAACCTAATGAATCGAATGAGCCTTTGGTCAGGTTTGTCTGGCTGGAAATCTATGTCTAGATCTTTCGGTAGCATCAGCCAAAATGCTTAAGCCAGTACGAGTAGGGCTTTCAATCACTCACAACCAAAAGACTTCTACCTGACACAAACTGCCAAAGGTAGGAGACTCTGCTCCGACTTTCCTTCTAAAAGGTAGAGAATCCAAAGTTAGCATCAACTATGTACTTGACTCTAGGAATACCCATTGAGTATGTGCTGGGGCCCAGCGCTGTTTAAGGAACAGTGTGGTTTATCAGGAGTTGTGAACCTCACTTCTTTTTTTTTTTTTTAAGATTTTATTTATTATTTGACAGAGATCATGAGAGGCAGGGAGGCAGGCCGAGAGAGAGGAGAAGCAGGCTCCCTGCCTAGCAGAGAGCCCAATGCAGGGCTCGATCCCAAGACCCTGAGATCATAACCTGAGCCGAAGGCAGAAGCTTAACCCTGAGCCACCAGGCACCCCAGTGAACCCTAATTCTTATCTTCAAGGAGTTGACTGAGGGAAGAGGGGGAACCTGTGCCTTTAAAAAGAGCTAATGATTTAAGACAACACAGAGGTATCAAGAGAGATGTACAAGCCCCAAGTACAAGGGTGTCAGAGGAAGAAGAGGTCTCTGTGAGCCAGTGAGATCAAAGCTGTACTTGAACTTGGTTCTCTTCACTGATTCCCGAGAACCCCCCAGGCAGCCTTGTTTACTAAAACGTGCTTCTGTCTCCTTCCTGGACTATTCGTGGGTAACTACTTTGACCAAAGAGGCAAAGAGGAACGTTCTCTACGAGGTGACCCCTCATACATTTCTGTCCTCATCTCCTCATACTTTCTCTGACCTTCCTTTCTGCTTCCGCTCTGCTGGCCTCTTCGCTCTTTTTTGGGGACTCATCAAGTACAGCCCAGACTCATCTCCTTTGCACTGGCTGTTCCCTCTGGTCAGAACACTCTTCCCACTGATATCTACATGGCCTGCTCTGCTCAGACGTCACCTTCATAGCGAGGTGTTCCCAATCACCTCATATCACATAGCACTGCCCCACACAGTACACTGTCTCTGCTTCATTGTTCCCACAGTGCCCAGCACCGTCCGACATCACAGACGTTCCTCGCTGTATGTACAGTGGGTTCTCCCTCTCTCTGTGGCAGGGTGAGGATAAAGACATTGTCTGGCCTGCTGACCCATCTCCAGCTTCTAGAATGGTGCCCAACACGGTGCCTAGATACTCAGGTACTCTCTGTTCAGTGAATGAGTACATGTTTAAGGAATGGGAGATGTAAGAGTGCGCATAGCACACAAAGTGACTGTGTTGGGTGTTCTGCTCCCCCCCACCCCCGCCCTCAGCCGTCCATACTTCCCTTTCCATAGACACCTGCATTAAATATAGATGCATGTTCCTGAATCTTCAAGTCCAATAAAGGCACAGTAGTATTAATAATACAAAATGCCAGCATGTCTGGCATCACTTGGTGAAGGAGATTGGGAATGGAGAGGAGAAGGCCTGAGCACTTCTCCCTACAACAATCCCATGCCCTTCTTAATAATGTTTTGGTAGTTCGATAGAGGCAGTTATCCCAGAAACCATCCTGACATTTACCCAGGATTGCCTGAATTTACTACTGCAGTTAGCAGCAGAAAGCCATCAGGTTTTAGAGTTTTCTCATCCATAGGAAGGTGGTCAATTTATTTTATTAGAACCTTTTCCAGTGCCTGACCCTAAAATCACTGATTTCAGGGTTTATATTCTTAGTGGCAAGCTAATGAAGGTCTTGTCAGCTCTCGGTATCTGAGCAAAACCTAATACCAGAATCCAAAACCTGGAAAAAGAATTTTTGTCTAGTATCTTTAAAAACATCATTCTGGTTTCATGAAACAAAATTATTTACCTTGTTAAATTAATGGTGAAACAGTTAATTAAAATAATTCTATACTTTTTGTGGAGCTTATCTTTCTACCCTCTGCTCTGTGTTGGTAGCTGATGGATGTGACTTATCTTTTTTAGAATAGTCTATGTTTTACTCTTTGTTATTTTCCTCAGTTTCTCTCACCCATCTATGTGTTTTTTTTTTTAATTTTGTTTTTTTTTTGCTGGCTTTCTTTACTCAGTGCTAAAGGCTTGTTGGGATTATAAGTCTATGGGGGAAACACCTTAGAAAGTTCCCTTACAGGTTCATTTAGAATTTCCTTAAGGCTTCTGAGAGTTCTGTGTCTGTCTGCATGAGAATTACTTCAGCCTTGTCACTGACAGTTCTACCCATTAAAATAGCCACCCGAGCGCTGGCAAGAATGGAGAGCAATTGAAACCCTCCAGTGCTGCTGGTGGGAGCTTTAACAAGGTACAGCCCACTTGGGAGAAAATTTTGATGTTTCTTTAAATTAAAAAATACACTTATCATATAATTCAGTGATCTCCACTTCTAGGTGTTTACCCAGGAGAAATAAAAACACATGTCCACATGGTTGTTGATAGCAACTCTACTCATAATCACCCCAAACTAGAAACAACTCAGATGTCTATCTGCAGATGCATCGATAACCAACTGAGGCACAGTGTGCAGTGAATTAGTATTCGGGGACCACTTGTTGATACGTACATGGCTGAGCCTTGGAAAGTGAAGGAAGCCAGGCACACTGGGCTACTGTGTGATTCTGTGTTATGAAGTTATTGACAAGGCAAAGCTAATTGAAAGTGATAGAAAGTAAATTGATGGTTGCCTGGGGGTGGGGGGGTGGCTATTGAATGCGAAAGAGAAGAGGAAACTTTTAAAGGCATTGAAAGTGCTCTCTATCTGATTGTGGGGGTGACTGCATGGAGGTATACACTTGGGAAAACTTACCAAACCCTACCTTACAGATGGCTGCGTATCAGCGTATGTATATACAGCCATCCTTAAAATATTATTTATTTTTATTTTTTAAAAGATTTCATTTATTTATATGACAGAGAGAGAGAGAGACAGAGGGAGAGAGGGAACACAAACAGGAGGAGTGGGAGAGGGAGAAGCAGGCTTCCCATAGAGCAGGGAGCCCCACGGGGGTGCTCGATCCCAGGACCCCGGGATCATGACTTGAGCCAAAGGCAGACGCTTAACTACCGAGCCACCCCGGCTTCCCAACAGCATTAGTTTAAAATAAAAACAAACAAAATGAAAACAAAACAAATGTAGGTTAAAGTTGAAGAATTCATCCAAGTTCTTCATCTGCCAAGCGCTTTGTCCAAAAAGGTACTCCTGCCTCTTCAAAATTCTGATGGCCATTTACCCATCAGGAGAGTCTTACAACACTTCATTAAATTATTAGAGAGAAGCAGGCTCTGAATTCCAGATCTGGTTCTGCTGGCCTCTCCCTGTGGGATCTCAGGAATAGTAACTAATGATAAAGGCGGTGAAAATGATGGGTGTTAGGCATTGCTTGAAATGCCTCTCATTTGTAGGGCTTCTCTTCATTGCATCAAGTACTTAGTGTAGTGCCTGGTGCCTGACAGACCCACTGTAAGTACTTAGTGAATGACAGGACAGACTTCCTAACAGTGTTGTAAATGTCTTATTTTATCATCATTTTATAGATAAGGAAACTGAGGTCAGAGAGGTTAAGTGACTTTTCTAAAATCTCTGAGCTAATACTTGGCAATGCCAGATGCAAGGCCAGGCCTCTAGCATCTGGTTTTCCATTAAATCAAAATTTGATTTAATACAAGGTATGCTACTTCCAAAATGTTTTTGTGTAACATTGTTATTATATCTAAGTCATATTCCTGTGTTGATGGTCAAACAATTGACAGTATGTGAATAATCCTTGTAAACTCTAAAGTTTTGTTAAAATGCAAGAAATAAGCAGTATGGTTAGGTGTAGAATTTGGCTTTCTTTTTAATCTATCACGAGCTAACTAACGTTTGTGGAGTGCTTACAATATAGCACACACGGTTTCAAGTGCTGTATAGCAGAAGGAACCACTCAGTTCCTATGAAGTGTCATCATCATCATCATTATTTTATAGGGGAGAAGACCACAGTTCACGTAGGTTTTTCCAGCCAGAGAAGCAGTAAGTGGCAGAGCCAGAATTTGAATCCAGATAGTCTATGTTCAGATACCTCATGATTATTAGTGTATACGCAGCCATCCGTCCATCCATTCATCCACCCATCTGTCATCAGTCCATCCATCCATCCGTCCATCCATCCGTCTACCCATCCATCCATCCATACATCCATCCATTAGTCTGTATGTTCATCCATTCATCCACCCATCTGTCATCAGTCTGTCTGTCCATCCATCCAACCATCTATCCATCTGTCCATCTACCCATCCATCCATCAGTCTATCCACCTGTCCCCCTATCCATTCATCCCTCTATCCATCCGTTTTTAGAGTAACAGTTCTCAGGATTTTCCCTTTCTACACATATGACAAACAATGTTCATTCAGTGATACTGTCACATTATTGCCGCTCATGCCGGTTGACTGTATAGATTAGCAGGCTGCAAGTTTTACAGGTTTGTGTGTGTCAGTTGAAATTTCGACCTTTTTCCTATTCAGAATGGAAACTGCTGTTCTAGGTTAGATCAACAACAACAAAAACTAATGAACAAACAAATAAAATGATGGCCCAGCTTGACTTTTATTATTGCCAACCCAGGTAGGGTAAATTTAACGTTAGTAATTCACGTCACATTTATCTGGACAATGTCTTCTTAAGTGGAAGAAACACAAAGGGCTAATTTCTGCGGAAAGCCATGCTGCCTATTCCATCCATGGTGATTTTTTTTTTCCTTCTATTGAAAATCTGTCTATTGGCCAGATCCATCCTGGAATGACCACATTTTGATTCTTCAGCTGAATGGTTAAAGGGTTCATGCACATCAGCTAATTAACATTCTTCCTGAGGACCATACAGTGTTGGGCACAGCAGGTGATGGTGCTTTCCAGAGAAACCTAGAAGAACCTCTGACCTCAGAGAAGAAGACCTCAAAGGGGCCAGGTAGTTTATTCTTCAGATAGGCATCCGTGTCTGAAGGTGGGCTTTCGCACTTGGTGTAAGAATCCCAGAGGAGAATAAGTTTTTAGAGGGGGTCTGGTCAAAGATACAGCTTGATTAGGATGTTTTAGTGAGGAATCCATGATTAAGCATGCCTCCAGAGCAAATGAAGTTTAATCCAGTTCATGACAGCTTGGATGCTTCAGCCTAAGAAGAGAATAGTTACATTTTTTAATGCATGTCAGTGTTACCTGATTGGTTTTATAAAACAGCATTTCTATTAATGCCTTCATGTTCAATCTCTATTACCTGTGCTGTTGTGTCGATTGAGGAAGAATGGCCAACATTTGAACATCTTAAGAAAGGACTGCCTGAACTCTGCAGATGGATATATTTCTAAGATATTCACTTAAAAACATATATATACATATATATATATATATATATATATATATATATATATATATATATATACATACAGAGAGGGGGAGAGCATACACTATGTTTTGTCTAGATAGTAAACTAAAATAAAAGGGAAAAAAATTCCTTTCATCATGGAGCCTAGCCAAAGTTACATTTTTCCCCCGTGGAAAACTGTGCAAAGAGGAAGAATAAAATGTCTTTCTTTCCCTAGCTTTGTTGTTATTTTTAGATTTATTTTTACCTTATTAAATGAATATTATTATTTTTTTCCTTTACGAAAGTAACTCCGTCCTTAAAGGCTGAACACTAGGATGATGACTTGGTCTGCTAGATATGCAACGTACTTTGATCTTTTGTGGGCATGCACAGAGAGCTTTTTATTTGTAATTGGGCTATCAGTAACACATTACAATTTTTGACCCTATCAAATGAAAGGGAGGGTTACTCAACAGGTTTGTGGCAGCTTTCTTATGATCCCACTGTGGGACAATTCTAACATCTGAAACCTCTGCTTTCTGAAGGGGGCAAGAGACCCAAGGAATACTTAACACAAAGGGGGTCATCATAAAATTTTATCTTAACTCATTCAGGAGGATTCTAGATCTAGGAAAGTATGATTAGCATATCTTACGTCCAAGGACAGGTATCCCTAATATGCTTCAAACTTCATATCTTGTAGGAAGATTTAAGACCCATCTGGAAGCCAAACAAGATTAGCAGCATTCCAGGGAACACTTGTAGGATATGTCTGCCTAATAGTTATATTATGCAGGATTATACAGGTTTGTTGGCTTAAAGAGCATCAGGGGATTATATAAATTACCCACTTTTGAAAAATTCAAAATAAAGGTTTACTTTCTGCCAGTAGCAGAAAGGATGTTAGAAACCCGTATTACAGCCATCAGTTCTCCTCATTCCTCTGAGATTTCTCTGCACCTGAGATGATGGAGGACCCTAGATTCTTCCAAGTGAGGGGGTCTGTCTCTTTGCTCTATCAGTGCCTTCAGTCACAGGAGCACAGGTGTCTCCTCTTATTTGTGATTTTACTTCCAGTATCAGTGACCCGCAGCCACCCGTGGCCCGGAAGCAGATCATCCTCCTGACCTCTCCGCAGAGCATCAGTAGAAGCCTGATGCTCCATCCCTCAACTACTTCATTCACCTCACTCCGTCTCCTCATGTAGGCATTTTACCATCTCAGTCCTCATGAGAAGAAGGGCGAATACAGAACAGTAAGATATTTGGGAGAGAGAGAGAGACCCCGTTCACATTACTTTTATTATAGTGTGTTGTTAGAATTGTTGTGGAATAAAAGTGGCAAGAATGAGGGCACCTGGGTGGCTTAGCCAGTTGAGTGGTCAGCTTTGGATTTTGACTCGGGTCATGATCTCATGGTGGTGGGATCAAGCCCGAGTCAGGCTCTGTCTCAGAGGGAGTTCTGCTGGAGGGTTCTCTCTTTCCCCCTTTTCCTCCCCCTGCTTGTGTTCTCTTACCCACCCACTCTCTCTCAAATAAATCAATCTTTTTTAAAAAAATGGTGGCAAGAGGAGAAAAGATCATCCTGCTTTCCTTGTTGGAAGGCAAATGGACTAACCCCTTGTATTGCTGCTTTTATAAACGACTTAAACCCAATAACAAGGCTCAGAAGACCACATGAGATGAGGCCAACTAACATGATGAGTTAGCAATCTGAAGAAATGTGAAAGTCAACCCAGTTTTTCCCCCAACAGTGAGAGAATGGATTTCTTTTTAAAAAAATGATGAATTTGAGAAGTGGACTATAAAATCAAAATCATAATCATAATTAATGTCATTCAATGAAACATAGTATTATAATTAATATAGTCTGTATAGCGTAATTTATACTATGCTGTATTATAATGATTTGCATGTATGTACCAGGCACCGAACTCTCCATGTGCACCAGTTTCCTAATCCCTGCTTCTCTCTATAACTGTATGTGAGCGATAGTCTTACTGTCCTAATTATGAGATGAGAACATTGAGGCGGATAGAGGTTGCATTCTCACCCAAGGGCACACCACCACAACGAGCTGGTGCGGGTTGATTATCTCAGATTGTGGGTTGTTTAGAGAATTTTTACATTTATCATAAGCTGTCACTTGCAGTACAGTATTATGAGGAAGGTGAAGTTGGAAAGAAAACAGATGGGAAATGGCAGCTGATTTGTACTAGAGTCAAATAGACATAGCAAGGTCCCACTGAGTGCTGCTCAGACGAGGGCTTTATGAATTAATTATATTTTACAGAATTAGTTAATCATGAACTTATAACTCTTCTCACCTTTTTTGCCTTAAAAGCTTAGTAAAATTTCACAGATATCTTCAAGTGAACTATTCCTCCTCAGTACAGTTGCTCACAAATTATCATTTGACCTGAGAAAATTTGGATTTTCTGCTTCTCTCTCTGGCTTATACAGCAGTCTACCACCCCTACTCCTTGCCCATTTGCAGTTTTGCTTCCCATGGTTTCCATTCCCCATGGCCAACTGCATTCCAAAAATATTAAATGGAAAGTTCCAGAAATAAACAGTTCATAAGTTTTAAGTTAGGTGCCGTTCTGAGTAGTGTGATGAAATCTTGGGCTCTCCTCCCCTGTCCTGCCTGGGACGTGAATCGTCCCTTTGTCCAGCATATCCACACTGTGTATACTACCTGCCTACTAGTTACATATCATAGGTCTGCATGTCTAGGGGAAAACACAGTATAATAGGGTTTGGTACTATCTACAGTTTCAGGCATCCAGTGTGGGTCTTGGAATGTATTCCCTGCAGATAAGGGCAGGAACTATTGCATTCATTTCTTTTGGCACATAGCTTTTGCCTTCTTAGCCTCTGAATGTACAATAATCATGGGACCCTCTCTATATAATAGGCACCCTCTAACTGTGTCCACCTCAAGGACGTCTTCTCAAGGAGAACAGATGTATTGTTACTTTCACAGAAGGTTCACATTTTTGAGCTTGCTGCCGGTTTGGAAAGATGAGTAAGAATTGCAGTACTCCTGGTCTCCCGAGAGTTCTCTGGGCTCATTTCACTTTGACCATGGAGTGCATACTCAAATACACGGGGAGATAGAAGGTAAGGTCAGTGCAGACCTTCATTTGTCCCCAAGAGCTATTCCCCATAGTCTAGCTTGCCTAAAAATATGTAGTAATGAAATCTTCATTCCCTATTCTTATATAAAACACTAAAAACAAATTTTCAATTCTCATTGTCATACATAGTTAAGGGAAGAGGAAGGATGTGTGGATATAAATTTGAGATTCTGTGAAATTTTGCCCAATATAAGCCTTAAATCTTTTATATAATGTTACTTGCTTCCTTAGGAAACAACCCTTGTATTAGAATCAGCTTGCATAGCTGTAATGCCTAGTGACTTGCTACCTGTTTGAGATCCTAGAGCATTTCAAAACGAGGAAACAATTTTGAGTCAAGCTTTGAGCAGAGTTTGATGACAAAAGCTTACTGCTCCTGGGGAAGGTAGAGGAAAGAGCTCAAAAGTTGGACCAGTTTTAAATCAAGGCTGGAGAGTCTCAGATAGAGTGGAGTATTTTCTGGACACTCAGTGCAAGTTGGTCTCCCGGCCTTGGGTCTTATCTGCAGCTGTGTAGACATGAAGAGGCCAATCGTATATTAAAAATTGTAAATGGGTGTTTGTTGAATGTAGAGCTTCCCAGGGTCCTCCCCATGAAGACTGGGATTCAGAGGGTCTGCGATATCATTATTAGCCTGTTTAACAAATACTCTAGGAGATCTTATTCTCAGAGAATTTTGAGATACTCTGCCGAGGGAAGGAAGATGTGGCCTGGCAGAATTCATTGAACTTCTCCTGCAACTTTTCCTTGGAACTTCTTTTAGGTTTCCTGAGCCTTTACTGCTAGTCCTAATGATGTTTCAGCTCGGCACTGCCTTCCTGGGGCCCCCAGAATCTTCTTGAGCTTTTGCCTATCTCCACCACCCTGCCTCTTGGGTCACAGTCACTTCCTAATTTTGCTGTTAACCCTGAGTTTATTTTTGTCATTTTGACCCACTTGTAAGAGCTGGCAGATTAGTGCCTAAACCTTTTCCAACCCATAGGTTAAAGAATGAAATGATCCCTTTTTCTCATTAGTTTGGTTCTAGATAAATATGCCAGGCAAGCATATTTTAGGTCGATGAACCTCAACCTTGAATGGGCTTTCCTAGGGATCTTTCTCCATGTTCTGTTCCCACCATGATTCTGATGTGGGGTGTGGCATGGGTGTCACAGTCATCAAAGGCCATAGGTGCCTCTAAGATGCCCTCTGGTTTAGACCCACTGCTTTTGGATGTACTTCAACCACTGAATTTGTCCATTGGGAAGTGAAATTAGATTTGTAACAAACTTAGCTTCAACCATAGAAACCACTGAGGCATCTTTGAAGGGCTCGGCCAAGGTATACCATATTGCTACCCAAACTCTCTTTTTGAGGAGAGAAGAAATTCCAGTGAACCTCTTTAATGCCTAGCCACTATTTTCCCCCAACCCCCATCTGAGAAGAACATGTTAAAATATCTGGTATTTACATAGCGCTTATCTCCCTGGAGCGCATATACCATGTAGATTTTTAAAAGATCTCATTAATCCTCACAGATTTTTTTATTTAAGATTTCACGGGAGTATCACACCAATATATAAATGTTGAAAACACTATTTTAAAAATATGTATAAGTGCCACGATTTTCTAACTTAATATTTACATCCCATAACCGTTCACGTATATATATGTGTACATGTATATAGAAAACATATAAAATTATATAACGTGCATAAAACAAATGCCCCAATTGTGCCTGCATTTGTCAGTAGTTCTTTCCAGAGCCTTCTTTTACTCTTTAGTGTCCTGTTTTTTTCTCTTTCCCTTTGCAAGAATGTTCATCTCTCTGTGGCTGGAATTCCCATGGCTACGCTTTTAGGCGGATCATTCACTGAGTTGACTGATTTCTCCTACATTCAGGTTGGGAGTTGTCCCCGCAGTGAGACTCTGGCAGCGTTCATTGCTTGAGATCCTCCCATATCACCCTTTCTGCCTTACTCGGTTCGTACAAAGCTTTGCTGTCTGCTCTTGGTTTCCTTTGGGTAGTTGCTCATGAACTTTGAGTTGCTCCATGCATTGAGCCATAAGTAATGGTCACCCTAATAACCAGCATCTATTTCATTTTATTCCAAGATTCATTTCCTTCCTTCCTTCCTCCCTTCCCTCTTTTCTCCTTCCTTCCTTCCTATCAACCGTGAGTAAGGGAAAGGGCAGAGGGAGAGGGAGAGCGGGAATCTTAAGCAGACTCCCTGCTGAGCATGGAGCCCAATGCAGGGCTTGATCTCATGACTCTGAGATCATGACCCGACACAAAATCAAGAGTCAGATGATTAATTGAGCCCCGCCCCCCAAGTACCCCACCAGCCTCTGTGTCAAGGCCCAGTCATGTAGGCGTTGGGAATATACACTTAAGGGGTCAGACAGATCTGGATTCAGATTCTACCATTTTAAAGTATATGACCGTCAGACAAACCATAAGTGACTTTTAATCTCACAAAACAAACTGAGGGTTGCTGGGGGGAGGGGGTTTGGGAGAAGGGGGTGGGATTATGGACATTGGGGAGGGTATGTGCTTTGGTGAGTGCTGTGAAGTGTGTAAACCTGGTGATTCACAGACCTGTACCCCTGGGGATAGAGTATTACGCCTCCATCAGAAAGGATGAATACCCAACTTTTGTAGCATCATGGACGGGACTGGAAGAGATTATGCTGAGTGAAATAAGTCAAGCAGAGAGAGTCAACTATCATATGGTTTTACTTATTTGTGGAGCATAACAAATAGCATGGAGGACATGGGGACTTAGAGTGGAGAAGGGAGTTGGGGGAAATTGGAAGGGGAGGTGAACCATGAGAGACTATGGACTCTGAAAAACAATCTGAGGGTTTTGAAGGGACGGGGGGTGGGAGGTTGGGGTACCAGGTGGTGGGTATTATAGAGGGCACGGATTGCATGGAGCACGGGGTGTGGTGCAAAAATAATGAATACTGTTATGCTGGAAATAAAAATAAATAAAAAAAAAAAAAAAAAAAAAAAAAAAAAAAAAAAAAATAAAGTATATGACCGTTTTGTGCCTGTTCTCTTGGGGTGTTGCGAGGATTGACTGAGAGAGTCGTGCGCTGTGTGGAGTGGAGTGCGTCCATGCGTGGTCTGGTAAGCCATCAGTGAAGTGATGTTCTTATGGACACTGCCAAACCTCCACCTTTCAGCCCCAGCTTTTACTCGTTTTTAAGATCTTTTCTGACTCCTACAGGGAGATTCCATGACTTGTGTCCCTGTTGCCTCATTCCCACTATTTATACCCCCTTTACAGACGCTCCTTTATTTCTTCTGGTAGCATTTCTCTGTCCCCTAGGCTATACATTCTAGAGGGAAGGGATGTGACTGAAACCTTGTCCTCCCACTGCCAGGTACACGAGCATATCGTGAACGTACAGAGCCGGGCAGGAAGCTCGTTATTTACATACACTTGGGTGGTTCACACTGAAGCCTTGACTAGATATTGCCTGTTGAGTTTCCTCACTGGCTAGATCAGAAGAAAGCACTAGATAAGGCCTTCAGGGCCCTTTCCTAACTGGTCTTCGAGTAGACCTTGGCATACATTTTGCAAGGTCTGGTGTTCAGAATGGAACTAGGGCAGCTCCGTTCTTTGCAAGGTTGTGGTACACTTACGCTCAGATGACTCGGTGTGTCCAGAGGATAAGCAGCTGAGCGTGGAGTCTCTCAGACGCCCTTCCCAGTATCTGCACCTCAGACACTTGGCTGTTGTGCCTTGGTTCCAGTGAATTCTAGGGGCAAGCCACATTCCCCACAAAGGGGCTTGCAATCCTCTGTGATGGGCTCCGCTACAGGCTCGCATGTCCTTACTCTTCTGGGGAGAGAATCATTTCGTGCATCTGGTCAAGAGTCAAGCAATCTTATCATCAGCCCTTGCTGGCCCGTTAGGAGCAGAGCATCTGTTCTGACGGGATCTGAGTTGCACTGAATCTGTCACTTGTAAGATTCCTCTCCTTGTTTCCTCTGAATTGCAGCATTCGTGTTTACGGCAGTTCCTTTCATCACCGAGGATTAATGAGCAAGGTTTGTGACCTCCTTAGCTACGATGCAGGTGATCATGGCGTTAAGACAGTCGTGCGTCGTGGGCATCGGAGGAGAATGGAGGACTTAGGAGATTATTATTTCAAATAATCTTGAAACTCAGTGGGAACAGACTTTTCTTCCGTCTCCACCCGGTGAATCTCATTTGGCTTAAACGAAGTGGAGAAGGCAGAGGAGGTTGTGATTGATACTTTCTGCTCATGTTTTCAGTAGTTGGTGAGGACAGGTTCTGGTGGTTATGGCTTCTCCTTGCAAATGGTTTCCTCTTCAAGGCCTCCCCTCACTTCCATTTTCAAAGGGCGATGCGCCTAAGAGTGGAGCATGGAGGAAGTCGGGGACCATTTCAAGGGTGATATAATGAAGAGTGACCCTCCCCCCACCAAAAAAGGTGTCTTTATAAGAGACAATAAGAGAAGATGCACAGAAATGAAGACCACAGGAAACGGGGGCAGAGATTGCAAGAAGGACCCATATGCCAATGTCTGGAGTCACCAGAAGCAGAAAGAGGCAAAGAGTCTCCCCGAGAGCCGCCCCTAGAGCACACGGCTCTGCCCATACCTTGATCCTGGGCTTGCAGCGTTGACAACTGGGACAGAATAAATTTCCATTGTTTTAAGTCACCAGGTTTGGGATGATTTGTTCTGGTGGCTCCAGGAAGTGAATACAGATAACTAGAATGTATATCAGGGAGGCAAAGTGGCAAAGTTCATGGATTTTGGTGAATGAAAACCTTAGTTGAGGTGTAGTTTCTCACAGTATATAGCTTACACAGCCTTAGGCAAAAATATTCTCTCTGATATCTGCTTGGTTGGTCCGCTGATCGGTTCATTCATTAATTCATCATGAACCCAGTAATTTATTCAGTAAATACATAATGATTTCTGTGCTTCTGTGCTAGACATTGTGGGAGGTAGATGCATCTCGTAATATTAAACAATTTTACATCTAGTGAAAAGAGACCAGCTATCAAAGTGTTTGTTAAATTTTCTTATATCTGATTGTAGATATTCTAGTCGAGAAAACACTAATTGCAGAACGCTTAGAAAATATAGGCAGACGAAAATAAAGTAAACACAGACTATTATTCTAACCCCAAGGGATTAATCATAGTAAACATTTTGACAGATTTCCTTCCACCCATTCTCTTTAAAGATTTTGTTTATTTCAGAGAGTGAGAGAAAGAGGGAGAGGGAGCATGCACGCACAGGCGGGGGGAGGGGCAGAAGGAGAAGCAGACTCCCCACTGAGCAGGGAGTCTGATTTGGGGCTGGATCCCAGGACTCTGCGATCATGACCTGAGCGGAAGGCAGACGCTGAACTGACTGAGCCACCCAGGCAGACAACCTTCCTTCTATTTTATATACTGCTGTACTTTTATGCACTTCTGAATAGTCTGCCCTACTTTAACAAGCCACTAAGTATCTCCCCATAAGGTGAAATGCTACTTTAAAATATCATTCCAGTGGCTTTACAAAGTCCTTTGCAGAGAAAACTCTTCTCAGATTGAACAGCATTTAGGTTTCATCCAAATGTCTTATGTACACAAATACTCATTTGTGCTCTGGGCATTTGCTCTAGGAGCCCAAAGAAGGGGTGTCTGACTCAGCTTGGGAGGCATCAAGGAAAAATGGGATGTGATGATCACAGTGAGGTCCAGTTCACAAGACCATTCCAAGTGTGCTTAGGAGGATTTATCTCTCTCTCTCTCCTCACCTTCCACTCTCTCTGTCTCTCTCTTCATCATCTGCTTTGATTTTTCAATAAATAAAAAATTAAAGAAAATTAAAGAAAAGCACAAAACCCAAATTGCTTGTAGTTTCATTTCTGTGAGATAACCACGGTTAATCTTTTGATGTATACATTTTCATCATTTTGCATATGTATAATTTGCTTGCCATTTTTTTCCTTTTTTATATAAGATTTTTTAAAAAATTTATTTATTTGACAGAGATCACAAGTAGGCAGAGAGGCAGGTGGGGGGAAGGGGGAGCAGACTCCCCACTGAGCCAAGAGGTTGATGCGGGGCTCAATCCCAGGATCCTGGGATCAAGACCTGAGCTGAAGGCAGAGGCTTTAACCCATTGAGCCACCCAGGTACCCCATCGTTTTTTATTTAAAAGAAAAGACTATGTAACCCACTTTGTATTCATCCATTTTTCTCCTCGTATCAAAACTCTCCTGAGATGCCATTTTTAATGCCCATATTATAAGTATTTTATCACAGGAATGGAAAAGAATTGATCTGCCTCTGTGCTGTCATTAGACTTGTAGTTACTTCTGTGAACGCTGTTGTTGTCAGTCTTTGCCCACACTGTTGAGTATAAGCTCAGAATTAATTCCCATAATGGAAATGCGGGATTGAGTCTCTTAACATTTTTATTGCTTTTAAAAAGTTGTACCAAATTGCCTTTGGAGGGTTGTCCTGACTTGCAACCTTTCCTTGAAGTGTGTGAGTGCCCATGTGTAGAATGTCTATGTCCTGAAGGCCATAAGGAACAGTACTAAGGCTAGAGAGAGTTTCGTAAAGGTGAGCTATCGAGCTAAAACCTAGAAAGCATGTGAAAGGCTTTGAGCAAAGTGCTAAGAATTTTGAACTCTATTCTAATGGCAAAGTACTGTTTGGGTGCTTTTGGTGGTGTTTTCTTTTGTTTCTGCCATTAAATGCTGATGACTATTTCCAATGGGTAGGATTCATCAGTCCAAAGGGAGGCAGTATTATACAAGGAGAGGAAGGAAAAAAAAAAATGAAATATTTTCAGTGAAATGGAAATGAAGCATAACAGATGAAGGACAGAGAACGAGCAGAGAAAAAGTCATTCTCCTGTCTTGGTCTTTTGAAAGACAGGACTACTGCTTCTCCTTCTTTCTTCTCCTCCTTCTCCTGCTCCTCCTCCTTTCTTCTGATTTTATTTATTTGAGAGAGAGAGCGCGCAAGCACACGTGGGGGAAGGTGGAGAGGGAGAGGGAGAAGCAGACTTCCCGCTGAGCAGGGAGCCCGACCCAAGGCTCCATCCCAGGACCCCAAGACCATGCCCTGAGCCGAAGGCAGCTGCTTAACTGACTGAGTCACCCAGGAGTCCCCAACGTACTGGACTTCTTGATGGTTTTGTGGCAATAATGATAGCCACCATGTATTGAGTAACAATTATGTGTTGGATGGTTTTTTAACCTTTTACTGAATGTCCATAACAATTCGGGTGTTAAACTACATTTTATGGATAAGGAAGCCAAAGACTAGTCAGTTCGTGTACCTTGTTCAGGATCATACAATTTATAAATTATAGGAAATGAAACAATATCATTTGCTTCAGGAATGGTTCCATTATGTTTCCACACCATCCTGCGCTAGACATACAGGTTTCATGAGCAGGACTTTTTGGTTTTGTTATTAACTTATCTGTCTGAGCCCAGGGGCGTAGTGGGCTTGGGTTGACATATTCAATGAATGCCCAGCAGAGCTACCTGCCTTGCCCATTATTTTCTGTCTGCCAGACTAGAAGGAACTTCAGTGGTCTTGTTAAGCATCTGCTGTACTCGAGTCCTCATTCACATCTAAGATGGGTAATTTCTGCTTCAAAACCTTACTGTATTACACTTGAAGGAATCACTTCATATAGTCGAGGAGTGGGATGAAAGAGAACAAGCCATGTTTGCTTCTAGAGAGGTTAACCATTGAATGGGAAACATGATGTATAGATAGGGCTAGAAGTAAGTCCAAGAGTCCGCTGTGTTGTTTTCAGCCTTATCCATCTTTCACAGCTTAGGCACTCTTGTGCTAAGGAGAGAAAAGAAATGTATTCCTGACCCATAACTGTGATGAGTGAACCTACTTTGGTAATATATTTATAATCCTTTTGAGGTCCTTGGAGGAAAGATGCAATATAAATATAAAATAATAACAGAGTTAACCTTCAAGCGTTTTCTGAATGCCCAGGTGTGGTTTGAGGCTTGATGAATTTTTGTTAGTAAAATATTCTGCGGTCCTGCTTGACGGGACCTGGAGAACACGAACAGCTGTTAATTATTATTATTGTCGACTCCTGCTCAGAATCACCGGGATGGATGGTCTCTGCCACTTCTTTATCTCCACGAGTGTAGCTTCAGGTGCCAGTCCAGTGTGCCCTAAATGCCTAATCCCTTAGAAGGATTAACTCTACTTTGTTTAAAAAAACAAAAAAAACAAAAAAACAAAGACAAAAACAATTTCCCATAATCTATTCTGAATAAACGGTCCTGTTCCCCTCCTGTTCCATCTGGTGACTCTACGCATCTCTAATGAAAATACGGTCCTCTAAGACCCTGCCCAGACCCTTTCTGTTTCACACTGGCTAGCCCTGCAAAGAAACTTCACAGATTCACATATTTATGTAGTATCAGAAGACGACCAAGCGGGGAAGTGGCTTTGCTTCTTCTGTGGCTTTTGCCTACTTTGTGTGATACTGGCTAGCTCTTGCCATCCAGAACATTTATCCCAGGTCTATCTACAGTCAACCTCTACCAGGATTTTTATCACTTACTGTATTTTAAGTGTTCTTAACTATTCCAACAGAAGCTTCAAGAGCCATGCCACAGCATGCTCCCTCTGCTCCACGCTTGTCCCAAGGAGGCAAGGGGGGAAGTTGGTGGTGGTTTACCTCTGCCCCCAATCACGGTCTTTTGTCATTGGATGAGAAGCACAATGGAAAGATCTGGGCAGATGGAATGGTTCAAGTACATCTCAAAAGTGATTACAGAAAAGTTTCATTGGTTTTTGAGATACAAACATTTAGCTGTTAAAATAAACAAACTTCTACATCTCTACAATTATTGCTTGCCAATGCAGATGCAGCCCAAATGAATCCCGGCTCATCTTGAATGCGGCATTGATGTCTCCAAATGAAGCTTTTTGCTATTTTAGCCAGAGAGGGAGCCGCTGGTATTCAGCTGAATGATCTTGTGACAATGTCCTCCCTGTTTTCCAGTGAAGTTTGAAGGACACTTCCAATCAGGTTAATGAGGACCTGCTGATTCAGGCCTGAAATGGTTTGTTTACAACCCTCCACTTGTCTGTCCATGAAGAGCCGTTCTCTTTTCTCTGCCAGCCAATCCCAGCCTGCCAGTGTTAACATCTGGCTTGAACAGCTGCCAAGAGAGGAAGCACACTTTCTGTCCCCTCCAGCTAGTAGCAAGTGTGTGTAATTGAGAACCTGTAATTGCAAGAATGCACAGACCTAGGCAGAAACCAGGAGGAGGGACTGAGACAGGAGACAAGGAAGCGGGATGGCGGGGGGGAGGTAGGCTTTGTGGGACTTCGAAGGGTGTGAGAATCACACAGCACAGGGCATTGATTCCATTTCATCTGTGCCTCTGCAAGAGAGGTTCTGGTAACACGTGCCCGACGACGCGGGTGCCGCTTTTTAATTAAACGAAAGTAACAAATAAACACACAAGGAAGAAACAAGACAGAAAACAAAAGAAAGAGCGCAAGCAAGAAAACTTGCTGTTTTCTCAAACCGAAAATGTAAGGGATCGTTTATGCATCTGGGAGGTGTTGCTCTGATTCCGTGACTAAGTCTGCCCTGAGCCCAGATTTATCCTCACAGAGGCACGTGGCAGGCGAAGATAGAAACTGGTTTGTCGCTTCCATCTTTCCATGCAGGCTCGCTCCCCTGGGTACACTGAAATGCTACTGCCCGCGTGCAGATGATTCATTTCAAGAGGACGGTCTATTAGCCATTTATTCCGTGTCTTCTCAAGAAATTCCCAAGTTCTCCCCTCTCTTGGGGTCTGTTTCCTTTCTACGACTGTGCTCCTCGCCCAGGGTAGTTGCTCTAAAGCTTCTCTGAGAACATTTTCAAAGCTATGGCTGGAGCTAGGTAAGGAACATTGAAGGTGATGGAAAAAGTCTGAAAAGTCTCCTAGATTTTTCCCGTTGGCCTGACCTTCTCTACGACCCCCACCTCACTTAGGACATGTGTCTTTGTGAGTTTCCACCTGCTATTGGCTTGTGCAGTAGTAAAGCAACTAACTTTGAACCTCAGTGATCTCTGCAACCCCCTCGCAAAGAGAAGAATAGAGCACTTGGGGGGCCAACTACAAGGCAGTGGGCAAAGTGGACTGTGCCAAGGGTTATGATCAAAGCATCCTGAGCAAGGTGTTGGCTGACATATTGATGATTCAGTCACACTTTTGACTGGACCTTCCAACAGCATGCTCAGGACAAGTGCAAGAGCATTATGTTGTTCTAGAAAACTGACATTGCAGCTCAGCATTTCATAATACATTGCTTTTCATCTGGTGGTTAGGGGAGGTGTTAGGTCTGGTTATCCAGCAAAGGTTTACTGAATGCCAGGGACTTGGATCAAGAATAGAATGGGAGCAAGAAAGATGTAGTTTCCCTGCAAGCTACAGTAAGTTTTCTGAGCCAAAACTAATGATTTCTGTTGGAAAAAACTT
Organism: Mustela erminea; assembly: GCF_009829155.1. NCBI lineage: Eukaryota > Metazoa > Chordata > Mammalia > Carnivora > Mustelidae > Mustela > Mustela erminea. The sequence goes on along the minus strand of NC_045618.1, from coordinate 8,509,181 downwards.
CTCTCCCAGGTGGAGACACATAAACTGATGACATAGAGGCAGTGACGGTGCAGGTGCAGTCCAGTCCAATAGAACTGCATGTTCAAAGGCCCTGTGGTGGGAAGAGAATGTGGTATGTTTGAAGGACTCAAGAAGACAAGAGTGGCTCTCAAGAAACAAGTGCCTTAAGTTGAGTTCTCTGGTGTATGTAGCAGCTTCTGAGAGAGAGGGAGAGAGAGAGAGAGAGAGAGAAATGTGGGCAAGAAGTTTACTGGCGAGTGTGTTCAAGATCAACACCCAAGGAATGGGCAGAGGGCAGAATGGGCTGCAAGGCAGTAGCAACAGAGGCCTCTTTTGTTTCCATAGATTATTCTGCAGCTGAGACGCTCTTCAGAGCCCTGAGGCTAGGGGGCCAAACCTTCCTGTTCCCACATAGAAGATCTTGTAGGGTATCCCCAAGGAAAGGATGTGACCAAGGCTAGGGCAGATTTGGGGGCTGAAAGAAGTCATTCTCAGAGGAAAACTCAACTTTGAGCTATGCAGGCTTTTTTGGGGAGAGGTTTATTGATCCGTGCGTGCTGGGTAAAGGCATCTCTCTGCAATCCTCTGCCCACGTCTTTGGTGCTCTTGTAAAACTACCTTGGGTGGTTATTGAGTTCTCTACTATAAATGCAGAAGAAGAATTAATTTTGAAGGGATAAATCTGTACCTGGAATGAAAATTAAATACAGTTTAATATGTATCAAGAGTTGGCAAATGGTGGCCCTCGGGCTAAATCTGACCCACTTCCTATGTCTTCAAGTCAGTCCTTTTGTAAAATCTTCCCGAACTCACCCCATTTCTTCCGTCTCCCACTGAGGTGAGAGTCATCCTTCCCTGCTTGACGCTTTGTTAATCACGTCATCATCCTTGTCACATTTTATTATGCTCCTGTGTCAGTTGGCCTCGTTGGCAGGGTGACGAGATATCGCAGACACGGACTCTGGCCGTGCAGCCCAGAGCCCGAGCACCCAGCCTGGTCCGTTTCGCACGGAAGGCACAAGACAGCTGTTTGCATGGGAATGAATGAGATGTATGTAGCAGGTATACTTGGTACGAGCGTGGAGCCTGAGGAGAGCTGTGAGAACACCGTTAACGTGATCGAGAGCCTTTTATCATGACTGTGTTTTCTCAGTGTTATTCCTGTCGGTAAGACATCTTTCCGTGCAGTGAGTATCCGTGTATCCTTCTTCCTCCTCGTGACCCCCTGCTTGTAGAGACCTGGATCCCAGCTACACCTGTCTCTGTTTCCCTTAGTCCTGCCAATGCTTTTATTCACCTCGGATCTCTGCATGCTGGTTCCTGGTGACCTTTGGTAGTATCTTTACCTAGTGGCCTAGTTCCCAGCTAGAGTCTTAATGGACAGTCCTCCCTGCACAGTTTTCCATATTCTTGTCTTTGTGTATCCTGCTAGAAGTTGATCTTCATGTCACGTTAGGCCATAGGACTCCAGTGGTACTGCTCACCTCTTTCATGGAATTGGCCGGGATCAGTGGTCACTCAGTGCTCTGTGGTTTCAACCACTCTGCTAGCCCTTGGGCCTGCTAGCTCTGCCTTGTTCTGATCTGCAGTCTTCCCTGACCTTCTCGAACAGGCACCAGAAGGCCTTCTGTAATCAGAAACAAGAGAGTGGAGAGGTCCCATCACTAGGGGGCGGCTACCCAGTACAACATTTTTCCAGAGGCAAGTTCAGTCTGCCTGAAATCTTCTTCCGTCCTATTGCACCTCTTTGTCTGAGAAAGAAGTTTTCTTCCTCCAAAGGCAGGTTCTCCTGTCAACCCTGTGACAGCTGAAGTGATGCCCAGCCCTGGGTGGTGACAGCACGGTTGACTCCAGTACCAGGGAACAGCCTGACGGCGGACGTCATAATTAACAGTGATGTGGCATTCTGGGCGGATCACAAACATTTTGTACTGTGCTGGGTCAGTGCGGGATCTGCATCTTCTAAAGACACTTCTTAGAAACCCATGTGTCTTTAGCGGTGCAGTGAACTCAAACTTGGTAAAGAAAAGGCCCCCTGGTTTTTTAAAACCACCCCAATCCAAGGGGAGCTGAAGGCTCAGTTGGCAAGGAGACACAGTACTAAGCAAGGCTAACACATTTGGGCAGCCCCTTGACCTCAGCTAGAAAGGTCCCAACCACAGGATTAATGTTGTTCCTGCAGTTGTCCGAGGTCTCATCCAGCAGCACCGCCCCCAGCGCTGGATGTTGTGTTCATTCCTTCTCTAAGCAGTGCATCTTAACTTATTTGGAATCGAGTCCCTGACCTGGCGACCCTTGGGAAGTGGAGAAAGCCAGAAGCCAGCCTGATAGCATGGCGCGTGTTGGACTTGAGTAAACTTGGAGAGAACTCTGGCCTGCGGGGTGTGGCTCTTTCACATAAAGAGTTCTTGAGAAAGTGTCTGGATCGTGTTCCAGTCCCCTCCTTTGCCTTCTTGCACACGAGTGTGGGTTCACCTGGTTGAAGCAAAGGATGAGAACGCGAAACATCTTTAACTAATCCTGAGGTTTTTTGTTCACTCCCAATCTGGTTTCCGGTCATATTGGCCCACAATTTTAGTTGTGGTGTTTCAGCTAAACAACAGCTGGGGGTTGACAGCCAGCCAGCTGCAGCCTGCTAGAGCAAACACTTGAGCTCCTAAATGTATAAAAATGATAAAATGACTAGACGTATAGGTTTCTAATTGCAGCCAGGAATCTGCAGCTGGGAAGTCACCAGAAGATATATATTCTGTGTTGTAATCCAGCAATCATGCGCTCCACCCCGACCGAAAAGCACTTCCCTTTCCCCCACCCCCAAGATCGCTGCCAAAACGCGAAGTCCATTTCCAGCCTGCAGATGATGTTCACTTCTTATTAAGGAGCTGACCCAGCTCCAGACTTGTAAATCCAGCCAAAGATCGAGCCAAGGAGACGGATCAGCTGGAGCTGGAGGGGGACATGATGATAAGGTTATGTCAGACATGAGACTCTGAGGCGGGCCTCCAGTGAGATGTGTGGGGGTCACAAAGGCAGCCCCCCAATCCAGCACCGCCTGCAACACCTTCCACAAGATGCAGAGCGGGGCCTTTCGCTTCTTCTCTTCAACCTTCCCCCCCTCCCTTCCCCCTGTTTCTCTTATCTAGATGCATGCCCTCCTCTGTCCTCCAACCAGACAACTCATCATTCTTTCCTGCTGGGCCTGTTCCAACCGCGGGCGGACGTTCGTCTTACTTGAGTGTCTCTCCCAAGCATTGAGAGGGCTCTCTTCTTCTTCTGTAGCGGGAATTTCCCTGACCTCAAATATTCATCCTTCTGTCTTTATACAGTTAATCTTCCAAGCATTTGTTCTTGATCTACGAGGGAAAGACACCGAACTTTTGTAGTTCGTTTTCTTCTGCTTGAAATTTGGCTTGCAAGAGGGTCAGGTCACGCTGGATTTAAAAAGCTGAGCACTTTCTTTGTTCTCTCCCTCCCTGGAGTACTGATCTTCAACCTGTTGGACTAACTAGTCTTAATAGCAGAAGGGCCGGCAGGGCGAGGGAAGGAGAATGTGTGACAAAGGAGACTGAGAGTGGAAAACATTATCTGGCCATTTCATTGGGCCTATAGTACTACGCTGCCCTGGTGTTTTACTCTTTTGTGCTGGAACAAAAATCCTTAATGGAAGGGGCCTTTCTTCTGTTCTTCAGGGTTAAGCCCAGATCCTGACATCTGACATACACTTAAAAGTGATGCTACCAACATGGACGGGACTGGAAGAGATTATGCTGAGTGAAATAAGTCAAGCAGAGAGAGTCAATTATCATATGATTTCACTTATTTGTGGAGCATAACAAATAGCATGGAGGACATGGGGACTTAGAGTGGAGAAGGGAGTTGGGGGAAATTGGAAGGGGAGGTGAACCATGAGAGACTATGGACTCTGAAAAACAATCTGAGGGTTTTGAAGGGACGGGGGGTGGGAGGTTGGGGTACCAGGTGGTGGGTATTATAGAGGGCACGGATTGCATGGAGCACGGGGTGTGGTGCAAAAATAATGAATACTGTTATGCTGGAAATAAAAAAAAAAAAAAATGGAAAAAAAAAAAAAAGTGATGCTACCAATGAACAGTGAATGAATGAATGAACTCCAGTCAAATCTGTTCGGATCTGTTTGTCCTTATAGTCATAGCCCTACATTTGCAAGATTTTCCAGAGTGTTTCCACATATATCATCTTACTTGATGTGACTATTAGTGAGTTGTCACTTTTTTTTTTCCTACTCTTTCATGAATGAGCTGGAAAGCGTAAACATAAGCAAGTACTCTGAAGCAGAGAATTAAACCAGGAGGAACAGTGGCATTTATAATCCAGGTCTGTCACGTACCTGGCCTGTTGTGGCTTAGATCAGAGTCAGCAAATCAATAGCCTGTGAGCCAAATCTGGCCCGCCGGTCATTTTTATAAATAAACTTTTATCAGAACCCAGCCATGCTCCTTCATTCCGTAATGTCTGTGTCTGTTTTCTCCCTACAGTGGCTGAGTTGAGTAGTTGTAAGTGATGGTCAGGCCCACGAGGCTAAGATACTGACTGCTTGGGCCTTGAAAGAGAAGATGTGTTGACCTCTGGTCTAGATTTTGCTAACAGCAGGTGCACGTGTCATGTATTGGGATGTCAAAGAAGGTAGGGAAATCCTACCTGCGTTCAGAGCACCTCTTGATTGTTGGGTGCATTTTCTTTTCCTTTTTTAAGAAAGATTTTATTAATTCATTCATTCATTCATTCATTCATGAGAGAGAGTATGTGCTCTCTCTCTTGAGTTCATGCATGAACTCAGGCATGAGCGGTGGAGGGTGGGGCATAGGGAGAAGCAGGCTCCCCACTGAGCAGGGAGTCTGAGGCAGGACTAAATCCCAGGACCCCGAGATCATGACCTGAGCCCAAAGCAAATGCTTAACGGACTGAGCCACCCAGGTGCCCTGATAGGCATTTTCTGACCAATGATGTACAGAACACATTTAAAGAGAAAGTCTAGGGAGTAAGCCTGGGGAAGATAAATTTAAAAAGAACAGGAAAACAACCCCTTCCATCAACACGTGGGGGAAGGTACTCTAGAGCACCCAGAACTTTCTACTCCAGTTTGTTGGGAGTTTGCGAAAGTCTCAGCGGGAGGCAGTCCTGAGGGCCCGCGGTTCCACAGGGCCTCTGTGACATTCTGTAGCCTTGCTCCTTCTCTCGTACTTTCTGTTATCTTCACATTTGAGAAGTCGCTCCAGATGTAGTAATTAGGTCTGGGTGCCTTTCATCATCCACGGAGTGGGTGCAGACTGCCTTCGCTTGGAGAACTTAATTTTTTTCCCCAAAGGATTCCCGAGTTGAGTGAACAGATGGGACCTCACACACCTGTAGGCATTTTAGCTATTTCCTCTGATGAATCCATTTGTAACCCTCTGCTCAGTTATACCAGCAGCTTCCTCTTTTATTTATTTATTTATTCTTGCAGCCTCTGAAAGATGTTGCCTTTCTCAGAGCTGGGGAGGCAGGAGACACCAAGAGATACCTGGTTAGCTGCGGGGAGATTTTCACATCCGGGTGACTCTGAGGCTTTGACAGGTTGGGGTGGGTCTTTCCACAGGCTCATGCTTTTTATTTATCTGCTCGACCACACCAGCATCCCTAGAACACGTCGAATTCCAGGATTTGCAGTCTGTCTCTTCTTTATCTTGGTGACTGTCACATAGCCTTCCTGGTTTTACCAGTGGGTTAGAGATAAAAATGAATTGCAAACTAGTTAATTGACTTCAAGATTAGACTGAAACCCTGCAAGTAAAAAGAATATTGAAATATCCTGTTTTGGGGAGTCATCGGCTATGCTAAAAATAGCATAGGCTTTGGGATAAGAGGATCTTATCAGAACCCAGGTCAAGCCACATCTCCATGACTCGACAAGCTCCAGGACTGTGCCTGATCTGCTCTGTAATTGCTCTGAGCCTCAGTTTCCTCTTCTGTGAGACCTGGATGATCACAAGATCACCACCCTCACTGCACTCAACTCCATTCTCTTCATTTTGACAGAATTGTCTTGAGCACATACTTTTTCCAGGCTCTTTGTCTAGCACTGTGATTATACAAAAATATAATTTTTTTCTCCTTCAGAGCGTACCCTGTGCAGAGGAGTCAGATACATAGAAAGATGGTTTCATTATGACTTGATATGATCTGATGGAATATGATCTGGGTTGTATAGGGATATAGAAGAAGAATAGTTTATTCACTCTGAGTGCCCAGCGAAACATCCTCTGAGACAGGATGCCTAAGCAGTGGTTGGGTTAGTGTCATAGAGCTAAGAAGAGGAGTATTGGGGGAGGAAAGAGATTGGGGGTGGGACTCTGAGAGGTGTTTAGAGGACGCATGGAAGAAGATGGACTGGCAGAGTGTGGGAGGTGAGGGAGAGAAACCTGGGGTGACTCCAACAGCCCAAAGGACGATGGCATCAATTATAGAGCCCGGTGCTCTCTCGTCAGGGGGAGTCTTGTGGCCCCTTGAGAAACAGAAAAGAGTCCCTTGAGCCCACCTTCCTTGTGGAAGTTTTAAAGCCTTCTGATAGTTCCAAGATTTCATGAGGCCTAAGTTCTCATGATCTCCTGAGTCTATGCACTTTCTTCTGTAATGCCGTGGGTTTCTACACAATATTTATGCACATGTGAAACTGTCCACTTCGCTTGTTGCTACAGATCACTCAGAGAAACCTTCCTGAACATTGTAGACTCCATCCAAGGTCTTGTGGACAGATGGTGGTCACCATGGGTACCAGGAAAGAAAGCTTTCCAAATTATTTCCTTTACAAGCCTGTGCTCGAAAACCCCCTTGGCCTTTGTGCCCTCCTGCCTTTGGCCTCCTAGGAACACTTGACTCCCCTCTTCACTCCTTTGTTCACACTCTGTTCTCTCCTCCTCTTCCCTCTTTCTCTGGAGCCACAAACCACTTCCCAAACCTCCCCACTCTCAGGCAGAGTGGTTCCTCCTTATTCTCTGAACATTTGGTCTTCATTGGCATCCTGGCTCTTGTGACCTGGAGACAGAAAGAGTCAGGGAAGCATCACCTTTTATTCTGTTTATTAAGATTTTCCTTTAGGATGGAGTTCAGGCTCAGGGTTAGTACTTGTCTCCTGGACATCAAGTTTACTCCCTGGTTTTACTCCTTTTTGGAGATGCTTCTTAGAAGCACTAGTTTTGTGGGTTATCCTGTCCTTTTCCTAAGGTTCATATTTAAAGAAACATGATTGTTGTGTATTATCTTCCCTTTTCAATGGCTGTTTCCATGTTGATTTTATAGGTTCTGTAGGATCCTGTCTCAGGTTTGGGCAGAGGACCTCACTTTGTCTTGGTGGGCTGCCCTGGAGAGGATGAGACTGTGCATCTAATCCTCAGGCTAGGCAGTCATACAATTAAAAAGTCCCAGTTCCATTGCTATAGGCTGCACCTTCATTCTGCTAGCTGCCTCAAAGGTCTATGCCATTGATCACAAAGTTAAATGGGTATGAATGACCTGGAAAAATCGATCACCACCATGGGACTGTCAGCCTACTCTTACATCCATACATTCATTGGCCATGAAACTCTTTCTTTAGCAAGCACTAGGGTTTTTGCCTGGCTTTTATGCCTAGGATAAATGGACCAGGACCCTTTTACTTGTGACAAAAACTCATGAAAACTAGCTTAAGTAAAAAAGAGAATCAGTGCTCATTTATCGGAAAAATCAAGGGGACAATGGGCTTCCTTTCCTTTCCTCATTCCTCCCTCTAAACCTGTCCCCTCTCTCTTTCCTGGTTAGGACCCCAGATGATAGCAAAGATGATACCAGAAGCTTCAGCTACTCACACCCTTTCAGCACTCGTGGTTTCTAGATAGGGTTCCTCTTCCTTGACAATTTTAGCAGCAGTCCTAGGGGAGGCTTCCATCAGCACACGTTAGTTATCCGCATATCCAAGAACCATGGAGTGGGTGTGAAGGAATGTGGCACTCTGATTAGCCAGATCTGGGTCATGTGTTCAGCCCTGGAAATGAATATGAAATGAGCCTCTCCTGAAGCATTGGGATTGAGCATGAAGAGTACTGACTCACCCAATACTTGATGGGTTTATGCTTCCTGTCCTGATGAACGGGAACAGTCCTGGTAGAGTGGGGTCCAGTCCTCACACCCTGCTGACCCTGCTGAGCACAAAATATGATGAAAGTAATTAATCCAAATAGGTGAGTGCTTCGGGTAAACATAAAATTAAGTAATCTTTTAAAAGATGCTACTGTGTATTGGATTTTCTAAAAACAAACATCCTGGCTATATAGAATTTAGAAGAAGAATACTTAAATTACCAGAGAAAGATCAAAAATGCATCTTTGGGGAAAAAAAAGATTCACTAGATATTTTTCTATCTGACTTAGCTGTACTAGTATTGGGGGGAAATTAAATTTAAGACAAGAACATGAGACAAGATAAAATAGTTCTAAGGACAAATAATATTGGGATTTTTTTAATGAACTTCCTTTAGAAACTGATAAATAAAAAAAGAAAAGAAAAAGGAAGATAAAAATATAAGTACTATAATCAAAAAGCTTGATCTTAAATAATTCTCCCAACAGAGAATATGTCCATATTTATACCATGTATTAAACATTCATAAAAATTTGTCAGGTACTATATATGTCATAAAGAAGATTCAATACATATTGAACTATTCCCATTTAGTCCAGGTTCCCTGATCACAATGGTGCTGAATTAGAAATCAAGCATCACCTCAAAGTTTATAAGAACACTTATTTTAACATTAATAGCCACCTCTACCACCATCAGATACCTAAGACAGAATTTAATCAATCCATAGATTTAAAGAAATAATGTTGAAAATTACAAATTAGGTAACAATATAAGAAAATAATGTTTATCAAATTTATAAGTGATAAATATTATAAAATGAATTTCTTCAAATCAAGGATCAAAAAGGAAAAAAAAATGGAGTAAATCCAAAGAAAGAAGGTGAATGGAATACACACACACACAAAGAATAAAAAAAGAATAAAATAGGAAAAGAGAGATGATCAGCAAACACAAAATAAGAGAGAAAATAGAGTAACAAACCTCTAACAGTTACTATTACATGGAAAAAATATTCAAGCAAAATTATTAATCAGAACAAAGGGAGAAAAATATAACCCCCAAAGGAACAATGCACTAAGAAACTCTCAAAAACCATGAATATGTATATCCCTAGCAACATCATTTCATAACACAGAAGCAAAAATAATTATAAGCAGAATCGACGAGATCACAATCATAGTGGGAGTTTTTTGTTTCTTTTCTTTTCTTTCTTTCTTTCTTTCTTTTTTTTTTTTTTTTGACAAGTATCTCACAAAAGCTGGGAAAAGTTACATTTGAGAATTTTGTTGTTGTTAACTTTAGGGTATTTATCTGGGTGGTGATGGTGGTGTATGTGTGTTTACTTTTAATTAATGGAGAACTTAAACTAACATTTTCTTCTTTTTAAGATAGTATTTATTTATCTGACACAGAGAGAGACACAGTGAGAGAAGGAACACAAGCAGGGGGAGTCGAGGGGGGAAGCAGACTTCCCACGGAGCAGGGAGCCTGCCTCGGGGCTGGATCCCAGCATCCCGTGATCATGATCCAAGCCAAAGGCAGATACCTAACAACTGATCCACCCAGGTGCCCCTTCAATTAACATTTTCTACAAAAGCACTGTAAGTTAGTCATATACAGGCATAGAAAAATTGACCAAAAAAGCAAAGAGAACATTCAAACTCAGAAGCAGAGAGAGAGACGGATACATGGAGAGAAATGAATGACTACCACCAGCTCAGTATATTTGTAATCTTGGAAGGGAAGGGATGGAGACTGGATTTTGAATGGATACAAGGAGGCTTCAGCCCTTATCTTCAATATTTTGTTTAAAAATAAACCTGAAGCAAATATGTAAAAGCATCACCATTTGTCACATATCAGCATTCGTTTTAAGTGTATCCTTCACATTCTTCTCTGCATTACAGTATGTGCAAATTAGTTTATAAACAAAACAAACACAGGAATAGTAACGGCCCCTGGTATACTGGTTATGAAATGGGAATTATTGAAATTTATTTTTCAAAGATCAATGCTCCCAAGTAAAAGACTATATATGTATATATATACTTTTATGAACTACATATTTTATATATAAAAACTACATTGTGTATAAAAGATTATGTCTGTGTGTTAATACTTTTGTTTAGAACTGCCCTTCTTTCCATATGTACGAGGACAGTGAGATACTGCGGCAGCAAACATGCAGTGTCGAAGTCTGCTCTCAGGTGGCTATGGCACCACAGTAACTCGATCCAGTCTCACGACCGGATCCCAATCAACAAGTTGGGTATGGGATCAGGATCCAGTGTTTTCGACCTTTCTCTGGTAATTTAAGTATTGTTCTTCTAAATTTTATGTAGCCCAGATGTTTGTTTGTTTTTGGAAAATCCAATGAATAGTAGCATCTTTTAAAAGGTTACTTAATTTTATGTTTACTGGAAGCAGTGATCTATTTGGGTTTATTTCTTTCATCGTATTTTATGCTATTTACTTAACAATTTTTTCTTTGCTTACTTTTTTTAAGCCCACCATTTCTACCTTACTTGGCTTATGGATTTCTAAAAATTCCATTGTTTCTCCCCTCTGCCAGATTAGAAGTTACTCATTTATAAAATTATTTAAAAAAATTTTTCCTTAACTAAAAAAATATTGAAATATAATATATGTACAGAAAATTGCACACAACAAAAGTGAATTTAACACTAATTGAGCTTCCACGTACCTCACATACAAGAAATAAAACATTGTTGGGGTTCCTGGGTGGCTCAGTTAATTAAGCTTCGGACTCTATTTTTTTTTTTTAAGATTTAATTAGTTTATTTATTTGACAGAGAGAGAGAAAGATCACAAGTAGGCAGAGCAGCAGGCAGAGAGAGGGGAGATGCAAGCTCCCCACTGAGCAGACAGCCTGATGCGGGGCTCGATCCCAGGACCCTGCGATTGTGACCTGAGCTGAAGGCAGAGGCTCAACCCACTGAGCCACCCAAATGCCCCAGGCTTTGGACTCTTGATTTCAACTCAGGTCATGTTCTCAGGGTCCTCCTAGGTGAAGCCCCTGGTGAGTGTGTGACCTCAGAGTGGAGTATGCTTGATGTTCTCTCTCTCCCTCTGCCCTCCCCCCTCGCAATAAATAAATAAATAAATAAATAAATCTCTTTAAAAAAGCAATAAAACATTGTTAATATTTCAGGAGCACAAAGCATTAATGCACTTTGAAAATAAACCTTTAACATTAATTAAATTCCACTCTCAGAAATTTCCTGCTCCTCTGTTGAAACCTTCAGCCTCTGGGACATGTTCCATCCTTCTAGCCTGCAGCTGGCAGCATAGAAAAAAAGAATCATGTATCATTTTCTTGCCCTATACACACCTTGAGGTGAACAGAGAGATTAAAATAAATTTTAACCATGAGGGAAATCTTGCTCTTCCAGGCTGGTCCATGGGGCAAGTAGATCAGTGCAGGCTTCAGGTGATCACTGATGAGCCTGGGATGGAGCCCACTGGAGCCTGCCTGTAATAACCTTCAGCTGGACCACATCTCTGTGTGTCATGATGAAGCCACAGGTGGCAGATACAGTCCTCTTGCTGTCTTGGTGGATCTAGAACCCGGCGTGGTGGACTCTGTTCATTCAGGTCCTTTTAGCCAGATAGGGAGACCAGACAACCTGGTTTTTGGTAAGTCTGGGGCAGGCCAAGGACTGTTCTGTCGAGCTGTCAAGGTGATTGACTTGGTCCTGAATGTGGTACAGAAGGGGGTAGACGGCTCTGACTGCCTGCAGGGCTCCCAGTGGAGCCACTTGCTAGGCAAGGGGTCTGCCACACACTGTCAAGTAGGACGCTTCCCTTTCCTACTTTACCTCCTTCACATGTTGGATTCCTTCCTTCTCTCCTGGTCAGAGAAGGGGGCCAAGAGAGAGAAGAGAGACTAACCTTGGTCCCCAAACCCCTGGAATGTCCCATCCCCACCTTTTCTTTACAAGACCCGGTCCTGCTGTATATATATGGAAAGCGGTGTACCGCCACCTAAATATTTGAGTCATTCCTTCAGAGAGGGGACAAGGAGATCCTTCGTCTTTTGGCAATATCTCATCCCTTCCTTTTGCTATTCCCTTCCTTTCGCCGCCCTTGATTTTGTCTCATCCTATACTTTAAATTTCTATTTTGTGTTGAACTAGCTTTTTTTTCCATATTGAAGTGATGACATTGCCCCAAGAGCCAAAAATACATGAGAATTGAAAAAGAAATAAAGTTAATTAAGTTCCATAAATTAGCTAAAGTTATGCAGTATCTCTGTACTTTCCCACCTGAGATGAGGACTTGAACCAATCGAACTAGTCATTAAACACTGTTTCTCACCTTCTTTAATGTTGTTTTTACTTTAATTCCACTTACCTGAAGCAAAGAAAGTCAATTATTTTAAATTCTGCAGTTACATAAGTTTACCCACTTGCCTCTCACTTCCTCTCTGTGTGCTGTTTTTGCTTCTTACTAAAGTACATCCTTTAGTAGTTCTTTCAGTACTGATTTATGGGAAAGAAACTCTAAGCTCATTTCATGTCTGAAAATATCTTTATTTCATCTCACTTGAATGAATTTTCATCCTGACAATTAAGAATTGTCAAACTGGAAAGTCAACACCTTGAATTGTTTTTCTCTGTTGTTTTCAGGTGTTTATCATTAATAATGTTAAATCTACACACAAATTAATTGACATGTATTTGAAAGAAATTTGTCTTTTCTGTTTGACAGTTTTAAGAACGTTTCTTTCAACTTTCACTGTAGTGTGTTCTCCTGTTTTCAGTGTGGCATTTCACCCTTCTCCCATCTGTGCTTGATGACCCCATGTGTGGGTTCTGTATGGTTATGAGAATAAGTCTTCGGTATTCTGACATGGAAGGGAAAGAAAGTTTGCTTAGTCATACAACATGGGGGAATGGGATCTGAGGGTCTGAATGCCTTTCATACAGACTTTCAACCAATACGTGTTTGGAAGTTTTCTGTATTTCTTAGTGTCAGAGACATCATTTGCACCCATTTTCTGATCTCTTTCTCTTGTAAATTGGCTTGCTTCTTTTTAGTGTATAAATTTGAGGGATCTCTGATCTGCTAATTCACATAGCACTAGACCATCTGCTTTCAGTCTCTCAATATTTAGATATTTCTTGTCTGTTGTCATGTCTTCTATTTTCTGTGTGTTTGGAGATTTATGAATATTATTAAAATCCTTTACAGTAATTTTGGAGGGGGTTTCCTGGAGATATAATGGATGAGTGCATATATTCAGTCTTCAGTATTTAAATAAAAATCCCTTCCATTAAGATTTTACAGACATTGGAAATTCTATTAACAGAAGATAGAGTCCTTCATTTCATAATTAGAAATATCCCAGGGAGACATAGCACATTAACTTATAATTATAAATGGCTGTTATGCTTCCCTCTTTATAATTGACCCCTGATTCAGAATTAATTGCTTCCCTATCCCTGTTATATCTCCTTCATATATTTACAGTTTTTGGTTGGCAGGCCTCGATAACTAGAGTGTGAACTAGTTGGGATTATGTTCAAGGCACTTCTGCACTTGACTATCTTCAGTCTCGATCACAGCGCTTGGTGCAGAGGATGCTTCGTAAATGCTTCTTCAATAAAATTGAATAATTTAGAATCAGAATAATCACAGAAACTTCCAGCTATGACAAGAGTGTTTCTCACCCATTGGCGAGAAATTTCAACCAGATGTTCACTGTGTTCCCAGATTTTTCTCCCAGATTTGCCACACGATTTGATTGATCATTGGGTTTGGCAACTGGCATTATAAGGAGATAAAAACCTCAAGTAATGCTAAATTAACAATATTACTTTATGTTTGTATAATTCTTTTATTGTCTTAAGATGTTTCTGTATTCGTATTTTTTTAACCTCATATATCCCAATATTAGACAATTACAAGGTGTATTTTATTTTGTTTTTGTGTATTCTTTCAAAGAATACAAGATACTGGTAGGGATAATTATCATCAATTTGGGAAAATAAAAGAGTATTTTGTCTTTAATGTGATTTTCTGTAAGACTAGGAGAAGCAAAGGGTAAAGAGACCTCTGTTTATTCTTTTTATACATACAAATTAAGTTTCTATTTAGTACAAATGGCTAGACACAATTTTAAGTACCCCAGATATTCTTACCCACACAACAGCTGACTAACAACAAAAGTCGGCAAAAGGATTAATGACTGCTTCTGCCTAGAGTAGAAAGAGTCACCATTGTTAATTCTGAATATTGTCTGTTCTGTCCTGAAAGAACCAGGAGGCCTGGGGATTGTGGCAGGAAAGAGGAATGGTATAGGTTTGACAAAGGTGAGAGTCTGTGACTGGACACTTGGAACCAAGTGAAATAGAAGCATGAAGCTCTGATTACACAAAGGGATATTTTCAATTAGCAGTAATTGCGCCTTGGATAAACCTCATTGGCTACGATACTGCCACTGCGCAAAGCTACAAAGGGATATTTCAAAATCGAGGGAAAGATCCCAGAGCAAGTCTGCCCGTAAGAGCTTTAAAGGGTGCTAATTCAGACTAAAAAGAAGGAATGCACATTGAATAGGTTTATTTATTGTGGAATAAACAAAGAATGCAACCTCCAACCTCCACTAATTGGTACTTACAGTTTAGTTCTCAACTAGATTTATAGAATGAAGTGTGTATGTGTGTTTGAAAGTAAACTCTGTGGCCAACGTGGGGCTCGAACTCATGACCCCAAGATCAAGAGTTCTGTGCTCTACCCACTGAGCCAGCCAGGTGCCCCATGGAATGAGGTTTCGAGCTTCAGATTAGCTCGTAGGTAATTGTGCATTTTTAAATGCATTAAAGGAAGCTAAAGTGGTAAATAAATCATTTTGCCATCTTAAACTGTCCACAAGGTGTTCAGTGAAAGTAGTGACCTGCTTAGCAGCCAGGAGACCCAAGTTTCAAGTCTGCAGCTGAAACATTGAATTGTTATGTAAATGGTGGGGAATAGGGGAATACTGCTTCCCCTTCAGAAAGATCAAATTAATTAACATTGTATTATAGCATCAAGGATGTCCTCTGCTAATATCTAGCAGCTTTTCAGGTGTGACTCCTTTGGTTATCTAAAGAGCTTGTCAGTTTTCACTCTGAGCTATTTTTATGCGAGAAAGTCAAGTAACCGCAGCGTGGGTAGTCATTGCTGACTGGTCAGAAAGAATGGACAGCTAGTACTACTGTTTTCTTCTCTTGAAGAACAGACAAACATCCATCCTATAGGTAGGACTTCAGAGCTTTATGGTGCCAGCTGGTGGAAGTGCCTTCCATGCCACATTTGTGGAAGGAGGTTTTGTCTCTGTCTCAGGGCTTGCTGATGTCCATTACCTTGTAGATAATTTACTGACATCTTACGCTTGACCTCAAAATAGAAGTTGGAGATTCATGCTGTGGGTCAGAAAGTTGAGGACACGGGTGCTAGGTGGCTCAGTGGGTTAAGCCTCTGCCTTCGGCTCAGGTCATGGTCTCAGGGTCCTGGGATCGAGCCCTGTGCCAACCTCCCTGCTCCAGAGAAGTGTGCTTGTCCCTCTACTTTTGCCTCCTTCCCCATGCTCATGGTCTGTCTCTGTTTCTCTTTCTCTCTCTCCCTCAAATAAATAAATAAAATCTTAAAAAAAAAAAAAAGTTGAGGACAAGTCAAAACACCTGATATAATTTAAGCAAGATCCTTAATAAACAAGTGGAATCAAGATATATAAAATTAATGTAGTTCCTACATAAGTATATTTAGTAGGTTAGATGTATGTTAATGTATCATTGCTGTGATTTGGTATATGTGGAAGATTTTGGAAAGCAAGCTGTGTGGCTTCAGAATTTCTAACGTTATTTTTAAGGCTGTTCTACACTTCATTTCCAGATAGATGATTAATAAATAGGAAAGTTGAGGTATAAAAAAATTTGAAGACCGCTTATTCCACGTTTCAGTATGTAAATAATAGGTAGACAAATGCTGATAGAGTAAAACCTCAGTAGTTAGGGGGCTAATTGATGGAGTCTCTGTAAAATGTAACGTGTTTTTTTTTTCCACAAGTTTTAGGGATTGCATTTTAAAATTGGGGTATAATGCACATACTATGCAGTTCAGCCATTTCAAGAGTGTAATTAAGTGGTTTTTAATATATTCACCAAGCAGGGGTGCCTCAGTCCATTGAGCATCTGACAACAGCTCAGGTCATCACTTCCAGGTCCCGTGAGCTCAGGAGGGAGCCTGTTTCTCCTTCTCCCTCTGCCCCTCCCCATGCTTCCACTTTCTCTGTCTTTCAAATAAATAAAGAAAGAAAATATTTTAAAAATACATATTCACAAAGTGATAAAATCATCACCACTAACTTATTTCAGTACATTTTCATTCCCCCAGTGGAAGTGCTATGCCCATTAGTAGCCATTCCCAATTCTCCCGTCCTCACAGTCCCTGGAAATCACTAATGTATTTTGTCTCTATGAATTTGCCTGTTCTGGACATTTCATAAAAATAGTGTATATGATACATTGTTCTTTATACCTGGCATCTTTGACTTAGCGTAGCGTTTTCAAGGTTCATCCAAGTTGCATGTTTGACTTAATGATGACTTAATAATATTCATTGAATGGGCATACCACATTTGTTTATTCATCAGTTGATAGACATTTGACTTGTTTCTACTTTTTTGGTTGCTGTGAGTAATGCTGCTATGAACATCCACGTATAAGACTTTACGCGAACATTTGTTTTTCACTTTTCTCAGGTCTCTCAGAGACGCTCCTGGGCCATAGGGGTACTCTATCCTTGACATTTTAAGGGACTGCAAAACTACTCCAAAATAGCCGAACCATTTTGTATTCCGTGAGAATGCATAAGATTTTCAATTTATCCACATTCTCTATTATTTTCTGTTTTGTGTTAGCCATTCTAGTGGGTGTGAAGTGGTATCTTATTATGGTTTTGATTTGCATTTACCTAATGATGTTGACCATATTTTCATGTGCTTTATTGCTCATTTGTATGTCTTTTTTGGAGAAATGTCTATTCAAATAATTTGCCTAGTTTTTAATTGGGTTGTCTTATCAGGTATGTGATTTGTAAATATGTTCTTCCATTCTGTGGGATGTCTTTCACTTTCTTAAGGTGTCCTTTGATGCCCAAGAGTTTTTAATTGTGATGGAATCCAATTATCTACTTTTTTTTCTTTTGTCACTTTTGCTCTTGGTGCCGTACCTGTGAAACCATTGCTTAATCCAAGGTCTCAAAGATGTGATTCTGTGTTTCTTTCTAGGAATTTAATAATTTTACTCTTAATGTTTAGGCTGAGGATCCATTCAGACTTGTACGATTTGCAGTGAGGATCCAAATTCATTCCTTTACATGAGGATATTAAGTTTTCCTAGCACCATTTATTGAAAAGACTATTCATTCCTCCTTGAATTGTCTTGGCACCTTTGTAGTAAATCAACTGACCAAAAAGTGTGATGGTTATTTCTGGATGCTCAGTTCCGTATCCCTTGAGCTGTATGTCTGTCCTTATAACCAGTTCCGTGCTATCTTAATAACTATCTTTGTAGTAGACTTTAAAATTTGGAAATAGGAATTCTTCAACTTTGTTCTTCTTTTTCAAGATTGTTTGTCTAGTCTGTGTCCCATGTATGGCCATAAGAATTTTAAGTTCAGGTCATCGAGTTCTGGGGGCAGGGAGGGGGGAAAGTTGCCTAAAGTTTTGATAGAGATTGTGTTGAATTTTTGGGTCAACATGGGAAGAATTGCCATTTTAACTCTATTAAAGTCTTCAAATTTATGAACAGGAGATATTTCTATTATTTAGGTGTCCTTTAATTTCAATAATTTTTGTAGTTTTTAGTGTACAATTCTTACATTTTCTAGATTAAATTGATTCCAAAGTATTTTACTCTTTTTGATGCTATTATAAGTTGAATTTTTTTTAAGATTTTATTTATTTATTTGACAGGCAGAAATCACAAGTAGGCAGAAAGGCAGGCAGAGAGAGAGGAGGAAGCAGGCTCTTCGCTGAGCAGGGAGCCTGATGTGGGGCTCGATTCCAGGATCTTGAGATCTGAGATCATGACATGAGTTGAAGGTGGAGGCTTTAACCCACTGAGCCACCCAGGTGCCCCTGTTTGTGGTATTTTCTTTTAAACCCTTTAGCTTCTGTAATATTCATGTTCTCTCTTTCGTCCCTTATTTTAACCATCTATGTCTTTTCTCTTATTCTGTCAGGTTAGTTGAAAGTTTATAAATTTTCCAAGACCCAGGTTTTACTTCATTGAGTTGTCTCTTATTTTTCTATTGTTTATTTCATTGATTTCTGTTTAGATATTTTTTTTTCCTCCCTTCTACTTGCTTTGGGTTTAATTTCCTCTTTATTCCCCCAGGTTCTTTCTCTCTTTCTTTCTTTCTTTTTTTTTTTAAGATTTTATTTATTTATTTCACAGAGATCACAAGTAGACAGAAAGGCAGGCAGAGAGAGAGAAGGAGGCAGTCTCCCCACTGAGCAGAGAGCCCGATGCAGGGCTCGATCCCAGGACCCCAAGATCATGACATGAGCCGAAGGCAGAGGCTTAACCCACTGAGCCACGCAGGCGCCCCTTCCCCCTAGTTTCTTAAGGTGGAAGTTGGGTTGTTGCTTTGAGGTCTTTTGTAATACAGGTACTTGTAACTATATATTTTCCTCTAAGCACTGCTTTTGCTGTGTCCCATACTTTTGATACATTGTGTTTTCTTTGCAATGCTCTCAAAAAGCTTCCTAATTTCCCTTATGATTTCTGCTTTGACCCATTGATTATTTAGTGATACACTGTTTATTTTCCACATATTTGTGAATTTCTTAAAGTTATCTTTGTTATTGATTTCTAATTTCATTTGCTTTGGATCACAGAAATTACCTTGTGTGATTTTAAATCTTTTACATTTATTGAGACTTTTTTTTTTTCTGGTACAAAAGGTACTTTCTCTATACAGCACAGGGACAGGATTGGGCACTGGGATTTTAAGGAATGACTGATTATACCCTTTCATTTAGTGGGGGTTAGGGATAATGTAAGTTTCTAAGGAATCTGTAAGTGACGTTTTCAGGACCTTGAGGGTCTAGCCATTGTTCAGATATGGTTATTTTCTTGGAGTATACTCCATATGCATTAGAGAAGAATGTACATTTTTCTGTTTTTGGACTAAGTGTTCAGTAGTTGTGTTAGTCTAAATGGTTTACAGTGCTAGGCAAGTCTTATATTTTCTTGTTTATCTTCAACATAGTTGTCCTTTAATTACCGAAAGTGAGGAATTGAAGTCTGCAACTATTATGCTTGAATTGTCTATTTCTCACTTTTTTCTGTCAGTTTCGACTTAATATATTATGGCTGTCATTACCAGTACATATGTTGATGGTTGTTATAACTCCTGAATGAACTGATTCTTTACTGTTTTATAATAACCTTTTTTGCCTCTTGCAAAACTTTTTGGCTTAAAGTCTATTTTGTCTGATACTAGTATAGCCCTCAATCTCTTATAATTGCTGTTTGTATGGTATATTTTTTTTCCATCCTTTTACTTTTAATCCATTGTATCTTTGAATACAAAATATATTTGTTGTTGACAGCTTATAGCTGTGACACTTATTTTTTTTTAAATCCATTCTTGGGGCACATGGGTGGCTCAGTCATTAAGAGTCTGCCTTCGGTTCACCTCATGAACCCAGAGTCCTGGGATCGCGCCCCCATTGGCTCTCTGCTAGGCAGGAAGCCTGCTTCTCCCTCTCCCACTCCTCCTGCTTGTGTTTTCTCTCTCGCTGTGTCTCTCTCTGTCAAATAAATAAAATCTTCAAAAAATTATTTAAAAAATCCATTCTGTACATCTCTATCTTTAGATTGAATGGTTTAATTAATTTATATTTAATGTAATTATTGATCAGGGAAGATTTATAGCTGCCATTTTGTTATTTGTTTCCTATATTTCTTTTTTTTTGGTTTCCTATATTTCTATGTCCCTTTTTTGTGTTATTCTTCTAGACTTCCAGTACTGCCCCCTTTTGCATTAAATAAGAATTTTTTAATATGTCCTTTAAATTAATATGCCTATATATAATTCTTTTCTAAGAATTTTCCTTGGGGATTGCAATTAATGTGTTTATTTATAAAGATCTAGGTCATATTAATGCAATAGCATACAAAAATATGTTCTTATATAGCTTCATTTCCTCTTTCTTCCTTTGTGCTATTATGCAAATTATACCTTTATATATTGTACACACATCAACACAATTTATAACTACTCCTGACGTGGCTGATTTTTAAATCAGGTGGAGAAAAAGTTACAATAAAAATGTTTATGCTGTCTTTTATATTTACCTATGTAGTTACCTTTGTCAGTGCCTTTATTTTTTTCATGTGTATTCTCATTATTGTCTAATCTGCTTTCATTTCAGCCTGAAAGTCTTCCTTTAGAATTTTTTGTAAGACCGAGCAGTTAGTAATGAACTCTCTATTTTTGTTTATTTGGAATCTTCTTAATTTCTCCTTCATTTTTAAAAGCTATTTTTATTAACATATAATGTATTATTTGCCCTACGGGTACAGATCTGAGAATCATCAGGTTTCTCCTTCATTTTTTAAAGGATTGTTTTCCTAGATATGATTCTCGGTTGGCAGTCTTATTCTTTCAATACTTCCAATATGTTATTTTATGACCTTCTGGCCTCCAATGTTTCTTTCTTTCTTTTTTCTTTTAAATTTTTTATTATTATGTTCAATTAGTCAACATATAGTACATCATTAGGCCTCCAATGTTTCTAATGAGATATTAGTTTTTAATCTCACTGTCGATCTCTTGTATAAGATTAGTTACTTCTCTATTGAAATATTCTTTTTTTTTTTTTAAGATTTTATTTATTTACTTGATAGAGAGAGAGAGAGCAAACGGGGGAGTGGCAGGCAGAGGGAGAGGGAGAAACAGGCTCCCCACCAAGCAGAGCTCTGTCTAAGGACTCTGGGATCATGACCTGAGCCAAGGGCAGATGCTTAACTGGCTGAGCCACCCAGGCCTCCATCTATTGGTTTTTTTTCTTTCTTTCTTTCTTCTTCTTCTTCTTCTTTTTTTTTTTTTTTTTTTTTTTTTTTTTGGTCTTTTAACATTTTGATTATGATGTGTCTAACTGCACCCTGAGTTATCTGTCGTGGGGTTTGATGACCTTCTTAGACCTGTAGATTAATGCTTTCCATCAAACACAGGAAGTTTTTGGTCATTATTTCTTCAACTATTCTTTCTGTTTCTTTGTCCCTCTCTTTCATCTCTTTCTGTGACTCCTGTTAGGTGCATGTTGGTATACTTGGTGGTATCCTTAATGGTATCTGAGACTGTTAATGGTTTTTTTTGTTTTTTATTTCGTTTTTTGTTTTTTGTTTTTCCTTTCTGTTCCTGAGACTGGATAATCCCAACTGAATTATCTTCACGCTCATTGGCTCTTTCTTTTGTCTGCTCAGGTCTTCTGCTGAATACCTCTAGTGAATTTGTCATTTCGGTTACTGTACTTTTCAACCCCAGAATATCTACGTGGTTCTTTCATGTAATTTTTATCTCGTTATTGATAATATCTATGCACGGAAACATGGTTTTCATAATTTCCTTTAGTTTTTCAGGCCTTGTTTTCTTTTGTTCCTTGAACATTTTTACAGTAGCAGATTTAAATCTTTGTCAGTAAGTCCAATATCTGAGCTTACACGGGGAGTTTCTGTTCGCTGCTTTATTTCCTAGGTATGGGTCTTTTTTTTTTTTTTTTGTCATGTCTAGTAATTTTTTGGCTGAAAAGTAGACATTTTAAATTGCATAGTGTTAACAATTCTATAAATTATGCCCTTCCCCTCTACCAGCTTGCTGTTTGTTTAGTAACTTTGTTGAACCAAGTCTCTAAAGTCTATATTATTTGTCATGTGTAGTCACTGAAGTTTCTACTTGGCTAGCTTCATGATCGATTTAATTATTAGGTAGAGATTTTCTTGGTTGCCTGGAACTGATGAATCCCATAGCCTCTGCTGGGGAGCATGTGAGCCTGTAGGGGGCATGCCTTCAACACTCAGTCAGGCAGATATGTATATTCTGCCTTAGTCTTTACTTCCTGCTTGTCAGAGCTTCACATTTAATCACAGGTGAGAGCCCAGGGCCTTCTCAGGTCCTTCTTGAGGACGGACATGCACATAGGCTAGGTGTGCATGTAATCCAGTGCATTTATACTCCAAGGAATAGGTGAGAGCATTTCACATCCCCTTACAAACTTTTCTTCCCCAACTTTCAGTTTCATTTTTCGTGGTTCATTGTTTGCCAACTGCTCTCCCCTGCCTCAGGTATCTGTGATGTTCAACAATTGCCTCTGATTGTTTTTGACAAATGCTCCTGGGAAAAAGGCTCTTTCCACTTGGCAAGCTCTGAACTAGGTGTAATAAAGACCAGTGCTTCTGATTCCTTTTGCTTATAATCAGGGGACAGAGCTAACACTCATGCAGTGGCTTCTCAACAAAACTACCTTATTGAAGAGTCTTGACACAACTTATAAGATACCACTAATTAGATTTCATTTGCCATCTGCTGCACTATCCTTGTCAGAGACCAGTGAAATGTAAATTTAGAACAGATGACAGAGTGAAAGGAGAAAACAACACCTTCCTGTAATTGTGGACACCCAGTCTATATCTTGGGGAAGGAAGGGGGCCATGGTGTCTGAAGGACTGCTTCTGGCTTTCGGATAAAGGGATTGGCACTGAATGAGTAAATGTGTACATTTCATTACCTAATTTTTTTGGGGGGGGACGGTTTTCTTACTTTAAAGGAGGAGCAAGGAAGAAGAAAGCAGGTATTATCTCATAGAGGAGAATTTTCCTGTGAACTCTAACTTCGACAATTACTCTCTTTGATAGATGTAAAAGTTATATTAAATATGTTTAGATTGAAGTGTATATTTTAGTTGAAAATACACAGGAGATCAAAGATAATTTTTTTTTCTGGTCTGTAAGACCTAGCTAGAAGGATGTTTTGATTTCTCATATTGATGAGATGATTCCCTGGATAAAATAATGGAACCAAGCTGCTAATGATAAATCTGTCTGATTTTATTCTGGGTCTTAGTGAAGATAAGCTAAAGCACCCCTTATTTCTGAGGGACCTAGGCCATTGGAAAGGATTGAGCTTACTTCTTCATCAGTTAAAAGATAGGGATCTGACCGTGTCCGGGAGGAGCCATTCATACTAAATCCATACTCAGTATTACCCTTTCTGAAAGTAAAATGTGCTCTGACCATACACCTGTGATTCCCAGGAACTAGAGATAAGAGAATTCATTCCTTTTTTTAATTCATTTATTCATTCATTCATTCACTCATTCTTTTATTCATTCACTATCAATTATGTGCCTGCCATGTTCCAGCAATTGTTCTTAGTGCTGAGGATACAGTAGTTGTAAGTTCCATGTCATCACTGAACCTATCCTCTAGTGGGAAGATTGAACACAAACTCAACTAGAGGGGATTACAGACTAGGATGGCAGAGAGTGGTAAATGCAGTGATGAAAATGAAGTAAATGAGAACAGAGAGTAACAGGGTTGGGTGGAGGGGCATTGTGGGGGTGGGGGAGAAAGATGATCTCTGATAGCATGATATTTGTGCACAAATCTGAGAAAAAGTCATGCATATCTGGGGAAAGAGACTATCAGGTAGATGGAATAGCAAATGCAAACGCCCTGAGGGTGAAGTGTGCCCTGAGCACAGAGAAGCTAGTGTGGGTTGAGTGAAGGGAGCCCCTGAGCCCCAGGAGGGGAAAACACAGTGAAAGATGAGAGTAGGCCTTCTGGGGCGGGTGCCCTTCAGAATGAGTTTGGAAGCCACTGGAGGGTTTTGAGCAGAGAAATCACAAGGGGGACACCTGGGTGGCTCAGTGGGTTAAGCCTCTGCCTTTGGCCCAGGTCATGATCTCAGGGTCCTGGGATCAAGCCCTGCATCGGGCTTTCTGCTCAGCAGGGAGCCTGCTTCTGCCTCTCTCTCTGCCTGACTCTCTGCCTACTTGTGATCTCTCTCTCTCTGTGTCAAATAAATAAACAAAATCTTAAAAAAAAAAAAAAAAGAAATCACAAGGGTCTCAGGCAGTTGTATGCAGACTAGATGATGAGGAAGGGGGATTGGCTTGATCAAAAACAGAAATAGCTGGGGGCACCTGGGTGGCTCAGTGGGTTAAAGCCTTTGCCTTCGGCTCAGGTCATGATCCCAGGATCCTGGGATCAAGTCCCATATCAGGCTCTCTGCTCAGCGGGGAGCCTGCTTCCTCCTCTCTCTCTGCCTGCCTCTCTGCCTACTTGTGACCTCTGTCTGTCAAAAAAAATAAATAAAATCTTTTTAAAAAAAGATAATAAGTAAAATGGAGGATTGAAATTATATACAGTATTGCCCCAATTAAAAAAAAAAAACAAACAGAAATAGTTGGGCTTTTGTGGTGGTGTAAGTAAGAGGCGATTGTGGCAGGGCAGTGACAGCGAAGGTGGTGAGCTGTACTTGGTTTCTGTGTATATTTTGAAGACAGAGCATGTGAGGTTGGCTGGCAAATGGGATGAGGGTCTGAAATAGGGAGGCATTGAATATGGGAGGTCACTAGAAGATATTTGGTTTTGGTCAGAGTGACCAAAGGAACGGGGGAGCTCGTTTCTAGAACAGAGAGAAGGTAGTCCTACTCCTTCTTTGGTTATGAAACCTAGTAAGCAGTTCCTTTGCTTTTTTTCTTTTTTAGCATCCGGAAATTGTGTGTGTGTGTGTTTGTGTGTGTGTATGTGTGTGTGTGTGTGTGAGAGAGAGAGAGAGAGAGAGAGAGAAGTTCAGCGAAAGAATGCAAATGGGCTGCAAGGAATGGATAAGATTAAAGCCAACACAAGACCTTTCCTGCAAGAAGTGGTTTGCAGGGACTCCTGGGTGGCTCAGTTGGTTAGGCATCTGTGTCTGCCTTCAGGTCATGATCCCAGGGTTCTGGGATCCAGCCCCACATCAGGCTTCTTGCTCAGCAGGGAGCCTGCTTTTCCCTCTGCCTGCTGCTCCCTCCTGCTTGTACTCTTGCTCTCTTTCTCTCCCGCACTCTCTTTCTGGCAAATAAATAAATAAATAAATCTTAAAAAAAAAAAAAGGAAAAGAAAAGAAAATGGTACAGAGTATGTCAACAGAGAATGAAGATAGCAAATGAGACAAAAAAAAGATATTAGAAGAATGTGTTTTGGGTAAAGAAATTTCCAGACTTCTAAACCACCTATGTTCAATTTGGTGAAAGACCAGGGGTCAAGTTCTTGCTGGTAATAATGTGACGCAGGATAGTTATGTATGCCTACACTGTCTCTTCAGGTGTGAAACGGAAGCTTTTTGGGGATGAAGTGATAAATACAGCTTTTTTCCTCTTTTATTTTAATTTTCCTTGTATGCTATACTGAAAGTCTCAAAAAAGAAAAAAAAATCCTCTATTGATGGTCTAATTTGTCTCTAAGCTTTTATATAACAAGTAGTTATAGAGAGTCATTAAATGTAGGGCGTGATGTTAAGGACTGCAGCACATTCAATAAACATACAAATTGGTTTTTCCTCCAGCGATTTATAATGTAAATACGTACTTCACTTAAGTGAAAGCTTAGGACAGTATTTGATGGTGATGCAAATATGAATGCTATGAAGAATTGCTCTTAAAAATCCAAATATTTATTGATCAGGAACTGTGTACTAACCATTTTGTGCTAAGTGTCTTCCATGCGTCACATCACTTAATTCTGAGGAAAAAAGGAAATAAAACCCTGTGAGTTATCTACTAATTTTATCCTCAGGTAAAGATTGAGAGTCAGGGTCATTTCTTACCTGACATTGAGGAGTCTTACATTGAGTGAAGTAAGTTATTTGGCCAACTTTACATAGTAAGGGGTAAGAACCAGACTTGAATGAACAGTCCGATTTCTGGGACTAGACCCATAAACTCTTCACCATTTTGTTTTCCTAAGGGATTTCAGAGGTTAGAGTAAGTGCTATGGATTGAAGTAGTCAAATTAAGACTCACGCAGGGCTTGGGAGTTCTCTGAAAGAGGGTTAGACTAAAAAAGAGAAAAAAATAATCAGATTTCAGACATGGTTCCGTGAGCAGTTGAGAGGATTTAATGGGTTGGCGAGCATAAAGTGTTGTGGGAACAACCAGGAAATCTGGCTTGCCTGTCACCGTGGGTTTCGGTTGGGCGGTAATAAGAGGTTAAGTTGGATTAGTGAGCTGAGACCAGTTTGTAGATCTTGAATGCCAGCCAAAGTGGTTTACACATCCTCTTTGAGGTAATGGGAAGCCATTGAAAGAATTTGGATATCATTTTGGAATTATGTCAAATTGGGAGAGAAACATGATGAGAGATAGGGGAGGAGAAAGCCAGTGGGGAGGCCATGGCTGCAATTCAGGTAGGAGGTGATAAATCTTGGACAATTTCTCTTCTTATGAATCTGTGTTTCAAAAAATAAAACTGTACAGCCCACCTCCCTCCTCCCCTCCCCCTTGTGTAGCTCCCTCTTTCTTTCTCTTTTCTTTTGAAAGTTTTTTTTCTAGAATTACGGGCTTTTAAAGGAGAAAATCACCTTGGATAGAGATCATGTGTCCTAATCTTTTTTTTTTTTTTTCTTTTAACTTGACTGAGCCAAGCAAAATTAAGAAACTTGCCTAAGATCGCATGGTAACAAGTGTCAAAGCCAAGACTAAAATAAAATTTGTTTTCTGACTTTCTCTTCAGCACTGTAAGTGTTATC
Organism: Mustela erminea; assembly: GCF_009829155.1. Lineage (NCBI taxonomy): Eukaryota > Metazoa > Chordata > Mammalia > Carnivora > Mustelidae > Mustela > Mustela erminea. Next base: position 8,482,241 of record NC_045618.1, on the reverse strand, counting down.
ATTCCTTTCTCCACTTTCTCTTGCCAGGACTTCAAGGAAAAGGAACTCCAGTGTTCCCAGATAGTTCTCTCGCATTTCTTTTAACCCAGGATGGTCTTGGTGATCCTATTGCTTTTAGGAGATAAAGTTAATGTTTCCCAGCTACTGAAACTGACTTATAAGAAGTCATGATTTATAAGAAGTACGTGTTTGGTCATTCAGTTGATCAAAATATGTTTCTCATATGTATTTGGTTTTTGTCCAGAGTTTCTGGCTCCGACAGCCCTGATAATTTCCTGTGATATGGGCTATATCTTGTTATAGCGTATCTTGTTATGTTAATGGACGTGACTTTTGGACCCCACTCAGTGGCAGAGACTGACTGCCAGGAGAACCAATCATGTGATTAGAGGATTGTAACTTAGAGTCTTATCCCCAGACCTCAGTGGAGGGAAAAGGGGCTGAAGGTTGAATCAGGCAACGGGCAAAGAGTTAGTTAATTATGACCCTGCCTTGAAGCTTCTGTAGAGACTTCCAGGGATTGTTGGCCAACTGGCCTCAGAACTGTTAGCTGACCCTCCAGGTTAGTGAGCCTGTGGAGGCTAGAGAGGGTGGTGCCTTGGAGAAGGCCAGGAAGCTCCGTGCCCTTTTTCCATACCTTACCCTCTACGTCTCTTCATCTGGGTCTTATTTGTATCCTTTATCATATCCTTAATAAACTGGTAAACACAAGTGTTTCTGTGAGTTCTGTGAGCCCCTGTAGCAAATTAATCAAGCCTAAGGAGGAAGTCATTGGAACCTCCAGTCTGTAGCTGGTAGGTCAGAAGCACAGGGAAGCCTGAGGCATGGGGGTGGGGGGTATCTTGTAGGAGTATGGAATCTGATGCTATCTCTAGGTAGTGTCAGAACTGAGGTGAATTCTCAGATACCTTCTGGCCTTCTGAGAATTGCTTGGTGTTTTGTCTGGAGGAAACGCTCCCGTCTCTCCAGGTCAGAATTAGGTCCAGGAACCCATAAAGACCAATCAGCAGAAATAATTTTTTTACATCTGTTTTCCTTGCCTCAAGAGACTCATCTGGATTTTATTATACACCAGAGTTAAACACAGTGACATCCTCTGGAGAAAACAGAGAATCACCTTTCTGGCTACCTCTCCTAGCTAGCAGGGAAGGGAGGAGTTGTTATTCCCTGGAGATAACTTTTGGCTTGATGAACTCATCAGGGAGATGTAAATGCATGGTCTGCTTTCTGGTCCATAAGGATAAATGACCTTAAACTGAAATAAGTCTCTGAGGCGTAGAAAAAGAGAAAAAGTAAAGAGCTACGAATTCTTTCCATGCAGGAAGAGAAACATGGGGTGTTATTTAATCTCCTGGCCCACTAAAGAACCCTAATTTCTGAGCGTCCTTGGGAGGTCTCAGCTCTAAACTTCTTCATCAACTCTTGCATTTAGGAAAAGAGAATAGAACTCCCACAGCCATTTTATTTTTTAAAAAAAATATTTTTCTCAGTGGTAATGGTTTTGAGCTTTGCATGGAATTTTTTCATCAAAGGTTTCTCCTGAACAAGGAAAGTACAGTGACTTTTAATCCAAAGCAGACAGCAGCAGTACAGAGGCCCCTGCCAAGAGAGAGATGATAGGAAAAATCAATATCCCATAATTAAATCTGTTGAATTGACAGTGAAAAAAAAAAAAGTCACAGTTTTAATTTAGATATTGGCTGCCCAGAGAAGAAAGATTCTGACAGCGGTAAAATGGAGAGTTGGGTTTCATTTATTCCTTAGATGATGATGATGAGTTCCCCACCACATGCTGATCAGCATGCTGAGTTGGGGCTAAGACATTAACAGAACAAGATGTACCCGATGTCTGCCTTGTGCTGCCCCTCGATGATAACCCCTAGACTACATTCTTAGGAGGGCATGTTCACTGCCGTATTCGTCAGGAGAAGAGTAGTATCTGACATGTAGAAGATGTGATAATAAATATTTGATGAATTAATGAATATGTTTTGATACAATACTTTTCTCTTTTGAATATAACTTTATACCTTATCCTAACTTGTCAAGTAGGCAGTGTCCATCAATCCTTCTTTCTTTTTTTTAAATTTTTTTAAAAGATGTTATTTATCTATTTGACAGAGAAACACAGCAAGAGAGGAAACACAAGCAGAGGGAGTGGGAGAGGGAGAAGCAGGCTTCCTGCTGAGCAGGGAGCCTGGTGAGGGGCAAGATCCTGGGATCCCGGGATCATGACCTGAGCCAAAGGCAGATGCTTAACGACTGAGCCACCCAGACACCCCAGTCCTTATTTTCTTGATTGTCTTTGTCAGGAAATGAGTGTTAAATTTATTTTTTTTAAAGGATTTTTTTTTTCTTTTTTAACATGAGGGAGATATCATTAGTTCTTGGTTTTTAAATTTTTTTCTTTTATAATTTCCCACTCTGAAACCTTTTGGCAAAGACTGTTAATGGATTTTAAATCTCAGAAATTAAAGAAATCCTTCTTACTCACACCTGTTAAGTAATGTGATGTGGTCCAAAAGGCGAGCCAGTTGTAATAGGTGAATTCCGGGGGTTGTTGGTCCGCTGGTCTCAGAACTGTTGGCAGAGGCTAAGGTTTGCTGTTGATGTGCATGTGTTTGACAAACCCTTCCCAGATACTTGATATCAAGACACAGCTTTAGAAACCTCAACCTTGGTATTAACTGTTTCAGTGGGAGTGATACCTATTTTTATGGAATCACTTGTATATGGGATCAAATGCTGTGTAGATAAGTGAATTAACTGGTTATCTATTCTTTTTTTTTTTTTAAAGATTATTATTTATTTGACAGAGAGAGATCACAAAGGCAGAGAAGCAGGCTCCCTGCTGAGCAGAGGGGCTCGATCCCAGGAGCCTGGGATTATGACCCAAGCCAAAGGCAGAGGCTTTCATCCACTGAGCCACCCAGGCGCCCCTGGTTATCTATTCTTGATTTAGACAAGTGATATTATGAGGCTCACTCTGTTTGCCAGTCTGGCCCACCCCTTAATTTGGTATGATTTCATATTTTTAAAAATTTTTTTTTTTTTTAAAGATTTTATTTATTTATTTGACAGAGAGATCACAAGTCGGCGGAGAGTCAGGCAGAGAGAGAGAGAGAGAGAAGCAGGCTCCCGCTGAGCAAAGAGCCCGATGCGGGGCTCGATCCCAGGACACTGAGATCACGACCCGAGCCGAAGGCAGCGGCTTAATCCACTGAGCCACCCAGGCGCCCCTCATATTTTTTAAAATTTTTAAAAAAAGATTATTTATCTATCTATTTATGTATTTAGAGAACATGCCTGCATGTGCAGTAAGTAGGGGGAGGCGCAGAAGGAGAGAGGGAGAGAGAATCTCAAGCAGACTCTGCTTTGTGCGGAGATTATGACCTGAGCTGAAATCGAGAGTTGGAAGCTTAACTGACTGACCCACACAGGTGCCCCTACCCTGGTCTGATTTCAGCTGAACTTGTCCTTCCCTTGTTACCTTTTAAATTGTTCCATTGGGTGTTTGAATGGTATTATGAAACCAGACTTGTCAAAATAAGCTAGAGAAAACACATTTTCATTTTAATTCTGTATTGGTTTGCAAATGAAATCATGTGAAAGTGATACAAGACCGGGGAAAGTGGAGTGGTGGGGGGAGGTGCATCCAGACTTTTGGGGCTGGGGCAGCTCCTGGTGAGATGCTAGCATGTGATCCAGGTTCCTGAAATTGTGGGCATTGTAGACCTTTATAACATACCTGAGTTCCATGTGAGTGTTAATTTTCTTTCTTTCCTCAAGTTTTGGTAGAAAACACTGCTTCTCACACTAAGTATGCCTACAGATTCCTTGGGGGGGGGTCTTGTTAAAATGCAGATTCTGGGGTAGGACCCAAATTTCTGCATCTCTAACAAGCTCCCAGGTTGGTGACCGTACTTGGAGAAACAAGGACAAAAAGACCCAACTGGTTTGGATTTGGACTAACGTAGGTTCAAGGGTCGACTGTGCATAACTTTCTTCTTGAAGAAGTTGACATTTGAACCCAGGTCAGTTCACCTGGCCCATCTTTTGGAGACTTCAAGTTCTCCTGTGCCTCGGCTCTGGGATGGTCAGACCTTTAGGGATGCACTGCTGGGTGTCGGAGGTGTTGAGGCACACCTGGGTTTAGTCTCTTCTGTTCTCCTGCTCTCTGGATTGTTGACTCTGAGCATTTTGCATGACAAAAAAAATACCCTATGCTAACATGTCCTTGGCAACTCTGATCGTCTACAGCTTCACAGCAACCATATTCTTCAGATGAAGCTGCCGTTGGTTTTCCCTTTTTCTCTAGCCAAGCAGCGTTTATTTAGAAAGCTCTGGGTGCAGTGTCTGGCTGATAGTGCCTCATGCTGTTCTGCCTTATTCCTGAAGCTTCCATGCGTCTCTTTACCTTTATAAATATTCTCCTCTTGCATCCATGCTGCCTCCTGTTACTCGGATGTGCAGGGAATGGTGAAGATGTTTGCTAAGTCTCCAACACACGGCTTCTCTTCAGACTTCGGAGCTGGCTCTGCTGGGGGCCATGGAGATGATCAAGCCAGACGTCATTCATTCAGTCTGATGGGCCCCGTCTCTCCATTTATCAGTCACGGATGGTTGAGGGATTTTTGAATCATTTTATGTCTGACCGAAGTTAGATAGATTCTCATTTAAGAAGAGAATTGCTTTTGCTCCTTCTCTCTGACTTGTGGTCCTTTCTTTGTACTAGGGGTCCTGGTTGTTCAGTCAAGACTCTTAGCTATATTACTTGTTTCCCTGTCTCTGGCCAGGGTGATCCCTATTCTTAGCACATAGGAAAATATGTAATTAATGTTAAAAGAATGAATTCTAGTGACGTCATTTGCCTTTTGGTTGTTTGACTTTTGAGACCATTCTTTATCTGGGGTACCATGCTCCCAATCAGTGACCTCTTAGGACTACTGCCACTGGTTCCCTGTTTATTTATTTATTTATTTATATTTTTAAAGATTTTATTTATTTATTTGACAGAGAGAGATCACAAGGAGGCAGAGAGGCAGCAGAGAGAGAGAAAGAAACAGACTCCCCGCTGAGCAGAGAGCCTGTTGCGGGGCTCAATTCCAGGACCCTGAGACCATGACCTGAGCCAAAGGTAGAGAACCCACTGAGCCACCCAGGCGCCCTGATTCCCTATTGAATAGCTTCAGCTGAGATGCTTGTGTTTGACCATATTTTCAGGAGATCGGAGGCCTTTTTTGGATCTTTTTCTCCCCCATAGGAAAAAGTATGGCCTACCAAGCACCACAGGTTTAAGACTTCCTGGACACAGGATGTTAATGCCTGAAAAAACAGGTGCCGAACATGTATGTAAAAGCAGTAAGTGGTAGAAACAGGCAGGCTGGTGGGAAGGTACACATCCCACCTAAAACATTCAAAGTCAGTGTGAAACAGGGCAAAATTTGGCCCACATCCTACCTTGGAAACACCTTTCAGAATTTGAGATCTGGCTTTGAGGGGACCAACTGCTCCAGTTTTCCGGAAACTGAGGGGTTCTCTGGGAGGTAGCATTTTCAGAGCTAAAACTGCAACGTTCCTGGACAAACCAGATGGTTTTTCACCCAAGCTCTAGCATGTTCAGTGCATATGAGCATTGTCTTAAACTAGACTGTAGTTAAACTAAAGCTTTAAATATAGGGAAGACTTGTTGGATCAATTAGCGTCACCTATTAAAACCAGAAAGAAGTGTTTCTTCTTTTTTTTTTTTTTCTTTTTCTTTTTCCTCTGTAAGTTTGCAGTTTTCAATGGAGAAAAAAAGTAGCAATGCTCACTCTTTTATTCTTATAAGCAAAGCAGGACTTTAAACTCTATTTGAGGGATGACCCCTTTTCAGAAATTAGAGGCACTGAATTTATTGCCAGCCAGTCATAGCTGCCCATCTGCTAATTCTCTCCACATAGTGGGAGCAGCTGTCATTTCAGAAACGCTACAGTAGATAATAAGATTGGGTACGTTTCATCTTCAAATGCTTAAAACAAATCTCTGGGAAGAACAGCGGCAGTTTCTCTGACTGCATGAATCTCTGATATTATTAACACAAAATGCCAAATGGATTTGGAGATTGGAAGCAAATGGATTTGCTTTAAAAGGAAAAGCACTCAAGTTACGTGTAGTACATATTGTGATAATCTGCGCTTGCATAGATACAGGGACTGCTGTAGCAATAGGCAGACCCAGAGATACTCTCCAAATCATAGCCACGCAGAGAGCCCTGAGTACAAATACAAACACATGGGCTTCCAAATCCCCACAACCTATGGGTACAAAGGGAATGAATGCATCGCTCTCTCCATACCCTGCACAATAAAATTTACCCAAAGATGATGGCTTTCCTCCATCTTACATGGGTCATTTCTCCAAATCCACATAATTAGATAATCTCAGATGCCATCCACCAGCCCCCTCTGCACTGTTTAACAGCCTGAAGTCCAATTAAAAATTTACATTGTTACTGCCTCAGAAATTTTTTTCTTAGATTGATTCTTTTCTTTTTAGTCTCATAGCTTCCACCTCTAAGTCTGCTCAAGTGAGCTGGTCATTGGACCACAGCCTCTTGTTTGGGGTTCCTAGCCAATAGGATCTCTTCCAATCAACCTGCATAGAGCTCCTTCATTATTCTACATAATGAAAAAAAATTAGGGTGAGGTGAGCAACCAATGAACATTGCTCATGTGTTGCTGTGCATCCCTGAGCCTTCTAGATGGGGACAAAGATGTAAATTTAGATAGAGATGGGGATGTGCACATGGATATAGGTATGGGCATGACCTAAAGAGAGGCACGGGTAGAGAGAGAGTTCTGTAGATATTTCCCCATGGAAATATCATTTCATTTGATCTTCAGCATAATTCGGGGAAGTGGGCTACACATATTTTTATATTTTTTGCCTATGAGGCTGTTGACTCTCAAAGAGAATCCCAAATCCCATATCCAGCGATAGGACTGTGAGTTGGGAGTCGTCCTCTTAACCCTAATCCAGGGCTTATTGTGACTGCAACACAAGCTTTACTTTTTTCTACTTTTGCTGTGAGCATTTTCTCATGTAGACATTGTCCCCACACATGTTCTCCACAGAGTCATTGTCCGCACACATGTTCTCCATGGAGTCATTGTCCCCACACATGTTCTCCAAGGAGCACATGGAAAGAGAGAGTTGACATGGAAGTGATGGCTACTGGATATATGCATTGCCTGCATTTTCATTTATACAGATGGAAGTGCTTTTAAAGGGTCTTACTGATTTCATCACTTTTGATGTTACTAAGTAAAAACACAAATCCCCAGTGTTGATGAGAAACCAGGTCAAGGCAAGGAGAATCACAGAGCGGTTCGTATCCCAGGGCTCAGGGATGTTGTGCCTGCGAGTACCTTGATTTGAGAAAAGAAATTCACAGCAAATACGCTCAGGACCAAGTCTGGGACGACTGCTTCTTTCCGCTGCTATCACTGTTCAAGATCTCCTTTATGTTTTACCTCCATCCCTGGTCGCCAGGCAGAACAGATAAACCCTATTTCTAGATGCCATTGCTATTAAAAAGAGGGAGGGAGAAAAAAATAGCAAGAAAAGGACAAAAAAATCACAAAAGAAGGTGAAAAAAACCTACTATTTCTCAAGTCAAAATATTTTAATGGTGAGATCAGGATAAATGATTAATCTAAAGATTTTTAGTTTCTAGCGATCTGTAAGAGGAGGCTGACAAGCACCAAGAAACTAATATTTAAAGATAATTTCAGAAACACGAAGATGAGAAAGTGGTGAAAGAAGGAGGCTGAACCTTTTTCCTTCCACCTCCAAGATTTATTGAAAATAGTGATTAAAAAAAAAAAACACAGAAAACGTATCTGGTTCTATATTTAAGTGCTAGTGCATTTATTCCTTCCAAATTATTTACCGAATACTGATTTTGGCAGTTACTATATTAGGGTTGTGATGGTAACAAAGCACTGTTCCGGCCCCCAGGAGGCTCACCGTCCAAGGAAAGAGAGGTAAAAATAACTAAATAACAGTAAAACCCTGCCCAGAGTGGTTTATGAGAAACTCTGATTAAGGGGAACTCTGGCAGGTCTTGTAACTAATAGGAGCAGAAGGGAGTGGCCTGGCAAAGGGACAGCGGACAGGGTTGCTCTGAGGGATCTGTGACCTGTTGGAAAGACCTGATGTGCGGAAGGACTAGGGCTGCAGGAGATGTGGCCTGGGCGTGGGGGAAGGGGGAGGGGGATGCCGGGCTGCCTCCCCTCCATTCGTGGTGTCTCTCCTATTAGCTCTCCTGAGTAAATAGCATCGTCGCAGGCCTACTGGGGGCCTCCCCGAGCTTGGGCTGGCTGCACTTGGTCATTTCAGAGCATCTCTTTTTTTGGATGACCTGACAGCTCAGCGTCTTGGCTTCCCCCTGAATCACCGGCCGCGCTCTCATAACGAGCTGCGTCGACTTTGTAAAGTGACTTGATGCTTTCCAGTGTGGACATCTCCGTTTCCCAAAGGAGGGGATGGATGACTCGGCTCATGTGTCATGATGTCTTCGCAAAAGATACTCGGGCTCTCTGGGTAAAGGTCAAGTGTGCAGCGTCACCTGTATGGATAAGATGGGAGAAAGAGCTGTATGCTTTCTCAGAGGCAAACAGCCCTGGATATTCAGCCTAGCTCTTAATTATGTGATCTTGGGCCATTTTTGTAATCATTTTGAAATTCTAGTCTCTTCACTGGGATGCAGTACTATCTACCTGGCAGACTTATTGGACCAGCCGGAAATAGTGTATATAACGCACCCGGCGTGACAGTTTGAGCTCAACTTAATTATTTGTAGAATTGAAGGTCCCAGAGCCCAGAAAAATTTATCGAACTCATTCTCTGTAGATGCATGTAACGGGGAACTATCATTACCCAAACTTTGTCCTGAAACGGCGATAACCCAGTAGCAAGTCAAATATGGCTCCCATTTCTTTTTGGGGCCTGGGAATAATCCCAACCCCTGGGGAGCTTGAATGACAGATCCGCAGCTTTCTGGACATCTGCAATGGATGCCAATTGGGCAGAAGTCAGAGGGACGCGGGATTCATTAGTTTGTCTTGTCGAGCTCTATTTTCTCGAGTTATTTTCTTCTCGACGAGTATTTATTTGCTCCTTGTTTGTTCCCGCAGCCACAGATGCTCACTGAAAGGGGAGGATTTGAACAGACAGTGGCTCTCTCCCAGCGCTCGTCTCCAGCCAACGATCTACCACGCCAAAGGGCTCCTGTACTACCTGAGCAGTGTTGGCCGAAGTCCCAGGGTGAGTCACTTCCTTCTGCCTCCACACTCTTGGCTGGTTCCTTCCATCTTTCACGAGGAAGCTTACTTTCTGTCAAGGAAAGAAACCCGGATACAAGCCAAAGACCTATGTGTGACAGGCTTTAATGGGGGGATGTATTCATTTCCTAGGGCTGCCATAATAAAGCACCACAGACTGAGTACCTTGAAGCAGAACAGAAACACATTCTCTCACTTTTCTGGAAGCTAGACATCTAAGATCAGGACATAAGCCAGCCATGATATCTCCAAAGGCTCTAGGAAAAACCCTCCATGCCTATTCCTGGCTTCAGCTGATTGCTGGGGGTCCCGAGTATCCCTTGGCTTGTGGCAGCCAGTCTCAACCTTCTGCCATCCTGTGTGTGTGTGTGTGTGTGTGTGTGCGTGTCTGTGTACAGACTTCCCTCTTCTCATAAGACAGCAGTCACTGGATTGGGGTGACTTCATTAGGGGCCACCACAGTGAGTAGGGCCTCTTCTGAACTCGATTTCCTCTTCAAAGACTTGTCTCTAAATAAGGTCCCATTCACAGGCACTGAGAATAGAGCTTCAACATGCTTTTTATTTTTTGGAGGGGGGGGACACAATTTAATCCACAATAGTGGAAAACATTGGTTCAACACCCGTTTGTAAGAGGTGTACAAAAATTGCATTTTATCCCATTTTCTATGTCTTTATTTTTCTGGGTTTTAAGTTATTGGTCAACAAAGAATATGTATCTAATAAGTAGTGTTTGAAAGAAATGCTCTCGATGTTCATATTCATATTCAAGTAGTACTCACTCTGTTCCAGAGATGATCCTGGCACTGTCCCAGGTACTTTTATGTGTCGGGTTTAGCAACTGTACAATTGAGAGAAAACATGACGGATCGTCCACCCCCCCCCCCCCCCACTTACTGATGGTTCCCACTTAGGATTTTTCTTTTTTTCTTTACTATCAAGTGAAGCTGATTCACGTTCAGTAGGAACCATTTTTTATATTTTGACCTTTGGTCTTTTCCCAGGCAAGAGGCACATGGTTTGATCCTCTGTTGTGCTGCTGGGCAGCGGCAGCAAGCCATAGCTCCCAGCCAGCCACATGATCAGGAGGATGAGCAGCCTCTACCGGTACCACATTTCGGTACCCATGCAGCCATTCTGTTGTTCAGTTTCAGTATAGTGTTCAATAAATTACATGAGATAATCAGCCCTTTATTATAAAATAGGCCTTGCGTTAGATGATTTCACCCGACTGTGTGCTAATGTAAGTGTCCTGAGTGCTGGGGGGAGGGGAGGCTAAGCTGTGTTTGGTAGGTTAGGTGTATTAAATACATTTTCAGTGTATGATATTTTCAATTGATGATGGACTTAACAGGTTGTAATTTCATCATCAATTGATGAAGGTGTGTATTTGGAACCAGAGGCCTATGCTTAGGATAAGGAAGGAAGCAATGACAGCCAAGTTAACAGTCTAAGAACAATAATTTATCAGCTACAAACTGTGAATGTATTCTCTGCAAAAGTATCGAGGGGGCATATGTCCAGACTTCAAGTGCTTGTCTAACCAAAGAACATAAAATAGTATGGGGAAGCCCACAGATGGGCCAAACAATCACCTCTCCCATTAACCACTGTCTGAACATACACTATGTGATTAAAATGGTGGCACGTTCAGTGAATATTTATTGAAATATTTGGTGAGTATCTAGTATAGATTCTTACTATAGTCTCAAAAAGACTAAGGGGTCAAGTGATTTTCCTGAGATCATCAGGAGGTATATGGCAGAGTTGGCATTCAGTTCTGACCTGTTTTCTACCCTGGAACCCAGTCTATCTTTATCACATACTCTCTGAGAGAGGGTCCCCAAGACTATCCTCTGGTTCACTGATCCCCCAGGACAAACAGAACTCAGAATAGCTGCTGTGCTTATAATTATAGTTTATTATGGTGAAGGGATACAGATTAAAAGCAGCAAAGGTAAAGAGTGCATAGGGCAGAATCCAGGAGAGACAATGGTAGGTTTCTAGGCATCTGCTCCCTGTGGAGCTGTATGGACAAACCTTAATTCAGCAGTGATGTGTGGTAACATAGAGAGTATTGCCAACCAGGAAAGTTCATCTGAGCTTTGATGTTCAGGATTTTTACTGGGGCTCAGTTATAGTAATAACCCCACATGGCTGATCTTAGTTACTCTGTCTCCAGCCCCTTTAGAGGCCAAACTGACACATTATGGCCCAAGACCTTCACCATAGATTATACTGTCAGCATCAACCATCGGCATGACCCAAGGTCCTGGTAAAGAAGACAGTCTTGTCTAGAAGACTATTCTAAGAGTGTTCGAGTGATCTCTCAGGAGCCAGACCTTTCTTGGCAATGTTCAAGGTTTGAGGCAATACTTGACTACAAAGAGAACAGCCAATGTAACAATGTCCTTTCTCCTTTAAAATCCGTGTTCTACACTGTGCAGTGTGCAGTATTTTCATGCTAATTCTCGCCACCCCATCTAAGGAGACATTATAATCTATGTTGTCTACCCTCTAGAAGCAAGGTCATGGCCTGTATAGCAGAACACCAATCTTACAATCAAGGCCTGGGAAGGATGTGTTCTCCGAGAAAAGAAAACTTAGCCTCTGTGAGAAGAGAGATTACAGGGAAAGAGGTCCTTACCTGATACACATTTAAATATACACGCATTCAACCCATAACAAACAGGATTCTTCTCTACTCTGACAACCTCTAATTGAAGAGCAGAACATTTATTTTAAAGCGCGACAGGTGAATGCCTTGTTTAAAAAATATAAATAAACATTAATTAACTGTAAACATGACAGCTACAGACTTGTTTCCTGCTGGGAGCATCTGAGAGGTGGGTGAGAAACAGCTGAGTACTAAATGCTATTCACAGTGTTACAAAACTCTCTAATGGGCTCAACATCACCTTTTAGTTCCCTGTGAGGCTGTATTTAACCAGCCGCCTGCTGACAGCAGAAGCAGTGCCATTCTTACTAGAGCCAGACCTGTCCTGGACACAGAAACTTAACCATGGTGTCCAGATTGGCTCTTGGGCTACGTGGTTTAGATTAACTGACTCTGTCCAACCTCTAGCTCATAGGAACGAAAGTATCAGGAAGCTACTTCTGGTGGCTAGGAGATATAACCTGTAGGTGGTACTTGGACATTTGCCTGTTGGTAAGTAGAATAATTTGAACTCCCAGAACCAATGAGAATGTGAGATAGTGAGAGAAAGAAGTATCCTGATACTGCCAGGGGTTGCTGAAGACCAGACAGATCATTGAGTTTGTAGACAGTATGGCAGTATTTACATATTGTTTCATCCATCCATCCATCCACCCATCCACCCATCCATCTATCCATCCATCCATTCATGCATCTACTCATCCACCCATCCACTCATTCATCCACACATCCATCTATCCGTCCATATACCCATTCACCCATCCATCCACTCATCCAGCCATTGATCTACTCATCCACCCATCCATCCACCCATCCATTCATTAATTCATTCATTCATCCACTCATCCATACACCCATTCACCCATCTAGCCATTGACCTACTCATCCACCTATCCACCCACCCACCCATCCGTCCATTCATTCATTCATCCACTCATCCACACACCCATTCACCCATCCACCCACCCATCCATCTGGGCAGTCATCCATGTGTCCATTCTTCTACAGCAAGTGTGTATAATCACCAGAAAGGAAAAAGATGGCCCTTTTTTTGCACACAAAAAGGGGGGAAGGTGGTTTCTGTAGTTTACTTTGTTAGAAAGTCAGGTCTGCAAAGAACCAAGAAGTACAAAATGGTAAAAACTGCAACAAAACTCCATGTGAGTTGTTGTAGGAACACAAATAAGGGGTTGAGTCATCTTCTCTCAAGGTTATGGAAAAACCAGAGAGGAGAGATGCCACTTAAGCTGCACTTGAAGGTTTAATAAGAGTTTTTGTTTGTTTGTTTGTTTGTTTGTATTACATTAAGTACAGAAATATAATAGTCTTTTCCCAGAGGGTCAACAGGACTGCCTGTGATCTCTTAGATGTTCTTCCTTGTGAAACTGGTGTTCTGACAAGTTTTCTGCAGTTGGGGTGATTGCAAGGGGCAAAGGAAGGAACACTTCTTATTACTACTTGGCGTAGATTCGTTTGATATGACCCTGTCATTATAGTCTCTTTCCCATTTTGTTGAGCCCGATTTTCTGTCTCTAATTTATGAGAGAGGGTCAAAAATTCTGTTCCAGGTGTTGGATCCAAAACTCAGAAGCATAGTGAATAAGAGTATGCTCATACATTGGAATACTATTCAGTAAGAAATAAACAAGACAGAACCCAGCAGTAATGAGCTGCTGGCACATGCAATAATAGACGGACTTCAGAAGCATGTTGAGTGACATAGGATAGACACTAGGGGGTATACACTCCTCTGTTTCTACTTATGTAAAGTTCAAGATCGAGGAATCAGAATGTTGGTTGCCTCTAGCAAGGGATCCAATAATGGAGTCCAGGGGGACTTTTGAGTACAAATGTTCTATATCTCAATTAAAGAGTCACTTACACCCAAACTCATTGACTGAAAAGTCATTCACGGTCTGTGCATGTCACTGTAGGCACATATTTACATAAATACAGAAAATTAAAGAGAAACAAATCAGAGCATAGTCACAGAGGTTTGAAGCACAGCTAGGAGACAAAGGGACCTGCCCAAAATGAGGCAGACCAACATGCAGGCATGCACAGAGCAGAGTGGAAAGGCTGTAGGAGAAAGATCTATTTATGAGTCAGAAATGTCCAGCCAAAGGACAAGGCATGCCAGCAGAAAAACCCAAAGAACAGACTCCACCACTATCAGCTAGTAGGAGACACTGAATCTGTTCCTCTTTGGGGAGGTCCCCACAAAGAGGTGTGGACATGGCTAGGGGGATTGGAAGAAAGCTGTGAGTCTCCCTCAGGCTCCCAAGAAGGCAGGCCAACAGCCTCTTCTAGGCTTCTGTGTTGCAGCTGGCCTGGCCCTGTGTCCCTGTGAAGAATCTGGGCTTTGGAATTAGGAGCAGTATCGATTCTTCCCTCCTGGATCTCACTATAGGAGTGCGTGCTGGTAAAGGGATTTCAGTGCTCTTTGAAGAGCTCATTGATTTCCATTTACAACTTATACAAACTAGGCCGCCTTCTGCCAAGGGACGGGGTGGGCATATTTTGGTTTTATCTTTCTCTGGGGCCCAGTGGAACAGAATTTTTAGCTACTTAAATGATTTTCCTGGTCTTATTCTGTCCCTCCGGCATATGTTTTTAGTTAATCAGCTTCTTCTAAGAGACACAAAAGGAGATTGCAGAAATGTATGGCATGTCTTTTCCTAAAACCTGAGTTCCCCCAGGCCTCAAGATACACTATACTCACTATTTATTTCCACTTTATGCCTCAGAAGTGGCAGAAGGACAAGTGTTATTTTTGCTCATTTTTGTTGATTCATGCTAAGGTACTACATCTAGAATTCCCCTCTTTTCATGTGTAAGGATGTGGTTCAGGGGGTACAGAATGTTCTCGGAGGTCCTGGGTGAAAAAAAATTAAATTTGATTCCATATTCTTTTATTTAAAATTGTTCCCACTGTATCCGAATACAGATTAAACAGTGCTTCTCTAAATACCAGAAACCATGTTCTGTAGGTATTTTTATAGACACTAGTACTTTCACATTTAAGTGAATTGCTAAAGTTTCTTGAATAAATTTATGTTGACAAGCAGAGAAGTTTCCTTCTTTCTCCCTTGCTGGTATCTCTAATGTATCTTTTGTGTGCATCACAGGGGTGGAAATCTGGGGTTTTCTATGTGCCACGGGGAGGGTCAGTCAGATTTTTCAAAGAACTTTGAGCCAGTTCCCTCTTTGTCACATTTTTGTGAGACAGAACAAAGCTACGAGGTTGAGTGGAGGGGAAAGTAGGAGGGTAGCTCCCTAAATTAATGTGATGGTGCTTCTTCCTAGAGCTTGTGGAATGGGGAGGAGGCAAGAAATGTGTGGAGACAGGACCAGATGGGCTAATTTTGCCATAAGACTGCTGTCTACGAGGGAGGGCCACAGGTAAAAACAGACATCAGATGAAGAAACAGGGGACTTGTGCTGCATCTGCTCAGTACACATGTTTGAGGAGGACTGGTTGGTGAGTGGAGCAAGGTAACATTGATCACAGCAAATGGCACTGGATGTAGACCTCAAAGTTCTAGTCCCAGAAAGTGGGAGTTGCCAACCATAAAGCCCAAGAGAGCCTCGGGAGCCAAGACTACTGACAGCCCTTGAAGATAGGAATGCAAATCAGGAGACTGAGGTAAGCCTTCTTACATGGAGGAAGTAAGCATGGTAGTGGGTCAGCATTTGTATCCACCCTTTAGGTTTATCCAGACAACCTGGACATCCACAACGGGTCAAAAAGATTAGTCTAGGCCCCACAGCTTGGGGAAGACAAGGGTCCCAATAACCAATCTACCCTGATTGCGAGTGGTGCACAAAATGGGTAGATCAATGCTTCTACATTGAGAGCCTCAGTACCTATAACTGAGTGAGACAGAAGGCAGTGGCCTCACCCAGGCTGTCAGATCACTGGGACTGTGTCCAAACGTGACACCCGGGCTGGTGCTTCTCTCCCTCCCACCTCTAAAAGTGGGGAAAAGGAACAGTTCTAACTCCCGAGGAACCTTCTGAATGCCCTCTCAGGGTATCCCCCTCACTGCTCACAGAGGTCCAGCCAGCCAGAGACAGGGAGTGGAAATTAGCCAAGGTAGGAGCTCAGAGTAAGCCCAGCAGTTCCATTTGAATATTGGTAATTGACAATCTTGTTATATTTTTCTTCATCACTGGCACATCCGATGATTTAAAATATTTTATTGTGGAAAACCTTTAAAGCCAGACTGATCAAAGTCTGAGGTGAAACATTGCTTTGTAATGGGTGGCCATGGGCAAGCGGTTAACCTCCTTTAACTTTAGGAGAAGTGGGAACCTCATCTGAAAATTTGGATGATACCGTCCTTGCAGGATGTCGATACTGAGTGTAGATGTGTGTAAAATCTTACCAGTGTGACTGATACCTATCAGTCAGTCTAGTAAATAGCAGATATTAAACTTAACATTAGTTACCAGAGACTGTTATGTCCGAGACAGAGCCACGTATTAGATTGTACGTTTCATGTTAATTTTCATGGGCATGTTCAGTGTAATTAAATTATCTTGGAAAGAATGAAAATGTAATACATAGCAATGGGATGTCAGAAAAACGTCCTTCAGCATTTTATAACATGTAATAAAGGGTCTCACTCTGGGCAGTCTCATTGCTGGTTAGTTATTGAAGCTTCTTCTGAGTTTAATGTGAAATAATCACCCCACGCTTGCCATTGGAGCGGACCCAAGTGATCTGTAAGCAAAGGCTGCTTTTTCTAAGGCCATGTTGGAACCTTAGCCCATAGTTGCCCAATTTTAGTAAAAGTCTTTCCCTTTAGGAAAGGGAATGGAGCGTAAAATCTCCTCTTAGGTAGTTTTAGGAATAAATTCTGCCCAGGCCCCCTGTGGTTCGCCTCAGCCATGACTGGATGTTGCTGTCACGCAGACGAAACACTAAGGAGAGAGCATGACTGTCTGTAAACGGTCTGGAAAATTTGGTCTTGCAGATGGGGCTCTTGGAAGACAGTTGGCTATGCCACCAATATCATTTCCCTCATAGAGATGTTCCACTCGAGCTTGGGCTGAATGCCGCCTGCAAAGTATTGTGCACACGTTGGAGTCTCCAGGGCCTTTGTGAGCCTTGCTTAGCTTAATTGGAAGCATTGCTGTTCTGGGTTTCCATCACATACCCCAGAATGTGCCTTCTCACAGTTCAGCCTCACCTTCATTTTCCTGTGGCAGTGGCATAAATAATGCAGAGGTCTCACTGCTGGGAAGCAGGAATAAGACCCAGATGTCAGGAATGGAAAACACAGCAACTTAAAGCTGGCAGAGCAGTAAACACAATCAGGGATAGGTATGCTATGGGGAGCAGGAGAATGCCTGGGTGGGGGGGTGCATTTGAGATGGGGGTTAACCTCTTGCATAAAGGGCCCAATTAGCTTACAGAGGAACAAGAATGGGACCAAGGAATGGAGGCAAAGGGTGGGGAAGGCACGTGAGGAGCATAGCAATGTGGCCCCAAACGATCTCTTTGTTGAGCAAGAAATGATGGAACTCACGTTTGCATGAATTAAATTAACCTTGCAATTTAGCTCAGACAAGAATTCATTGGCAAAGGTACCGGGGAGATGCAGAAGAGCCTGATTTCAAAATCGTAATCCAATCAACGCCATATAGTTTGCTGATGGAGAAAGCGAGACGCAGGGGAGTCAGTTTAGCCCAGGGCAAGCAAGTTCAAAACTAACCACTCCAGCTCAAGCAAAACACAACTTAATGAAATGAAACCTCCAGATCTTCATCCCTGCCTATATTCTTTGCCTTGGGGAAAAGCACAATCATGTTGCCTGTTCACTTAAGCCAGAAATCTAGGGAGTATCCTTAACCTCTTCCTCACTTGGCCCCTAGATCCATTTTGTCTCCAACTCCTGTAGATTTTACTGCCTTCCCCTCTCACTCAACTTCCTTTCTCTCCATGCTTAAGCTTCCTTAAGCGCCATACTTCTGCTGCATTAGCTAAGCCTTCGTCAACTCTTGGGGCCTGGTGTCCATCCCTCTAGTCTACTCTTCAAACTCCTGTCCTGGTGACCTGACCATACTGTTCCTCCTGTGCAAACACTTTAATGGCTCCTTCACCACCTTCGGAGAAATGTCCAGACATCCCAGAGTGGTGTGCAGGGGTATCACTGATCTGCCCACTGCCCGCTTGTAGGCCTTGAGGTCCATTCTCCTTTCCTTTCACTCCGCAGTCTTATTCTCAATGGGTGAAACTCCTCAGATCCATGATGCCTTCTTTCTCATTCCCTTGGCTTAGATGGCTCTCACCCAGTGAGACTCAAATTAGGAACACCCTTCCCTCTGCCTCGAGAATCCTAGGACCCCTACATTGCACACCCTCATGGGCACCATCATTATGAAGCACAGTGTGAATGGTGCACCTGGACTTGTGCACATACCCCTCCATTGACCCTGTTCCTACCTCTACTTCCATCCTCCTCTCGTGGCAATATGATTTCCTCTTTACTCATGGGATCATCCGAACACAAGTTCCTGGAAAAGGCAATACAGAAATTTTAAAAGTGTTTTGAAGCATTGTGACACCTGGGTGGCTCAGTGGGTTAAACCTCTGCCTTCGGCTCAGGTCATGATCTCAGGGTCCTGGAATTGAGCCCCACATTGGGCTCTCTGCTTGGTGGGGAGCCTGCTTCCTCCTCTCTCTCTGCCTGCCTCTCTGCGTACTTGTGATCTCTCTGTCAAATAAATAAATAAAATATTTAATAAAAAGTGTTTTGAAGCCTGGATTCTGGGTTAGGACATACTGGGGCTCAGATATTTATTCACGTACTTAAGAGAAGTGCAGACTTGGGTGTGCCTGGAAAAGATAAGTTACTTATTTGATCTGAATTCAGTTTTCTCGGCTGCAAAATGGGGATAATGGTAGCACCCGCTTCATCATGAGATCATGTGTATTAAGTTTTTAGTTCATTATCTGAAACATTATAAGTCTTCAATAAAATAACTATTGTTCTATTAAGAATAACGCTGTATTAACATTTTAATTTCTCCTGCCACAAAGCAAGCATCCGGTAAATATTTGCTGAGTCAATTGATAAATAAGCAAGATAAGACCATAGGTTAGCCCATGAATGTTCGAGTGCCACCACTGGGCACACTTCCTACCCACCTGGCACAGAATTCTACCGAAAGGAAAAATAAGCACTACATCTTCCTTTGGAAGGAAAAAGCTCCCTCAACAGAAATAACTTGATAATTTGTCTTATAATTACCACCTATAGTATAGAGGCATACATGTTTCTTATAATTAACAAGCATTTATTTTTAGAGATGTCATTTGAGCAAAAGCAGGACAATGTCAGCGTCTCCTCTATTTTGAGTCTCCAGAGGCCACTAGAAGTCCCAGGGCTAAGCAGGGCTCAGTCCCACAGGTGACTAGGTCTCTACTCCATCATTTAGCTCAGCTTCCAGAGTCTGTCAGGATCGGGGGGGTGGGGGGAAAGAAAACTCTTTTCTTCAGTTGACTTGAGCATTTAAGGGGCGCCCTGTCACCATGAAGGCAAAGCTTCTGGCTTTATTGAGAAATCTGTTGCTAAGGCATAGCTTCTTCTTCTTCTTCTTCTTCTTCTTTTTTTTTTTTTTTTTTTTGCACGCTTTTCATAAGAATGGTGGGTGTTTAATTCACATAGAGACACTGAGGTGCAAAGGTTGGTGGCAAATTTGTGACGGCAGAGGATTAAAGCTCCAATGGTTCTGTTGGTTCCGTTAGCCTAGAGACTTCCAAAACATGGGCTTAGGTCCAAGGTCTCAGCATCACCAAGGACTTGCTAGAAATGCAAACTCCCGGCGCCCACCCCAGACTTACTTGAATCGCATTATTGCTGGGGAGTGGTTTACAGACTGTACTTTGGAAACTCTTCCAGGCGATTCTAACACTCCTGACACGTGAGATCCACTGCTCTCAACTCTTGACGGGACCAGAGTGGTTTTCAACCCGAGCTGCGCGTTAGAATCACTTGGAAAAGTTAAAAAAATCCCACAGTTCTGGTGTCACTGCAGACCAATTAACTAAAACTTTCTGGAGGTGGGCTCCAGGCATCGGTATTTTTATAATCTCAGGAGACTTTAGTGCAGAGACAGGATGGAGAAACACTGGCCTAGGGGATCTATTGGTTAGAAGTAATAGTGTCTTGCTCAAAGTAGTCCAAATAGTAAGATAGAGAGTTTTGAAGGAAAGAAGTCCTGTATTCTTAGAGCAATGGAAAGCACCAGGAGCCCGCACCGTTCTTCCCATCTCTCGTTTCTCTTTCAACCCCTACGTTTTCTGTGTTCTGCTTTTCTCTGAGCCTTTGCTTGATTACCCCACTCTTTAGGGAACGACTTTCTCTGCTCATTCACTGTTTCTTTGCTTTTGTTTTGTGTCCTGTGTGGGATGTGACTTGTCATCGAACTGACTCCCTCCTCCCAAATCTGCTCATCATTTTGGCTCTGGCACCCAGAGCTCAGTGGTCTCTAGACACTGGGGAGATTTATTTTCTTATCAGACTTCAACCTAAACCAAGACTAAAAGACCCCAATTAAGAAAGATAAAATTATTTTCTTGTTTTGTTGGAGAGAAAAAAATACTTAAATACTTTTCTGCTAACAGAAAATTTAAAATGTAATTTAATGATCCCCCCAATGTAGCAGCAGCAGCTGTCTGTTACTGACAGGAGAAAGAGAAGGACAGAAAGGTGAACATACAGAACAATCTAGAATCCATTAGTCCTCAAAACCCTCATCTCATACATACTTGGTCTGTCCAAAAACCCACATTCTGGCTCCCGAGCAAATCAGCCCCCCTTGTTCTTCAACAAGCTTGTTTCCAGAAAATCAGTCCTGATACCTCTGATGCTTCCCTACTCCCATGGCCCATCAACAGAGCAACACAGCTTCTCAGTTCTAAGCTGCCATCGGAGCTTGGGCCGTGGCTGGGCAGACCATTAACTCACTTGGCCCTTTAGTGTTCTTTGAGGTGTGTGTGTGTTTATGGCTTTATTCATGCACCCCGGGCATCCTGGGATGCCCTTCTGCTGTCAACAAATTCCTGTTCATGCAGTGAACTTCAGTGCTTTAATCACACACCAAAAAATCATCATCCAGTCTAACTTCACCAACAACTTCACTGATAACCATTCATCTGGCTTCTGCTGAAACATTTCCAGAGAACGGAAGTTTTTAAAAGCGGGACACAGCATATCAAGACAGCTATAACCATGGAGAGTTATTTCTTGCCAGCAATAGATATTCAACAACTGTTGAATTTAACATAGAGCTGGAATCTGGGTGCACATGATCTTTCCTTTTGCCTTCCCCTGCTTTCTGACAGCAAGTACATTTATTCATGTTCCCACTGGGAGAATTCGGAAATCTGTGGGTCTCCTATCAAGACCCCTTTGAGCCTTTTTTTACTTCTGGGATAAACATCTCCCATATCTTTAGTTGTCCTTTGTTTATAGACATCCCCATTTCTCCTGGCTTTCTGGTTCCTCCTTCTTGAGGTGTCCTGGCATTTTCTAAAATGCCATACTCAGGCATGAGAAACACTCTATTAGACATAAATTGGCCAGTAGGAGGTGCATTGGACTGATTGTTCTCTTAATATATGGCCTCTTTACTTCTCCAGAGGCAGTTGTGATTAGATTAATTTTTGACATCTGCGGCCTCTGGTTTATTCTGAATGAATTGCCATCGAAAACCTCTGGATCCCTCATTCAAAATCTACTTCTTAGTGAAACGTGTCTATCCTTCACTTGGGCCCTTGTTTGAATCTGATTGTAGGACATCGCATTTATTCCACTTTAAGTATTTCTGTTTTTGCTAATCCTGTTCTTTTTGCCACTTAACAATTTCCACTCTTACTTGTTTGCTCTGCTATTACATACCCTCAATTCTGCATCTTAAATTTGACAAACACCTTCAGGTACCTACTCTGTGTCCTTAACTTAACATGCAAAGGCTGGATTTCTAGAGACTAAGAAACCGACGTGAGGAAATAACTCTTTAAAATATTAGGATTTCTGGGGCACCTGGGTGGCTCAGTGGGTTAAAGCCTCTGCCTTCGGCTCAGGTCACGATCCCAGGGTTCTGGGATCGAGCCCCACATCGGGCTTTCTGCTCAGCAGGGAGCCTGCCTCCTCCTCTCTCTGCCCGTCTCTCTGCCTACTTGTGATCTGTGTCTGTCAAATAAATAAAAATCTTAAAAAAAAATAAAATATTAGGATTTCTGTCTCTTTTGAAACACACTATGCATAGGGATCATCTGTTAATTTTAAGAACACAGATTACTACTGCACAGCTTGATAAACTGTCTCAAAATGTACTCACCATGTAACTCCCACCAAATCAAGAAAAAGAACTTGACCAGCAATCCAGACACATCAGACAATAATACCCTGTTCCCCAAAATAAACACAACCCTAATTTCTACCACCATATTAGTTTTGCCTATTTCTGAGCATCATTTAAAAGAAATCCCTGATCATGATCCCAGGGGCCTGAGACCAAGCCTTGCATCAGGCTCCCTGCTCAGCCCCTCCCCCTGATCCTGCTCCCTCTCCACCCCCTCTCAAACAAATAAATACAACTTAAAAAAAAAAAAGAAATCCTTAGATGTACTCTTTTGTGTCTAGCTTGCTTTTATTTTTTCTCTCTGTGTTCAGCAATATTCTGTCAAATGATTTTATCACGATTAATTAATCCATTATGCTGGTTACAGTTTTAAGCTAATAAAAATAGTGCTGCTGTGTACATTCTTGATATCTTCTGGTGCTCAGTGCATGCATTTCTGCGGGGAGGTTTTTAGAATATCTGCATATTCAGCTTTAGAAGACAATCCCTAATTATTTTCTAAAGGAGTGTCATCAATTTATTGTCGACAAATTGGATTCAAGGGTTTGTTTTCTTCTGTCTTGTGGTCACCACTTGGTGTTGTCTGTCTTCATGATGTTAACATCCTTATAAGCCCTGAGAGACGGTGGCATCTCATTGTGGTATGCAAATTAGAGTTTCTTGATATTGATGATTAATAGCCCTTTGGACATTCTCTTTTGTGAAATGTCGATGGAAGATATTTTCCATTTTAAAAAAATGGGTTGTCTTTCTTTTCTTGTCTTTCTTTTGCTTGTTGATATATATATATATATAATACATATAAAAATACATATATTTATATATATTATTTGTGAGGTGTATATATATATTTGTGAGAGATATATATATTACAAATAGGTCTTTTCATTCTTTGGTTTGCCTTTTCACATTCTTAATAGCCCTTTGGACATTTTCTTCTGTGAAATGTCAGTGGAAGATTTTTACCCATTTTTTAAAAAGTGGGTTTTCTTTCTTTTCCTCATTGATGTATAGAGATATATATATATATTTATTTGTGGGATATATATATTATAAATGGGTCTTTTCACTCTTTGGTTTGCCTTTTTACATTCTTCGTAATGTCTTTGTAACATACAAAATCATAGGTTAGAATGTCAATACCTAAATGTCACGTCCACCTGTAAACCCTATCAATGTACAAATGAAAATCTAAATTCAAAAATTGGATTTAAAATAGTAGAAAAGCAGGATGCCTGGCTAGCTCAGTCAGGCAAGCAACTGCCTTTGGATTATATCTAATGTTTTTAAAAGATTTCTTTATTTATTTGAGAGAGAGAGAATATCAGAGGGGAGAGGGAGAGACAGACTCTCAAGTAGACTCCATGCTGGACTTGGAGACCAACACAGGACTCCATCTCACAACCCTGAAATCATGGGCTGAGCCAAAACCAAGAGTCAGATGCTTAGCCAATGGAGCTACCCTGACACCCCTGACTCTATCTAATTTTTAAGTATTTTTCATTTATATGTATTTCTTGTTTGTTTCCTCCAAAAACTGTATCCCAACTCCAGGGTCATACAGAGTAGCCTATTTTGTTATCCCCAAGTAGCTGTTTTACTTTATTTCTCTTATTAGGATTTACCTTCTGTGTGGAATTTATTTTTTAATATAGTGTGAAGTAGGGATGCACATTTATTTTTATTTTCTACCTTTTTTACATGGGACCATGAGTCTTCCAAGACCCTTTCTCCCGATGTATCAGGAGTATCAAATTTGTCATAAACCAAGTGACTATATATAAGAGTCCCTTTCTGGAATATCTATTTTCCTCCATTGACTGATTTATGTTTTATCAATAATACTGTGTATGAAACACTGTAACTTCAAAACAAGTTTGGATATTTCTACGTAATTCGTCCAGTTTTCTCATTCTTTGTCAAGACTGGCTCAGTCTTCTTGGTTCCTTGCATTTTCAGTTTGGTTTGAAATCAGCTTGTAAGTTTCCAGAAGGTAAAGAAACAACAAAACACCCTCTGTGGGTTTTGACTGAAATTGCATTGAACCCAGGTAGGTAAATTTGCTAAGAATTGCAAATTTTCGTTTTTCTCAATAATGTGTCTTACACATCTTTAAAGTTAAGAGATTAATGCTTTCTGCTATTTTTAAAAAGATTTTACTTATTTGTCAGAAGAGACAGAGGGAGTGCACATGCAGGGGGAGTGGCAGAGAGATGGAGACTCCCCATGTGGCAGGGAGCCTGACGTGGGACTCAATCCTAGGACCCCAGGATCATGACCTGAACCAAAGGCAGATGCTTAACTGACTGAGCCACCCAGCCATCCCACTTTCCAGCTATTTTAAATCCCATTTTGAAATTTAGGCTTTTATTTGTACATTGATAGGATATATAAGTGGACTTGACTTTTAGATATTGACATTCTAATCTGTGATTTCGTATGTACATACAGATTTTTATATTCTATGTTTTACAGTCTTTAAGAGAATAAAGACCTTGCTATTTATGCCTTTCAAATCTTATGCCTTTTATTTTTTCTCTTGCATTTCTTTTTCCTCTTTTCTCAATTGCATCACCAAATGCCATTGGTAGCATCAGGTCTTTTTCTGATTTCAGGGAGGAAACATAATATTATAATATTTAATTAAATTATACTCCGTATATAGGAACCTCTCAGTGTCTGCCCACTATTATTTCAGAATCGTTATGGACAGGTGACTGCTGTGTCCATCCTACTCCTCCTCTTTGAAACATGAGTGTTTATTGGGGATAATGTTTCGTCATTCCAGCATTGTGTGTAGGTGGTTGGAAGGCAGGTGACTGGCCTTTTTAGTTCATGGATCAGGAGGAGGCACATGTGGGGTCTGGCAACCATCATGGGAGTTTGGACTGAGGGTCTGATCCTGTGACAGGATGGGTGTTCAGGGAGGCTTCCTTGGGGGAGGAGATGAGTGTATTTTACATGAGGAAGGAAGGGAGGTAAATACTTAGATTAAGAACACAGCTTATTGGCAGTTGGTTTTTGCTGGATATCAAACAACCCCCAAACTCAGTGGCTTAAGCAGAAACTACACATTATTTCCAGTGAGACTATGTTAGAATCATCCAGGTAAGCTGGGTGGTTCTTTGGGTCCGAGCCAGATGGATTCATTCACAGGTCTAGTGCCTGGCTGTACCAATACAACCAACTCTTACCAAGATCACCAGTGATCCTCATGCAACAGGCTCTGCTAAGTAAGCAGTATTTGTCTGAGAAAGTTGACACTTCAGACTTTTAAGAAACCAATAGACTTGGGGTGCCTGGGTGGCTCCTTGGCTAACTTTCTGCCTTTGGCTCAGGTCATGATCTGAGGGTCCTGGGATTAAATCCCGCATCCAGCTCCCTGCTCAGTGGGGAGCCTGTTTTTACCTTGCCCTCTTCCCCTCCTCCCTGCCTATGTTCTTTCTCTCTTCCTTTCTTTCTCTCTCTCTCTCAAATAAATAAATAAAATCCTAAAAAAGAAGAAGAAGACGATGACGACAATAGATCTGACCTGGGTTTTGTTTTTTTTCTCCTTTGTTTGGCCATTGTAGGTCTTCTGTGATTTCCATGGCCACTCTCAAAAGAAGAATGTATTCCTTTATGGCTGTAGCATCAAGGAGACCTTGTGGCAAGCAGAGTCCAGTGTGGGCACATCGAATCTCTTGGAAGACATCGGCTACAGGGTAAGTCTCTGGGGACAATGACAAAAGACACTTTATGTCCATATTCTTGCCTTTGAGACACATGCCCCACCCATTTTTCCCCCCTAAATAAGCATTTTCATTATTTCGACTGTAGGATTATAATACAAACAGGTTGGAGGCATGTACAACCTCTCTCTATTTTTGATGAATAATAGCTTTCCTACCTGGTTGCTGTGTTTTGTTTTCTAGATGATATGATGTAGTGCAACGGGCATAAAAATTGGAGAAAGGAAGCTTCCGTTTAATGCCTGGCTTTACAATTATTAACTGTGCACCTAGGAGTTGTTACTAATGCCACCTCGCTGAACCACCGTTCGTCCCCTGTGAAATGAGGAGAGTACAAATACTGCTTCTGTTTCATGTTTATGAGAGCAACAAAATGATACTGTATATGAAAGGATCTTAAATAACTATGAAGGGTTGAAAGAAAATCAGACCCTCTGCACCCCTCTGTGTGAGCACGCTCTGAAAAGCAGAGCAGTGATCCACTGAAGCTAATTCTGTTTTTTCTGGGTCCCAGTGGCTAGAGCTCAGGGATTCCCCCACTGAACCAATGGGGAAGGTAAGGAGGGGTGAAGAAGGAGGGACTTCTTACTGTTAGGATACAGGGAAGAGACGTTGATGAGGCAACATTGTCCAAATACAAAATAAAAGCTGGCCTTTATTTCAAGTGTATATAGAAAATGAAGAAAAATTACTGAGTTGGAAAACCCTCCAGTTCTCCTGCGTCTTTCTCCTTTACTTTCACACAGAACTTCCGACACTTGCCGCCAGATCTGTGGGGGTTTTACCCCACCAGGGACTTCTGAGACACCAGCTGGGTGTCCTGCAATGGAACTCAATCCTGACGCTATCCACCTAGAAACAGCAGCAGATCCCACAGCTTAAGGATTCAGTCCCACAGGACTGCCTCCTCCTTCAGATGCATGTCACCAGTAGTCAGGTTCCAGGTTCCCCATGACTTCTGTCTGACTTAGCTCTCAGTTGGAGGGTCCCATGACCTCCCCTCCTGCCGTGGATTCAGTGATTTGCTGGAGTGGCTCACAGAGCTCAGGGAAGCACTTCCTGACTGTTTCCTGTTTATTAAAGGGTATGATAAAGGATGCAGGTGAGCAGCCAGATAAGAAACATACAGGGCAGGGACTGGCAGTGTCCCAGTACAAGAGCTTCTGTCCCGTGGGGTCGGGGGTGGGTATCATCCTCCGGGCATGTGAATGTGCTCACCAACTTAGAAGCTTTCCAAACCCCATTTATTGGGATTTTATGGAGGCTTCTTCATGTAGCTGTGGTCAGTTATTAACTTGTCCCCAGCTCCTCTTCCCACTCCCATCCCCAGTGGGGATAGCCTGGTCCAGGAGCCCTCCCAGAATTGCCTCATTAGAACAAAAGATGCTCCTAATGCTCTTACCACTTAGGAGTTTATAAGGGTTGTAGGAGCCCCATGTCAGGGACTAGGGATGAAGGACAAATACATATTTCCTACTATAAATCCCAATATTACAATTATCATGGTACCTACCTCTTCCAAATTCTTTATTATTCTGGATATATGAATTTACTGCGTATACAATAGCTTCATTCCCTGGGTTAATGAGTATAAAAGAGAGAGAGATCCACCGAACTGCTATTCCACCTAGAAATACCTCCCCTCCTGCCTCAGTCTTTCTTCACTCTCTCCTTCATGTCCTCCAGATGCGGGACTCCTGGTGGTCAGGAGAGGGTCCCTCAAGGCGATTAGAGCAGAACCAACAGGTTATCTTCAATGTCCTCTTTACTCCAAGCCCCAACCACAGTCATGGGGATTTTGATACAGAATTAGAATCTGGAAGAGAAGAAGGAAGGAGGGAAGGAAGGAAGGAAGGAAGGAAGGAAGGAAGGAAGGATGGAAAGACGGAGGGAGACAGGAAGGAGAGACAGAGGGAGAGAGGGACGGAGGAAGAAAGCCAGGAAGTTCATTCTTGCACCGAAAAGTCCCACAACCAAAGTGAACGTTTCCCTAGATAGGCTCATGAGCAGACCTGCAGTGGCAGGAGAATCAGTCATTAAACTTGAAGGTCAATCCAAAATGACTAATCTTAAGTAATAGAGAAACAGATGTTGAAAAAAAAGTCAACAGCCTTCGAGACGTAGGATAGCATCCAGTGTAATAGTGAATAGAATAATTAATCAGAAAGGTATAATGAATGTAAGTGAATGTGTATACCCCCAAATATATAAACAAAAATTGGCAGAATTGAAGGAAGAAATTTAAAAATTCAGTAATGGTAGTTGGTTATTTTAATATTCCTCTCAGTAAGCAATAGAACAACCAAACAGAAAATTAGTAACTAGAGAAGACATGACCTGATTGATACATATGATTGATATATACGTAACAGTTCTTAAAACAGAAGAATATACATTGTCTTTGAGTCCACATCAGAATTATCCTAGGTAGCCCTTATACTAGACCATACAAGTATGTTCATTTGCCATGACAGAATTAAACTTTGGATCAACTTTTGTAAGATTCTGGGAGATGTCTGAATATTTGGAAATCATACAACGTACTCAAAAATAACTGCTGGGCCAGAGAAGAAATCAGAAGGAAATTAGAAAATATCCTAAAATGAATAAAAGTAAAAATACAATATATCAAAATGTATGGTGTATAGTTAAAACAGTGCTTAGAAAAAAGTTGTAGCTTTGAATGCTTCTTTTAGAAAGGTGGAAAGATCTAGGGCACCTTGGTGGCTCAGATAGTTAAGTGTCTGCCTTCGGCTCAGGTCATGATCCCAGGTCCTTGGATCGAGTCCCACGTCAGGCTCCTGGCTCAGTGGGGAGTCTGCCTCTCCCTTTCCCTCTGCCTCTCCTCCAATAAAGAGAGATAAACTACCGGTATATACAAAAACATAAACTTAAAAATAAATCAGAGGCAAATAAAAAAATGCAGGGTTCGATTTATGTGACATTTCCAAAAAAGTAAAAAATTACAGAGTAAAGAAGCAGATCAGGGGTTGCCTTGGGCAGGATTGACTGGAATGAACATAAAAGACATGTCTTTATGGTGACAAAAGTGTTCGAAAACTGGATTATTGATAATGGCTGCAAAACTCTATACATTTCCTAAAAATCATCGCATTGTTCACATGCCTCAATAAAGCCGGTACACGTATTTTTAAAAGTAAACATTCATTGATTATGTACCATGTGCCCGGCACTATGCTAGGTATTTATGTAATGAAGCTGAGCAGAGCATGGATTTCTAAGAAATAGCATTTGGGGAAAGAGGTAGAATATCAGAAACTTAAAAGGACAGAAAAAATATGTTCAAGAATGGAAATATTAGGAGGTAACACAGAGAAGACTTATTAACTCTCTATTGGTGTGGAGTTGAGTAGATGATCCCAACGGACAAATGTCTGAGGGACAGATAGGAGCGGTGTTAGGACGTTCCCTGGGGGGAAAAAAATGTATATATATATATATGAATTATTTTTAACTAAGTTTTATTTTAAGAGAAATCTGAAGAAATGGAGTGATGTGAATTTTGTGATAATTAAAACTTGAGCCTTAAAGAATTTTAACTGCTAGTTGCGGATCACAGTGGATTGAGGGAGATAGATTGAGATGAGTTGTTCAGCACCTCTGCCTGGGATGCATCTCTTGTTCGTGACCTTTCCTGGCGTTGATCTTTCTCCTAAGCTTCCAGTTGGGAACATCTGCAAGGAGACCACCGGGGCATCCCACGTACACTCAGTCTTTTAATCTTCTCAACGACTGTCTATTCTCGAATAGGGTATGCTTAAGCAGTGTTTATGGAGTGAATAGGGACTTTGAACAGCACCCCATTTCCCACGTGAGGGAGGGGAGGTGCAGAGATGAGCTGAAATGTCTAACGGTCCCAGAGGTAGCAAGAGCTGGGATGGGGACCCTGGTGACTCAACGCCAGGGCTTGCCTCCGGTGCTGACCTCAGAGGTCTTCTAGAGCATGTGCTCAGTGAGACAGAAGCTAAACTGAGAGTCTGCTGCTCTGTAGTTCAGGATGAAAGAGGAGGTCAAAACGGGAAGGAATCCTCCTTAGTGAACAGGGGATTATCTCAGTGAGGAGAAGGGAAATCTACAAAGCAAAGAGAGGTTTTCAGAGCTGTTTTTTCCATCTTGGAAGTTTGACATTTTGAGCAGAGCGACTCCCCTCTCTTCTAAACCTTCACCCATCAGCAAAGTCCCCTCTTAAGAGCACAATAAACACTGCACGTTTACTGAAGGTGCCCATGGCTTTGCCCCCTCGCTCAAGGTCGGGTCTAGTCCTACCCCTCCCCCTTCAATGATGACAAAAATGAGGGTTAGCAGAGTTAAACGACTGCTCCAACTCAAACCGTGGAGTGTGAACCCCAGATTTTATACTTTTGACCCCTAATCCCAGCCAGGTCCTTGCCCCATGCTTAATTCAGAGGAGAGAGAAGACATTTGAGTTCTGTAGGGTCGACCACAGGGAACTGGAGCCCCAGAGATGGCCTCTCCCTCGAAATGAGTCCTGAGTTGGGAGCTGTCTGGGGAGTTCATAGTCAGCACATTTTTGAGAGTTATATTTTCTGTGAATTTGGGAGGCCAGACAGGGCTTGGAAGAGTCCGCAGAGAGCAGATGAATTGAAATGCAACTCGGGCTTCTACCGTATGCCTCAAAACCGGAATTAATGAATCAGGATCCTCCCCTCCCCCATCAGCGGAGGCTGCTCTTGACCCAGATGCTCCTGGAAAGATGGGATTCAGTGTCTATGGGGATGCAGATGACTCTCAGCGCTGCTTCGTGTCTAGTCTCTTGGTCTCTGCTGGGTCTGTGTTGAGACCACACTGAAGGCCACTTCCTGGGCCACGCCCTGTGTGTCCATTCTGTCATTCATTCCTTGTATCTCTTTACAGTCTATGGGATTATAATACTTACTGAAGAAGTAGTTCTTGGCAGTGGTTAGACTAAGCTTATGTGATCTATGTCAGAACATCTGGGTTGACATTCTGGATTTGCCCTTACTATCTCTGTGACCCTTGAAAAGAGACTTGACAGGTCTCTATATTATGAGATAATAACAGAACTTACTCTGAAGACTTGTGATGATTAAAAGAGCTAATGCATGTAAAATACATAGTGAGTGTCCAATGAAAAGGTATCTATTATAATATTCAAGCTTTGGAAACCCAGATTAAGTTTAAGGGCACAGAGCAAGCAGGAGGGAAAGAGTTGAGCGTCCCGAGTCTTTTCCCACCCAAGATGGAGATCCCTGGGAGCACTGAAACAAGGCCTCGTGGGTCAGTTCATACACAGAGTTCATCTGCGCCTCGTTCATTTACAAAACAGAGCAAGACCATCTCCAGCTGTTAGAGCTGTCATTATCTTCCTTTCTCGCTCTGCCATAGATCAGTTTGTGTGAAATCAAGAGATATAGAATCAGGAGTTTACTATCAATGCTGTAGTAGCTTTGGAATCCATTATTTAAGGAATGGAATCAGCTGTGGGTATATAGGAGGGGTACTCCGACTGCACCTTGTAAATGAGGGGATCACAGCTGGTAGAGCTTTCCGAGAGACACGCCATTAAATTGAACGTGTGGTCATTTGCACAGGGGATATGTGAATTAAGAAAATCAGGGTTGCTTAAGAAAGAAAGGAGCGATCATTTAAATAATGTCCAATTAGAATTTTTACAGCAAGGTAAAACATTGATAAGTTAAAACTATTTTCAAGTTTTTTAAATCACTTTAGTTGAGATATATATAGATATAGATACACACACACATACACTATATGTGTTTCATATATATATGTATATGGTGTACTTATGTCTAAGCAGTCCCCTAAGGGTCTGGGCGAGCAGATTCTATTTATTTCAGCAACTAATTATGGAGTGCCCTCAATGGCTGCACATGTGTGTGTAGAGATTTTCCTGTGAATGAGAGACAGACCTGCCCTATGGAACTCCTGGACTGCAGAGAAGATAGAAAATAAACAGCTAATTACATGAACATTAATTTTACTGTAATTGTGGTGAACAGTTTGAAGGAAAAAGCGCGGTGAAGGAATCACAGGGAGAGGGGGACAAGGGTGGAGAGATGAAACCAGTTATGGGGGCAATTGTGGAAACTCAAGTGAGGACATTAGCAGCTCAGTTTCCTTGCTCAGATGATGCTGCAGGTCTGCAAGCTGTGTGGGAACATAAAGATCATACTAAATTATATGAATAAGTGTGTTACATTACACATATATCATAGGTAATTTATAATATAATTAACAACTGTATTGTTATATTAATGTAATTAAGTTATATCAAACATGGGGACAGTAAGAACCCAGGGATATTAAGAGATCTGTTCAATGTCCTAGAAATTCACAAAATTGCATTTCTTTTTTTTTTTTTTAAGATTTAAAAAATTTATTTGTGAGAGAGAGAGGGGAGAAAAAAGAGAAAGCACAAGCAGAGGGAGTGGCAGGTAGAGACCACCCAGGCATCCCACAAAATTGCATTTCTTTAAAAACCATTTCTTTTTTTTTTTTTCTTTTTTCTTTTTTTTTTTTTTATTTTATTTATTTTTATTTCCAGCATAACAGTATTCATTATTTTTGCACCACACCCCGTGCTCCATGCAATCCGTGCCCTCTATAATACCCACCACCTGGTACCCCAACCTCCCACCCCCCGTCCCTTCAAAACCCTCAGATTGTTTTTCAGAGTCCATAGTCTCTCATGGTTCACCTCCCCTTCCAATTTCCCCCAACTCCCTTCTCCACTCTAAGTCCCCATGTCCTCCATGCTATTTGTTATGCTCCACAAATAAGTGAAACCATATGATAGTTGACTCTCTCTGCTTGACTTATTTCACTCAGCATAATCTCTTCCAGTCCCGTCCATGTTGCTACAAAAGTTGGGTATTCATCCTTTCTGATGGAGGCATAATACTCTATCCCCAGGCGTACAGGTCTGTGAATCACCAGGTTTACACACTTCACAGCACTCACCAAAGCACATACCCTCCCCAATGTCCATAATCCCACCCCCTTCTCCCAAACCCCCTCCCCCCAGCAACCCTCAGTTTGTTTTGTGAGATTAAAAGTCACTTATGGTTGTCTCCCTCCCAATCCCATCTTGTTTCATTGATTCTTCTCCTACCCACTTAAGCCCCCATGTTGCATCACCACTTCCTCATATCAGGGAGATCATATGATAGTTGTCTTTCTCTGCTTGACTTATTTCGCTAAGCATGATACGCTCTAGTTCCATCCATGTTGTCGCAAATGGCAAGATTTCATTTCTTTTGATGGCTGCATAGTATTCCATTGTGTATATATACCACATCTTCTTGATCCATTCATCTGTTGATGGACATCTAGGTTCTTTCCATAGTTTGGCTATTGTGGACATTGCTGCTATAAACATTCGGGTGCATGTGCCCCTTTGGATCACTACGTTTGTATCCTTAGGGTAAATACCCAATAGTGCAATTGCTGGGTCATAGGGCAGTTCTATTTTCAACATTTTGAGGAACC
Organism: Mustela erminea; assembly: GCF_009829155.1. Taxonomy (NCBI): domain Eukaryota; kingdom Metazoa; phylum Chordata; class Mammalia; order Carnivora; family Mustelidae; genus Mustela; species Mustela erminea. Next base: position 8,448,619 of record NC_045618.1, on the reverse strand, counting down.
TCCATGCTGTTTTCCAGAGTGGCTGCACCAGCTTGCATTCCCACCAACAGTGTAGGAGGGTTCCCCTTTCTCCGCATCCTCGCCAGCATCTGTCATTTCCTGACTTGTTGATTTTAGCCATTCTGACTGGTGTGAGGTGATATCTCATTGTGGTTTTGATTTGTATTTCCCTGATGCCGAGTGATATGGAGCACTTTTTCATGTGTCTGTTGGCCATCTGGATGTCTTCTTTGCAGAAATGTCTGTTCATGTCCTCTGCCCATTTCTTGATTGGATTATTTGTTCTTTGGGTGTTGAGTTTGCTAAGTTCTTTATAGATTCTGGACACTAGTCCTTTATCTGATATGTCGTTTGCAAATATCTTCTCCCATTCTGTCAGTTGTCTTTTGATTTTGTTAACTGTTTCCTTTGCTGTGCAAAAGCTTTTGATCTTGATGAAATCCCAATAGTTCATTTTTGCCCTTGCTTCCCTTGCCTTTTGCGTTGTTCCTAGGAAGATGTTGCTGCGGTTGAGGTCGAAGAGGTTGCTGCCCGTGTTCTCCTCAAGGATTTTGATGGATTCCTTTCGCACATTGAGGTCCTTCATCCATTTTGAGTCTATTTTTGTGTGTGGTGTAAGGAAATGGTCCAATTTCATTTTTCTGCATGTGGCTGTCCAATTTTCCCAGCACCATTTATTGAAGAGGCTGTCTTTTTGCCATTGGACATTCTTTCCTGCTTTGTCGAAGATTAGTTGACCATAGTGTTGAGGGTCTATTTCTGGGCTCTCTATTCTGTTCCATTGATCTATGTGTCTGTTTTTGTGCCAGTACCATGCTGTCTTGATGACGACAGCTTTGTAATAGAGCTTGAAGTCCGGAATTGTGATGCCACCAACGTTGGCTTTCTTTTTCAATATCCCTTTGGCTATTCGAGGTCTTTTCTGGTTCCATATAAATTTTAGCATTATTTGTTCCATTTCTTTGAAAAAGATGGATGGTACTTTGATAGGAATTGCATTAAATGTGTAGATTGCTTTAGGTAGCATAGACATTTTCACAATATTTATTCTTCCAATCCAGGAGCATGGAACATTTTTCCATTTCTTTGTGTCTTCCTCAATTTCTTTCATGAGTACTTTATAGTTTTCTGAGTATAGATTCTGTGTCTCTTTGGTTAGGTTTATTCCTAGGTATCTTATGGTTTTGGGTGCAATTGTAAACGGGATTGACTCCTTAATTTCTCTTTCTTCTGTCTTGCTGTTGGTGTAGAGAAATGCAACTGATTTCTGTGCATTGATTTTATATCCTGAGACTTTACTGAATTCCTGTATAAGTTCTAGCAGTTTTGGAGTGGAGTCTTTTGGGTTTTCCACATATAGTATCATATCATCTGCGAAGAGTGATAATTTGACTTCTTCTTTGCCGATTTGGATGCCTTTAATTTCCTTTTGTTGTCTGATTGCTGAGGCTAGGACCTCTAGTACTATGTTGAATAGCAGTGGTGATAATGGACATCCCTGCCGTGTTCCTGACCTTAGCGGAAAAGCTTTCAGGTTTTCTCCGTTGAGAATGATATTTGCGGTGGGTTTTTCATAGATGGCTTTGATGATATTGAGGTATGTGCCCTCTATCCCTACACTTTGAAGAGTTTTGATCAGGAAGGGATGCTGTACTTTGTCAAATGCTTTTTCAGCATCTATTGAGAGTATCATATGGTTCTTGTTCTTTCTTTTATTGATGTGTTGTATCACATTGACTGATTTGCGGATGTTGAACCAACCTTGCAGCCCTGGAATAAATCCCACTTGGTCGTGGTGAATAATCTTTTTAATGTACTGTTGAATCCTATTGGCTAGTATTTTGTTGAGTATTTTCGCATCTGTGTTCATCAAGGATATCGGTCTATAGCTCTCTTTTTTGGTGGGATCCTTGTCTGGTTTTAGGATCAAGGTGATGCTGGCCTCATAAAATGAGTTTGGAAGTTTTCCTTCCATTTCTATTTTTTGGAACAGTTTCAGGAGAATAGGAATTAGTTCTTCTTTAAATGTTTGGTAGAATTCCCCCGGGAAGCCGTCTGGCCCTGGGCTTTTGTTTGTTTGGAGATTTTTAATGACTGTTTCAATCTCCTTACTGGTTATGGGTCTGTTCAGGCTTTCTATTTCTTCCTGGTTCAGTTGTGGTAGTTTATATGTTTCTAGGAATGCATCCATTTCTTCCAGATTGTCAAATTTATTGGCGTAGAGTTGCTCATAGTATGTTCTTATAATAGTTTGTATTTCTTTGGTGTTAGTTGTGATCTCTCCTCTTTCATTCATGATTTTATTTATTTGGGTCCTTTCTCTTTTCTTTTTGATGAGTCGGGCCAGGGGTTTATCAATTTTATTAATTCTTTCAAAGAACCAGCTCCTAGTTTCGTTGATTTGTTCTATTGTTTTTTTGGTTTCTATTTCATTGATTTCTGCTCTGATCTTTATGATTTCTCTTCTCCTGCTGGGCTTAGGGTTTCTTTCTTGTTCTTTCTCCAGCTCCTTTAAGTGTAGGGTTAGGTTGTGTACCTGAGACCTTTCTTGTTTCTTGAGAAAGGCTTGTACCGCTATATATTTTCCTCTCAGGACTGCCTTTGTTGTGTCCCACAGATTTTGAACCGTTGTATTTTCATTATCATTTGTTTCCATGATTTTTTTCAATTCTTCTTTAATTTCCCGGTTGACCCATTCATTCTTTAGAAGGATGCTGTTTAGTCTCCATGTATTTGGGTTCTTTCCAAACTTCCTTTTGTGGTTGAGTTCTAGCTTTAGAGCATTGTGGTCTGAAAATATGCAGGGAATGATCCCAATCTTTTGATACCGGTTGAGTCCTGATTTAGGACCGAGGATGTGATCTATTCTGGAGAATGTTCCATGTGCACTAGAGAAGAATGTGTATTTTGTTGCTTTGGGATGAAATATTCTGAATATATCTGTGATGTCCATCTGGTCCAGTGTGTCGTTTAAGGCCTTTATTTCCTTGCTGATCTTTTGCTTGGATGATCTGTCCATTTCAGTGAGGGGAGTGTTAAAGTCCCCTACTTTTATTGTATTATTGTTGATGTGTTTCTTTGATTTTGTTATTAATTGGTTTATATAGTTGGCTGCTCCCACGTTGGGGGCATAGATATTTAAAATTGTTAAATCTTCTTGTTGGACAGACCCTTTGAGTATGATATAGTGTCCTTCCTCATCTCTTATTATAGTCTTTGGCTTAAAATCTAATTGATCTGATATAAGGATTGCCACCCCTGCTTTCTTCTGATGTCCATTAGCATGGTAAATTCTTTTCCACCCCCTCACTTTAAATCTGGAGGTGTCTTCGGGCTTAAAATGAGTTTCTTGGAGGCAACATATAGATGGGTTTTGTTTTTTTATCCATTCTGATACCCTGTGTCTTTTGACAGGGGCATTTAGCCCATTAACATTCAGGGTAACTATTGAGAGATATGAATTTAGTGCCATTGTATTGCCTGTAAGTTGACTGTTACTGTATATGGTCTCTGTTACTTTCTGATCTACCACTTGTAGGCTCTCTCTTTGCTTAGAGGACCCCTTTCAATATTTCCTGTAGAGCTGGTTTGGTATTTGCAAATTCTTTCAGTTTTTGTTTGTCCTGGAAGCTTTTAATCTCTCCTTCTATTTTCAATGATAGCCTAGCTGGATATAGTATTCTTGGCTGCATGTTTTTCTCGTTTAGTGCTCTGAAAATATCATGCCAGCTCTTTCTGGCCTGCCAGGTCTCTGTGGATAAGTCAGCTGCCAATCTAATATTTTTACCATTGTATGTTACAGACTTCTTTTCCCGGGCTGCTTTCAGGATTTTCTCTTTGTCACTGAGACTTGTAAATTTTACTATTAGGTGACGGGGTGTGGGCCTATTCCTATTGATTTTGAGGGGCGTTCTCTGAACCTCCTGAATTTTGATGCTCGTTCCCTTTGCCATATTGGGGAAATTCTCCCCAATAATTCTCTCCAGTATACCTTCTGCTCCCCTCTCTCTTTCTTCTTCTTCTGGAATCCCAATTATTCTAATATTGTTTCGTCTTATGGTGTCACTTATCTCTCGAATTCTCCCCTCGTGGTCCAGTAGCTGTTTGTCCCTCTTTTGCTCAGCTTCTTTATTCTCTGTCATTTGGTCTTCTGTATCACTAATTCTTTCTTCTGCCTCATTTATCCTAGCAGTGAGAGCCTCCATTTTTGATTGCACTTCATTAATAGCTTTTTTGATTTCAACTTGGTTAGATTTTAGTTCTTTTATTTCTCCAGAAAGGGCTTTTATATCTCTCGAGAGGGTTTCTCTGATATCTTCCATGCCTTTTTCAAGCCTGGCTAGAACCTTGAGAATTGTCATTCTGAACTCTAGATCTGACATATTACCAATGTCTGTATTGATTAGGTCCCTAGCCTTCGGTACTGCCTCTTGTTCTTTTTTTTGTGTTGAATTTTTCCGTCTTGTCATTTTGTCCAGATAAGAGTATATGAAGGGGCAAGTAAAATACTAAAAGGGTGGCAACAACCCCAGGAAAAAATGCTTTAACCAAATTAGAAGAGATCCAAAATCGTGAGGGGGGAGAAAGGGGATAAAAAGAGGTTCAAAAAGGAAGAAAGAAAAAAAAAGAAAAAAGAAAGAAAAAAAAAAGAAAGAAGAAAAGAAAAGAATTTAAAAAAAAAAAGGAAAACACCTGAGAAAAATGTAAAAATGAAAAAATATATATATTAGATAAACTAGTAAAAAATCGTTAAAAAAGAAAAAGGGAACAGTTAAAAAAAAAAAATTTACCCGAAGGCGAGAAAAGAAAAAAACAAAAAAATGAAAAAGAAAAAAATTGAATTAACTGCAAGACTAAAAAAAAAATCACAGGGAAAAAGCCATGAGTTTTGTGCTTGGCTTTCTCCTCCTCTGGAATTCTGCTGCTCTCCTTGGTATTGAAACCGCACTCCTTGGTAGGTGAACTTGGTCTTGGCTGGATTTCTTGTTGATCTTCTGGGGGAGGGGCCTGGTGTAGTGATTCTCAAGTGTCTTTGCCCCAGGCGGAATTACACCGCCCTTACCCGGGGCCGGGGTGAGTAATCCGCTCGGGTTTGCTTTCAGGAGCTTTTGTTCCCTGAGCGCTTTCCGTAGAGTTCCGGAGGATGGGAATACAAATGGCGGCCTCCTGGTCTCCGGCCCGGAGGAACCGAGAGCCCAGGGCCCCACTCCTCAGTGCGCCCTCAGAGAACAGCGCCCAGTTACTCCCGTCTGCCTGACCTCTGGCCGCGCTCCGAGCTCTCCGAGCCTGCGACCAGTTCAAGGTAACACCGAGCTGTGAGCTTACTGTCGGCTCTGTCTCTGTAGCCGGCTTTCCCGTTCCAATACCCGCAAGGTCTGCGACACTCAGACACCCCTGATCCTTCTGTGACCCTGCGGGACCTGAGGCCACGCTGAACCCGCGTGGGCTTCGCCCCGGTTTAGCCTCTGGAGCGATGTCCCTCAGCGGAACAGACTTTTAAAAGTCCTGATTTTGTGCGCCGTTGCTCCGCCGCTTGCCGGGAGCCGGCCCCTCCCCCCGGGGTCTATCTTCCCGTCGCTTTGGATTCACTTCTCCGCCGGTCCTACCTTTCAGAAAGTGGTTGTTTTTCTGTTTCCAGAATTGCTGTTCTTCTTCTCTTCGATCTGCCGATGGATTTTCAGGTGTTTGCAATCTTTAGATAAGCTATCTAGCTGATCTCCGGCTAGCTGAAGCAGTCTCAGCCTGCTAATTCTCCGCCATCTTGACTCCTCCTCCTAAAAACCATTTCTTAATTCATATTCTCATCCTGCTGCTCTGCCTTCTCCCCACAATTTGTCCAAAAGCCTGAAGTTTCACTGTTAATCAAATGTACATAATTTTATATTATGGGCTAGTGTGTGGATATTCTGTGAACAGTGAAGTAGAGAAACCTTCTTGCTAATATCGCAGAAATTTGGGACTATCTAGGTCCAGCATTTCCACTAACCCAGGGACCTGATGTGCTATCATATCTTGAGTCACTGTCCTTGGATGGGGGAGATCTGGTGACTAGGAGCCCCCTCTCTGTCAATCAGAGAGTGGCGAGGATCTACAGATGCTTTCTAAAATAGATTAAGTGGCCTCACATAAAACTTTTGACTTGAGGAACTGGTGGGCTAGAAGAACACAGAGAAGAGGGGTGCCTGGGTGGCTCAGTCGGCTAAGCATCCAACTCTTGGTTTCGGCTCAGGTTGTGATCCGGCCCCACGTTATGGGCTCTGCGCTCAGCACAGAGTCTGCTGAAAATTATCAGCAGACTGATAATTCCTCCCCCTCTGCCTCTCCCTGCTTTCTGTTGAGTGTGCCCTCTCTTTCTCAAATAAACAAATAAAATCATATATATATACATCTATGTGTATATATATATGAACCCAGAGAGGGCATACATTTTTAATGATTTTATTTATTTATCTGACAGAGAGAGACACAGTGAGAGAGGGAACACAAGCAGGGGAGGCAGAGTCAGAGGGAGAAGCAGGCTTCCCGCTGAGCAGGAAGCCCGATGCGGGACTCGATCCCAGGATGGTGGGACCACGATCTGGGCCGAAGGCAGATGCTTAACAACTGAGCTGTCCAGACGCCCCCAGAGAAGGAATATTTCTTAGACTTTTGCAACTGGCCCAGCCTCAGATTTATGGCTCTCAAGATGAGACGGGAGGGGCATCCGGGTGGCTTAGGTAAGCATCCTCCTGTGGCTGGTGTGATGATCCCAGGGCCCTGGGATCGAGCCTCATGGGTCTCCCTGCTCAGTGGGGATCCTGCTTCTCCCTCTGCCCCTCCCTCTGCTTGTTCTCTCTCTCTCTGTGTCATGAATAAAATCTTTAACGAACAAACAAGGTGGGACTAGAAAGCTCATTTTGGCAGTCATACCCTTTCAGGAAACTTTATATGCGACCCCCAGTGGTTATCGGTGACTTGTACATCTGGGGTAAACGAACAGTCCCTAGTCCGACTTAGAGCTGGGAAACCGTGAGATTGGGTGGAGTCACTCTGAATCGCAGTCCCTGTGGCATCTGTGGCTTTCCATGGAGCTCAGAGCAGTGATGCATGAGCCTGAGTGTCCGTGCAACATCGGTCCACGGGGATGCCGAAACCCGGACCTGAAAGACTGTGGTCTTTGCGGTTGGCCCACTTGGCATTTGGCTCCCATGCCAGCCTCTTTGTAGTTGGACTCAAGCTATTTCTTTCTTGCTTTTCTAAGTCTCAATTTCCTCATTTAAGAGCAAAAAGCGACAAACCCTTGGCGTCTCTTTCTTCAGGATGATGTAACAGTTGCAGCTGTATATATTAAGTGATTGATAGACTGAGATGCATAATAAATGTTGAGATGTTACTTTTTATGATGCTCTTCCCCAACTCATCACGGCTTTATTTGTTTAATCGTAGACTCTTCCCAAAATCCTTGATAAGCTCGCCCCAGCATTCACGATGAGTAGCTGCAGCTTCCTCGTGGAGAAATCCCGAGCCTCCACGGCCCGGGTGGTGGTGTGGAGAGAGATGGGGGTGTCCAAAAGCTACACCATGGAGAGCAGCTACTGTGGTTGCAACCAGGGACCCTATCAGGTATGTGAGGCTCTGGCATCCAAACGCTTTCCGGCAGCAGTGTACCATAAGGATGGGGAGAGGCTGTCAAAGACCACTCATTTCTTTCTTCTCTCCTGGGAGTGGAAGAAGTCTCCAGGTAGTCTGGCCCAGCGACCTGATCTTGCAGAACTAGCTCAACGATTGCCTTCCCTGGCAGCCCTGTCTGTGTTGATCCTGCCAGCAGTTTGTACGTGCCTGCTGATTTGCTTTCTCAATCATCTACCCTTGCCAGCAAGGGGCAGGGAGCCTCCCTCAGACACGTATCCCCAGCTTTCCTAGAACCTCTGCCTGGCCCTGTTTGATGCACGGGTCTCCCTTGTTACCCCCTGCACCAGTCAACCAAGCTCCCCTTGCATCACCGTGGTTTGGTGGCCGTGATTTGGTGCATAGAGAGTGAGCTTTCCGTCCAGATATTTTATGCCTCTAGCCTCCGTGCTTATCTAAATCAGCAGCTCGCTATTACCCTGCTGTCATCAGAGTGCACAGAAGTGACTACCTGACATGCGTCTCCCCAACATGAGTGGATCTGGGACTCAGGCTCTGGTGTCAAGGGAAAGGCTCCTATAAATCATATTCTTTCTACAGCTATATTAACTGCATGAGCAGCTGGAGAGCTGCCGTAGCGGGCTGTTCTAGCTGTTCTTCCCACTCCCCCACTAGAGGAGCATAAATAAGGGACACTGTGACAGTGCCATGGTAATAGATTCTTTTAAATTTGTTAGGCGAGCTGACAGCCTTCCATTCAACCCCAAGGATACCTGGACCTTATGAGCATTAAGGCTCGTTGTGTTGGCTTTGATATTCTCTTAGAACAGCCAGAAAGCACTTGGCATCTACATGGTCCTGTGCTTGTGAAAATCTTGTTAGCTATCAAAGGGAGTATAGGGAGTGACAGGTGAGGAATATCACCTAACTTCCCACCTGGCCAAGGTTTTTTTTTTTTTTTTTCCCTGATACACAGGGCTACTGAACCACCAGCTTTGACCTATTAATTCTGTTAAATAACCAGTTTGTTTAAGCAGTTGCTAAAAATAAATGTTGTTTTATTGAATTAATAAATTATTAGATTGAATTAGTCCACTTTACCCACATGAATGTCGATGCAGAATAAGAAGAGAGCATCGGAGCGGCATAGGGGTCAGGCACTAACAGACCTCACTTTTCCATTTATCAGCAATGCCACAAGCCACATACTGCTATGAACCTGTGTGTCACGTATCAGATATTGATAATCTTAAGGATTCCTTTCCTCCCCACTGCACAAGAGTTTTGTAAAGGCCAAAAGAAAATTCAGATAGGAATGCAACTTGGAGGTTATATCATCACTAATAGATTCAGTCTCTTGGCATTCAAAACCTGTAGGATTGGGAAAAATAAGCTTGGGGTATTGTGACTCGAAGACATTATGGATATAGACTTGTTTCCCTCTAGCTGTGTGCCTCTTAATGGATAAGGGCCAGTCACTTGTTTAAAGGACAAATACATGCATCATTAACAGATCTATTGGATTGGTGACTTTCACTGACCTTGTTTCTCCAAGCCCCCATTCAGACTAAGAGCTTCTGGTCAGATAAGCATTAATGCCATTCACCATAAGTCAACTAGAAACTCAAAGTCCTCTGGAGTTGTTGTTTGTAAACGAAATGACTCTTGGGTTCAGGGCCCTACCACATCCGCCCTTGCCCAAAATCTGCCATGTAACAAATACAGGGGCTGCCAGAAATGACAAAGAATGGAAGAAGCTTGCCCAGTGGGATGGCTTTCACCTATCAGCCCAGCTTGCCCTGGGAAATTGTCCACGTGGCTTTTGCAGGAGTCTTTGTAGGAAAGGATGGAGAATGAATTGGCTAGAGAAAAGCGCTAATGGTGCCAGACCTGGTTTTGCTTTAACAGTCTCGTTCTCTATATGAAACACCTCTCCGAGTGGATTGGTTTTCTCTTTCCCTTTGTTTCTCTATCCTTACAAACATTGTTGAGTCACTGAGCAGAGTCGCAGACAGTGAGTAAGAGGATGGTAAATAATTTTACATATGGGGGGGCACCCCAGGGGAAGGAAGGCAGCCCAGAGTTGGGTGTTTTGGTGATTTTGTTTGAGGTATATAATGAAGTCTATGAGCTATAAAGCAGCATAGAAATTTCCATCCTGAACATATTGCAAATGATTTTTGTACATTGAGAAGCTTAGTCCCAATTGAGTCCTGAGGTTATTATTCTAAGGTCATCTTTCCATTTTTTGTTCAGCATTACCATTTATCCAAAAGATGGAGGACACTTAAATACACCCATGAGGGGCATTCCTTCCTTCCTTCATAAGAATATAAATATTTTTGCAGTTTCTCTGGTTAACACGGCTCTAAAGTAGTTCCAATCATTTCTCCCCCAGCACACTAAGTACCTGATTTGTTAGTATTGAAATGAAATATCATTTCTTACAGTGACATTTATGTTGGAACTGCATTAAAGAACATAAGCTATTGCCTTCGAATAATTATTATTAATATGATATTTTCTCTTCTATTTTACAGTCTATACTTGGCTAATCTTAAAAAAAAAAACAAACCCAAAAAACAAAAAACCCAACAACTCCCTTTTGTTTCTTTGGAATATGGTCTCTACTACCAGGTTATACACTTAGATCCATAATTTGTGTTTAATATGAAAGTCCCACCCACGGAGAGACGGGCCCAAAGCTATTGAGGCTGTTGAGGGGAAAAGCCAAAATGGAATCATCCATCCCCTTGGGGCTCATTTTTTTTAGAGGTGCCCAGTCTACATAGATAGCCGTGTGCTTCCCACTGAGTGTTTGTGACCTGGGGTCACATCCACGGTGTGTGGGCACATACAAAGGCATGTGACCGGGCCCCATGGGCTGCTTGTGGCTTAGGAGGACAGTGTGAGTATTCCCACCCAAGCAGGCTCTCCGTGTGCTCATTGGCAATGCGGCAGACTTGTGGACAGAGGGGGTCTGAGAGGAAGGGCAGAAGCTGGGAGACTCAAGGAGGTCTGAAGGTCTCAGCTAATATATAGCCCCCACCTGCATTGCCTCCCCTGAGCCCTCCAGCAACCCATCTGCTCCGTCGCCGACAGAGGGGCTTTCAGTAACCCAGACCTGTTCAAGTCACAGTATTGCCCATAATCCTTCAGGCTGTCTAGAGAAATTTTCACTCCTTGTTATGACAGGTAAGGCCTTTTACAATCTCATTCATCATTTGAATGCTCAATACCTTATTTAACGTAGAAGACGTGTTGAATCTGTGTGACGATTGACGAATGAATGGATGATCGAAATGGACAGATGGGTGGTGATTTCCAGGCAGAGTCAGAGGAGTATCCTCTCTGTCCAGAGATCACTAGAAAAAGGAGGGACTGCCATGGTCCAAATGTGATTAGAAGCTGCTTTCAAGTGGAGATTCTTAGTCACTGTAGTGGGTAGTCACGGAAGAGGTGTGAGCGAGAGAGGGAAGTGTGTAAGAATGCAAGGCAGAGACCTCTCCGATCGTCGCTGTCTGTGTGATGTGAGAGCCCCTCAGACGCGATACCTGGCGTGGGTTCTTTCCCAGAGTAAGGAGATTCTAGTCCAGGCGGACTCTCACTTGGCCGCCTTCTCATAACAAATGGTGGTTCAACAAAAGGAAGGCCACTCATACAAGGTGGGGGGATGACATCACCGGAATCTGTCTGTCGCCGACAGAAGTAGCCTTGGCCGAAGCTGTGGCTCTTGCGGGTGAGCCTTGTGCATCTAAGGGTAGGTCTAAGGAGGGCCGGGCCTCCTAGCCCAGGCTGGGAACCGTCCACAGGACTTTTGCAGCTCCAGAAACTCCCTGCAGGACTGCCCAGGGCCTCTGTCACAGTTGTACTGGGCTTCCGCTTCCTCCTCACCCCACCTCTGCTTTTTGCCCCACTGACAGGTGCTGTTCTAGTGTGTGTGCCCACAAAACCCTTCCACGGGGCAGCTCACACCTGTATTCCAGAACAGCCGGGATTAGGAAACAAACACAGGGACTCAGTGCTCACCTAGGGAAGATGGGTTGGTGGGGATGACGTTCATGTAGGAAACTGAGTCATCTCACATGGCTTTCAGGGCTCCCAGTGTCCTTTTATTCACACTCTGTGTCCTTAACTTAGGTTAGGGAAGCCAGGCCTCCTACTCCCTCCAGAAGTCAGGCTGCATGTATTAGTGTCCTGCGGCTGCCATCCCAAATCACCATGAATTTGGTGGCTTACACCTGCATAAGTGCATTCTTTCACAGCGCTGGAGGCCGGAAGCCTGAAATCGGTGCCGACTACACTGTGTTCTTTCTGAAGGCTCCAGGGGAGACCGTCCTGGGCCTTTCTCTCAGCTTCTGGTGTTTTTTGGCTCATAGATGTATCCCCTCTTTCTCTGTCTTCGTCCTTGCGTGGCCTTCTCCACTGTGTATCCCACTGTCTTTATGACGTCTTTCCCCCACTTAAGAAAGTTATTATTGTTTTTCTTTTATTTTTTTATTGAAGTATCGTCGACATATAATGTTACATTAGTCTCAGGTATGGACTATAGTGATTCAATAACTAGACATTATTGGTCTCTCCTCTTCTTATAAAGACACCAGACGTAGTGGGTGTAGGGCCCACCATACCCTACTGTGGCCCCATCTAAACTAATGACACCTGCAACATCCCTATTTCCTGATCAGGTCACATCCTGCGGTTCTGAGAAGGACATGGATTTTGTGGGGGGATACCATTCCACCTAGTATACTGGGTCAGGCAAGGGGGTAAAGAATATACAGATCCAAGAACCAAAAAGAAGTTGTGTGTGTGTGTGTGTGTGTGTGTGTGTGTGTTTTAAAGATTAATCATTTGAGAGAAAGAGATGGAGGGGTAGGGGCAGACAGACACAGAAAGAGTCTTCAAGCAGACACTCTGCTGTGTGCAGAGCATGGAGCCCAACATGGGGCTCAACACGGACTTCAGTCCCAGGGTCCTGAGATCATGACCTGAGCTGAAACCAAGAGTCAGGCACTCAACCAACTGAACCACCCAGGCACCCTCCCGCCCCCGCCAAAGTTTTTATTTCTGTCTTCCCATTGCCAGGCTGTGCTCTATGTCACACGGGATGCTTTAGAACCAAGATTTGAACCGAGGAGGATTGGCCCTGGAATCTTGGCTCTTAGCCCTATGCTTTCTGCCTAGTAGCATGTCACTGGTGAAAGTAACCCTGGGCTTTGGAAGCAGGAGACCTGGCTTCCGCTTTAGGCTGTCACTAAGTAGACCTGCTGCAACGTGTTTCTTAGTTATAATCAAAAAACATACTTAAAACGAAGAAATGGGCAGGGGCTCTGCTGAAATCATGCTTGAGCAAGGTGGCCTTTGCTTGGTATCTGAGGAGTTATGGATCCCCTAGACCAGGTGACCAGGCTTGATTCTGAAACCCCAAAGAATCTTCTGTGGCACATTCTGGGTACATGTTTTTAGGGAGAAAGTATTGTGCTTTTAGCACAAATTAGCTAATTGTCAGAAGACTTTGTTCTTTTACATCCCTCCATCTGCCTTTTTTTTTATTCTTTATTTTTTATTTTTTATTTATTATTATTATTATTATTTTTACCTTAGCAGAGTAAACGAAGAGAAATTGGAAGGATGAGATATGTAGTGTGGTTTCCCTCACCACCGAAGGTGGGGGAAGCGGAGCTGGTCTTCAGGAAAATGTCAGCTTAAGTTTACATTAGTCAACCTAGTTGCTCTCTGTGCTCACTTCACTCCGTGGTGACTTCTCTCCTTGACCCATGAGCAAATGATGGCTCTCAACGGCTCCTTGGGCTAGCACAGCCTTTATTTGAGGACATCTCCCTGCCTCAAGTGTCCTAAACCCCAGAATTGCCTCTCTCCCAGGGTATACACATACATTCTTTCTCTCTCCACCACACACATGTGTGTGTATGTCACACATACATATGCGGTTGTACATACATACCAGTGGTTCTGAATGATGGCTTCATGGGGGCGTAACTTAACTGCTTAGTGTGGGCACTTGTGTCAGAGTTCCAAGGAGGGCTCTGCATTTAGCAGTCATGACCTTGAGACACTTATCTGTCCTCTGTGACTTTGGTTGTAAAAGTGGTATTCCTCACAGTTCCTACTTAAAGAAATGTCATAAAGACTATATGAGCTACTGCTTATAAAACATTTAGTGCTATTTTCATACTAGACACTCAATACCTTTTATTGTTGTCTTCTTATTGATTGTATGTGAGAATATTTAATGGTGATTTTCTTTTTTATTTTAAACACAGATGATTAGAACCCCAACCCTTAGCCATAATTGTCTTATTCATACTTTCTTGATTAGAACCATTGAGGTTGGAGATTAGGTCTCTGTGATTTTATTCAATTTAATAGGAAGCCAGGGTTGAGAACCATAGGTTTTGGCTTTTATAGAGACTCATATCCATATACCAATATTAATAGATTTAGTTATATCAAAGCCATTTCTGTGTGTATTACCTTGACATTTCCTCTACTGCCTACTCTTTATTCTACAAACTTCCTACATAATCTATCCCGTATTATGGCCAATTGATGTGAGGCCCTAGGAAAGGGAAGGGGATTTGTGAGCCTGAGCATAGGGGAAGAGAGGAAGGCAGGAATGAAGAGTGGAGCTCAGGACAGGAAACAGATTTGAATTCCTCCAAAGGTTGCTGAATTTAAAAGCCTTTCTAATCATGAGTATAACTCAAGAATGCATTTTGGATCACCGTTCTCTTGGAATCCATTTCTTTGTTCTAAGGGCTGCCTCATACAGCATCTGACTCTTTCTGAGCTATGAATGGGAGTGGGGGTAGGAGATCGCTTAATTTCATTAATGTAATCTGAGGCGTAGTATTTCTCAAACTTTACTGTGCATAGGAATTACCTAGGGGTCTTATACGATGCCAGTTTCTGAACCATGTCTCCACGTGATCTGGGGGATGGCCCAGAAGTCCGCATTTTATTGAGCAGCCTTGAAGTTTCAGATTCTGGTGACCCAGGGTCCATTCGCTGAGAAATGGGGTGAGTTGCTAATTTTTGCAATTTCTGGTTTTGTTTGCTTGCCCCTGATCTCCTTTGGGCTATTGATAATTTTCTATGGCTTTTGTCTTAAAGTCAGAAAGTCTCAAATTCTCTGGTTCCCCCCACCCTGTGCGTGTGTGTGTGTGTGTGTGTGTGTGTGTGTGTGTGTTTCATCCGTGCTTTTCAGTTGTTGGCTTAGCCCTCCCACAAGAGTTGCATTTAAAAACTGTTTATATCCCAATAAGAGTTTAAAAATATTTTCGTTTGTTTTTCTAGCTCCTGGGACGTCCCCAGGTCAAGATTTCTTAAATTGCTTATGGAACAAAAGAGTGTAGGAACAGATACAATTACATACAAACTTGTCTGTTGGCTTATGTGTACATTTCTCTGGGGGAGAGAATTTATGGTTTCTCAGACATACTTGAAAGGGTGGACGACCCTAAAATGATTAAGGCCTCATGCCTTAGTGTCCTGAACCCAAGATCTCCAGGAGGCCCTTCACAGCTTCCTGGTCTTTGCTCTTGATTCAGCTCTAGAAGTGCTTGGCTTGCCTTTGTGAAAGTCAGACAGAGTCTGTCCCTCACTGACTACGTCTCCTACTTATCAAGGAGCACAAGAGCAATGATGCAGCTCATTAAGTGTGCACTGAGCTCCTTCCTTCTGAATTTTGTGTGATTACACGGGACACCAGTCTCTCCAGGATGACGCCACTCACAGGTGCCGGTTCTGAGCGGCCGTAGCCTCAGCTTCCGCTGGGCCTTGTGAGAGATGCAGAATCCCGGGCTGCACAGACTGCCTCGAGATCTACATTTTAACAAGATCCTCAGGTGACCCGTGTCCCTAGGAAAGGCTGAGAAGCACGGAGTTAGAGCACCCATCGTCTGCAGGGAGGTGAGATAGGGTTAGGGCTCCGGAGAGAGAAGTTGGGGAGTTCTACTTTTTTTTCCTGGGGCGAGGACATTGTTTCCAGAGTTTTTATGAGCTAGAATGAGATGCCGTGTGTGAATGGGACTTAAAAATTACAAGTGAGCGGCGCCTGGGTGGCTCAGTGGGTTAAGCCGCTGCCTTCGGCTCAGGTCATGATCCCAGGGTCCTGGGATCGAGTCCCGCATCGGGCTCTCTGCTCAGCAGGGAGCCTGCTTCCTCCTCTCTCTCTCTCTGCCTGCCTCTCTGCCTACTTGTGATCTCTCTCTGTAAAATAAATAAATAAAAATCTTAAAAAAAAAAAAATTACCAGTGACCCTTAGTAAGAGATATTCTGCTATCTTTGCCAACACTTGAATGCTAGGTGAGTGTTCTGTTTTTCCCTCTACCATTCCCCCACATCTCTCATCTCTCTGCTCTGACCCTCTCTGCTCTAGGGCTTTGGAAAGAGAAGGACAATTTCCCGAAAGCCTGTTTGGCCATCAGAATGCCACTCAATCCTTTGTAAATACAAATAGGAAACAGACCTAATCCGTCATTTTAGAGTGAGCCTCTATCTGAAACATTCACCTCAATGCCCTTTTCTCTCTTATTAACTGTGATTCAACAAGTGTTGCCTTGGCATTCTGTTTTTTTTAAATCTCTTTGTATATGATCTCAAAGCACATTCTGAGCCATTTATTAACTCACTGCGGGCTTAATGATGTAGTGAAATAATTGTCTCATTCTGTAGCCCTCAATTCCATAATGTATGTCAGCATTATGGTAGAATATTAAAAGGAATTAAATAAAAATCAAGAGGCAGAGATGCTAATAAGATTGCCATCAGGGGCCTTTCCTAGGATTACTAAGGCCCTGGGAGCTGTAAATTTTAAATGCCCATTGAAGAAAATGGTTCACTCTATCAAAAAAATAAGGACAGAATCTGGCCCTTGGGATAGTCCCATGAGCTTCAAATGACCTCTGATCCTTTAAAAATAATTTGGCTTCAAAGGACCAAGAGGAAGAAAAGATGGTTTATCTCTGTAAATCTCACTTTCCCCCTGTGATCCAGGTAAGTGCAATCAACAAAATACCCTAAAGGAAAGGATTTAAACCAAAGAAAGGATTACTTTAATCCAGGGTTTTATGTAGTGTGTATGATAGGGGAAAAGGACCAGCCAAACCTGAGATACGTTTCTGCGGTTGCGGGGCTCGATCCCAGGACCCTGAGACTGTGACCTGAGCCAAAGGCAGAGGCTTTAACCCACTGAGCCACCCAGGTGCCCCAAAGATTTCTTTTTTTTAACACTAAGCAGTCATTCTCTTTGGCCTATATTCCTTGAATGTAAATGAGAAGAGAACATTTTAGAATGCTTTGAGCCATTAGCTAGTTTTATATAAACTTATACCTGTTTTATTGATTCATCAACACACATTTATTAGGTTTCGACTTTGCTTTAAGCCAAAGGTTGTGACTGAGGATAGTTACAGAAAACTAAGAACACTTAGCAAAGGCCAGACACATGGTCAATTCATCTTCATTTTTCCTTTCTTTCATTCATCATTCCGTAAATATTAAAAAAAAAAAATCCAGACAATATGTTAGGTGCCAAGAACATGACAGAGTGGAATTGACAGCTTCCCCCTCTCAGGTTTATAGTCCAGCCAGAAAGCAGTTAATTAAGTCGGTGATAACAGCAGAGAGTAATCTGGAAACAACTGGGTGCTGTAACAGCACACGGAAGGAGATAATTTAGGGCTTTGCTAACTGTGGGGTGAATTGAATATGAATTATCCACAAGTTGTGTGTGTGTGCGTGCACATGCGTGCGTGTGCGTGTGCCTGTGTGTGTGTGTGTGTGAGATTGGAAAAGGGAACTCACCTGGTAAAACAGAAAGGTACTTGTCTGAAAGCGGTAACATCAAGGAGCTCTTGATTTTTTCTTTCACCCTCCTTCTGGCTCATTTTGTATTTCTCAATCTCACCTTGGAACTCCACACCGGGAGTGTACATGCTGCTGAATCTGAATGCACAAGAGCGTTCTAGAGTGTTCTACTCCCTCCTCCCGCACGCTCTCCTTAGGGACAGGTGGAAGGTGTCCCCTCCATGTCAACGTTCCTAGGGTACCTTCTTACAGTTCACCACCACGCCCGGAAGGCAAACACAGAACTGCAAACATCAGAAATGTTGCAAAATCCTTCTTAGACCCGTACTGAGTGATGACATTTAAATAACAGTAATCTTGATTATCTTAATGAATGAATGTCTGTCTGAATGCCCCCGAGCATTCCTGAACGTAACAGAAAACACAGTAATAAAATACCCTTTGCTTTGTGGTTTATAACTCCTAAAACACTTGCATAAACTTCAGTACCTTGGGTGAGCCAGAAAACCAGCACGGACGGGGTGTGAGTGGCAATGGGAGTGAGAGGTAGGGACAGCAAGCCTGGGATGACCCGGAAAGTGGCACGGGGTGTTGCATTCCTGGGCCTGTCAAAATGGTCCTCTGTGGGTTGGCTTGGCTATGTGGCATGTGTCGGGTTAAGGCGGTCTGCAGAACCGTTTCCTGGAGGAGGTGTTGAGAAGGAAGAAGGACAGACCTGCCTGCTACACTCGCTCCTGTTTCCTATTCGTCTAAGCGTGTCCCCAGAGAGGAAAGCTGGCATGTTCCATCACTGGGCCCCTACTGCAGCCTCTCATCTAGGTCCAGAAATGGTGGGAGGGGCCAGCATCTCAGGATGGGAGGCTGGTTGACCTGGTTCTAGAATAGCAGCAATGAAGGAAGTCCTCCTGAGGATGCAGCTGGTCAGCCCCAGGGTGTGGAGCGTGAGGGCCCAAGCAGCATTGGTAGCACCCGAGGCAAAGCTCACCACAGGTGGTCCAGAGCTGACGCCACCCAGGGACTCTGAGGGGGCACCTAACTTAAGTCCTTGACAATTACCCCCCAAAGATTTATGTTTTTAGTCATAAAAGTTAGAGCACAAAAATGACAATACCAACAAAAATAGTCATAACCATCTATCCTAAAATTTCCACTTCTAGAAATTTAACTTCAGAAGGGTGCAAAGATACATGAACAGGCATGCCGTTGCTTGTTAATGGGGAAAAAGGAGAAACGGCCTTAATTCCCATCAGCCGAGGATCAGTGAAACAAACAGCTGTTTGAACGGTGGGTGACGCTCGCACAAGACATGTGCACTCATGTGGGCTTCAGCATTTCTGTCTACTGGCGCCATCATTTGTTGACCGTGTACAGGGCAGGTTATTTATTCTTTTTAACCTTCAGCGTGGTCATCAGAGAGATGGGGCTCCTGCCTGTATGTACCCTCCTCAGCATGTTTGTGGGGAAAGCGCTCAGGACAGCATCTGACACACAATGCTTAGCTAATCGTCATCTTCTCCACATCGTCACACTAACGGTCATCTCCCTCAATCTCTCCTCCCAGCGGGGGGCTCAGACTCACAACCCCAAGATCAAGAGGCACGCATTCCACCAAGTGAGCCAGCCAGGGCCCCTTATGGGGTATTCCTTACTGCTTGGCAACTTGTCCGTGGTGGGGTTAGAATTGAAACCATTCTAATTAAAATGGAACCACGAAATCCCGTGTTCCTCAGTTACAGCACGTCCCCTCATGTTAACAAATTGTTGGGATGACCCAGGGCTGGGGCAAGCAAGCAGTTCTGGTGTTATGTGGCAGAATTCGGGTCCAAAAAGACCTTGGCAAAGTGAATCTTTAGGCGACTATCAAAAGAGGAACTTTATATGGTTAATTGAGAAGTTCTACCTTTGGTTAAAACAAAAAGAAATCACTCAAGTACAAGAAAGTTTATAAAAAACAAGTATTTAGAGGTTTTACTTACTGATGATGTAATATGATTAAACGTGAAGTACCTTACAATTGTGCGTATAATATTGGACCATGTTAAAATCATCAGAATTGGTTAGAACGAGAAGGCTGATATTTTGCTTCTGGGGAATTGCACAGAGAAGAA
This sequence comes from Mustela erminea, assembly GCF_009829155.1. NCBI lineage: Eukaryota > Metazoa > Chordata > Mammalia > Carnivora > Mustelidae > Mustela > Mustela erminea. The sequence continues at coordinate 8,429,068 of NC_045618.1, read as the reverse complement.
TGTGTTCTGTCAGCAACAGGGCTTGACTTTCGAGAATTGTGGTAGAAATATGCAGTCCTCTGGTAAAAAGTGCCTTTTGAGCCATCCTAAGGAGGATGGAGTTTATTTTCAAGGATAATCGATGTTCATCGGTGTAACTGAAGGAGAGATGTAATGGGATCCTATCTGTCTCTTCACAGCTATGTGCTGAAAGGGACCAGGGACAGAGACCAGTCAGGGAGCTGCGGTAGGTCCGAGGCTGAAGGAGGGCGGAGGAGAGAGACAGACGCATCCAAGAGAGATTCAGGATGTGGGGCAGACCAGTGCGGGTCCAGGGCTGGATGGGGTGGGGAGGGACGGAGAAGCGGGAACAACTCGGTGACCTCCAGGTGTCAGGACTGGGTTCAAGGTGCGAAGCGTCAGGGAACTCGTCTTATGGGCAGGTGTGAGAGAGGAAGGCTGGTCCTATGTATCAGGACATGAAGCGCCGGCGGGGAAAGTCACTACTTCCTTGCATGTCACAGAAGACTCTAAAGCAGAGTTTGCCTTGATACATAAATCTATGCCAGTTTGCTCTGTGAAATTCTTGATTCTGTGATCAGGACATTAATGCGGAGAAGGTGAAGTTTCTGTGTTATCTTTTTTTTTTTTTTTAAAGATTTTATTTATTTATTTGACAGAGAGAGACCACAAGTAGAGAGGCAGGCAGAGAGAGAGAGAGGAGGAAGCAGGCTCCCCGCTGAGCAGAGAGCCCGATGCGGGACTCGATCCCGGGACCCCGAGATCATGACCTGAGCCGAAGGCAGTGGCTTAACCCACTGAGCCACCCAGGTGCCCCTGCTGTGTTATCTTTATGAGGGACTTTTTAACATACACTTGTTACTGCTTCAATACAACTGACCTTATCTTCCTTGCAGCTCAGTTTAAAATTCTCAAGCTTAGTCCATCTACGCACTCCAGAATGCTTGTTACAGGTTTCCTCATTGCTGCTAGCTTCCTGATGCTGTCTACATATATATGTATATCTAGAAAGAGAGAGAGAGAGAGAGAGAGTGCATGCGTCTTAGAAGTCTTAAAGGTATATATATGTCCAAGACTATATATATGTATGTGTGTATATATATATATTATGTATATACATAATAAATATACACAATATACATAATATATATAATATATATATATATTTTTTATTTCCAGCATAACAGTATTCATTATTTTTGCACCACACCCTGTGCTCCATGCAATCCGTGCCCTCTATTATAATATATATTTTAAGTATATGTTTTTTTTCTAACCATAATGTAGGAAAATCAAAAGAAAAAAAAAAACAGCATGCCCCAGAAATATGTACACATATGTGCACCATTGATTTTGTGGTTTTGGTGATTTACTCTAGACTTTGACCATATGCTCATCTTCTATAGAATTGTCATCAATCAGTACCTGTATTTCTGGATTATTCATTTAAAAATTTTTTTTGGATTATTCATTTTTTTGAAGATTTTATTTATTTATTTGACAGAGGGAGAGATCACAAGCAGGCAGAGAGGCAGGCAGAGAGAGGGGGCAAAGCAGGCTCGCTGCTCAATCCCAGGACCCTGAGATCATGACCTGAGCCGAAGGCAGAGGCTCAACCCACTGAGCCACCCAGGTGCCCCAAGGATTATTCATTTTTTAATTTACAGTACATCGTAAGAAATTTCTAAATTTCTCTGAAGACTCCATGCTTTTAACAACTGCATTCCCCCTCCCCAAAACTGCATTTATCCCACAGCAGTTTATTTAAAATTGTTAGACAGGTTGCTTCCAAACTTTTGGGTATTTTATACTAACTCTTGAAAGGAGTTTATGTATAATTTTTCCCCACTCACCACCAATATTTTTAACTATTATAGGTTAGAGTTCCGAAGGGAAATTGTTAGGTTAAAGTGTTTTAGAAAACATTATGGAACTTGATCTTACAAAATATCATTCAGCAGTTGAGATTGGACTTGGCCTCGACCTCTTGCTCATCATCACTGTTGAGAAGTTGAATTTCACTTGGGCTTTTTAGTTTAACGGTATACATAACACACTTCGGCTAAATGAGTCAGTGGGCAACTCAGCATAGATAGGAAGGAAGACAGGATAGAAATGGAATGGTTGCTTTTATTTTAAATATTTTTCTCAAATTCTGGCATCTCTTGATTTTGATAAGTTTCTTCTTTTCCCTTAGATCAGCTAATGAATGGCAAGATGTAGTGCCAGTGTTCCTTACTTTTTTTTTTTTAATGTGATACATTGTCATTGAAAGGAATTCATAGGTTTGTTTGTCAATTTATTTTTTAGCTTTTGTGAAATGATATCCTAGAAGAAACCACTGAAACGGCCATCAGGTTGACTTCCAAATTGGATGGTCATTTTATCATTCATTTAGAATGTCATTTACCACTGACAGTCATTGCACATTACCATAACAAATCAGTTTTTGTGTCCTAACATTCCTTTACGCATTCCTCAGTCACCCATGAACTGGTTGAGTACAGCTGTTCACAATCGACCCCATAATATAGCCTAGAACTATAACCTTCCTTCCCACAAATGGCTCTGGTAGAGGTACTCCCTCACTGAATCAACATTGGTGCAGAGATAAGACTTGTAATTTTAGTTGCTAAACATTAAAGAGATTACCAAGGAAGGTTTTCTTCTAGGATATGGAACCCAAAAGACTTCTCTTCTTTAAGGATTCAGGATACAAGTTTAATTTGGATTACCAGGTTGATATGCAATGATTATGGATATATGTTGGCCTGAGACCGTGAAAGGTTTACTGAAGCAAGGTTGATCTCTCTAGTTCAGAGTTTTTCAAACTTGGTATGGCTATCATTTGGGGCTGAGCAATTCTTGGTTGTGGTAAGTGTCCTGTACATTGTAGAATGTTTGGAGGCATCCCTGGCCTTGACCCATCAGATATCAGTAATCCCTCCCTGGTCAGGATAAGCAAAATGTATCCACATTGTCAGTTGTCCCTTGTGTGTTAGAACCACCATCATTGAGAACCACAGCTTGCTGTGTGTTTCATTTCCCAGTCCCCTCTTTGAGTCTTGGTCTTCCCATCTGAAAAATCAGGAAATTGAATTGGTTGATATCCATGTTACTCTCATGCCTGAGCCAGAGAAATGGACTTCATGTCCATGATCTTCTAAACCCTAGACTTTGGTGATTCTTCAAGTTAAACAATGACAACAATGTTTTGAAAATATTTTCAGAGAAACACCATGGTGTTATCATTGGGGAATATAAACAAAATGGGCCACTGTTTTCCATAAGGGGAAAAAAATCTTTACAGACCAATACTGGAAATTTTATTTGTGCTAAATGCCCTAAATTTTTAAGGTTGGAAACAGGCTGGAATATGATGGAGTCAGAAGACAGAAAAGTGACCAAAACTAAGAATAAAATAGGAGTGAAGGAAAAGCCAATAGGCTTCAAATCTGAAAATATACACCTCACTTTTTTTTTTTTTTTTTTTTAAGTATAACATAAACACGTGGGAAGGGGGAAAAAGCTCAAGAAGTCCAAGAACTGGTTTCCTAACAGCACATGTTTGCACTGGGAGGCTTGTTCTTTCATCATTTGACTGCTTACATTTCACAAAGATTGGAGACTAAGTGTGAAATCGTCAGTTGGTAGACGGGAAGGAGTGATTGATGAATTCTAAACCCTGGTGAGAAGCAGAGGCTCTGAAGTTCTACCATAGCTGTGAGGGTGGGTGGGACTGTGCAGAAGGTGACTAAGAACAGCAGAGCCGGGTTCCACACTCCATGGACATCATCAGTGTCTGTGGACACACAGGCTTGTCAGCACACCCAGTGCACCCCTCCCTCCCTTCCTCTCTTTCTCTCTCTCTCCTAACCCTGTACTTCCGAATGATCCCAGGCAGAACAACTTCTAAGAGTTGTACAGTAAGCATTTGGGACTATGAATGACAAGAAATGTTATTTAAGTGCTTGACCTTATAATAACTCACTATACTTGTTAGAGCTCTTACCTTTGCATGTGCTAGATTAACTGCCAATATAAACCCATAAGGTAGTCACTGCCTCTTAGGATAAGAGAATTAGGGTAGAGAATAGTTAGGTAACACGGAGAAGAAGTTGAAAGAGCTGGGCTCCGGACCCAATCAGACTCACTCCTGGAGTCTTTGCCTTTGACTGCTCTCTCATACCACTCCACTGAGCATATGCCATCATGGCCTTCTGTCATCCTAACCACCTCCCTAGGACTAGGGATTATTTTTATCTTTTTCCCACAGATTAGGAAACCTAGATGCACAGAGGTTGAATCTCTTGTCAAGGTCACGTAGGAACAAAGTAAGGAAATTTTACATAGTTTGGACAGCCCTCAGCCTTTGCTCTGACCTCCTTTGGAAGAGCTTAAGGCTTGTCCGAAGTAACTTGGCGGGATGGCAGGTATCACTGGAGTCACAGAGTATACAGGGTAGTGTACTCTTCTTTTCCAGAAAAGATGTGATACTTGGTTGCCTGAAAGGGCACATCGAAAAAGGCTTCATGGAGGGGTGGTATTGGCTAGGTCTTGGGAAAATGGGTTTAATTTTATGGGCAGAGATTTGAGGGAGAGCCTTCTAGAAGGAAAAACAAGCATTCACAAAGACATAGAGGTTGAATGGTGTAGGGTGTCCTTTTGGAAATGTCATCCAGCTGGTCAAGAAGAGGTTTAGGGCAGTGAGAGGGGTGTATCCTGTCCTGAAGATATTCTGGAAAGGACAGCAATACAGGGAAACTCAGAACTGAGAAAAAAAGGTTTGAGTTACCAAGAGATAAGGACACACTGACCAAAGCCAGTACAGATGGACGGCCTCAGAAACTGACCAGGCCCAGCAAAGATGCTGCCCAGCAAACCTGTGCAGTGATCACCCAGCAGTGCCTGGGCCGGGGAACCTTCCAGAATGGGGGCCATGGGAGTAAAAATCCTGCAATGAGAGTCACAGCCCGATAGGAAGCTTCTGACTCTTCTACAGACCCTGGAGACTCACTAGAAGGTCAGAGTTATCTTTAGCCACCATCTTTTTTCTGAAACACGGTACTGGTATATGCTGGTAGGTCCATGGAAAGTGTTACTAATCAATGACCTATATGTTCTGGGCACTTTTATCAGTGATTCTGAAGATTAACTCATATAAAGACATCAATAATGTTGATGTTTGATTGTCACAATTAGCGAGTTACATTAAGGGATAAGAATAAAGTTTATGAAGAGAATTTTAGAAGTATACATTAATAGGATATCGTGATATCTGAAATCAGAGTGAGCCTGGGGTGACTACTTACTTGACAGGAATATAATCCATCCCTTCAGTGAAGCTAAGTGAAGAATCAAAGCTTTAGGGGACGGGGTCCCTTCCAAGTATTATCAAGACTGACACAGTTGGTCTTCTCAAGTGACCACTGTTCATGGACGATTCAGTCAGTATGATTCCTGCCCGCCCACACAAAGGGACATACCTTAGGGGAAGAAAAGTGACTGTGGTAGCTATAGAGGACAACCTGGCTTTCGTGCCCTGCTTGAGGGAAGTTACTTCAGGCAGTGTGTTGGGATCTGTTGTTTTTGTCTTTTCAACATGTTTAATAAGTCTGAAGCACGTATATACATATAACTCGTTTGCCTGGAGTCAGGCACCATGGTAACCACCATGGCAACCATTTGCCAACCCAGATCAATTAGTTTTCTCATTTCTAGCATTCCTATAACCTCTGCACTCCTGTCTCTGCCTCCTTTGCTCAGTACAGTGCTTCTGAAATTCTTCATCTTGTGCAACATTGCTTTTTTTCAGTGATAAACCAACCTTGCATTCCTGGGATAAAGCCATATTTGCTCATGATTAATTTTCATTTTATATGTTTTTTAGAGTCTGTTTGAAAATACTTTGTTACAGATGTTTGCATTTATGCTTTGGAGGTTATTTGTTTTTAATTTTATTTCTGTATTTTCTTAAGTTTTTTATACAGTATAATGGTAGTCTCATAAAATGTGGTAGAAAATGTTTTTCCCCCTATTTCATTAAGTAGGTTGGAGAATATTAGTATTATTAATTCTTTAAATATTGGATAGAATTCACCAGTGAAATAATCTAAACCTGTATTTTCTTTGTGGAAATGCTTTTCTTTTCTTTTTTTTTTTTTTTAATGTTAGGTTAGTCACCATACAGAATGTCATTAGTTTTTGGAAATGCTTTTTTTATAATGAGATTTTTTATAATGAGATTAGGTTTTGGTCACTTTGTAGTACCTTCAAAACACACACATATATATAGATATGTATACACACACACACACACATATAGATTTTTAAATAAATAATGTTATATATATGATTTTTTCCAGTATTGAGAGTTGTAACCTGGAGGCCAGTTAGTATGATACACATTGGTCCTTCATCATCAGAAGTATAACAAAGTAGAATCTAATTTTTAAAACTCAACAGTATATTGCAGCATATTTCTACATTAATAAATATACATGAGTACTCTAGAGTGTTTCATTCTGTGCCTATATGGCAATTTATTTACCTGATTTCTCCACTGGTATACTCACACTTATTTTCCTAAAACCCACTCTGCTGAGGCCTTCTTTACTGCAGTGATACCAGTGGCATGGCTAATGTCAAGCTCAGTCCTTTCCTACAGGAAGCTGTTTTCAAAACATGCTTAGAAGGATCCTTTTAAAGCCTGACTCCAGTTACGGCATTCCTCTACTCAAAACGCTGCAGTGTTTCTCAAATGTACTCAGAAAAAAATCCCACTCTTAGCGCAGTTTATAATGCCTTACCTGATCTGGTCCCTGGTGCATCTCCTCCTTGTTCACTGCTCCAGACATTGGTTTTCTTAAAATTCCTGAAGGGGCAGCCTGGGTGGCTCAGTTGGTTAAACATTTGATGGTTGATCTAAGCTCAGGTCTTGATCTCAGAGTCATGAGTTTGAGCTCTGTGTTGGGCTTCATGTTGGGCTTCATGTTGGGTGTGGAGTCTACTGAAATCAATCAATCAATCAATCAATCAATCCCTTTTTGCAGAGGTCTTCATGGTGGTTAACCAACACCTTCAAGTCCTCACTCAACTCTCCCTCCCTTGGCAGCCTTGCCTGACTACCCTGCTAAAATCTGTAAATGCCTAGCTCCTTACCCTCAGGGTTCCCAGTTCCCCTTGCTCCGCTTTTCGTTTTCCCCATATCACTCAACACCTAATATTACGTAGTTTACTTATTTGTTAACATGTATTATTTATTGCTGATACTCCTGTTAAAATTTAATCCTCTCAAAGGCAATGATCTTTGTTTGGTTCGCTAATATATCATGCCTCTAACCAATACATAGCAGACATTCTACTAATGCACACTGAGTGAGTGATTTAGACAGGTTGTTCCTATTTTCTAAAATAAGGTAGATCTATCTATCACACGTCTCCCTCTCCATCCATTCAACCATGCATCCATCCATCATATAGCTATAATTATTGTCATATCTATGCCTCTATCTCCATATCTACCATTTGCTATTTGACTCTCAACATTTACTTTTTGTTAGGCACAATGGTGAGCCTGGTGAAAAAATAAAGAAATGTCATGGGTGCACTAAAGCTACTCTAATCAGCTTGTTGGAAGTGATTGTTAAATATCCAGGAATTTAGGATGCCTGGGTGGCTCAGTTGGTTAAGCAGCTGCCTTCGGCTCAGGTCATGATCCCAGCGTCCTGGGATCGAGTCCCACATCGGGCTCCTTGCTCCGCAGGGAGCCTGCTTCTCCCTCTGCCTCTGCCTTCCACTCTGTCTGCCTGTGCTTGCTCTCACTCTCTCTCTCTCTGACAAATAAATAAATAAAATCTTAAAAAAAAAAAATCCAGGAATTTTACAAGCTGAATGGATGTTAAACCAACGATTGCTTGAAATTTGTCACAGGAAGAGCATTTGCGTCGTAGAAATCGGGAAACTCTATAAAGCAAAGTCTTTCTCATCACATCCAACCACAAACCAGTTTACCAGTGTCCCTGGAAGCATAAGACCTGTATCTCTTGCCATCAAGCCATTAAACTCCAAAGCATAGAGTTCCCATATAAAATAACTCAATGTGATCCTTAAAATGGACTCTTGCAGTATTTATGTTTTGTGGACATAAATGCAGAAATCCTAGTTTAATTATTCACAGCTTACTATATCAAGGGAATAAGCCACTATTATCTATGGTTACTATAGACTCAAAAGCAGTCAGGTAGTTGGAAAACTTAAGGGTGAGAAAAGGGGAAGACTGCAGATTGGGGGCTGTAGGCATGGAGAAAATGGATAACCAGAAGTAGGGAAACTTATATGATTGGTTTGGGGACAATATTCATCTTTCTCTAGTTGGATGAGAAAGAGAGGCAACAATGGGGCGTTGGCCATTGTTGACCCAGTTTTGACCATTTGGGATGATTGCTGCAGAATTTACAGTTTGGCTTTCTGGGCTTCTTTGGTGGATCAGAATTCAATTGTCATAAATCATCTTGCCATTGTCTGTATATTCAGTCTCTTGGGCCTCTGGTTTAGTCATTCTTTTGCTTATGAGAGATTGACTAATTCAGAGAAGGCCCAAATTCCATATCTCCACTACTCAGGGATTGTCACCATCATCAACTGTCTTTGTGAGGTCTTCTAGACCTTTTTTTACTCTGTCATCATGGTGATGAGCTGTCGATGGAGTGTGCAGAAGCATTTAAAACTCTGGGTGGAATGTAATGGATGAGTGTTATTGCCTCTCTGACAAAAAGAACAATAAATAGTTCCTATAAGATGCTTTGGGCCCGAGAGCCCCAATTGCCAAGAGTCCAAATCCCAGAAGCTATGAGCATCAAAGTCTAAGTAGACTAAGTCTACTTAGTCTAAGTAGACTTTAACTTAATCTGAGATGCAGCCTGTTCTACCTTGCCTGTTTGAGCCAAGTGCAAAAAAGGGATTGGCAGTGATACGGATGCCACCATGACTAGCCCACAAGCAATACGGAGCAATGTGATTGTACCTTACTCTTCATGTCAACAAGTGAGGCTGATCTGTATTCCATATAGGGCAGAGGCTGTATCCTTAATGACTTCTGCCACAGTTAATGTTAAGTTTTTCTGTTTTTTTTTTGTTTTTATGTGTACGCCTCTCACTCTTTAGAATGCTGCTCTGACTGTTCCCATAAACCCTGGGTCATTTTAAAACATGGAAGCATCTACACTAAGATATTATATGGAGGTGACTTATAGACATGTTAATGGCATTTCAATATAAGAATTCAACTTAGATGTTACTGTCCTTTAGGCAGTAAAACTATGACCCATTGTCAACTGTCAAAATATGGATGAATTTGACAAGAACCGTGCCGATGAAGCCAACTACCTTGAGAACGTGTTGGGCAGCTTGCTATGGAATGCTTTCAGGCAGTGCTTAGCCATTGCAGGGGCGTCTTTGGGATAGTGTACAACATTCTGTCTTTTTTTTTTTTAAGATTTTATTTTTATTTATTTGAGAGAGAGACAGCGAGAGAGAGCATGAGCAAGGAGAAGGTCAGAGAGAGAAGCAGACTCCCCATGGAGCTGGGAGCCCGATGCGGGACTCAATCCCGAGACTCCAGGATCATGACCTGAGCCGAAGGCAGTCGTCCAACCAACGGAGCCACCCAGGCGTCCCACATTCTGGCTTTAAATGGGAGGTTGAAATGGGTTAACTTTAATGTCTCTTTCAATGTTAAGAGTCCATGTCTCAGAACAGTTCTTGAGAGATGCTGATTAATGACGGACTGCTGTAAGAAAAAGAAAAATGACGTACTTTAGGGTGATCATATAGAGGGAACAGAGAGTGGTTTCGCACTGGATTGACTTATGCTTGGTTTTTGAGCCAAAGTTTTAAAGGGACATTTACTAGCCTTGTGTTGTTTCATCTTCCACACACAGTATCCTATAGTCCTATGTTCTTCCCCTAATAATTCAGTGTATTTTCTCTTAAATGACTTTGTGAATCGTGTAACTGGGGAATGTTCCCATTTTAGCTGGCATGAAACCCAGGGGCAAGTTTTCAGTTAAACTTTCTAGCTGTGTAGGTTCAGGTTGTCTTTATGCTTTTTACTTATGGTCTCCGTCTTCTCTTCTAAATGACATTGCCTTAGCCCTTTATTTTTATGTTTGGAGTTTACTTATATCATGCATTCTTCTAAGGACTTCAAATCCTTTGTGAAATGAGATGGAAAATAGACCAATGGCTGAATAAGTGGATACATGCATAATGATGGCAAATTCGTGTTCTTTTTGGGAAGTGTCAGGAAGTAGTGATGTCATCCTACTTCATGATGATCTGGTAAGCTAGATCTATAAATGCCAGCAGTTTCCTCCGTTACCCAATATCCACGTGTTTCTTTCCCCATTGTGTTCCCATTGCGATAACCATCAGCCTGAATTCAATCCTGATTCTGAATAATGGTGATAAAAAATGGAATAAATGGTTAATGGCGACTTGGTCGACAGTGTCCTAGGCTTTGTTTTGCATATCATTATTAGGGCTCAGTAGATGCTAGACGTATGCAAAAAAGGCACGTCTCACACTATAGGACCCAGGTTCAAAGTAAAACTTGTGAAAATACCTGCTGAATTATGTATATAAGAGCTATTTACAGTGACTCATCCCAAAATTATAGTATACTTGCACTACGATCGTTGCTAGATTTAACATTAAATTACTCATAGTACTAAAAAATGATTGCTTCTCTGCAATTATTACTGAGAATGTCTAGAATGCCGTGTTCAGTTCTGGGCCCCAACTTTGGGGAAGGACGCTATGAAACATGTTGAAATGGATTCAGAGGCAGCTAACAAATTAGTAGGGGGTTTTACAGGCTTGTCCCATCTGCTGCTGGAACCCTGAATGCTCAACCTGGGAAAGCAAATACTCTGAGTTGATACGTTTACTTCTTTCAAATACCGGACTTGAATTGGTCCACTGTCCACTAAGCTTTGTACGTGAATGAAGTCTTCCAGAAGTGCAGATAAACCTCTGCATGTGGCGTACGTTCCCGGTACCAAAATGGACTTCATGAAATGTCCAGAAGATTCTGAAAGGTCTCGTGAAAGGTCTGCATGGTGTGGTTTTCAGATTACTGCCGAGTGACTACCTGTCAAGACCCCTCTGTACACATCTCTGAGACCGTGTTCTGGCGAAAGTCTTCTCCTGGCAGTCCTGGGCTGGATTCAGTCTGTCCCTGAGTCTTCTCTTTGTTTTCCTGCTGAAGGCATTTCAGATGGATAGATTGGGAGGGTTGCTTGCAACCTGGGGACCGCTTCCTACGACAGGAAGCTGGATTGAAAAGAACCTGGGTAAGGAGCACTGCTTCTCCTCTTTCTTTCTTTCACCCCCAAAGTGACTCTGGAATCTACTTTTATTGCTAACCGGTGTGAAAATGAGAGAATGTGAAAGGGAGACAAAATTGAGCTGACTTGTTCTTTGGGTGGCAGAATCCCAAGGAGTTTTACATCTTAAACATTCTGGACACCCCTGAAGTAGACCAGGAAAAGCTGATGCTTAATTAATCAGGACGAAGGCAGAAGTCTCTAGCAGGATTCCCTGGGCTCTGACACTCTCCATGGGTCCAGAGCCTGCAGGACTTCATTGGTAATTTCTGTAGACTTCTCCTTTTGTGAAACTCTACTGAATGTTAAAATACCTTGATTGGTGGTAACTGAAACCGTTTCTTCCCATCTGCTTATTTGCGTTAACCTTCTGGCAGACCCCATGGTGCAAACAACCTGGAAGGAAGGCCCATTGTCAAGGGAGATGGTGGGGATAATACGGGGAGCAGGTCTTCTCGTGGACAGGCATTCGGTTAAAGGAGGAAGTTATATAGATTCTTCTGCAGACAGCCAGCACTCAGCAGAGAGTTATCAAATCTTTAAGCCAGATGTTATGAAAATAGCTGGGCAATAGACTGACTTATTTTTAGTATATTTACCTTTCTAATTATGCATTGCTTATGCTGATAATACAAGCAGTTTGCATTTCTTGAATTAGAATCGAGGGCTTCAGAACATGAGGTACATTGAATAAAAATTTGGCCATGAAGTTAGGCATCGATCATGCACTAGTTGGATACAAGTGGGTTAATCAAGTCAGGAAATGAATAAATTAATGATCACATTAATGATTTTTAAAAATATATCTAAGGTGCTTTCTGTCTTTGGAAGGACAGGCAACTTTCTACCCAGCTATTTAAGAAGAAGCCAGGAGTGGTGTGCTGTGGGAACAAAAGGAAGGAAAAAGAAGCATTCTAACTGGGGTTTTAAGCAGAATCCGTCCGTAACAACGTCCTCCATTTAATATCGGTTTTAATTTCCCAAAGCCCTCTACATGCAGCATATCATTTTATTTTGAGGGGATTTAGGCAAGTTATCATTATTATCCCATTCAGTAGATAAGGAAGTAGAGGCAGGCAGGGTCAATAATGTGCTTAGAGTCACACAGCTGGTTAAAAATGGATTGTACCAGGTAAACGTTCCACTCACTCGTCTTACACTCGAGCCTATGGTCTCCACCCACTTTAAGCCAGCAACAGCTGACCGTATCTTGATTCTTTCTTCCCTCCTTCTCGAGGTCTTCTTTCTTTTCCTTTTTTTCCCCCCTTCCTCTCTCTGTCTCTCCCTTCCTTGCTTTCTGGTTTCTTTTTTGTTGAAATACCATGACATCAGCAGACGTTAGTCACGTCCTTGTCTGAGGAATCCTCGGAAACCCTCGTCACCCCTCCTTTCTCATTCTGTATGGCAGCCTGGCTACTTAGAGTGGACTTTACATCCTAAATATAACTAGTTGGCGTTGAATACTGAATTCTCAAGCACACACTAACTGCGACCCTAAGCTTTACATTTTTGATTTATCGTATGAGGTCTGGTGGGAGCTGGGTTGGTATAAAAACAACTCCTCCTAGAATTCTTCCGAGCATCAAACTTGATTATTATGAGAAGTGCTTAGCACAAGTCCTAGCACATTTGGAGATGCGAGGACTCCATACATGGTAACTGTTGCTACTAAGTTGTTGTTATGCTCACCAAACAACAATGACATTGAAATTTTAACAAAGAAATATCCATCCTCATTTCGAAGAATGGGGGTAGAGTCACAGAATGGACAACACTGATTTGAGGTCAAGCTCAGGTATTGTACCAGTTGGTTTAGGGCCACTTCAGGCCAAATCCCAGTCAATGTTAACATCTTCTTTGCATATGAAAACCTTTGTAATGGGATGAAAAAATGCACAGCTAGAAGGAAACGCATGAGTGATCTAGTTACCAATATGTTTGTGGAATCATAATTGGGATTTACTGGAATGAGTAACCACTGTTTTATCAACAAGATGGGAAATTATTTAAAGATCGGGACTTGACTGGAGAAATGTCTTCAGAATTTGAAAGTGAGAATGCTAAAGTTAAATGTGTTAGTAGGAAAAAGAAATAAGGTCCTGAAGGGGAGGGAGACTTTAGTCATGGTTTTGTTCTCTTGGAGTCAGTTTCAAAAGCATTCCTTCTAAGTGGAATTCTAAGGTCTCTGCTCCAGCAGTGGACCAGGAAAGCCCCTCTTCACAGCCGTGACACCTCTTAAATCAGGCATCCTACTCTGCCTGTTGACACATTTTTGGGTGTGGACCGCCCTTGTAATTGGAGACGAAGCCCATGGCATATGGTTCACTTACAGTTCAGTAAAAAGCAATGACAGGATGAAGGCAGGATTGGTCAACATCCATTTGGAAGGTGGGGCCATTTCTAGCATCACTCAAGCAAGAGAAGCTGGTTTCAGCCTCTTCTCTGAACTGGAAGCTGTCTTACTCCTCCAAAGTCAACCATTCCTGACACACATATTTCTTTGCATTGCTCTCTAGACTTCCAAATACAGGTTTCCCAAGTTACAGCATTAACCCTCCCTTCTTCATTTTTTAGCTGTATTTATTTATTTGAGTGAGAGAAAGAGAGAGCCTGGTGGAAGGGCAGAGGGAGAGACTCTCCAGCAGAGTCCCCACCAAGCAGGGAGTCTGACAGGGGGCTCAGTCTCATGACTCTGAGATCAAGACCTGAGCAGAAACCAAGGCTTTGGATGCTCAACCAACTGAGGCATGAGGCATCCTTAAACCCTTCTTTCTAAAAGACTCAATACCCGATTGTTGTTTTAGCATCCCACTATTTATACGTTAATGATCTTCTTTAACAGATAATTGGAAGCTGATTTAGGAATGGGACCTAAAATCCATTTCAGATTCCTCCTAAATGACATTCTTATTTCCCCCACTGCCTCCAGAATCTGGGCACTTGGCGGAAGGCTTAGTGTAATGTTGCAATGATGTATGCTTCCCCTCTTCCGTAGCCCCAACTTTCTCATACCCATCCATTTTGCTTCCAAGATGGGCATTCTGCCTAAGAATGGGATCAAGCTGGCATATTATCTACCAGAAAAGGAATAATTTTCCGAGGGGAACATTGAATCAACTCTGACAGAACAGGAGCCTGACCTTCCCTCTCTTCCCACCCCTCCATCTGGAAGAAAAGAGAAACAGAGAGATTCGGGAGTTGCCAGAGTTTAATTACTTCTCCTAAAGGTGCCAAAAAAATGTGAAAGCTTATCCTTCAGTGGAAGGAACCCAGAGGGCCCTACGGACATTCGTAGCAGTCTGTTTGCCATTTGTTTTTTCTCTTTTCTTCTTTAGCCCCCAACTAGCAAATTTCCACTTTTCCTTTCCAAGAAGAGTGAGGACAGATTGTCCCTTAGAGACTTCCAAAGGGTGTTTCAGATTCTGCCATCAGAGACAGAACTGTTGAGCTATCCTCAAATACTTCTGCATTAAGAGTCCTACAACCTAGGGTGTCTGGGTGGCTCAGTGGGTTAAGCCTCTGCCTTCTGGTCAGGTCATGATCTCAGGGTCCTGGGATGGAGCCCCACATCGGGCTTCCTGTTTAGTGAGGAGTCACTTCTCCCTCTCCCTTTGCTCTTCCTTGCTGCTCTTGCTTTGTCTCTGTCTCTGTGTCTGCCTCTCTCTCTCAAATAAACAAATAAAAAAATCTAAAAAAAAAAAGAGAGAGAGAGAGAGAGAGACATACACCTGACCCTTCAGGAGAACATTTGTTACACTTTTGCTCATCACATCAACCATCTACCCATATGCATTGTATGAAAATTATATCCATCTTTAATTAACCCATCCGGGTCTACCTCAGCAGATATTAAAGTAGGTGGTTTTTAATTTTTGTGTGGGAAGGGGGTAGCAGAAGCTTAACAAACAAGCAAATAAACAACAGATTTAAAAAATTGTAATATGAAAGTGCAGGCAATTAGATGGCAATTAGTGTTATCATTAAGCAACAGTTACCAAGTATTTACCGTATGTCAAGTCCACACATTTTATTTGTCTTATAATTATTTCTCACAACAACCTCATTTAATAGATTCAGAGAAAGCCAAGTTTTCAGTGAAGTTAAGACTTGGCCAGTGTTACCCAGCCAATGAAGAGCAGCGTCCAAATTTCAATCAGTGTTTTCTGATTCCAAGGCCAGGTAATACCATTGGTGTTTTCACTAACACAGTGGCACAGAGCTTGTGGATTTCTTGTACTTCATTTATACGCCTTTTCTCTCCCTGTGGCTTATTTCCTAGATGTTTAACCTTTTGGCAATTCCTGTATACTTGGGTTATGACATTACCATCCGAAAGGAAGAGGAAACAAAATTATCTCTGTTTCTTGTTGGTTGGGAGAGTAAGTGATTGAACCCATTAATTGAAATTATGTTGTAAATAATCAGTAAATTGCAATGATCAGTGTTTTCTACCTTTCATACCAAGCAGTCAAAACTGATAGCATATAGATAATAAGTTTCTTGGAAAGAACAAATTGGGATCTTCAAGATGGTAATCAGCATTAGTCAAAAGAAATGAAGCTAATGTTCTTTCAGCTTTTATCTGCAAACCTTTTATTGCAAAGTAAAGTCCTTTACGTTACAAATGAAATATCGTAGGATTTCTGTCTTGTAGGTGATGCTTCAAAGAGATTAGGAGAATCCATCTTTCTTTAAGTTTTCTGTGCAGTCAGTGTGATTTGCTTTTTGATTTCTTATGTCTCTTTCTATACATCTTGTTCTTAGCATAGATCTGTGCATAAGTTAAAAAATCGTCCTTTGATTCAACACATGCACTAACCCTAACTTCTTCCGTGGGGGAAATGTTTATGGAGGTGGATGCTACAGCTGGGGACTGGAAGCTAGTGGACTTTCTATTCTAAATCCTTTTTTCTTTTCAAATCTTTGATGTGCCTTGTCTCTTCTTAACATCACATGGAATATAGAAATTGCCCTTCAAAGTTAAGGGCTTGATTTGGATAGTTCAGAGTTAAGTCTGTAGTTGAAACCGGGTTTTAATTTGTAGGATGTGTCAAAATGTGGATATTGTAGTGAGCTGAACTCAGGAATTTGTGCGTGCACGTGTGCGTATGTGTGTGCTGGCTGGGACTGGGGAGAGAACATGAATAGGAAGACAAAAGAGGAAAGTTGTCTGGTCTGGGTGACAGAAGTTTTTTAATTACTGAATTAGTCACTTGGTGTTTTAAAGACGAACTTACAAGGTTTGATTTCCTTGGTTCTGCTGAAGCACAAAGGCACATTGGGAGAAGTGGCAGCAGTCCTTCTAGTAACTCCTGAGAAACAGCTTCATAATAAATTTGTTGATGAGACTTGGCAGTGTTGTAGTTTCTGTGAATTAGTTTGGGTAAAATATTCAGTAAAGACAGAGATGGCCAACATTCTCTTCATCTAAGTAAGATTTAGGGGAAGGTATATGAAGAGTCTGTTTTTTTAGTGTCTGACATGTGTTAGATACCTACTGATTGCTGAATGGTTCTCTTTTACCTGGTTTTGTCTTTAAATCTTGTTAAGAATAAAGTGAGAGTAAAATGGTGTTTCTAGACACAACTCAGAAGCAGCCCTTACTTTCTGATCTCTGTGAAATTAGCATGCTTTGTATTTTTTTTAAATTAATATCTTTTTTAGTTTACAAAAAAGTTGGGCAGAAAGTAAAGACTTCCCATACACCCTCTCCTCTTGTCCCCTTATAGTGATTATTATTAACTAATTATTACTGCTGGTAACTAATTATTATTAATATTAACACCATTATTAACTGAAGTCCACAGTTTATGCTAGAGTTCATGCTTCCCTTAAAAAATATTATAGGGGCGCATGGGTGGTTCAGTGGGTTAAAGCCTCTGCCTTTGACTCAGGTTATGATCTCAGGGTCCTGGGATCGAGCCCCGCATCGGGCTCTCTGCTCAGCAGAGAGTCTGCTACCCACCCCCCCCCGCCTGCCTCTCTGCCAACTTGTGATCTCTCTCTCTGTCAAATAAATAAATAAAATCTTAAGAAATATATTTATCCATCTATTTATTTGAGAGAGAGAGGGAGAGAATCTCAGATAGCTCCAATCAATGCAAGTCAGTCCCTCCACCCTTAAGATCACTACCCAAATCCAGAAACCAAGAGTGGATCATGCCAAGGACTGAGCCCCCCAGGAGCTCCTCGAGTTCATTCTTTGTGTTGTACATGCTATGGGTTTGGACTCCTTGCAACAACGTAATGCAACGTTATAGTATCATATACAGTCGTTTCACTGCCCTGAGAACTGTTTGTGCTTTGCCACTTCATCCCTCCTGCCCCCTCAACCCTTGGAGACCACTGGTCTTTTTACTCTCTCCATAGTTTCACCATTTCCAGGATGTCTTGTAGTTGGACCCATACCATGTGTAGCCTTTTCAGATTGACTTCTTTCAATTAGAAATGTACATTTAAGTTTTCTCCATGTCTTTTCATAGCTTGGATTGCTCATTTCTTTTTATCACTGAATGCTATTTCATCGTCTGGATGTACAGTTTATTTATCTATCCCCTACTGAAGGACATCTTGTTTGCTTCCAAGTGTTTTAGCAGTTATGGGGAAAGCTGCTATACGCGTCCATAGGCAGGTTTTTGTGTGGACATACGCTTTCTACTCCTTTGGGTAAATACCAGGGAGTATGATGTCTGGATTGTATGGAAAAAGTATGTTCAGTTTTATAAGACAATGCAAAACTGCCTTTAAGAGTAGTAGTGCCATTTTTCATTCCCAGCAGCAGTGAATGAGAGTTCTTATTGCTCCATATTCTCACCAGCAGTTTGGGTGGTCAGTGCTTGGACCATTCTCGAAGGTATGGAGCAGAATCTCGCTGATTGCATCCTAAGGCCATAGGATGTAGAGCATCTTTTCATCTCCCTATTTGCCGTCTGTACATCTTTTTGGTGAGGTATATGTTCAGGTCTTTTGCCCTTTTAAAAACTGGGTTGTTTTATTTTCTTACTGTTGAGTTTGAAGTCGTGCTTGCTTTACTTTTAACTTCTCATATATCACTGCTATTATACAGAGTTCATGTTTCGCAAAATCTAGGAGGTGCATGGGTATACAGTCAGAGGTTTACAGATCTCTTATGTTATTTGAGATTCTGTCTGTAAACCATAAGGGAATCATGTACTGGAGAGCCAGGAGCGATCTTCCACATTCCGTACCTGTTTTTCCATTGGTATTGACAATTTAACACCAATGACACAACAGTGACATCATCTCTGTTTAATGCAGTACTTTTAAAACCGAAGTTGATAGATTCCTGCTAATTTGTGGGTGTATTATTTGGGATCCAGGAGAATTTCATCTCTTTTCTCACTGGTGAGAAACACCAGAAATATCACTGCATGTCTTTGATCCCAAACTGCAATAATTTCCACTCTGTGAGGGGAAGATTTTCTTTGCCTTAGCCAGAGACAGGCTTGGGCTAGAACCAAAGCCAGCAAGAGGGCCAGCTGCCTTTCCCACTTCTCAATCTAGAGTTTTAAATCAGGAGCAAATAGGAGCAAGGAAAATGTTTGCCCAAGTATAGCCTTGTCTTTTTCCCTATTCGCAAGATTCTATCCCTAGAAGTGGAACTCAAACTGTATAGTTTCGTAACTTCTCATGGAGAAGTAAAATGCTTGGATCTGGAGATATATAAAGGAGGTAGTGGGAGAAAAAGAGGGCCTCGAAGTGCCTTCCCTGAGAGTCCACTATAGCTGACAGGAAGCCGAATGGCAGGACTGGGACCCAACAGGTGCCCGAGTGGGAGCTGGTGGTGAGCTGCTCTGCCCAGCAGAAAGGGCAGTGGCCCTGGAGCCCAGTTCGTTGTTACAGGCTGAAATGGGGGCTCAAGTCAGATCTTACTTTTCAGAGGAAGCTGATAATCCGATTTTAACATGGCATCTCCTGAATTCCAAATATTAGCAATGGATTTGTATCTTTTTGAAAACTTTGTGAGCTTAATAAAGTGTATCTGTGCGTGAGATCGGGCCGATTGCTGCAAGACCTTGGGTCGGTGACTTCTGCTTTGCGTGGGTTCACTTTGGCGGTGATTTGCTGATGGGAAATTGCCCTTTGACAGACACAAGGTGTCTGTGCGGAAAATGACACACGGAGCACCCAGCATTTAATTTTGTAAGCGCACACTTTCTCTCTCTCGCTCTTTTTTTTTTTTTTTTTTGAGAGAGAGAGAGAGAGAGAGAAAGTGTGTGTGTGTGTGTGTGTGTGTGTGTTCAAGCAGTGGTGGAGGGACAGAGGGACAGAGAGAATCTTAAGCAGGATCCACACTAAGTATGGGTCTCAATCTCAAAACCCTGAGATCATGACTGGTGTGGAAATGAAGAGTCAGACACTTGACCGAGGCACCCACATGTCCCATAATCTCCTTAATTTTTTTTTTTTTTGAAGAAGGATTTTATTTATTCATTTAAGAGAGAGAGAGGTAGGGAGAGAGAGCATGAGCAGGGAGGAGAGGGAAGCAGGCTCCCCACCAAGCTCCCCACCAAGCAAGGAGCCCGATGTCAGGCTCGACCCCATGACCGTGAGATCATGACCCAAGCCAAAGACAGACGCTCAACCAACTGAGCCACCCACATGCCCCATAAACTCCTTACATTTTTGTGGTCAAAGATATTTATGCCCAAACATGTTGGTCAACTTTTGAGAATATGCAAGGTCACACTCCGTTTCTGTATGCCATCAGATCCAACCCATGCACCCCACTCAGAGAGATACATTTGTGAAGGAGTTGCTGTCTTCATCCAGGTCAAGATCCCTAGAACCGGTCTTGCTCTCATGCATTCCTAGACCCGAGGCTCTGCAAAGCAGGCACTGGTGCAAGGGGCATGGCTGTAGGGAGGGCAGGTTGGGGGAGGGACTCAGAGCAGGAATCCCAGGAAACAGGTTGTTGGGTTCCGGAGACCTGAGGATCAGCCGTCCAGTGATGCTGATCTCTGAAACCCTGTGGAAGACCAGCACAACCACCTGGGAAACGCTGCCTTGGCCAGAGAGGTCTGGTCCCTGGGCTGACTCATACTTCATTCATATGTAAGTCACTGTGTCAAGGAGTGTGAGTATCCTGGGGTAGGGCCTGAGAACTTCTAGAAGTCAATTCGGTTGGTTTACTCTTGGGCTTAATACTGCCTTCAGCACAAAGCTCATTTCCACGAAAAGCTTCTTGTTTAAAAAATTCCATTTATTCTAATAAATGACTTGGTAAAGTAAACGAGGATCATGTGAGAATCAACACCATAATAGCCACATGAACAAGGCATTCTCTCAAGAAGACAGCGGAGAGAAGGGTATTTAAGGGACTTACTATTGTAGAAAAAAAAATAGCAAAGCAAAAGAAAATAACTACCTGGACCTCTAGTGGAGATCAAAACAGCTCATTCCCTTTTCCCCCAACTGCTTACTTACGCCAACAATATGCTAGTGTTTGCTTTTCACAAAGTCTATCTCAGATTTCCATCACCAAATTTATAGATGAGACCAAGCATTGGGGAACATGTCACGTGCACAAGGTCACACAGCATATCGATGACAGAGCTATAAATTGACAAAGACCATGTGTGCCCCCTCCCTCCTCCAGTGGCACCCAGGAACTTTAATTTCCCTTTGGGCACAACCATTAACATTAGGAACTCAATTAGACCTCTGGTTTAATAAGCAGATGATCTCTCCTTTCCACAGCATAGCACGTTCAGCTAAAGACAGTTACTGCATCTCTGTGGCCAAGAGAGAGGGACAAAGAGATGCGTGGGTGTGAAAAGTGCAGGTCCGGGTTTTCCCAGCGCCCTGCCGTTGGGTGACCGCTCTGTACAAACCAGCCCAGCACAGCCACTGGGAAAGAGGACGCCGTCATCAGCCCACTGGTTCTTTGGTCCACGTGGCCCTGCACCAGAATTTCAGATGAAGCGACATGGAAGGCTTGAAGAAAAATGGAAATGTTTCACAGGTAGCAGATGGGCTGAAATGTCTACCTTGGCCCTCAGTCGTGAAGAGACATTTTCTTGGATGGGAACAATGTACATGCCATTGGTGATGGCTCAGAAAATGTGCTCGTTCTGCCCCAGAGAGGAGGAGATAAACTGATGGAAGTCTCTGGATGTGCGCAATAATGGAGTTCTTTTAAACTCCTCTCTCTTCACGTGGAACCCTGGACTTTTTCCTCCTGCTGTCAGTCGGTGTTTAAAATAGGAAACGCACAAATCTGGTTCCTAAACCATTTCCAGCAAATCTGTGAGGTGGGGGAGAAAGAAAGGATCTCTGATTTAGACTTTGAATGTAAAGCTCTACTTCACAGTCAATTTTGAGATATTCCAAGAGGGCTCCAAACTCAGGCCTAACCTTACTTCTTTAAGCACATTTAATTTTTCCTCCTTCTCTCCATTTTTTTGCGTTTTGCCTTTCATTTAATGTTTGCAGAGGTCAATATATAAACAGACAACTGTCCGGTGCTCTAGACCGCTGGTTCTTGAGGTCTGATCCCTGGACCCAAGGCTTCAGCGTCACTTGGAAATTGGTTAGAAATGCAGGTTCTTAGGCACACTCTATACCTACAGAACCCTAAATGGAGGGGTGGGGTCCCCTGTGCCCTGAGAAGCCCGCCCACCACCCCACCCCTGCCTTGATGAGAACAGCTACTGGTCTAGACTACAAGATCAAACAGATATCTGCCCTTGGTAGCTTGCAGTTTGGTCCTGGAAACACCATGAAGGCTACTGGTCTATGATAAATGATAGGATCCAGGCAGGCACAGAGTGCGTGGGACGAAAGAAGGAACAACAAAATCAAAATGTGTGTGTCAGAAGAACTTCTCATGACACTTTATATTCACTCTCTTGTCCTCTTTACATTTACCTATTGCCATACCGGTTCCCTCCTAAACTAGCAGACACCCAGCCATTGCCTCTTTCTAACAGCAAACCAGGAGAAAATCCTAACGCCCTTTTGAGGCTTTTTTTTTTAGTTTATTTTTTAACACAGAGGGTATGAAACATGCCTTCAATGCTTTTATGGATTTGGAAGCCATAAAATAAGCCTTAATTTTTTGATGGTATAGGATTGAAACCCAACCAAAACCAAAAGGGGGTTAGAAAGAAGACTATTTACCTATATGGGGTGGGGATGGTCAAAGAGTTCATCTCAGGGGCTATAAGGTATCAGTGCAATGTAGATGGGGTGTGGTGATCTATACTGATTTGTTGCAGCATTTTCTGCGAAGGTTTCTCCCCACCCGCTACCCTATAATCTAATCAGAAAGTCAGTTTACATTTATGTGGGATTTTTATTATCATTCTATTATTTTTAAAGCCTGGTATTCATTCCGCAGGTTACAAAGGGCAGGGAAGTGGTTCTCATTTAAGAGAGCAAGCCCATTTGCAAGATAATCCGGAAAGCAGAGGCTCAGTGACAAAAGGCTCAGAGGCCCATGTTTACTGTAAATGGAGAGTGAGTCAACAGAATGACAAGATGCCAAGGAAGTTAATGTGATCTTGTGCTGCATTCCTAAGTGGCTGGTATTTAAAATAAGGGGCAGGCTGGTAGTGCTCTCCTGGCCCCGGTCAGAACACACCTGGAAGACTGTGTTCTGTCTGGAGCCTTGTAACTGAGAGTAATTTAACAAATAAACCCCAAATTTAAAATCCAAAGCATGCTCTTGCTGCCCTGCCTGTTACAGGTGAGGGAAAAGGAAAACAGTTACCATCAGTTAGGGGTGCACTCTTCATCTTGGTCTTTCTTGGAAAGTGGTGTGTGTTGGGAGGAGAGAGGAAGGGATTGTGCCTCTTTCCAGAAGGACAGCACATCCCTGGCTTGGGTCTCCAAGAACAGGATCCCAAGAGCTGAGTCTGAGAGAAGGAGCTGAAACTGTCCTTGCTCAAGTCGCTCTCCTGGAGATCATCCCTCATTTTCTGATTTTAAAGATCATCTCCCTCCCTCTTGCCACCTCTCTACTCGCTTTATTTTCCTTCCTAACTTGCAGCAGTAATTGACAACGTGGTGTGTATCTATTTGTTTCCTCTTGGTCTCTTCCAGGGGGTGGGGACTTTGTTGCATTCAGTGCCTGTTTCCTCCTAGAGCAGTATCTGACAGCCTCCGTTCTCCCTGGTTATTGAAAAAAGAACGAAGAGCAGAAGGGAACCATGTTTTTTTCTCCCTGGGAACAGGAGAGAGGCGAGAAGAAAATGAGAGTGATGAGGTAAAGAGCACAAAGGACCGTGTGAGTTTCTCTCTGTAAATCAAGGAAACGTGATGCGCGCCATGCTTGTGCTGTTGTCAGGAAGAGGATCAAAGAACAGCCTTAATGTGAACAGCCAAGTACAAGGACATAGGAAAAGCAGGGATCAGAATCTGAGGTGACTGGAGATTAAAACCTCCGACAATAGCAGCATGGGGGCAGCAGTGCTGTCTGGATTTTGAGGCAAGGGTAGATGGATCTCACAGGGCAGTGGCTCTGGTTGGCATCTGGATGGCTGGAGGGTGTGTGAAGAAGGAGCCTGCCTGTCCTGTTGAGAAGATTCAGAACAGCATTGTTGGAGTGAGCGCAGGAAGAAGGGGACATTTAGCGCAGAGTAGACTTGCTATTAGTTACTTCAAGGCTGTTGTGTGAAAGAGAGATTAGAATTGTCCTCTTGTTGGCAAGAGTTAGAACAAGGAAATAGGGGACCATATTACTGGGAGCCAGCCTTCAAAGGAAAGGGAGTAAGAACTTCTCAAGAGGACATAGCTACCCAATGAAGGAGTGACATTTTTCAGGAGTAAGCTTCCTATTGAATGAGGTAAACAACCCTTGGTTAAAATCCTGCTACTAAAAGAAGGGTTCATAAGTCATTAGGGTTCATAAGTCAAAAGTAGGGTTCATAAGTCAATAGATGTCAATGCGTCATGTGGGGGGCTGAATAGACATGCCGAATTGTAGGTCTCCCTGCGGATATACTATGTCACAATAATGCGTCCTAGGGAAGTCCCCAGGTGATTCCATTACATATTAAAGTTTGAGAGGCCCTGAGTGAAATAATCTAATGTCGGGGTGTTATTAAAGGCAGTTCAGGTCATTAATGGATATGCAGATTCCCGTTGGTCTCCTGGGGTAAAGGGAAGCTAATGTGTCATTGTAAATGTGAGAAGGGAAGCACTGATCGTTCCCAGTTGTTGATTTCAAGCAGAATACAACTTAAGGACATAAACAAGTGCATGTCAGAACTAGTTACCGGGCTCCTGTTAGAAGACTCTCTCTTTACTTTGATTAAGAACTTACTGTGCTCCATCAGGCACTAAGAGTAAATGAAAATGGGTAATATGTACATTGAGGTCTATGCACTAGAGTATAGTACAGTCTACTCCCAGTGGCTGACATTGTCCACTGACCCTGAGGCCCTGTCCTTGACTTCTGCATGAATTTAGCTCCTCCCCACTGTCAGTGTCCCTTGACACTGCTCCTTTCTTAGTTGGTAATTTGGTAATATTACCGTGCACGTAGGTGATGCCGCTAATATCCTGGATTCCTCTACTTTGCTGTTTTTTATTTTCCATAGTACTTAGCACCTTTGGACATCTTAAGAATCATTTTCTTGTTTGGCATGTGTACTGTCTGCCTTTCTTTCATTAGAATATTTGTTTCACTAGGACACGGATTTTTGTCTGTGTGTACTCTCATGGAGTTCTGGTAAAACAGTTCCCAGGGCAGGGTGGGTGGTGGTGTGGGAGTGGACAGGAGGCTTGATTTGTTGTGTTGGCTGATTTCTGGGATGCAAATAGTCCCATGCTGGCCAATTTCAAACTACCTCTGTGGCATCACTGAATGTGGCATTGGGAAAGGCCATGTACCCTCAACCCCGGTGAGCTGGTCTGGGCAGGCTCCATGACACAGCAGGTCCTTGGAACATAGAAGAATGCCAACACCAAGTAGGCACTCAACAAATATCTGACTTCAATTAATGAAGGGATGGAGTGGGGAAATAGATGTCCTCTCTTCTTCTAAAAGTGAGATGAAAGTGCTTTGTGAGCAAATCATTCATTATGCCTACAAATACCTACTGGGGTTTCTTTCTGGAGGTGACAGCCCAGCTGCATGCAGAGTTGACCAGGCTGTGAAGGTAGATCAAAGGGAGTGGGTCAGGTGTTCTGGGATGAGAGAAAATTGGAGCTGTGAGATGTGATGGCATGGCGGCGTGGAGGAAATAATTATGACATCAAGAGTAGGGCTTTCAGGAGAGTTTAGAATTATAATGTCAAATGTCTTGACTGATTTGAGAAGCAGTCATGGGGAGCTGTTGAAGAAATCTAAAAATTTGAATGACAGTAGCAGGTTCACCTTCTAGAAAGTTCCCTCTGCCAAAAATGTGGGAGACTAACTCTCGCATTAAAGGTAGAACAGAGGACCAGGGAGATGAAAAACAGGAGTTACGGACTAAAACTCAGTTTAGAAAAAGAAGTGATGAGGGGCTGTGTAAGACCATAGTGGTAGGAATCAAGATTTGGGAGCACATTTGAGAGCTACTTAGGGGTAGATCTGACACAGGGGGTGGCCATTGAGATGTGGGGTATGAGAGAAGAAGGCAAAAGTTGGCAGCTGAGCATGATTCGGTGGTTACTGTAGCTTTCACTGAAATAGACAATGCCAATAGCAGGGACAGACATAGAAGATACGAGGAGAGCACTACTGATAACACGGTGAGCATGAGAACCCACACACCATCCAGGTGGTGGAGATGACAGAATGCTGACCCAGAAGGAAGACAACGAACCTTCCATGGCCTTTGAAACAATCCTGTCTGGATCCAACAGGGCAGCCAGGACTCTGGTTGACATCTGGACGCTGGACCAGGCACCCTGGACGCTGGACCGGGCACCCTGAGAAGATCCAGACCAGAGTTAGAAACGTGAGCTCAGTGTTGAGAGGTCAAAGAAAGGGAACGGTCATCAACGTAGAGATTAAAGTCACGGGAGCAGGTGGACACCTAAGGAGAGGTATTTGTTAAATGAAAGATGAAGAAGGATTAACATTTCTGGGAAATAACGTGGAAAGGGGGTAGGTTTCAGCAAAGAAAATATTTCAATAAGAAGGAAAGAAAGAAAATACTCCCAGGGATGTGGAAGATCGTCCGCAGAAGAGTTTCAGGAGGTGGGAATAGGAGCGTGTCAGTCCCTACACTGCAGCGGATGAGGACGGAAGACGGGGCTGGAGGTGGTGGTGAGAGAAGCTTCTAGAGCGGTAAGGACCACAGAAACTGCACAGGGGTGAGTGACACATGGGAGGTGACACAAAGGTGAGCAAGCAGAGGACACTTTCAGCAATGCCCGACCACTGGATAAGTACAGAATTCAGTAGCCCTTGTCTCCTCTTGTTATCAACTGAATCTGATAGTGTCCTGGGCGAGGCTGTATCCAATGTTTATGTATTAAATGATTTAATGTTTCCCCACATTCACAGAATTGGGAATATTATTGTGCTTGTCTCTATATTCAGAAAAAATATTCAGTTATCAATGAGTTTTTACCATTCCCTTGTCAATTTGTCACATGTTTGGCATTTACATTGCCCATCTCTATCCCATTTCGCTATCCTTTCGTGAATTCTACTTAAAGTTTTAAGAATTAAAAAGGAATCTAAGAGCTAGTAGCATATCTTCGGCTCAAAGTAAGTATTGTGAAAAAGGATCTGTGCCACGTGGTCAGTTTCTTCTGCCTCCTTGGTCACCAGGAACAATTGCTCCCTTGTAGGAAGGAGTTTATGTTCTGATCCTTTACTGTTAATAAACGTTAGGATCACCTTCCCACATAAGCACTGCTTCCCTTACTCTCTGTCCAAATGTGAGAATCATCTCTGTGCCTTCTTCCCTTGACAAGCTACCTTTGACCTGCCCTAACCTTTGATCTGTGATTTCTAATTGCATTCCATAAGGGGTCCTGTTTTTACACAATTTATTCACCCCTTGACAGGAATTCGAGCTAGATTCATTTGACAAAACTGATGTTTCCTGCAGTCTGACAGTTTGGATTTCCGGGTTGATAGTTGAGAACAATCTCCCTGTGACCTCCGAGAGCCACGGTTTCCTTTTGCTTTAAGGGCGAGACATAAGAGGTTCAAAAGAACTGTCCAAACTGGCTTTAGCAATAGGAGAAATGATACCTCTGACTGAAGATAAGAAAGGCTTTATATTAATAGTATAAAATTTTCTCAAAGAGGGCCGAGGATGAGAAACACATCTACTAATGAGTTGTACATGTGTTGATATCCCGTAATTCACACGGAAGACCGACAATTGGAGCTACAAGTGGAACCTTTGATTTTGGTGCAGTGAATGTGAATATGGGGTCATCAAAATCGATCATAGACGTATTAGGTGAAAGTGTACAAAACTGCTGTTCTCATAGATTGAAAATTGTTGATGACCCAACTGAATGCGGTTCCGCTTTATGTGGAGAGAGAGACAGACATGGAGGCAGAGACCTCGCTTATTGTCTCAAAATGCAAGTCCTTGGCAACGGAACTTTGATAGCAAAGTGTTCATTGGCCTTTTTATTTTTTATTTTACTTTTTGATTTTTATTTATTTTTTTTAAAGATTTTATTTATTTATTTGACAGAGAGAGAGATCGCAAATAGGCAGAGAGGCAGACAGAGAGAGGGGGAAGCAGGCTCCCCGCTGAGCAGAGAGCCAGAGGTGGGGCTCGACCCCAGGATCCTGAGATCATGACCTGGGCCAAAGGCAGAGGCTTAACCCACTGAGCCACCCAGGTGCCCCTTGATTGGCCCTTTTAAAAACAAAAATATGTTACTGTTCTTGGATCAATGATTGTATGCTATTAGTGGAACTATGTTCATTAAGAAATTCCTATGAACCAGAGTTTTTAAGTATTTTATTTAACCATAATATTTCTGCACAGGAGGCTTTTTTATTCCCATTCTGAAGATAAAGCTCAAAGAGAGGGAACAAGTATCATAAAGCAAAAAATAGAATGGAACTTTTCACTGCAGTATGCTCCCACCAAAGCCTACAATTTCTCATGCATATTTTGGAAACGGAAGTCTGGATGGGATATTCAATGAGGGGGAAAGGTATGGACCACAAAATTACTCTTAAATTCTGAATGGTGCAGGAGGCTAATTTTGATGCCAGAGAAGAGAATTTAATATAAACAAAGGAAAAAAGAATAATGTTAGCATAGTCTTGCCTTTAAGAAACTGCAGTTATGGTTAAGAACAGGAAACTTTCTTGTACCATGGTTTCCTCATTTGTAAACCATTAGGATTTGGCCGGGATGATTTAAAAGATCCTTCCCACTCCCTATACGGCTCATTAAACGCATGATGACACAGACAGGTCTATTAAGGTAATAAAGCAAGTGGAGATAGAACATCTTTCTCCGGCTTTAGTGCCAGGACCACCCTCATCAGGCTCAATTGGGGCTTTCATTAAAAATAAGGAGTTTTAGGCTCCAACTTCAGACCTGCTGAATTTGTGGGCATAGAATCAGGGAATCTGTATTTTAACTAACTTTTCCAAAAGGCCTGGGGTTTTAGTAAGTCTGTATGACTGACCATTCATACTGTAATATGAACACTACCGATCGGTCTTAGCTCTCGGACTCCTCACAAGGGAATATCACTAAACCACAGGTGTGGCATGAGGAAGACACACGTGTGTGTTTGTCATTGAACTCCTGTCCCTCACTCCATCAGACAGTGGGGAGTGGCTCATATCTTGATCTATTGCAGTATATGGTAGAGAGTTACGAGTCTAATCTAAGGGCCCTTATTTTGCTCTTCACGGATCCTGCTGCTTGTCAGGGACCCTGCTCCATCTGGCCTGGCCTTATTTCCCTGGACCTCTGACATTAACCTTTTCCTTGGGCTACATTTTCCATAATTTTCCATTTAACCATAATATTTCTGCACAGGAGGCTTTTTTATTCCCATTCTGAAGATAAAGCTCAAAGAGAGGGAACAAGTATCGTAAAGCAAAAAATAGAATGGACAAAAATTTTATTTTTATAATCGCTCTTTTTTTATAATCGCTTATTTTATAATTGTTCCTTATTTTATTTTATAATCCTTATTTTATAATCGCTCCTTCCCTCAGAACGGAGAACAAACATGGGCAGTAAATGTCATTAAAGACCATTTAGGTCTTGAAGGATTAAAAAAAAAAAATCTGACTTTTAGTGCCAGAAAATTTTGTGGACCCTTCTGTAAGTAGGACCCCCAGGAATCTGTGGCCAGGAGAAGCAGCGGTCTGGTACAACCCTCTTCATTCATTCATTCATTCATTCACAAGCTAAACTATTATGCATTGAATGCCTGCTAGGAGCAGAGCACTATGCTAGACCCGAGAGGAACACCAGTTATAGTGTCAAGCACGTCATAGGTAATACATCTTTTTTTTTTTTTTTTTTTTACAGCTTCCAAAATTTTATTTATTTATTTATGGACTTACTGACTTGTTATTGGACACACAATGTTGACACATAATGTTACATTAGTTTCAGGTGTACAGCACAGTGACTCAGGAAGTCCGTGTGCTATGCTCACCCACGGGGGACCTCCAGCCTGTCACGCGACAGCGCTGTTACAACACGATGCTCTATCTTCCTGGGGCTGCACCTCTCATCCCCATGACTTCTTCATTCTGTAACCGGGAGCCTGGACTTCCCACCCCCCTTCACCCATTTTCCCCACTCCCCACCCCTTCCCTTAATATATCTTTTCCAACAGACCTAACGCCTCTCTTCACCAAGTCTGCAATGTCCTGTTTATCAACAACACGACTGTTCTTGGTGTTGGGCCTACTAATGGCAGCGCCTCTGAAGATCTAACTCCTGACTTCTACTTTTTCCCTTTTTCCTTGCTTCTCTCTCTCTCTCTCTCTCCCCCTCAATGTCCTAAAATGAAATGAAAAGTTCAGTAGAAAATGGTAAAGTTCAGATTTCATTAGCTTTTGATATCACTGTTCCTTGGGGGAAAAAAAAAAGTCACATTTTGGGGTGACCTTTTTAGTTAATTCACAGCCAGGAGAAAATTACCCTGAGTGTCTTTTCTATCTGTAGGCAATTAGACGCTGCTGCTAAGCGTAGCCCTGTGGGGAGGTCCGTGCAATGGGGGTGAAGAGAGGCGGAACCTGGCTCTCCTCCTTCCGACCTGTGGTTCTCACATCCTGGACTACCGTAGCCGGTGGAAGGAAGTGGGACAAGCACTGAAATAGGGATATGACACCCAGGTGAGGCCTTATAGGGTACATGACTGGGCTTTGGCTCAATAGGGCCCAGAAGAAGGCCATTTCAGACAGTGGACGCCACATACACAGAGAGCCCAAAATATGTATGCACATGGTGGGCAGATGGGCCAGCTCAATCTGTACAAGGCTCCGCTTCTGGAGAGTTCTGTCGGGAGTCAGCCACATTTCTCCCATCAGATCGCAGTCTCTGCTGCTCAGGGCCTTCCCAGACTCCCCGGTATTAGGTGTGTAATGTTTCTTCCAGACAGGCTGGGTCACAACTGACCTCACGGTGTTTTCATCAAAACAGCGTGGTCTCCAGTCCTGTCACTTACTGGTGAGTCTCCCAGGTGGAGAGGGTACAGAAATTGCTGGTGTCAGGTACAATCCCCACAAATAGAAGGTGAGGAGAACGGTCTGGGAGGTCACGTCCAGCCTGTCTCTTGTGGTCCCCGGCGGGAGGATTCTGGGATGTGTTTATTTGCTGGCATTCTACCTGGAGCCGACTTACACGTCTACCTTTATACAGCGCCTTTCCTCAGAGGAAATGACTTCACTTGTGCCACGGCAGAAGGTCACTGGAAATTTGAGTTACACGGAGATGGAATAAAGTTAGGCCTGTCAGGAAGTTTGCACTGGGACTTAGTGAACGTTCCTCTGTGGTCTCTTCCTGACCCTCCCACTCGCCCGCCTGCTCCCCTGCGATGCTCCAGCCTCTTCCCCACTTGCCTCCATGATGGCCTCGCTCACCTCCTCCCAGGCAGCTCCCAGAGTTTCCCCCGTGACCTTGACTATCACCTCGTCAAGGGTACATGCGCAGAAATCAATCCATCTTCTCCATGCATGGCTTTCCTTTAACCCCTTCCTCGGGTTCCTGCCTTGTCCTGGTGCATTTCCACCTTTGGCTTTGAAATCTCTTGGAAATAACCCATCGTCTCATTAGAACCTTGTAAAAAGGGACTTGGCAGCTGTGTGAGTTTCCCCCTCTGTTAAAATGAACTTGGAAATGATCTTTGTGCTCTCTCTCTCTCTCTCTTTTCTCCAGGCTTGCATGGCCGTCTAAATCTGACTCCCCTCTTACATGTCTCTTTTCACGCCTCCTTTTCAAGTTTGCTCTGTGCTTTGAATATTTCCCTTCAAAGGGAGCCGCTGCTCTTTCCCTCCAGTGAAATCTCTCTTTATTATTTTCTGCTCTCTTCGCTTGTGCTGCCGAGCTCCTCGGCAAGCCTCTTCTTTCTTTCCTGGCATTTGCAACCCTTTCATTTTGGAATCACCGGAGAGTTTCCTTAGTGTGAGGTCTTCTTTTGCATGTTGGGCATGAATATAGATGATAATGTGACCAAAGGTAACAAGCGTGCTTGCAGATTTCATTTGGTTATGGGGCTCTGCTTTTAAACCTTTCTGCATTGTTACAACGTGTCAAGCAAGCATGGCCTCCCTGCTGTAGAATTCAGAGGAGTTGCCTCCGGTGGTGGCGGGGTGAGTACAGGATTTGGATGCAACAGATCCAAGTTCAAGTCCTTGCTGTGCCACTTACCAGCCAAGGTTTTGTACTAGCTGAGTAGGTTACAAATGGATACAGATTGGATAGCTTAAAACAGAAGAGTATCCTCTCTCAGTTCTCAAAGCTATAGGTCCGGGCCTCTTTCCTGGGTGTTGTGAGCTACTCTTAGCTTTCCCTGACTTGTAGACACATCTCTCCAAGCTCTACCTTCAGCTTCCCATGGCTGTCCTCTCTGTGTCTTTGTGTCCTTTCCTCCTCTTACAAAGACACTGGTCATTGGACTTAGGGCACACCCCACATCCAGTACAATATCATCTTGAGTTCTTTAACTTAATTACATTGAAAAAAGATCCTATTTCCAAATAAGGTTACATTTGCAGGTACCTGGGGTCAGGACTTGGGCATATCTTTTTAGGGGCCACATTCGACCCATTGCAATCTTAGGCAGACTATTCTATCTCCGTTTGTTTCCTCAAAATAGAAGTGATATTGCCAACCAGCATAGCTGTTGAGGGAAATAAATCACAAACTATTTGGAAAGACTTTGGCCTTCCGCCAGGCAGATAGTAAGTGATGAGTAAATATTCATCCCTTTTCCCAAATTCCAGTTAGAGAGGGCCCCTGACTTAAGATGGTTTGACTTAAGATGTTCTAACACTGAGATGTGTGAAAGCGATATGCATTCAGTAGACTCTGTACTTAGAATTTTGGAGTTTGATCTTCTTCTAAGCTAGTTGTATGCGGGAAGATCCTCTCTCCTGATGTGGGGCAGTGACATCGTAAGCATGGTAAGCACAACTGATATGTGCCCATGCAGCTGTTCTGTTTTTCACTTTTGGTAGCGCTCAGTAAATCACATGTGGCATCCAACACTTTATCATAAAACAGGCTTTGTGTTAAATGATGTTGTCCAGCTATAGGCTAATGTGAGTGCTCTAAGCACATGAAGGTAGGCAAGGCTAAGCTATGATGTTCACTAGGCTTGGTGTATTAAATACATTTTGAACTTATATTTTCAACCTACGATGAGTGACCCCATTTTAACATGAGGAATATCTGTATGCCTTTGATATGCCACTTAAGAATATGGATGCAGTCTTATTTTACAGACTGGAAAATTAATTTTCACAGATAGAGTGCTGTATTACTATACAAAATGGGTAAATAAGTTTTCCTTGTAATAATTGGTCTATAAGACAAAGTTGGAAATTTGGGCAGGAAGGGATTTAGACAAAAAGCCAAGCAGACCAAACCTTTTCAGTCAATAAATGTTTATCGAGCACTTACCATGTAGCTAAACACTGACTATAAGAGACAAGGGCCCAGGCCTCATAGAAAGTTAATAAATAATAACAGAGGAAATACATAATATAATTCCAGGTAAGTATAAATGAAATAGAGAAAAATACAACAGGACCGAGTTGGAGCATGATTGAAAAGTGGGGAAAGGTGAGCTTTGAAAAAGTAATATTTAAGGCAAGTTCTGAATGAAGTGAAAGGTCAGCCTATGCAAGAGGCTGGGGGATGTACATTCTCAGCAGAGAGAACAAGTGCAAAGGTCCTGTGGCAGATGGAGGAAAAGCAGGACAGCTAGGATTGCTAAAACTTTGGGATATGAGGTAGAATTTGGAGGGGACAGGAGATGGATCATGCAGAGGTAAACCAGGGTCGAGATTGGACCTGCCATACATGCTAGGTTAGATCTAATAACCAGCAGAGCACTGTTTCCAAGAGTGACAGCTACCATAAGCGACAGTCTGGAAAGGTAGCCAGCCTGGACTGAGTTGTCTAGATGACACCAAACTTGGCCCTTCTTTTCCAACTCTGGTCTCTCACTGCTGGCATACTTTCTGCCTATTCTCCAAACTGTTCTCAAACCATGGGAATATCATCATCTCCTGATGCTTGTTCTTGCTCTCTTTCTAGTTTATTCTATTTTATTTTATATTTTCATTATCTGGTAGAAGTAGATGGTAACATTCCAAGACACTTCTGGAAATCAGCATATGCCAAAAGAAGCATTCAGTCTGTCAGTTCTTCCAGAGCAAGTGACATGATTGTCCTTTTATAAACAGTTTCATAAAATTACAAATCCTGTTAAGTGAGTTTACTTCTGCTGACAGCTGTTGCTGTCTTGTTCACCTGAAAGCTTAACTGTTGCATGCTTTATCTAGAAGAGGCCCTGGTTAGATTTAATCTCATTTCAGTCTGGTGCAACAGTGCTCAATTTTTTAATAACAATAACAATGACAATAATAATAATAACCAGAAAATTCTCACGAGATAAAGACAAGCACAAAAAGATAAAACTGGAATTAAGGGCCTTTCCAGAGGGGAAGGAAAAGAGATTGGAGCTAGAGTGGAAAATACCACGGAACAGAAACGTGGCAGCTCACAGAAAGCCCAGGCTTCTGCGAATGGCGTTGTCTTGCTGTGGTGGAAAGAATTTCGTTATATCCACGCTCAGGCAGATTCCTGTCTTCTAAACTTCTCTGATAAGGCTCCTCGTTCCTGCTGTTGGAGACTCAGTATAGATCACACGGGAATTTTACAAGGATGAGATTGACTTGTATTGATTTAATGTGACACAAGAGCATATGACAACTATCCGCCCTTGATCAAGCCGTGGGACATGGGACGCCTTCTGCCTTCAGTAACATTTGTTGAGCACCAACAGTATACGGCTCACTTGATGGGTGGAGGAGGGCGCCGTGGAAAGGAAGACAGGGGGGTATCTGGAGGGATTTGGTGCTGATTCTGGGTCTTGTGCTCTTCACCTCTGGTCCTTTTTACTTCCTCTCTTGGGGGTATTCTGGATTCACGGAGGCCGGAGAGGGTGCACTTGAATCTAATGGAGGCGGAAGTGGGGCGGGGCTGGGCAGTGGAGGGGTGGTGAGCATGAGGGGAAGCCAGGAGGCCCGATGCTCCACAAAGTCGGGGACCGGCTCTCCCTTTACTGCACCTCCCTCCTGCACTCTTTGTTTTACTAAGGGACACTCTGCTGTGATGAGCCAACCTGGCCACAGGGTGTCACAACTGCCCCAGAGACTCCCGGAGGCACTCAGGAGCCGTCTGAGGAGAGGTCAGACCCCAGCAGACTTCTGCCTCCATTGCTGAGCGAGTCAGCCCTGCTGCTACAGGAATCACCCCGGAGCTCCCTGCTGTCGACTTGCCAGAAGGCCTCCAAAATGGCTCCTCTGGCTTTTTGAGGCTCCTTGTGTAACAGGAGGGGATGTAAGCGCTGGCTGGCCCCCTGAGACGGGGAGGGCTGGGGACAGCCCCGGCCTGTTCTGGACTGGCTCCCTTCTAGGCCCTCAGCCACGCAGGCCCAGTTTGCCAGTGGAGGAATGGGTCTCATTTATCTGGAGAGAGACCCGGCAGAGAGTCAAACGAGAGTGATTTTAACAACTGACTCTGCTTCCATCAAGCTGGTGACCGAAGAAGTGGGCCTTGGTGTCTTTATCTGTGAGATGAAAGCAAATCTTCAACTCTGGTTTTGTGACCTGCTGTTTTGCTAGACATTTCAGTTTTATAGCCTTATTTGGCTTTGACACCTTCCAAAGCAGGAAGAATTCATCCCTTTTTATAGGTACACAAACCGAGTTTCTGAAAGACTGACAAAGGTCACACAGTACAGACATTTTTACCCAGATCTGTCTGGATTAATTGCATCATAATCAAAATGATAATTTGCAAACCATACACCAACAGCCCATGAGTCCTAAAGATGTCTTTGTCTATTCTGTTGGATGGGTTCTGGAGAGAGATGGGGAGGGCCAGATGCATGGTTGGCGAAACAGTCCTTGTAAGAGGAGACGAAGGCGCAGCCTCACCCGGTGGCAGGGGGCGTGAAAATGAGGAGATGCTAGAGACACGCAGCATGAGCATGAGGACTTGGCCTCTGATTACTTTAGGGTCTGGGGTGTTGGAGAAAGGGTGAAGGACTAGCCAGGGTTGTGAGCCTCAGTGGAAAATGACGGTGCCGTTAAGAGGCAGAAAATCCGGAGTTTGGAAGCTCTGAGAAGACGAACAGGAGGAGGTATGTAAGAGAAAAGGAGATGGAGGCAAGCGAGGTACTAAGGAGGGCTCATCCTGTGGTGGAATGAGTGGGGGAAGGTTAAGCTAAGGCGAGCACAGCGGAACCACCTGCCGCAGGGCAGAGTTATAGAAGGAGAGCGTCCTGGCCGGGAGCACAGTCGGTAGTGCCAGGTGCCTCCAGACCAGCAGGACAAGGTGTGCCCGTGACAAAGTCACCAATGACCGCTGGAGTGTTGTTCAGCGTCGCTATTCCCTCTGAACACGGGACTGCGTCGGTGCCTTTGGATGCGGAGTGCCCAGGGCGGCGTCCCAACCCTCGAATGCGTCCAGTGCACGGTCCTGAATGGAGAAAGGGGAACGTGCAAGCAGGGCTGTTCAGAAAGCTGTGGGCATGAAGCAGAGTTGTTAAAGAGGGAGTGGCTTCTGGGTACAAACTGACGATGCGCATCCTCTGTCTTTCCAGACAGTTCTGAAGGAGGACGGCTGGGCGGCCCAGTCGGTAAAGTGTCCGCCTTCAGCTCAGGTCATGATCCTAGGGTCCTGGGGTCGAGTCCAGAGTCAGGCTCCTTGCACAGCGGGGAGTCTGCTTCTCCCTCTGCTTGCTGCTCCCCCTGCTTGTGCGCTCTTTCTTTCTCTGTGACAAATAAATAACTAAAATCTTAAAAAAAAAAAAAAAGTTCTGAAGGACGAGACAGAAGCCAGCTGTGCTGTGGGATAGCCCTTCGCAAACTTGACAACGCATCACCTATAGGTATGTCATGTGGACTGCTGGGTTTCTGGTTCAGTGGGTCTGGGATGAGTGCCCCTCCTCCTGACTTTTGCTCTAACGAGTTCTTAGAGGA
The DNA here is from genome assembly GCF_009829155.1 of Mustela erminea. NCBI lineage: Eukaryota > Metazoa > Chordata > Mammalia > Carnivora > Mustelidae > Mustela > Mustela erminea. The sequence continues at coordinate 8,392,051 of NC_045618.1, read as the reverse complement.
CCTCCGTTCTGCTGCTCTAGTGGCCATACTTTGGGAAGCACTGAGCTAATAAAAAGATCCCTGGATATTCAATTTGAAATTCTAGATGGAGCCCCAGCCCGTTCTTTTCTTGTCTGTTTGACTTCTTTCTGTGCATATTTGCTCGTATGCACGGTGAGGACCATGGGGTGTAGACCGGAGTATTAAAGCGAGTCCCACCTCACAGTACGTAGTTAAAACACGTTGGCTGAAGCAAAAAAAAAAAAAAAAAAAAAATTAGTAAGACAGAGACTGGTTGAGCTTGAGGATGTAGCATACAGGAAGGAAATACTTTAATGTTGCTTATTTAAGAAATGGGGAAATCTGGGCATGTTTGAGGACGACAGATTTGGTCTGAATCAACTGATTTCTGTGAAATAGCATATGATTTTGGAGCTGGCTGGGTGAGCAGGACATAGCAGCCTGAAGGCAAGCTTTATCCTCTCCCCTGGACAGCGTTAAGCAGAGCACCCAAACCACACACATTTAGAAGGGGAAGAATAAAATGAAGCACCCTTTGAATCATCCAGAGATGCAAAATTTGCTTTCAATAAAAATGGAGATGAGGCTGCAGCCAGATAACCATCAGCTTGGTCCAAGGTACAAAGGTTTAATTTTTTATGTTCGCATTTAGTCATTTTTATGATACTGGCTTCCCAGCTCATTTCTGAATAAATCCATGCAGCACTGAAACAAATGCCAAAGAAAGAGAAAAACCCCTCTCAGAATTTCCCGTCCATATTTATAGTGAGTTGACAGATACTGCATTTTCTTCATTCCAGGCTCTAATCAATTCATGGCTAAAAGGGGGGAAAAAAAAGAGGGAGAGCAAGAGAGAAAAGAAAACAGATGACGAACAATTTGTACGGGGCTTCTGGTCATTACCCTCCTGTTATAACTCTTATTAGCGGAACAAATTAGCATTACATTAATAAACACAAAGCAGAGAAGATGCCCCAACCGACCTAGAGGGTTTATATAGCAGCAGATACATTGCTCCCATTTGCTTGCTAAATCCAACATCTTTAATTTTTCACTTTAGCGCTTTGAAGATCCTAGAAGTTTCTCTTTATAGGATCTCCTCTGTGGTCAGGAGGTGGGTCATGGGGTGAGGGCAGTAGGTCTGTGTCTGTCCAGCTGCCTTTGTGTCTAAGGAATACACTATGCCTTGCTTGTGGGCCTTGGGCATTGTGAATCCACAATCTTCGCATCCTTGTTACCCTCCTGGCTGTTGGTGGGACTCTGGCCCAAGCCCTGACAAAGAGAACCAGCTTGTTCTAGGACAGTCTATGGAACTCAGCTCTGACGGGTCTTGTCACGGAACTACCAGGGACTTCTGAAAGACCCTGCCCTCAGCAGTGGATTAAAATGGGGACCGAGCAGAGGTAGGGCCTTCTGGACTCCACCCCAGACTTAGAAGAAGGGGATCAGGGCCAGTGGTGCCCAGGCAAAGGGAGGGTAGTGCGTACTGTGCTTCTCAAATGTTAATCTGCGTGCAAACCACCTAGGGTTTACTAAGAAACATAGCTGATTCTACAAGCTGCCACAGATGCAGACACCGGTGGTCTATGAACCAGACTTTGAGTCATCCTGAAATTCCCTTCTCTTGCCCTGGGATAAGCCTCAGCATCCTTGGTGTAACTCTCTCATCCACGATAAGAACAACTGGACCTTTGCTTAGATCGCCACATAGCTTTTCTTTCAAAGTGGATGAAAATTAATCAGCAGGATTGAAATCTTGTATACGAGGAAAAGCTCTTGGTTTTTTAATTTAATTTAAAATTTTTTTTTTTTTTTAAGATACGGAAGCAAGAAGCAGTAAGATTGTACAGTGAGAACAGTGAAGCTGGCTTGTTCACTCCAACTCTAGTTACTAATTTTCAGGAATGGCTTCCTCGTGTCACAGGTTCCTAGGAAGAAGTGGGGGAGACCTGGATATGAGGAGAAGAAGTCACGTTTATTGGGCACTCTTTGTGCTCTGCTTAACAAATATTTCATGTTTTAATGTTAGCAAGCCTTGACAGGTCAGTAATATCATATATCGAAGATAGAGGAATTCAGGGGGACTTAGAGAGATCTGGAGAGAGTGAGTCACTTGCCCAGAGCCAAGTTCGCTAGGAAGACCTATAGCCCATGTTCCTTTATTTATAAAGAATGCTGTTTCTGACTTACTCATTCTTTGAGACCTGTAGTTTAATTTGAGCCCTGCTAAATTTTTTATTTATCCCTTTTGTCATTTCCCATGAGCCGTGTGTAGTTGCCTGAGTACTAGAACCTTCTATACAGATAAACACATGTCCTTCATGAGAGGACGAAATGTTTCACGGTCTCTCAAGAGTCCCCAGGGAGATGTACAAAAATGCTATTAGGGAAGCGAGAGGGTCCGCTGGCCTCTTCCAGCCACCCTCAAGTCCTAGATCTCTTTCTGTCTGAGCTGCTGTCTTTCCACAGAGCTGGTAGCCTCCTTCTCCTGCCTCTGCCTCCACCCCATGTTGGCCCTTCTTTTGTTGAGGATTTTCAGGAACTAACTGAACTCCCTTGTTGCCATTGGGTTCCCTGCTTTTCTTGGTTTTGAAGGTTATTTGGGTTTTGAACTACTTGTGGTTATTCCTGACTAAGGGAGGAAGTTAGGTGGACCCCACAGTCCATTCAAATCAAGCAGATCTTGCTCCTGGATGTCAAAATTCCTGGCATCCATCCTCACAACTGTGTTAATCACCAAAGCTCATCCTATCTGTTGGCCCAAAGCCTGCCTCAACTCACCTGTGATATTCTTTAGTTGAGGTCACCTAGCAGTAAAGGAATTTGAACAAGTATATGACTTACTACTGCTTTACAGAGGCAGGTGCCACATATTTTAAGAGTGTCTTCCACAGTCTCATATTGTTTTCACAGTTGATTTGCAAAAAGATTTTGCTAATTCTATTACTGATTTCTTTTTTATCTTTCTATTATCTTGGAGATTGTCTTGCTCCAAACTAACTATCGTTTGCTCACTTGCCCTGCTCAATTATTAACCAGTAAGCCCACAAAACAAAATAAAACAAAACCCAAAAAGCCCTATTTGAAGACAAAATAGATGAGAACTTTCTAGATTTGCTGAACATTATGAAACTTACCAGTAGATAGATATAATCAAGTCTTCATATGACAAGTAAAAATACACAGACACATTATAGTAAAAAAAAAACAGAACAATGAAAACAAAGAAAATATCTTGAAGGCAACTGGAGAGAAAAAGTGGATTATGCAAACACCATTTAGTACTTATAAAGAAGAGGAACAAATATAAGAAAGAAAAGCTGATTTCTGTAACAATGAGTTGGTGGAACTTGGATGAATTATTACTTTCTGTGGCTTGTCACACACATACGAATTACTGTCTATAATTTAAGATATGTCAGTTTAGTTTTGTGTGTTTGACTATACCATGAATTACTATTTATGTAATATGGTCACATGCTCCCAATTTAAAAGGAAAAGGGTCTTGGTTATGGGACACGGTAGACTGTGACATCTGACGCCATTCATCTTTTATGAAATTTATATACCGGAATGTGTTTAGCAGAATGCAGAGCATATAGTGAGCTCCCAACACATAAATAGGGCTGAAAGAAAATTAGAATCCTTGACTGTCAGCTGAATTCTTATTTAAAAATTTCCAGGTCTTTTAGATAGATACTCCATTCCAAGTGGGACAAATTACTCCAGGAGAGTAAAAAGGACCATTCTGTGATATCTTGGAGAAAAATCTTAAAACTTCTTTCTTGTATTTAGAACATATTTTTAGTCAGTGTTTTATACAGTATACTGTATGCTACATTTGTACTGTACTATATGTGTACGAGTTTATAAATAACCCAGCACACATAACATGGGGTGCATACTCAAATGTTAATAGGTATGCAAAACTAAAAGTATTTGGAATGCAAATCAATACCACTATGAGATATTACTTCACACTCATTAAGTTGACTAAAATAAAAGAGACAGACAATAGCAAATGTTGACATGCATGTGGAGAAATTGGAGCCCTTATCTGCTACTGGTGAGGATGAAAAATGGTGCAGCCACTTTGGAAAACAATCTGGCAATCCTCTAAATTGTTAAAAATAGAGTTACCATATGGCCCAACAATTCCACCCCTGTGTATATATGCAAAGGAAATGAAAACATATGTCCACACAAAAACTTGTACATAGATATCCATAGCAGCATTATTCATAAGAGCCAAGAAGTAGAAATAACCCAAAAGCCCAACAACCAATTTGGGGGATGAGAGTATTCCAAACTTAGAGAGTGGTGAGGGTTGTATGACTCTGTGAATAAACTAAAAACACTTGATTGCACACTTTAAAGGGTGCATGTTACGATATTTGAATTACATCTCAATAGAGTTGTTATTGAAAAAAGGAAAAAAAGAGAAGAAAACTCATCTGAATGCCACTGCTTTAGAGAAACTCACCCAAACTGGCTGAAGCCAGTGTCCCTGAGAAGACCATGATAATAAAAATGTTCAACTCCATTTACGTTAAGTGGCCACATTTCCACCTGTGCTCCCCCCTTTTAAATAGCGCAATCTCTACATGATATATGTCTTTAAATTATCATCATAAGCACTGGCTTCACAGGCGATGGCGTGTTCCATTTTGTGTGTCTTCATGGTGGTCTAAAAGGGAGCCTACTGGATGTATATTGAAGAATTTGAACATGCTGTGTAAACTAAAAGAAAAATATTCTCTGAATTAGAAGAAAAGCAATTTTATCAAGGTTGTAATGTCTTTTTCTTTAAGGACTGTGAAGAAGAGAGATTCTATTTTCTTCAGTTTAAGCCTGAAAACTCAGAGTTTACGCATAATCTTATCTCTTGCCCTGTTTTTGGATGATGGGGGGATATGGCCTTTTTTGTTGTTGTTGTTGTTCTCATTTCAAAGGCCAAATACTACTGCCTGAATTGTTACTCAGGTTCCCATGGGGGTAACTTAGAGGAATAGCAGGTAGATGGCATCGTCATCCGTGGAAGTCTAAGGTAAGAGATCCAGCCTGCTCTTGGGTGTTCTTGCCAAGAATGGTCCTTTAAGGATTCAGTTGTGTTTGACAGTTACCCTGAGCTCTTATTAGAAAAGTCGCCCAATAGGGGAGAGGATGCTGGGAGTCAATCCAGCTTTTGTGGGGACTTCTGCTGAATTTGGGGGAATCCTTTTAAAAATTTAAAAATAGTTACGAAGGTGAATATTTAGAGAGAGAAAAGATGTAACATATCACACAGGCAGAAATATTGCCAAATCTCACCAACACAAAATCTAGAAAATAGTAATTCATTTCGTATCCTCCATCCTTCCCTCCTGTTAGTGCCACAAGCCCTCAGATGTGTGTGGAACACAAGAGAATTACTCCTGGTCCTGACCTTTGTGTGGCATCACTAGATACATTGGCATAGTTGGTAGTGGGGGAATTCCTGGAAGCTCTTTCTACCCTGGGATGATGGCAATGACTTATCTACATGTGGTATTCACCGTGAACCTCATACATGGGTACCGCGAACCAGGACCTAGGTATACCTCAGCATTTCTCCTGAGTGTGATAGCCCGAGTGCCATGGCACCATTTACCATACGTGACAGGAAATGTGATGGAGGACATGGGAAAGTAGCAATGCCAGAGAGGGGGGAGTTAATAACAGTATTAACTCATGGCCATTAAAATACTTATGCAAATTTCATGACAATAGAGCGCTGGAAGGAGACTGTGAGAGATACCTAAGCTTCCATGTCTTTGGCTCCATGGTAAATGGCACCTCTACTGACCCCCTTTCTTCAGAGACATTTATAGATGTCCATTTAAATAAATCCGTTTCCCCCATTATTTTATGTGGCATAATGAGTCCATGGGACATTGTGAAACAGTCCACGTTGAGACAGAGGGAATATAGTAGAAGAGGCAACATGAGAAAAATACTCTTTAATTTATCAACATGCATTTTCCTAGTGTATCCCTCACTTTAAAGAAAAATCCTTATCACTAGGACAGAGATGAAATTTCTCTTCCATTCATAAATAAGGTACATTAAAACCAAAACCAAAATAAATCCTCTATAATGTCCTCCCTGTGGGAGTCTGTTAGATTGCTGAGTCATTGTGAGTTAGAAATTTTAAATCTTATCATACTGGCTTACATCCCATGGAATCATCACTGATATATATATCTAGAAAGTCAGAAAGAGATCACATTCTATAATATATTTAACCAAAACACCATGAAACCATCTCTAAAGACTCATAAGACACAATTAAGTTGTCTTATCCATTCAATTCATATTTATTAGTGCCAATTACATATAGGGCTGTGTGTTGAACCTAAGGTAGATCTGGAGATTTATAAGGCACAGACCCTGTCCTCAAGGAGCTCATAAATTTTTTAGACAAAATGAGGCATGTACACAAGTAACTATCATAAAAATGCTGGGTAACAGGTAGATAAAAAGAACTTCAGAACTTCAGAAGAGGGAGAGTATCATCCAGTCATTTATTGAAAGAGTCGAACAAAATATACTTGGTCCTGACCTGTCAGAGTTTGCAGTCTAGCGAGGAGGATATGCATAACTAACTCAACACACTCATGAATATATAATCATAAATTGTGAAGTATTATAAAAAAGACATTTTTATAGGCAACTAAAGAGCACCCTGATTAAGATTGGAAGTTTGTAAGTCCTGAGAAGGTGAGAGGTCAGGGACAGCCACGTACTGAGTGTGGGTGGCTTAGGTGGATGGGCTAGAATGTTCTAGGCAGAGAGATGCAGAGGTTGAAATGTTCTAAGGCTGGTTCTCATGGTTCCACGCTTGGTGAGTTTAAGGAACTGAAAGAAGGTGAATGTGGTGAGTTACAGGGAGGGGTGAGTGTGGCATAAGGGGGTTCATAGAGGAGGGGCAGAAACTCATCCCCGAAGGAACTTACGGACATGTTAATTCTACGCTCTGGGAATCCCTTGGAGATACATCTTGGGTGATGTAGAGTATGTCTTGGAAGCAGCTACTGACAAGAGATTGCTGGAGTCATCCAACGGAGAGGCTCTGGTGACATGGACTAGGGCAGAAGCCACGTGGGAGAAAAGCGATCCAGTTGTGCAGGTGGAACCAACAAGACCTGGATATGCACCAGGTGGGGAGAGTGGAAGAGAAGAACCATTCCAGATGTTTCTGGTTCTAGTATAAGCTTACCTCTGTGACAAGCCCTCAAGCTCTTGGAGGCAGTGGACGTGTTTTCTCCTTGATTCATGCTCCCGACATCATTAAGACTGTAGAAAGCAGTTAAGAGGTATTGATTTGGAGATCGTTGTACTGGGTAAAAAAAAATCTCGTTTCCTTAGCCTTAGCTCTTCAGAATTCTCTTGTTCTCTTTCCATTACTGCGTATATGCTTCCTGTTCAGAACCCTGGAGGAAGAACAGGGGTAAAAAAATAATGTTCACACCTTGCACCACAGGGCTGCTTAATGACCTCTTTCAGCTTAGCACGGGCTGGAGACACCTAACTCTGCCTGCTCTTTTGGTGGCTACCCTGAAAGGACTGTCACCAGGGTAGCAGTTGATAGCCCTTCTGAGATTCGGAAGGGCAGTGTGGCGGTCGGGATGTATTCTGGTGGGCAGAGTGACCAGAGGACCTGGGAAGTGTCTCGAAATGCACCTTGCGCATTTCTGTGCATATGTCCCAGAAAATGGTGTGGGATCTGGCGTTCTTCAGTGACCTTCAGAGGAGGCGATGCTCTGGGTTTTGTCCACCGTCTGCACCTCCTGTCCCATCTCAGGATGGGGAGGGCTGCTGTCAAGCTGCCTCGATTTGTTTCTCCGTTGTGTGGTGAAGCGGCTGTGGGTCATGAGCTCTGAGGGCAAAGGGGTTGCTCTGGGGAGTGCAGTGAACTTAGCCAAAGCAGTATTTTCCTCCCCCTTCAGAGATACGCTGTTCTTCACGCCCTGCTTCAGTGTCTACACCATCCGAACACAACACTTGAATTAGGGAGAGGGTTGGGTTGATATGGAGGAATAATGAGAAGCTTCTGGGAGAAAAAGCAAAAGGAAAGACAAAGTAAATATACGACTGGATTAGCCATTCTCGCTGAGTAACAAAGTATCATGAAACGTAGAGGCCTTAAAAACACCAGTCTGTTACCTCAGTGTCAGCATCAGAGTCTGGCATGGTGTCCCTGGGTCCTCAGCCTCAGGGGACTGTCCTCGGCTGCAGTCAGTTTGCCAGCTGGTCTGTAGTCATCACAAATGCGGCTTGGTGAAGGGACACTTCCAAGTGTCCTCAGCGGTCGGCAGGACTCAGCTCCTCGCTGGCTGTTTTGTGGAGGCTACCTCGCGCTTCTCATCATGTAGGCATCTTGCTTTAATCCATCTGTGTGAGTGAGAAGGTTCTAGAGACAGAGCAAGGTCGGAGTCCCAGCCTCGTATAACCTCTAATCACAGAATTGTCATCTTGCTGCCTTTGGTGGCTGTACCCCATGGACTAGAAGCCCGTCATTGTTTCCAGTTCAAACTGAAGAAGGTATTGCACCAAGAGGCACATACAGGAGATGGAGGTCACTGAAGGTCATTGTAGAAGTTGGCTTGCCCCAATGCCCTTGGAGTAGATCTAGTCGCAGATAATGAAACTGTCATGGCCCAGGGAGGGAAGAGAAGTTTCCTTGGTAAGTACCTTCCCTGCTGCTGTGACTCCAGTATTGAGCCCTGATTTAGGCTCAGATTAACGTGGTGGTCAGAGAAACAGTCTGGTGGCCAAAAGTGGTTTCTCACTGATTCAGGTTGTTTACGGCTCTTTCTCAGACGTCACGGAGGGTGCGCAAATTCCACAGGATGCTGTTTCTTCTAAAAACCCCCTTTTATCTCCTACCCACCCACTTAACTCACCCGCTCCTCTCCGATTGCCCCCAAACATCTCCCCCAATCTCTTGTCCTTTCACGCAGCTCTAGATTACAGAAGTCCAGAGAAGTGGCCCAGGGGCAGCCCAGAAACGGTCCCGCAGTGGCTGAACCCCCTGGGGGGCATGAAGGAGGCGAATGAACAGGGGGCAAAGCAAGTTCTCTTTAGCAGGCAGGAGAGGACGAAGGCTGGAAACCCACATTTATGATTACTTCTCATCACATACCCGTATTTTAGGTGCAGGTTTTATCTCTCTAACCAGATTTGCAAGCTCCTTGAAAACATCCTCTATTGTCTGCTTTCTTGTGTTGCAGCTGTAGCAAGTGTTGGGCTGAGTTGAGGGGAGTGGGGGCATTTGTGCTGTGCTGTAACACTTTTTCCATGGGACTGAGTGATTAAAAGACATTATGGGTCTGAAAGTGCTATGTAAATTGTAACACTCTGTATACATGTCACGGGGACTATTGCTGCTGCCATCACAAGCCGCCGCCTCCTCTAGCACATCTTATAGGCACTATCTGAAAAATAAGTCCTTTCCGAGATAGATGCTCTGTCTAGACCTTTAGAATTTAAGCTCAGCAAAAGAAACAAATCCCTTCTAAAGATACATGCATGGGTGCATCAATCTTCTGCTTTGAAATTCAGGACTATAAATGTTATAGAGTGGGACTATCACATAGTATGTCATTCATGTTTCCAAATATATTTTTTTCTGATTATGAAAGCCATCAGGTTTATTGTATAGAATTCAGAAATAGAATGAGGACATAGGGTAAACCATTGTTAACAGTTAAGAACTTATCTTTCCAGCCTTTATATATGTGAGTGTATATACATGTATGTACACATAAGTACATATATAGGTATATATACATACATACATGTATACACATATACACTCAAATGGAATATATGCACATGCTGAGATATCTGTGTGCATAGGTGTTTATATAGATTTTTTGCCTTGTTGATTAGTATGTTATCATAAGCAATTTTCTATATTACTGAATATGCTTGAAAATATTGTTTTATTGGTGACATAATATTCTATTTAAATATAAGTGATTACATGTTTCACCATTTTTTCTACTTCTTGGAGATTTAAATTTCTACCTCTTCCCTACTTATGAATAATACTCCAGTTAATGTTTAGTAAGAAGCCATTGCCCGCCAACTTTAGTTATTTCCTGTGTGGTCTTAAGAGTTGAATTACTTACTCAGTGATAGGAACTTTTACCACGTTTTTAAAAAACATTTGGCAAAGCATACTTCTGGAAAGAATTGGCCAGGGTATATTCTTCTAGGAATCTAGAACATTGCCCCTCTTCTCAGCCTCAAATGCATCAATAACATCATTTTTTAAATTACTGCTGATTTGATAGAGGTATACTTGCATTTTAATTGTATCTTTTAATTATTGAGGTTGACTTTTTCCCCACCATATATATATATATATATATATATATATATATATACACATATATACATATATATATGCAATTTCCCCACCATATATATATATATATACACATATATACATATGTATATATATATATATATACATATGTATATATATATACATATGTATATATATATATATATATATGCAATTTATATTTATTTTCCTGTGAATGGTTTGTTCATAATTTTTGCTTATTTGACCTTGGATGGATCTTAATATTTTCTTTCTTAACTGATAAAGTTTCTTTAATAGCTTATTTTAACCTTTTGGGTATCATTTTGCAATCACTTTTAAGCTTTTTTCCTGTTTGCCTTAAGGATTCTGTTTCTGATGTTTTTGGCATCTAAATAAATTAATTTCTTCTGTAGAGCTAGTGTTCCATATTCAGCTATTTTTCCAAAATTATTTAGTGCCATCACTTATTTAATTTTGTTTTAAAATATTTTTGTGCACATAGAATGCATAAAATATATACAGAAAGAATGTGTAAAATATATATGTACTATCTGAAGAATAATGATGAAATGAACACTGTCCTTTCTGCCACCCAAATTAAGAAAAGGAAGCATGCCAGCCCTTGTCTCCCCGCCAGCTGCCCTACCTAATCACACCACTGCCCCCCACTCCCCAAGGTAACCACTCTTCTGACTCTTGTGAACATTTCCTTCCATTTCTTTGTAACTTTGCAAGTATGTGTTCCCAATCAATGCATTGTTTCATTTTTCTCATATTTGAGCTTTCTATAAATGTAACCCCACTGATTTTCTTTCTGGCATTTACTCCTTTCATTCAACAATGCATGGTTCTAAATTGCTCATGTTGATACATGTCACTGTGATTCTTGCTCTCTGCAGTATAGTGAATATGCCACCATTTATCTATTCATTATACTCTTAATGGATATTTGAGTTGTTTTCAAGGGTTTTGTTGTTGTTTTGCAATTACAGACAATATTGGTTTGAACATTCTTGTACATGACATGTCTCCTGTTGCAAATTTGCAAAAATGTCTCAAGAGAATATAATGAGGAACCAAACCGTTGAGTTCCAGGATATGAATATGTTCAGTTTCGCTGGGTAAACACCAAAGTGTATCCTAAAGTGGTTATTCTAGCTTTCTTTTCTCTCAGCCATCGAAGAAGTAAGTGCTCATGTCTTTTCTTGGACAATATTAGGATTTGTACTTTTGAAGTTTGACTTTAGATATGAAATACGTGATTCTAATTATAATTTTCCTGATTAGTAAATGGGCTAGAGCACATTCCACATGTTTAAGGGTTGCTCATATTTCTTTTCCTGAGAAATGGTCAAATTTTTTGCTCATTTTTCTTTTTTTTAATCTTTTTCTAGTTGAATCATAAATCATAAGTGTTCTTTGTTTTTATTCTAATTTTTTTTGTCATCATAAGTGTTGCAAATATATGCTGCTTATTTATGGCTTGACTTTTTACTCCTTATGATGTATTTTGATTGATGAAATGAAATTCTTAATTTTACATAGATGGGGGTATCAATCTTTGCCTCTAGGATCTATTTTTTAATAGATCTTTCTGTGCCTTATTTTTAAATGTCTTTTGTTACCTTCTGAAGGGAGAAGCTCCATTTCCTCTACATACTAGGTACTACACTTTGATACCTGATGTATCAAAGTGTTTTCCCCACATGGACCAATTCTCTGATGCCAACAGCTGAATGTCTTATGTTCACTTCAGTCCTGAGCTATCTGCCTAGAGTTAATGTCAGACCCTACAGGTTAGGGGTTCAGTCCCACAAAGTTCCCCTACGTCAAATGCCAATCACATGTTAGGACCTCCAGCATTTCTGACTGACAGGATATAAATCAGTGGTTCCCATAATTCCCCTCTTCTACTCTTTTGTTTTGAAGGCTCACAGAACCCAGGGGAATACTTAGATCTGTTGGTAATAAAGCATTTGGTAAGAGATACAGATACAGAGGTACATAGAGCAAGGTCCAGAATTGTCCTGTCCCCATTGATTTGGGGTGTGTCCTCTTCTGACCTGTTCACCAACTAAGATATTTAACCAGCATTCACTTTTTGTCTTTATAATTATCATGGTATTATTTTTGAGCATTTTACTTATTGTCATGAACTATTATATTAACGTGTTACTAAAATTAAACCACCTTTTTAGTCCTAGCATAAATCTTGTTTGCCCATAGTGAATTATTCTTAACATCATATTGAATTCTGTTTGCTCATAGTCTATTTAGGATTTTGTGTTCTACATTAGCAGTTGCCTTTTGTTTTCTTCATTCAGTTTGATAATCATGATTGTACTACCTTCACCAAAAGTGCTGAGGGAGTACCTTCTTTTTCTGTGCTTTAGGAGAATGACTTGACTTTTTTATTACAATAGGAAAACTAACTCACACTGTTTATAAAACAACAACACCGACCACAAAATGTGTTCATATGCTTATCTACCCGGATAGTAAGGAGATTGGGCAGGTTATGTGGTTGATTCAGTGATCATCTGACACCAGTAAATTGGTGTCTTTTTACAGTTCCATTCTATCTTCTGGGGTGGCTGACTTTTCAGGCTGGCTCAGGGGGAAAATGGCTGTAGCATTTTCAGGCATCACATCTCTGTGGTACTTTGTTTAGGAGAAAGAGGGTTGGCTTCTATAAGGTCTCATGAGATGGAGGTATCTTCTTTTGAGAAGTCCATATACAATCTGCTCTTGGGTTTCATTCTGTTGAATTGAGCCATCTGTACTCTCTGGCCTTGCAAATGCCATGAATTGATGGGTTTATGGATGAGTCACCTGATCCAATTATGATAATAAAGGAATTGTTGCCTGGATTTCTTAAAACAGTGGGAGCCCCAGCCTGGAAGTACTGGTGGGGACACTTCCCAGGACTTTTGACAGTGAGGGAAGGATAGATAGGTTATTGGAGACATAACCTCAATGTTCACTAAAAAGAGTCCTTTAATAATTGAAGGCATCTACCTTTAAAACCATTTACACTTTCAGTATGTTTTGGATTTATTCTGCTTATTAATTTATTTGGTTTCCTATGACTTACGAGTTTATTTTGTAATTTAAATCTATTCCAAGGGTATCATCCATTTTGTCCTGATTTTAAATGTTAGCCAACATTTTGTATGGTGTTCTTATATTGTTTATTTCCTATGTGTCCCTGTATCTATTCCCATATCCTTGATTTTCTTGTTGAATAATAATAATAGAATTGAGAGCTTAGTTTGGGTTAGGTACTGTGGAAAGAGCTTTACATATCTTATTTCTAATTCATCTCTTTTTCTTAATTAGATTGTTAAGCCTTTTTACAATTTTTGTTTTTTACCTTTTTTAAAAGAATCAGTTCTTTGATTTACTTATTTCTGCTGGCTCTCACATTCTTTAGTAATTATTTTTTGCTGTATTTCATCATTTCCTCCTTGAGGCTGCTTTTCTATTTTTTTTCTAAATTCTTGATAATTAAAAAAATTATTTAATAACAAAGTATTAAGGACTTGAATTTATGTATGCTTATATTTATTATGTAGACTTATGATGTTCTCATTTAAGATGGTTTCTAACTACTTTACTACTTATTATGCTTTTAGTCTTTGACTTAATAGACTCATAGAGTAGCAGCTTTCGATTTCTATGGTTAGGGCTTTGTAAACTTATTTTTGAAATTTTTGCTGTCGCTGAATTTTAAACAAATAATCTTGAACTATACGTTTAATTTGGGGAACTCACTGCAGGCTTGTGTCCCAATAAACATTTTTTTTTTTTGAAGACCATTCCTTTCAAGCTTAAAAAGAAAGAATAATGTTTTAGTTTCTACTATATAAAATTCAACAAATATCTATTCACACACTTTTGTTAATTATGTTAGTATAATCATTGATATCCATCTATATTTTTGACTACTTTTTCCATTATATAGTGAAAATAAAGAATTAAAACAACTCCAATTATATTTGTTTCAATTTCTTGATTAATTTTATTTTGACAAATAATCACTTAATTTTAAATCATTGATTTCCTAAGTAATATGTGAACACACATTTACATAATCAGTACTGGGTCAAGGATTAGACTATTGATGGTTCAGCCTTATGTTTCTTCTAGTCAGTAACCCCTACACATCCCTAAGATTCCTGATTCTAACAGCAGAGATAAGTTGGGTCTGTTTTTGTATTGTCTAATGTATGGCATCTTTCACTTAGCATTGTGAGATTTGTTCATATGTTTTGTGTGGAATATTCTTAAAAAACCATTGGCCTGAATACTAAAAAAAAAAAAAAAAATCAGTATCATGAGACATCAGAAGCAAATAAGCAAACAAAGAACTGAAGGACTATTCTAGATTAAAGGCAAAAAAAAAAAAAAGCCATGGCAACCTAAAATATGATTGAATTGGAGAAATTTGATTACAGATTATTTGTTAAGATTATTTTATCAGTGTTAAACTTTTTGAGTGTGAAATGTTCTTGTTACATAGAATGTCTATTCTTTGGTGATGACATGGTGATGTATTTAGGAGTCAAATACAAATGCTGTATGGTCTGCAGGGTACTTTAAAATAGTTCAATAAAAGTAATACACACAAACGTGTGTGTGTGTAGGAAAATTAGCAAGGAAATGTGGTATAATGTTAAACACTGATGAAAGATATACGGGTGTCCGTGGACATTATTCTTTCAACTTCTCTGCGAATTTGAATTTATGAAAACTAAAGAAAAATATGAAAAATAAACACACATTGTGAGTTACTCCTAACTTTCAAAATCTGAGAAGTAGATTTTCTGTTGTGATTCCATTTAACATGTGGGGAAACTGAGGCTCTTCGGAGTTGGTTAAACTGCTCAGAGCCCATGATGGGACTGTGACCCAGGTCCTCTGTCTTCTATGCTCCTTCCACAGAAGCCACAAGGATATTGTTGATGGACAGTTCAGGAAGGTGAGAACTACAAGACATCCTGGAATTTGGTAGGAGATAGGGATGCTGGTGGTCAGCTCATCAGTACTCTAATCTTAGCAGTGATGTCCGGAGGAGTTAAGTGTTGGGTCCAAGTTCGCACAGTGAATAGGGAATGTTAAAGCCTGCATTACAGTCTGGGTTTTTGGATTTTTAGGTCAAAATTATTTTCACTACACCATAAAAACTCTGAAAATTTTTGCAGGAAGAATTCTGGGCCAGGAAACATTAGGACAACAAAGTTAAAACAAACAAACAAACAAACAAACAACACCTCCAATTCCTCAGCTTCCTTTTCAGGTTATGTCTAATCTCTGATCACATATCAGAGAGGCACTATTTATTGGTTGAGTTGGGAACATTTTGTATTTTTTCTCTGAATGTGTGATATCCTTTCTTTCTTTACCTGGCGAGGTGGGGAGTGAATCTTCGCATGTAGTGGAATTTCTGGATGTTCATTTCCCTGTTTACGTCCACACTTTGCTGAATCATTTACTTTTTCCTTTAGACAGAGTTTCCATGCTGTCAGTCGAATATGCATCAGGGCAGAAGGGAATTATCGTGGTGTCAAGCATTATGGGTAATTCCTTGTAAATAGTTCTGCCGAGAGCCATGCTGACTTGCCTAGTGGCAGTAAAAACTTCAAACAGAAGGCTTCCTTATGTCTGGTTTTGTTCATTTCGGTTTAGTGGCTATTAGAGGGATTTTTGGAAATAGGTATGCTGGACCCTTGACAGTCCTCTTGAACTTGAGAGCACTATCCAGTCTTATTTATCCTCTTCTCATAGAGAAGATTTTGTTTTCAATTTCCTTGTTTCCATTATCCACATCTTTCTGTTTGCTTTTCCTTGGCCCCCAGCCTTACCCAAGAGGAAAGAGATGTTTCCGGTGTTCCTTCCCACACTTAGACTCTGAGTCCTGAGTTTGGGTTAGTTGGTGTTTTGTTTTTCTTTTTTGTTTTTTTAAGATAATGAAAGACCTTCTACAATATTATACTCTGCATCACTGAAGAGAGATTTCCTGTAGAATCCCATGTGATATGATGGGAATAGTTCTGGATTGGGAATCAGGGCCTCACTTCTCAGTTTGCCTTTGGTCAGTACTATGACCTAAAATATATCATTTTGTATCCTTAATGTGTGTGTGATAGATGGTGAGAAATCAGCTTTTATTTGTTCTTAAGTTAAAATATAAAATACATGATGTGATGTGATGAGTACTGGTTGTTATGTGCAACTGATAAATCAATGAACACTACATCAAAAACTACCGATGTACTATATGTTGGTTAATTGAATTTAAATTAAAAAAAATAAAATACATTCCAAAAGATGTATTTAAAAAAAAAATCAATGCTTCCTTATCCAGGAGGAGTTGGATTTTTTGCTGCTTCATTTAAAAACAAAGCATCATCACAATCCTGTATGCTAGTATGACTACATATTGGAACATGCTTTGGTGCCGCTTTAGCTGGGATCTTCTTCAGCTCAGCCTAAACTAGCATGCTTTTTAAATTTTTATTTTATTTATTTTTCTAAACTAGCACATTAAGAAGATAACAGCTAAAGTGCAATAAGGTAATTGATTGATCTAATATTAAGTCTAATACTTGATTGAACTAGAAGTAAAACTAAGAGTTTAAGAATCTTAATTTTAATAGATCATTTTTTACCATATAGTTAACAAAATATTGCATTAAAGGTAATTTATAAAATAAGAAATATTTAAAACATGAGAAAATTACAAAAATATTACCCATGTCTCATATTTGTTAATTTCCTAAATATGTTGATCACCTGTTCGTGATCAACCATTGTTTTAAGGGCCAAAACCTATTGGTGATCAGCCATTTTTTAAGGGCCAAGACCACATCTATGAACAAAACAAACATTAATTCTTATTCTTGTGCAGCCCACATTGTAATTTGTACAATTTTCAATATACATTTTTTTGTATTATATACACAAACAGATGAATATGTGTAATACTGGAATAAGTTAGATTTTAGAAAGTGGGAAATTAAAATAACTGAGGAAAAGTGGCTTTGGGATTATCTAAGGTGAAGTATAGGGGGTTATCATCGAAAAGGTGATGTTTGATTGATGATTTGATATGTAAAAGACTGAGCCATGCAGGTAAGTTGTAGAAGAATATTTCAAAAAGAAGAGTCAGCACAATGTGTGGGCATGTCTGACATTTCTGAGGAACAATAAATAATATGGCCAGTGTGACTTGAACATTCTAAACAATGAGTATAGTAGTAGGAAATAGGAGGTTGCCCAAGGGCTGTATCATCTCATATACGTTAGGCTATGATAAAGACTTTGGGTTTTTTCTGAGAACAATGAAAAGCCAGTGATGTGATTTGACTTATTGTCTTGCTACACTTTTGAGAAAAATGTTTGGGATGTTGGAGGGAGGGTAGGAGGGAAGGGGCAACCGATAGACTAGAAAGAGACTATTATCTAGTAAAAGCTAATGATGTCTTGTCCAGGGTGCTAGAAATGAAAGTGGTCAGTCAGATTCTACATATATACTGCGAGTAGAACCAGCAGGACTTTGTGATGGATTGGATGTGGCAGGTGAGGGAAAGAACAAGAATTATGACAGACTCCCAGAGGTTGGTTGGTTGGTTTGTTTTTGCCTAAACCATTGGAAGGATGGCGGGATGGAATTGCTGTCAGTTCAGATGAGGAAAACTTAACAGATCTATAGCAGGTAGGGCCATTATAGACAATTCAGTTTTGTAAATATTTAGAGATTCCTATTAGATATCTAAGAAGCAATGCCAACTAAGTGGTTGGATCATGAGCTAGGAGAGGAGAGGTCTGGACTGGACATATATATTTGACTTAGTCCTGGGTGCTCTGTCATTGAGAATTTGAAGTAGAAAGACCTACAGATGAGACTGAGGAATGAGGTTGGAAGAAAACCAGAAGATGAACCAGAAGCATAGTGTTCTGGAAGCCCAGCGAGGAGTATTTTCTCTGGGATCATGACCTGAGCCAAAGGCAAACACTTAGTGACTGAGCCACCCTTGCGCCCCTCCCATTGTTTAGTAGTAATAGAATCCCTTTCCCCATTTTTTAGTTTAGTACATAACCGCTGAAATAAAGACTTCTTGCCAGCTTCCTTGTAGTTAAGTATGGTCATGTGACCATCTTCGGCCTATTGGAGGAAAATGCAAGACATATCCCTCATCTGGGACCCTAACCTTGACCTTAGAAGCTACATCAACTTCTGTTATCAGGAGACTTGGTCTTTGATACCATGGGGGTAATACCAAAATAAGTATGAGAGAAAATTGGCATCTTTTATAAACCAGTGTCATTGTGAAATTCTGGGGGAATTCACAGGTAAATTGCCCCCATCCCAAAGTACAAAAGTTTAGTATGCCTTTTTCTCATAGGCTTAACATCTTTGTTCTTGCTTCTCTTTAGCCCAAGTGAGATTATCTGAAAATAAGAGCAAAACAAATTACTTTGAAAAGAGCAAAGAAGAAAATAACTGAAAAATAACTGAATTTAGAAACCATAAGACAGGACGCCTGGGTGGCTCAGTTGGTTGGACGACTGCCTTTGGCTCAGGTCATGAACCCGGAGTCCCGGGATCGACTCCCGCATCAGGCTCCCAGCTCCATGGGGAGTCTGCTTCGCTCTCTGACCTTCTCCTCGCTCATGCTCTCTCTCACTGTCTCTCTCTTAAATAAGTAAATGAAATCTTTAAAAAACAAACAAACAAACAAACAAAAACATAAGACAAGATGCGCATGTAGGTCAGATTTGTGGCCCTCCAATAAATAATACTGAATCACATGGGCCGGCATTCAGCATCAGCACAGTATCTAAAGTCTCCTTTCCCAAACTCCCTCATGCCTCAGATCTATGGGTGGTGAATATAGGTACTTGTGTAATTTCCTGTAGCCTACAGCTGGTCTTAACCATGCTGCTCTCTGCCAAGGACAAATCCCAGATAGCACAGATTTGAGGATTTCATTGATTTCACAGTTCATTGACAGAGCAGTGATTCTTGAAAAACCCTGTAGTTAGTGAATCCCGCTAGCACTTCTTGGTTCAAATCCCCAAATTGGCTTGATTCTGAGACTGAAATTTTAATAATAAACTCTCATGTGTCTTCAAGAATTCCTTTCTTGTGATTTCTCTATTGCTCCAACCTACAACTCAAGTAAGTGGTTCCCAACTTTTAATGGGCCTAAAATCATCTGGATAAAAAAATGCATCTTACCAGACCACCGTCTCACGGTTCCTTTTTTGATGGATCTGGTGGTAAGGCCAAAAATTATTCACTTTTTTATATTTTACTTTATAATGTTACATTTGTCACTATACAGGACATCATTACTTTTTGATGTAATGTCATTCATTTTTATCCATTGTCAGCTCGTGGCTTTGATGTAGTCATGGCAAGGGTCCCAATTTGAGAAATGGCACTGAGGCTTTCATGGGTCTTGACAGTCTCCAGTTCAGCTGGACTCTCATTACTTGGAACAGTGTCATTGTGTGACATCGTTTAACCAGTGAATGGTCATCACTATCTTTCTCCAATATGGTAAAAGAGAAACCTCTGCCAAAATAGGAACTTGGACACCTGTGCTTAAACCCAAGTGCACCTTTGATTTAAATGTTATTTGGGAATCAAAAGATTGGCGGGCAATACTTAGCGGCAATCCTGCCCCCGCCCCACATCTCTCATTGAACTCGAGCAACGTAGGGGGTTTTAAGCAGCTATGACATGACTTCCTCTGAGTGAAAAAGGGAACAAAATTGGTGCCTCCTTCTGTGGTTTCTTACAGAGAAGCACACAGATATGTGTCTCTTAATTTCTTTGTTGTTGTTGTTGAAGATCTAAAGATAAGAGCCAGGTTTTAACCCACTGAGCCACCCAGGCGGCTCAGGTCATGATCCCGGGGTCCTGGGATCGAGCCCTACATCGGGCTCTCTGCTCAGCAGGGAGCCTGCTTCCCTTCCTCTCTCTCTGCCTGCCTCTCAGCCTACTTGTGATCTCTGTTTGTCAAATAAATAAATAAAATCTTTTAAAAAAAAAGAACCAGGTTTTAATGTTGGAAGGTAGGGGGTTGGGGAACACAACACACTTCTTTTTTTCTTCCTGGTTATTGGAGGTTTTTCTCCTTTGTGGCTTAAAACTTCTAGAAAGATGTCCCAGGATTCAATATAAACACAGAGATGTGGTTTAAGTACTTCATATGTCACAGCTATGTGTGTCCCCCCCTCAGGCTGTAGATGGATGCATCTGCTGAGGTAGGACCTCCCTGGAACTAATACTCAACTGACTGACTATTTGCTTTTCTTTCTTTAAAAAAAAAAAAAAAAAAAATCTGCCAATTTCGATTGCTGGGAACTCATTTGGAGACTCATTTTGATGGAGTTAAATGAATTATAATCATCACGTTTGAAGTTTTCTCATTGAGTTTTATGAGTAACTTCATTACATTGTCCCAACATGTATGTGTGTGCGCACACACACACACACACACACACACTTCAGTTTGCATAAAGCAGTGATCTAAGCAGGGGAAGATATGTGCCCCCCGCCACTTTGCCAAGGACACATGGCCATGTCTGGAGACATCTGGGGCTGTTATAACCCGGTGGGGGTATTACTGACTTTGTATGGGTCCAGATGAGAGATGTTGCTGAACATCTTGTGATGTGTGGGACAGTCCCCACAACACAGATTTTTTTTTTTAGATTTTTATTTATTTATTTGACAGACAGAGATCACAAGTAGGCAGAGAGGCAGGCAGAGAGAGAGGGGGAAGCAGGCTCCCTGCGGAGCAGAGAGCCTGATGTGGGACTCGATCGCGGGACTCGATCGCAGGACTCTGGGATCATGACCTGAGCCGAGGGCAGAGGCTTTAACCCACTGAGTCACCCAGGCGCACCCCCCACACACAGATTTTTGCTGCGCAAATGTCACTAGTGCTGAGCTCGAGAATTCTTGGCGTAGAGCTTTACAATGAGTTTATCCCTGAGAATGTATATTCCTTTTATTTTCATGAAAAGCTAATCCACCCATCAACCAATTGGGATATTGCCAAGTAGCCTTTTTGCTTTGTCCTCTCATAATCCCCTCAACTGAAAAGCAAGATGAGTTAAATCAGCACAAATATCCCAGGGGATCATGATTTACAAATAAGGAACAGCTCTGGCTTGGCGGGCTCCCTCCACATCTATTCAGTGACCTCATCGTAAATGATGGTCCTTACACTGTGATTTTTAGTGTCTGCTCATTTCCCCCTTCCCTGCCACCCGGGGTGTTGGGAGTAGACTTCTGCTCAAATCCTGTAATATTGCAAATCTCCCCCTTCCCTCTGTGTTATTCTCAAGGCCTAGCAGGACTTTTTGTGTTCGGGCAAATAAACATGCTACCAATAATCCAATAAAACCTTTACAGACATCAGATATAAACCATAGCAAAGAGCAGTGCAGAATCTATAACTGCTTGCTTCTTCCTTTTTTTTTTTTTTTTTTTTTTTTTATAAACCCCACACTTGAGCCCTGAAAGCAATACAAATCAAGAATAATAAAAGCACCCACGTTTTACCCTTATTGCTCCTAATGGGTTGATTCACCCTCCCTGTGCTGTCCCCTCTGGTGACCACAGGCTGTCTCAGTCCTAGCTGGGAGAGACACAAGCCAACATATGGAATGAAGGAGAGGAGGAACGCATTCATACACATCTTTAATCATGATGCCTTTCCCCTTTGTGTTCAGGAGCTGCAGGCAAAGAAGTGCCTTCACCTTGGGCTGTAACTAGCCCATGTCTCATGCTCTCAGACACAGAGCACGAAATAAAACTAAATTGTGGAGTTCATTTTTTTCCCCCAACTGTGTTTCCCCATAAAGTCTTACTTTATGAGGGAGCTGCAGGTAGTCTCTGCTGTAAATGGAAACAGATCAGAACTGATGAATGTCAGTTGTTTAATAAGTAGCTTGCCCCAAAGCAGAGGTAAGAGGAAACCAAGTTCGAATGCTGGTCCTTTCATGGGGGAGACTCCATCGTCAGCAGAATGATGACAAGGGTTTGCTGGTAGTCAAAACACTAGCTTGTCTTTCTTCACCCCAGAGTAAGATAAGTCTAGGGGCCAAGCAGGTGACATAAAGGAGTAAAACCCAGGGGGTAAGAGGACAATGGGGTCAGGGGTTAGGGTTAGACAAATGCCTCCTTTACTGTCTCTACCCTTCTTCCAACTGCTGTGCCTAGTTGTTGGCAATAGAAATGTGTTTTCAGATCTTCTCATTTTTCAAAGATATGTGATAAATACTTATTTTAATGAAAAATCTTCCAATTTAGGTAACCCTAGTTGTGTAATTTTGTTTAGAAAAAATATAGCCTGTGGGTTGGGGGTACTGGTGGCTTGTTGGTTGAGCGTCTAACTCTTGATTTCTGCTCAGGTCTTGGTCTCAGGGTCCTGGGATTGAGTTGTGTTAGGCTCTGCACTGGGCATGGAGCCTGCTTGAGATTCTCTCTTTCTTTCTCTCTGCTCCTTCCCATCCCCCTTAATAAATAAATACATACATAAAAATCTCAAAAGAAAGAAAGATAGATTGCATGAGCCAAGAAACAAACTAAAATGTACCTGTGGACTGGGTCCAGCTGTGGGCGTCCAGACTGGGGCCCTCTCTTGCCCATGATCTTGTATTCAGTTGAAAAGAACTAGTTTATGATGTACATTAGTCCCAGGGCCCTGATCAAGGTTGTATATGATGAAGTTCTAGAACGTAGGTGAGGTTCGGTGGGCTGAGGTCCGGAGCCAATGACCAAGAAAGAATTCTTGAGACATCTTTGGTGCAGAATGGTGGTTTATTAAAGCACAGGAACAGGACCCGTGGGCAGGAAGAGCTGCTGCCCTGGGTTGTGAGGGATGGCAGGTTATGTACCCTGCGGTTGGGGGAAGGTGAAGGGAAGGGAGGTTTCAACAGAGTTTGCATATGCTAAAGAGGGCCTACAGGGTGCCAGGATATCCTAGGCCTACGGAGGCCTTGCCCTTGAGGCTTGATCAATGTTGTCTTTAGACCGGCCATTAACATTAAGATAGTTGGGAGACTTTTTGGTGGGGTGTCACAATCCTGCTATCAATCGTCTTTGTTAGTGAGATTTAGGACATTTGTAAGCCAAGTGAGACTCCTGTCTAGCAGGATCGTGAGCTCTGCAAGTTAACTATTTGCTTATTGTTCATGGCAGTCAGGGCTGCCTGAGGGATGCTACACATGACTGAGGGGGAGTGGATGGAGGGGGGGTACAAGGCGCCAGCTTTTGCTTTGTCCTCAGTCAGCCTCGTGCTCCCTCATCATATAGAACACATCCTAGTGTTTTTTAACTTTCACAGTAGGACCCACATGCATTCCTAGAAGGTGGCTGGTGGCAGGGTGTCAGGATAGCCTCATCTTTCATTCAATGAAAGCATCTTTCATTCCAAGCCTTCTCCTCCAGGTGCCACTGACGTTTTCCTTTGGGAAGGGCCGTGGCTATTGACCTCCCAGTCCCCTTCACAGTAAGTCTTTCCTGATGACCTGGCCCTGCCAAGTCAGCCAGCCATGGAGAAACAAAGATTACACACCGCCTTCCCTTGACTAAAGATGCCAGTAACCATCAAAATCAGATAAAAGCTTCATATAGCCAGGGGCACCAAGAGATTGCCTCCCTGGAATCTCTCTTGATCTGGTTTCGCTCTGTTGGAATGAAAAGTCTTCTTAACAGCTCCTCCTTTTCAGAGCAGCATTGCGCTAAGGCAGTTGAGGATAGCTAGTTTTGACCAAAATTCATGCCACAGCCTGCTGGGAAAGGTGATGCATTCATTCATAAGGGAAGGTCCAGGAAGGGGGGCAAGGGAAGGGCTTATTGGACCAACTGGCATTGTCATTCCAGATACATCCAATGGGATAGATCAGGAGCTGCTGTCAATCCCCGGAAAGGCATTCTTCCCTGGAAGGATTATTAGCAAGGAGGTACAGGTGTTTAGGGAACGCAAACAAGTCTTCCTCTCATTTCTCTTTGGATTGTGAACACCTATGAACAACCTATTCTCCTACTGTTGGAGCATAACTGAGTGCAGAGTTGGAAGATAGAAATTGGACTAGCTGATTATCTACCAATACATGCAACGATGTCTTCACTAATATTTGGTGGAAATATATAAACATACGAAGGATTTTTAAGTTTCTCCAAACTGACACTCAGAAGTAGATAATCAGTATTTTCCCTCTCGTTTTTCTCTCTTTCCACTGCTCCCCCCACCTCTCCTAAATATTTGTTAAAAATCCTCTATCATGCACAGTGTTGGGGCTAACTTCTAGGAGGGGGTTCCCTTACCATCAGGTTCATTTTGTGTTGACAGGAAGCTCACACACCATTGGGGAAGTTAGAAATGGCACTTGGGTGTCGTTAGATGTTCAGTGCTGCTGTTGCTGCTGCCATCATTGTCGTTTTTGTTCTTTGGGAGACAGGAAGTCATTGTTAGCTTGTAGAGGTCAGGACATTCATCAAGAAGGTATACAATTTGGATAGTTAGGAGGAGAGGTAGTTGGTAGAGAGTTGGGGCTGGGTTGAAGTGAACATGACGAGAGGACTATCTGGCTGTGGGCTTAGGAATGGTGTGGCCACTGTAGGAGGTCCTTACAATATACTGTGATACAGCAGGAAGACTGGTGGACACCTGAAATATTGGGCAAGTTCTTTCACTTTCCTGAGTACGTGTAAAATGAGGATAATCATGGCTATTTCCACTGAAGTATTATATATTATACAATATATTATAAATTATATATTTAATAATATATCTTATATTTAATTATATTATGATGTTATATATTACAAGTGTAATTAAGTAAAATAAATGTGATAATGTACAGAGTGTGAAACCTGTTTTTTTTTTTACACTCTTAATTTAATAGATGAAATCATGGTGGTCTTTGATGAGTTTGGGTATTTTTCTTCCAGCCTTTGGCAATGGAAGTGTGATTTCTAGGAAGTCCCCATTCTATATTAAACACTCATCACTTGCTCTCAGCCATTAGAATTAGGAGAGGGTAAAGAACTGTGTAGGACATTACATTTTACTTTAATAATTGGAAATTTCTAATAATTTGAGTATGACCAGCATTTCTAGAAAGAAAGAGTGGGCTAACAAAATTAACTAGTGTTTAAAAAGTGCACAGATACCATCATGGAGGTTTAGGAGGGTTATTCTTTACATTGTTTAGGAGAACAACTTTACCACTAATGCGAGGTTATACAGTCCTAAAGGAAATGCTTCCTTGCCTCACACTGAGATCTAATTATGAATCACACTTGGCTCTTCATTGAAGGGTGCATCTAGTGGACCTCTGCACTGCCAGACTTTGATGGTACAAGTCCTTTATGCACCAAAAAGTAATAATATATATATATCTTAAAACATGACGTGGTTCTGATTTGACTGACCATTGATCTCTGTAGCCTGGTTTTCCTATTACTTTCTTCATAAACCTGCAAACTTTCAAATTCAAACAAGTGCGTGTTGTTTGGGACTTCCTTGGGTGCCTCTGTCCTGAGGCACAGGACCGTGATCTTGTCACTCGACTCTCATATGAATTTCACAACCCTTGGGCACTTCTTGACTTTCTCCATCCTCTCCCTTACTGCAGCTCCTGGTGGAGCCCTTCCCCTACCTTGAACCTGGAGCCCCGTGTTCTCCACTGGCTATTCTCTAGTAGAGAATGCTGGAAACAGGAAATGACGTGGAAAACTCAAGTGAGCTTTGGTAATGTAAACCTGAGGCTCCTGCCTTTGTGTATCTAGTGATAAAATGTTCTCTGGCTCTTTTGCCTCCTTAGTGAGTATCAGAAAGGTCCTTCCTATCACAAAAGCCCTATTTCCTGGACAGGGTAGAACAGAGGTGGGCAGATGCCTCCTCTCCATGGGAGGTTAGAAGCACAGGTCAACTGAGATTAGTTTTTATGTCACAGGCTCTGTTTTTGTTTTGTAAAAGAATTTATTTATTTAGGAAGGGAGAGTGAGCGGGAGGGAGAAAATCTCCAGCAGACTTCCCACTGAGCAGGGCGCCCAGTGTGGGACTCAATCCCCTGAGCCTGAGATCATGACCTGAGCCGAAATCAAGAGTTGGTGCTCAACCAAATGAGCCACCAAGGTACCCCATGTGACAGACTTTTGTTTTCCCCTCTCCCTCCCTCTGTGAAATCCTATTTTCTTTGCCCTTGCTTCCGCCTGCTTTCCCAACTCTCTAACCCAACTAGTCATGTTGGTTTCCTGCCCTTGAAGATCGGCTGACTTCCTTTCCTACCAACTATTGCTGCATTGGAGACCCTCACCCTCTTCATTGATCTGTTTGATTTCTTTTTGATAATAGGCTCCACACTCCATCCTAGCCATTTCGCCAAGCCCTAAGCAGTCTTTTCTCTGGTCCCTGAAGCCAACCCCCCAAGCCCCGAAGCCCCAGAGTCCCTCTGACCAATTGGTTTTTGGCCCCATTAAGTGCTTCCTGCTTCTTGACACAAGGCTTTCTCACTTCATGAGAGTTTCTGATTAGTATTCTGAAACCGCTTTCTCTGATGGCATTAGTGGGAAACCAGACTGTCAATTTATTTATACCCAGCCTCGGGGCAGAACTACCCTGCTTGTGTAAAGCTATTGAGATGCAGAAAACAGTGTGTGTGTGTATATATATACATATCGACTAGAGGTGACGTTTAGAGTGGAAATCCATTGCCCCACGGGTTGGAAAAGTGACTAACAGTAGGATATAAAAATGCCAGGGAAAGACTGGGTGTTATTGCTAACTGCAGGTCACTTTTTCAAATTTGTGGTTAATAATTTTCTCCAGGAATGCTATATGCGCTATGTGGGTGATCACAGTGTCCTCCGTGTGGACTCATCCTTCCCGACCTTGTTCTGTCTGAACTTAAGGGGGCCTGGTCTCACATCATGGGCAAGGAAACATCTTTGTTAAGTCTCCTACTTCTGGGTTGGATAAAATGGGCCAGTGGCCTGGGGCATTCCACAAGGAAGAAGAGGGAGTAAGGGCTTCCAGCAGGCAAGGAGCTATGATGTTCTGGCAGAAAGCATCCTGGGCATAAGATCAGGGGTCCTGCTCAATGAGGGTTCAAAGGTAATCTTACTTTAACCTCCTTTCAACCTCCTCTTTAGGATTTATTTAGGATTAAACTATGTCTGTATATCTGTATCGGTCATCTATCCAACTGTAGCAGAGTAGGACAGACTATCCCAAGAGGGGCAACTTGGACATAAAGATTATTTTGAGTTAAAAATAATCAAAACCCAGCAGAGGAAGCTCTCTGTATCTGTCACAACTGCCTAAATTTGCACTGGAAAGGAGAGCCTGGAATAACAGAGAGTCCCCTTTACCTCCAGAATTTACCTGCGTAATAGGGGAACTTTGTTTTTCCAAATATCCCTTTTCAACTTCTTGCAAATGAGCTTTCTCACCTCAGTATTCTCAGACCCTGCCCCTCTTTTTAGCTCATATAATCTTCCTGTTGCCTCACCATCTTTGGAATTTCCTTGTCTATGTGGATTCCTCTTATTAAATTTGTCTCATGTCTATTTGTTTCTTAAATCCAGCTAAAAGGACCATAGGGAAGAGGAAGGTCTTCCTCTGGGACAAACACATCTATGCTTCTATCCATCTATGTATTTATGTGTCTATGTGCCTAGTTTGTAAATGTCTATGGTATATATGTCTAGAGTATATTTATTTATAAAGTGACAGGACCTGACCAGCATAATTATCTGGGCTCTGTTAGATTCCTTGTGTTCTCACAGTATCTGCATTTTTTGACCACAGCATTTTTTAAAAAAGATTTTATTTATTTATTTGGCAGACAGAGATCACAAGGAGGCAGAGAGGCAGGCAGAGAGAGAGGGGGAAGCAGGATCCCCGCTGAGCAGAGAGCCTGATGTGGAGCTCAATCCCAGGACTCTGAGACCATGGCTTGAGCTGAAGGCAGAGGCCCAACCCCCTGAGCCACCCAGGCGCCTCTGACCACAGCATTTTTAAAACTATAATAAAACAATTATTAAGTAACTGTTCTATACCAAGTTTCATGAGGGAGCAGGGTTGTGTCCTCAGCCTGAGAACAATGTAACAGTGTTTGTCACTTGGAAGGAATTTATTTTATTTTTTTTAAAAGAATGACTAGACAGTTTTGATGTTTGTTAGATCTGAGTATGAGGGTTTTCTGTTTTGTTTTGTTTCTGTGACTAATGGACACTGATAACCCTATTGGTCTCTCATGATTCTGGACTACATATGATTCTGTGTTACCCTAGATGTTTATACTACTAATAATTGTTTTCTCATTTGGTTTTTTTAAATAACTGCCTCACAAAATGAGAGCAGGAACCCCGTTTTAACTCTTGAGGCTTCCTAGACTTTAATTTCAGCCAGTGTTCCTCATTTGTAGACTGACTCTTAGCCTGGAACCATAGGTCTTGACCTTTCCCAGGATTGCTGATCCAAAGCTGATGCAAGGATCTAGATACAGAAACTCCATAGTCAGAATCCTAGGCTGGTGTGCATTTCTGATGCCTGTCCCAAGACCCCCACTAATAATCTAGGACTTACTTGGCTCGGCGTTTGTTTGTTTTTTAAGATTTATTTATTTATTTATTTATTTGAGAGAAAGAGAGAGCATGACTGGGCAGAGGGACAGAAGGAGAGGGAGAAGCGGACTCCCCGCTCAGTGTGGGGCCCAGCATGGGGCCAGATCCCAGGACCCTGAGATCGTGACTGAGCCAAAGGCAGAGGCTTACCCAAATAAGCTGCCCAGGCGTCCCTGGAGTTGGATTGTAAAAACATGGTCACAGAAGCGCTAAGGAGGGCAGCTGTCCTTGTGAGCAGGGTGAGGTGAGTCATGAGGGGTTAGAACTGGGAGGAGCATAGGGACGCCTGCGTGGCTCATTCGGTGAAGGGTCTGCCTTTGACTCAGGTCTTGATCCCAGGTCCTGGGATAGAGTCCTGCATTAGACTCCTTGCTCAGCAGGGACCCTACATCTTCCTCTGCTGCTCCCCCTGCTTGAGCTCTCCCCTTCTCTCTCTCTCTCTCTCAGTCACACACACACCCACACACAGACACAGACACACACACAGACACACACACAGAACTGGGAGAAGCATTGGAGTTGGCCTTTGGGCCTCACTTCCAACTATATCTTACAGGTGAAGTGTGGAGACATCATAGAAATACTCAAAACTGCACACAAAATTGCCCCCCCTCCATGAAATTTTTGATGAGGGAAGAATTATAATCCAGGTTGCTAGTGTAGGAGAATTTTTTTTTTTAAGATTTTATTTATTTATTTGACAGAGACCACAAATAGGCAGAGAGGCAGAGAGAGGGGGGAAGCAGGTTCCCTGCTGAGCAGAGAGCCCGATGCAGGGCTCAATCCCAGGATCCCGAGATCATGACCTGAGCGGAAGGCAGAGGCTTTAACCCACTGAGCCACCCAGGCGCCGCATGTAGGAGAATTTTAATCAAGACTTCCCCTAGTTTTGGAATTTGCAGCTAGTAGATTGCAGTAAAAGTAATGAAAACAAAACAAAACAAAAGTACAAAAACCAAAGAACAAACAAGCAAAAAACTCATTGGCAGATCCCTTCCCAGAACTTACTAAGAAGAGTCAGATTTAAGCCTACTTCCCCTGGCAGCACACCCCACTCCAAAATACAGGAAGGGAGACTGGTGGGGCAGCGTTGGGGGAATTGTCATCAACAGCCTCATGCAAGACCAGCTCACGCGAGACTGCTTCCTGTTTCCTCTGTCCTCAGAAGCCGAGTTAGCTAAGAGTTCCAGAGTAGTTGGTGGTAGAAATTGGAGGTGGCTACAAGAAAGAAAGATTGGCCTTTCCTTTCTGGCTGGCTGGATGCTTGCTGAGATGTAGGTCCTGTAGATCTAACGTACACGGAGGAAGCTGGGAGGCTAGAGCTGGACAGCCGTTGGATGCTGGGCAGGCAGAGGAGTTATACCACGATCGCCATCCTCCTTGACACCTCTGTCCAAAGAGAAGACAGATGTCTGATGCCTCTGTCTTGACCTCTAATACTTTGTTAGAAATTTCATATCTGGGTTCAGAGTTGCATGTTCTGTAGTTAGCATCATTTCCTAGAAGATTGCTATTGGTTTACTGCCTATTTTTTTTTTAAGATTTTATTTATTTGATAGCGATCACAAGTAGGCAGAGAGGCAGTCAGAGAGAGAGGAAGGGAAGCAGGCTCCCCGCTGAGCACAGAGGCCGATGTGGGGCTCAATCCCAGGACCCTGGGCTCGTGGCCTGAGCCAAAGGCAGAGGCTTTAACCCACTGAGCCACCCAGGTGCCCGTTTACTGCCTATTTTAAGCATTTTTTTCTTACTATTTTTGCAGTATTTAGCTGGGGAGGGGATACTTTAGGGTTACAGACTTTCCCAGAAAAGAGATCCTATGGCTATGTCTAAACTGACAATTAATGTCTCTATGATGTGGGATTGGACCCTAAGTAATCTGCCAGAGTCCTCACTCGCGTATGTGGAAACCTAGAAGAATAAACAAGTAATTGAATGAATGAATGAATGAATGAACCCTAACAGAAACACACTAGGGTGTTTGCATCAGTGAAGGACCTGATACTTAAACTGACCATGAAGGTCTACGTATTACTGTTGTACGACCTCATGATTCAGAGCCAGACAATT
Organism: Mustela erminea; assembly: GCF_009829155.1. Lineage (NCBI taxonomy): Eukaryota > Metazoa > Chordata > Mammalia > Carnivora > Mustelidae > Mustela > Mustela erminea. Next base: position 8,360,969 of record NC_045618.1, on the reverse strand, counting down.
TGGGGTTCACATCCCCAGTCTGGAAATTAGCACCTGGATGGTCCTTGACCAGATACGTAATTTCTCTGTGCTCTGGTCTTCTCAACAATGAAATGGAGATATTAACATCACCCTTTACAGGGTCGAGATGAGAACTGGAGATAATGCTTGGAAGATTCTCAGCAGAAGGCCTGATAGGAGATGTTCAATAGAAGCCTCCCTATTCAGCAAACACCGATCAATGTCTTATCAATGCAAGGTCCGAGTAAGGGGAAACAGACATAGACACATTCATAAAACAAAACCTGTTTCCTCAAGGAGGGCACAGTTTATCTGAGTGAAGAAAGAAAAAACAAATGACCCTACCTAGGGAACTTAGTTTGCAAACTAAGGGAATGATTAAAAAGTCTTCCTTTTTGGAGTGATGAAAATATGTTATTATTGTGTGTATGCTTAAAAATGTGACATTTACACATGGATTTGTCCACACAAATATCATAAAATAAAGGAAATCAACCCTTTATTATATGAAATAAAGGGGGTGAAAGGAGGATTAAAATAAGCTACATCTGCAGGTGCCTTCATGGGTCCCGGGCGCTTAGCACAAGGGTTTTCTCCATGGCTGGAGGCACGGTTGTTGGAGATGAACAGTTGTTCCATCACCCTGAACAGCATTAGAATCTTGCTTCCATTTGATCAGAGACTGTGGTCCTCCTTATGATCAGTGAGCCTATTTTTCATAAATAAGTTTGTATAAGAGACTGGGGAAATCAAAGCCCTCAACTCTTATATAGAAAATCCAGAATGTTAGAGTGGACTCAGAATGTAATCAGGTGTTAAAATTACCACTGAAGTTCCCAAACATATATGCTGCCCAATACTAAAGAGTTGTGTGTTGGAGGTGGTGGTGGGGGGGTTTCAAAAGAAATATGTGCCATCAAATGCCGTAATCTTTGGACCTGGTAGCCAAACCAAGAATGTAGAAAGAGGTCAGTGTAGAAAGAAGGTTGGTGAGGATAAGATTGTGTTATGGACTCCATCCCACCTCCCCTGCTCTGCCTTAAGCCTGGAGGAGCAGCTTCAGTGAGAACACGGAAAGAGCCCCAATATGTGACCCTGAAATCTGGGCGCCACTGTGGATTGGGGTTGAAGTCCCACCCAGGTAAATCTAGAGGATAAGCAATAGGTTGAATAAGTTCATCGATGGTGGGTCAGATGCAAGAGAGTTAGCAAAGGGCCACCTCAGGCCCCACCCACCTGAGCCATCTAAAGTGGTAGAGAACCACCAACCATCATTCAGGAGAGGGAACGCTCTGTAGGGACCGCACAGCAGGGTCTCAAGTGACCCTCTGGGACAGAGATCTATCTGCTTCGTCAGGACCTTCCAGAGAATAGCAGCTGTACATCTCTCCTCGGCCACCAGGTGGCCCCCGCGTCGGAGGGTAACTGCACCCACCCAATGAGACTGGACCTTTCCTTCTTACGTCCTCCCCTTGGGTCTAACCGGAGGCACCAAAATAGCAATAAAGGAGTTGGAAGGAAGCAGCCTTGACCAGGAGAACCCTTGCCTTTGAATAAGGATTAAATTACCTATCTACCTACTTCACAGGATGTTTCTAACTTGAACTTTTGTCACATGAGAGCTAGAAGTCGTGCTCTGCCTGCACGTTCATTCCAGAGCGGGAGGAAGACGATGTCCATGAAGCAATCTGGCAGGATGTAATGCCAAGCACCACACGGGTTTGGTGGCTGGGTCATGGTCACGTTGCTCCTGTACATGCAGAGTCCGTACTGGTTCGTTGAACTGCACAGAAAGCAAAAGGGGGTGTTTATGAAAACAAGGAAGGTGGGGTTTTTTAATTAAGGAAATTCCCTGCCTCCTTTATTACTTATCCGTCCTTCCCTGGTCCCCAACCTCAAGAAGGGCATAGAAAACCTGGAAATTTCCAGATTCCTGATACTTTTTCCAGAATGTACCTGTTCTCTGTCTCATTTCTTCCAGTCCCAAACCTCCAGCGAATGGCCAGGTGGTAGGAGCGCATTATAAGCTGTAACAGGACTCGGTGCGATTTTATTCATGGATATTGTTTTCAAGGGTTACTAAGAGGAGGCATCTGAGCATTGTCAGATTGGCAGAGGGGATGATTTGAAGCAGGGGGATCTTTGGTTTTGTTAAAATCAGACCTTGCTGACGTCCGGGTATCGGAAGGTCAAGGTGCTGAGCTCTGGGTCTGCAGGTGCACCTGGTATGTCTTCAGCCCCGTGCCCAGGGCCTCTCTCTCCCTGGGCAGCATCCGTGTCCCCTCTGGGGGACTTCAGCAGCCCGCTCCTGTCTTCTCCACCCTGCCACTGCACCTTGAACTTCTAAGTCTCTTCCCTTGATGGGACATCCCTGTTCTTTAGCCAACAACAGGATCCAACCTGAACACTCCCCCTTCCTGTAAGAAATGAGACAGCCAAAAGAGGCTGAAGCAGGAAGGGAGAAGACAGGACTGATCGGGAAGAGTTCCATTACAAAATAAAACATTCTCCCCTTTTGAAGTGAACACAGCCTGATAATATGTCTCCCGCTTGCTGGGTTTCCAGCTGTTTCCTCCTGAGCACTTGGGTATCAAAGCTGCACGGGCCGACCGTAGGACTGTTTGCTCTGTTGCCAGAGCGATTATAGCCTGACAGTGCTCAGCTCTGCTCCTGTGTTTATTACTATTATTATTACTTCTCTGCTCATGGATTCTGAAGGCCTCCCTACACGGAAGCAAACCCTGGGGAATCACAAAGCCACAGGTGCGCGCTTGGCAGTCGTGGTGCGACTGTTCCTGGATTGATAGGGGTTTAGCACGTTCCCTTTATCCGGGAAGCAGAGCCAGGGGTGTTTAGACCTACACGCACAGGAAAGAGAGGGTTCCCTGCAGAAAATGTCAGCCTGCCACTCTAGGCAGCGAGCAGGTAGAAGAAGAGTAGCCTTTTCATTTTCATCTGAATGTGTTGCTACACCAGGGGCCTCCTGCCTACATCTGGGCTGAGAGGCATAGTCAAGGCCACACGGTTTGGGGCCTAGACTTGCAGCTGGTGATTCTGTCAATGCTTTGCACATAGCAAAAATTATTTTATTTTATTTGATTTTATTTTATTTTAGAGAGAGCGAGAGCAAGAGTGAGAGCAAGAGAGAGAGAGAGAGAGAGAGAGCACCAGCAGTGGGGAAGGGCAGAGTGAGAGGCAGAAGCAGACTCCCCGCTGAGCAGGGAGCCTGACATAGGTCTCCATCCCAGGACCCTGGGATCATGACCTGAGCCAAAGGCAGACGCTTAACCGACTGAGCTACCCAGGCGTCTGCAAAAATAATTTTCTTAAATAAATTTATGAATCACATTGCTTCTTGCACGGTCACTGTACATATATTTTTAAATGCAACATGTATGCATACGGTCTCACACATCAACATCCCAAATCTATTTGCAATTTGGTAGGCGTGATTTGCTGAAAAACAGCAAAGTTTTAGAAAGATTCAGACATAATCTTTTCTCCCCTCCCGAATGTTAATTGTATTAATCAGTGCTGTCCGTAAAATTTTCTTCCTGGTTCCTTTAGTTCAAACACTTTAAAATTAACCATTATTTCTTAATTTACTTATCAACCCAATGTGGAAATTTTATGCAGCCATCTCATTGCTTTTAAGTCCTGAATGATGATTTTTCTCTGCATTTGGTCAGGCCTCATTTGCCGACTGAATATAAAGTTGTTATATTGCTTTTGGTCAGATACTATCTTTCGGATCGTAACGTTCGACTCCTAGCCACACATCAGTCTGCGCGCCCGAATGGATCTCAGCCCCTCTTTCTGTTCGTTTTTGTTTTCTTCCCTCTCTGTCCCTCTCCAAAGTATTCAGTCAAGGAAGCTTGAAGAGAAATAATCAAAGTATCAAAGGGGCAGTGTTAGTGACTAGAAATGCTCAGCACTTGAATGTCTGAAGGGGCTAGGCGGATAAAATGCAGAGGTTAGAAAGGCTTAAAATGGTTATGTGTTCAGTTGCTTGCTTCTTCCATCGCTATACCTGCTCTGTTAGACCACCTTGATAACATGCGCAGGAGCAGGAAAAATGGCCGAACAAAATATATCTGCGGGTCCGTAAGCTTCCAAGTCCAGCTAATGCCAGAGCTGTTACTCTTCCTCTCAACATCCAGAATGTTTTCCATTGTAGTGTATGTCCTGTATTGCCTAATAGATGGTAGGATCCATGAGGACTGGTATCTTCTTCTGTCTCTTTCCATGATCTCTAAATGCCCGCCCTGCACTCCAAAATCCCACCCTGTGCCGTATACACTGGGAGATACAGAGAGAGAGAAATGAAGGTGGTCCCCTGCAGGGGACAGACACAGAAGTGCCCTCTGAGCACTGGGGCCATGCTTTCTCCTTCCATAAAGCCTAGCACAAGGTCATGTATGTGCAGAGAGCTATAAGTGTCTAATGAATGAGTGAGCATAGAGTAGACTCTCATAATGTTTGCTGAAACTGAGCCTGCTCACCAACCTTCAGAAAACTCTCGAATTCTTCATGAAGCCGAGGATGCTCCTAGAAGACCCCACGTGTAAATGCCCATGTGATTGGAGAGCAGCTATCAGCTACTGATGGGTCCCTGTTGGTTGGTTAAACCTCGTTAGAAGCCTCACGGCTGCAACAGGCAAACAGTCCCCAGACAAGCTGGTCTAGGGTTTTGGGAAGTGGTGGTAGCAATGGCAATGTTGCTATGGTGTTATCGGGTGCAGGGCTCCCCACGAAGTCACTCTGGTCCTCTTGGACTGTCGTGTGGCTCCGTCTCACTCTTTGACCAACTTGCTTGATTTATCAAATGAAGCTTTCTTTTGGGGGTGATTTCTCTCTTTTCTGCTCAAGCTCGGTATTTTCTTTAATTCAGCTTTTCCTTTCCATAAAAATGTCATATGCTAGGAATATAATTCTATCTCACCCTGTTCAGTAACCTGATGCCCATTGGTAGATGAAAGCTCTAGCATCCCTGAATGTCAAGGTCCATACTTTGCCCCTCTGTGTCTTATCCTCATCATCTGACCAGGTTATATTGGAGGAAAACAGAGGTTTAAGTTGGAAGAAAGGTTGCTTGAAAACCAAGCAAAACTGAGGGCCTATTCACCCATGCATGCATGCATGTATTTATAGGTATATGTGTATATATTTTTAATCTGTAGCGATTCTGCTATGCCCTTGTATGTAAGTGCATGTGGGAAAAAGTGCTCGAAATGCACGTTGATAGGGCATCTACCCTGCACTTCTGCCCAGAGCAGGTGCATATTATACTCCATTTAATCTGCATGAAAACATTTAAGCGATAGTTTCTGTTTTCCCATTTTAAGGATGAAGACATTGGGCTTGGTGAGGTTGTGCAACTTGAATGTGGTCATTTGGCTAGGAAGTGGCAGAGCTGAGATTCCCATTCCAGACAGCTGACTACCAGAATATTCCCTTTGCAGGAGTCCAAGCAGAGGCCTTCTCGGGGACGATGTTTTGAAGTATTGCTGTACAAAGTGACTGGGCCATGAGCTGTTGATCCCTTTGTTGCTGCAAAGAGATTAGGAACTTGTACTAGAACGCAGAGGGACATGATCCCGGGGCTTCCTTCCTTGCAAGAGGAGCTGAACTAGAAACATGTTCTTTATAACGGGATTGACTCACATGTGGGCTGAGGTCCCCTGTTTGATCACAGATCAGTGTTTGTGAACAGGCCGACACCAATCTGGAGATCATGCATCGAGAGGTGCTGATCTGAATATCATCACGGAGCGCATACATTTTGCAAGCTGCTGGCCTTCCGGTGTGATCCGTGAGGACATGTGTGGTGGGCCACTTGCTGAGGACCCACCATACATACAGGAAAGCTGGGAGCTGAGGCTTCACCTTAATGTCATCCTACCTTTTTGTGAAGGTCCTTTGGTTTGTGTCTTGCCACCTCATCTGACAAGGAGGCTGGTTGCACTTGGATATGCTGGTGTAGGGCGTGGAGTCCTGGGTCAGGGTCAGGGATGGTATTCCAGTATGGCCATGCCGATTATCAGTGTATTAAAATGCTTGCACACCTTTGGGCTCCGAGGCACTGCCCATGCCCACCAAGCAAAGCCTCCCACTGCCCCCTCACTATCCTAGCCTCCCTCGCTCCTCTGCCATGCGCCTCAGGACCTGGTCGGGCTTCAGAAACTGAATTGGATTGAAACCTGGCAAAGCAGAACTCTGCTCTGTTGCTGTGACCAGCATCTACTCTCAGGAGTCTTGGCCCTTTGCAGATGAGTTTCATACAATATGTATAAGACTCATATGGGCCTAGGCAGGAGGACCTTCTCTCTTTTCTCTCCAGTCTGGGGCTCTAGAAGGGAAGCTTAAGAGTGGGTCTGAGAGAACCCATAGTGACCACAGCTAGAGAGATCGTTCCTGGTTATCACCTTACAAGATGGCCTAGGGCAGTTTCAGAAGCCAGGGACGGGGCTACAGGTCAAAGAGAAGGGGACTCTGAGGACGAGGGACAGTGGGTGGCAAATAATGGAAGAGGGGGATGACCTCCTTTTGTCCACGGCTGGGGCTGTGCATGCCCCTGGTGCCATATTGGGTGAGCCTTCTGGTAGGAAAGCGAATGGGGAATTTAATTTATTTTTTAAAAGATTTATTTATTTATTTATTTGACAGAAAGACATCACAAGTAGGCAGAGAGACAGGTAGAGAAAGGGAGGGGGCAGCAGGCTCCCTGCTGAGCAAAGAGCCTGATGTGGGGCTTGATCCCAGGACCCTGAGATCATGACCTGAGTCAAAGGCAGAGGTTTAACCCACTGAGCCACCCAGGCATCCTGGGAATGGGGAATTTTAAAAATGCAGGACTTACAGGGTCATATAACCTCTAAGAACACATGACCTCAAAACCACCAAAAGCTTTTTATAAACAAACATGTGAAGTTTAAACCCTGTGTATTGACATGGATGTTTAACTTGTGTCAGGAGAACATTTCCTGTAACCGTCTTTCCGGTGTGCTGAGCTACATAAACTTGTGTAAGCTGTGGCCCTTTTGTGCATCTGTAGAAGAGGGTTGGGCTCGCTTAGAATGCTCTCTCTGCTCAAATCCTAGGCTGCCTGGGTTTCAGGCTCTGTTTCTACTGACCCTCACATGCATGGTCCAGGAGGACATGGACAACAGTCCCCGAGGACTTCACTGTCCGCTGCATCATTCATGGCTTGCGCACGAATTCACCAATAAAAGGCGCAGGGAAGGTCCAGCACTGATATAAAGGACACATTGGAAGTCCAGCCCACACCCTCCGGCCTGCCGTTCCAGTGAATGTAGGGCCTTTTTGCAGTCACTACGGAAACAGTTGTCAGTAACGGGTCAGGAAGCTGGGGCTGGAAGAATGGACACAGAAGGGCTTCTTTGTGTGCAGAGGAGCCCGTCAGATGGCGGAGGCACCAACATGCCTGGAGAAGGGTTCTGAAGCTTTAGAGTCCAGTTGATGGGTTTGGGGAGCCGAGGAGCCCTCTACCAGCCCTCTGGCTCATCTCCCTGGCTGCCTGCAGGACTTCCCAGATCTTAGGGCCTGGATTGGCTCTAACTTCCCTGCTCTGTGCACGTCAAGGCAGAGGGTGTGCAAAGTTAATTTGTTCACAGACTCTCCAAACTTGGTTAAAACTCTAAAAGTCACTGCCTCTAGCTCATGCTGACCCTTTGGGAAGATTCTGAAAATGTTTCTAGATTTCTTACTGCAGGCTGTTTACCCCAAAAGGAAAACAGGCTCAGGCCAGTGACCTGGAGAAATGGAAAGACCCTAGAGGGTGCCTGGTAGCATGTGAAGGAAGAAGCGAGAAACTGACTACACCCAACCAGGGTTCCTCTGCCTTCTGTTATTATTAAATACTTAATTATTTTATTGAAATATTTAATTCCACTAACAATATAGAAGATTGAATTTTGAATTTAATTTTATTTTAAATTTTAAATCACACAGTATCTAAAATAAGGTATTAATTCAGATACATCACTATTTCCAGGCTCCCAAGCATTGTTTAAGGAAGTACGAATGGCAAAAGCAATGTCGTAGTTTTCGTGATTAAAAATAAAATAAGGGAAACGAAGAACACATGCACCCCCCACCATGTATTTCTAACTGCTGTGAACGTTTTAGCGCACATCAATCATTTTAACAATTTTAAATAAAATTGAGATCGTAACGGATGTGTCACACTCTAGTCAACCTACTGTACTTCGGTGCTATCCCGTGAGTCTGTCCCCATGGTGTTGGGGACAAAACACACCACAGTCTTAATATTCCATGTTGTGAATACATTCAAACTTGACTAGAAATATATTGCCACACATTTAGGATTTTTTTTTCTATTGTTCCTCTTAGGATTATTTTCTTTTTTTTTCTTTTTTTTTTTTTTTTCCATTATTTTTTTTTTTTTATTTCCAGCATAACAGTATTCATTATTTTTGCACCACACCCCGTGCTCCATGCAATCCGTGCCCTCTATAATACCCACCACCTGGTACCCCAACCTCCCACCCCCCGTCCCTTCAAAACCCTCAGATTGTTTTTCAGAATCCATAGTCTCTCATGGTTCACCTCCCCTTCCAATTTCCCCCAACTCCCTTCTCCACTCTAAGTCCCCATGTCCTCCATGCTATTTGTTATGCTCCACAAATAAGTGAAATCATATGATAATTGACTCTCTCTGCTTGACTTATTTCACTCAGCATAATCTCTTCCAGTCCCGTCCATGTTGCTACAAAAGTTGGGTATTCATCCTTTCTGATGGAGGCATAATACTCTATCCCCAGGGGTACAGGTCTGTGAATCACCAGGTTTACACACTTCACAGCACTCACCAAAGCACATACCCTCCCCAATGTCCATAATCCCACCCCCTTCTCCCAAACCCCCTCCCCCCAGCAACCCTCAGTTTGTTTTGTGAGATTAAAAGTCACTTATGGTTTGTCTCCCTCCCAATCCCATCTTGTTTCATTTATTCTTCTCCTACCCACTTAAGCCCCCATGTTGCATCACCACTTCCTCATATCAAGGAGATCATATGATAGTTGTCTTTCTCTGCTTGACTTATTTCGCTAAGCATGATACACTCTAGTTCCATCCATGTTGTCGCAAATGGCAAGATTTCATTTCTTTTGATGGCTGCATAGTATTCCATTGTGTATATATACCACATCTTCTTGATCCATTCATCTGTTGATGGACATCTAGGTTCTTTCCATAGTTTGGCTATTGTGGACATTGCTGCTATAAACATTCGGGTGCATGTGCCCCTTTGGATCACTACGTTTGTATCCTTAGGGTAAATACCCAATAGTGCAATTGCTGGGTCATAGGGCAGTTCTATTTTCAACATTTTGAGGAACCTCCATGCTGTTTTCCAGAGTGGCTGCACCAGCTTGCATTCCCACCAACAGTGTAGGAGGGTTCCCCTTTCTCCGCATCCTCGCCAGCATCTGTCATTTCCTGACTTGTTTATTTTAGCCATTCTGACTGGTGTGAGGTGATATCTCATTGTGGTTTTGATTTGTATTTCCCTGATGCCGAGTGATATGGAACACTTTTTCATGTGTCTGTTGGCCATCTGGATGTCTTCTTTGCAGAAATGTCTGTTCATGTCCTCTGCCCATTTCTTGATTGGATTATTTGTTCTTTGGGTGTTGAGTTTGCTAAGTTCTTTATAGATTCTGGACACTAGTCCTTTATCTGATATGTCATTTGCAAATATCTTCTCCCATTCTGTCAGTTGTCTTTTGATTTTGTTAACTGTTTCCTTTGCTGTGCAAAAGCTTTTGATCTTGATGAAATCCCAATAGTTCATTTTTGCCCTTGCTTCCCTTGCCTTTTGCGTTGTTCCTAGGAAGATGTTGCTGCGGTTGAGGTCAAAGAGGTTGCTGCCTGTGTTCTCCTCAAGGATTTTGATGGATTCCTTTCGCACATTGAGGTCCTTCATCCATTTTGAGTCTATTTTTGTGTGTGGTGTAAGGAAATGGTCCAATTTCATTTTTCTGCATGTGGCTGTCCAATTTTCCCAGCACCATTTATTGAAGAGGCTGTCACTTTGCCATTGGACATTCTTTCCTGCTTTGTCGAAGATTAGTTGACCATAGAGTTGAGGGTCTATTTCTGGGCTCTCTATTCTGTTCCATTGATCTATGTGTCTGTTTTTGTGCCAGTACCATGCTGTCTTGATGACGACAGCTTTGTAATAGAGCTTGAAGTCCGGAATTGTGATGCCACCAACGTTGGCTTTCTTTTTCAATATCCCTTTGGCTATTCGAGGTCTTTTCTGGTTCCATATAAATTTTAGCATTATTTGTTCCATTTCTTTGAAAAAGATGGATGGTACTTTGATAGGAATTGCATTAAATGTGTAGATTGCTTTAGGTAGCATAGACATTTTCACAATATTTATTCTTCCAATCCAGGAGCATGGAACATTTTTCCATTTCTTTGTGTCTTCCTCAATTTCTTTCATGAGTACTTTATAGTTTTCTGAGTATAGATTCTGTGTCTCTTTGGTTAGGTTTATTCCTAGGTATCTTATGGTTTTGGGTGCAATTGTCCTTAATTGCACCCAAATGGGATTGACTCCTTAATTTCTCTTTCTTCTGTCTTGCTGTTGGTGTAGAGAAATGCAACTGATTTCTGTGCATTGATTTTATATCCTGACACTTTACTGAATTCCTGTATAAGTTCTAGCAGTTTTGGAGTGGAGTCTTTTGGGTTTTCCACATATAGTATCATATCATCTGCGAAGAGTGATAATTTGACTTCTTCTTTGCCGATTTGGATGCCTTTAATTTCCTTTTGTTGTCTGATTGCTGAGGCTAGGACCTCTAGTACTATGTTGAATAGCAGTGGTGATAATGGACATCCCTGCCGTGTTCCTGACCTTAGCGGAAAAGCTTTCAGTTTTTCTCCATTGAGAATGATATTTGCGGTGGGTTTTTCATAGATGGCTTTGATGATATTGAGGTATGTGCCCTCTATCCCTACACTTTGAAGAGTTTTGATCAGGAATGGATGCTGTACTTTGTCAAATGCTTTTTCAGCATCTATTGAGAGTATCATATGGTTCTTGTTCTTTCTTTTATTGATGTGTTGTATCACATTGACTGATTTGCGGATGTTGAACCAACCTTGCAGCCCTGGAATAAATCCCACTTGGTCGTGGTGAATAATCTTTTTAATGTACTGTTGAATCCTATTGGCTAGTATTTTGTTGAGTATTTTCGCATCTGTGTTCATCAAAGATATCGGTCTATAGCTCTCTTTTTTGGTGGGATCCTTGTCTGGTTTTAGGATCAAGGTGATGCTGGCCTCATAAAATGAGTTTGGAAGTTTTCCTTCCATTTCTATTTTTTGGAACAGTTTCAGGAGAATAGGAATTAGTTCTTCTTTAAATGTTTGGTAGAATTCCCCCGGGAAGCCGTCTGGCCCTGGGCTTTTGTTTGTTTGGAGATTTTTAATGACTGTTTCAATCTCCTTACTGGTTATGGGTCTGTTCAGGCTTTCTATTTCTTCCTGGTTCAGTTGTGGTAGTTTATATGTTTCTAGGAATGCATCCATTTCTTCCAGATTGTCAAATTTATTGGCGTAGAGTTGCTCATAGTATGTTCTTATAATAGTTTGTATTTCTTTGGTGTTAGTTGTGATCTCTCCTCTTTCATTCATGATTTTATTTATTTGGGTCCTTTCTCTTTTCTTTTTGATAAGTCGGGCCAGGGGTTTATCAATTTTATTAATTCTTTCAAAGAACCAGCTCCTAGTTTCGTTGATTTGTTCTATTGTTTTTTTGGTTTCTATTTCATTGATTTCTGCTCTGATCTTTATGATTTCTCTTCTCCTGCTGGGCTTAGGGTTTCTTTCTTGTTCTTTCTCCAGCTCCTTTAGGTGTAGGGTTAGGTTGTGTACCTGAGACCTTTCTTGTTTCTTGAGAAAGGCTTGTACCGCTATATATTTTCCTCTCAGGACTGCCTTTGTTGTGTCCCACAGATTTTGAACCGTTGTATTTTCATTATCATTTGTTTCCATGATTTTTTTCAATTCTTCTTTAATTTCCCGGTTGACCCATTCATTCTTTAGAAGGATGCTGTTTAGTCTCCATGTATTTGGGTTCTTTCCAAACTTCCTTTTGTGGTTGAGTTCTAGCTTTAGAGCATTGTGGTCTGAAAATATGCAGGGAATGATCCCAATCTTTTGATACCGGTTGAGTCCTGATTTAGGACCGAGGATGTGATCTATTCTGGAGAATGTTCCATGTGCACTAGAGAAGAATGTGTATTCTGTTGCTTTGGGATGAAATATTCTGAATATATCTGTGATGTCCATCTGGTCCAGTGTGTCGTTTAAGGCCTTTATTTCCTTGCTGATCTTTTGCTTGGATGATCTGTCCATTTCAGTGAGGGGAGTGTTAAAGTCCCCTACTATTATTGTATTATTGTTGATGTGTTTCTTTGATTTTGTTATTAATTGGTTTATATAGTTGGCTGCTCCCACGTTGGGGGCATAGATATTTAAAATTGTTAAATCTTCTTGTTGGACAGACCCTTTGAGTATGATATAGTGTCCTTCCTCATCTCTTATTATAGTCTTTGGCTTAAAATCTAATTGATCTGATATAAGGATTGCCACTCCTGCTTTCTTCTGATGTCCATTAGCATGGTAAATTCTTTTCCACCCCCTCACTTTAAATCTGGAGGTGTCTTCGGGCTTAAAATGAGTTTCTTGGAGGCAACATATAGATGGGTTTTGTTTTTTTATCCATTCTGATACCCTGTGTCTTTTGACAGGGGCATTTAGCCCATTAACATTCAGGGTAACTATTGAGAGATATGAATTTAGTGCCATTGTATTGCCTGTAAGGTGACTGTTACTGTATATGGTCTCTGTTCCTTTCTGATCTACCACTTGTAGGCTCTCTCTTTGCTTAGAGGACCCCTTTCAATATTTCCTGTAGAGCTGGTTTGGTATTTGCAAATTCTTTCAGTTTTTGTTTGTCCTGGAAGCTTTTAATCTCTCCTTCTATTTTCAATGATAGCCTAGCTGGATATAGTATTCTTGGCTGCATGTTTTTCTCGTTTAGTGCTCTGAAAATATCATGCCAGCTCTTTCTGGCCTGCCAGGTCTCTGTGGATAAGTCAGCTGCCAATCTAATATTTTTACCATTGTATGTTACAGACTTCTTTTCCCGGGCTGCTTTCAGGATTTTCTCTTTGTCACTGAGACTTATAAATTTTACTATTAGGTGACGGGGTGTGGGCCTATTCCTATTGATTTTGAGGGGCGTTCTCTGAACCTCCTGAATTTTGATGCTCGTTCCCTTTGCCATATTGGGGAAATTCTCCCCAATAATTCTCTCCAGTATACCTTCTGCTCCCCTCTCTCTTTCTTCTTCTTCTGGAATCCCAATTATTCTAATGTTGTTTCGTCTTATGGTGTCACTTATCTCTCGAATTCTCCCCTCGTGGTCCAGTAGCTGTTTGTCCCTCTTTTGCTCAGCTTCTTTATTCTCTGTCATTTGGTCTTCTATATCACTAATTCTTTCTTCTGCCTCATTTATCCTAGCAGTGAGAGCCTCCATTTTTGATTGCACGTCATTAATAGCTTTTTTGATTTCAACTTGTTTAGATTTTAGTTCTTTTATTTCTCCAGAAAGGGCTTTTATATCTCTCGAGAGGGTTTCTCTAATATCTTCCATGCCTTTTTCGAGCCCGGCTAGAACCTTGAGAATTGTCATTCTGAACTCTAGATCTGACATATTACCAATGTCTGTATTGATTAGGTCCCTAGCCTTCGGTACTGCCTCTTGTTCTTTTTTTTGTGTTGAATTTTTCCGTCTTGTCATTTTGTCCAGATAAGAGTATATGAAGGGGCAAGTAAAATACTAAAAGGGTGGCAACAACCCCAGGAAAAAATGCTCTAACCAAATTAGAAGAGATCCAAAATCGTGAGGGGGGAGAAAGGGGATAAAAAGAGGTTCAAAAAGGAAGAAAGAAAAAAAAAGAAAAAAGAAAAAAAAGAAAAAAGAAAAAAGAAAAGAAAAGAATTAAAAAAAAAAAAAAGGAAAACACCTAAGAAAAATGTAAAAAAAAAGAAAAAATATATATATTAGATAAACTAGTAAAAAATCGTTAAAAAAGAAAAAGGTAACAGTTAAAAAAAAAAAATTTTACCCGAAGGCGAGAAAAAAAAAAAACAAAAAATGAAAAAGAAAAAAATTAAATTAACTGCAAGACTAAAAAAAAATCACAGGGAAAAAGCCAAGAGTTCCGTGCTTGGCTTTCTCCTCCTCTGGAATTCTGCTGCTCTCCTTGGTATTGAAACCGCACTCCTTGGTAGGTGAACTTGGTCTCGGCTGGATTTCTTGTTGATCTTCTGGGGGAGGGGCCTGTTGTAGTGATTCTCAAGTGTCTTTGCCCCAGGCGGAATTGCACCGCCCTTACCCGGGGCGGGGTGAGTAATCCGCTCGGGTTTGCTTTCAGGAGCTTTTGTTCCCTGAGCGCTTTCCGTAGAGTTCCGGAGGACGGGAATACAAATGGCGGCCTCCTGGTCTCCGGCCCGGAGGAGCCGAGAGCCCAGGGCCGCACTCCTCAGTGCGCCCTCAGAGAACAGCGCCAGTTACTCCCGTCTGCCTGACCTCCGGCCGCGCTCCGAGCTCACCGAGCCTGCGACCAGTTCAAGGTAACACCGAGCTGTGAGCTTACTGTCGGCTCTGTCTCTGTAGCCGGCTTTCCCGTTCCAATACCCGCAAGGTCTGCGACACTCAGACACCCCTGCACCTTCTGTGACCCTGCGGGACCTGAGGCCACGCTGAACCCGCGTGGGCTTCGCCCCGGTTTAGCCTCTGGAGCGATGTCCCTCAGCGGAACAGACTTTAAAAAGTCCTGATTTTGTGCGCCGTTGCTCCGCCGCTTGCCAGGAGCCGGCCCCTCCCCCCGGGGTCTATCTTCCCGTTGCTTTGGATTCACTTCTCCGCCGGTCCTACCTTTCAGAAAGTGGTTGTTTTTCTGTTTCCAGAATTGCTGTTCTTCTTCTCTTCGATCTGCCGATGGATTTTCAGGTGTTTGCAATCTTTAGATAAGCTATGTAGCTGATCTCCGGCTAGCTGAAGCAGTCTCAGCCTGCTACTTCTCCGCCATCTTGACTCCTCCTTAGGATTATTTTCTTAAGATAAATTTCTGGAATTTGAATTGTGAGCTCCAAGAGGTAAACATTCTTAAGGCTTTTGAAATAGATTTCCAAATTACCCTATGGAAATAGCATAGATATGACCTTCCATCAGCAACAGGTTATGATAATGTCCGTTTATAGCCCTTTACCAGCAGAGCGTGATGATTTGGGGAGTGAGAGGTAAACGTGAATCGAAAAGCAAATTATGGCATTTCATTGCTCTATTAATTTGCTTTTTATATCATGTTATTTTTTGTCCTTTATTGCAATTACATCTGTTGTTTTTTTTAAAGCATGGTTTCTGATATTTCAGGCTAATGAGATACATTTAAATTTTATTTATTCAATCATTACTATTTTCCTTTATGGTTTCTTCTTTGAGGATGTGCATAGGAAGACCTTCTCCTGGTCTGGAGATGATAGAACATTGGAATATATGTTTTATTCCTCCGCTAATCATTCAAGTTTTTTTTTTTTTAACATTTAATCCTTTCATCAAAATGGAATAATTTTGTGTTTGGGTTAAGATATTCCCCCAGAGTATTAACCAGTGATTTTTATTTGAGCCCCATTACAATCCATTTGCTGGTGACTTGGAAGGCACCTTTCCTGTATGCAAACCTGTACACATTCCACAGGCTTCGGCATTTTTCTTATTCTTCTCTTTATTTGCCATGTCTTGCCATGTCTTGTGTTAATGCCACAGCATTGAATTATTGTAAGTGCGTAAGATCTTCCCATTGTTACTTTTTTTCCACTCCTCATTCCAAAATTATTCTTGGAGACTTTTGCTGTTTATTCTTCTAAAATGGAATTAATTTGCCAAGTTTGAAAATCCCCATTGATGTTTTACTGATATGAGGAGAATTGATACGGCATGGTATTGCTTTCCCAGAATTCAGCATATTGCTTTATTCTTTTCAATTTTCCTTGTTATCTCTTGGTGAGGTCCTGGGATTTATCATATAGCCCTTGGGGTATTTATTATTAATTCTATTCCTAGATATTTTATAGTTGTGTTCCTATTGTGAATGGGGTTTTTATTATACTTAATAATTTATTTTGCTGTTTTATAGAAAGAAAATTGATTTCTGGATGTTTAATTTGTAACCTGTCTACTTACTCGATTCTTGCCTTATATCTAATAGATTTTCTGTTTCAGTTGATTCCTTTGGTTTGTTTTAGTACATAATCAGTCTTCAAATAATGATAATGTGATTCCTTCCTTTCTAATATGTATGACTCATTTTTTCTTATCTTATTGAATTGTTTGGAATCTGTCAAAAATGATAAATAACAGTAGTGAGAGCAGGTCATAGTTTTGGTCATAGTTTTAATAAGGACTGTTCATGTCAAGTCTGGCTTGGAATATTGGTTTATCTAAGTATTTGCTATTATTAATGGTAATAATAAATACTTATATTACCTGCAAGGGACCAAGTGCCAATGTAAATTTGTATATATAAAACTCATTGAATTACCTCCATACCTCCATGAGATAGTAGTATTTTCCCCATTACACAGATGGGAAAAATGAGACACTAATAGGTCAAATGACTGCCCCAAGACCATATAGTTAGCACGTGGCGGCACTGGAATTGGGATGCCAGCAACCTGGGCCTCAGGGCCTGTGTTGACACCCACCCCGCCATGCTGCCCCTTCAGGTCTAGAAAGATCTCAGATACTAAGTCTTGTATTGGAAATGGTTGCATCCATCCAGAAGTTCTTGTTTTTCACTCTTCCGGCTTTTGATTTATTTATGTACTAATATTTATGTTAGTAGATTTCCTAGTGATATCATGCCCCTGCCTTACTTAGAAAAATACTCTCTAGATCACGCTGCATAATCATTTTTATATATTCCTATTTCTGAACACAAACAACATTTTCTTTAATTGGGTTATGTCTGTATGTGGATATATGTATTATCTGTAGGTTTACATAGGCATATATAGATATAATTGACAGATAGCATTATATTAGTTTCGGGTGTATGACACAGTGATTCAACATATGTCTATATTGTAAAATGAACACAATAAATCTTGGTAGCGTTGTAACATAGTTACAACATTTTTTTTTTTCTTGGGAGGGAAACTCTTTAAGATCAACTCTCTTAGTAACTTTCAAATAAACAATACAGTGTATTAATTATGGTTACCAAGCTGTGCATTAAATTACATGACTGACTTATTTCATAACTAGAAGCTTGTACCTTTTTCGTACCCCCTACCCTTCTATCTCTAACAACCATCAACCTGTTCTCCTAATCTATGAGTTCATCTTTTTTTCATTTTGTAGATTCCACAAATAAGTGAGAAAATACGGTACTTATTTCTCTATGCCTGACTTATTCCTCTTATAATGATGCCCTTTAGGTCCATCCATGTGCTAACAGATGGCAGGATTTCCTTCCTTTTTATAGCTGAGTAATATTCCACAACACACACACACACACACACACACACACACACACACACACGCATCTTTATTATCCATTCATCCACTGATGGACACTTAGGTTGTTTCCATGTGTTGGATGTTGTAAATGTAAATGTAAATGTAAATATTTTAAGAGACATTTTGACACTTTACATTTTTTAAATTTTTAAAAATTTTATTTAATTTTATTTATTTTCAGTGTTCCAAATTTGTTGTTTATGCGCCACACCCAGTGCTCCATGCAATATGGTGTACATTTAATGCCTTCTCTTCTTTGGGTTTCTCTCCTTGAGGCCATCACACATAAACAACATTTTTGAGGCACAACTTTTCCTCCCAATTCTGTACATTTGCTTCATTGTCTTTGATATTTATGAGTGTGACTAAATTTCAGGGTTTTTTTTTTAAGATTTTATTTATTTATTTATTTGACAGAGGGAGAGAGATCACAAGCAGGCAGAGAGGCAGGCAGAGAGAGAGAGAGGGAAGCAGGCTCCCCACTGAGCAGAGAGCCCGATGCGGGGCTCACTCCCAGGACCCCAAGATCATGACCTGAGCCGAAGGCAGAGGCTTAACCCACTGAGCCACCCAGGCGCCCCAATTTTAGGTTCTTTAATTTTGATTATTTATAGAGTCCCCAATGCTTTTCGTTTCTTTTTATTAATTATGTCTCATATATTTGGTGAACCTGTCTGATCTGCAGACTGATTTTTTTTAAAGATTGTATTTATTTATTAAAGAGAGAGAGAGAGAGAGCATGAGCAGTGGGGAGGTGCAGAGGGAGAAGAAGGCTCCCCACTGATCAGGGAGCCTGATGTGGGACTCAATCCCAAGACCTGGAGGTCGTGACCTGTGCCAAAGGCAGATGCTTGACTGACTGAGCCACCTATGTACTCCATTATTTTAAAATACAAAATAGTTCTTCCCTCCTTTTCCTCATCCCCTTTCCCCTCTTTTTTCTTTTTCTTGGCCTCTGTGTTGATTACCCAACTTGTCTGAATCTGAAATTGGAAAGGGAATTAGATCACTTTTCCTTAAGGTGCTTTAAAATTCTTATTCTCATATATATATATATATATATATATATATATATATGAATAATACACATACACATATACATATATATGTGTATATATATTTCACACACATACATATATATGTACATATATGCCATTCATATATATGTAATATATGTATATATGTGTCATTATTTTAACCTATTTTTTTCTTGAGATATTGGGAAATTTCTTGAGGCTGTCTGCTACGTAATGGATTTTATTTTCTGTATTGAACAGTCTGTTAACTCTTTCCATTTGTTCTTTAATTTAAAAATTATATTTTCCATCTCAACATATCGTTACTTCTGAGCTCCTGTCACATCTTTAACTGTACTTTACCAATGCAATCTACTCTTGATCCTTTATGAGATTATAAACAAGAAATGTCTTTGATTTTTCTCATTTCTGGTGGTGAATCTTTTTCATAAAAAAGACATTTGTTCAGTGTTTCAGAGTGTCATTCTCTTAACTGCAGTATTTGTGCATAGGTGTAACATTTTCCCCTCTGTGTGTGCTTTAGAGGGTATCCAATTTTACCAAAAGAGACAGGCTTTGCCAAAAGGTGTTGTAGATCTTTGGATCTATAAGATTATTGAATCTATAGGATACTCATTCCTCTCCACTTACAACTTGGGTTTAGGGATGGAAACAGAGGCCCGTGTGAACTTTGAGAACCAAGGGAAGAGCACCACATAAAGGCAGGGCCTCCAAAGATGAGGACATCTTGCTGAATCAGTGGCATCACAGTGTGTGAAGGGAGGACGTGAGGATGCTTGACTGTCTTGGCCATGGATTTGGGTATAGCAGACAGAAAAGGAAAAGTCCTCATTCATAATTTCTAAACACAAATCCTCTTTTAAGCAGGTTAGGGGTCAAAGCTTAAGTGTATGCTGTGGCCCTAAAGGCTTTAAGCTGAGGCTTTAGCCAGTAGTGGTCCCCGATGGGTCGTCCCTAAGTACCTCATAGAAGAAAACACAAACTCTAGAGCAAAGAGCCTTGAGACCTATCCACAGAGACTTTCTTCAAATTCAAAAAATGTGAATTTAGACTCTCAAAATATCATAAAGTATTTGAGCAGGCAGACCTACAGTATTGACATTAAACAGGAAGTCAGACAAATGATGGATGCCCACAAAGACCATATATACAGGACTAATCGGGAAGGGGAATATAAAATAACCATGTTTATAGTGTTCCAGAGACAGTTTTTGAGATGAATGAATCAAAGAGCAGATTCAGTGAAGCTGGAGAGCAAATTGTTAAAACGGAACATTGATATGAAAAGATATTATTGTATTGATAGAGAAATTTAAAAAATATAAAAGTAAAGTTAAGAGATATGGACAACAGAGTAAAAATAAATAAGTTTAATAGGAGTGTTATGCTTGTCTTTGCTTTCTTTCCGGGGAACGGGGGAGAGGCAACACCCAGAGAGATAGTGGCTTACAGTTTTCTGAAACTGATAAGAGACACCAGTCTGTAGTGTCAGTAAATTACACGTAAAAGAAATAAAAGTAAATCTAAATGTAATTCAGGAGTGTACTGCGGAAGGGAAGTCTCCTCCTTTATTAGCATGCTAAACTTTTTTAAAAAGTTTCTGGTATGTGGATCTTCTCTTGATAACATCTCTCCTCCAAATTTCTCTGTTTTATCAGCAAATCACACCAAAAATGTCTAAAGGGTATATGTGGTATTGGTGGTCACCTCCATCTTCATTGTGAGATGGTCACCAGAAATCACGTCATTATGTGTTTTGTACTTTGCTTTTTTCAAACCCACCTGTGGTTAAATCAGAAGTGTTTTCCATATTGTTAAATGGCTGTTATAATTATCGCTTTAATGGCTTTATTATAACTCATCAAATTTATTCCATTATAATTTCCTTAGCCATTTCTTCCTTACTAGATATTTAGTGTTTTATTTCCTTCAAATTTTGAGTATTATATATAACTTTGACACAGTATATATATTTTATGCATATAGCTTCACTTTTATTTGGTATCAGTCCCTCAGGAAAAATTTACAGAAGAGACATTACCATGTCAGATGTCATTGCATTTTGATATGTGCCAGCTTTTATCATAAGAGTCCGCACTATGTATCATAAATTTGAATATATTTCTACCCATTTGCTGGGTGTAAGAGGCATTTTTATTTAAATAATAAAATAAAATATTTTTTCCATGCTTGGTTATTAATTGCTTTCCTCCTTTTGTTCACCAATTATCAATATATGTACTTTTTAAACATGTTTGTGGACCCTGTGTTTATCTTACCAATATGTAATTTTCTTAATTAACACAAATATTCCTCCCATATCTATGGTACTTAATTGTGTGATGGTGAGGGTAGTAGCCAATTATGGAGACAAATATACATGTGAATCAACTGTCTGGCTCTACTAACACTCATTTCTAACACTGTTCTCTCTTTCCTTTCCCTTTTAAAGTAGTTGAACAAGCAAAAAATATTCAGCTCCCAGACCATTATAAAGCTGGAGTTGGCTCTATTACACAGGTCTGGCCAATAAAATATAAGCAAGTGTGTGCTGGTACCTCCATTCTCCATTTTCTCTTTCTCTTTCCTTGAATGATGTGCTGGCTGGAGCTACAGCAGCCTCCTTGCAATCATGAGAAAACCTGGAGAATGACAGATACGGTAGTCCTGATTTTCTTAGGGCACTGATGTTTAATGCCATAAACTTTCTACCTGAAAACTTATCATGGAAAATAAAACTCTATTCATGTTAAAGTCACTATAGTCAGTCTTCCTGTTACTGGCGATGGAGAAAAAAATTGTAATTAACACATATTGGCTGAGAGGAGAGGAGAGTTGGAGCTCTATTTTGACAGACAGAGACCACAAGTAGGCAGAGAGGCAGTCAGAGAGACGGGGGAAGCAGGCTCCCTGCTGAGCAGAGAGCCCGATGCGGGACTCGATCCCAGGACCCTGAGATCATGACTGGAGCCAAAGGCAGAGGCTTTACTCCACTGAGCCACCCAGGTGCCCCGAGTCTCTATTTTAATAAGACTCACTTTTAAAGTAGCCCAAAGCCAGTTTCATTTATGAACTTGTGACTGTAGACCCATGATAACTGATGCAGGCAGATCTCAGGCTTTCTAAATTTTGTCTACCTGTTTTCTGGATCATATCCAGAGATGTGAATGCATCCCCTGAAGCAAAAATGAAGTATTTCTCTCTTCGTGACATTTGGCAGTGGCGGAACATAATTAAAGGCATTCATATACTTGCTACCCCAAAAAGCGAAGTTCCACTTGACAAATAGGGTGTGTATCCAAGAGACGGTACGTTCATGCTGCTCCATAGCCGTCCACATAAAGCCATTGCTTATCCATTTCTCATATTTTGAAGATAAGCTATATAATAGACTATTGGATCCATGCCAGGGATCATGCTCGGTCCTTGCCTTTGAGGATTTCATTTCTAGATTGTGTATGGCGGTAAGAAGGGACTATCCATATCAATAAATATTTTGGATACCGGCTGAGAGTAAAAAGAGTGTATTAAAGAAAGATTCATAATGGAGATCAAAATGGAATAGGTGATTTACTCAAGACCACGAAGCCAGTAAGTGGTACAAGTTCCTTTAATCCAGGTCTTCTCAACAAGTCTTTTTTAGAATACCAACAATTGCTTGAAATAAATGGACTGATATTTGGGATATGGAAATATTTTTTGTTATAAAATTGCTATCGTTTTGGCTGTTTTTTATAGAAGCTGACTTATACCATGGTGTTGCCCCTGACCTCTCAAGATGGCTCATGCAGTGAGATTTGTTTCCACCAAGGATTTGTCCTCCTTTTGACCTGTAGGTGCTCTGCTAGATGCTGGGGTTACACATATGTATCCGGCAACCTGCCTGCCTTGAGGGGCCGGATTTAGTTCATATGCTCCTTGTTTACTCTTTCTTGCCACCAGCAAGGTGGCTGATTGAGGAGGAGGGCATGGCCTTCGCTTTGTAACTCCCCACGCAGCTGGCCATTCTAGAAGGAAGAAGAACAGCCAGGAAAACAAGGTGTAAGAACAAGGTTGGAACTTTAGCAAATGGAAAGAGACTGAGATGTTTCTCTCTTTAAACAGTGATCTTTTCTACCGACTGAAGAAAAATTACTTGTTAAACATCTGTCTTCCCCTCCCATTTCTGTTGTTTACAGAGGAACAGACTTCCCTTTACTCTGAAGCAGTGTCTCCTTTCTTTAGGAAAACAGGTGTCCAAACATGCAGCAAATAAAATTTTCAAACAACTTTGAAATAAGCTGAAATAGACCTACTTTCCTTTATCCTTTTACCAAGAAATTCTTTTGTGAGGCTGATAAATTCCCAGTTTGCAATTTTGTTTTCCGTTGTGATGCTTATAACCAATCTTTTTGGATTTTTACTATTACATCTCTGTGTCCTGTATCACTGCTATTTGGATATGAAAATCTCTTTAAAAAATAATATTCAACTATTAATACTTTTTCATTGAAATGAAATATATTTATAGAGATAGAGAACTCAGGACCACGTTGAATTCTGTCATATTAGATATATTTGCTAGGCATAAGGAAGGAGAAATTGAGCTGATACTGACCAGCATTTTGTAGACCCTGGATTATCACTACATGCCCAAACGTGTGGAGGGAAGAATTTTGATCTCATTTTTCAGATGAGAAAATTGGAGCTAATAGTGTTCATTAAGTCCAAGATCACACAATCAGAAAATGGTGAAGTCAAGATTCAAACCCAATTCCTATCTAATTTCAAAAACCATGCAGTTTGTACTTCATTATGTAATGGATAACACTTTGTTGAAGAGTCAACTCATGATTCACTTACTAGTCCCTATCACTGTGCATTCATGGATAAACTATCAGCTGCATGGGTCTAACTCTCCTTTCCCTGTGTAATGGATGAAATAGCAACACCTACCTCATATAACTTTAATAAGTATTCATTGAATTAAATCCATGTGAATGGGCTCAGAACAGCATGTGGCACCTAGTAAATGCTCAATAAAATTGTTTATTATTGTATGTTGCTTCATGGGTAATAGCACAGAGTAAATATCATGGCTTTTCTCTCACGTACTATCACATTACAGATGAAATAAATGCTGGTGGCGTTGTCTTTAAGTTTTGGTATTTATATATAAAGGATCTCCCTCATTCTTGTTCACTGGTTGACAGAAAGGAAAGGGCATCTCTTAATACAGTCGTTTACAATCTTTTGTTTCAACAGTGGAACCCTTTTTAAAAATACAGATGGAAGCACTGTTGTTTTGATTAAAGAGGGGGAAGTGACTTCTGGAACCCCACATACCTCTCTGCCCTTCAGGACCCCTGCCAGCGCATTACTGTCCTTGCTGGGTGGGGGGTGGTTCCTTCTGGGAAACCCTGGATGACACATAACGTAGACTGAGAACTACCAATCCAGAAAACACCCAATAAAGCCCATTAGATAGCGGCTGATGAATGCTATTAATTCTCAATTTCTGTGATAGTCATGTGTCCAGGAGTTCTCTCTCTCTATTCCAAATTGTCTTCACTCCATTCCCATGATATAGTCTCTTCTGATGGTTTTATATACCTGGCAGGGTCTCCAGTTTGGCACCAGTGAGCTGGAGGAGATGGGAGCCATGTTCTGCTTGAGTTTACTCATCTTGGAACTCAAGTCCGTACGCTGCAGCCGTCAGCTCCTGACCCGGGCCGCGACTCTCCTGAATGCGGTTGAAGAAGCCCTGGACCACCACCTCCAACGGTAAGTTGCTCACAGTGGTGGGAGGGAGATTTGGACCTCGGTGTTCCGATCGGAGCCCATCTTGGAGGTGAAAGCCAAGTGGTCCTACAGGTCTTTGACGAGGAGACCATACGGAGAAGCCGCCAACTGAAGGTAAGGACAATGGTGGTTTAATGGAGCCAGACCCGGGGCATCCTCACTTCTTGCTGAACACAGAGCGAATGGTGCCTACTTGTACACATAAAAGCATATATAAAGCTACATGTATCTATAAACATGCATTATACATAAATTTTGCTTATGGTAGAGAAGATGCAGCTTAGCAAACACACACACATGGACCTATGCGTCTGCTTGCCAGTAGCGTGCCAGTAGCGTGTTTGTATGTATACAAGCATCATTTTGGAGCCATTACTCAGCAAAAAAAGGCAATCTCATGGCCAACATCTAGGAACTTGGGGACAAGAAATATTTGACTCTCCCTGTTCTTAAAAAGCACTGTTCCTTCTCAGATCATGAGAAGAACCACCTGACGGTGATTTATGTATTGACCTGGACACCCTGACTCACGGCCACCGCAGGGGAATGAGGGATCTCCAAGAACTGTGAGGATCATTAATGGTGTTGAGTCAAGAGAGGGAGAACCATTATCCAAATGAGCTCTTTTGATGCTCTTTACTATAGACAGATATTTTAGACTTGATCAAAACAGAAGCAGGGGGCAAGAAAGAAAGAATGGCCGTGTGGGAGAAGAGAGGACCAAGAAAAGAGGAGTCCAAGAAGACTAAGTCAATTGGCCATGCTTTGAGGCAGGGAATGGATGGGGCCTTGAGCGGCTGGGGGAGGAAGTGGCTTCTGGTAAACCAGGAAGCATCTCCTCATATCCTTCTGGTCCAAAGGCAGAGATCAAGCCATTGATACTGGGGCTGTTTTATTTCTAGCGTATTTTCATTAATCTTCTTCCTGCCGCTGTGAGGCTGCGGTTCCAACGTGACTTCTCACCAAATGGCCAGTCAAGCCTGGAAAGATCTAGCAGCGTAAATTAATTTTGCTTTGGAAGGTACTGGTTTCTCTGAGACTTAATTACCTAAATGCAGTAATTAACTTGCTCATCACACTGTACTGTAGATCACAGACCATGGAGACCTAAGTAAATCTGGACCTCTTTCCTCCCTCGAGACACTGGCCCTGATTTCTATTGTTTTGACATCATCCCGACTGCTGTCCGCCCGTGCTCCTTTCGGTCCCGCTCAGCACCGCCAGGCGTGGTGCGTTGGGCATCACTGTGGCGGGTCAGCGTCTTCCCTATTGACAGCAAGTGCTTCCACCTGCCAGGATACATATTTCAACTTGTCTTCTCATCTTTTCCTTTGCTAAGCTGTGTTGGGTGCAGGCATGCCTGAATTTTCTTTCTTTCTTTCCTCCCCACCACCCCACCTTCTTCTCTGCTGCTCATTGAGGGAAGATTGAGCAGACCTGGCATTGCTTGCTTTCCCTGAATTGATTGCGCCCGTCTGTTTGATCCAATGCAGTGAGGATTAGTTGCCTGCAAACTGGAACAAGAGGAAATCTATCAAACAAGTGCCTCTTCTAATTCAAGTCTAAAGAATTTGGTGTCGAGCTCCAAATACAATGGCTGCTGTGTGGGTTGTCATAAGAAGATGGTATTTCCCGCTCCTCCCTGCCACTCCGCACTTCTGTTAATGTTTCAGTCGCAAGCAGCGCATGCGTCCTGACGCTTGAAATCCTCCATGACCTCTGGCCCTCCTTAGGCTGGTGCAGCTTCTTAAGGGCAGGATACCTGCATGCAGGATGTGATTCATGTGTGCGTTTTATTTATTTATTTTATTATTTTATTTTTTTCATGTGTGTGTTTTAATTGGATTTGAATTCAGTTTAAGAGGCACTGAGTTTTGGTGCCGATGGCAGGATGGAATTTGCCCATTTCACCCAAATGTGTGTATCTCAATCCGTCTTTCTGTTCATCCAGGCAGTTGATCAAAATAGATGTGGTTCCTGCCCAAAGGACCCAAAACTACCTGAGAGCAAAATCACCTTGAACCTATCTTGACCCAGTAAATATTCTAGCCAATAAGCGTGTATCCATTAAAGGATGGCAGAGGGGAACTTAAGACAGTAAAATCTGTTGGTTTGCAATCAACAGCAGGCTGTTCGAGTACCCTTTGATTAGTTTCTGATGAATAGGGCTCCATCACAAGATATAATAATCAGGACAGCCAAGCAAATCCTAGGGATCCAGTTAGCAACAGGTTCTCCCTCTAATACGAAGGGTGTGACTAATGTTCATCAACACTGCGCTCCCTATGGTTTCAAGAGGAGAGATCTGCCACCCCCCTCCCCACCTAACCTTTCCCTGGGCATGCTCTGCAGGACAGGCTTGCAGACTTCAGGAGGATTCTTTTTTAGTTGCACAGAAGGAAATACTAGGGAAGGTAAAGGGCAAGTTTTTACCTAAAACTCTTTTTTTTTTTTTTTTAGATTTTTTTAAAAAACTTATTTATTTGACAGAGAGAGAGAGAGAGAGAGAGAGAGATTACAAGTAGGCAGAGAGCCAGGCAGAGAGAGAGAGAGGGAGAAGCAGGCTTCCTGCTGAGCAGAGAGCCCAATGCGGGGCTTGGTCCCAGGACCCTGGGATCATGACCTGAGCCGAAGGCAGAGGCTTAAACCACCGAGCCACCCAGGTGCCCCTAAAACTCTGTATTTAAAGAAACGCGAGGGCATGGTATTTTGAATCTCTTCGGCCCCATAGAAATTGTTCACCCCTGGGGAGTGATGTTCTGGGAAGATAAAATATGGCTCTGCGCCCCGAACAACGTGTTTTTTGACAATAGGTTTCATGCCTCATTTACCACCAAAACAATTAGAGTGTAGTCAACATCCACGGAGCAACTTCACCATTTTTCATGAGCGGAGAAAGAGCAGAAATGGTGGATGTCTGCCCAGGGACTGAAGCTCAGACTGAAGTACGGTGCGGGCCTTCTTTGTTTGGATTTGTCTTCTCCACGTCTCTTCTTCCCAGTTGCTCGTTTAAGAAAAACGCCTGCAGACTCCTTCTCTCCTCTTCCCTCCTCCTTTTTCTCGGTCTTATCCCCGGAAATAATTGCGCACATGCTGCAGGAACGCTCGGCCGTGTCTTCCGAGGTGTCGTGTATCCGTTGTGACAGGTCTTTTGCAAAGTCATTTCACAGGTTTGCTGCGTCAGCCCCTGCGCCTCTCCATCTGTATCCCTTCGCTGCCTCTAGCTCTTCTCCGCTGAGCTCCCCCATCTCCGCTTCTCCCTCCATTAATAATAGACACGCTCGGAGTTTCCGAGCTGTGCCTGGCTGATGGCTCAGGATCTGGTTTATTCTCCCAAACTGTGGTCTCCGGGGCGTGGGCTTCCCTGAGCGTCAGGGTCAGGCCTTCATTCGGTCCTCTCTTGAGTTTGATGAGGCAAGACTGAAAAAGTAAAAATGTGCCCTAGACTTGAGAACACATAATTAGATTTTATTAATTAAAAGACACGATTTTTAAAAAAATATTTTATTTATTTATTTGACAGACAGAGATCACAAGTAGGCAGAGGCAGGCAGAGAGAGAGAGGGAAGCAGGCTCCCTGCTGAGCGGAATGCCTGATGCGGGGCTCGATCCCAGGATCCTGGGAATAAAAATAAATAAAAATCAAGTATCTTTTAGGGCCACCTGAGTGGCTCAGTGGGTTAAGGCCTCTGTCTTTGGCTTACATATTTTGAATTATGTGAAATTAATACATTAAATTTAAATTATATTAACTTACCTTTTGGAGAGCACACACAAAAACACCATATCCCTGTCTTTAACCACCCTGCCTTTGATAGAGAACCATTGTCAACATTTTGGGGAAATTAGATTTTTTTTTCACCTATGAATAAACAAATATGTAATACCTTTAGTGTCCAGGTATGAAAGTTCTTTTTTCTGTAACTTTATAGACACTGTTTTATTCTTTTTAAAATAGATTTCATTTCTAAGAGCTGTTTTAGCTTCATAGTAAAATTGGGAGGAAAGTATGGATATCCCATGTATATTTTGCCCCCAACATATACAGCCTCTCCTATTATCAACATCCCCCACTGGAATGGAGGCATTTGTGGCAGTTGATGTAGTGACATTGACACATCATTATCATCAAAGTCCATCGTTTACCTTAGGGTTCACTCTTGCTGTTGTATATTCTGTGGGTTTGGACAAGTGTATAATGACATGTGTTATCATTATAGTTTCATACAGTGTAAGTTTCAATGCCCTAAAAATCCTCTGTACTCTGCCTGTTCAACCCTCCCTCCCCATGAACCCCTGGCCACCACTGATCTTTTTACTGTGCCCATAGTTTTACCTTTTCCAGAAAGTCATATAATTGGAACCATATAGTATGCAAGCTCTTCAGATTGGCCTTTTTCTCATAGAAATATGCGTTCATGTTTCCTCCATGTCTTTTCGTGACTCGATAGCTCATTTAGTGTTAGCACTGACAAATATTCCATTGTCTGGATGATTCACAGTTTACCCGTTTGGCCACTGAAGGACATCTTGGCTGCCTCTAAGTTTTGGCAATTATGAATAAAGCTGCTATGAACATCCGTGGACAGGTTTTGTGTGGACAGAAGTTTTCAGCTCCTTTGGGTAAACACCAAAGAGTGTGATTGCTGGATTGTATGGTAAAAGCATGTTTCATTTTGTAAGAAATCACCAAACTGTCTTCCAGAGTGGCTGCACTGTTTTGCACTCCCAGCAGCCATGAATGAGAGTTCCTACTGCTCCACAGCCTCACCAACATTTGTCTTTGTCAGTGTTCTGGATTTTGGCCATTCTTACAGGTGTCTAATGGCATCATTTCAATTTGCATTTTCCGGATGGCATGCCAGGTGGAACGTCTTTTCATATGCTTATTTACCAGATATATGTCTATCTTCTTTAGTGAGGAGTCTTTAAGGTCATTGGCCCATTTTTTAATCAGGTTCTTTCCTTATTGTTGAATTTTAAGAGCTCTTTGTATATTTGGGGTAACAGTCCTTTCTCAGATGTGTCTTTGGCAAATATTTTCTCCCAGTCTGTGGCTTGTCTTCTCCTTCTCTTCACAGTATCTTTCCCAGAACAGAAATCTTTCATTTTAATGAAGTCAAGCTCATCAGTTACTCCTTCCATTCATCCTGCCTTTGTTTGGTATTATATCTGAAGAGTCATCGCCAAACTCAACTGGATTTTCTCTAACATGTCTTCTAGACACACCGGTTGCTTTCGCATTACAGTCTTTGCCATTTTTAGGTGAAAAGAGGATGTGGTTTTAATTTATAGTGTTACCTTTTCTGATATAGATAAAATGTTTCTGCATCATTTCTTTTTAAAATAAATTTCCTGGGTATGTCTTTTGGTTTTTATTCCTTTCAGCATCATGTTTTTTCCTTTCTTAAATTTATATTTAAATTTAATTGAAATTTCTGTGTTAAAGATGTTCAACACCTCTTTGTCATGGATATTGCAAATACTTTTCCTATTTACCTTTCACATTTTTTTTTAATGTAGTTTATTGACTTTGGATGTTTTTGTTTTTACATGGACAGGTGTACCAGGTTTCTTCTTTGTCCCTTTTAGCTTTGACAGCACACCTACTTCAGTTGAATAACAAATAATTCATAACTCAATTATCCAAATAATAATTCATTGTAAAACTGTGTCAATTGATATTATTATACTGAGGGAGATGCTTTTATAATGAGTCTATTTACATATTATAATTTCTTTTCCAGTTACAATTAAATAATTCTGTATTTCTAAATTAGTCACCATTTGCCCTAGTAATTACTAAATAATCCATCATTAATTAGTAATGTCAGTCTCTTTACAGTATCTACATGTGAATGTACCTAGGTCTATTTTTTGATGTTCTGTTCTCTTCAGTTTTTAATACTGTAGCTGTACAACTTAAATATGTAATGTTACAGGCACCACCTCATTAATATTTATTTTAAAAATGTGCTTTGCTATTTTCCCTTCCTTGTTTTTTGTTTCACTGATGGGCCCTATAATGAGTTGTTAACTGCCAAGAATGAAACCACTGGGATTTTAACTCAAACTACATTAAATTTAACTCAAACTACATTAAAATTATAGATTTTTTGGTCTGTTGACTGTTTGCCCATATTGCTTTTTCAAAATCTGAAATTTTGTCCCACTAGTTTAGCTCTTCTTTGGTGTTCACAAAGGAAGTATTTTAGGGGTTCATTTTGTACCCTTTTGTGCAATTCTTAGATATATCATCAAAAGCTTTTAATTTTCATATTTTAAATTTTCTCATTACTCTTAAAAGTCTTTTCTCCATATTTTTCTAAATGGCTGTCATCATGATATAGGAAAACTCTGATTTCATATGTGTGTGTGTGTGTGTGTATATATATATATAAAATATATATATATATATATATATATATATATAATTTATTTATTTATAATTTCATTGAAATCTGTAGTTATACCTAAAAGTGTTTCCATGGATTTTTCTGGTTTGTTTTTTTTTAGAGAAGTTGTCATGCCATTTATAAGTTTTGATAATTAGCTTTACTCGTTTTTGTGTTTTTTAAGATTTTATTTATTTATTTGACAGAGAGAGGGAGTACAAGCAGGAGGAGCTGCAGAGGGAGAGGGAGAAGTAGGCTCGCCACTGAGCAGGGAGCCCAATGTGGGGCTTGATCCCAAGACCCTGAGATCATGACCTGACCTGAAGGCAGACGCTTAACCCACTGAGCCACCCAGGCAGGCCTATAGCTTTACTCAGTTTTTATTCCTTTTTATTGTGGTGTGTATTGTTCTATTGTTCTTTTTATAGTATTGGCTAGAGTTTGAGAACTTTATTTATGGCTGGTTCTGTTCAGATCCTATATTCTATCAGATCCTTGCTGTGAACCTAACTTCAAAATGGGAATGACTCTAAACATTTGAACATTAAGTAAAATGTCTGGTTTTGTTTTTTAATTTACTTGAGAGAGAGAGAGAGAGCATGAGAGAACAAGAGGTGGGGGAGGGGCAGATGGAGAGGGAGAAGCAGATGCCCCATAGAGCAGGGAGCCCAGTGTGGGGCTGGATCCCAGGACCCTGAGATCCTGACCGGAGCCCAAAGCAAATGCTAACTAACTGATCCACCTGGGCACCCCCATCTGTTGTTTTGATATTAATGTCTGATAACTTCTTTATAAATTAGCTTTTTAGCATATTAATTTAAAAAAGCAGGGTTGGATGATGAATTTCATCCATTTGTTTGGTATCTAGAAAAATGATTATTACTTTTTTAAAAATTTATTTTCAGCATAACAGTATTCATCGTTTTTGCACCACACCCAGTGCTCCATGCAACCCGTGCCCTCTCTAATACCCACCACCTGGTTCCCCCAACCTCCCACCCCCCGCCCCTTCAAAACCCTCAGATTGTTATTCAGAGTCTATAGTCCCTTGTGAACCATGAGAGACTATGATTATTACTTTGAATTAAAAAAGTCTAAAATTACGTTAGTAGAGTCTCTAATACTCATCCATCCTTAAAAATCTAAGATACCATTTTATCATAGATATTGGTATTATTTACTGTGAATTGAGGAGGCTTGTGCCTGTATTTGTGAATGAATAAAATCTGTGTGTAGTGTGTATTGTTCTATGATGTGGAACACTTTCCATTTCCTAGGATTTATCCTTGAACATACACATCTTGAACATATACAAATTACCTGTAAAACCATTTATTTCCCATTTGTTTGAAACAAAGATATTATTTTTCCACTTCTCTTTTCCCATAGAAGGAGTATCTGTGACGTTTAGATTGCCTTATAGTCATAGTCAAATCACTTTAAAATTCAGTTTTGTTTAATTACTTGCATTGCTCTTTTCTATCCATTCCATACAATCATGTCCCCATTATTTTTTCTGGGTTGATTCATGTCACATTTTTTGCAAGAGCATACCTTAAAAAAACAACAACAAAATTTTTTTAATGATTTTTTTTGGGTAAAGTAAATCAAAGGTATATTCTCCTTTTTTGTTAAAAAGATTTTATTTATTTATTTGAAAAAGAGAGAATGAGGGAAAGAGAGAGAGAGAGCGCACACATGAGAGGGGTGAGGGTTAGAAGAAAAAGCAGACTCCCCGCTGGGCAGGGAGCCTGATGTGGGACCCGATCCTGGGACTCCAGGATTATGACCTGAGCTGAAGGAAGTCGCTTAACCAACTGAGCCACGCAGACGCCCTCAAAGGTATATTCTTGGCACATTCATATCCATGTGACTCTTTCTTCCCCTTACACAGGAATTCCACTGAGCCTTCCCAGAGAGTTCATTCACTGTAACAGTGTGGACATACTCTGCCATTTAATCCTGCCACACTCAGTCTGGTTGGGCACCCTCAGCACGCACCCTGATTTTGTTGCCTTAATAGTTGTCCTGGTTTTTCTTGTTCATTAACATCAACATTCTTTTTCTAGCACATCAGAAATATTTCTTCTTTGACATTTAGGTACTTCTGGTTGATTTCAGTTCGAACCTTTCTTCCCCTCTGACATGGCTTTCAATTCCCAGAAAGCAGTGATTCCATACCACGTCTTGGTCTTTGTTTCTCTGGAATGTTTGGCATCTGCTTCCCAACCTCTGCCTCTGTCTCTTCTTCCCCCTTCATCACCTTTCTTCTTCAGTCCCATTCACCAAGTTCTGGAGGCTATTTGTCCTCACAGAGTCTCTCCTCTTTGCTAACAATGTGTTTTGATTTCCGTTACTTTACATTGAGATTCGTTGCTTCTGTTTCATTATTTCTCATCAGCATCATCTCTTTTATTCCTTTTGTAATATGGTATGTTCCTGTTCCATTTCAATCTGTACTTTTTTCATATAATGTTTCATAAATGCCATTTTTAAAAAATTTTCCTGATACCTTCCCAGGAACTACGTCAGACTGGCTTCCGTTTCTGGTGGCCGGTCATTCCCCAAAGCGTGCATCTCTCTGTTGCTTGGCGGAGGCATCCATTTCTTTGTACGTCAACATTTCAACATTTCACCACATCACAACATTTTACCTCCTGGATTGTTCTGATCCATCCCTCCTCTTCTTTCAGCTTCCATTCCCTCATTTCTTGTTGACTCATCTTTAAAGCATGAGAGCTCTGTCAAGACTCACAATTGCATGATAATCCAGGCTTTGGATGTTCTTTGAACTCTGGTGCAGTCTCACCCAATGCAGATCGTTCCCCTGTGTGTAGTGACTTGATTTAGATGGTGCTTTTTCTTTGAGATTTCATGGTACTTTGGCTTTTATCTGAGAGTATAGATTTTAGGATGATTGTATTGGGGAAGTTAAGGAGGAAGGAAGAGTTCTACGCATCCCTGGACATGCTCTGACTTTGTCAGGATGATCACTTAATATTTTCTGAGAGAATATGTGAATTAATTGAGATTTACTGTTATCAGTGAACTAGTATTAGAAGTGAGTTCATATTTTAGATTCCTTTTGGAGGAAATTAATGACAGTTGTGATGGCCATAATGTACTCTCCTAAGTCATTTGCCATATCATCTCATTGAAGCATTTCAATAACCCTACAAAGTAGGCATTGTTATGTCCATGTACTGGTAAACGCATTGTGACTTAGAAAGACCCTGAGGCTTGCCTAAAATGGCAGAGTTGGTAAGTTGTAGAGCTAGCATTTGAACCAGGCCAAAGAATCAGTGCTCTTAATCACAAAGACATTCTGTCTTCCAATAGATAGTAATAGTGAACACATAAGAAACATTTACTCTTTTCACTACCGGACTGTGCATTTTGCATGCATCACTCTTTCCTGTTTTATCTTTTAAACTGGGGGTTGGCAGACTTTTTCTGGAAAGAGACAGAAGACGTTTTAAGTTTTGTGGACCATATGGTCTCTTTGCGACTGCTCAGCTCTGCTGTGTTAGCATAGAAGTAGCCATAGACAGTATGTAAATATATGGACATGGCTGTATTTCATGAAAACGTTATTTACAAAAATAAGCAATGGACTGGATTTGTCCGACTAAGCCATAGTTCGCCAATTCTTGCTTTCAACACTTCTTTGAGGTGTGTACGATTATTATCTACCCTGTGCAGATGAAGAAACTGGAACTTGGAGAAGCCATGTGACTTGCCTTTCCCCGAAGCTGGTAAAAAGATTAGGGGCAAAACCAGTTAGTATGGCTAGGCATCCTTGATGCTTAATGACTACAAATACTAAGCCTTACTGACCTTTAGGATGGTCAGTGAATGGTACCTATCTCATCTCTCCTGAGTTCCAAATCAAATAAGAAACAGAATACAGGAGCTGATCAGATTGAAATAAAACATAACTGCTTTATTACTGGTAATGAGTGCGTGATCATGTCCCCACCAGAATTGAACTTCCTCACCCCGAACTATAGGGATAGAGTCTGCCTTGCTAAGCCAATCATGCATGGGAGCAGTGGGTGTGTTCTGAGTCAGGTCCTACAGGAAGAGAAGGAACACTGAGGCCACAGGGTGCTCAAGTTCACTCAGCATCGCCCCCCAAACCACCAGTTCCATGTTATTCTTCCTCCTTAGAGAGAATGAATGGGGACAGAAAGTGGAGTACAAATGTCTACTGCGGGGCCAAAATGGGCCAAAATGGGGACTCTAGAAATGGGCAGAATCCCTCCCCAAAAGGTACCATTATAACGAAACAGTCATAGAGGAGGCTCAGTGTTTTATACTCTATTTCCATCAATTCCCTTTCTTATTACCTTGAAATTTTGATAATATCATTCTTCCTTTGTCTTTTGTCACCCTTGCTGCATTCAGATTATTTTTGAAAAGTAGCCCATGGTATCCAAATAGGAGAATATTTTTAGTTTCATTCTATAGTTGTAGGCAGAGAAATGCCCAGTGATTACAAGAAGGGAAATGCTGGAATGGGACCTAGGCTGGGGGTCTCTTGAGACTGAATATCATATGTTCCTTTAAAACAGTAAATGGTTCCCAAGTGGATCAAAATAAATGAACTAACCACGAAGAAATGCTAATCTTAGCTTGGAAAAATAGCAACAGAAAACCCAATTCCATTTGTAAAGAAAGGCAAAGTCAAGTATTTTTGTTATTTAAAATAATCTGTTAAATAAAATAATTAAAATACAAATGTTAGGGTGTCTATGAGGAGGGAGATTTAATATCATACAGCTGTCTGTAAACTGGTTTACTTTCCTCTGGAGAGGAATCTAGCAACTTGTAAAATGGCCCATCAAAACCTCTCATTTAATCCTGTATTTCCAGCTTGAATATCCCTTAAGAAAATAAACTTAACAGAAAACAATATTTAATATGTAGGTATTTATAGCAATGATACTTATATCCCCCTATGAATTTAAACAGCCCAGATTCTTAGCAGTAGTAAGAAGAAAAGAAAACCATTGTTGATTAATTTTGTAGAATAGTATGAAACTGTAAAAATAATTTGTATGTTAATGTGTGTGTGTGTGTGTGTGTGTGTATATATATATATATATAATAACAATAATAACAAACATTCATTAGAGCTTAACTATGAATCAGTTGCTGAGCTAAGCATTTTAAAATTATTATGTCAGTCAGATATATAATCCTGTGTGACAGGTGCTATTATTAGCCTCCCCTTTTGCAAACAAAGAAATTAAGTTTTATAGAGGTTAAGATTTTTGCCAAATGTCATGAATCTTTTTTTAAATTTTTTTTTAAAGATTTTATTTATTTAGGGGCGCCTGGGTGGCTCAGTGGGTTAAAGCCTCTGCCTTCAGCTCAGGTCATGATCCCAGAGTCCTGGGATCGAGCCCCACATTGGGCTCCCTGCTCGAAAGGGTGCCTGCTTACCCCTCTCTCTCTCTCTGCCTGTCTCTCTGCCTACTTGTGATTTCTGTTTGCCAAATAAATAAATAAATAAATAAAAAGATTTTATTTATTTATTTGACAGACAGAGATCACAAGTAGGCAGAGAGGCAGGCAGAAAGAGGGGGGAAGCAGGCTCCCCGCTGAGCAGAGAGCCCAATGTGGGGCTCGATCCCAGGACCCTGGGATCATGACCTGAGCCGAAGGCAGAGGCTTTAACCCACTGAGCCACCCAGGTGTCCCAAATGTCGTGAATCTTAAGAGACTGCTGGCTTTTGAAGCTGATCTGTGTAACTCCTAGAGTTGGGGGCCATTAAGGTTATAATATAAATTGAAGGTAATGTTATTAGTTTCTTGAATCGTACAGTCCCCCAACAATATATCTTGGGTGTACATACGTCTGTGTGTGTTTGTTAAGTTTTAAAATCTGAATGATTTGGGTCATTTTGGCCCAGAAATATCCCTTGATTGTTTTAATACCATTCAGGGAAGTCGGCACATGTCATCTTCGATGGAATGTTCATCTCCGTAGGTGGGATGCATCGCAAACCATGGGGAGAAGAATTCAAAAGAGGAAGATGAAAGAGATTGCAGACAGAGAGGAGTCAAAGTGCATTTTTTTTTCATATTGCATTTGCTATTTGCAAAATGTTCACACTTAATAACAACCATGGACGCTAACCTAAAAGAAATCCCATTTTACGAGTGATTCCATGGGAGCCCAGGGAGGCTAAGTGACTTGCTAGGTGTAGTTAAGTGATTTACCTACTGCCAGTCAACACTGGGGATATCGTTTACCTATGCCTCAGGCTCAACCAAATGAACAGCTGGTCTCCTGCCTATGAATCTATAAATACCTGAAAGTAAAATAGGCTACCAGACCCTAGAGAAGGTTTTCCATCAGGAAACTTGCTCCTCCTACTCTTTGTCGACTTCAGCCTATTCTGTCTTTGTCTTTGTTGTTAATTCTAAAAATGGAAGGCAAATAAAACCTGTGAAGTTTTTCCCAAATAGGAGAGCCTGTTTTTACTTAAGAAGGCTGCAAATAGCCTGGCATGGGTAGCTAAGTTAATTCAGTCCCTTTTCATTAATTTTTAGAGTACTTCCTTGTTCTATTTATTCTCCATGTTGACTCTCTGTTATGTAACCCCATGGCCTCCCTGTGACCTTTTCAAGGACTTGGCCCTTTAGTGTTGTGGTTCAAGGCCACTTCACCTGTAGGAGTTAGTTTACCAGCTGTAACTAGTAGGGGAAAATCGAACTATGGATTTGATCAAGGTGAAGGAAGGAAGGAGGAAGAGAGGAAGCGAGGGGAAAAGGGAGGGAGGAAGAAAGGAAGGGAAGGAGGAAGGAGGAAAGGAAGCAACCTCAGGAGAAGAAATCAAGGTCATGATACTCAAACCAGGATATCCTTAATAGGATAAAAAGACTCACGGAAAGCTTACCTTTTTGGTTCACAAGATCCTGAACTTAGATGATTCTGATGCAGAAGGAAGAAGGCTGCTTTTAAATTTCTAAGAACATTTCCATGCTTTGCCTGATTTCTTGATCCTGGCCAGGTGTCCAGTTCCCCTGTCTTGGGAGGGGACCAAGCGAAGAAGCCTGGGCACATCCACCGCACCCAAGAGGGAAGAGTCTGTCATGGGTTTTGCTCTCCCACAAGTTTCCATAAAGCCCCAC
The DNA here is from genome assembly GCF_009829155.1 of Mustela erminea. NCBI lineage: Eukaryota > Metazoa > Chordata > Mammalia > Carnivora > Mustelidae > Mustela > Mustela erminea. The sequence goes on along the minus strand of NC_045618.1, from coordinate 8,322,963 downwards.
TTTAATGCCCAGCTTGGTTGTCCTTAAGGACACATGGCTTTGATGCCAGGAAGCTAGGTTCTGGCTCAGAGTATTGCCACAGACAGCTGGCTCTGTGACTCTGGAGAGGTGGCTTACCTTGTTTATCCTCAGGTTTCTTAGCTTCCAACGTAAAGGTCTTTGAATTTCTTTTAGCTCTAATATCCTGTGTTCATTTTCAAGACTGCCGCCATGGACATCCTCCCATTCCAACTTGGATAGTAAGGTTGCCACCCTGAACTCAAGACGTGAAAGGAAAGGCAATTGAATTATGCTAAATGGCACAAAGCTGATATTTGATTGCATGAAAATTGCATTTTATCTTGATGCCTACTGGATATATAATAAAGGGACAGAGCATAACCATGCATGGACAAATTAAAGGAGATACAAATAATGGTGAAGAAAAGGAGGCAGGAAAATTAAGACACAAGAGGTAAATGCAGAAGACGACGTCACAAATTTGGGGTGAAATTATGTAGTAGGGAGGGATGTCCAGCTAGCCATCCAATATTAAGGCAGAATCAGGTACAGGATGACCCTTTAAAAGGGGGCCTTAAATAATCTTAATAGGAATCAGAACATGTACTGTTTTCTGTTCCTAGAGGTAGATGGTTCAGGATAAAGGAATCCTGACTCACTTCTGCTTGACCACTTAGTTTTTTAAAAGATTTTATTTATTTATTTAAGAGAGAGAGAGAGAGAGAGGGAACACAGACAGGGGGAAGGGCAGAGGAAGACAGAGAAGCAGACTTCCTGCTGAGCAAGGAGCCCAATATGGGACTTGATCCCAGAACCCTGGGGTCATGACCTGAGCTGAAGGCAGATGCTTAGCCGACTGAGCCACCCTAGCATCCTCTGCTTGGAGGATCCGTTTAGACAAGGTTGTCCAACCCAGACCTCAGGTATGTCCTAAGAAGGCAAAAAGTCTCTTCAGTCATGTGATAGCTCATCACAGACTTACTGATTCTGTTTGTGGTAAAAGATGAGTCTACTGGAAAACAGAGATAACATAGCAGGAACCAATATGGCCCCAGGACAGTGGGAATGGAAAGTAAATAAGAGCCAGTGTGTGTATGATGACTTGGTATGCATCATTTTGTTATGTGGCTTTGAAACCAGGAGGCTGACTGGTTCCCTGTGCTTTGCCAGTGTGTGACAAAATATATACCAAGAAGAGCAGAATAGTGCTAATAGAATAGCATGTGCCAGGGAGTGTGATGAGGATTTGATATGCCGTATCTTAAAGAAGGCAAGCCCTAGGAAACCAGTAGTAGTAGTAGTAGTAGTAGTAGCCATAGTACTTATGTCATAGATGAATGGATAGAGTCTTAATATATCATGCATCTGAAAAAGGCTAACCCTCTACTGTGTAACTGATCCACAATTCAAACATGAGTAACTGAATCCAAATTTCTTCTTTTTCTTTCTGAAATGTGTTGCCTATTATTCCCCCCCAAAACCCATAAAGCAGTCTTCAGTACAAATGGGGAAAACTTAGGCTATGAAATTTGATCTATAAAAATCAACATTCTTAACCAAACAGCTGGCTCCTTTAGGTTCATTGCCAACATCACAGCATCCTCCATGGTAGGGAAACATACATGCCCATAAATCTCACCTTGGTCAATCTTTTACCCACTTAATGTTCAAAGGCCATGAGGCAAAACCAGCTAACCCATCTTTGTTGGTGTTCTTGTTGTTTATGTATTTAATCACATGGGGATGACCTAGTGAGGGTCAAGGAACTTCTCATTCTAAACAAAGGATGTGCAGTTAGCTTCCAGGTCTACCTACATCAGTGACTGAAGGTGTACTTTAGAAAGGATTGATCTAACTTTTGGAAAAAGGGCTTGGAGAGGTTGAATGGTCTCTGCTTCCTATCAGTGAAACCCCCAGGACCTGGGGGTGATTGGCAATCCAGCCTAAGCTGTAGCTGAAGCACTCAGGCATTAGTACAGTGGGCAAATAGACATCCAAAAAACCATGCATGGAACCACTGATAATAATAAATAATGTTTATTAATTACTCAGCATATGCCAGACACTATTTTAAGTTTTTATCCATACAAGATTTTTAATCCTCATAGGTGGTCCTAAGAGGTAAATATTCTTTTTCTCTCATTATGTAGAGATGAACCCGAGGCACAGGAAGTTAAATAACTTGCCTAAAGTGACTTGTGAGTGATGGTGCTAAGACCAGCGTGTTTAACCATGGTACCAGTTTTAACAATAGCAGTGGTTTGGTGAAATTTAATCTCTAGTTTCTAACTGATTCCTACCTGTATCTGTACTTGCTTACCTTATCAGGAAAACAGGATGCATGTTATAAATTCTAAATCTGAGTGTTGCATAAAGGGAATGAGAAGCTTATTAGAAAATTGGAAAGGCTAGGGGTCAAGGTAAGGACTCTGTGGCCAGATAATGTTCAGTAGCAAAGCAACGGGTTTTTGAGAACCTGCCCAGAAGCTGCTGAGAATCTCAAGAACTTCCAGGACATGGCCATCCATCTGTAGGGTCTGCTGGGGTGCTTCCAGAGAAAGTGCCCTCACCTATCTCTGTGGCCTGTGGCTGTCTAAGGCGTTCTGAATGCTGACACAAGACCCTGACCTTCACTGTCTCCACATCCTACCACTGCAAATGCCCACCCCCTTCCCTAGGACGAATGACCCCTCCTGTTCTCCTAATCAATCTGATCAATAGATTGGTAGAATCTAACCCCAAACCTTGAAAAATCAGACAGAAATGATAGAATTACTATATGGCTGTACTAGGTGATAATTTTTAGTATATTTTTTACGAGTGATTCCAAAAAACTCATGGCTGGCAAATGGAGGGATGTGAGGGTTCAGAGCAGAGATGTGACTGTTCTCAGAATAAAACACGATGCTGCGTTCGTTCCACAGGTTCCCACAGAGTAGAGCGATGGTATTTCTTAAATACACGTGTTTTTGTTGCGTTCCCAACGTGTACGTAATGATTACAGTCACTTTAATTTGTGTAATTCTTCACTCTTTACAAGTGTTTGAGCTTCTGTTTATAACAACTGTGTGTGAGCCCGCCGGTGGGAACCGGAACAGTGAGAGGGTAACATAAGCGTTCACTCGGGCAGCCAGGGCTGCAGAATTACCTCTCGGGATTTGTGACAGTTGTCTCAGATGTCCCTGTTCCTCCCGGAGGGCGGTTGTCACTAACGCTATTGGCAGCTCAGAGTTTGCGTCTTCCCCAAGTCCTTCTCCACGTCCTTCTTCTGACTTTTGTTAGCAGCAGAAGAATAGGGTCAGGGACACTTAATTTCCTAAAGGGGTTAGAATTTATAAAACCAGTGCAAGAGGGAACAAAACCTTCTAGTTATAAGTTATTCCTAAATGCAGCTAAGGGAAGGCACACCTCTTGGTGTTGTAAGTAATTGATGCTTAAGGGGGGGTCTTCTGTGACTCATAGCATGCTCCTTTCTTCACTTCGTAGAGAATGGTGTTTAGAAGGGAAAAAAAAATGATATTTAGACTGAGGAAGAGGAAGAGGAAGAGGAGGGGAAGAAGGAGAAGAGAATCAAACTTGCCAGGAAGGAACAGATGTCCAAGGTGGGAGAGGGAATTTAAATATGTATATACTTATATTTATATTCAAATAATAGTATATAATGTTTATAAATATATAAATTCCTAAACCCTGAACTCATTTAGAGTAATATATAATTATATATTATATATCCCATAATATACATATTTCTTAATATACATTTATATGTGTGTATATATACTCCTTTAAATGAGTTCAGGGTTTCTAGATTAGCTGAATTAAAATGCAATTCTGAAATTATATGCAAAGTAGGTCCTCTAACTCCTGCCAAGATCTTCGAGGAGACCTGTTTGCGAACTGAAGTTGGTCAAACACCCTTTCACTCTTCAAAACTGGGAAAGAGATACGGTCTTTTTGATATCGGCAGATGAGTGTGATGGAGATAGCAGGAAAGCATGAGTTGTATTATCAAGGGAGGCTTATTAACGTCTTAGGAAATAAACTGGGCATGTCTGGGGACTATGATGTATTGCTTATGAAAGAAAATGCTTGAACATTTGATTTTATTATGGTTTTATAAAGGTGTAATTGGTGTACAAGAACCTGCACATATTTAAAATTTGTAATTTGATGAGTTTGGGCATATAAAAATGTGCTCATGAGACCTTCGCCACAACAAAAATTATAGTCATTCCCATAATTTCCCAGGCTATCCTTGAATCCCATGATAATCCAGCCGTCACTAAGATGACCACTGATTTGCTTTCTGTTTCTAAAGATTGGTCTGTATTTTTAGAACATCCTATAAATGGGATTATGCAGTATTTACTCTTTTCCCCCTTTGCCTTTCTTTTTTCAATTAGCATACTTTTTAATTTTTTCAATTAGCATATTTTCAGATTTATACAAGTTCTATTCTGATTTTATTTTTATATGTTTACTAGCCAGTGGGTCAAGGAAATCTTTTATCTGGGCTTCCGAGTAGATGTTCTGTTTCTTTAACAACCTGAGATGGATCAGTCCTAACTTACGGTTTTTTTCACTTGTCGTTTCCTCTGCCTGGTGTCCGCTTCCTACAGATCTTGCATTGCTGGCTTCTCCATGACATTCAAGCCTCAGTTTAAATGTCATAATCTCAGCTTAAATTTCACCATCTCAGCCATACTTTTCGCGACCACCTTGCCTAAAGTAGCATGACCAGTCACTACTATATGCCATGACACCATTAAGTTAGTATCATCTGTCTCTCCCAGCTAGAATGTACAATCTGTGAGCAAAGGAACTTTATTTTTGTTGTTTAAAACTATATTCTTAGCACCTAGAACAATGCCTGATGCATTGGAGGTAATCAATAATGTGAACGAATAAATCTTTGCCAAGCCTTTCATCTTATGTTTGTGGGAAAATATGGAGACCGATGGGCTAAATAATAGCATAATTCAAGGAAGTTTTTATTAGTTGAAGGAATATATTCAGAGGATGCTGATTAATGGGTACTTTTCAACCTGAATAGGAATTTATATTCATGGCTTTACCTTAAACCCATCCAATTCCATAATTTTATTCATTTAAAAAATAGAGCACTTAGCTCTATTTATAGAAATAAGGATTACTCCTTTCTGAATGATATTCATACTGAGAAGGAGGATGAGGAAGAGGATGAGGAGGAGGAAAAGGAGAAAGGGGAGGAGGAGAAGGAGAATAAAATCACACTTGCCAAGAAGGAAGAGATGTCAAAGGTGAGAAAGGAATTTAAAAGGATATGTATTACTTTAAATACATATCGTGAATGGGTTGCACATAATGATTAATAATGGATATTCCACAATATATTTACAGATTGAAATGATGGATGGCACTCAAATGATGAAATTAGATAAAGATAAATGCTGCTCAGAGAACCCCCAACCGAGGACACACCCCCTTGGAAGAGTAGACAGTTGTCCATATGGGGGTTGTTACGAACAACCTCTGAGCTTAGTAAGGCTCAGGGTGCTAAACGCGCCGAGGCAAAAACTCAGTGGCTTTGGTAGAAGTATAAGATCCAGAATTAGATCGAGAAGTGTTTTCTTTTGCTTCGCCCTCGTCAGCACAAAACCTATTATCATTCATTCTGGAGCCTCAAAAATGGAAATGGGTTCAGTGGATGCATATACAATGATGTGAAGACTGATGTAAAAAGTGTAGTGCATATACATGGTAGAAGGAAGGTTAACTGTCTTCAAACAATTCCCTAACAAAAAGAAATTAAAGCTAGTCCTGGTTTGACTCAAAGCAAGGAACTAATATCTATTAATATCTGACACTACCTAGTTTGCTCAGGAGAGCTATCTGATGGTCAAAGATGCCCAAAGGTAGAATGAACTCTTAATGCCTTTGGGCACGTATAGTATTTGGAAAAGGCTTTATAGGACAGACTTAAGAATATGAATTGCTCCTGATCACAGCATGGTTAGACTCTGTATCAACTTTGAGATATAAATTAAAATGTGTCCTGTATTAATAAAGAAATGCACTCATTTTTATTTCATTCATTTAGAGTGAGATTTAGCCTGTTCACCTTTTAAAATAGCTGAAACCCTGAATTCTTCCCTAAATTCCTTGTTGATACAGGCACCTCACTGTAGAGCCAAGTTTGAAGTGTGGCTACTGGGCAGGGTGGACAAAGTGTGTGTGTGTTTGCTTGTTTTAAGCCAGAGAAGAGTAGTTTGTAGCACAGTTTAGGGAGGGTACATGGAAGACTCTGGTATATGGAGATCTTAATTACCATGGAAAATCATTCTTTGTTCCTCAGCTTTTATTGAGTGGGGTGGTTTTGCTGAGATGGTACTGTCCACCGGCATGGGTGCTGAATTGTAGGGCTCTTAAAGGGAATTTTTCTTAGCAATATCATTAGTAAAATAAAACTGCAGGCGATAAGGTAAGCTTGCTCAATTTATTTACTTAGGCATTCTATTTTTGAAAACTGTATTATTACCCAGGGAAAAGCATCATCTATTGCTGTATCTTTCTTTTATACAGACATTTATTGCAAATTGTAAGACGTACAAAACATATAATCCATATTAAGTTGTAGGTTGCATTTTTTTCTAGACGATTTTCTTTATTAACAAGAAATGGAGACAAAGGAAGAACAAAGACATATTTGTTACGTGATGTGGAAGCAAAACTGTTTCTAAATAATACTGTTGTGTGGTGTATTCTTGGAGGTACTGACAGCTCCTTGTAAGGCAAATGAACATTTCAGCTAAAGTTTGCAAGCAAAACACAAGGCTAATTACAAAATACTCCTTTGTCCCTCAGCAGACTGCAGGGGGCAAGAGTGAGCTTGTGTATGCGCTAAGAGCCTAGATTTCCCTGGGTGCTATCTTCTCACATGTGTTTTTAAATCTTCCAAGTTGTGATTATTATTTTTCAGTACTGAATTAGTGAATCATTTTACATAGCGCCATTATGTAAAATAAAATGATACTTTGTTTCTCTGCATTGACCAATTACTGGGAGGAGAAAATTAGGCTTCTAAAAGACACATGTGTGCATAGTTTGGCAGATTACAGGAAAGCCTTATAAAATGCTCCCAGATGTTTGATGCAAAAGAGGGAAAATGCCAGGAACAAGGAGCAAATTGAGGTGGGTTTCAGGCATTATATAATCTACTGAAGTAAAAGCTAAAGAAACATAAGATCATAGACATGAAATCCCTTTAAAAGGTCAATAATCATAGAGTTTTACTATATAAAACCTATTTCATCCTTTCCTTCCCCCACCTTTTGCCTGGGGCTATTGTAGAACACACTAAGGAACATTATTACTAATCCTTAATAAATAGTACATTAAGTATGAACACAAGAATAAAGAATTTTGTTATTTAAGAGTTGAAGTATCCTAACTGAAATCTCCTCCTAATGTCAAAAAGCAATTGGAGAGCCTTCTCCTCCCTTGGTATGAGGTCTCTTAAACTTGACTACAGCCCAGGCAGAAGAAGTAAGTGTTGTGAAACTGACCTTCTTTGAGAGCCAGTCTGTATGCTAGCAGCAAAGAGCTGGCACATGGCATAGGCATAAGTGAGGAGATTTCAATAAAGAGACTATTCACAAAGGCAAGACTAAGGTAAGCAATAAAGGATGGGGATATGCTCTGGGAAGAGTTGTAGTGGGAAGATAGTATCATGTTCATGAAGTAGAGTGGTAGAGCCAGGGAAGAGTTGCCCTAACCTATGAGAGCTGTATCTGCAGAAGAAAGGCTGTCCATCAGGAACTGCTCAGACAGAATCATGTGGCCACTGTCGGAGAGTGGGGAAATGGAGGAATCAGTACCACACCTTTTTCTCTTACGAACTCCCAAACCTCTAGATAATGCCTCTAGATAATGTCTCAACCCAACCAGTAGCCCAACATAAGGAGTCTTAGTTGACACGGTTCTTGAAGTCAGCTTTCTAGGACTTCAGTAGGATGGAGAAAAATGAAGAGCAGTTCTGGGTGGTGGTGGGGGGAGATGGAGAATATATAGCACATTCCACATTTCAGCTTACTTATTCTTTGAAATATCCCATCCCTAAACCAATTAGTTTTCATGATTTTATAGATAAGTATATTGGGGTTCAATGTGGTTAAATAATTTCCCAACATTTAAAGTGTGTGTGACCTCACACTTCATGTTCTTTCCCCTGTAACATGCTACTCTCCCCTGCCAACTCCCCAGGGTTTCCAATAATGATCTTTAGGGAAGATAATCTATAGAAGGAGGAAAATATATTGTTATATTGCCTCTCCTCCTTACTGAGATTTATATCATACGTAGTACTTATCACAGTTTTCAAAAAGAGACTGACAGGAGCTTATTAGCAGGAACTTATTAGGCAATGAAGCTCAGTCCTATTGTTCTACAGCATGCCCTTTATCCATTGCTGTTAGTTTCTATGGGATGTCTAAAATAAGCAAGAGGAAATTGAGCCAAGGATTCTGGGCAAGCCCTGAAATGCCATTCTGGGAACTTGTGCCATTAGTGAAATGGACCTTGAAGGCACATTGTGAAGGTTATATACAGATCAGTGCTGGACAAATTATAGATTTATTGAATATATTTGTGTTGTTGTATACATAATTTAGAATTCTGTGGACTCCTTTTAGTAAGATGAGACAGAATCTTGGTTTTTAAAACTTTCTTTTAAAATAATAAAGTTGAGTTAAAAAAAAATAGAATCTTTAAGACCAGGATGATTAAGTATTGTCAATCTGAGGTAACATACCTATCTTTTTTTTTTTCTTTTTTATGTATTAAACTTTTATCTTTAAGTAATTTTAGCCTTACAAAAAAGAAGTTGTGCAGGTATCCATATATCTTCATTGAGATTCTTCAGATGTTATTATTTTATCATATTTTCTTTCTCTCTTCACCCCCTCACCTCATGCGCATGCACACACACACACACACACACACACACACACACCCAGACATACACTATTATTTTTTTCTGAGGTATTGGAGAATAAATTGTAGACATAATACAGCCTCACCCTTACATATGTAAATATGCATTTCCTTAAAAAAGGGTATTCCTATATATAATCATATAATTATAAATATCAATGGTAATCAGTACTATAAAAAATAATCTATAGCTCTTAGGCAAAATTTTAATTTCTTCAGTACTGCCCTTTATAGCAGAAGAACAAATAAACAAACAAAAACCAAAAAAAGCCAAAAAACTTGGGCATAGGATCCAAGTCAGAATCGCAACTTTCATTTAGTTGTCAAATCTCCTGGGTCTTCTTTAATCTAGAATAGTTCCTTGATGTTACTTTACATTTTATGACCTTTATATTTTTTTAAAATTTTATATTTTTTTCAGTGTTCCAAAATTCATTGTTTATGCACCACACCCAGTGCTCCATACAGTATGTGCCCTCCATAACTCCCATTACCAGGCTCACCCAACCCTCCATCCTCCTCCCCTCCAAAACCCTCAGTTTGTTTCTCAAAGTCTGTAGTCTCTCATGGTTTGTCTTCCCCTCCGATTTCCCCTAATTCATTTCTCCTTTCCATCTCCCAGTGTCCTCTTTATTACTCCTTATGGTCCACAAATAAACAAAACCATATGATAATTGACTCTCTCAGCTTGACTGATTTCACTCAGCGTAATGTCTTCCAGTCCTGTCCATGTTGATACAAAAGTTGGGTATTCTTCCTTTCTGATGGAGGCATAATACTCCATTGTATATATAGAACATATCTTCTTTATCTATTCAGCCATTGAAGGGCATCTTGGTTCTTTCCACAGTTTGGCAACTGTGGCCATTGCTGCCACATTGGGGTAGAGATGGCCCTTCTTTTCACCACATCTGTATCTTTGGGGTAAATACCCAGTAGTGCAATCACAGGGTCATAGGATAACTCTATTATTAATTTCTTGAGAAATCTCCATACTGTTTTCCAAAGTGGCTGCACCAACTTGCATTCCCACCAACAGTGTAAGAGGGCTCCCCTTTCTCCACATCCTCTCCAACACTTGTTGTTTACTGTCTTATTGATTTTGGCCTTTCTAACTGGTGTAAGGTGGTATCTCAATGTGGTTTTGATTTGAATCTCCCTGATGGCTAATAATGATAACATTTTTTCATGTGTTTGTTAGCCATTTGTATGTCTTCTTTGGAGAAGTTTCTATTCATGTCTTCTGCCCATTTTTTGATGTGATTATCTGTTTTGTGTATGTTGAGTTTGAGGAGTTCTTTATAGATCTTGAATATCAGTCCTTTGTCTGTACAGTCATTTGCAAATATCTTCTCCCATTCCGTGGGTTGCCTCTTGGTTTTGTTGACTGTCTCCTTTGCTGTGCAGAAGCTTTTGATCTTGATAAAGTTCCAGAAGTTCATTTTCACTTTTGTTTCCTTTGCCTTTGGAGACATATCTCGAAAGAAGTTGGCCGATGTCAAAGAGATTACTGCTTATGTTCTCCTCTAGGATTTTGATAGATTCCTGCCTGACATTGAGGTCTTTTATTCATTTCAAGTTTATCTTTGTGTATGGTATAAGAGAATGGTCGAGTTTCATTCTTCTACACAAAGCTGTCCATTTTTTCCAGCACCATTTATTGAAGAGACTGTCTTTTTTTCCATTGTGTATTTTTTCTGCTTTGTTGAAGATTATTTGACCATAGAGTGTTGAGGGTGCATATCTGAGCTCTCTACTCTGTTCCACTGGTCTATGTGTCTGTTTTTGTGCCAGTACCATGCCGTCTTGGTGATCACAGCTTTGTAGGAAAGCTTGAAATCAGGCAATGTGATGCCCCCAGTTTTGTTTTTCTTTTTCAACATTTCCTTAGTAATTTGGGGTCTCTTCTTGTTCCATACAAATTTTATAATTGTTTGTTCCAGCTCTTTGAGAAATGCTGGTGGAATTTTGATCGGGATGGCACTGAAAGTATAAATTGCTCTAGGCAATATAGACATTGTAACAATGTTTATTCTTCTGATCCATGAGCATGGAATGCTTTTCCATCTTTTTGTGTCTTCTTCAATTTCTTTTATGAGTGTTCTGTGGTTCCTTGAGTACAGATCCTTTACCCCTTTGGTTGGGTTTATTCCCAGGTACTTTATGGTTCTTGGTGCTATAGTAAATGGAATTGATTCTCTAATTTCCCTTTTCATATTTTCATAGTGTATAAGAAAGCAACTGATTTCTGTACATTGATTTTGTATCCTGGCACATTACTAAATTGCTGTATGAGTTCTAGCAGTTTGGGGGTGGAGCCTTTGGGTTTTCCATATAAATTATCATGTCAAATGTGAAGAGAGAGAGTTTGACTTCTTTGCCAGTTTGAATACCTTTTATTTCTTTTTGTTGTCTGATTGCTGTTGTTAGGACTTCTAGTACTATGTTGAACAATAGTGGTGAAAGTGGACATCCTTGTTGTGTTCCTGATCTCAAAGGGAAGGCTGACAGCTTTTCCCCATTGAGGTTGATGTTCGCTGTAAAGCTTCTCAACAAGATCCTAGCTAATAGGATCCAACAGTACATTAAAAAGATGATCTACTATGTCCAGGTGGGATTTATCCATGGGATGCAAGGGTGGTTCAACATTCGCAAATCAATCAATGCGAGAAAACAAATCAGTAAGAGAAGAGAGAAGAACTGCATGGTCCTTTCAATTGATGAAGAAAAAGCATTTGACAAGATACAGTGTCCATTCCTGATTAAAATGATTCAAAGTATAGGGATAGAGGGAACATTCCTCAACTAAATAAAATCTATCTATGACCTTTACATTTTTAAAAAAGATTTCAGGCCAGTTATTTTGGAAAATGTCTCTCAATCTGGGTTTGCCTGATGTCTTCACATGATTAAATTTAGGCTATGTGCTTTTGGCAAGAATACCACAGAAATGGTTTCGTCTTTCTCAGTGCTTCCGATCAAGAGGGAGGTGATGCATATTTGTCCCATTACTGGCGGTGTTAACTTTGATCACTTGTTTAAGGTGGTATCTGCCAAGTTTCTACAAAGTTACTATTTTCCCTTTTCAATTCAAGGTATCTTGTGGGAAGATTCCCTGAGACCATAGAAATGTTCCACTTTTCATCAAACATTCACTCACCAGTTTTAGCATCTATTGATGTATTTCTGACTGAAATAATTATTATGGCAGAAGCCAAATGGTTATTTTCCAATTCCATTATTCCCTCCACATGTATTAGTTGGCACGCACTCAGCTATAAGGAAGAGCTATTCCTTCCCATTTACTCACTAATTCATTCATTCTGTTCATTCATTCATTCATTCATCTACCTCTCTGGATTCATGGATTACTATTTCCTTCAATGAGCTCTAATCGATTACTATCACCATTGATTTATTTATTTTTATTTTTTATTATGTTCAGTTAGCTAACATATAGTATTTATTTATTTTTAAAGGTTTATTTATTTATTTGAGAGAAAGAGCTAGTCAGGAGAGGATCTTCAAGCAGACTTCCCATTGAGTGCGATCATACCACCCATGGGATCATGACCTGAGCCAAAACCAAGAGTTGGATGCATATCCAACTAAGCTACCCAGCTGCCCCTCATTATTTATTTTGATGCTCAATTTGTCCAAAATTAGATAGTGGGGGATTCCTTCACATTGACTCCTGTATCCTTTTGACATATACCATCATTGTTTGAACCTGTCTTTATGTTAGGGCACAGCAGTATGTTCTAAGTTTGTCTTGTACTTTCCATGATTCATCTCTGGAATCACCCATTTTTCCAAGGATTCCTGGTCCTTTTTATGGAAATGGTATTTAAAAACCAAGATCTAGTGTTAGGTGTGCATATTACTTTTTTAGCAATTTAAACCAATATACATCTACATATCTTGAAGTGGTCTTTATGTTGACGAGGAATAATTTAAGCAACCTATGGAGCCTTCCTTTAGGAAAGATGTAAGCATTTGGCATTAACACTCTTGAAGTTATAATCAGAAACTGCAGTTTTCAGCTGGGGGAAATGAGGACAAAGATAAAACAAATGACATGCCAAGGGTACAGGCAAGGCTTTTTGTTGCCTAGACATTCCATTCTCTTGCCTCAAGTACTCCAACTTTTCCTTCTCTCATGCCACATTGTTTCCAGAGAAATTTCTGTATGAGGTTCAGTTTATTACCAAGAAACATGATGTCACCAAACTTCAGATTCAAGTTTATGTTAAACCAGTGTAGCCAACCGAAAACATTGGTGTTTGAGATGGTGTGTGTCAGCCTTCACATATAGTCCCAAGAGACAAACAGAGTCTGCAGGTTAGGAATCACATGGAAGCTGTGAGTCTAAGGGCAATAAGATGCTGGAAGGGCTTCTCCACAACTGACCCCATGCTCACTGCCCCCAAAATTCCAGGTGCCTATTAACACTTTAACTTTGTTAAGAAGGTGTCAGCCTCGCATGATTTGCATTCCATCACCCACAGTGCTTTTTAATTTTGTGCCTGCCTTGAAAAGCAAATGGTGACATTCCGCCGGGAGGATCTCAGCCTGCACACACTTTATAAAGTAAAGAAATGGAGTAGTTATTGCTAAGAAGGGGACAAGAGAAGATACGTTTTTCATATTTGGCGCTTAAAGAGCAAAATATGTGCATGGGTGTGTGCACATGTGTGTGTGCATGTGTGTGTAATGTGTGTTGAGAGGTTGTATTGGGAAGAAGTGACGGGTAGGGAAATAAGTCATGATACTGATTATGTGCTCATGCAATCAGAGTATGTGAACCACGAGTTGTGGAATTTCTGAAAGTCCTTCCAAATAGGGTAGGAATCCTCTCTGTTGTTACAAATGACCAAGAGGAATTGTGTTGAGTGTGTGCTAGTAAGACACATGTTGTGGGACCCTGGGTAAACTGAGATTAGGCTATGAAAACAGCAAGAGCCTTAGACTCAAGGGTTGAAACTGATCTTATCTCATGAGTGGTCCAAGGAAGAGAGAGGGAAGGAGAGCAGATTGGGAGAACAAAGTAGCATGTTATAGTACATGTGTCCTCTTCTCTCCTTCCCACTCTCCTCATTCTGTTTTGGTCTGCCACAAAAATGATCACCAAATGATCCTACCATACCTTCTTGCAATCCATAGCTTATATATTTAAAAAAATTTTTTTTAATTTATTTTTTATTTTCAGCATAACAGTATTCATTATTTTTGCACCAAACCCAGTGCTCCATGCAATCCATGCCCTCTATAATACCCACCACCTGGTACCCCAACCTCCCACCCCCAGCCCCTTCAAAACCCTCAGATTGTTTTTCAGAGTCCATAGTCTCTCATGGTTCACCTCCCCTTCCAATTTCCCCCAACTCCCTTCTCCTCTCTAACTCCCCTTGTCCTCCATGCTATTTGTTATGCTCCACAAATAAGTGAGACCATATGATAATTGACTCTCTGCTTGACTTATTCCACTCAGCATAATCTCTTCCAGTCCCGTCCATGTTGCTACAAAAGTTGGGTATTTGTCCTTTCTGATGGGGGCATAATACTCCATAGTGTATATGGACCACATCTTCCTTATCCATTCGTCCGTTGAAGGGCATCTTGGTTCTTTCCACTGTTTGGCGACCGTGGCCATTGCTGCTATAAACATTGGGGTACAGATGGCCCTTCTTTTCATGACATCTGTATCTTTGGGGTAAATACCCAGGAGTGCAAGTTGGTGCAGCCTCTTTGGAGAACAGTGTGGAGATTCCTCAAGAAATTAAAAAATAGAACTTCCCTATGACCCTGCAATTGCAATCCATAGCTTATATTAAACAAATTCAAATATCAGAGGGTATAGGCAGGAAATACAGAAGTGAAAAAAGTGAGGAGTTTTTGTTTTTATTTTGGAAACTGTAATTATAGGGGCACCTGGGTGGCTCAGTCAGTTAAGCTCTTGTCTTTGGCTCAGGTCATGATTTCAGGGTCCTGGGGGAGTCTGCTTCTCCCTCTGCTCCTTCCCCCTCCCCAACTTGTGCTCTTTCTTTCACTCTTTCTCTCTCTCAAATAAATAACTAAAGTCTTAAAAAAAGAAAACATAAATTGTAGTAAATAAGGGAGGATAGATATGAAATTAGTATGATAAAGGTACTAAGAAGCCATATGTATTACACATATAATCATTCCCCATAGGTTAATAAAAATGCATTTATCTCTGTCAAGTCCATCCGAATGAAACTGTAGGTGGACAGGGTTTTTCTTCCTGTTTTGTTCAATGTCCTGCATTTGATTTCTTAAATAATTTTTACACAAATAATAGGTGCTCAATAAATACTGAATGGATGAGATGAATGAAGGTGTCTACATGTTTTAATTGCCATTTATTTCTCTCTCCTCCTCTTTATCATGAACTCCACTTTCTCCTTTGCCATAAACCTCTTACCTCATGCTACCACCACTCCACTGAAATGGCTTTCAGCAGGGAGAGTGCACCGCACCACATCCATTTTCCCCTTTTATGCTCTCAGTATACTTTCCTCTTCGTATCAAATACAGCAGCTCAGGGCTTCCTCTGCTTTCAAACTCTCCTATCCCTTTATTTTCTCCCACATTTTACTCTTCTTCCCTCTCCTCTGGCTCTCCTCCTAACAGTTTGAATATTCCCTAGTATCACTCATTTGCTCTTACTTTATTTTTAAAATAAAAATGGCCTATATTTCAGGTGTACAACGTGGTGATTTGATGGATATTTACATAGGGAAATGGTTACTGTAGTCAAGCTAATGAACGTATCTGCTCACATAGATGTCAGATGCATTAGTACCCAAACACACACATGCTCACGCAAAACAATCATTTGCTCTCCTTCATTGCTGGTGTTTCAAGGAGTTCCTTAGCTCCCTTTTCTTTTCCCTTTCTTTCTTTCTTTCTTGCTTTCTTTCTTTCTATCTTTTTTTTTTTTCCTGCCTATTCTGCTGGGGTGATCACATCAACCTCAAAGGACTGTGATCTCTGTGATTAAAAATATGCATTCAGGGGTGCCTGTGTGGCTCAGTGGGTTAAGCCGCTGCCTTCGGCTCAGGTCATGATCTCAGGGTCCTGGGGTCGAGTCCCGCATCGGGCTCTCTGCTCAGCAGGGAGCCTGCTTCCCTCTCTCTCTCTCTCTACCTGCCTCTCCATCTACTTGTGATTTCTCTCTGTCAAATAAATAAATAAAACCTTAAAAAAATAAATATACATTCAAAGAAGCAAGTATAGATGGGGAAAAAAAAAAAAAAGTTGTCCAAGGACTGAGTCCTGGGGACTCCAGCTTTTAAGGGACTGAGAGATAAGAAGAAATTACCAAAGTAGAGTGAGAATTTATGGCCAGGCCTTTGGAGGAAGAGCAGGTTGATTGTAATGTCCTAAGAGCCAACAGAAGGAGGTATTTCAAGGAGAAAGGTCTTTTAAGCCATCAAAGATGTCTCTTGTAACCTGGGTGAAGTGGTGACAGGGGATCAGCATTTCCAACCACAGATAGAGTATGCTGATAAGGTGACCCTATGACAAATGGTTGTAGCACTTTTGTTTCTTTTCTTTTCTTTTTTAAGATTTTATTTATTTATTTGACAGAGCAATCACAAGTAGGCAGAGGCAGGCAGAGAGAGAGTAGGAAGCAGGCTCCCTGCTGAGCAGAGAGCCTGATGTGTGACTCGATCCCAGGACCCTGGGATCATGACCTGAGCCGAAGGCAGAGGCTTTAACCCACTGAGCCACTCAGGCGCCCCACTTTTGTTTCTTTTCTTGTATTTTTCAGTTAGCCAGCATATAGTACATCATTAGTTTTTGATGTAGTGTTCAGTGATTTATTAGTTGTATGTAACACTCAGTGCTCATCAGAACATGTGAGATAGATACATAGATAGATAGATAAACAGGATTGGATAAACTTGGTTTGAATACTGGCTCTGCCTCCAGTGAGCTTAGCATGGTGGCAAGAACTTGAACCCTGAAGTCAGGTGACCTGAGTTTAACTCTGGCTCTTTTTCTCGGCATATTGTTTGATGTTAGATGAGCTTTTTATGCTAAATCTCGATTTCCTTATCCATACAATGGCAATGATAGTAGCTTCTCATTCATAAAGCTGCTCAAGGGATTAGCTGATGAAATGTATTTAAAGAGCTTAGAAGAGGGATGCCTGGGTGGCTCAGTGGGTTAAAGCCTCTGCCTTCGGCTCAGGTCATGATCCCAGGGTCCTGGGATCAAGCCCCGCATCGGGCTCTCTGCTCAGTAGGGAGCCTGCTTCCCCCACTCTCTCTCTCTGCCTGCCTCTCTGCCTACTTCTGCTCTGTCAAATAAATAAATAAATAAAATCTTAAAAAAATAAATAAAGAGCTTAGAAGAGTGCCATACAGTAAGCACTCAGTGACTAGTACTTTATGAGTTTCCTCACATGCTGGATGTGAGTAATCAAGGTTCCAGACTCATTGAGTAGTTGTGAAAAATCAAACTAGATTGTCCATGGTAAAGTATTCTGTGCATGGTAAGATCTCCATACACAGGGACTGAAATACTGTTCAATGTGTTCATCATTTGTTTTGGTTTACATGACCCAACCATTCATTTTATCCCTGAGTTGAACACTGCTAGTCGTTATGGGGATGGAAGCATTGCACAGCTTTAAGTTGTTTTATTTTGAGTCCTATATTGTTTGATTTACACTCACAACATGCTGCTGGTTGAAGACAGGAGGCATAAGGCGCACTGATGTGCATGCATTTTCGCTGGATCTTTAAGATGCATTTATCTGATCAAAATTCTCATAGAGCACATCAAGGTGTCTCTAGTGCTTTGAAAACCAATGTTCAAAAGAAAAAATTTAGTGGTGATTATATCCAATTTGATTTTCATTTGGGGGGAATAAACACTCTCCTCACAAATAACGTGTTACATGTGAAGTGTTTGCAAGTAGAATGCTGGAAGCATCACTCCTATCTCATCTTCTAGAAACAAATTTAAAAATAAACAAAATGTTTTCTCAATAGGAAATGCAGTAATTCCACCCATTAGGTCTGCAAAGCAATGTTTAATTTCATGGTTTAATGTTAGCCTGAAATTAAGTATTAAATAATGCACATCAGTTATTAAATGGAAAAAGTAAAATTTGTCTATATTATATGAATATTCTTGAAGGTAGGATAAATTAACTTTCTATTATGGTGTATCATACTTCACTGAGCAAATATAAAATATTGCTTTTACCTCAGTCTACTTTTTATTGTCGCAATAACAAATTGCAAAATATTTTGGGAAATCTTGAGAATTTTACAAAACTGTGTATGATTATGAAATGAGTTCATAAAGGAAAAAAAGACTGGGAAGTGCCTTATTTCATAATCAGAAAGGAAGAACTTAGTTTCTTATGACTGGGCTATTAATTTTGGGGGGGTAGAATATAAACCTTTAGATTCTTAAATAAGATTATCATTCTTATTTATGATAATCAGTGCTTATGATAATCATTGTTAATTCCCTCCCTTCACCCCATGTTCATCTCCTAGAGAACATCCTCTTCAGGAAAGCTTTAAGTTTGTTCTGTGAAACTTACTATAATACGATTAATCACAATTTATTAAGATTCATAATTTATTCTGTAATCAAGGGTCATAACAACTTCAACATATGGTCCCCATTGGTAGTTAACATTCTTGCCAAACCTGCCCCTGCCCAACCTGGCATCCCAACACCAGACTTTTCTCCTTGTGAGATGAACTCATCTCATTGCTCCAAATTTTTCTAGTATATTTCATTCTAATCTGTGAGGATTTCACACAATAAGTCTATTCAATAGAAGCATTCCAACAAGCCCCAGTGCAAATCTAGGCACTGGCACTAATTTGTTGTGGGACAGTAGAAAAATCTATTTAGTTTACTTGATTTTTCTTAACCTCAGTTAGTTGATCTGTAAAATTATGTATTTTCCCATGGAGAATTTAAAAAAAAAAAGTATAGGAGTGAAGAAGGTATTCAAAGAGATAAATGAGTAGACACAAAATAGAGGGAGCTTGCATGTACCAGGGATGACAATAGGGCAGGAACCAAGGACTATGACTACAGCCTTCTCTCCCTGCGTTGTAAATTTCTATGTGTCCATCTGGTCTGTCTTTACTAGCTACCTGTTGTAGCCTAACAGAGCACTTCATGTGCCAGGTACCTGACATACAGAGGTTCCTTTTTCTCCTTCCCCACTCTTATGTTTCTGCTGGCAACACCACATCACCATTGTATCAGTGCACAAAACCATAATAGGGAACAAAGATCCACTCCAACCAGTGAATTGAAATACAGAAATAAAAACAAATACAAATACACAATAAATTCCTTTTTTCTCAGTAGTCTTATGAGCATGACTCCCACTTAATCAGTTGGCAGCATCTCCAGAAGTATCACTTTCCAGTCCAGCAAAGAGGAAAGAATAAGTTTCCATGAAACACACAGTTCTAGTCTCCCTCTTCTACCTATTCTGAGTAAAGGAATCAGTAAACAAAGCGCACACACACACACACACACACACACACACACCACACTTTTGTGGGGTCTAAACATGATTCATTGTAGAAATGCAACATGCCCTTTTCCCATAATTTGGTAAGACAAAACCAAATGGATGGAATTTACAGCAACCTCATTAATAAAAAGAAAGTACCCAGAGTTTGATGAAAAACTCTTTTTCAGACTTTCTGTATAAAATATTGGGGCAACATTGAATAAGGCCATGTTGAACTTCTTCCATGACAGATACCACCAGAAAGGATATCATGAAATCCTCTGAAAATTTTTCTCAAAATAGAAGCAAAATTGAAGGTTTTCTTTCTTTCTTTTTTTTTTTCCTTAAATGCAGATGAGGAGCTAGGTATGGTTTTGAAGAGCCATCCTTGATTAGACCATGAATGACTTCCTTTGGAATTTGAAGTTGGGGAAGGAATAAATAGATGAAGATGGAAGGCATTAGCGGAACATTGGCCACAATTCCTGGAACTACTCAGGCTCAAAATTTTGACCTTCCCCTTAATTTGTCCTTTGTCTTTGTTTTCTTTTTCCCAGTTAGTAGCTATGTATTGCCAGTTCCCTTCTTAATATTCTCCATGCTAATCTTCTTAATGGAATGGCCATTAACACGTATAGGCCAGCATGGACTGAATTGTGTCCCTCTATGCTGAATTTGTATATTGAAGTCATAACACCTCTTGTGATTGTATTTGGAAATGGGGCCTTTAAGGAACTTATTAAGGTTGAATAGGTCATAAGGGTAGGGTCCCAATCCAATAGGATTAGTGTTCCTCTACAAAGGAACACCAGAGAGCTTGTTCTCTTTCCATGTGCAAACACCTAGGAAAGGCCATGTGAGAACACAATGGAAAGGCAGCTATCTGCAAACCAGAAAGGGAGCCTGCATTAGAAGTGGAGCCCTGGTAGACTTTGATCTTGAGCTTTCAGACCTCTAGAACTGTGAGAAAATAAATTTCTGGTGTTTAAACCATCTGGTGTATGATACTTGTTATGGTAGTTGGAGCTAAGGCATAGATTAATTATAATATTCCAAAATCAGAGCTGTTATATATGGTGCCAGACTTAAATAAATCCTCCAAAAAAAAAAAACCCTATGATGAGGTTTTATTACAAATGAGGGCTTTAATTTTCTAAGAGGTTAAATTATTTTCTCCAAGCACTCAGAAGTAAAGATGAAAGAAATAGGATATGAACCCTGCTCTATTTGAAGACTATGTTTCTTCCATGCTAGCATCAACATTTTCACCCAAGGCCAGGCCCTCTTTGTTTAGGTTCCCAGCATCTTCCTACAGTTCTCCAGCACTCTTGTTAATCTTGTAAACTCATCAAGTCCTGGAGTATACATTTTGTTACTTGGCCTTCACCACTTAAGCTCATTTGATGCACCTCTAAGTGTTCATAGGAAAAGCCCCAAATCCTTAACCGGTCTTTAAAGATATGTTCAAAAACTGAGCCCACTTAATTAAAATATGTTACTGCTTTGAAATGCATATGCACATTCCCCATTTAGCACACTCTACCAAGAACATACCACATTCAATATCATCTTTGTGATCTTATCTGTGGCATTCCCTCTCTTGGAAAACACTTTCCTCTCCTATCTACACACAAAAAATTCTTCTTATCATCTGAGGCTAAACTCAGTCCAACAATTGGTATAAATTTTTTCCTATGTCCATCTATATTGATCCTCTGCTTGGAACTCTTCCAGTTTTAAAGGTTTTTTGTTTGTTTGTTTGCTTATCTGTGTGCAGGGGGCGGGGGGTTTGCAATGTATTACTTTTTTACTATCTGGTTACATATTCTTCCATAGTTTACAAGGACCTCCCCCCCAAGCCCCCCCCCCTCAAAAAAAAAAAAAAAAAAAAGAGAAAGAAAACAGAAAACTCCTTGAATGCATGGTTCAAATACCTAACAAACCAAGCTACAAATCTACCAAACAAGAAGTAGTTCCTTATCACTTACTATAATCTAGGCTTTGTGGAGACTGAAATGGCATTGGATAAGAATAGACAGTAGATCACCTACCTTATCCATGGTTTTGCTTTCCATGGTTTCAGTTACCCTCAGTCAACCTCAGGCTGAAAGCAGATGATCCTCCTTCTGACATATCAACAGAAGGTCCATGGAAAGTAGCCTAATGATAGATCATAAGGATTCTATTATTCACCTCAACTTTATCTCATCGCATAGACATCTTATCATCTCACATTGTCATAAGAAGGGTGATTACATCACAGATATTTTGAGATAGAGACCATATTCACATGACTTTTGTTATATTATATTGTTATATATATATTTTATATATATAATATTCTATTTTATTATTAGTTACTGTTAATGTCTTACTATGCCCAAGTTTTAAGTTATACTATATCATAGGTATGTACGTATAGGGCAAAAATATAGGGTTCAGTACTATCCCCAGTTTCAGGCATCACTGGGGGTCCCCTGCAGATAAGGGAGGACTGCTTCTCCATTCTTCTTTAGTAGATTTCATAACTAAGTCTAATGCTTCAAAGGTACAAAGCACTTGATAAATGGTAGACCATTGTATGAATGCATGATGATACTACTTCCATGCACTCAGAAAAACAAAGAATATCCAGCACAGTCTCATTTTTGTTCACCACCCATACCATCCAGGGACTATGAATGGGCTGGCTGTCTCATGCAGAGGAAAAACAGTGTGGTGGGATGGAAGCCATATGGACTGAGCTTGAATCTTATCTTCATCCACTTCCTCATTTTATTTCCGTAGGAAGTTACTTGACTTTCTCAGGAACAGTCTCCTTATGTAAAGCCACCACAGAACCTGGCTCACCGCAAATGCCAAAAAAATCTCCTAATTGCTATTTGTGGCCATTGGAAATCACTGTGTAGAGAACCTGGTTCTCTGATTACTCTTTCACTCATGCTCTACATCTCTTACTTCTCCAACTTTTCCCTGATTCACAAATGACAAATATTCATAACTGGTTCTAAAACATAGCCAGATTACCATCCTGGCTTTGCATGGGGGAAAAAAATAAAAAGCAAACAAACAAACAAACAAAAAACCTGGAGGAAATGTCCTACAGCAAAGGTATTCATGAATAGAAATGCTGTGTACAATCACTTTTCATCATACTTATCTTCCCTTACAGGAGCAATGCATTTGCTCAACTTAAGAGAAAATAGGAACCAGCCAATCCTATAGATGCTTTACTGTTTGGAAAGGATTGCCCCATATTGACGGGTTTCATCTTGGGGTGACACACCTGATTAGAGAAGCCATTGTTTCACTTAGCAACACTCATTACATCTATTTTAAGAGTGAATTGGGAGACATAATGAATGAATGAAAAACTGAAAATAACTTCCTGTTATTTCTTTAAATAAAGAATGAAGGACTGTGGACCAAGGTAGTTCTATTATTTCCAATGGAAGGATAATTTTAGCTGATACTTAAGGCTCCGCTCAGCATTACGTTTGGAAGAGTGCAATTTAATTGGTGCGAGACAGCACAGATTTGTGAAAATAAATCATGTCAAACACATTTGATTACTTTTTAAAATTAAATTGCCATTGCAATAGATAGAAGAAGAAACAAGTAAATTCAGTGCAACTGATTTTTTCTTCTTTATAAAGCCACCTGGCAACATTCCTTATCGGTGTTAAGCATAGGGAAGTATAGGCATTACTTTCAGGTGTGTTTATGAGCAAATAGTCCAGAGGCAACAGACAATGTGTACTAAGGGTTTGAGGATCTAGAAAGAAACAGCAGTTTTTTGGAATGGCTAGAAAAGCACCACATGCCGGAAGTGGAGAGCTTTAGAGACAAATTTGAGGTCACATATTGGCACTGTCAATTACTGGCTTTGTGATAAGTCACAACCTTCCTGAACTTCAATTTTCTCATCTCTAAAATAAAGATCGTAATAGTTACCTTCCAGGACTCTTGAGAAGAACAAATTAGATGGTTTTTACAGAGTGCAGCTCAGGGCCCGACATGGACCCAGCATCCATGTGATATTTTTCACTTAGTTCCAGACCCCTTATGACCAGATGGCTTCTCCTAATCACACGGGACCCGAGCAAGTTTGAGGAGGGCGCCGCTTCAATATCCAGTTGAGACTCTGGGCAATATTGAGGTCTAAGTTCTACTGTGTCCTTGAGCCATTGGCACCTTATATTACATTTCAAGTATTTTTACCTCTCTGTAAACACCTGTTCAAGAGGTCAGCCCTGAAGAGCCCAGCTTGGTTCTTTGGAAACAAGAAACTCGAAAACTTGAAAATCTTTGCCACAGCCCTAAGATAAAAGCTCCAACAGGATCAATGAAAGCTTTTTAGGAAATGGCTTCTGGAGGACTCTAGGTATTGAGTACTGAGACAGAGCTGACATAGGGCAAGAAGCCTCCTGTAGCCATCTGCCCCTCCCCGTTAATAATTCCTACATAGCCTTCACGTCGAAGACTTTTCTCATTTACTTCCTCGTGTGCTTGCTTGTTCTCTGCCTCCTGTCCCAAGGTCGGTAGACCCTATACAAACCATATTTTTCCCCTCTCTTCCTTATTGCTCTCTTCCCTGAGTTGTAAGCCCTTAGCATTCCTAGTCCAGTTCCAGTTGCTCATCCATCGCAAGCACTCAAATAAAGACTTTCTGAATGAATTAATAGCTGGTATCATAGAACAGAAGCCAGCAAACTATGGCCCACCAGTCAGTCCTGCAGGCTATTTGCTTTGAACAGCCTACAGGCTGTCCTCATTCAGTTGTCTATTCTTGAGGGCTGCTTTCCTACTACGGTGGCAGAATGTGTGGCCTGGTAACCCACCAAGTCTAACTATTTATTATCTGGGGCTTTAAAGAAAAACACTGTCCTCGCCTGGTTTAGAAGATAGAGAACAATAATGTGATGCCCAAAACATCATCCTCCTTGTCAACAGTGACATCAACATAGCAGTGCTCTAGGGGCTGGATGTCTTAGATGCTTTTGTTTGGTCCCTTTACGGCCTTTGCAAAGCCAATCTTACTTCCTCTGTCTTGCACATGAGGGAACGGACCCTCAAGAGAAACCACTTCTGCAAGGATCTAGCAGGAGCTCAACAGTGTCTGAGCTCAGCTCCACCCTCCTTCCCCTCAACCTGTCTCCAAAGCCTCTGGTCTTTATACTGTTCTGAGCTACTAACATTTTTTTTTTAAAGAGTTCATTTATTTATTTGACAGAGAGAGATCACAAGTAGGTAGAGAGGCAGGCCGAGAGAGAGACAGGGAAGCATGCTCCCTACTGAGCAGAGAGCCCAATGCGGAACTCGATCCCAGAACCCTGGGATAACGACCAGAGCCAAAGGCAGCAGCTTAACCGACTGAGCCACCCAGGCGCCCCAGCTGCTAACCTTTTTACCATGGGCATTTTAAGAATTCTCAGTGTCTCCATTTCCTTTTCCTTCACAGGCTTAGGGCCAAAATAATTTAAAAACACGATGCCAAACAAAACAAACAAAAATAAACAAGAGCACCCCGGACTGGTTTTGTGAAGTTTGGTTGCCCCAAATAATTACTTTCTCTTTATTATGCTTCTTTCTTGCTTTGCTTGTTTTTAATAGAAACAGTTACGTAAGTGGTATGCACATTTTTTACACTTACCTCCGACATTAAAATAGAGGGAATGTGAAGAAACCCAGATAGGACCATTTCACAGGATAAACTCTGAAATATTAGGCAAATGGGCTTCAACGTGGACTATGAAATGTAATGTGGCTAAGTGATGCACTTGGGTAGAAACAATGCCCAGTCTAAGTACAACTTAAGTGGTGCTTAATTAGTTAATATGACAGAGAAGAAAGATCCTCATGCACTTGGAGAATGAACATTTACATCTGGGGTTCCGTGTGCAGCGGTGATGGGCCGAGCTAATGTGCTGTCAGCTCGTGCCCAGAGGGCTATGCTGTTCGTCCTGGGATGCCAGGCCTTTTGGAAGGTGATGATCAGAACACACCAAGGCATCTGGTCCAATTCCGGACTCATTAGGTAACAAAAGAGAAGAGAAGTGTGTTTCCAGGAACTAGAAATGACTGCCAAGGGTTCCAAGACTGCTTGATAGTGAAGCTGCCAGAGAGAGCCGGGGCTGCTGAGCCTCCTGAACAAAAGCCCTAAAGGACCAGGTGGGATGGGGCATCCTGTCTCTGCAGCCGCATGCATGTGTCGTGTGAGCTGGGTCACTTCTGTGCGACCAGGTCCTAACAGATGCGGGTCTCCCGACTCGCAGAGGGTGTGTATTACAGCCCAGCGGGCGGAAGGTGTGACGACGCCCAAGTGTCCATCTCTCTGCTAGAGTCCGCCTGTTGACGTCAAGGTCTTTATCGTATTTCCATGGGCAAAACGGGCGCCTGTACGTCCCTTCCTGCTACAGCATCTTGGTTTTGCCCTTTGCTTTCTCCTTTTCTTCCTCCTAAGGAGGGAGGGAGGCTAAGTATAGCTGCATCATTAATTATGAAAGAGACCGGGGAAGGACAAAGATAGAAAATTCAGGCAGCATGTTTGTAGAGTTCTGCTGGGGAGAGGATGTGGGCATTCTGGAGGGGCAGAGGGCGCTGGAACCAGAGGGACTATTACAAAGCATTGACCAGTTTATGAGTGGGGCCTTCATAATTTCTCAAATACATAAATGCCTGTGTTAAGTTCCCGTTTGCTTCATTGTGGCTACGGAACTGCATTTCTTTAAACACGATCCCGCGCTTGGTCTGGACTGCACGGATTACTAGAACAGGAAGCATTACAGGGTCTGTATCCCCAGAGTCCAGGACAGCACGGGACACAGTGTGGAGATTAAAGGATGTGCCGAATAAAGGAATGAGTAAGGGGGAGAGCAGGGTGCTGCTAACTGCAGGGTGCTGACGGCAGACAGAACTGAGACCTGGCTTTGAGATCAGCTGGGAAGCATGCATCTGCTTCTTCAGGGTTCGTAACTCACCAGGCCCTGATTCGGGAGCTCATTCAGCCCTATAAGAAGAGGCAAAGCTAAGGTGAATGGGGTAGAAAATGAACTTTCTTTTCTAAGTATGGAACTATTAAAAAAAATCCACTAGAATTGAATTAATCATGGCAGAGCTATAAAGTTGGCACAGAGGAGTCGAGTGTCTGCTAATTAGTTAGCTTGTGCCCCGGTTCAGCACACCTTGTCAGAGCACGTTAGGCCACGTATGGGGACACGGGCAACAGGAAAGAATAACCTACATCAGTTGCTGAATTCTTATTCTTTCCGGTCAAAGAATTTATATTGGACACTGGTGAGGAGGCACAGGAGTTATAAATATTACTATGACCTAGAGGCTCATATAGTATCGGGAGAGGGTGGATGTATAAACACAGAATTAATTATGAGACAATGGTCAGGGGCCCAAGAAATACAACCCATGTGCCACTGAGTTTTGGACGAGGGTGAAGGCATCATTCAATGGCGACAGGGATAAAGGAGTTCAAGGCTTAGGTGATACTGGAACCAGACCCCGAAATGAAGTTGAATTCTGGTGGCCTAAGATTGGGGTGAGAAGCAGTGGAAGCAGAAAATACAGCACAGATTCAAAGCCATAAACGCAGATGTGTTATCTGTCGGGGGGTAAGACTGGAAGAGAAGAGTTAAAGGAGGTTAAGCTCTGGGGATTTCGGGGGCAGTGCTGCTGTAGGAAGCCACCTGTGTGTGTAGATAACCAGGGGTCTTGGAGTGAACCCGAATAATGGATTTGGATTGGTGTGAGCAACAGAGAATGGTAGAGTCTATAAAAAACAGCAACTACAAGGTTCCAATGTTTGAAAGAAAAAAAGGCAGTTACAGATCCTGGATGCTTATTTTGGCCCTTTGGAGCTCTCACAGTCGTTTAGCTCGCAGAGTCTTCTGCTGTGGACCAAGGTCAAGACTGCAAGTCAGCAACCTTCTAAAAGTCAATATTGCACAAAAGAGAAAAAGCCATTTCCTGACAGTACTTGAGGTCCCTTGCATCTACAGCCCACTAAGACATAAAGGATTCTGTCCAGGGAAACTGGCAGGACCCCTCAGCCTCTCCTGCTTGAGCTTCCTCGGCCGACTTTCCCCATCGGGCGTGCCATCAGCCTGCACTCCAGGTGTGTTGAGCTGTGTTCTCACTGCCTGAAACTTGGGGATTATGGAAATTTAGGGTCACTCAAATAAAGGTAAAGTCCTTTAATGGAATTCCCTATGGCTTCACTTCCACAGGGGTCCCCTGTGGTCCCCCCAGGCATCTGTACTCCCCGCAGCACTTCTGCTGGTCCAGACTTGTGAACTTCATCTGCATTTAGGAAAGGACATGTGCGAAATTGACCTGACCCGGCAAGTTGACTTGATTTAAGCGCACAAGGCCAAATGCTCAGAATGGAGTTGTCCCACCGGTTCTGGAGTCAGACATGGGGAGGAAAGTCACCTAAATCCCGCGCAGGGAATTAGTGGCGGAGACCTATGTACTTGTTATTGTTGCCGCTCCTTATTTCTGTAATGGCAATTACCCTTATCACACACAGCACAGAGGAGCCACAAAGAGAATGACTCTGATGAACTACCATCACAGCCTGCTCTGCTCTCACAGAGACAATCTGGGGTCTCCTCATAGAAGAAGAGTTTTAACCTAAGTATTTAATGCTGAGAAATGGGAACGTGCAGTTCTGTAACTCATGATTGAATGGATTGTGTTTTCTTCGTGATTGATTTTTGCTTTTCTTCTTTGGATCTCCAGCAACCAGAATAGTTACTGGTTGGTGTGGAACTGATCGTTAGGAATGAAAACTATATTAATATTATTTTCTGAATTCTTTTTTTAAAATTTATTTATTTTCAGCATAACAGTATCATTATTTTCTGAATTCTTTTGGGAGAAAGGATAGGATGGTGGATCTCTTTTATTTGCAAGGTTGTACGACTAAGAACAAAGGTGGCAGTTGGAATTTCAGAGACTAGAAAGGGAGACGAGAGGAAAGCACAGCAAAAGATATATTTGATGAGTGTTCAATGATCAGCCTGTGTTTGTTTAAATAGGAAGGAAATCAGTTATTTTCCCC
The DNA here is from genome assembly GCF_009829155.1 of Mustela erminea. Classification (NCBI taxonomy): domain Eukaryota; kingdom Metazoa; phylum Chordata; class Mammalia; order Carnivora; family Mustelidae; genus Mustela; species Mustela erminea. Next base: position 8,294,392 of record NC_045618.1, on the reverse strand, counting down.
TCTTGCATCTTTGTTGGCTAGCCTGTTGGTAACAATAGTAATCTAAGCTTTAAAGCATCTACTTCTTAATGTACAATTTAAGAGCAATTTTTATTTTTCCCCTAGCCTTCTGAAATGCATGCTTTTAAAATATTTTCTCCAGTGGTGATGTCCCCAATCCATGAGAGCTCCTTTACACCTGCCATGGTATAAATGGGACAGACAATGACATCTTCTCTCTACAGATACGTCAGGGAGTCCCCCTCCATTCCTGGAACCTCTCTGCCATTCCCAGGTCTCTCTCAGGAGTCTTGCACTGAAATTACTATAACAATTACCAAACACACAGACCAGTCCATTTCTCTAGTTGGCATTATTGCACAGCAAAAACCTTAAGGGCTGTTCATATGCAGTGGGGTCCCATGGAGGACTTCATTTAACGGTTGTAGATGAACATCTGTGCCAGAACTAGGTAGGGTTCTTGACACCTCCATTTCGTGTGACATTCTGCCCAGTTTGAATCATGGCTGCATTGAATATGTCATTGAAAATCATTGTTTATATTTTCTGTAGCTTAGAAGATCCCAGGGAGATTAAAAATAAATAAACAACAAATCAAGACTTGGAAAATTTTCAATTATGCAAGGATCAATAAGTTCTTGACATCTGCTCTACAACGTAGGGGCCTATAGTCAATAATACCGTATTATGCACTTCTAAAAATTTGTTATGATATAACTCTCATGTTAAGTGCAAAGCAAAAACAAAAGGGCATGAAGAAACTTCTGGAAGTGATGAATATGTTTATTACCATGATTATGTTAATGGTTTCATAGGTGTGTGGATATGTCCAAACTCATGGAATTGTATAAATTAAATATAAGCAGTTTTTTTATGTGTCAGTTACACCTCAATAAAGCTATAAAAGAAAGAAAGGAAGAAAGAGGGGCACCTGGGTGGCTCAGTGGGTTAAAGCCTCTGCCTTCAGCTCAGGTCATGATTTCAGGGTCCTGGGATCGAGCCCTACATCGGGCTCTCTGCTCAGCAGGAGCCTGCTTCCTCCTCTCTCTCTCTCTGCCTGCCTCTCTGCCTACTTGTGATCTCTGTCAAATAAATAAATAAAATATTAAAAAAAAAAGGAAGAAAGAAAGAAAAAAGAAAGAGGCAAGCAGATGGAAAAGATGGCAGAAATAGACGTCCATGAATATCCCCAGGAAATACACAGATTTCAGATGTGAGTAGGAAGGACTCCCAGACCTGAAGCAATCAACAAATTTGATCCAAGAGCTCTTAACTTGGATCTCAGTCATCTTAAAGCCAGTATGGCATTATTCAGAGTAGATACATAAACCAAATTCATTTTCACCTACAAATTGTTAGGTTTCACTTAAAGCAACAAGATCTCATGGACGGAATGGGGATCCAGTTGAACTAGGCAGCTTAAGGGTCAGGCTCTGCGGTCAGAGAGCCTGGGTTGGAATTCTAGTTTTACTATCTACTAGGTATGTGATTTGGAATGAGTTTTTTTTTTTTTCATTCTTTCTGTGCTTCAGGGGGTTTTGTTTTGTTTTGTGATTATCTATAAGAGATAATAATATAACCTAACTCAAAGACTGTTTTGTGAAATAAGCAATGCAAAGTGCTTTAGACAATTTCCTGACATATAACAGGGGCTCAAATACTAATTACTAGTCTTAAGGCACGATAGAAAGGTATCCAAAGTGACAGAATGGTTCAGAGGGGAAGATTGAAGAAATTGCAAGGAAAGGGCCAGGTAAATTTCAAGACAAAACAGAATAGAGGAGCAGTGGGAAGGTGTGGGGTGGCATTTAATAATGAGAAATATTAGTTTCTATTCCATTACCTCTGTTTCTGCAGATGAAGTTAATATGTCAAGGACAAAACAGTGAGCTAATATGGGCCTTGTGGATCTTGGCAAATTTTTCTGCATAATATGCTAAAGCCAGGGGAGATTGTGCTATCCAAGGGTTTTATAGGCTAAGCAAAAAAGTGCCATTGGATCCAACAAAAAAGGACTCTAAGACCAAATGCTATGATTATATGGTGACTGTAAACACAACAAACGCATGTGTTTCCTCAATAATAATCCTTATGCATCTCCTCATTTTGAGGTTCTCAACCTGTTTTGTAGAGTTTTCCCAGAACCTTTCCATTTTACTAACTGACCAGTTGCCCCGGAGAGCAGACATGGCCTCAGCCAGTGCTGGAGAACAAAGGCCTGGCTCCTTGAGAAGCGTGTCTGAACTTCCTCCTATCAGCCTGTGCTTCAGGGATCTTATTCCATTTCCAGAATGCCCCCCTCACCTATCCCCAGAGAAGTGGGGTCGCAGCATCACAATCACCTTGAAGAGCACAGATTTGGGAAAATTGAAAGCCCTAGGCATTGTAGGAGCCCAAGAAGACATTCAGCTCTCTGTGCATCAGCAGCTTAGCTGGGACCATACCGTTGAAGTAAGGCAGTTCATTGATTAGCCTCTTGTTCTCTAGATAGGAAGGAAATCAGCTCCTTTCCTCCTTGCATCTTGGTTGGCTAGCATGGACATTGAAGAGAGCAGGTGAGCTTCAAAATGCCCTGTGATCACGGACAAGCAAATAGTATAGCTGCATGGAGGCTAGTCAGAGGAACAAACAAACTATGCCCCAAAGATGAGAAAGATGAGGGCAAAGACAAGAAAGTGCTTGGCTAAAGTTACGGAGAAAAAAGAGTGCTTGGAAAATCGGAGGTAAAGTTAATGGTTGGAAAAGGGGCATGGAGCCAGGGGACCACAGGAGGCCGGAACTGAAGGAGTTTTTTTTTTTTTTTTTTCTTTTTAAATTGTATTTTGTAAATCTGTCTTTTGAACAGGAAAAACAAATAAAACAAATAAACAAATGAAAGAAGACTTAGGCGGGCAAAGCCAGGGGCCAATCATGATCTCATTGAAATAACCATTAACCTTGACCCCCTGGAAGCTAAGCATTTCTGAATAAAGAGAACTAGGATCCCTACACCTGGCACTTCTAAAAGATTATTTGTAGGCATAAAGTATATGTCCCCCAAAACTTCCCACCGGCAGTTCCTATTCTACTCTCCAAAGGTGGGGGGAGTTGATGAGAATGGACTTGCTGGAGAACCTAATTGATAATTACTCGGCGATGAAACAAATAAAATGAGAAAAATCTGTAAGCATATGACAGTAGAGCAGGAATGATCCAGAAGCCAAATGTCAAGTCTGTGAGGGAGAAATCATGTCCCACTCACTTGATAGCCTTTTCTTTGCCTAATCTAATGACAAGAACAGTGACACGGGGAAGGCCGTAGTGGTTATGTAGGAAATAACTTCCTTTCGTGGTGGTTGGCATTCTTCGTGGCGAGTGACTACCCCTACAGTATAGAGCTTGATAAATTTCCCAGTCGTGAACCTTTGCTTTCTGTTACGATTCTTTCACTCATTCATTCATCCCTCCCTTTGCCTCTCTTTCCCTTCCTCCCTTCATTCCAGTTTATTCGCACTGGAGATAAGTGATGGGAGATGTAGGAGTTCTGAGGTTAGCAGACATCAGGTTGATTACTACTGCTGAAATACATTCCTTGAGTGAACTTGGATGTGGTCATCATTCTTTCTAGTTCTTGGTGGACTCCCCCATTAAATGGTGGCAGGAACACCCAGCAAGGGGAGAGGATCAGGATGCTGTGTATGAAGTCTTTGACACAAACCAGTGCCCTCCTGGTTTCCATAATACCACTTTCCAGTCTCTCTGGTCACTGATTCTCAAGTTTCTTTGATGACTTAGTCACTAACTTTCTCATTGGACCTGTAAATGTTGGTGTGCCATGATGCCTTGATGATCTTAGCCCTTGGCTTCTGCTTATCTACGTTCCATCCTTAAAGGAACCTAATATGTTCAAATGCCAAATATGTGCAGATTGTGCTCAAATTAATATCTCTAGCCCTGACTTCTCCCCAGAACCCCAAACTTGGATGTCCAGTCACCTCTCTGAACACTTCTCTTGGATGACTCAGACAGCCTGACCAGTGGAGATAAAGACCTTTCTGTCCACATCCCAATCCTGTACCTCTTCCTCCTTAGTTTTTTTTTTTTTTTTAAGTTGGATAACTAACCAGTATCTACCCAATTATCAGACTCAAAACCCAAGTCATTTTTTATTTCTTTTTCTTTATGTTACCTTTCTTTTGTTTTCTATCTTCAAAATAGATCTTCAATAGACACGTTTATTTTTATTTTTATTGCCACCTCTCTAGATTATATTAATGTTCCCAAGTATTTATTCTCTTTTTCTTCTGTAAAGGAATCACTACATCTGCTCTTTGCCCTGGAACTTACAGGACCTCCTGTGAGGGGACATACCCTCCCTGCTCGAGGGGCCAAGTATAATATGGTCATGAATGTTAAGTACGGCTGGTTTCCCAGCTGGCTGTCATGGCTCTGGTCAGACCTGCGGTGGACAATAGTTATTTCTAGCCCTGGGCTTTGCCACACAAGCATGATGGGGGGAAAGACGGCAACAGTGTTGAAAGCAAATGTCAGGAGTGATTGTAATGATGGTGCATGGAATGTAGGCTTGACAAGAAAGGCAGTGAGAATGTGGAAGAGATGAGAGGCATGGAAAGTGTCAGGACCAATGGAATGGAGTTAGCTCATTGGTTAGCTAGTTAGTTGCGGCTACACCAATGATGGGAGCAAGTGGTTTTCTCATTGGTCAGAAGCACAAGGAGATGCTCCTCTCTGTGCCTTGGCCTGGTTAAGAATGTATGTGGAGAAAAGGAGATGAAAGCGTAGACCCCATTTTATCTTCCTTCTTGGCTGGGTTGAGTCAGAGGGGAGGAAGAGGAAGAGTCAGGCAAGACTGGAAATGATAGAGGATGCCCGTGTTAATGCCAGTAAGTCAGCAGGTAGGGCAGTGGTGAACCAGTGGCCTCAGAGGGGGGAGGGTTTGCTCCATCCAAATGTTTACCACGTGGAAAATGAGAAACGTGGGAAGGTATGAGACATCTTGCCATGCTCAAGGACCTTCCACACCACAAAGGTAACACAGAAATTAAGACTCAGGAAGACTCCAGTGACCCAGAGACTGGCTGAATGTGGGAATTCTTCTGAATGTCAGCTGAAATACCCAGCAGTAACGTGTGGGCTAGCAAAGACTGCGTTGCTTTGGACGAGTGGCTTGGGAAGGAGATATCATCGTAAAAAGTATTTAACCTTCAGATTAGCTCCCAGGTCCTATGGCTCTGAAAATAGACTCACTGTGAAGGAGAAAGGTCTTTATTGGAAAAGAGAGAAGCGTGGGGATAGTACTTGCTCAAAATCTCATTTTCATTCCCCATGACAAAGAAATGAATCATTCTTAGATTCATTATCTCTGCAGATGTAAAGAAAGATCAGCAGGGCCAAATGTAATGGAACCTAGAAAATTTAAAAAAAAAAAATCTAATAATAATGGCGTATTTTCCATGGGGCAGCAGCTTGTTTCTGATTTCCTGGCTTGGAGACTCTGTATTTGATCAGGCTGTGAAGCTGTGACACCACAGATCATCAAGTCTATCTCCTGTTTTCTAAATGAAAGAACTGAGGTCCAGAGAAGTTCAGTGGCTTGCCCACAGTTATCTGGTGAGTTTACTGGGTCACATCAGCACAGGTGCCCTTAGGATGAGGATTCCTGGATATAGAATTAGTTCCTATGGAGACTTACTTTGTACCCATACGCAAAAATTTCATAATAGGCAAGTTCCCCAGTTTCCCTACATGAAAATAAAATATATCAAGGGTATTTTTTTGGGTTTGTTTGTTTTTGTTTTTGTTTTGGACTTGACCTCAAAACGTACCCCGAAGCTGGACAAAATGGACTAAGTTTTTGGTTCCAAAGCATCACGTAAAGGCAAGTAGATATCGCCGTCCTCACTGTGAAGCCACATTTGGGCCAGCTTGTCAGGGTCTGCTGGAGCCACTGAGCTGGAAAGGATGTGCCTATTTTATAGATGTCATAAGCGAGGCCCAGAAAAGCTAGGGAGCTGCACACAGTGACATCGGAAATAAATGGTGCTGGAAACACGGGCCCTTTGGCTTTCTACTTTCGAGTTCTGTTCCTTCTATCCTGGGGCATCATTAACTACGAGCACACTGGAACTGACAGAAGCAGTGTTGTGCTTCATTTGCAGGAGTCGCTACACTTCTAAGTTCCATTTGCAAGTTGACAGGTGCTGGGGTTGGGTTAGGAAGGTGCCCTCAGGGCTCGCAGCTGGACAGGTACCCCCACAAGCATTAACAGAGCTTCCCTTCTTGCCCGTAGCCTCTACCTACTCACGCAGAGCCCTGTGGAGCCAGACTAAAGGGAAAAGCTTGCCTTTATTTAGAATTTTGGTATTATGCTCATTATTGAGTTTTTGCATTAATTTTGATTTTTAAGAATATTGCATTAAGGTATTGCTTCTTTTGGGGAGCCTGGGTGGCTCAGTTGCTTAATTGGGCTACTCTTGATTCATCTCAGGTCAGGGGGGGGTGTGATGGAGGCTCTCTCTCTCCTTCTTCCTTTGCTCCTCCCCCCGCCCTCTCCATCTCTCTAAAATGCATACGAAAATCTTTAAAAGAAAAATACATTGTTTGTCTTGATTACTGAGTTTCTTTGTACCCTCTAAAATTCTGTGTCCAGGATTCTAGATTGACTAGAATTTCACGCTTCTCTTGACTTGCTGTAGACTTAGGGCTCACTGCCAACTTTCAGATAGAAACTGCGTACATCCCACACGTTTTCCATAAAAATCTAACTTACCCATTCAGATGTAGTTTGCATTAGGAAATGGATTTGTGCAGCCACAGAACGTAAGTTCCATGGGGGCAGGGAATTTGTGTATTTTGTTCTCTGATGTATCCACAGAGCTTACTACAGCACAGTGTAAAATGCACAGCTGTTTGTTGATCGAATAAAGAAATGCAGCAAAACTCTACAGTTCTTAGTGTCTGTGATCTGCTATTTAACTTGTACTTGTTTCTTCCAACATAGTCTCCTGGTAGTTCTTTGTGAATTGGGCTCTCTGTCTTGGTTGACTACTAGAATATTCTAAGAGAAGAGAGAACAATGATGATTCTCAATCCAATACTAATATTAAATTGTTAACTGCAGAGTAGCTCAAATGGTTTTATAACTGTTCTCTGAAATCTTCACTTTCTAATTGTCCTTAAACTTTAGAACATTTATTTTTGGTCCACAGATTTTTTTTTTTTTTAATCATTCCCGCCTCATTTCAGATACAGTTCAGGATCTCTTGCTATTAGTATTCCCATAGTTAAATTTGTATGCCACCATTTACTTGTTTGGTAGCTTTGGCCATTTTTTTCATATTTCTGGACATATAATTATTCACGTGTCATCTGGCAATAATACAAGTTATCACAAACGGTTTAGTAAGGATTAAATAAGAATGCATCAGAGCAGACATTATAAGTGGTAAAGAATGCAAATTTAAGAGTATATATTACTAATTCCATGCAGAAGCAAAAATCAGATTTATACTTTTATTTTTTGAATTTTTTATTTTCTTTAAAGATTTATTTTATTCTAAAGATTGTATCTATTTATTTGACACAGAGAGAGAGAGAGAACATAAGCAGGGGAAGTGAGAGGGAGAGAGAGAGAGAAGCAGATCCTCTGCAGAACAGGGAACCTGACTCGGGCCTCATCCCAGGACCCTGGGATCCTGACCTGAGCCGAAGGCAGATGCTTAACCGACTGAGCCACGCAGATGCCCCTTTATTTATTTATTTGAGAGAGAGAGAGCGTGTGCGCATGAGCAGGAGGGACAGAGTAGGGGAAAGAATCTCGAGCCGACGCTATGCTGAGCAGGGAGCCAAATGTGGGGCTTAATCCCAGGACCCTGAGATCACGACTCAAACCAGGAGTCAGAGACTTAATCGACTGAACCACCCACGTGCCCCCTGTACTTTTATATAAACAAACTGGGAGTCAAAACGAAAAAAAAAAACAAAAGATATGATTGTAAGACCCATGTTATTGAGTTATGTTTGTGACCTTTCTGGGTTGGCCCTGGGCTCAGCTGGGCTTTTCCTACATAGACTGACCATGAATTAAATTCATGTGCCCGAAGCCCTCTCTCGGGAGTAACTGTAGGAGTGAGGAGTGGGGAGACTGCCTCAGTTTCTTACTCTGACATCCGCGTCAAGCTTTCCCCTCAGGAAGCAGATTTCCTCCCCTGTCAAAAGCAGCGGATACCAAATCACACTGTGATCTTTCTGCCTCTTTACATTATCACCAACAATAAATATTCTGTGGTGAGATTGTAGCTGAAGGCTCAGGCGATGATTTGCCAAGGAGCTAGTCTTGTTTTTCTGGGTTCTGTCGGATCCTGCAGGGCTAACAAGAAGGGAATCTTGTTGGTTTTCTTTTCCCCTTCTGAAAAACTAGTAGATAAAACTTGGTCATAAGCACGAGAGTAAGACAGAGGAAGAAGGTATTATTTTCACACAGGGATTTTCTCCCACCAGGCTGACTTTAGAGTTTCAAGGGAAGTCACTGGCCTGAGGCAACTCAGAGTAAGCTGTGTTTTCTGGATGCCTTTGAAGTAGAGACTGCTTGCTTATGGGCAAGGCAGTAGATTTGGAAGCCAGAGATTTGGAATTTAGATGTTAGTAGGCTCCAGGACACCAATTTAGCCATTGGGTGTGGATAAAGTGATATCCCAGCCTTTGACGGTTTCTAGTCCATTTTTCCTCCCCACACTTCCTCAAGAGGCGTTCCTCAAGGACATTGGCTGGCCGCTGCTCTGTTTGACTGGCTGTCTCAGGAAGATTGAGAGAAAAATTTGCTGGACAGTCTTAGGAGACAGGTCTTATTATCCCCATTTTGCAGATGTGACTACTGAGGCACAGCAAGGTTGACGGCCATGCCCAAGATCATGGAGTTCGTCAATGGTAGGGTCAAGCTTTGAATGCAGGCATGGGGCTCCAGGGTCTATGTGTTTAATGTAGTTTGTAGTTTCTTCCAACAGATGTTAGGGGTGTCTGCTTGCATGTGTGTGTGAGATTTTATCCAGGTTTACCATTCTCAGTAAGAGGGAGTCTGATACAGTCTCTTCCACTGGAGCTGAGGTTAGACATTTCCGGCGATATGATATGTTAGGTCTATTTAACTGCATGCATTGCTGCCGGGACCTTCTCTCTGATCTTGGTTCTTCAGAATTCCGGTTCGTGCTGTGAATCCCCCTGTATTTCTTCTATGTGCTCCTAAATCAGACAAATTTGGTTTCAGTCCCTTGCACTTAGAAACTGTGACTGAGGGGGCGCCTGGGTGGCTCAGCCGGTTAGGCATCTGACTTGATTTTGGCTCAGGTCGTGATCTCAGGTGGTGGGATTGAGCCCCACGATGGGCCCCATGCTGAGTGTGGAGTCTGATTGAGATTCCCTCTCCCTCTCTCTTACCCCCCACTCATGTGCTCGGTCTCTCTCTAAAAGAAAGAAAAGAAAAAGAAAAGAAACCATGATTGATAATGAATTATTACAGAGATTAAGAAGAAAGGTTTTACAAGATGGGATTGGGAGGGAGATAAACCATAAGTGACTCTTAATCTTACAAAACAAACTGAGGGTTGCTGGGGGGAGGGGGGTTGGGAGAAGGGGAGGTGGGGTTATGGACATTGGGGAGGGTATGTGCTTTGGTGAGTGCTGTGAAGTGTGTAAACCTGGCAATTCACAGACCTGTACCCCTGGGGATAAAAATACATGTTTATAAAAAAATAAAAAAAATAAAAAAATTAATTAAAAAAAAAAAGAAGAAAGGTTTTACTCTTGAAGTTCTCAAATACAGGGTATTGTGGCAAGGAGTTCATTTTTCTGAATTTTGGAGGCAGAGTAGTGGGGTGCTTAATAAAAAAGATTCTGGGGGCACCTGAGTAGCCCAGCTCTTGGTTTCAGCTCAGGTCGTGATCGCAGGGCAGTGAGATCGAGCCTGCGTCAGGCTCCATGCTGAGTGGGGAGTCTGTTTGACATTCTCTCTCCTTCTCCTTCTGCCCGCCACCCTCTCCCCCGCTCATGCTCATTCTCACCTTTTCTGTAAAATAAAATAAAGAAAATCTTAAAAACAAAACAAAAACAGATTCTGAAGCCTGACTGCTTGGAATAGAGGTGTTGACTCGAGGCTCTGCCGCGTACTAGCCGTGTGCCTTAGGCAAGTCAGGTGATGCCCCTGAGATCAGTTTCCATTTCCCCCTCTTATCACAGAGAAATGATAGTGTCTATGTCGTAGGTTTCCTGTGAGCACTGAAATTCAGTGAATACTTCTGTGAAAAAAATCAGTCCCTGTTTAGAATAATGCCCAATGCTCAGTAACCACAGTATTAGCATTGATGACTATTATTGAAAACCCAGGAATTCTCTTGGAAATCTAACTAACCTGTATTGACTGTTTACCATGGGAGAGGCATGATGCTAATCATTCTATGTGAACTCACAACAATCTTGCCAGGGGCTCTCTTTATCCAATTTTATAAATGAAGAAACCGATACCAGAAAGGTCAGAGATCTTTCCTGGAATCTCACAAGCAGAAATGGGCAAGGCTGGTATTTTTACCTGGTTTATGTGTACCTGTTTGCAATCTCTCCCCCCTCCACATCGGTGAGATCTCTTTTGGGAAAGGGGCAAAGTCATCTGCACACGACATAAGTATCTAGACGATTCCCCATTCTTACGCTGAACTGCAAACGAGATGGGCAGCTCTTCTCATTCTGTACGAAACTTCTACCTCTACTAGGTCTATGACATTTTCAGTGACCCCTGGCATGGGTTTGGTTCCCTCTGATATCTTAAGAAGGCAGGTGACCTTTATTGAAGCCGCACTTTGTCCTGGACACTGATTTTAGTAGCTGACATTTGTTTTTCAAGCGCTCAGGCTGTCAGCGACCTTGGGACAGACAGACAGCTAGATTCATGTTGGATCCAAGAAACTTAGGTTCTCAGAGGCTATGAAACTTGCTCAAGGACACACAGCGATCTGGAGGTATAGTCAGGATTGAAATTTAGGCCGTACGACTCTAAAGTATGTATTTCTAATGTAATATGACCATGAGACAGCTTCTCCCATAAGAAGGATGGCCAGCGCGGTAATGAAATCATAATTCACGTTGTAGGGAGGAGTATGGCATAATGGCTTTCACGAAGTTTATGGCAGGGGGTGAGAAGGAGATCTGCAGTCAGGAAAGATGCAGAGACGGGCAGCTGTTGAGGGACAGCCGTGATGAGTAAGATGATTTAGGTGAAGGCACGAGAACTGTGGACCATGCCTCCATCTACAAGGGGAGGAGGCTGAGAGATGGAAGGACTGGACACCATTGGTTTGCAGAAATAATCCCCTGATGCTGGCTTTCCTGCATGCCCAGAGCCACAGCCTACCACTTCCCGTGCTATGGGGACAGTGTCCCTTATGGTCCCTTGGCTTCCCTGTTGCCGCAAAGCAGTGAAGCCACTTTAGAAAACGTATCAGCTCCCTCCCTGATGGGGCCTGACAACTCCCTCCCACTGCTTCCGTAGCTCTCCGTTGTTTTCAGATTGATCCTCTGCAGACAGGCAGCAAAGAAAATGGAAAAGCAAGACTTTCCTCCTGTTTCTGCCATTATTCCCCCAGTGGGCTGATGAGGAACATGTTCTGGAATGGGTGAGAAAAACCTCAGGGGACCGAAGAGAAAGGGGAGCCACTCCCCTCCCCAGGCTCACGATGTGTTTTCCCCAGGTTTGCTTTTTCTTTTGTGCTCACCCTTCCAGAGGTTTACAGGTGCCCCATTCAACGTGAAATAAGGATGTTGTTCCTTGGTGTATAATTATATCAAAGCTGTTTCACGTGACTTACACACACACACACACACACACACACACGTATATTTGTAATCCCCTTTCCTGCTCCTGCCATGCTTTTACTTTTATTACTGTTAATACCTTCTAGTTGTAGCCATTTAGAAGTGGAACGTGCACATATATACGTGGGTAAATATTTCCTTCTTTTTACAAAGCATCTGTGTGTGCGCTTTTTGTCTCTATGCTTGCTCTTGGGGTCTCTTTGGAGGACCTTCTTTTGTCAAGTGAGATTAAACTAGTAAAAAATGTGTAAACGTGCTTGGCACAAGTATGCTCCATTGTATAAACAGGGAAGGGCTTGGTCCCGAGCCTGGCGGGTAGTAATACCTCCATGGACGAGAGCAGAACCACCCCGTCTCACAGGTATGGAAGCTAGAATTTCAACAGCGTCGGGGTGGTTGGTAACTCAGAGCCTTCTCATAGCTCCTGATGTTATTTTTCTTTTCTTTTCTTTTTTTTAAAGATTTTATTTATTTATTTGACAGAGAGATCATAAGTAGGCAGAGAGGCAGGCAGAGAGAGAGGAGGAAGCAGGCTCCCCACTGAGCAAAGAGCCTGGTGCGGGGCTCGATCCCAGGACACTGAGATCATGACCTGAGCCAAAGGCAGCGGCTTAATCCACTGAGCCACCCAGGCGCCCCACTGATGTTGTTTTTCATCGTGCGGCAAGGATTTGTAGAGTTGCTGGTGGTGTGTGTTTGGTGCGGTGCTTGGGGATGGAGTTGGGGATTTCCATTGTGAGATCCCTGACACTGAAGACTCAGTCCAGTGGGCGAGATAGGTAGTAATTCTCCACAGATAAAACGTATTGAATACCAATGTTGTGCTACTCTGCTTGGTGTATTCATACCGTCTCCAAGTTAATCCCCTTACCAACTTTCTGAGTGGACTCTCTTACCCAATCTTATAGGGAGGAAAACAGATTTTAGCCATAGCTATCTCAGTGCCCAGTGTCTAACTAGAATCCAAAGCCATGTCCACGTGAGGCCAGCTGATGCCCTTCTTCATATTGTTAAGCCATTTGGTTCTTCCAGTGACTTCATCCATTATTTCTCAATATTCATGTAAAATTGTTCACTGTCTCCACGGGGCATAAGTACATAGTGCGTGTGCTTGTTGGTGAGTGTGAACAGACCTATAATACTTATGTGTGGCTACTACACTGGTTCATGGATATCCTTAAATTCCCTCCAACCGCTTAGTTCTTTATGATCTCTAAACTCTTAGCTCAAGGAAGCACTGATTGATGATTGGTCATTTCTGGTATTTGTATATTTGAGTCTCAGAATGCCAAGTCTCTGGAGTCAAAGATGATAGTTTACAATACCTTCTTTTTTTTTTTTTTTTTTTTTTAACATTTCATTTATTTGCTTGAGAGAGAGAGTAACAGGTAAGGGGGAGGGACAGAAGGAGAAGCAGAGTCTCCGCTGAGCAGGGAGCCCAATGTGGGGGGCTCAATGCCAGGACTCTGGGTCCATGACCTGAGTCAAAGGCAGACACTTAAATTACTGAGCCACCCAGACGCCCCTTTAATACCTTTCTCTTTTATCTCTTTCTGGATGATATTTATTGGGCGTGTGTATGCCCTCTTCTGCACTGCGCTCTGTGTAGAAGACACTGTGCTTACAACACATGCCTTGCTTTCAAAGAGCTGATAGTGTCCTGGAGAAGACAGACACAGAATAAGACTGAAACCACGGGGTGAGTGATGTGGGAGCGGCAAACAGTGGGTTCTGTGAGCACCTGGGGAATGGAGGTGAGAAGGTCAATGGGAAAGTCACAGGGCCTTGCAAAGTTTTGTGGAGGAGGTGACCTTTGATCTGGGCCTGATCAAGTGAACAGGACTTTGCCGAGTAGAGAAACAGCAGGTGCGATTTCCAGGCAAAGGGAACATCACTTTTGTCAAACTTAACTGAGAGCCGTGGTAATCGGTGACTTGTTGAACGTGCTTCAGATGCATTATTTCTAGCTATACAACACTCTTTCAGAGTAAAGATTTTTTTTAATCCCTGTTTTACATCAGGAAACTGAGGTTTCAAAAGGGTAGCAAAGCGTCTGTGACACCTTAGGTTCTGCTGAGAGAGCAAAGCAGACTCAGGAGCCTGGCTGTTTCCACTACAACCACACTGCCCTGGCCAAACCAGGCTTTCTGGCTTTTTCCTTTCTTTATTCTTTTCCCTTTCCTTTCCTTTTCCTCCCCTCCCCTCCCCTGCCCTGCCCTTCCTCTTCCCTCCCCTTCCCTTCCCTTCCAGTATAGTTGACACACCAGGTTACCTTAGTTTCAGGTGTACAGCATAGTGATTCAGGAAGTCTGTATGTTATGCTCTGCTCCCCACAAGTGTAGCTCCCCTCTGCCACTGCACAAGGCTATTACAATACCACTGGCTGTATTATATTCCCTATGCTGTACCTTTTATCCTTGTGACTTGGTCATCCCGTAACTGGAAGACTGAACCTCCCACTCCCCTTCATCCATGTTGCCCAGAACCTCCCCCACCCCAGAGCTGCAGCAGGCTCCATTTTCCAAAAATACACCTGGGAGAATGAGCACAACTGAGCATGGTCCCTATCCTGCTGACTCCTGCTTTGCTCTTCTCACACTTCTCCATAAAGGAAAATATTCCATTTTCAACTAGGTAAGGTTCCGCTTGCCAAGCCTGTATGTGGTATGCATCCTTATCCAAGAGGTGTCCATGGCAATAGACTGTTGCCTCATGTGATAGGAAATGGAATTCTCATGACTTTGGGAAACTTGCATTGTATAAGAAAAGCATGCATCTGTATTGCGGACCTTCTCAGATCCTTTAATATACTAGTGTGCCTCCTGAAACCCCCAGATTTAGAAGTTGTGGGCGGATAATTTGACTATTAAGTCCTTCCTCCTTAACTTTTAAAGAAGTTTCCCATGAGATCAATCAGATTAGTGTTCCTTGGAGAGAAGAGATTAGAAATGTCAGAGTACCAGGTTAGCAGTCTCCCAAAGATGCAGGTTCAAATTCCAGCTCTGCCTCTAACTTGCTGTATCATTTCCTGTAAGTAACCTACTGACCCTTAGGAAAATAGATTCACCCTTGCACTTGGAAAGTGGCAGGAAATGGTGATTCTTATCATTATCATTATCCCTTGGAAACCCCTAATGCTATCAGGTTAAGGGAGGACAGATAGATCATTTTTACTTCCCTTGAACTGTTCACCTAGAAAGTAGGAAGGCAGTGAGGGCTAGACACCTCAAGGGTTGTGTGACACTAAGTTTCAAAGACCCTTTCCCTGCAGCAGGGTGGCAGAATGAGTGACCGAGCCCTGCTATGGAGGGAAACATTTATGGTCATCTTCTTCTTTTTTTAAATTTTATTTCTTTTCAGTGTTCCGATACCGTATGTGTTTGCAGCTGGCTAGTTCTGATAACACTCTTAAATAACCCCTTTCACCTTTAAAGCCTAATACATTCACCTCCTGTTTACTGTTCTAGGAGTTCTATTGCTATAAAAATAACCTGGCTTTAAAAAGGCAATACAATTAAAAAAAAAAAGAAGAAGAAGAAGAATAGACGTGCCCTGATTAGAGCTTCAGTAACTCAAAGAATAGACGTTCTGCCAGTATGTTTCATGATGGGCTCGCTGGTCTTCTATCAATGAAAAGCTGGGTGGTTTTGTCTCTTTCATTTTCAAACACAAAGAGTAAAATTCTTTCTCTGTCTTCCATAGTTGCCTTGCTCGAGAGCTGATGCTGAGTCTTCTCAGCTGACTGATCATTAGCGGCTCCGCACTTTCCTAGATGTAAATTCAAGAGGTTCCTGTATATATCCCTGCAGCCTGATCGCCCAGAAGGTTCTATGACTCAGCATAAACGTGTTGCTAGGCATAAACCACATAGTTGGCTTCTTTGCCTCTGAGGATCTGATAGAAGGGATGAGATTAGAGGTTCTGCTGGGATTC
Source organism: Mustela erminea (assembly GCF_009829155.1). NCBI lineage: Eukaryota > Metazoa > Chordata > Mammalia > Carnivora > Mustelidae > Mustela > Mustela erminea. The sequence continues at coordinate 8,278,600 of NC_045618.1, read as the reverse complement.
AGGCAGATGCAAATTAATCCCAAATTGTCCCTGATCTTAAGGAGATGGCTGTCTATTGGGGGACATAAGACGGACCGAGAAAACAGTCAGTCAGTGAGAAGAGGAGGGGGGACTCCAGCACACACGTAATGAGTGCCTGCAGGGGACTCGCAGGCAGGGAGAGATCGCTTTCGTTCAGGAACGGCTTCCTGGGGAGATGGGTAGACAGAGCGGTAGATCAAAAGAAAGAAGTTCCTCCTTCATTTGTGAGAAATTGTCCTTTCATTTGCGAGAAAGATGAGGTGACTTAAGGTGTCCCAAGTGAAAAAAATCAAGTTTTAGAACAGGGATAAAGTAATTTTGCTACTTCCAGATAGGAAAGGAAATTCAACCCAGTTTTAGGTGACTAGAAATTGAGAAATGAAAGGTCAGGGTCCAGAGATGTCACCATCTGTAGACCTCAGAAGACAGGTAGATGCCTGTAGATCTCAAGAATGCCTGCGGGACCTCTTTTCTCTAGAAAAACATACTGCATATTCATTCTCTTGCCTGGAGCCCCACCCCTCCGTGGGGACAGAACCCTACACATCAGCTTGCCAGGAAACAGCCTATTGGTCCCTTCCTCCTGTGTTAGGGGCCCATGGTGGGCTAGTCAGCCATTCCTAGGGTTAAGGAGGGCCACACAGTATAGAGTATAGAACTTTTTTCTCCAGGGTCTGGAAGCAGGAAAGGGTCCCCTGACAAGGAAGGGGAACGACACCAATAGTGCAAAATGGCACGCCATGCTAGGGGAAAGTAGGGGCCAAGACCAAGATTATGAGCAGACTGCTGGCTGGAGTGGTCAGTGCTTTAGAGCCAAACTCAGAAGAGAGAATTCAGCCAGATCAGGCATGGTTTTGCAATTCAAGAAAATGATGAATGAGTGGAAAGAGAATAAACACTGACAAGGTAAATAAATAGCATCGTGAATTGTTGACCATGAAGATGGAGATGACGATGTTCAATCCTTGAAGGGTGATAAGACACCAAGCGGCATGTCTGCGGAGCCTTTTAAATTTCAGATTATCGGGTGATCCAACAGGAGCAGGAAAAAAACTTTATACGCTGTTCTAATTGACCTTCGAGAAAAGAGTTTGGTTCTTTATTGGATTTTGAAACACCACAGCTTGATGGAAAAGAAGCCAGGTTCAAGTTTTCAATCTGGCTTCAGTGTTCACTAGTAAGCATTTCACTTAACTTCCCCCTGTTTTATTCAATCAATGAAACAGGGAGGCAATGATTATATCTGAGAGTTGTTTTAAGGGTTAAGGCCGTGCATCTGGCAGAGTGCCCAGATATATGGTAGATATTTGTAGAGGGTAATTACCTTCCGGCCTAACTTTCTTTAGGTCTAGGTCTGTATTAATTCTCCTTGTCCACTAGGGATTTTTATTTTAAGATTTACTTATGTATTTGAGAAAGAGAGAGTGGGAGAGGCAGAGAGTTGAGAGAGAGAGAGAGAGAGAGAATCTCCAGCAGACTCCCCATTGAGTGCGGAGCCTGACACGGGGCTTGATCTCACAACCTTGGGATCGTGACTTGAGCCAAAACCAGGAGTTGGAGGCTTAACCGACTGAGCCATCCAGGCATGCCTGGGATTCTTTTCTTTCTTTCTTTTTTTTTAAATTAAAAAAAAAAAATTAACTATGGGTGGTTTAAATCCTGTGCCAGGTGCAGTGTGAGGAAAGGGAAGGGGAAGGCCCTCTGAGCACAGAGGAAGGGCAGAGAGGCCGGCACGGAGACCCAGTGCCGGGACACTGAGCCATCCGTGCTCACTGACGACATGGGCATCCCTCTGCTCGGGTAGAAATTAAGTGAAGTAACCCAGACAGCAAAGCACCAACTGTGTCAGAGCTCTGTTCCTCCAGGATTTCCATTTTGCCCTCCTTATGAGCCCTGGCAAGTGGGATCAGACTGCGTGGTTTCCCAGGCGCCTCAAAAGGGAAGATGGATTAGAATTAGTTACAGATGGAACAATGCCCTCTGGTTTCCGGAGTCTCTCTGCAACAAAATAAATGACACGATGACTAGACCTTTCTGTCCCTACACTTCTACAACAGCCCGAAGTCCTGACTCTGGGCATCTGACCTTACACTTGTTCACCAATGATGTATTCTTTAGCTCGTTGTTCCCATGGGGTTGGAGTCTCATGAAATCCAATTATGGGATGCAGGCAAGGAAAAGGGAGCACCTGCCTCTCATCTTTGGCTCGTCTCGAGGTTCTGCCGAGGTCCCCTGCCTGTCCAAGTCCTGTCCCTCTATGCCACTCCCCGAGCTGTGTCTTTCCTAGTGTTTGCCTAAATTGTCACAGAGAGGGAGCTGGACCTGATGTCTGAGGCATTAGCGGTGTCAGAGAAAAGAAACCCTTCCCTGCAGTGCTTGTGCTCCCTTGATAGATAGAATCATAGTAAACACAAGTCTTCTTATGCAGATCAAATGGTCCCCACCGCTTTCTCTGCTTTGGTCTGTTAGTCACCAAATTAAATTCTGCATTGGAAAGAGTCAGAAGCCTACAGGTAGCTTTATACAGCAAATAATGAGGGAACCACACTAAAAAATCAGCATACCTCAATGCTTGTTATATGGACAAATTCTCCGGTAATGGTAATATATACAGTTTATTGGAAGATTTTCTCCCACCTTCGTATCATAGAAGCTAGTCTTAAACTGTGGCTAGATCAGGACTCAGTAATTATTCACTGGGTGAATGGGTGCATTTTGGAGAGGCCCAGAGAGCTTAACCATGGCGCTATTAAAGGCGTGAACACATCAGCAATGGAAGATACTCACACTCCAATTATATTCACTTAAAAAAATTTTTTTTCTTTACAATATTTTATTTATTTCAACAATTTTATTGACCCTGACGTTGCATTTATTCCTGACTCAACTCTTGTTCTAATGAAAGGGAGAGTGACTCTCTGAATCTTTTGGGGAACCTAGGGAGGTTAAAGGTTACCATCAAAGCTGTAACTGTGCTAGGATCCCAGAAAACATTGCTTTCTTACAAACCCACTTGGTGGTCTCAGAGCCCGCTGGGCTGTCTGTCCCCATAGAAGGCTGAGCTCCTGGCGGGAGAGCTTTCTCTGCTGTCAGGTTATGAGACAGAGGAACGGCTGGGGCCACAGTGCTCCTGGGCTCTACACCCATGTTCCCACTAGAGACTTCTTACCTGAATAGCCCAGTGGATCCCAGTCAGGGTCGTGTTCAACGTGCAGATTCCTGAGTTCTGCCTCCCCCAAATGCTTGGTTCAGGAGGGGACAGAATGCCCAAGGGCATTCTGATGTAGAGTCCCTGAAGCTGTTCTGAGAGATGCTGGACAGACCCACAGCAACATCAGCACGGCTGGAGGCTGGAAATGTTGACGTCATTGCTCTAAGCATTTCTAGTGCTATCCTGGCCCTTCTGGTGCATCTAATGAAACACACACATGTACACGTTTCTCTTTGGCCAGAATAAAGGGCAATCTAATATGGATGAGGCAGAAAAAGTAGCATAGACCTTAAATACCTATTATTTCCCCATGACAATAATTTTTAGAACAATGTCACATCTTGTTTAAATATAGATACCCATTCGAAAATGTTAGCTGAGCCTGGATCCCTGCTGGGAAATGAATGGAATGGGGGAATTAAAGCCTCCTCTGAAGCACAAGAACATTTCTGATGACTAATGGTCTCCGGCCACCTTAGTTAAGGCAGGACTTCCTATTGACAGAAATAATTAGCTTTGGAAATAAAAGTTGAGATAGGAACTGAGGACACTCGCTGAGGAGCCTGCTTTGCATATTACATAATCTGCCAGGTCCTTGCATTGTGCTTTCTGTTTAGGAATAAACTGGCTTTTATGGTTGGTCCCTGCCTCCCCCATTCTCAAAGAGCCCCTGCCGTGCCAAGAGAGATGTGAAAAAAAGCCAAGTGATCTGCTATTGAAGCTGGAAGAAATATCTCTCTTCCAGTGACCTTCCTAGATAATGAGAAGATATGGTTTTCTAATATAAAGGGAATAAATCAAGAGATCTTTCAGAGAGCTGGGGCAGTAACAGTAGAGTCCAAGACCATCAATTCCGGAGGCAAAGGGCAGAGGTGCTTTCCTCTATAGATCAACATTAGACTAAGACAAGATGGGAGACATTCACCGGCATAGGGGGAGGGGTGAACACAAGCCCCCTCCCCACTTCTCCCCTCCCTCCCTACCCCCACCCACCACACTCTGTGTCCTGGAATTCAGCTGGAAGAAACTCTCACCTTCACAGGATGGTTTACTGTCTATTTTTTTTGTTGATTGCGTTAATGCAGTCTTGAGAGATGGGGTTGTTTGTTTTTATCTTTAGCTCTTTTTAATTTTTCGCTGTGAATGCGGTGCTAGATACAGGTGTGGGATCGGTGTCATTTCGAAGCCTTCCGTTGCTCCATAATGCAGCTCTGCCCTGCTCCTGGTCTGCATCAGCAACCACTGGTCTTCTCTGCAGAGGCACCTGTTAGGGATGGGGCTAGAAGTGGGACCACCAAGTCCCAAGGGCCACCAGGTAGCCACTGGGTCAAGACGAGCTCATGGGGCATCTCCACACTAGACCTGTTGCTTCTCACCTGACCCATTTGTTATTTATGTCACATCATAATCTACCAAGGAGAGCAAAGAGGGGGAGTATGTTTAATTCAGGGAATGACATCAATATGTGGTATATGAAAAATAATCAATTATATAGATGATGGTGAGAACAGTGGCTGCTGTTTGCTGAGATCTATGTGCCGGGCATTGTGCCGCATCTTTCTTAAACATGTCAGCCCTTAAGTGGGGGTATCGTTAGCCCCATTTAACAGATGGGGATACAGAGGCTCTGAAAGTTTAAGTGATTTGTTCTGGGTCACACGTGTGGAAAATATTAAGTGAAGCCTATCTTGCTTGGGGCTCTCTGACCCCAAAGCCCATACTTCCAAGCACGCTTCCGTGCCACAAGAAAGGGCATGCATGTGGCACTGTACAAAGGAGCTGTGAGGAATTGGGAGCTAGCCCCCGGAGGCATTTTGCTCTTTTCTGGACCTTGGGTAGGAGCCAACCATTTGGACTAAAATCTTGGTCTACGTGAGACTGCATAGAGAACTTACCATATTAAAATGTCCCGTGTGCCCATCAGATTTCAGAAATCACAGTAGGACACGCCCCTTCCTGCCTTTTATCCCTGAGGAAATAGACAAGAGAAGGACATGGCGAGTCCACGGCTGACACAAAGCTGTCACTCAGGTCCGTGGGGTTTATAAGTCTTTTCCTTCCCCTGGTAACTAATCCTTTCCTACTCGGGGCAGTTAAAGCGTCTTGTTAAGGTCCATTTGGGCCATCTCTCCTGGACCACCTGCAGAACTCCAGGTGACTTTGTCTCATCAAGCCAGCTGCCAGCAAGAGTCTGGGGACAGGAGCCCGTGGGGACCAGATCACGTCTCCTTATTTCGTCTCACCCAGATGCTCTGATGTTTCTTTCCTGATTAGAGTGGGGGGAGGGGGGTCTTCCATTCCTTGCTGTGTGTTCAGAAGCCAGGGCAGCGGAGAGCAGTGACCATTTTGGTGCCTGGTGGCGTCTCAGTATTTTGTCCCAGTTAAGGCCTCTTTTCTCTCTTCCCTGAAGTCTCTCCCCTACGCTGTAGCCAAAGAGACCTTTCCAAAACGCACCTGCCCACAACCCACCCCACTGAAAAGATGGACTTGGATCCTCTTGCGTGTCCTTCCTTTTAAAAAAAAAAATATTTTTTGAAGTTTTTACTTAAATTCTAGTAACTCTTTTAATTTTTAAAGTTTATTATTATTATTATTTAAATTCCAGTTACTCTTGATGTAACCCTAGTTCAGGTGTGCAATACAGTGATTCCGCCCTTCCATACAACACCCAGTGCTCAGCACGGCAGGCGCTCTCCTTCATCCTCATCACCTGTTTCCCCATCCCCATCCCACCTCCCATCTGGTCACCGGCAATTCGTTCTCCAGAGTTAAGAGTCTCTTCCTTGGTTTCCTCTCTCTTTCTTTTTTTCCCCTTTGCTCATTCGCTTTGTTTCTTAAATTCCCCATCTGAGGGAATCATAATGGTATTTGTCTTCCTCTGACCAGCTTATTTCACTTAGCATTATCCTCTCCAGCTCTATCCCTGTCATTGCAAATGGCCAGAGTTCATTCTTTCTTATGACTGAGTACTATTCCACGGTATATGTTTACCACCTCTTTTTTATCCATTCATCAGTCAATGGATTTGGGGCTCTTTCCATAATTTGGCTATTGTGGATTTTTAAAGATTTTATTTACATAATTTGGCTATTGTTGATCATTGCATGTCCTTCTTTTTTTTTTTTTTAAGATTTATTTATTTATTTGACAGACAGAGATCACAAGTAAGCAGAAAGGCAGACAGAGAGCGAGGAGGAAGCAAGCTCCCTGCTGAGCAGAGAGCCCGATGCGGGGCTCGATCCCAGGACTCTGGGATCATGACCTGAGCCGAAAGCAGAGGCTTTCGAGCCACTGAGCCACCCAGGCGCCCTTTGCATGTCCTTTTTAACGTGATTCCCATAGCATCCTGCGAGATCAGGTCCTTGTTCTAGAATCGCCATCCGTATTGAAATGGTTTTATTCTCTCAAACCAGACGTGGTTTCTTTTGCTGTAGAGTCTTTAAACTTGCTGTTCCCAAGGCCTAAATCCTCTTTATCAGGCTGGTGAAGTGTTCCTCATTCACTTCTCTCAAGAAACTCATTTTGGATCCCTTACGATGTGCTCAGAACACACCCTGCATGTACTCCATCCCTGATACTTACCACCCTGTATTGTAGTGCCCTGAATGTGCACCACAGTCTCCACCTGTGGGCCGTGAGCCCCTGGGGACTGGGAACCTTATCTGTCTCATACATCATGATGGCCTCAGCATTTAGCACCAGGCTGGCCCCAAAACAGGCATTAATTAAATATTTGTTAAATGAGGAAATGCTTCATGGATGTTTGGTAAACCGCTCTTCCGTTCTCTGCAGCATATTTGATTCCAGCCACGAGCCTAGTGCTGGTGATAATAATGGAGAGGAAAGCTAGTGTGAAGACTGACCTCGTGGAGCTTGCCGTCTATCGGTAGAAATGCGTAACTACACAACTACATAAACTCACACACTACCGTGGAAAATTCTGATTAAGTTCCGTGCAAAAATATTGCAACAGACCCTATTACCAGTCATAGATTGACATTGTTTAGCAGTCATGGAGTAGATGAGGTCACGTGAAAATTTAGTGCTCAGTATGTCAGCCATTAAGCGGTGTGCTCATTAGCATAATGGAATTAGAAAATGAGGGGCCAGGGCACAGCCCTGTGTGTCAGCCTTCACACCTCCCCGGGCATTTCCAGCCCAGGACTCTAGAGGGCGCGCTTTCCCCCTTTCCCCTTCCTAGGAGTGAGGGGGCCAACTATATGCGTCATGCTTTCCTGCTGTTCTCACCTGGAACTCACAGTCAAACATGAAAGCATTTTCCAGCTTAAGATAATTTTTTTAGATACATTATAAAAAATATTTAAAAGAAAACAATAGTGGTCCATGTCCCCATTTTCCAGAAAGTTTGCTGATGACATTTTGTAAATTAAGACATTATGTATGCTTAGTTAGAAAATGGAAATGATATAAAAAATTAAGCATATAAAAATTTTAACATGTATAATACTGCAAAATCGGGGCACCTGAGTGGCTCAGTTGGTGAAGCTTGATTTCATTTGGTGACTCTTGATTTCAGCTCAGGTATCTATCTCAGGGTTGTGAGTTCAAGCCCTGTGTTGGACTCAGCACTGGGCGTGGAGCCTACTTTAAAAAAAAAAAAAAAGTGAAATATATAAAAGTTGTAAAAGCATAAAAAACATGTAACAATTCTTCCTGCTAAAGGTAATGATTCTTAATATTCTCTTAAGAATTCCTACAGAAAAAAATTTATCAAACAACTATGTGTGTGTAATTACTCTTAATAGAAAAAGGAACCACACTATGCATGTGGTCTGTAGTTACTTGTTTGTTGAAAAATATATCCTGGTACCTCCTCTATGACAACACACAGGGAATGACCTTTTCTCTTTTTACCAGCTGTGTAATATTCTTTTTTATGGCTATCACATCATTTATTTAGCTAGCCTCCACTGTTGTACCTTTGGGTTGTTGTCCAGTAGTGTTTATTGTTGCCGTGTTGTTTTTGCTTTGAAAAACAATGTTGGCGGGAACATTCATTGACATTTTCCTTCTAGCATAACTCCAAAATAAATATTAAGCAGTGGGCTTGCTGGTAAGACAAGTGATCGTTTTATATTTTATAAGATTTTTCTCGCTTACCGTAACTCCACATCCCATTGATCAGTGTAGGGGCAGAACGATTTCTAGCAGACACCCCAGCAATAGGAAATGCTCGTTAATCTGATCGATGAAAAATTCTATCTCATGTTTTTATTTAAATATCTTCTTTATAAATGAGATTGCACATCTTTTCTTGTTTATTACTATGCATTTATCTTGGATGCTGTACCGAAATCAGCTAAAAATAAAACAAAAACAAAAAACCCAACAGCTTTTTTGTGAAAGCAAATCATAAATCGAGACAGGATTACATAGGCAATGGCAAGACCCTTTTAGAGAAAAATGTATTTTAATCACAGGTCCCAGAATTTTAGAAATGCTCATTCAACATTAAAGGAGTGATATTCTCTTTATAAACTACCCTAACATATTTATCTAAGTTGATCTGTAACAATCTTTCTTAGGCAGCCCTTTATTACCTTGGTTTACTTTGTTACATAAAGGGAATAAATTAACTTTCCCTTATGCTGTTCTACGAATCACATTCCTGTCCAGGTGGCCTGTCTTGGTGGGGAGTTAATGTTCCATAGGTGGACGTTCTGGAACCTCCACTCATCTCTCCGTGTGTGGTGTCACCATCATGTAGACCAAAAGGCAAAGTGAAACCTTTAGATCACATAGCAGTAATTCCATTCATGCAGACCTCTGCCCTCCCCCACCCATTCCAGTTTTCCTGGTTTTATGCTTATCCATCTTTGATTTTCATTGGAACCAGCGTTTGTAACCTGTGGGTTTGGGACCTGTTGAGTCCTGAAGCAAAACAGATATGTTTCTGAAATAAGTCTTAATCCATTCAGGTTTAGGGGACAAAGTCATTTCATCTTTTATCTGGTGTAGAGGGATTTCTAGGTACTTCCCCAGGTAATGAGTTTGATTCAGATGATGTGGTGACAGCAGAAGGAGGCAGGTTATTTCCCTGTTGTCACCACCCTGCAGGGTCTCCTGTCCTAACGACAACCCTCAAGCTCAGGACCCCAGCCCTGTTCTTCCTCATCGCCCCTATACCATTCCTAGGGGTCAGAGACCAGGCAGAAAGGGTTCCCACACCCTCTTATTGTTACAGATGTATTTTTAAGGCTGACATGAGGGGTGACAACCTTACCCTACCTTCCACGAAATAGATACATTAGGAGCTATATTTTTGAGGAAGGAAACGGGGTGAAGCGGACTCTGTGACCCAACCCTTTTATGTTCCACGAAGAGTGGTTATATTTGTGCTATTCTTTCATTTTTCAAGCCAGACATTTTCCGAACCAAACATCAAGGACATACAATTAGATAAGGGGACAGCGAATTAGCAGAATTAATGGACCAGAGTATTGCAATATTTACGCACAAAATTCTGCGATATTCACAAATAAAATCTCCTGAGTACAGAATAACCAATCTGCGTCTCCTTCCTCCCTCCCTCCTTCTCTCCCTCTCTTCCTCTGTCTTTGGTCCTTTCAAAATCAAGGTGCTGTTTATAAGAGACTCTATTCTACCTACTCATCCCTGACAACTTCTTCCTTTTAAACTCACTCTGTTTCATGACCTCATGGCCCGTCTGTATAAATCAGTTAAGAGCAGAGACTAAATGCACTTAGAGAATGTGTGTCTCTGTTATATGGATAATATATTATGTCTATTATCCTATGGTGTCTTCACAGCGTGGCCCTGGGGAGCCCTGGGACAGGACTTCTCCTGCTCCGTCTCCATTCTGGCTGTGCTGGCCAAGGAGTCTGGCCGGTGATGAGGCACCAGTGATTGTTTAGGTCAGCTCCAAGGAGCCACATTTTACACAGATTTGCTCGGGGATGCGTAAGAGTCATCCAAGGCAGGAATCAAGGCTGACGTTCTAACTGTTGATCCTAACTACTACACCAAGACCATACTAAGGAGAGAGGGGAAAGGTGCCCTCTGTCTCTCCAGCAACATTTGTCCATGGGGATCTCTGAATGTCAGGGCACTGAGTCTATGAAATGTAAGTCTGTCCCTCCTTAGACACAGGTCTCCCGTGTTCTGATGTCTCTCCAGGGCTCACGTAGCCTCTGTAGAGAGGCCTGAACAACCTGACAGCAGGGTAGTGAGCCTTCCATGCCTCCCGTGCCCTAAGGAACCAAGCCTAAGTAAAATCATGTTGAGAGCCTTCCCGTCTCCCTAGGCTATGACTGTAGCTGCTTGGGTCCCACACCAGGGAATCCAAAATCATGGAATCTATGTCACCGGTTTCGTGTTAGCGGAAGGACAACGCCTGGCCCACTAAATTATAAGGATGCACTGCAATTTCGTTAGTGTTGTGCTGTGGGAGCTCTAAATATAGTGTCATGTTTCATATCGGTGCAGGTTGGAATGCTATCATTTAAAAAAGTAAGAGCTTGAAGGGAACATTTATCTTTAAAAGGGGATTTGTGCTTACTCCAAGTTTGAGAAACACGGCCTTCATTAATACGGCCATCCATGTTTTTTGTTGTTGCTGTTTGTTTGTTTGTTTTGTTTGTTTGCCCCCCCCCCCACATATGTATGTCTTACTTGCCCAGCTAGACGGCGAGATTCCTAAGGGCAGAAGACAGGACTCACATGAGTTCTGAAGTCCCCAGCCAGCGAAGAACATTCATGATGTTCAAACAACATCGTCTGGGTTTTTCCTTTGCTCTGCGGTTATTCAAAGATGGAGGGACTTTTGTCCAGAAGTGGGCACACATACCAACTCTGTCGTGTTTTGTTGTTGGGATCATTGAGATCTGACCCCGAGGATCCTTGGCGATGCTTTGGTGCTCACGCTGCCGCCACGGGACGTGTGCTCTGCGCAGCGGCAAAGTGCCGGCCAGCCCCTGCCCAGTGTCATCTTCCACTCGGTGCTCTTCGATCCTGGCCCTGCTTCTTTATTGCTGCTGATAGCACTAAAATCCCCGCGTCAAGTGCTCTCTTTGTTTCCATCCTTTTATCCTTTCGTATTTCTCTACAGCAGTGCTGACCTTTTAGCTTGCATGCTTTGCCAAGCTCGAGAGGAAACCCAATCTGTCCTTCCTTTACCTGGCAGTCGCCGCTCTCTGCCATTTCTCTCTCCCCCTCCCCCTCCCCCTCGCGCCCCTCCCTTCCTCCTCTAGCATTTCGACTTCATTTCCTCCCCTGGAGCACCTTTGGAGTCTCACTAGCCAAAGAGAACAGGGGACGTGTGACACGAAGCTTGAGATTTATCAGAAAGCTTTCAGTGCAAAGTGATGGGACATGCGTACATTCGTCTGAGGAAGAGAGGCCAGGTGGAGAAGATGTGTATATAAAAAAGACAAAAGAGGAGGAAGAATGGAGGGAGAAAGATACACGAAGACAAATGCAAGTGAGGGTGGATGACCTCAGGCTTTTGGCTGCTTCCCTCGAAGACTGAGAGGAAGCCGATGCATCTAGACTCAGTGCAAAATTAGAATGAAAACACCGAGTGCCCTGTGGAGTGCGGAGTGCAGAAAATTCAATCCTGTGTTTCACTTCAGATACAGTTATGTTATCGTGGAGCAGCAGACCAGCCAGAACCGCGAGAGTCCTTGAGAGGGCAAGCCTTTGCTTTTGGGTTTGGAGTGAGCAAAAAATCGAGGAAAGTGGCTCCCAAAATGTCAAAATCCCGTAACAAGTCCAGCAGCCTGTCTTCTCCAAGGGGCGATGGGCAATGATGCCATTTCTTAAAGACCTCTTGTGTTGTTAGAGATGAAGTAGCATTGGCTTCCCCCTCTGCTTGGAACAGGTATCTTCACTTTTCCCAAGGTCACATACCCCAACTTGCTTTTATCAAAGACCTACATTAGTACCTGTTTTCGCTTACTGAAAGAAATCCGAAGAGGATTTTTGCTTTTGTATATTAAAAAAATATATATATATATATATGTATGTATATACGTATATATATATATACGTGTGTGTGTATATATATATATATATATATATGGTAAAAAGCGAAAATAGGGTACAGACTTGGTTTTCCAGTGAGCTGTTTTAGAAGCAGCATGCTCCCCGAGCAGTGAGGGGGTGCCCCCCGCCAGCCCCTTGCCCAGAGCTACCCTCAGCATCTCAGCATCAAGTTGAGAGATCTTTGAACTGTGTGTGTGAGCATCCAGGCTCACTTTATCTCATGCATCCCTTAGCCAGATGTGTCTTAGGGTATCAGGAAAGCCTAAGAGTGAGGCTATTGGGGGGATCTGGGAATGCTCAAGTATTTTTCTGCGTAAATTAATAGTAACTGCTTCTTGGCTTTTCACCATTTGGGTTTATGAAAGATTTTATAGGAACATACTACTTCTGGAGTAGTGGGGGAAACCTGTTTTCTTCCTTGATTGACTGCCTACCCCTCTGTACACTTCTGTGCTTCTGTCTTCCTTTGGTGTGCACGTCAGCTTCTTTTGTGCCTCTCCTTCTGTGCCTTCCTGTCTGGCTGTTGAAGGTAGACATGGAATGCTTTGATTTTAGCTTTTGTTTATCTCTCGTCTCTTGACTCATAGAGTCAAGACTTGCTTGCGCTTGACTTGCGCTCATATACGTGGGCTTTCTCGTCACGAAGGGACTTCTCTCCAGCACAGAGCTTCTTGCTTCACCTTTACTAAGGGAGGGAGAGGCAGCATGGGGGAGAAGGACCCATGGGGGGCAGTCTGGCAGGCTGTGATGCACATGGGCTTATTCCCTGAGAAGTGGACCCTAAAAAAGGACATCATTAAAATGACAAGGAAAGAAAGTGGCTAGAGGTTGAGATTTAATTACACTAGTTATGAAGGACCCAGAGGGCTTGGATGGGCTGCCATCTTTCTTAGCTGGGAAGAGCACATCCCCCAGGGGTATCTGAGAATATATATGTAGTGACGGTGCTGGGGTCACTTGTAAGTTTCACGATGACCCGAGGGTGGGAGGGGTAAGAGGAGCATTGAATGCCTGGAGACAGGAATGAGTGATAAATACCCTAAGATACACGGAAAAGGCCCACACCATGAGATATGTCCCACAAATTTCCCTTTAGTGCCCCCATTTAAAACAAACAAAACAAAACAAGACCACAGAGCCCTTTTTTTCACAGATTTCTTGGGCTCTGGGTCAGGTTTGCTCTGAAGACTTCAAATCCCTTTTCTGGAATTCATTTATTCATGTGTGGGACTTCTAGAGGAAGCACTGTGTATTGGGCACTGGGGATATGGTCATTTGTAAGACAGAGAAGACCCCCCGGCCTTAGAGGCTCGTGGCCAGGTGAGAGCTGTGAGCCAGGGAACAGCATGTGTGCCGACCTGGTGGTGACATCCTGAGTTTGCAGGAAAAGGAGAGCTGTTCAATATGGCTGCTTCTGGGAGAGGTAGACAGAAGGTAAGAGGGTGGTTGATACTGGGGAGGTAGGCTGAGCCCATCGTATGAGCCCATGGCAAGGAGTTTGGCTTTTATTAATAGGCTGATTGGAAGCCCCTATGGTGTTTTAAGCAAGAAAATTGGCTATTCACATACCTCTGGCCATAGGTTGATACTCGAATCCAGTTAGCACCTTTTTTTCCCTTCCATCCTCCCCATCATTCAAGTTGTAAGTAATTATGCAGCAACCACGTCCCAGAGAGTGGCATATCTTGGATTTCACAAATTGTTCATTGAGAATCTATTGACAACTGATAACAGTGTAAGATTTGTCCTGCCTTTTAAATTCCTGTCATCTCCGATGTCTAGGCGAGCTTATTCATGATTGATGTCCAATGCTGCTTTCTGAAGTGGCATAGAGAAAGCCCCATCCTCTTGGCAGCATAGAGAGAGCCCCGCTCTCCTGGCATGCTTCTTGTATAAGCTGGATGCTGCTTTTCTTGCCCAATCTAGGCAGTCGGGGAGTTCCTCCACATTGTCCCATTTTAATCTGGTGGCCTGACTTCAGGTGGGATGAGTGCGTAGTATTGGTATTCTGCGCCTCCCAGATGAGGAAACAGATCACTTCCTTAGCTGTCGACTTTAATGTTCTGCTGTGAACTAGAAGAGTGACCTAATTTTTTAGTGAGCAGCTGCCCAAGTGAAAAATACTTGCCACTGCCATTCCTTTTTGATCCCTTCTATGACAGTTTGGGGAAGGATTTATTAACTCTAATTTTACAAAGGAGAAAACCAAGGCTCAGTGGGGCTAAGTGACTTGACCAAGGGTCACAGAGCTCTGGAATATTCCTTGGAAAACAGAAAAAGAAATGGTATGTTTGGTTTAAATGCCAAACAGTCTTGCCTTGGCTCCATCCTCTGAATCTCTCAGGATTTCCTTTTTATTTTTCTCCCTCTGGTCCTCTTATCTGGCCCGTTATGACTCTAAGCTGATTTAGAGCTTCTAGTCTTGAATCATATTTGCATCTGCCATCTAGGACTCTGCTCTTTGACCAGAGGGTAGGAGGGTATAAATGCAGATGTGAATCGCAGAAACCCAGATTCTCTTTCTGATTCTGATCTTGAAAAGTGGGACAAGAAAGATTTGGGGCACTTCATTCCACCTGATGGAGCTTGCACCGTCTCATCTCTGACGTAGGGATTGGCATTCTTGCTCTTAAAGTGTGGGGAGATCTTGAAACAAGCAATCATTAAGGCTTCTAAAATACTATCTATTTATTTTGACACCAAGTCAGGGTCCCCATGGCCTCCCACTGCTTTTATACTTAAAACCAAGAGCTTTGCCATGGCCTCCAAAGCTGACTCTTGTCCGTGCTCCTGCCCCCCCGCCACACATATCTCATCTGGTATCCTAAGACCCTTTATTTTTCATGCTCCTTCCCTACTGGTATTCTTTTTGTTTCTCAAATACCCAACTCCCTCCAGCTTTAACAACTTCACCTAGTCACTTTTTGCCTGGAAACCTCTTACCGACCCTCTAGCTAACATCTTCTCATTTTCTTCTTCTCTCACTCAAGGAAGTGTTTCCTAGCTGCTAGAATAGTTCAGACTCTTGCTCCCAGGGTACCATGTATCATTCCTTTAGAACGGTGGTTCTGGTTACTTGCGTTCTGTGTTGAAATTAACTGATTAACGACTGTCCCCTGTACTGGGTGAGAGGCCTCGTGATTGAGACCATGAGGTCTACTCATGCACGCCCTGCAGTCTCTGTCCCTGGTCCTGACATGCTTGGTGAGCCTGTTACAAGTTTGACTCCCTGCTCTGGGTTACATTATGGGTGACTCAGTTGCCCTTGGAATGGTTCTGATCCATTTCCATTAGAATTTAACTAACACTGGGAGACCTCAGTGGTTTAGTTGGCAAAGCATCCAACTCTTGATTTCAGCTCAGGTCATGATCTCAGGGTCATGAGATCAAGCTCCCTGAGTCGGGCTTCACACTCAGCGGGGAGTCTGCTTGAGGATTCTCTCTCTCTCTTTCCCTCTGCCCCTCCCCCTGCTTGTGCATGTGCTCGCTCTAAAACCAGTCTATCAATCTTTGAAACAAAAAGAATTTAAACTACTCTGTGAGGCTAGATAAAGAGGATGACCAGGTTTGATACAGATTTCTGTAGCTTGAAGGAGTTCTGAGTTGTATCTTCATAGAGAACCGTGTTCCTATGCAGATCAGTTCCAAACTCTGCATTTCATGCAAAATGTTATAGGACTCATGGTTAGTTTGGAACTCCTAAATACTCTGGGATTGATTTATGCTGATTACCATCCATTGGCCTATGGAAGGTGAATGTCACAGAGGGAGGCAGGCAGGGGATTGTGGTACTACAAGGCTAGAAGCTCGGTTCACATCAAATACTGCTTAGTGGTATGTGACCTTGTGTCAATTGTTTAATTTCCCTTTGTTTCCTCACTTGTAAAATAGAAATAATATTAGCAACTTCCAGCTAAGATTGATAAGGCTAAAACAAAATAATCTTTACAAAGTACATAAATAATATAGTACTAGGCATTAATTAAGTGCCCAATAAATGTTAGATCTTATGTAATTAAGGGATTCATGCATATTATTAAATTAATAGGGAATTAATAAATATTAATTCATTTCGCTTGGCTTTCTTCCAAAATCCACAGACCACACCTCCTTTTGCAACACTTGCATTAGAAAGTCATGACTTTAGACGCCATCAAGACACTCTTTTGGGGTATGTGGGTGGCTCAGTGGGTTAAAGCCTCTGAATTCAGCTCAGGTCGTGATCCTAGGGTCCTGGGATCCAGCCCCACATCAGGCTTTCTGCTCAGGCTCTCTGCTCAGCAGGGAGCTTGCTTCCCCCCTCTCTGCCTGCTTCTCTGCCTACTTGTCATCTCTGTCTGTCAAATGAATAAATAAAATCCTAAAATAAAAAGACACTCTTTAAAAATACTGATATTGCACCTTGGAAGAT
Organism: Mustela erminea; assembly: GCF_009829155.1. Taxonomy (NCBI): domain Eukaryota; kingdom Metazoa; phylum Chordata; class Mammalia; order Carnivora; family Mustelidae; genus Mustela; species Mustela erminea. The sequence continues at coordinate 8,261,933 of NC_045618.1, read as the reverse complement.
AGGAAAATCTTTGATAGAAAACCAGCAAGTAGATTCCGTTAGGGAGGGAAAGATCCTGATGACTCCACATTCTTTTGGATGATCTTCACATGATCCTAATTTCTCTTGGCCCACAATGGGAACTTTTTTTTTTTTTGTCATCACTTTTAAAAACCACAGTGCCCACATTGTGTCTGAGTGAGTACTTACGGTAACCTTATAACCTTTCCTAAAGGAGTAAAGGCAGGCACTCTGACATTTGGAAAAATGAGGTGTGCAGTTTATTTTTAGATGAACTGAAATAGCAACAGCAGGTTTCCATTTATAGGAACTGTAGGGACCTTCCCCTCTGTCTGGGACAAGGTAATGACTTCTATGAAGTAATGACTTTGCCATCATAAACTTTATCCCGCTGATGATTACCTGCCTCTTTAGTGGTCTCTGTATTATGCTATTTTGTCTTTTTAGTATTAAGAGAATGAGGCTCCTGTTGTTCTTTACATTTTATCATTTCTTTCTTCTTGGGCTGGAAGAAAATGAGAAGCAGGGGCAGACTACTCTCATGACTAAATTGTTCCTGGCTAATAAAACTGCAGGAACTGTACGTTAGGGTGTCTTCCATAAATCAGCCTTGGGGAGAATTAGGTGCTGAGAGATAGAGGAACGATGTTTAATCATCACTTGTAGGAAATCATTAGCTGCAAACCCTCATTCCGCTACTCACCCATTCGTCATTCCCCAATCGCTAGTCTTCCCCTAGACCATTAACATTTCTCAATGACTTTCTAAATGCGGAGAAAAACCACAGAAGGGGTGAAGGATGGGGGGACATTATGGAAACACACAACTGAGAGATGTCTCTGCTGCTTGCCTCCTGCTCCTATGAATGTAAATGGACCAATGTAAGAACAAAATGATGGATCACTCAGCCAGCCAGATGCTGCTGGGAGAGCTACAGAAGCTTTGCCTCCCGTTCTCCTCTTCCCCCTGCAAAAATAAACAACTTGGTGTCCACCCAGATAGCTTTCCTCCTGCGATGTGGAAGACAGCTCTGTCTTTACTTGGTTATCATATCCAGCTTAGACAGGAAAGATCCAAGTTCTTTGGGAAATTAATCGATCTCCCCAAATTTGCTCCCCTCATCCTGGAGCGGAACACCACAACTGAAGATGCTCTAGAGGTCTGCAAATGAGAGAAGCAGGAAGTTCAGTAAAACTGAGCTAGTTAGTTCATAGACTGATTAGGTTGGTGGACACCTTTATAAAAGTTGATCCCGTAGTGATGTGTGGACAGAGAGCTCCGTTCAGTAATTTTTAGGAGGAAACAGTATTCTCGCCTCATATCTTACTTTGAGAACAGACTTTTTGGTGCTGATGCATGTACACAAAGTGATTTGGGGCTCTTTTTCTTAGGCAGGTATCCTAGGTTTTTGCCTCTGATTGCATACCCAATTGATTATGATGATGGAACTTAGAAGCTCATAGCTCCCATTTACTGGGGTCTTCCAGGCAAGACTAGAAAGTCAGTAATAACAAGAATATGTTCACTGGGGGCTGACTATACGTCAGATACTGGGATGAGTTAACTGGACATACAGTAAAAGAACTGATCTGCACAACTGTACTGCAAAGTAAGGATTATTATCCTATTTTTGTGGTGAGAAAACTGATGTTAGTGATGATCTTCCTAGGTTCACGCAGCTTAGACAGGAAAGATCCAAGTTCTTTGGTGCCTAAGAATTATACTATTTGAAGAGCCTCTGAGGAAAGAAATGAATACAAATTTAGGTATAGGCCTACAGGAGGAGTCTCTGCAGGGGGAAGGGGGAACGCTCTAGGTAGAGCTTTACCTGCTCCATGGTATGTGGGCTTCCATTCAGCTTGTCCTGGGAGAGGCCAGTCTGATGCAGGCCCATCTGAGGTGTTTGTTTGTTTTTATGTTGTGTGGTTTTTGTTTTGGTTTAGTTTTTTGTTTGTTTGTTTGTTTGTTTGTTTGCTTTTAGTAGGCTCAAATCCAGAAGAGAGCCCAACATGAGCTCAGGACCCTGAGCTCAAGACCTGAGCTGAGATCAAGAGTCAGATGCCCAACTGACTGAGCCACCCAGGTGCTCTCCCCTCCCCCATCTGAGGTCTTAACTACAGTGATTTTCTGCATCTAGAAAAGAGGACTGTCCTACCAATTCAAAGCCAAGTGTGGGATAGCAAAGAGGATGTCAGTATCCCAGTAGCTGGGAGGAGATTTGGGAAAGTTCAGGGGAGAGAGGAAATTAATCCTGGACGCGTCTCCCTAGCTGGGGAATCAGGAAACTCACAGAGCAAGCCATGACTGGTGGGCCCTGGACAGCTCCACAAGGACACAAAGTCTATTGAGACAGGACAGAAATGGGATTGGGGGGACCTGGGTTCTAGCTCTGGAACTGTCACTCCTGAGCCCCGTGACTTTAGGGAATTTAAATTGGGTTTCCTCAGCTGTGAAACCAGAGAGTTTTTACTACAGCTTTGGAATTCTGTGATTCCGACTCAAAGAATGTACTCCCTTCCACATATATTTGGTGTTCTTTCTTGCTGAATATTTATGGGAGAGTGGAGTATGTTTTGAGTGAATGCATTCAGGTGAAGAGCAGAAGTGGAGGGAGGGGAGAGGTGATTTTGGTTAGGATGGGTAGAGACAGAAGCAGAGTGCAACACCAACAAAACACACACATACACCACGGGGCTAAAATTAGAGTCCAGTACCTAATCACAGAAAATCCAGGGTTGCATAATAGTGTGTAAGTGAAATGCTAGGTTGTTGAGCAGCGGAAGGCAGGAGCAGTAATGGGCCACATCATGGTTGAATTTCATCGGTGTGGTGCATTTTTGTTTTGTATCATACTCTGTTGGCCTGCATTCCATTGATAATAGCAGCAACGGTTAACTCTACCAGTCATAACTCTACAGATATTTATTGACTGTGAGTTTTGTGTTTTATGCATATGGACACCTAGGAGGTGGTTCACTCAGGCACTCTCCCAAATATTTTCCCATAAGAAAAATTTTCTGAATTATTTGCAGATTCTCAAGAAACATCACTAAAGAACTATTTGACTCACACAGTGTCTGGGAATTTCTTATCCTCAATAAATAGCATCAGGAAATATTACTAATGTTGATAATTTATGCTCAACAACTTAGGAAAAATATATATGTATATGAGTTAGTCTTATTTTATTGAAAAAAAGCATCTGCATTTAAGGAAGATGGGGAAATGACTGAAATTCTAAGATCCATTTCTGGGCAGTGTCTAGGACTTGAGAGATGGCCGCCTTGCTTCTTTATCATTATTTTACTTCTAAGTCTATAACATTTCTTTGTTGCCGATGGAGGTGCATGGCTAATGCAACTCTCACCTTTGTTCCCCAAGACTATTGTTACTTGTCAGGAGGTAAATCAAAAATGGAAAGAAGTGAGGGTTGGATATTTTTCCATGTGTAGGAAATGAATAGACAGAAAGGTTGGATGAGTATGTGTTGAAGAGCTCATTTGATGAGAAGAGGGAGAGGGAAAAGAGAAGATGTCTTACTCGTGTGATCTCTGAGGAGCAAGAAAGCAAATTGGCTTGGGAAGCCGGCCCAGTTGCCACTTCTTGGGACTACTGAGCCTTATAAGACCCTTGCTTCCAGAAATAAGCAAGGGGTTAGAAGAGAGGGAGATAAAAAAGGAAAGTAGTGCAATAATATAGATTGTTAGATGGGTAAATGCAGGATGATGAGGTATGAGCTGTTTATGGATACAACCATATGTGGTAGAAGTTTAAAAACATTGACAAGACAGAAACATGCTGTTGTCATCTAGGGTTACCAGGGAGGCAAGACAGGGATGGGGCGTGGGCACGGGCTGAAGTATTTAACTGAACTTGTTCTAATGATGTGTATGTGTATTTAGGAAGGATGTGAGACAAATACATAAAATGTTAACATGGGTTAGGTCTATAAAATGGGCGTATGGGGTGCCTGTTATAAATCTTCCTTATGCTTTTGTATATTTAAGTTCTATTTTATGATAAAAATTTTAAAACACGAAATTAGTACATTATTTATAATCCTTAGCAGTTCTGATAATAGTGTTATAAATCTGATAATCTATTTCATAAAGACTTTACTTTTTTTTTTTTTTAAGACTTTGTAACATAAATTTCTTATGGTTGCTTTGTTTCAGTGCCTGGGGTCCTTAGGAGGTCATAAATGTCTAAGCCATTTCTGGCCACGAAGTTTTTTTTAAGATCTTGCAGGTGAACCTTAAATGACTTGTTAATGTTAATTTGGGCCATTTTGGGGCTGGGTGGATGTAGATTATACAGAAAACACCTGATTAATCTCTACTCTAATGAACCTATTTCCAGACAATGATAAAGAGCACCGAACCTCTGTAATCAGTTACACCAGGATGCCTTTGATTCCCCAAGAGAGGTGTTTCCATTGCAGGTGGGAAGATGGGAAGGTGGCGGGCTGGTGTTCTTGGGAGAAACCAGGTTAAGAAACATGGAAAAGCAGCCCAGGGTCTGTCTTGTGACTGGAATGAACTTTAACTCGTTCTACCCCATATCATGATGCCCGTCTGCATCAGGATCGCACATGTGATTTTTCCACGTCCGAAGATGATTCAGATCTAGATGCAGGAACATACTTATCTTGGATTTTTCCAGTAGCTGAGATTCTCTGTGTCCAGTTCCCTCGCTTTATTCCCATTGTGATAAATCATTTTTTAAGACAAATAATCATTTTCCAAATAAGTACCATGCACTGTCATGGGCCCAGGAGACACAGAGATACACAGAGATACTTTCATCAAGGCCCTCACGGATCAGTGAGAAAGAGAAGTGTGCTGTAGACAACAGCAATCCCAACGGGCAAGCTCTACTGGTAAAGATGCTCAGTGTAGTAGGGCGGGCGCAGGATGGGGACCTGGCCGGAGACAAACCTGGAGAAAGTACCACTTGGTGAGAAGAAACTTTTGGCTAACTGAAAAAGAGAAGAGCGTGTGTCAGAGTTCTCCAAATATTCTGAACTAATAAGATAAATAGAAATATATGTAAGAAGAGATTTTTAAAAAATATTTTATTTATTTATTTATTTGAGAGAGAGAGAGGATGAGCAAGGAGAAGGGACAGAGGGAGAGGGAGAAGCAGGCTCCCTGCTGAGCAGGGAGCCCAGCTCTGGGCTGGATCCCAGGACCCTGAGATCATGAGATGACGCGAACACAGACACTTAACTGACTGAGCCACCCAGGTGCCCCAAGGTTTTTTTTTAAATTTTATTTATTTATTTGGAGAGAGAGTAAATGGGAGGGAGAGGGAGAGAGAATATGAAGCAACCCCCCCTCCCCCCACTGAGTGCGGAACCCAACATGGGGCTAGATATCAGGACCACGAGATCATGACCTGAGCTGAAACCAAGAGCCGGACGCTGAACTGACTGAGCCACCCAGACGCACCAGAAGAAATGTATTATAGGAGTTGGCTCATGTGGGTATGGAGATTGAAGAGTCCCACCACCTAAGTCTATAAGCTAGAGACCCAGGAAAGCTGCTGGTATGATATTCAGTCTGAGTCCAATGGCTTGAGAATCAGGAATGCCAGTGTCTGGCCAGTGTCTGAGGCAGAAGAAGATGGACATCAAGGCTCAAGCAGAAAGCACAGATTCCCCCCCTTCCTCGGCCTTTTTGTTCTATTCAAGCCCCTAAAGGATGAGATGTTGCCCACTTGAATTGGTGTGGAAGCTCTCCTGATAGTAACGCTAGTCTCTTCCGGAAACCCTCTCACAGACGCACCCAGAAATGATGTTTTACAGGCTCTCAGGCTATCCCTTAGCCCATTCCCTTTCACTTATAAAATTAACCAACAAGGACAGCACATCCCACATGGTAGGGGCAGTACTTTTAAATCCCTGGAGCCTCAGGGGCTGAGGTCTGACAGGAACTACCTAACGACAGACCATACTCATGGCATGCTGTGTAAATTCTGAGGTGGTGACTAGACTTCTGTCACCCTCCATACCAGGGTACATGCTGCCTTCTTGGGGGAATGAGTCTGAAGACAGAAAGCTGTCTTTGGCTGGGAAATAATTTATAGCAAGGGAGAGAGAAAAATTAACCAAAATTACAGGGATCTGATTCAACACTCTGGCTCCTTGATGTTTTCAGTAGACTGAGCTAGAAGGATTCACTAGGCTGTTTTAACAAAGGAGGAGCAGATTCCAACTTAGAGACAGTTATTTGCTGTAAAGTACCTTTAGTTCTTTAATACCATGTTTGTTGTATTACCTCACAATTATAAAACAACAACCAACACTTACTGAATTATTTTCTGGTGCCAGGTATTGATCTAGAAGTTCATGTACGTTCCCTGAACTCTCATACCAACCCAATGAGATAAGTGGCAGTTATCCTCTCATTTTACAGATAAAACACAGAGAGGTTAAGTAATTTTCTCAGGGTCACACAGCCAGTGAGTACATCCAGGAGTCAAACCCTGGTCTTCTCGCCCTAGAGTCCATACTCTCACTCCCGTGCTATACCACCTTCTAGAGTAAAACCATTTCCTGTTTCCATTAATAAAGCCATTCCACTGTTTGGCTTGTTTGACTTTCTGCATGTTATTTAGAATTTATTTTCTTTAGACCAGATGCTGGTCTTTTTATAAAGATGGTGTAACATGAGGATTCTGTAACTCAGTGTCCTAGACAAGTTAATAATTGATGTTGTCATTAAGCTCATTGATAATGAAATTATTTCATTCAACATTTTTATTTCATCCTAGACCCATCAATTATAAGAGATTCAAAATTTATATGAAAAGATAGATGGTCATATAAAATTGTTTCTAATATAGGGGAAAAAGTCATAGTGATTTATATTTCAGTGCAAATTCCCTTATTCATCCATCCATCCATTCATTTGTCAAATATTTATTGAGTGTTAATTATATCCTGGATGCTGCTCATGTACAAGGGACATAAAGTCCAAAAGACACGGTCCTAACTCTCAGAATCTCTCAGTCAATTGGGCCTAATCAAATTCCTATTTCTGCTGCTGTCTCTCATGGGAGAGACAGGACAACGGGAATCAGGAAGCCTGGAGAGCAGAGGCTCTCTTTCATTTAGTTACACCAAAATTATGAAATCAAATGATCAGAGAAATTTTTTTAGGAAAAAAAATCTTTTTTAAGGAAAAATCTTGGCAAAAGAATCTCAACATACACACCTCTGCTCTGAGAATCTACAAGACAATCTACCGAGCCACTTTTTGAAATCTGACTGGGAGCCGTAGAGGGGGGAGCTGTAGCTCTCACAGAAGGATTCTGGGTAAGTGAGTAAAAAGGGTTCTACTAAAATTTAGGTAAGACATTTATTTATCTTGTATTAAATAGTAATGCATAGTAATGTTTAAGAATTCATGGCGAAGCATCCCATTGTGTCTAATGCTTACTTCCTTTGAGCTATTATTTAAAGAAGTATCACTATTTTAAAAACATAATTAACAGTACAAGTGAAGTTCAGATTTTGAAATATTTGTTTGGAGAATGAAATCCCACACAGAGATGAATCCTCAAAGTCCGGGGAAAGAGATAGCCACCCCCCACCGGGAATTAATCTGTGGCCCTTCAGGGTAGCTGCAGTAGAGGCATTCTGGTGATGCCTCTAGGGATACAGACCAATTAGCCTTGGTCTTGTGCCATTACAGATTCCTCTGAAGTAAGTAAAGCTAAGCTCGGGAAAGAGAGTTCTTTTTCTCTCTTTGCTTGTCTTCCTTTTCCTTTAAGAACTTAACCATACTTTTTACTGTTATTAGATCCCCTTGTAAGAAATGAAGAGGAGATTTGTTTACTCAAAGCCTGGTTTTAATTTTAGGAGATAACAAAGATTCCAGAGGCAAAGAGACACCGTGTCTTAAACTGAAGGAAAGGATATAGGATTTACTGGGCCCCAGATTGTTTGTTTGTTTCAGGAGTAGAGTTTAGCGGTTCATCACTTACATACAATACCCAGTGCTCATCACAACAAGTGCCCTCCTTAATACCCATCGCCCATTTAGCCTATCCCCCACCCACCTCTGTCTGTAACCCTCAGTTTGTTCTCTATCTTTAGGAATCTTTTGTGGTTTGTCCCCCTCTCTCCAGTTTTTTTTTTTTTTTTATTTGTTATGTTACTTGGCTTATATTTCTCAATGACTCGTCATGGATTTATTAATATTCCCATTTTGTAGTTGAGAAAATTGAGCCTTGCTTCTGAGGTTTTTCCCATGGGAGTAAGAATAGAGGTTTTAATATCAGAATTTCTCTCTTTCTCTCTCTCTTGCTTTAAGATTTTATTTATTTATTTGAGAGAGAGAGAGATAGCTTGAGTAGAGAGAGGGGCAGAGGGAGAGGCAGACTCCTCGATGAGCAGAGAGCCCAACACAAGGCTCCATCTCAGGACCCTGAGGTCATGACCTGAGCTGAAGTCAAATGCTTAAAGGGCTGAGACACCCAGGTGCCCCTCAAGTCAGATTTTCTGATGCCATGGACAGTGCTATTTCTTATTCTTGATATTCTTACTGTAACACATGCCACTGTCCCTCTGGTGACATCAGACTCGAAGCTGAGAAATCAGACAAACTTGCATTCTCTTCGAATGTGAGATTTTGCAGAACTCACCCCAAGGGTAGAAAAGATACAGACGTCCCCTTGCCCTCATCAGAGAATATTTGCTTATACTCTAGAGTGAAAATGGGATTTACTTCTCCCTCTCCCAACCTCTCTCCAACCACCCCCCTTCCCTCTCTCTCTCCCGCTGTCTCCCTGCCTCTCCAGATGGGCAGCCCACCAGCGGCTCTCCTTCTAGGTCCCTCCCTTGTTAATATACCCGGGACATGCGCAGGAGCCCTCGCTGCATCCGGGGAATGGGCCCTGGGAACTGATGAAACAGGCTGCTTTGGCAGCTGCTTCTGTTGTGAGTAATACACTGTCTTTATCTCTGACCCGGAGGTCTCATGTTATCTGGCAAGTAGGTTACAATCTCATACCCTTCACAGTGGCTGACAGAACACCATGTTTTAAATGTTTAATCTCTTCAACCATTCATTCATCCAGGAGCTTTTTTTTTTTTTTTCCTTCTTCTTCTTTTTAAGATTTTATTTATTTATTTGACACAGAGAGAGAGCATAAGCAGGGGGAGCAGCAGGCAGAGGGAGAGGGAGAAGCAGGGTCCCCAGTGAGCAAGGACCTAGATGCAGGGCTCGATCCTGGGACTCTGGGATCATGACCCGAGCGGAAGGGCAGCTTAACCGACTGAACTACCCCGGTGCCACCTTCACCCAGCAGCTTTCTTAAAGAGCACTTCTTGCTCAAGAGAGACTCCTCTAAGCCCTTGGGACACAACAGTAAATTGCATAGAAGAGCCCCCTGACTTGATGGGTCTTAATGTTGCAGGGGATGAAAAAAAACAAGGAATCAAGTCAAGAAGCTAATCTGGGGGCACCTGGGTGGCTCAGTGGGTTAAACCTCTGCCTTCGGCTCAGGTCATGATCCCAGGGTCCTGGGATCGAGCCCCGCATCAGGCTCTCTGCTCAGCAGGGAACCTGCTTCCTCCTCTCTCTCTCTCTGTCTGCCTCTCTGCCTACTTGTGTCCTCTGTCTGTCAAATAAAGAAATAAAATCCTTAAAAAAAAAAAAAAAGCTAATCTGTAGCTGGTGATAACTTCTGTGAAGGAAATCTTAGGAGTACAGTATGGGAGAGAGTGACTCGATGTGAAGCAGAGTACAGTTTGGAGAGGCGGCCAGACATGACCTCTTGGGATGGGTAACATAACGAAAACAGGGCCGTGGTTCCTACGTGGGGTTGATTTTGTCCCCCACCCCCATCCCAGAAGGCCTTTGCAATATCTGGACACATTTGATTGTCGTGGCTGGGGGAAGGTGGGATTACTACCGGCATGCACTGGGCAGAGGCCCATGATGGGGCGGACATCCTACAATTCACAGTCCTCTTCTCCCACAACAGGGAATTATCTGATCCAAAAGGTCAACAGAGCTGAGATTTAGGGACTCTGTGATAGGGTAATAGGGCTGCATCCAAAGTAAGAAATGCACAGAGCGGCACAGGGGGAGGGGCTGATAACTCACTGGAAGGTGGCAGGGACAGTCCCAGAGGCCGGAACTGAAGAATCGAGCCTTGAGCTGAACCTCATAGGGTACGAGCGGTTTTCCGAGTAGATGGTGTGGACGGTGCAGGTGGGCTCTCTCCCTGGTTGGGACACACGGCATTTGTGTCCTACCAGAGCACTTCCTAACCCCCAAGAATACAAGGGACCTTTGGAGGCAGGACATAGGAATAGTTGGAGTGAGCATAGGATCTACTCTCTTGAAACTTTTGAAGTCACTTGATCTGACGTGTGCTGTGGGCATACGCTTGCGCAGAGCAATGACGTCATGACCACATTCAAACTCCCTGTGTCAGAAACAGCGGGCCTGGGGCGCCTGGGGGCCTTAGTCCATTAAGCATCTGCCTTTGGCTCAGGTCATGATCCCAGGGTTCCAGGATTGAGTTCCCCATCGGGCTCCCTGCTCAGTGGGGAAGTCTGCTTCTCTTTCTGTCCCTCCCCTACTCACGCTCTCTCTCTGTCAGACTTTCATTCTTTTTAATAAATAATCTTAAAAAGAAGAAGAAGAAGAGCAGGGGTCAGACTGGCCAGCTCTGCTCAGACCTGTCTTCTGTTCCACTTGGCCAAGCAGCTAAATGACCTGTTCAGCCATATTCTCTGGTAGAGACAGCCGTGTGACTGCACGCGGCCACAGACTGCGGACAAGCGTGGGCTGTCCACCTCCAGGCTCCCAAAGCCTCCCATGTGTGCTCTCACTGTCTTTCCCCCACCCCGGCTGGGAGCCAAGGATGATAAGAGCCTGGGGATGAAGGTGCCACAGGCAGAAAGAGGCTGGACTTTGAATCACTGTTTGAAAGGCCATGCACTGGGTTTTCCTGCAGCAAACACTAAATTTTCATGGTATTAAGTCCCTGGGATTTCAGGGCTTATGTGTTCTAGTAGGAGGGCTACCATAATTAAACCAGTAGGGCCAGGTCCTTGAGGCACATTACCCCTAAGCCTTTCAGGAACCTTGCAAGATGGGTGTTATTTTCAGTATTTAAATATACGGAGAGGGGCGCCTGGGTGGCTCAGTGGGTTAAGCCGCTGCCTTCAGCTCAGGTCATGATCTCAGGGTCCTGGAATCGAGTCCTGCATCGGGCTCTCTGCTCAGCAGGGGGCCTACTTCCCTTCCTCTCTCTCTGTCTGCCTCTCTGCCTACTAGTGATCTCTGTCTGTCAAATAAATAAATAAAATCTTTAAAAAAAAAAAAAAAGAAAAGAAAACATACCGAGAAAGGGCCAGGTGTGCCGAAGTAACCTAAGTTACTAAGTGGAGAGAATCCGCAGCCAAATGCATGGTCTTTTCACTGTGCTGACTTAGCTCTGCTCCTTTCCTCTGTGGGAACTAGTTTGGAGCGACTCCGGTAACTTCTTTGAGGGAGAGCTTCTCTCCAGAGATTTGCATCAGCCTTCTCTTCTCTTCTGGTTTAGAGGAAGAACCACCGGCTTTCTTCCCGGTCTCCATGGCTGGTTTATATCAACACAGCATTCCCATGGCTTCGGATATTTAACCCAGGAGAAGAGGTGACATGGTCATTAAATAGGAACTACTCTGGCAGGAGCTGAACATTGCTGTCAAACACTCCCAGATGGATGAAAACAAAACCTTCACAAATGGGGTTGCTTGAAGTTTTCCTTTATTTTTTTTTTCTTCAATGAACTGAGAATATACATGAAGCAAAGAACCTTCTGTCTCTCTCAGTGGCTGGAAGTTGCATTTTCCTTCCCAGTCAGAGGCTTTATTGGTCCCCAAGGCTGCTAGAAGGGGAAGTTAGCAGTAGCCAAAGAGCCATTAAAGGAAATGGATGTTCACCTCTACCAGCCATGGGAGATCCGGGCAGCTCTTGTGTAGACAGGGCTGAGATGGGCAACGTGGCTATCTTCGAGGGGCTTCTTCTAGGGCTGGTGTGGGTGGGTCTCCCAAGTGTGAGAAATGAGGCTGGGGAGACATTGAGATGGGCGTGGGTTTTTAACTCTGTCCAGCACCTCTTTGGGAAACCACTCTCCTCCATGTTTAGGCTTTGGAATGAAGTTGTGGCTGAACACCTCTACTTCCAGGATGGAGAATCTGATCCAGACTTGACCCATCACTTCTTTCCGTCCCCATCTCCCACCATAACCCCGATCCCAGTGACCGCTTTAGGCCTGGGCATATTACCTTCTCAGCACCAAAAGGAGTTATCCTGAGGATGTCTCTGCTCCTGGGAACTGTTTCTCTGATTACAGACATATTTAACTGCCTTGTCCAGTGGGGTGTTAGGAATAGTCCTTGAGAAGAACCTGTTTAAGGATGCAGCCTCACAGAAGAAAGGTATTTTAGAGATTGGGGGAGGAAAAAAAAAAAAAGAAAAACTCATCCAGATAATGTTGTTTAGCCCTAGATATAGTCATAAATAAAATCAACGAAATGCTTCAAGATTTCAGTTTTAGGGGGCACCTGGGTGGCTCCGTTGGTTAAGCATCTGACTCTCGATTTTGGCTCAGGTCATGATCTCAGGGTCGTGAGTTCAAGTTCTCTGTTGCTCTGGGCTCAGCGGGGCGTCTTCTTGAGATTTTCTTCTTCCCCCTTCTGCTCCTCTGGCTCAAACTCTCTCTCTATCAAATAAATAAATCTTAAAAAAAAAAACAGTTTTCAGTTTTAAGAGCTATACTTTCCTGTGTTCTTACTAAATTAATTTTAGTTGAGATGTTCTCATTTGCAACCCAAAGGAACACATATACTAAAGGTTCTTGTAGATCAGGATAAGCACTTGGACCTATTCCCCAGCAGCAGTGAGAAGTTACTGATGGATTGAAGCAAGAGAGAGACATGCTCACAGGTGTGCTTCAATGACATGACACTGGCTGTCCCGTGGAGGACAGTGGAGAGAGCCAGAAAGGATGTGGGTGGACTGGCTAGAAGGGGATTATGGTAATGGAGATGAGAGAGGTGAGTAGCATGGATTTGAGTATGGGAGCTCAGAGGGGAGAAAATAACACAGAGAATTTAGGGGATAAAATATAACACATGTATTAATAAATCAAGTATGGAAAAGAAAGGGAATTGTTAAGGATCACTCCTATGTTTCCGGCTTAGGAGAGTGGTTGAACTGGGGGGTTGTTCAAGGAAAAACAGAGCAATCGGTAAGACTAACAAATTTGGAGGGGGTGTGGAGATCATGAGTTTCACTTTTGAATCTATTACATTTTCGCTGTTCTTATTTCACTCATATGGAAATTTCAATTAGGCAGCTGGAAAGTTGGACCTGAGTTTCAGGGAAGAACTCTGGCCAGGAGTAAACACTTGCAAGTCATCTGTGCATTGATGGCAATTTAATCTATGGGCTTGCACAAGATCATGGAGTGAAAGGTTAAGAATGAGTGCAGAATATGCTTGGGGCTGTGCCTCGGCTACTCATTGGGTCCAGTGTTTAATGGCTAAGCAGAAAAGAGTGAGTCTACAATTGAAGACAGAGGAAGGGCAACCAGAGAGGTAGGAGGAAATCAAGGGGGCCACTGTGTCAGCCAAGGCAGGAGAAATGTGCTTGCGGATGTTGTGGTCAGCATTGCTGATTGCTGTTGACAGGTCTAATAAGCTGAGAACTGAAAAATGCTAATCAAATTTAGCAACACGCATGCCACTGATGACCTTGCTTCAATATTGTGATCAGAGCACAGGTCAGATGGAGTGAGTGGAGGAGGGAGTGAGGAGGGATGAAATGCAGATGGGTCTCATAAACCACACTTTCAAGGCAGTAAAACTTGCACGTGCAAAAAGGAACCAGCAGCAGCTAGATGCATGCCTGACCAATTGAAGTGGGGTAAGATCTGCCTAGATTTCTCAGAGCACAATTATGCTTGGCTCTTTGTCCATTGTTCAGTTACGTTCATGCAGATTATTTGATGTACACCCTTTGTTAATTTCTGCGTTATATAGAGAGTTGAACAAGACTTGGTACTTGGCTTTGAGGAACTCATCATCTAGTTGGGGAGACAGACTTATAAAAACAGTGTTCTAATTCAACATGGTAGTGCAGTGAAGGAATGCAGAGGAGATGTTTCTGAGAGGAGCAGCCAAGGCCCCTTGGTGGGAGGGGACAGCTGAACCAAATCTTGAAGGATACTGAGTCTTGTAGGATTTGTGTCTCTCTCTGTAGAATTAGAACAGTTCCGTACATGGAGCCAATCCATAGGGAAAAAAATGGGCATCAATACAATAAGCCTTCATGCACCTAATGGAATAAATGTACAGAAAGCTAGAAGTCAGTTTACTTCTACTGATGATGTAGTCTAACCAGCACTAGTTGGCTCTGTACCCACTGAAAAGGGAAAAAGCAAAGCTGTTAGGTGTGAATCGAAAAGAACCTCTCCTGAACTTCTTATCTCCATGGGGTTTCAGAATGAAATACATCAGCTCCACAGGGACGCCTCTGACAGATGGGAACCTATTTAACAAGCCATGGAAAATGAATAGGTTGGCTCTAAGAGGGACCACACAGTCGCAGAAATCTATTCTCAGAGATGTGGGTGTTGGTGGGACCCAATGACCCACATTCAGGAATATTTGTCTATTAATTAGGGCAGGTGGTTCCATCCCAGAAGGCTTTGCCTAGCAACTGTAACCAAGATCATCCGCAACTTCAGTCTTGTGAAAGACCTCCAAGTGTGAGAAATCAGGTGGTGTGTGCAGAAGAAAGAGGGCTCTGAACCTGAGCCAAATGCTCTATCTCTTCCCCTATTTTCCTCACCGAGGTGAGTCATCTTGACAGCCCAATAGATCCCCAAAACAGAATCACTCTCCCCGCAGAAACTTAAACTCTCTATGGCCTTTTCATCTGGACCAGCATGCCAACGATGGATGGTTTCAAATAAGGATATGAACACGAAGTTTGAATGTCATTACAGGACGGATGGGACATGGAATAGGGGCGATGTCCTGCATACACTATTGGCTTGCCTTTTGTTTCATTCAGCTCACTCACTGAGCAAATATTTATTTAGCATTTTTCATAGACTGGGGGCACAATATTGTTTAAGACAAATGACATCGACTAGGTCATTTCAGTGCAGTGAGATCATTGCCACAGTAGGGAGGCTTAGGTTCGGGAGCTGTAAGTTTAGGGAGCCTCCAGAAGAGGTGGGTGATCCAGTCTTTGAGTGGTCATGGAAGGCTGACAGGGGGAGGTAAAATGAAAGAAACCTTGGGATTTATGTTGAGGAAGAAGGAAGGGATGGAGTTGTATGAAGTGAGGATAGGTATTAAGACCAGGAGACATGAGTGAGGCGTATTTGCTGAATGACTCATGGCTTGGGATTTCCAGGACAAAGAAAGAAGTATAAGAAATGAGGTGCAGAGGTCAGCTGGGGCTAGATCACGTAGAGTCTCAGATGTCCCGCTAAGGAGTTCTGATGTTATCCTTTAGGTAACCATAGAACAGGTTTCACTGGAAAGGAGGTATCCTTACGTTTGTACTTCGGAGACTATTCATTAATTCACTCATGTTCAGAAAATACTTCTTAGTCTTTGTTCTATGTCAGATGCTCTACTGACCACTGGAAATACTGTGATATTCCAAGCAGGCAGCGTCCCTGCTCTTGAAGAGCTTGTAAGTGACACAGATATTATGCAGGTGATTTAATGGGTCATTGGGATAGCATTGTGGAATGCAGAGAGGGGGTTTTGGGGGCAGGTGGTCAGGGTCATCTTAAAGTCCTGTGGCAGTGAACCAGACAGAAGATGGTGGTGGCTTGTACCAAGGCAGAGAGCTGGAATGAATGAATTGATTTCATGGATGGAATAGAAGTAGAGACCATAGGAAACCGGCATCAAATATATGAAGGAAGGAAGGTACAAAAGGCAATTGGGATCTTCTGGTGACGATAAATGTCTCTTGATGAAATGACATGATAGGATTCAGCCTTCTCTGTGAAGAAAAAGGAGGCCACCCAAACTTTGCAGTTCAGTTGGTGCATCCCTGAAATGAATGCTGAGGTGGTGAGAGGCGACATGCAAGTCCAAGGCTGCAATCTCAATACCTCACACCCTCAGGAGAAGATCACTCGGCATAGCCAGTTTCTGGGCAGCTAACATGAGAAAGCCTTAGTATAAGGTAATATGCAAGAAAGGCCCATTCAGAGTTCCTATCTAGGACTTTTCTTGGGCCAGAGCTCTGCAGTTGCAGATTCTTATATTTGTAACTCAGGCCAGGAGATTATTTTCCCCAAGATATAGGTGTATTTTATATTAAAATTTTAATTATGAATATTTCAAACAAAAATGTGCAGGAAATAATATGACATCTATGTAGCCATCACTGATATTTTATTTTATTTTTGTAAAATATCTTATTGATTTATTTGACAGACAGAGATCACAAGTAGGCAGAGAGGCAGACAGAGAGAGAGGTGAAAGCAGGCTCCCTGCTGAGCAGAGAGCCCGATGCGGGGCTCAATCCCAGGACTCTGAGACCATGACCTGAGCTGAAGGCAGAGGCTTAATCCACTGAGCCACCAGGTGCCCCAATCACTGATATTTTAGAGTGACATCTCATCCTGTTTGTTTCAGAGATCTTACTTGGGCAGTTTAAGTGTAATCAAATCATTGTTCATCTCTCTTCATCATCCTGAACATCTCAGAGGAAACTGTCACTGTAAGTCAGTGAATGTCATTGCCTATCCTTCCAGGTTTGCTGGACATACACGTATCCACAAACAACTCATCGTTTGTGTTAAAAACTTACAGAAGCTGAATCACACCTGATCATTTCCCATCTCGTCATCATTCAAAATGTTGCCCTTGAGATTTTCCCATGTTGACAAAAGTGGATTCAGTTCATTCATTCTGTCTTTGTGTGTAGCCCCTTGCAAAGATAGTTACCATTTATAGATCCATTTTCCTTGTTGAGAGATCGTAACTTTCTCTCCACTTTTTTCCCTTAGGTAAAAATTTCTCTGTGTTCGCTATTGTAGCTGGCTGTATCCTCATCAAAACCTGGTGATATCCTTATAGTTGCTTTTTAACAGTCTGGAAGTGAATTTGTATCTCATTAATCGTTTAAGTATTTACTTTCCTGATTATGAGTGAGGTTGAGGGTTTTTTCCTCACATGTTATTAGCTATTTGAGGTTCTTCCGCCATCAGTCACCCATCGACAGGCTTTGTCCATTTGTTGTTTCTCTTTCTGTTATATTGATTTTCTGACTGACTTGTAGAAATGTGTTCTACATCATGCGTGCTTGATTCTTTTTTGGTCCAGGGGTTGCAATTGACTTCACCTAATCTGTGATTTTCTTTTCATTTTTTGGTATTTTTTTTTCTTTATGGCAAAAAAAAATTTGTTTTGTTGTTTATTTGTTCATTTAATTTAATATGCATTGTAATTATGAATTTTCTCCCTTAGAATTTATGTTTCTTTTGTACTGCTTGAGAAAGTTTTGCCTAATTCAACACAATCAAGCTTTTTTTCCTCTATTTTTTTGTTCTTCTAAATGTTTTATGGGACTTCCTCCCATAATTAGGTATTTGATCCATCTGAAATTTATTTTTACACATAGGCAGGGCTGGGTTCTCATTTTATCTTTTTCATTATGGACAGTCAATTCACAGTCTCCACACCATTACCGAAGTCATCTCTGTAACACTAACTCTGTCATGCAAACTCCCATACACACAAGAGTCTGTGTCTTTGTTCTGTTCCCTGGATTATTTTTTCCTGTACATGTGCTACCTGATTAAAATATTAACATTTTAATTAATATTACTATTCTTAATGTGACTTATATTAATAATCTATATGCAAATGTATGCAGATTAAGCATATTACATGTTTCCATTAAAATAAAATATTCCTAATACCAACCCATACTCATTCTGTGTCTCCCCCTTCTCCCTCTTTCTCATCAAAGTTGCCTTTTTCATGTACATGTTTTTTCCTTTTTCAAGGCTATCTTAGCCTATTTGATTTTCAGTTTCCACAGGAATTTTACAATCTTTTTATCCAGGTTCACAAAAAGTCCTGTTGGAAATCTGACTGCAATCACACTGAATTTGCAGATTAACTTTGGAGCAGTTGGAGTGTTTGTTATATTGGTAATGGCCATCCGTGTTAGATTTCTCTGTTTTCATTCATAGGATTTCTTTTTCATCTTTTTGTAAAATCCTACATTCTGCACAGAAGGGTTTTGTACATTAAAATTTTTATTTGGAATATATTTTGTCTGGAAAATAAGTCCCCATTTGCATTTGACAACAACTATATACCTCTTCTCTGCTTCTTTTCTTTTAGTTTTTATCGACATATCACGTAGATACAGATAAGGGGACAAATCATAACTGGAAGGGTTGGTTACAAAACGGTTGTGGTAAAAAAGTGTCACCCAGATCACGAAAGAGAATGTGCACTTTCCAGAAGCCCCCTCATGCCTGCTTTGAGTCATTGCCCTTCCTAGACATCTTTTGCTATCCTTTTTATTAAACCATAAAACAGTTTGCCTTTTAAAAAATGTTATGTAAATTGGACCATATACTATGCATTCTTTTGGATTTGACTTTTTTGTTGTTCTTACTCAACATAGGGTTTTAGAATTCATCCGTACTTTTGCATAAAGTTGTCATTTATTTATTTTCACTGCTGTATAATGTTCTATTGTGTGAATATTACTTATCTATTTATTTATCTATTGAAACTTTGATGGACATTTGGGTAGCTCCTAGTGGAGGGCCATTATGAATACTGTTGCTATGAACATTATTGTGTCTATCAATAAATATATGCATACAATTATTTGGGTATACACTTAGGTGTGGGATCACTGGATCACAGGTAAATGAGTATTCAGTGTGTAACAAGTACTTCCAAAAAGGTTTTAGGCACTATATGGAGAATTCTGGAGCTCTACAATACCAATCATTGGTTTTGTCTTTCTTTTTCATTGATTATTTATAATGAGAGAATAGTGATATCTCACTGTGTTTTAATTTGCATTTTTTCAGAAGACTAATGAAATACAGTATTTCATTTTTCTATTTTGTTAGTCTCTTGAGTGTCCTCATTTGTGAAGAGCCTGTTCAGATTTTTCATTATTCTTCTGTTGAGTTGGTTGTATTTCTCTGATTGATTTGGACAAGTGTGTATTTGGGCGCTTGCATGTGCGCACACGCACGCACACACACAGACACACACACACACTCTGCTTTTCTTTGCCTTCCCAGTGTATTTTGATGAACAGTCATTCTTAATCTAATGTAGTATCACTTATCACTGTTTTCTTATATGGCTAGTGCTGTTTGTGTCCTATTTAAGACATTCTTACCTACCCCAATGTCATGAAACCATCCTCTTTTGTGTTCTTTAAAAGCTTTATTATCTTGTTTTCATATGTAGGTCTATGATCTATGTCTAGTTACCTTTTGTAAACAGCATGATGTCTTCTTTCCTTTGGGATATCCAGCTGACACATTGCCATTGATTGACAAGAACATTCTTGTAGTTACTACATTGAAGTGTCACTTTCATCATAAATCAGATGACCACATATGTTAGAAACTATTGTTGGACTCTATTCTGTTCCAGTGACCTATTTGTCTATCATTAGGCCAATATCACACTGTCTTAATTATCATAGTTTTATAACAAGCCTTGGTATCTTATTGAGTGTGTCCTTCGATTTGGTTTTTCTTCTTCCATATTATCTTGCCTATTCTTGGACATTTGCATTGTCATAGATTTAGAACTAACTTATAAATTTCCACAAAAATTATATTCTGGGGGAGAATTTGCAACCTGACAACATGAAATCTCTCATTCTATGAGTAGAGAGTAACTTTCTAATTAATTGGTTCTCTTAACTTCTCTCAATAATTATTAAAATTTCTCATTTCAGAAGTCTTGTAGAACTCTCATTAACTTAATTTATTCACAGATATTTGACATCTTATGATAAATAGCATCTCTTAAAAATCACATCTTTGTTAAGGCTATATTATGTTTTATATCTCTTTTAAATAACATGAAGCTGATTTTTTTTTTCAAGCTGACCATTTCTGTCTTTTCTGACAAGTTTAGTCCATTTACATCACTGATGTGTGTTAATTTGTTTTCTCTCACCTATTTTGAATTGTCTGCATATCGTGTTTTTTCTTTACTTTTATCTCCATATTTTCTGTCTTCCATGGGATTGATAAATTTTATTTATTCTAGTCTCCTCCTTACTGTTTTGGAAGGTGCACATTATGCTTTTATTCTTTTATTGGTTTTCCTTAATATTTCAACATAACACCTCCTTTGTGGGAGTTGATAGAGAATTTAGTAGCAATAATGAGGCAGTGTATTCTGAGTGCACGGCCCATGATATGTGCTCAAAAAAATGGTAATTATCGTTATGAGTATTCCTGCCTGACTTTTAGAAATATTATCAAGATCCAAAATTCAGGGCGCCTGGGTGGCTCAGTGGGTTAAGCCGCTGCCTTCGGCTCGGGTCGTGGTCTCGGGGTCCTGGGATCGAGTCCCGCATCGGGCTCTCTGCTCAGCAGGGAGCCTGCTTCCCTCTCTCTCTCTCTGCCTGCCTGCCTCTCCGTCTACTTGTGATTTCTCTCTGTCAAATGAATAAAAACAAAATCTTTAAAAAAAAAAAAAAAAAAAAAAAAAAAAAAAAGATCCAAAATTCATCATCTTCCCTTACTTCCTCTCATTGTGTATCTCTCTGGATCACTCCCTAGATCTTTGTAAGGCTGGATATCAAACCTGTGGTAACCAAAGGACTTCAGTATCTGAGTTTTCTCATCATAAGAACAAAATTGAGTTACTAAAAGCACCAAGGATGCCTGTACACAGAATAGCTTCCCAAGATGTCCGAGGCCAGGATAATGGAGTCTCCCCTTGAAGCTTTTGAGCCTAGACACTGATGTGTGCTGTTTCCAGCTGGCCTAAATGTGACTTGTAAAAGATTGGTTGTGATCCACAGTAAATGATCAGAGTGTCACTGTATTGATCTTTGGGGATTTCTGCCCCCCTCCCCGAAGTATTTAATTGGGATGCTTTCATTTATTAACAGAATTGTGCCTTCTCATTTCCATGAAAGAGTTTCTCCTGGATGTTCATAATCTCTTTCTTCTTCTTTTTTATTTAAGAATTTTTTTATTTGAGAGAGAGCATGAGTTGGGGGATGGTAGGCAGAAGGAAAAGCAGATTCCCTGCTGAGCGGGGAGCCCAGCTTGGGGCTTGATCCCAGGACCCCAAGATCATAACCTGAGCCAACATCAGATGTTTCTTCAACTGAGCCACCCCGTGCCCCTGTTCATAATTCCTTCCAGTCATAATTCATGGGTCTCTGGCTCTGAGGAACAGTTATGGATTCTGGGTTCACGGTCTTTTCAATCTGCAAAATTTCTAACTGTAATGTCATCATCTTACAACACTGCTCATGGTTCATGCAAATATCAGCCCTGATGTAATCTGGGAACACATCTAACAAAGGGCCTTGACTCATTTCAAAATCTTTATGATTTTTTTTGTTCTTGTTACTTGAGGATTACATAATACTAATACTGTGTGAGGATTACATAACACTAATACTTGTATATCTTTCAGATGTAATGTCTGACTCATTATTACACTCAGTGCTACCTGGTAGATTTGATTTCTTATTCCAATATCCTACTTCCCCTGCAAAAGCAGACAGGATGATTTGGGTGTAAATTCTATAGGGGAAGCAGTAAGAGTTTACCCCTTCCCACTTTAAAAAGAAAAATGTTTCTGAAATATTACCTAGTCCATTCTGATCTTACTTGGGGAATTGGAAGCAAGATCCAGAAACAACAATTTCCTTCTTTGGTGTGGGCCTCCAAAAGGCCTCTAGAAGCTAAAAGGCCTCTAGAAACTAGAAACTGCTTCAAGTTGACATTACAGTTTGAGTATATCAAACAAATTCAAGGTTGACCAAGAGGGGGACAGGTGATAGTGGAGAAGGAAGGAAAAACAACCATTTAGCCCTAGAAAGCATTTTTATAATTGTGGAGATCATCTGGAACTTTGCTTCGCAATGGTAAAGCAGATATCTTATCCTCAGGACGGTCAGCCATGAAATGTTTTAAGATTTAAAGACAGTGGGGATATCGTTACTAAATTTGCCAGAAGCCCCAGAGCTAACTGCTTTCCATGGGAGCTTTTGATTGAAGTGAAATTAGTTCCCACTTGCAGTAACCAAACTCTTTGGCCACTTTTTGCTTGTTTGTTTCTTTTAAGTGGTGCTCCATCTCTCCAGTGGCATGCATAATTAGTTAAAAGGCTGAGAAAAACAGCTGGATCTCCGGGGAATCCATATCCATGAAATTGCTTCATTCTTTCCAAATTGCTTGTGTTTTCCAGTTGTTGTAAGGAAGTTCTTCCACTAAATGAAATTGTTATTTTAATCCTTACCCTCTTGTGAACCCCCACCCCCCGCCATGTCCCCACTGCCACCTTCCTTCCTGTTAATCCATTTGAAGGCATGTACATTCCCCTACCAGGAGTCCTAAGACTAAGCTCGGGTCTTCTATTCACTCTTCTTTCTCATCTTCTTCAAAGGCATGCACCTGCTTTGTGTTCAGGGCGATCAGCTACTATGGAGTTTTCTAATGTCTGAAGCTCTCTAGAAATAAATTACATCCTTTGAAACAAACTTTCCTATTTATTTTTTACCTTCTCTCTCCCTTTCGGGGTAGAAACAGTCTTGCTTTCCTTCACAGCATTGCAAACAGGAGAAGTATTTATCTGTGTGCTCAAGACTCTCTTGTATCCACATCATCCTGGCTCCGTCTCCAAGCTGTGAGACTCCCGGCCGCCAGTCTGCTCCACATCTCTGTTTTTCAGTCTCATTAGAAGGGATATGGGGAAATGTTGGTCCAAAGGTACGGAGTTTCAGTTACACAGGCCGAATAACTTCGAGACACCTAATGTACAGCACGGTGACGATCATGAATAATACTACATTGTATACTTGCAATTTCCTGAGAGAATAGATTTGAAGTGTCCTCACCATACACAAATGATGGTAACTATGGGAAATGATAGGTACACACATTAATTAGCTGGATTATAGTGATTGCTCCATGACATATACATGTGGGAAACATCACATTGTATACTTTCACAACATGCAATTTTTATTTATCAGTTACACCTCAATTAAGCTGTTGATTTTTTCTTTAATTTAGAAAAGAGGTGAAAAATACATTAGAAGAAACTACTGTGAATTTCTGTGGGGCTCTGACCCATTCACTAAGAAAATCACATCTCTGGGCTACAGCAGAGACAGCATTGGAGGAGAGATTAGTGCATAGATTTTGAGGTCTGAGTGACATGACTTTAGGTCCCTGATCCAGTATTTACTTGGTGTACACCTTTGCACAATCTCTTAACCTCAGCTCCCCATCTGTAACTTGTGAATAATAGTAATAATACTTGCCATAAAGGAGTGTTAATTTTAAATGAGATAACTTATATAAAGCGTTTAGGACAGAGCTGGCACATTATAAGCTCCTAATGCCATGTTAAATATTAATAATGATATTAATAATGTTGGGGCATAGAGAGTACTGTTCCCCACAGAGGCAACCTACTGATGGAATTCAGGAAAAAATATAGCCAGAAAGTTAATTTGCTTTGTGAACTGGTCGACTGCAAACAGGAGACATGGTTATGCAAATTCCAGAAATAATAGCTAACATTTATTTCAGCTTGCCAGAGTATATTCACTGCCCCAATGGTTTTCAAATCTTACTGTGAATAAAAATCCCCAGGAAGCTTGTTACAAATGCAGAAGCCCAGGTTCCGTCCTTATAGGTTTTCTTTTGGTCCCCCTGGAAGTAAGGATTCTGCTTTTTAGGAAGTAACCTACATGTTTCCATTAACTCGACATAACAAACCACCCTAGTCTAGTTCCAAAGGTAACTGTGACTCCTGGTGCTTTAGAGAATTGTCCTTGAAGTCAGGTCAGTCAGCCTGTCTTGGCCTCTAGAATATTCTAGAACAATGGTCTTCAATAGATCTTGCCTGAGTCCCTTCAAGGGCACTAGAACCCTTCCGGTGTTAAGCTCATTGGGCAAAATGAAGTCTGACATCATTAGAACAAGAAGTCTTTATACTCTCTTTTCAGCTTTTCTGTAGATCTAAAGTTATCCCCAAAGAAAAAGGTTATTTAAAAAAATTAGGTTATAAATTCTTCTTATTATCCCAAGTGCCTTTGCAACTCCTGGTATTCCATGTAATAGTAATAATTATCATCCTAGATTCAGGAAGTCTGCATTTTTTTCATGCTAGGACCCTTAATGTGATTTGGTGTTTTTGCAGGAGACCATCCATTCATAAGGGACTCTGTCAGCCCTTTCATGTCTCTGAGGCCTGAGGTCAAGGAGAAGGGAGAACCAGGGTCTGACTGTAGAGAAGCACGCGCAGGCAGCTCAGGGGATGCCCCATTGGATGGGAGGTGGGGCGAGAGAATCAGGAGGAAGCATGGTCCAGCTCAGAGTTTTGCAGACAAGCAGAATCCCTGAGGTGTCTTGCTGATTTGAAAGCCCTGGGGTAAGTAGTCAGTAGTGATTATGATGACTGGCCAGGTTTGGGAACCACAGATATCAGTAAAGAATTAGAAGCTAGAAGAAAATCACAAGTTGTGTATTCAGATAATTGGACCCCAGGAGAACGAGGAGCACAGCTCTGAGAGTTCTTCCCAATGGGGCACAGAGGGTAGGAGCTAGTATGTCATTGCAGAAACTCAAGACAGGAGGGCTGGGGCTGTAGCAGAGGCAGATGCTGTATCTGAGACCCAAGATGGGAAATTACTTTGGTGTTCTGGGCTAGCACCAATGCTGCAGGATCATAGCTCTAGGAGAATTATCAGGTGAATTGTACACAGACACCACTGGGTAAATAGTAGTGAAAGGGTTTGCTTTCTCTTCAGAGGCTTTGCACTTTTCTGGATTTTTCTCGGAGGGTTGATACTGGTTTCCAAGACTTACTTTTGTGCGACAGCCTTGGTTCTGAAGGCTCATGACTACTAGAGACTGTGAATTGTAAGAAGAGCATAGGGCCAGATGTGGCCTGTGCCAAGCCATCCCGCATACTTGTCCTCTTCTGGGCATATTTTCCTGAAGGAGACAGTGTGCCTGTGTTGGTCCTGGGAAAAGGGCAGAGCCAGACAGGTGTCAGAGTCCTCTGGTCCTTGTCTAGAACCATGGTACTAGGGAATAACAGGTGCAAAGGACAGCAGGTACAGTGATTTTTTAATAAAATATTTAAGGCATATAAAAATATATAGACAAATATAAAAGGCACACTAGTACTTACTCTCAAGCTTAGACAATAAAACACCACAAATAAAATGGATGCACTCTTTATGCTTGTGTCATAATGCATTTTCCTCTTTACAACCTCAGGTGGCCACTATTTTGGATTTAGCTTGTACCAGTCCAAGGCCTCTCTTCTATCTTTACTATTTCTGCATGTATCTATAAACCACATTTATATGATTTTTTATCATGTTTTAACTTTTATATAATTGTTGCCATGCTTTATGTATTCTTCTGCTACTCTCTTCTTTAATTCAATGTGTATTTTTGAGAATTATGCATGTTAATATATGTAGGTCCGGGACTTTTATTGAATTCTCTTGTAGTATAAATACATCACAATTTATTCACTTGTTACTAAATATTGTGCTGCACTGAACTCTCTTGCATATATTTCCTATGCCCTTGTGTAATTGTTCCTGCAACAACGTGGATGGAACTAGAGGATAATATGCTAAGCTAAATAAGTCAATCTGAGAAAGACAATTACCATATGATCTCCCTGATATAAGGGATTTGAGAGGCAGGGCAGGGGGTCATAGGGGATAGGGAGGAAACGATGAAAAGTGATGGGATCGGGAGGGAGACAAACCATAAGAGACTCTTAATCCCAGGAAACAAACTGAGGGTTGCTGGAGGGGAGGCGGGTGGTGGGATGGGGTGGCTGGATTATGGACGTTGGGGAGGGCATGTGCTATGGTGAGTGCTCTGAATTGTGTAAGACTCATGACTCACAGATCTGTACACCTGAAACAAATAATACATTATATCTTAAAAAAAAAAAAAAAGGAATAGAGCTTTCTGTGCTGTCATGTGTGCACATCTTCTAGATATTTCCATATTGCTCTCCGTGGCGTGGAGACCAGTCGTGTATGACCTCTCCACGCTCCACTTCATTGTCAATAGTTGGTCTTGGTTGGCTTTTCATTTCTACTAGTCAAATATTTGATTGGTCATCTGATTGTGGTTTTACTTTGCATTTTCTTGCTTATTATTGAGGTGGGACATTTAGGTTTTCTCTTCCAAGGATATCCTATTAATATCTTATACCTCTTTGACCTCTGATTATTGTTTCTTTTTTTAAACGTTGATTTCAAGGAGTCCTTTACATATTCTGGACAGTAATTCTAGTTGTTAAATTGTATTAAAGATATCTCTCAGGCTGTGGGGTATCTTTGGGGGGAAGAGACATCTTCTTGAACATAAAGGATTAAGCAAGAGAAGGAAGAAGCTTGCACTTAACATGAAAAACAGGAGGTGTGAGGATGGAAAATAACAATGGATTGCTAAGGTCAGAGGAATGGGATCAAGAGCCAAAAGTTAGAGTCTGAGGCTGAGCCCTTGGAAGAATCTTCATGCATTCTTAGGTCTCTCCCTTGTGGGCTCAGGCAGCACCATCGTCACAGAACCAAATATGAATAAAGGGAAGAATAAGGAACTGAGTTGTTAATTTTGTCAGTACTCAGTGAACGCACACTACACACCAGTCTTGTGCACCGGCTCACTCATGTTATACACACACTACATACAGTATGTGCAGATGACACAGACCTTGATCTTCAGGAGCTCTCAGTATGGCCAGAGGGACCCACCTCTAAAGAGGCCATTGTGTGATGATGTGACAAGAGCCTTAAGAGAGCTGAGGACAGGGTAGTATTGGAGTCATTGATTTCTTCATTCATGTGTGAAGTATTTTCTGAACACCCCTACTATGGGGACAAGGGACATGGCAGTGAACAAGAGAGACAAGAACTCCAGGAGCCCATATTTTAAAGATGCGAGATGACTAATAAACTCTCAGCAAATAAAGCTAATGCCATGAATAAATAATTATTAGGAAGCTCCTCAGCAAGCTAATTCACATAATGATGAATTGCATGCTGGACATATTTTAAAAAGGATAACGTAGTGACAAGTGTAGAGAGGTGGTCTATATAGATGGTGTGGCCAAAGAAGGCCTGTCTGAGGAGCTACTGTTTGAGATGTATCCAATGGGAAAGACTTGGCCATATGACTTCCGGAAGGACAATATTCCGTGTACAGAAGGAGTCAAGTGCAGGTCTGCAAGGGGAGAATGAGCTTAGGCTTCAGGGATAAACAGAGAGAGAGATGGGAACTGTTGGCAGGGAGGCTTTGAGATTGAAGGTAGGTTGTGAAGCAGAGCTCGTATTGGGCAAAATCTGGAAGGATAGAAACTAAAGAACATTCATTCTAACTATAGGAAATACATGAACAGAGATTAGGAGAGTAAATACACTGGGCAAAGTCAAAGTTTCAGCATCGAAGTCCATTAATCTGTGTAACTACAGAGTCAGATGCAAGGTCAAGCAGGCCACGGAATGTGGTTCTTCCTGATGCGTGAGCTCAGCCCAATTGCCCGCACACTTGTGTCTCCTAATCTAGAGTCCTGAAACCTCTATAGG
Organism: Mustela erminea; assembly: GCF_009829155.1. Classification (NCBI taxonomy): domain Eukaryota; kingdom Metazoa; phylum Chordata; class Mammalia; order Carnivora; family Mustelidae; genus Mustela; species Mustela erminea. Next base: position 8,234,073 of record NC_045618.1, on the reverse strand, counting down.
TTCCATCTTCAGACAAAAGCCATCAAGTAATCCAGCCAGGGGAGATTCCCCCGCCCCCCGGGGATGTGACTGGAACAGAATTCAGATTCTGATTTTTTAGCAAGGGGTAAGAGGGTTAGTTAGTTTCAACCAAATTCCCATCACTGAAGCTTCTACTTCGGCTTTGGTAGTAGCTGTCGGGTGACATTTTCTTTGCCAGATGTATCATGCAGGTTTCTAGATGATCTCATTACTGGGGATAAACAGCTGAATACAAATGGACCAGGCTTCATCAGAATGCTGAACAGGGGCAAGCCATGAAACTTTAAATCATACCTCCTGGTCAATGACCCGGGTCTACGCAGTACTACAATCCAGCCCCAACCCCCAAATCTCCAAAGTGCCCCTCTCAGCTCTCAACATCACTCACTCTAAGGGGTAGTTTTAAACACATGCATGTTTCAGGAGTCTTCCTAAGCCCTAGAGAAACCCCCCCTTTGCTTTTGAGAGAATAGAAATGTTCACTTGACCTGCTGAATGCTGCTTGATGAAAGGGGGCATAGGATAGCTCCTCCTTCCCAGGAGCTAGCTCTGGAAAGTCTTTTCAAATCACTTTATGGCTCTTAGTTCTGCTTAAATGCCTCCAATCATTTGAATAGTCTCTGGTGATGAAAATAGTTACCAAGAGACTCAGAGACACCACTCCCCTTAATCAGAAACATACTCATTCCTGATTTTCACTCTCTTCCCTTCTTCTTTTATCGGATTTCTTAAAGTTAGACATTATTTAAAAAGTGTTTTGTTTTCATGGTTTTCTGTACATAGCAGTGTACTCTCATTCCTTAATTCTCTTCCCAAGGAATGCACGGTCTTCTCAAGAAGGTGCCCACAGCTGCATTTTTGCTCTTGGCAATCATTTCCCAATCATAAAGCTCACCTACCTTTCACGGGGGACAGCACTGTATTTCTCCAAAAGAAAGATATTATAGATGTTATCCCATCAAGACATTTGCGTGACTCTGGCAACCTTGGAAAAGGAGCTTCTGTGGTGTACTGATTTCACCAGCAGAACAGAAAGGGAGACACACATACACACACCGATTGCGAGCTTTATTTTGCAAAGACTGCATTTCTGCCTCTCTGTCCTCTAAGGCTGTCTCAGGGCTTGGTGGACCGCTGCAGGGCCAGTAAGCCAGTGCCCTGGGGGCAAACTTGCAACTTGAGCCTTATTTCTAGAATATTGTGTCATAAGAGATGATCATTTGGACTCATATTTTGTATTTTATTATTATTATTTTGGGGGGAATCCTGTTATTTCTTATTGTATGGCTGTGGGAAATGGTTTCCATTGAAATAGCAATAAGGGAAGGCAGGATGAAATCAGCAGAGCCTTGGAATTTATAGTGATTGCTCCCTCTTCATCTGATATGGCTGAAAGTCTCTCCCATTAGAAAGATCTACCGTGCCTTCAATTTAATTCAGCGAGCACTTGCGAATCGTGTCACCATTCCATGAAGTAGCAACTCCCTTCACATACTGCATGGCATCCGTAACCCATAGGAAGTCATTTCATGAGAGAATGGTAATGAGTCCCAAACCCTAAACAGAGATGAAATAGGTTAAGTTGCAAAATCCATCAGTAAAATAACCAAATAATCCATGCTGCAGGGGGATAAGAAGGAGGAAGGTCAGTCTTTATCAGAATTTTCAGACTATCAGCAGTCATCAAGAGAGAGGTAGCATTGACCTATGGGGTCTATTCAGAACTGTATAAAGACCCAGCCTTCAGTCTGAGATCTTAATCGTGGTCTGGAAAACACATGAATGTGAAATTACCTTCTGCTGAGGGTGAACCTCTCCAGTCTTCTGCCATTTGACGATGTCACTTGAGTGAGCCGCTGAGGTCTGAAGATGAGATCCTGACAAGGCTAAGGCCAGAATTTCTGAATGGGTTAGCGCCAAGTGAATCTCAGTCCTTCCCTTTGTTATTTTTTTATCACTTTGAGTAAATATTTAAACTCCCCAACTTTCACTTTTTTTAAAGTTATGGATGTTCTTAGTTCATATAATTACTTGGAGAAGTAAGTAATTCGTGCTAAACACCTCACCCATAGTGGTTAGTAAAGGCTTAGTAAAGGCTAGCCTGTGTTCTTGGGGTAGGAAAGCTGAAAGCTGAAAACAATGGTTGGCCTTTTCCAAGGCAGTATTCTTTAGAAGAGTAAAGTCAGATGGAACTTTGAATGAGAAATGTTTCCTTCCTTCAAATTGTTTTCTCACCAAACTACTGTCACTGAGTATCTCCGGGGTACCTCTGTTTCTCACCTAGGTCTTTAATCAAGACAACAGTCATTATGTTTTCCCTCTGACTTAAAAAAAAATATTTATTTATATGACACAGAGAGAGAGAACACAAGCAGGGAGAGTGGGAGTAACAGGCTTCCTGCTTGAGCTAGAAGTGGGACTTGATCCCAGGACCCTAGGATCATGACCTGAGCAGAAGGCAGACGCTTAACTGACTGAGCCACCCAGGGTTCCCTTTCCTCTGATTTTTGCCGTATTAGCTGGATTTCAAAACCATCTTTACTGGTTTCATACAGACTTAACACAATTCTTTGCCCCAATCCAGATCTGATTTTATCTGGCTAACATTCTGTGACTCGACCTCTAACTCCAGTGCCCACACCTATTCTGAAACAGTCCTGCTCTAAATTTGCGTAATAGCTACATTTATCACCTGCCCCCTGCCCTGAGCAGGACCCAGAAGGGCCTTTACCTTCGCTCTACATCAGAATTACAGAGGGTTTTGTTTATTTCTTTTCCTCTCCAGTCCCCTTCCCCCTTTCATATTCCGATTTGATTGATCTGAGTAGATTTTGGAATTCCGTTTACTATCAATCAGTACCCAGGTGATTCTTTTATAACCCGTCCATTGGCTAAAATTTGGGAAGCATTATTATGGATTGAAAATTGTCCAGAGGGTTGGGGATATAATATGAATGAGGATGCCAAGCCGGGTATGAACATGGTTTATTCAGTGTTGGTGGGGGGTGGGGGGCGATCAAGGGGTGGTTGATGTTTGTTGGGAGAATCCAGAATTATATATACAGTATGGATCCAGATTATGAAGAAATTTATTGGAGAGAATAAAGCAGTTAAACAGGCTTGTAATCATTACCTACTGTGCCTATATTTATTTGTCAGGGCTAGGTCTTTGCAATACTCCTCATAAAATGTAACAACATCCAGAGATCGTAAGACAGAAATTTAGGAAGTCAAAGATGTATTTCCATGATTCTTGGTGTATTAATTTTAATTCCAGTGTAATTAACATACAGTGTTGTATTAGTTTTAGGTATACATTATAGTGATTCAGAAATTCTTTATGTTATGATTCTTAGTAACTTTATCAAAAAAATGTGGATATTCATCCCTTCTGTTGCCAAAGCAGCCCTATTTCTTATGTATCTTAAAACTACAGAGCTGTTTTCACTTTTGTGGTCACTTAATGCCCCACAAATACTAACAGTATCCATACTTAAAATTTTTTATTAAATTCTATATACAAAGGATTAAAAATAGTCTATAGAATTTACCATTCTTTATATGATTTTAATAGTAATAAAATGTTCATAAGAAAACATTTGTTCTGGGAATTAGAGAAGCACTGTAGAATATTATTCTTGCATCTGCCTCCTTGCCACGTATATACTTTGAATATGAGAAATTTGAGATGCAGAATGGATTAAGTTGACGAAAAGAGCATTGGAGGGACTGGTGTAAATGTAGACCTATGAATCAGTGGGATAGAATTGAAAGTCCAGATATAAACCCCAACGTCTAGAGTCAGTTACAACAAGGGTGTCAAGCCCATTCAGTGGGCAAAGAATAATTTGTTAAGGAAATGATGTTGGAACAAGTAGACACCCACATGCAAAAAAAAAAAAAAAAAAAAACAACTGGATCCCTACTTCATATCATAAAAAAATTAGCATGAAATGGATCATAGGCCTAAATGCAAGAGCTAAACTTATAAAAGTCCTAGAAGAAAGCATAGATGTAAACTCCATGATCTTAGATTTGGCAGTGGCTTCTTAAATATTACACCAAATGTACAAATGATGAAAGGAAAAATAGATAAGTTAGACTTTATCAAAATCAAAAGCTTTTCTGCATTAAAGGATGATAGAAAGTGAAAAAAAAAAAAAAAACAACCTGCAGAATGGGAGAAAATATTTTCCTATCCTGTATCTGCTGATGGGCTAGTATCCAGAATATATAAAAACAGAACAACAAAAAGACGACTCAATTTAAACAATGGGCAAAGGACATGAATAGACATACCTCCAAAGATATACAAATTGCCAACAAGTAAAGAAAAAGATGCTCAGAGTCATTAGTCATCAGAGTAATGCAAATAAAATGCACATAAATGTGCATTTAAAATGCAAATAAAACCCACAATGAGATACCATTTTATACCCAGGAGGGTACATATAATCAAAAACACTGAAAGTCACAAGTATTGTTGAAGTTATGTAGAAATTGTTGGTAAGAATATAAAATGGTGTACTGTAAGTTATTATAGAAAGAAGTTTGTTGTTTCCTCAAAACTATTAAACATAAAATCACCATATGACACAGCAGTTGTACTAGACATATAACTAGAGAATGAAAGACACATGTCCAAACAAAAACTTGTACATGAACGCTCACAGCAGTACTATTCACAATAGCCAAACGGAGGAAACAACCTAATTGCCCATCAACTGATGAATGGATAAACAAACCGTGGTATATTCACGCAATGGAATATTATTCCGCCGTAATGAGCAGTAAAGGACTGATACGCTCTACAACAATAGAGGTAAACCTTAAACACATTATAGTAAGCAAAAAAAGACAGCTTGTCTACCAAAGATTATTCAACCAGAAAATTTATTAAACTTTGTTATAACAACCACATAAATTAATAAAATCCCATTGTTCTGAGGCACATGGGTGGCTCAGTGGGTTAAGCCTCTGCCTTCGGCCCAGGTCATGATCTCAGGGTCCTGGGATCGAGCCCCGCGTCGGGCTCTCTGCTCAGCAGGGGGCCTGCTTCCGCCTCCCCCACTCCCTGCCTCTTTGCCTACATGTGATCTCTCTCCCTCTCTCTGTCAAATAAATAAATAAAATCTTAAAATAAAAGCACTCATTGTTCTGCCTAAAAAGAGATTTGCAGCTTCATCTGTGTGTTTTTTTTAAAGTTACTAGGCAGCCTACTTAGAAATACCAATTATAATAAACTGTGAATGCTTCACTCAAAGAAAAAAAAAGGAAAAGAAAAGAAAGAAGTCAGCTGCACAAGACCACATCTTGTATGATTCCGTTCTTACTAAGTGACCGAAGTAGGCAAGTCGATAGAGACAGAAAGCAAATGATAGAGTAGTTACCAGATTCCCATGAGGAAGAGGGGATGGGGCAGGGGTGACTCCTTAATGGGGTTTCTTTTTGGATGATGTCCTGGAATTAGATGGTGGTCATGATTGCACAACATTGTGAATGTACAGAAAGCCACTTAATTGTATACTTTGAAGAGGTTAAAATGCGGGATTTTGTGTTATGTGAATTTTATCTCAGTGGAGAAAAATGACAACAACCAAAAGCATGTGGGGTCTCAAGTTGACTACTTCCACATTGGTGCTCTTTCCCCCAGTGCTGTGTTCCATGATTTTCTGAAACTGGACAGCCTTCGGATATATTCCTGGGGATTTTCCATGTAATGGAAAATATTTCGCTCATCCCCAGTGAAGCCGGGAGTGGATAGCGCTAGTCTTTCCATCCTGAACAAAGAGCTGTGCACAGACAGTTGAACAGCTAGTTTTGTAGAGAGGGTCCCAAAGTGGACATGGTGATCTGAGGCATCACATCACAGAAACTTCCTAATTAGAGGGCCACCTGGGAACCAGTATCTGCCAAAAAACAAGAAAATCGCCAAAGGAGGAAAAGGTGGTAGACTCCACACCCCAGGGACAATCAGTTAATCAGCTTCAGAACGTAGTGCTGAGGGCCATCTGCTAAAGGTCATCTGAAGAAGATGGCTATCAGAATTAGAAATTTTGTCTCCGTAGCTCTGATAGCGACAGGGTCCAGCTCAGGCACTTCAGCCACAATTGGAATCCTCAGCTTTAATTGCCAGATCATCAATTCCCATTGACTGCTTGCTCTTGCCAGGATCCCCCAGTGGTAAGGAGAAATGGGGGAAAAGTTAAATCGTTCTGTGGAAGGAGGTTGATTGGCTGAGCCCTGTTGCGATATCTGACAGCCAATCTTTTATGAAAGCTTCTGGGCTTTAGGACCAGGACTGGAATTGTGTGGAGCACTCAGAAATGCTCATCCTTGAAATAAAAGCTTCCTGAACATTCTCGGGGGGCTCCCATTACCTGGGCCAGGGAGCAGGACTCTGCAAGTGCTTGTTGGAGATTGAGTTCCAGTGTGATGTTCAGAAGCTCAATCTTCCTTCCCATCAGAAGGGCACTGTCTCCCTCCATACCCCCCCAACATAGGCATCAGGCTGGTAAGCAGCCTGCTTGCTTCTTGGTCTTGTAGTCCAAAGGGAGGCTTACTGGTACACAAGAAAGCAGCTATAGACCACTTTCCTGAAGATAATGGCCTTCAGTTTCACATTCTTATGAAAGTGTCATGTGTCTACTTTGTGCCGAGGACCTGTTTGGTAGCCCTCTGATATGTGCTCAACAACTAAATTTTCACATCAAGCCTGGGAGGCTCCCATTGGTTTTCTTACCTTCAAGTCAGCATCCACATACATACTCAGGCTCAGAAGCATAAAATGATTTGCCCAAGGTCATACAAAAAAGCAGCTGCTGCAACCAGCATTCTCTCCTTCTTTCTGATCCAAAGGCCACATTCATTCCACCTCACATTGGGGAAAGTGAAGAGACAGGTTGCCTGTCTGGACATTTGGTCTGTCAGAAAAGTAAATGTCATCAGACTTTGAACGTGATGCACTCTGTCCTTTCATGTCTGTCATAAAAGATCTGAGCCCCACAAGCTCACTAGTGAACTCTCCGAAACCCAAAGTAGTTAGTCTCAGTCTATCCGTTGACATCAACTAGGGCAGGGGTTGAAGATGAAAATAGTATTGCTTGCCTCTCATGTGTCACTGGTCAAAGTGACTCTGACCACCTGCAACTCATACCTAAGGCATGACGAGTATCTTTAAAAATGACCAAAAATTTAGCTATGGCCTCAGAACTTTAAAGCCATTCTGGTTCATACCAGAACCTTGCAGGATTATTTAAAGATTAAATTGGGTACCCAAGTGCCTGATACATAGCAGGTCTTACTAAGTGATATTTTCTTTATGGCCCTCCAAAGACTGCATTGCCACATGGTGAAGGCCTCAGTGATGCTGACGCGTTGGAGGTCTGCACACACCAGCTCTTACCATTGGTGGGCTGGCAGATTGTTTTATACATCCCATAATGCACAGCCTGCAGGAGGCTGGGTGCCTTGAAGCCCTATGAATGGAATGGAAAAGCAAAGCCATTTCAAACAAGTAGCAAAACTATCTCTTCTTTCCTTTCCCTCATTAGTCTTTCTTAGGCCAGAGACCTGTTATCCTACAGGTATCTCAACCTGCCTGCTCTGATGAATCAAATATGTCCCAGGGAGTTGCTAACTGCTGATAGCTCCCTCCCTATGATCTCCCCTTTGGCTCCACCATCTCATGTTACAGAGCAAGCCTTCCAACTACTCACAACTGAGATGGGTCAGGACATAGAGGCCCTATTTAAATATTTCAGTGGCAGAGTGTCTGCAGGGAACACAGACACACACACACACACACACACACACACACCGAGTACAGATGCATTTTAAGAAACATGACAAGCTTCCCATCACATTTAAGTAGAGGCATGGGAAAGGTCATCAACAAGAAGGATCAGTACAAAATCTGGACCAACATGCAAAGGAGAGAAGGTAGCCTGTTGGATGTGAAGCAAAGCTTTTTTGGATATGACCGTGTTACCAGATTATAGTCTGCTAATGTATCAAAGTTTTAGTTTAAGCAGGAAAAGATTTATTAAGGGCAATGATTATTACACAGAATTTCTTGGAGGTTCATGTAACTAAGCTTGGGTGCTACCCAGCCATGAGTAATACATACAGCCAGGAGAAATGGCCAGCCGCTCAGGGCGAATGTCCCAACTGTATTCTGAGGCTGTCACTGCAGTCCTTCAGTTGCCATTAGACGGCCAACCACAAAATTAAACTGCTGCTATTTCTGCAGGAAAAAAACCACCTACAATGTCCTCAATCACACGCTTGCTTAAAGAGCCAGGAAGCCACTGCTCGCCGTATCAGCTTCTGCCTTCAAAGTCCTGAGTAAAAGTGTCAGCTTGGTGGCGGCCAGGATATCCTTGGAATCCTGGCTGCAAGGGAGGCTGGGAAATTTAGACTCTAGCTTGCCAACATTTAAGTACACTGTAATGTGTGCCATGAGTGTGTTGGAATAGAGTTCAGTGAATCTGTCTATAATGTCTATAAAACCGGAATTACATTTTAAAGACTGCATAAACAAATCACCTGGGTTGCTGAAACAGCTTTTTTCTTCATCGCAGGAGTATTTTCAATCCCTGGACATTCTTAGAAATTTGAATCAAGAGGATCCTACTTTCCTTTGTGACTAAGATTAGTTACCAGCTAACTAATTGGGCCATTGAATGGGCCATTACTCTCCAATAGCAAAAAAGTTAGACTCTGCACGCCACACTTTAGTCCCATAACATGTTATTTATCCCCTTTAGCCTTTGGACAACTGTAGGGTAGATGAGTTAACTTGTCCTGTTTACACCACATATATGGTAGGTAGTATGTCTAGATATCCAAGGTGTGCCCTTAGATCACTGGGTTAGGGAGCTTAGGATCTTCTCCTTACTGGAGAGTTGGATGAAACAACAGGTAGGAGATATTTGGTGGTTGTTGGTGGTTCTTGCTTGTTGTTTGTCCTTTTTTTTTTTTTTTTTTTTAAATTGTTGTTTTAAGTGAAACTCCTTGAATGGGGAGACTGAGGACTTATTGCATGTTGGGGTAGAAGCTCGTTTGCTTGGCAATCTTTGTTTGGGACCCTGAACATAAGTTAAATACCTATCTATCCAAGGAAAGTCTTCCTTTTAGAAACATGTTTCTTTTATACTGCAGTGTTTTACTAGCACTCAGGATCTGGATAGTAGCCAGGCTGTTGATTCAGAGTCCTATCTGGTTTGAATGTCATCCCTGATTCCTTTTGTTTGCATTTGAATGTAATTATGACTTTCAAGGGCCTCTTACTATGGGCAGAAGTCCTTAGACAGTCCCCCCCCCCATATTAAAAAAACTATCTCTGATATCTTCAAAAATGCATAAGCGCTGGGGCTCCTGGGTGCCTCAGTCAGTTAAGTATCTGCCTTTGGCTCAGGTATGATCCTGGGGTCCTGGGATCAAGACCCATGTTGGGATGTTGGGCTCTCTGCTCAGTGGGTAGTCTGCTGCTCCCTCTGTCCCTCCCCCTGCTCATTCTCTCTCTCTCTCTCTCTCAAATACTTAAATAAAATCTTTAAAAAAAAAATGTATGGACACATAGAAATGAGCAGTCTGAAGGGTAGGCAAAAGGGGTGGGTATTAAGAGATTAATCTGGCACAAAAGGTAACACTGTCTTCTCTAGATCAAGATAATTCATGTACTCAGTCATCCATAAACACTGATTTCCTAATACTCTTTCTTTTTTTCGGAGTAGCTCATCAGATTAAAAAAAAAAAAAGGGGGCCTCCAATGTTCTGAATCAATTAGCTAAATTCTAGAATTCTTCCTCTAGGGGAATCCTGCATGCTCCAGGCGTTTGGGGAGATGGAGTAAGTACTCTGACCTTCACTTCTATTTTTTGTTGACTTTGGACAAGAAAATGAAACCCCAACATCTTCATCTTGAATCTATAAGCCATTTTGAAATTCTTAGCTGAAAAGTGCTAGAGAATTGCATATAAAACTAATTATTACCTTGTAATGAAATGGTTCTGCAAATTACTGCTTAATAATACTTGAAGTCATCAGAAAGTTCAAAGATTAATTACCATGTAACTGGCAGTGTTTAGATCAGAAAATTAAGGTTCCAGTGAAGAACAGAAAAATATCCACATAATTACCCAGGTATAATGCAGCTTAATACATTCAGGAATACAGGCTTCTCAAAATAGCAAATTTCTTTTGAGAACATTAAGTAATTTTTCATTATTCTCACTTCTCTTAATATCGGAGCCAATATCATGCTTGTTTACTAATTTATGTCTAATGGACACTTTCTCTTCAGCAAACACCTGCCCGGTCATAAAATAATTGAAGTGATATCACTTCATAGGATATTATTGTTTTTGTCATGGATCCTGGCCATTAATAGGCACATATTCTTTGGGGACATTCTTACGGACCTTAGGTAGCAAAAGAGTATACCGCAGAACTACAAAATGTTTGAAAGTAGGGAAAGAGACTCTTAAGTTTACCGAAGTACCATTCGAATCAAGGAGTTTTAAGTTTATTTTATCTTTCTGTCCTTTCTATATTCTTGCAAAGAGACACTCTTGACGACAAGCAATTAGATGGGGTCAGCCTGTCCCTGCAGAGTTTCTAGGACAGAGAGAAAGCTGCAATCTGGAGCCCAAGTACATTCTTTCCATAAGCATATTTGGTATTCGACACCCCACCTCTTGTTATTTCCAACGACACCATCCTTGCTCTACATACCTCGTTCAAAAGTCTGGCTGAGGAAACTGGCCTCTTATGTTTTTAGGGGATTTTTTTTTTTTTTTTAAAGTGAGACATAATTTAAAAATTGAATTTGGCAAGCCGTGCCAGGTTCAGGCAGGAGCCATATGCTAGCAGCCACCATCTGGCAAGTTCGTTTCAGAACACTCTTGGCATGCCGTCTGCCCCATCTGAAAATGTTTGCTCTACAGTTACCTGGCGGATTGTAAAAAAGAAGGTCACTTACAAAGAGAGAAGTGGAATGTAAGGAGAGGGTGGAAGACGGACCACAAGGAGAGAACTGAATCACCTAATTTGAGGACAATATATATATTTTTTATTTCTTTTCAGTGTAACAGAATTCATTGTTTTTGCACCGCACCCAGTGCTCCATGTAATCTGTGCCCTCTCTAATACCCACCACCTGGTACCCCGACCTCCCACTCCCCACCCCTTCAAAACCCTCAGATTGTTTTTCAGAGTCCATAGTCTCTCATGGTTCACCTCCCCTTCCAATTTCCCTCAACTCTGTTCTCCTCTCCATCTCCCCTTGTCCTCCATGCTATTTGTTATGCTCCACAAATAAGTGAAAACATATGATAATTGACTCTCTCTGCTTATTTCACTCAGCATAATCTCTTCCAGTCCCGTCCATGTTGCTACAAATGTTGAGTATTCATCCTTTCTGATGGAGGACAATACATTTAAAAAAATTTTTTTTTTCCATCAGAAGCAGCAGTGGCTGAATTAGGTCATAGCAGGTGGCATTTCATGAGGTCAGATAAGTAAAATACCAACTAAAAATGAGCATTGAGGAAATTTTTTTAAAGCCAATTTCCCCAGCCAAGGGTTATTGAGTATGGAATCAAGGTCTCTTGGTACACACTTGCCTTCAGACAAAAAACAAAATAAAACAAAACCAAAGGAACCTAGAACGTCCATGTGTGATGCCTCTTTGGGACCCAACCTCAAAGTGCCCCTCACATTCACCATCACTCAGCCTCAAAGACCACTTCCTCTTGGGGCAACCATCATGGCTCCCTTGGTTCTCTTGAGTTCGTTTTCTAAATTCTATCTGGGGGCAAAACTTTTGCTTGGAAAAATGTGGGGAAGAAGCAGAAAAGAACTAAGTGTGTTTTTTTCTTAGCTTCCACCCGTTCAGCCTATCCCCTTATTTATGTAACCGTATACAAAAGCCTGTCACAACCCTTACACATTAACTCACATCCTGCTCTTCTGAATCCGCCATCATGTTGCTGCCTGATGAGCCACTTTAAGTTTATTTGATCTGCCTACGGACGCTAGTCCCCCTGCACATTATGTCATGCTTTATTTTCCTTTGTAAGGTAGTCCCCTCTTCAAACAATGGAATATGTTCTCATAATGGAAGATGTTGCATCGCTGAGGACATCTTCTGACCTCCAACTATCTCTGTATCTATCTCTCTATAGGTACAGATATAGATTATTAATATAATAATATAGATTATTATAATTATAACATAGATTATTTTCAGTCTGCATCATGAAGGTCTTCTTATCACAGCAGGGAACCTAAAGTCTCCACCAATACTTGTTACATGAAGATTTGATGGATTTATGATTAAAGCCCTGGAAGTAGGCGGGGGGTGATAGGGGAGCGGGGAGGGAAGCAAGAACCAATAAGCTCAAAGACCACTGCTATTATTATTACATGTACCCTCTGGAGAAAGGCAAGAGGAACCTGGAGTCCTAGACTGTTGAAGGGAATGAGATTCGAAATCTGGTCAGTTTACATTAAGGAAGAGGAATGTTTAAGCTCAGCCAACAACTCATGGATGCTAGTAAGGTTTGGAAGAATTAAACGTTATTTCCTTTGGAGATTAAACAACTCTCTAGACAGTGGGAATAAATCCTAAAAACATTTTTGATGATAGTAGAGGGATTTAAATTTGTCCAGTACTTTTTTGTGATTATGGAGGGATCCTGAGTTTATGAGTCTCCATGAATGGTTCTACTGACAGAACCAGTGGGCAGCACTTGTTTCTTCATATTAAACTCACCAGCTCTATTTTTTTTTTTAGACTTGGGACTGCTATTCCCACTCTCAAATGAATCAGTGTCTTCTCTAATGAGTTTTTCAAATCTTTTAATGTTCAATAAAAAGAAACTTGTGGTGACAGAGTTGTGTCTACTAATTCACCAGTGTATCCCAGTTCTTAGCATAGAGCCTGGCACTTGGCAGGGCCTAAAACACATATCTCTTGCTTAATGTGCTTGTGGTAGGCAAATGTCCAATCTCAGACACACCTCTATTGCATCTCTCCCTTATATCATAAAGTAGAACCATGTTTCTTAAGCCTAACATATACTCAGCACTAAATATGTCAACTTAGCACATGAAAGCAAATCAAACGATTTAGTTTTTTTTAAGATTTTATTTATTTGACAGAGACATCACATGTAGGCGGAGAGGCAGGCGGGGGGGGGGGGGGAAGAAGGCTCCCTGCTGAGCAGAGAGCCCAATGTGGGGCTCGATCCCAGGACCCTGAGATCATGACCTGAGCTGAAGGCAGAAGCTTTAACCCACTGAGCCACCCAGGTGCACCTTGTATTTGTTTTATAGGAAACTCCAGGACAATACCATGGGGAGGAATTTAGATTTGTTTAACATAAGAAGCATCATATGCAGCACTGATATATATATGTATATATATATATATATATAGAGAGAGAGAGATATGTGTATAATTTTATATATACATATATATGTATATATATGTGTGTATATACATATATACATGCCCACACACACACACACGTGTGTGTGTGTGTGTGTGTGCGTGTGTCTCAATATTTACCCTGCTTCATTTTGGAAAAGATTAGAGGCAACTCTGGTGTGTCATGAGTGATCCATGTGAATCATGTCGGTCACTGGCCTCTCTCCTTTGAGTTTTCCCTGATCTTTTGGCTATTTGGACTCTTCTAACCAATATGGCAAATTACTTCTGTTTTTTTTGGTAAGGAGCAAGTTTATCCCAAGAGTCTTGAGAGAAAGAGACTGGGAAGGGCATCGGGTAGTGGCTCTTAACCAGGGGTGATTGTGCCCTCCAAGAGACATTTGATAATACGAAGGAGACTTTGGGGTTGTCACACCCAGGGAGGGCGATGCTACTGGCATCTAATGAGGACAGGCCAATGGTGATTGCTAAGCATCTGGCAATGCACAGGACAGTCCCCATAACAAACGTATCTGTCCCAACATGTCAGTGATGCCAAGGTTGAGGAATACTGTCATAGGGAAACAAGAATGGTCTAGTGTTCATAACAAGTCTGCCACTCAATGGTTTCTTGAGGACATCTCAAGAAAAGAGACATTATAGAAACCTTTGAAGAAGGGAATACTAACTGTGGTTTGGAAGACAAAGGGGTTTAGACAAAGGGAAGGGAGTGAAAATCCAGCACCACGAATTATGTAATTGTATAATTTAAAAATTAATAAGGAATATTAAGAGAGTGAAAAGAATCGACATAATTTCCAAAGGGAGTCATTCACTAGTCATATTAGTGAATGTGAAATGGGGGAAGAAGACAGGCATCTGTTGAGGAAATGTTTTGTGACAAGCTTTATGTATATCTCATGTTAATTATCATAAAAAACAAGCCCAGGTAAGCAACTTCATTTACCATTGTAAAGATGAGCTCACAAACATGGAACTGGTTACTGACAGGACCACAATTTAACACAGAACTTTCTCACCCATTTCTAACTCATCATATTTCTCCCTTTGCTGGTTTTCTGCGTCATGTCAATGGTGAAGGCAGGAAAAAAGCAAAAGCCGAAATGAAAAATAACAACTACAGGAACAACAGATCTGGCCTTGGGAAAGATACAAAACTGAAGGAAGGAAAGCCAAGGGTACACGCCGTGCATGGGTTCTGATTGCAATTTGATGTGCTTCTAAACTGGAAGGCAAGCTAGGCCAGTTCTCTAGGCTCTGGCCCAAGACACACCTCCAGCAGCCTGGGCCATGCTGTTCTCTCTCACATAGAAATAGCTGGATCCCTGTTCCTGGGGAAGGCATCACAGAGGTCCTGAAGGGAAACACAGCAGAGTGGGTTCTGAGGGCAAGGGTCCTGAGTTCTTACCTCTACGTGAAAGGGAAGTTCTAGAAGATCTTAGTATCGCAATGCCAAAAACATTTTGGAAGAATTATTTTCCAAGCATTCCTAGAGAAAAGAGGTATCAGCAGCCAGAAATCATGGAATATGAGCCAGAGTTTCAGAGTTGAAGTAGGAAAAGTGTAGATTAGCCAGTAAGGGAAATGTTAAGACAGAACCATCGGGGAGTGAGCAGGGTCCCACGGGAAGGGGCTTAGGGACTCCCAGTGCCAAGCTTCTAGAACACATTAGATAAAACGATTGCAAAGGACTTCAGCGGTCTTTTTTGGCCCCAGGAGAAAATTGGCTAGCTGAGCAGAGCAGTCTCATCCATGGGCCAATGATAAATTATAACAACCCATTATTTTTATAAAAAAAAAAAAAAAGGAAAAAGAAGGTGGTTTTTCTTTTCCACCCGTTCTCAAAATGAATTTTATGTCTGTAAGGAGCACCCGGCAAATAGACCCTAGAGACTGAGGTTTTCTATTAGCTCACATAATAGTGACTTCACTGAGCAAAAACACTGCATCTCCTCTGTAAATTCTCCCAGCATCCCTCAAAACTTACCTCAAGAGCTCAGTTTCTGTGCCCACTCTACCACCTACACAACACCCCTACTTGGTATGAGAGAGTTCTTGGTACTGAGGGCCACTCAGCATCTGATCCCCTCTTCTGAGCCTGCCAACAAAGGAGCTAGTTGAAATGTGTAGGACTCTGTTATGTGGCCATGTGCTCATTAGGATGTTGGCTGGCATAGGAGACAAGATCAGGGATAGCTCGGAATGATTTTTAGCTGTTAGGAAGACATAAAAGGACCATGATATGGTCCCTTGTAGTTGGTGGGACCTGCCTGTTGATTTTCTCAGTATTCTCTGAAATGCCTATCTTTTTCGAATTTTCAATGGAAAGAAGTATGTTCCTCTAAATGAAATACTGGTTTTTCTCTAAAAGCACAAAAAAAGGTATTGAAAGCTGAGTTTCCATAACCAATGACAGCACACAGCTATTTATAACCCAGTTACAATCCCTGAAAGTCCATTTGCACTATACTGATCCTAATGAGTTCTTGGTAGGTGTGTAGCAGCAGGAAAAACCAAGACAACCTGTAATCCTGGAGTTAGGGCTCAGCAGCATCGCAGTCTCTGGCAAACACCACTACAGTCTACACTGACCTCAAGAGTTGCCTTCCCCAGAGAATTCTTCCTGCCAAGAACTCATCAGAGCTCAAGGCCCAACATACTCATATATTGGCTCTCCTGCCTGGGGGCCCTTCGGGGATTAGGTATTGGAAAGAAGGTTGGAGTGCTTATAGAAACATGAAGATAGATTCCAGAGACTTGGAACGAGTTGTGGGATTTGGTACTCAATGATTGAGATGATGAGAAGGTGCTCATAGTCTAGATCAATGCTGTCAAACTGAAAGCTAAAGACATCTCCACCACTCCAGAGGGACCCTGTCGGATCAGTCTGAAGCAGACCAGGAAGGCACAAAACTCTAATAAACAAGAAGAGGAAACATGGCCTGGGAAAGAAACACTGGGGAGAGATTTCACTTGCGTGGCTAAGCAGAGCTGAAGCTCCCCAAAGAAGAACAAGTTGTTCATGCCTTCTAGAATGCATGTTCCTGGTCTGGGCATCCCAAGAGGTGTACCTTGTTACTTTCACATGCTGTGATGGTTGGTAATTAAAGACAGGGACTCTGGAGCTGGCGGTGTCCACATTCTGGTTTTAGCATTAGTTATACAAACTTAGGCAAGTTACATAACTTCTCTGCACCTTCCTTTCCTTATTTCTAAAATGAGAATAACAGCACTTACCTTAGAGCATTGTTTTGAGGATGACTTGAGTTAATTTATATATGAAAGCACTTGTGACAGTGCTGATGCATAGAAAGTGATGTGTAAGTGCTCATTGTTGTATTGCTGTTCTACATTTATTATATTATACATAACATATACAACATAGAATTATGTAATGCATATTGCATTTAATTATGTAACATAAAAATATTATAATTAATAGCTATTATAATATATATAACCATGGATTATATTCTATTATATTGTGATATGGTATATACTGTATGTTATATATCATGTCGTGTATCGTATATTCTTCTTTATTGGTGACTACATCTGTATTGAAGCTTTGAGGATAAACTGATGTCCACTCTTTTATCAAAATTTGTAATTGCTTTCTAAGTTTTATGAAAAATAGTCTACATAGGCTGACTCAAGACTAGCTCTCACATGTACTAGCTGTAGGAGCTTGACAGACCTGCTTCACGTCCCAGTTTACTGAACTTGGAAACAAGGTCAAGTGGGGATTTGACTAAGAGAGAGCAACGTGGCCCAGTTGGTGTGCTCTGCATGAGTTACAACGGGGCCACACAGGGAGCACTTTCGCCTCACAAATGGGCAGCAGGATCTAGGAAAATAGGAACATTTGGCTGGTTGTCTCTGACAACAACTGTTCTCTTATCTTAGAGTGGCCTACAAATATTATCACTTTCTCTGAGCTCATAACAGAAAGTCTGAGAAGGGCATTGCATGTGAGGCACTGAGTACCAGGCCTGGTACATAGTAAGTGCACCAAAAGCACTGTCTCGTGGGCAGGGTGATGGCAGCGGTGAAGCAGGAGGACAGAAGGAACAACTGTCTTTGCTGTAGTTACTTGTTTCTGGTAAAGGGGAGTTGGAACCTCCCATGATTTCCCTGCTTCAAGTCAGGAGGCCACACAGGCCACCAGGGTTGTCCATGTACCTTGGAAGTCCTGGGTATTGTGACAGGTATATTGACTGTGAAACCATGAATGGTTAAGGTGGTGGTCCGTTGTAGCTTGGCTGGAAGAAGGATTCCAGGGTGTGGGACTTGCAGTGCTTTCAAGTGAATTCTCACTTTGAATAGGGGAGTTAGACTTTCTGAATCACATTTTCCAATTGTCACATATGGAAAATAAAGCCTGACATACAGAATTTTTTTTAAAAGAAAAGATTATAGGGCGCCTGGGTGGCTCAGTGGGTTAAGCCGCTGCCTTCGGCTCAGGTCATGATCTCAGAGTCCTGGGATCGAGTCCCGCATCGGGCTCTCTGCTCAGCGGAGAGCCTGCTTCCCTCTCTCTCTCTCTCTGCCTGCCTCTCCATCTACTTGTGATTTCTCTCTGTCAAATAAATAAATAAAATCTTTAAAAAAAAAAAAGAAGAGAAAAAAAGAAAAAAAAAGAAAAGATTATATATGTATTTTTTTTTATTTTGTAGAGAGAGAGAGAGTGCACAGGGGCCGAGGGGCAGAGGGAAAGTGTGTCCCAAGCAGACTCCCTTCTGAGCTCAGAGCCCTACAAGGGGCTCGATCTCAGACCTCGAGATCACAGCCGGAGCTGAAACCAAGAGTCAGACACTTCACTGACTGTGCCACACAGGTGCCCTTAGAACTCTCATTATCAAATAAGAAAGTCTATATCAAGTACATGAGACAGAGTAGAAGTAGAACAAATGTTACACATGTTCTTTCCCCTGGTAGTGACATCAGAGTGTGAATAGAGGTTCCACAACTTTGTGGCTGTGTAAAATCGGGCAAACCATGGAAATTTTCAGGGTCTGAATATTATCATCTGTGAAGCACTCATAATAGTGTTGACCTCAGTGGGTTAGAATAGGATTGAACGGAAAAAGAGAATTACTCCAAGGGAGAAATTAATAGATAGGATTTCCCTTCTTGCATTCCTCCCTTCTTTTCTTTCTTCCAATGGATTTTTAGTCCATGAATTTTATGCAAAAATGATCCTTCTGAGAAATAAGGCTTCCAAACACTGATTGACCCATGGTAACCTCTGCATTTCTCAGTCAAGAGATTCCGAAAGTGGTACTTCTCCATGTTACGCATGCCCTTTCCCTGGAGGAGATGGTGTTCTGTGGAGACCTTTACAAGGCTTTATAAAACGACCTTGAGGAACACTGAGGAGCTGGCCAAGATTGGAATAGCATGGCACTAACCTGACACAGCTGATGAGTTCTGGTTTCTAACTCCCACTGGTCTTCCTTCATCTTTAAAATGCCCCATGGGAACTGAATGAGGAATATAAAAATGGGTATAAACCTCTCCCACATCTGCTAGAATGAAAAACTGATGGTTCTGCTCAATTTTATGGTGTTTCTCTTCCTCCCTGCCCCCCTCCCTCCATCTTTCCTTCCCCTTCTCGCTTCTTTTCAACTTTTCCATTGTTTCTTTAGTTGCTTCCATTCTCATCGGAATCATCTTTTCTTTACCCCTCTTAATTCTTCTTTGACTTCATTTTAGTTAGCTCTATCCTTTATGAGCGGTAATCATGGATAGATTTTGTTTTTCTTTGGATAATTCATTCAATCGTATACTTTGTGAATATTTATTGGTCACTTTCAATTGGTCCAGACACTGTGTGAGATGCTGATGAAGAGAACAAAGGTACAATCTCATAGTTTCTTTGATGAATCACTCTTCTGTATTCAAAAAATTATATATGAATACATAAAAAAAAGAGAGGCTTGTCACATACATTGTCTCATTTTATTCTCACTCATGTAAGGATTAGGGAAAATAATTAACTTGCCTAAGGTCACTAACTAGAAAGTGATAAGATTCATGATTCAATCCAAGATATTTCACTGAAGCACAATGGCTCATTCTAATTTGGGTGAGCAGTGAAATAATTCATGTTGGTCTTCTAATTTTTCTTCTTTTAGAATGGTTACTTGAACGTTTTTACTACTAAGGTCTTCCTTGGACAAAATATGAGCTCAAGAGAGTTTAAAGACTGCTTCTACCCAAAACAGTCCCTATCCTCAGCATGTCAAGTTTAACACCTTTATTTTTTTTTAAAGATTTTATTTATTTATTTGAGAGAGAGAGGAGGAGGAGTGAGAAGGAGAAGCAGACTCCCCGCTGAGCAGGGACCCTAGTGTGGGACTCAATCTCGGGACACTGGGACCATGACCTGAGCCAAAGGCAAATGCTTAACCAACTGAGCCACCCCGGCACCCAAGTTTAACATCTTTAAAAGCCACCCGTCCCCACATACAACCACATAATCTAATCCATCCCATATCCAGGATTCTTTCTCCCCCCCCAACCCCATTGTGTCTGGTAGTTTTCAGATTCCCTTATTCTCTGAAACCAGCTAACTTGATACACTAAAGTTAACTTGTGTGCTAACTTGTGAGTAGCTGTTAGTGTCAGTGCTACTTTATTTTGGCTGGAACGTTCTGGAGATATTGCCTTAACCCACAAAAATAGTGGCCGAGAGAGTCAGGCAGTGCCTGGACATTATGGAAAGATCATGTGGACTTGGGGAACTTCTAGTCATACTGGATCATTTTGTAAAGACATTAAGATCTATTTGACTTGAACAGTATTTAGCAGTGTCAGTAGTCTATAGCCGTTGGGTAGACCACAATGTTTTGATGTAATATTGAAATTGAGGCTATCCAGGAAAGACTGGAAATTTCTAAGAGGACAAATAGCTAAGAATCTGGCTTTTGTCTTCTTTCTGTGTGTGTGTGCGTGTGCGTGAGTATGTGTGTGTCTGTGTGTGTGTGTGCGTGTGTGTATTACGTGTTGTTTCGTCAATTCTTTTTTGGATTATTAGACTTTTAACAAGGTAAATGAATGATTACCTCTATACTTGGAATGGAAACATTGGGTTTCAGGCTTTGATTTTTTTTCTCAAGTCCATTAAAACGGCACATTAGTTTGGCCCTAGATTCCTACCATCTTGAAGTAAGAGATTTGGCAGCCCTGCTGGGTATGTGTCAAATGAGTTCAAAAGCAGGAACGTTTGGTGGAAAATATCAGTTCTCCTTCCCTCAGGACCAAGCAGATTTTCAGTTCTGCCACAATGGGTGGTAAGAAAGAGAGAGAAGCACGTGCCATTGCCATGCAGTTCTACGAGCTTCTTGGGCATTTGACCCATCACTGTCCCTCGTGAGTGAGAAGGGGCTTTCTCATCTGGCATTTAGCACCAACACAACCAAAGGTTTTCTTGCCTGTTTCCAACACACACAGCCTATGGAGAATGATCATTTCACCTTCTAGCCTCAAAGACATGAGATTGCCCATCTCTCTCCCTGTGTACCTTATCATACGCCTTCCATCTTGCAGTCTTTCTTTAAACCCTATTAATCAGTACCTCTGAAAGGCCCCATTACTGAGAATATTTAAAGAGTGACAGGATAATACACTAGGAAATATACTGTGGGGAATATTATAGTCCTGGCAGGGCTAAACGACCTGAAGTCATCTCAGTCTCCTGTGTTGCTATGATTAATAAGCCCCATTTCTCAGAATCCTTCAGAGTCCAGATCTCTCTCTGTGCTGAAGCTTCTGAGGGAACATTCAGAGAAGTTTTTCACTCACTGATGCCCTTTCTTTGCTGTAGGAGTGTCCTTACCCTTAAACTCTGGCTCTTATCTCTAAACAGTCATTTGACCAACAAATACGATTACAGATTGGTATGTGTTAGGCACAGCGCACGGGGCTGCTGAGGACGCAGCTGTGATCCCCAAATAACACTGAGGCAGCTCTCAGTCTGGAAGGGGAAGCTGGTCAGAAAGAGTCCCTTGGGGTACACAGAGGAGGAAGTGCTGAACTTTGCCTTCAGTACAGAGGGGGCAACACATGAACCGAATCTCAAGGACTTGGTTATTATTTGCCAAGCAGATAGGACCCAGAAGGTTATTTTAAGCAGGGGGCTATGATGATGTGCAAATATATGGATAATGATTGGACTGAAATAATTCAGTATATCCAAAGTTTCAGGGTCAGGTGGAGTAGTGGCAAAAGATAAGCATCAAAATCAGCTAAATAAAGAAATGTTATATAGAATAAGCCAAGGAGCCTGGTCTTTGTCCTATAGGTAGTGGGGAACCATCAGACATGTTTTAGCAGAGGTGAGTGTTGAAAAGATCAGTCTGGTAGAATAAAGGATAGAACCTGAGGGGGAACTAAAGGTGTAAGGGAACAGTCAAGAGGCTATTGGAAAAATTGAGATATGAGAAAATTATAGAGTCATGGGATTTGGGGCCTCTGATGTGACCTTGCTTCTTTCTGCCAATACATTTCTCTCTCATGGCCCCAACATTTTCCTTCACTTGAAAGAAAATAGGTAAATCAACTCTCTGTGATGGACCAGTACATTCTAATGTGTTCTAACAGGCTTTCTGTGCCCTTCCAGGCCCTGAATAAAAATTAAAAAGAAAAAATCTCCAAAGTTCCCTTCTGATTTAAGTATAATTGAATATTTAAATCTGTAGCACTGCTACAATCAATGATCATGGAATATTCTTAGTCTTCTATGATTTAGAGAGATCAGTCCCAAATTTCAAGTTTTTGGGAGGTGTCTGGGTAACACAGAGTGTTAAGTATCTGCCTTTGGCTCAGGTCATGATCTCCGGGTCCTGGCATCTAGTCATACACTGGGCTCCCTGCTCAGTGGAGGTAGGGGGCTTTGCTTCTCCCTCTGCCCCTTGCCCTCCACTCCTGCTCTCTCTCTCCCTCTCTCTCTTGTGCACACACACAAAAATAAATAAATCTTAAGAAAATATTCAAGATGTTGGAAATAACTCTTGGAAGCACAATAGTAAAAAGAAAGTAATAGGTCAATATAAGATGTGACAACAATTTTGAGTGAGTCTTTTTTTTTTTTTAAGATTTTATTTATTTATTTGACAGACAGAGATCACAAGTAGGCAGAGAGGCAGGCAGAGAGAGAGGAAGGGAAGCAGGCTTCCTGCTGAGCAGAGAGCCTGATGCGGGGCTAGATCCCAGGACCCTGAGATCATGACCTGAGCTGAAAGCTGAGACTTTAACCCACTAAGCCATCTGGGTGCCCCTGAGTGAGTCCTTTTTAAACTGACAGAATAACACCTGCCATTGAGTTTGGAAGCAGTTATAAAACACATACAGTTTAAGTTGCTGATTTAGAGTCATTTCCATTTCTAACATGTCTATGAATTCATATTAATTAGCTTTACCCATGTTCAAGCTGCTTATCCACTCCAGGACTCATTTCTTCAACTTGGAAAACCAGGGGGAAATAGCTGTGTTTGCCCCCTTTTCAGATCAGTCAACATGTGGAAAAACAGTTTGTGAACTTTAATGTACTCTCAGAATAGATGACTTTAATTATAATGTCTAAGGGCAAGTAACTAATTAATGACAGAGCCAGTATTAAAGCCCAGAGCTTCTGACTTCTAGCCTAACCATATGATAATTTGTTTACTCTTTATTTTATATATATATGTGTGTGTGTGTTTGTGTGTGTGTACACCTCACTCTGTTTCCAAGAGAATTTAGCCCACAGTTTTTTTTTTCCACACAGCAAACTGACTTTGTCATCTCTCTCTCTCTCTCTCATACACACACACGCACACACACACACACACACACACATACTCTGACCCCGTGTTCTCTTCCTAATTCTGACCACTCTGTTTGGTACTTAGAGAAAAAATCTTAGAAGAATCTACAAAGAAAAGAAGGATTTGTTAAACTGCTATTTTTGTTTATTTGTTTGTTTGTTTCAATGACCAATAGAATTCTCAGCTCTGCTTTGGTATTAGACTCCCCTGTAGAGTTCTCTTAAAAAGTTTTGGTGTCAAAACCCCACCAAGGACCTCTGAAATTAGGATGTCCTGAATTGCATAGAGTGGTTAAATCCCAGCACATGGATTTAGCTAAAGAGAACTAAAAAGAGCCAAATGTGATTCGTGTGTGTGTGTGTTTGTGCATCAGTCCGTATCCGTGGTCTCAGGCATATAAATTCATGCAACACAACTGATCTGGTATGTTGCTCTATCCCCTGACTTACCCCATAGCCCCTCCTCCCCGTACTGTGGACAAAAGGCAAGCCCATTGAGATCTATGGTTATTTTACAAGTCCAAACATGATGCTAGATATACAGATGAATAAACACAGTTGCTGCCCATGGGGCACTCTGGGGGTGAATGGGGCACTTAAAGATGTATACCTAATAAGAATGTGATACTTGCAGTAATATTCATATGTAAAGTCCACTAGGCCTTCAAGAACAGGGAGTACTTTGTTAGAGAAGAGGGCAGGAAGGAAGGAGCTCTACAGGGGAGACTATCCCTGGGCAAGATCTGAGGGGTGAATGAGAATTTTCCAGTCAGAGAAAAGTGGGTCAAGCCAGGGCAAACAGAGAACAGGGAGCTGGTAGAAGAAGGTAGAAAGAAGATATTCTTGGAGGAGGACGGAGCATGTGTAAGGAGTCACAAAGAGCCTTGAGCTGTTCTTGGGAAAGCCATTCGTGGGAACTTTGGATAGGCATGATCAGTAACGAATAATGTGTGAGGAGATGGGAGGCATCCGCGAGATCAGTGACATCTCCCTTGTCATCCGTGGATGACAAGGGAGAGACCAGCAGGGGCCAGTGAAAAAGATTTAGATTTAGATGCCATGCTTGACACTGTGCTGTTCTCAAGACATAGCATGGCTTTCCATTCTCATTGTTCTAATAAGATTATATAGTATATGTGTGTGTGTGTATATATATGGGCATATACACACACACACACACATACATATAAAATCCCCAATATATATGTATGTATATATATGTGTGTGTGTGTGTATATATATGGGCATATCTAAATATATAATATATAAATATAATGTATTTAATATATACTATTACATAAATAATAAAATACATGATACGTAATATAGTATATAGCTAAATTAAATATATGATTAATATAAATATAATATATATTAATATAAACCCAACTAAAGAGCTATTCCTAATAACATTTCTGAACCAAGAGAGATGTTCTGATGCAAATGGTTCTATCATCTGTTTCCTTTTTAGTCAAAAGGGGCACAGATGTTTTCTGGAACCCCTGTCCACTCGTCTGCTGCTTTCCAACACAGGTTACTGCCGGAGAACATTTTCCCGATGTCCGCTCTGCCCTCCATTCCTCCCATGCCAGCCTACAGAGCCTCTGAAATCCTCACCAGCTCTCATTTCTTTTGGGTGGCAGCATCTTTGATCTGAGGAGAACTGTTGAGATTAAAACAAGCTGTCTGTCAGTCACTGGGCAGGAGGGAACAGCATTCCGGATAGAGATAGAGCTTGCAATGTCGAGGCAGAGGCTACAGTGCTAATAAAATCATAGGAGATTCAGGACTGAGCTCTAGGTCCAGAGGACACTAGTGATCTAAGCTGAGATATGAACCACACAC
Organism: Mustela erminea; assembly: GCF_009829155.1. Classification (NCBI taxonomy): domain Eukaryota; kingdom Metazoa; phylum Chordata; class Mammalia; order Carnivora; family Mustelidae; genus Mustela; species Mustela erminea. Next base: position 8,208,943 of record NC_045618.1, on the reverse strand, counting down.
CTGCTGTTCGAGTTAAGGAGAAACACTGCTTCCTTTTCCACCTGTGTTTGGCCCTGGGTCTTGACTGGGAATGAGAGGAGAGCAGGCTCAAGACTGTGGAGCAGCATCCAGATGCCCGTATCACCTGCCCACTGCCCTCCCCTGACTTAGCTTAAGACCTGGGAAGAATGAGGGTGTAGACGGACAAGAAGGGATGGGGCCACCAGGCAGGACTGAACTCAGATAGGAAAGTCAAGATGAATATTGACCGTTAACATACTACAGATATACACAAGTGTTCACCTGTGGAAGTGTCCAGGTCACAGAAATATACTCTGGAACTCATAAGGGATGGTTCCTCATATTCCAGGAAGTAAGAGGAGCGTGGAAGAGGAGAAAGTGTTACCTGGAGTAGGAGTTAGGACCCTGATATCTGGATGATCTTGTTCAAATCCGATTCTGTTATCACTGGTGATACCTATATCTCACCAGGGCAGAGATTGTGTCTGTCTTTGTCATCCTGATACCCCAGCACCCACCATGGAAAATAATAAATTTGTACTGATTTCTTTAAATAGTCGATTCTTGGGGATTTTTAAAATAACTTTGAACTTCATTTCCCTCCTCTATTAAGTGTAACTAGAAATACCCAGCATGTGCTGATGAAGATCACCTAGTTGAACACATGAAAGTCCCTCCCAGAGTGCCGACTTCCTAGTCATAATAGATTGCAAATAAATGTTGCTTGGCTTCTCTCTTTCACCTTCTTGTGTCCCTGTGTAATTTACATAGAATACTTCAAGAATCAGACTGTTGGTTATATAGCAGTTGACCACTGGTGTATCTCCTGGGAAGGAATTATGGGACAGTATAATATAATATTTTGTGTACCAGTAAGTAACTGACATTTATTTGTGAGGTAATTGACTGAGAAACTGCCTCATACTTTAATCTTCTTGCAGTAATGATCTAAGTAGCTTGCACTCAGCAGCGATTCAAGAAATTTTTATTGATTGGATAATTTAAGAGATATTTGCAACTTTTACTCTTTAAATGTTAGACTTGGGAATACTCAAGTCAATGAGGTTAAAGTATGAGGTGAGCTGGGCTAGATCAGTGAGCAGGAGTTAATAGTATCCACTCCCAATTTCTAGCATGGTTGTTGGTATTCTTTTTGGTAAAACATTCTAAGATTTTCCTTCCCCCTGCAAGGATTTGGGGGCAGGGGGGCAGAATCTGTGTGTAAGAGAGATTAAAGAGATGGATCATTCTGGTAAAATGTTCATGTTTAGAAAGTCATGAACATTTAAGAAGTCAGCCAGGCTCACAGTTGCAAGTTACTAGGAGTTGTCGAAGAAAGGGAGGCACCTAATTGTACTTTTGTACACAACTTTACTTTTAGGGAGACTTGTTTTAGAAAAGAGGAAAGACCAATGAGGAATTTAGTGAAGGATGCTTTGGTGAATCAAGGACTGAGGAAGGAAAAAAAGCACGCTTGTCATTTATATTTGTTGATAGCAGGAATCACGGGCATATATTTCAAGTGCTGGTGAGTACTTTCCAACTTCAGCCAGGCATAAAAGATAGGTACACAGTAAGAAGGTAGGGCTGGATGATGACTATAAGGTGTCTGTCAAAGCCATAGAAAACATGAGTCTTCCAGAGGCATTAAAGAAAGGACACATTATGAAAGCCTGAGAATTGGACAACACCCACCAGGAGGACACAGAAGAAAACTCTCTGTGTAGTCAGGCAGGATTGAGAGGTCTTATTCACAAAGGTGAAAGGACCAAGAGAGCCTTTGGTCATATCACAGAAGTCAAGACAAAGAGAAGATCAAGAAGGAGGGGTGGCTGGGATACACAACAGAATTGTCAAGAGCATGGAGACCAAGGAGAAACATATTTGCACCCAGCCAGTTGCTTTCAATGCCAAGATCCTTTAATGCCCTTGTGACTTTCATAAAGGCAGCTCAGTTGACAAGTGACACCGATGTCAAAGAGATATCAGGGAGATTGGTTAAAAGGAAATGAAAGCACAAGTGTAGAGCATTCATCTGGAAGTTGGCCATGAAGGGAAGGAGACAAGCAGAAGCAGTGAGTAGAGCCCTTTAAAAATCATTTCAAGATTTAGGGGGAAAAAAAAATGACAAAACAGTGTATTTGAGGCTGATTCAATTGAGGGAGAAAATCTGGAGATACCAAGATGGAGAACTATAGTAAGGAAGGAAAAAATCCCTCAGCAGGCAGAGAGGAGCTCAGGGCCACTAGAAAACTGGCCACTCCCTGAGATCAAGGCCAGAGGAAAAGAGGTAAATGCGTATAAATGAAGATCATGTTATTTTACCTTTGAAAATACCTCACGGCTTACAGGATCTATCAGCCCAATTTCTCATTTACCATTTTCCTTAGATCATTAAACCTTCACACTGACTCTGTTAAGAAAAAACATTATTATTCCCATCTTACATTGTGTAAATGATGTCTTAGATCAGGCAAGTGAATTCATCAATATATATATTGGAGAGTTGTGGAATTTATATATATATATGTATACACACACACACACACACACACACACACATATGGGAGAGTGGTGGCATTAGGCCAACAATTCACATGCCCTAGTCTTAGGATAGTAGGCAAGGGCCTAGCCTTCGCCATGCTCATCACACATCTGCACTTATGCTGGAGAATAAATCAAAAATGGCAGTGATGCAGTTGGGTGGCCTTGAGCTGTTAAATAAGGTGTATGCGTCTGTGTGTGCGTGTGTGGGTGCGTGTGCACACGCACATGTGCACACTCATTGGGGAATGTTATGGATTCAATTATGTCCCCCAAAAGATATGTTGAAGCCCTAACCCTTGCCACCTGGGAATATAAATTTATTTGGAAATAGGCTATTTGCAGATGCAATTAAGATGTAAGTTAAATGAGGTCATAGTGGAGTAGAGTAGGCCCTTAATCTTATGTAACTGGTGTTCTTCTAAGAGGAGATACACAGAGATGGACACACAGAGAGATGACAGATGATGATGGAGGCAGAGACTGGAACAAGCCAAGGATTGCCAACAAATACCAGATTCTAGAAGGTGCAAGGAAGGATTTGCAAAGAAGGATTCCCTCCTGTAGCTTTCTGAGGGAGCATGGCCCTGCTGGCACCTTGATTTCAGACTTGTAGTCTCCAGAACTTAAGACAATAAATTTACATGGTTTTAAGCTGCTAGTTTATGATACTTTATTATGGCAGCCTTAGAAAACTGCACAGAGGGACATCATTTAAGTGGTTCGTGAAAATCTGAACAGAAAGGAGAAGGTATGAATGACCAAAATGGAGGGTAAGTGTAAGAGCCCACAAGGGAGTAAAGAAAGCCCCAGAGTATTTGCAGTGGACCAAGACTGGTAAGATATTACTGTGGCTAAACAGTATTTTTGGAACCAGACACAAATAGTTTCAAATCGTTGCCTGCCTCTATTTAGCTGGGAAGCACTGAGGATGTTATTTAAGGATTTTAAGACCATTTACTTATTTGTAGAATAAATATAATAGTTCTGACACCATGGTATTATTTTGAAGATTAAATAACATGGACATGTACAAGGTGAACCACTGTACCTTTTAGTGCTTGATAAATTTGAGTTGGTAATGGTTGTAATAGAGTTGTTATGTCATTCCCATATATGCCTTTTTCTAGCAGCATTTTTGTCCAGAGCTACAGACAGTAGAAGCTGAGAATGATGAGGAAAGAATGTAACACTAAAATAACTTGTTTTATATTAAAGATACCATAATGCTGTAGGTAGTGGTATTATTTGTAGTAGAGGTTGTGGTAAGAAGAAAGGTAAAGAGGAAAGGGAAATGTGGTTTTTGGTTATTATGCTCCAAACATCTTCCAGGTGATTTGCATGTATGAGAATGTGAGATGTAGTGGAGAGGACAACATTCCCATTCCAAATCCAAGACTGAGAATGAATTCTGTTGATACAAGGGACATGGTTGTGGTCTCAGGCAGGAAAACTGAAAGTAATTCCAGGTAACAGAGAGGAGATGGAGGACAAGACCAAGTATTTACAAAAAAAAAAAGTAATGGATTAAAAAAGATAGTTGGTGAAGACAGGGAGCTCAAAATGAATCGTTTGTGTAACAGAGCAGTATGTTATATTGATGGATCTTTTCCCTGTTATGTGATGGCTATAGAAGCCAGGAGGTGGTATAAATGTACGTTACTGGTATTCATGATTTTATTGAGCATTTACTATTTTCCTCTTACAGTCTTAAGGATATTATGAGCATGAGGTCATACAATTCTTTTTTTATACTTTTTTATTATGTTATGTTAGTCACCATACAGAACATTAGTTTTGAGGTAGTGTTCCGTGATTCATTGTTTGTGTATAACACCTAGTGCTCCATACAATATATGCCCTTCTTAATACTTATCACCAGGATAACCCATTCTACCCCCACAAAACCCTCAGTCTGATTCATGGAGTCCACAGTCTCTCGTGGTTTTTCTCCCCCTCTGACTTCTCCCCCCTTCATTTTGCCCTTCCTTCTTTTAATGTCCTCCATGCTATTTCTTATGTTCCACAAATAAGTGAAACTGTATGATGATTGACTTACTCTGCTTGACTTCTTTCACTCAGCATAATCTCTTCTAGTCCCATCCATGTTGATGCAAAAGTTGGGTATTCATCCTTTCTGCTGGCTGAGTAATATTCTATTGTATGTATAGGGACTACATCTTGTTTATCCATTCATCTGTTGAAGGGCATCTCAGCTCCTTCCACAGTTTGGCTATTGTGGACATTGCTGCTGTGAACAGTGGGGTGCAATGTGGCCCTTCCTTTCACTACATCTGTATCTTTGGGGTAAATACTCAGTAGTGCAATTGCTGGTTCATAGGGCTGCTCTATTTTTAACTTTCTGAGGAATTTCCACACTGTTTTCCAAACTGACTGCACCAGCTTGCATTCCTACCAGCAGTGTAAGAGGGTTCTCCTTTCCCCACAACCTCTCCAACTTTGTTGTTTCTTTTCTTGCCAATTTTCTTTCCATTCTAACTGCTGTAAGGTGGTATCTCAATGTCATTTTTTCATGTGTCTGTTAGCCATTTAGGTCATACAATTCTTAACCCTTTGAGCTAGCATTTCACGCTTCCAACACGCTGCCTCCGATCTGCCCAGCCTTGCTCATTTCCAGAGCTTTTGGCTTCTTGTTCCATTCCATATGCCCCTGCAGTAAGTAACTTTGCATGGGTTCCAACCACCGTCATTGGGCACAACCCAACAGCACCTTAGCACCTATCTGTGCTGCTCACCTTTTCCCTCTCACCCCAGAGCTTCCTAATAATCCTTGAGATATGCAGTGGCACAGTCTATGTGTATAGCCTCCTAAAGTGTAGGAGATTTAATGCCATACAGGATGAAACAATAACCAATGGGTAATGGGCATCAGTGAATATGTTTGTCTCCCTTCCTCTCTCTGTATTGACTTTCCTATGATGCAATAACACAGAGATAAGAATCTCCCAAGGTAGAGAAATCCCTTGTTCCTGATCACAAGGAGTATGTACCACAGTGATTCAGCTTCATTTATTGTCACTGTTTTTCTCTGTCCCATTAAATTTTCCCTCACTCTACTCCTCCTCTTCTGGTATTTCTCTTCCCAATGAACAATTAGGCCATGAACGTTGACCTTTCTGAGAACCCAGGCTAAGACAATGGCAGCAGGATTGGATGGTTATCTGTCTGCTGTGCAGGGGCATCACTATCTCGGTGGCCTTCACTTGTGGATGATTGGGGTGAGACAGGCAGAAGGTGAAGCATTGGCTATATGGAGGCTATATGGAGATGGTGCCCAATGGACGCAATGACCATTGTAAGGATTATAGATTAGAATGGCTTCTGTTAACAGCGCTGGTGGCCTTGAGAACAGATGATTTAGGCTCAGGGCAGTCTACTGCGAGCTTAAGTCATGCTATGAAGCCTGGAATACCTTTGAAACAGACTCTCATCTTCTGTAACCATAAAGCTCATGGTACTGAAAGTCAGGGACAAAGTTCACTCTAAGGATAACAGAACTGTAAATGAACCTGACTGTTGGCATTCAATAAATCACCTTGGAAAAATTTGAAAACCTGAATGGAAGACATATGGACACATAAATCTGGGATGCGGACATTTGGCTGGACATGCCTGAGAATCTTTAAGCCTCAAATTCCCCCTGGAATTCTTGAAGCCAGCAGAAGTAACCCTCCTCCCACTTACTGCAGGAGAGCAGTCTCTTTGGGCCTAGAAACTTTCAATCTCTTTACTAGAAGAAAAAACCTTGCAAGGTAATGCTTATACTCCTCAAGGTCTTCCCTCTTACCCTCTGATGCCCCCAGGCCAATAGTCTGGGTTAGGTTATAGCACAGCTCAATTAAGAAAGTGTAGTTTGCTCCAGGATGATATAACCTCATGTGAAAGGAAAGCATTTGTGGGTCCTTGCTAATGCATTTAAGTAAGAACTAGGAGAGTCTGTACAGGCATGCCTCTTGAGGAAGGGCGATTGGGGTAGGGATAGACAACTTTGAGACCGGGGAGGGGAGAGTGTATGGACAGAGGAGCGCTCAGCTGAGACTCTGAGTTTAATGTTCTGTCACAGGCAACTAGAAGAGATTCTAAATGTCTGCTATATTCACCGTATCAATAGGCTAAAGAAGAAAAATCATATAATCAGACACAATTGATGCAGAAAAAAGCATCTGGCACAATCCAACATCCATTCATGATAAAAACTTCCAGAAAGTGAAGAATGCAAAAGAATTATTTTAACTGGATCTATGAAAACCTCACAGCTAATATCATATCTACTAGTAAAAACAGTCTTACCCCCTAAGATTGGGAACAGAACAAGGATGTGTGCTCCATTGCTATCTAATGTAGGACTGGAAGCTCTAGAAAGTACAATAAGGCAAGAAAAGGAAATAAAAGACATAGAGATTAGAAGGAAAGAAAGAAAATTGTACTGATTTTTGGATGACATAATTCTCTATACAGAAATTCATTATCCAAACATACACTACCCTCCAGGAAAAAACCCTTCAAGAACTCATAAGTAGGATGATCAAGACTGCAGGACATAAGGGCACCACACAAAAGTCAGATACATTTCTATGTACTAAAACTGGATATGCTGAAGCAGAAATTAAAAATACAGCACAGTTTATAATTGCTGCAAAGAAATTAAAACACTTGGGCAGACACTTAACAAAACAGAGACAAGATCTCTATGGTAAAAATTACAAAATGCTGTGGCAGACATCAAAGAGGCAAGTAAATGGAGAGACATACCATGTTCGTGAATGGAAAGACAATTCCAATGGTAAAGATGAGAATACTCCCCAAATTGATCTACACACTTAATGAAACCCCTATCAAAATACCAGCAAGGTTTTTTGGTAGAAAAATTTGTTAGAAAGACACAGCTGAAATAATCTTGATGAAAAGAATAAAATGGGAGGAATCACCCTCCACATTAAGGCTCCCAGCTATAGTAATCAATCTTAGCAGAGGAATGGGTACATAGATCAATGCAGAAATAGACCCAGAAATAGACCCAGAACCCAGAAATAGACACACATAAATATGTTTAACTGACTTTGACAAGATGCAAAAGCAATTCAGTGGAGGAACCCTTTTTCATAAGCGGTGCTGGAACCACTGGCCATCCAGAGGCAGTAAAATGAAACCTAACCTATACTGCACACCCTATTCAAAAATCAACTGGATTTTTAGAATTGATGCCAAAAGTATGATCCACTAAAGGAAAAAATGTTGAACTAGACTTCATAGAAATTACAGATTTTGTTCTGGTACAGACAATGTGAAGGCCATGAAAGTCCAAGCTACAAGTTTGAATAAAATAGGTGCAAACCGCAGAGCTGACAAAGGGCTTATATATAGACGATATGGTGAATGCTCAGAGGTCATCAGTAAAATCTAATGATGCGATTAGAAAACAGATGCAAAAGCCAACTTTATTAAAGGGGATAGGTAGATGGCAGGGAAATGCAAAAGAAAAAAACAGCTGACCAAGCATACAAAAACCCACAGTGGGATAGTGGCAACACCAAATGCCGACGAGGATGCAGAGAAAACGGGTTACTCGTTCTTTGCTAGTAGGATTGTAAAATACTGATAGATGATAGATGATAGATAGGTAGATACTTAGATACATAGATACATGAGATTAATAAATACATGATAGATTGCTAGGTGATAGGTGATAGATAGTTGCTAGATAGATTGAGGTAGGTTCCTATGCAGCTATAAGAAATTATATAGAGATCCCATGTATACTTTACTCTGTTTCCCCCAGTGGTAACTTCCTACAAAACAATAGTCCAGTATCAGAATATTCACATTGATGCAACTCATTGATTTCTTCAGCTTTCTTTTGTTTTCCTTGTGTTAACAAAAATCTGCAGAGTAGCTCTCTAGAGCTTCTGCACATCCAAGTCCTACATGAATAAGACAGAGATGACTTTGCAGAATATTGAGGATGGAATCTGAGAACTCAGAGCAGTGGAAATATTAGAATGAGTATCTTAGTATCTTAGAGGATCTTAAGGTCAAACTTGACCTGCTATCAGCATCTCTAGGAGGGCTTGTGAAACATCACTTTCTGGGCCCCACCTCCCAAGTCTGATGAAGTATGCCCTGAAATTTGGTGTTATACATTTTGCATTTCTAAAAAGCTCCTTGGTGATGCCTACCTATGTTAGTTAGTTCTGAAGGCCGCACTTTGAGAGAACTCGGCACTAAGGGAATGGGAAAGGTGCTGGACGGGGGCGCAGCATCAGCATCTTTGAGAAGTTCAGTGGTGGTTATCCTCTGCAGGCCAAGTTTGACAAGTGGGAGAGATGAACATAACGTAAGCTGTCTGACATCAGTGGCCAGATGCCAGAACGACTGAAGCTAGGTGGCAGCACCGGACCATCAGAGACAGAGATAGTGTGGGGCACCTGCTGTCATCACTCTGATGGAAGCCTGCAGTGCCCAATAGGGTGCCTGGGCCTGCAGTGGTTTGTAGCAGTGGTGGAAAGATCAGGACTTAAAAAACAGTTTCTGACTTAAAGAATATCTCCACCTCATGAGTCAGGGCTCTTCGACTCTTTTGCAAGTAGATGTCATGAGGATCAGTGTGATCCTTTCAGAGGGACCTATGTGAGGGTTGCTGTGCATACACAGACTAGGGAATGCCCCAAATTTTTGAGGATTATTAGAGGGGCCTTCTAACACTAATTCCAGGAGACCTGCGATGCTTTCACAATCCTCCAGTGGAGTTGAGGTATAGGAAAGCCAGATAATACATGGAATTTAACCCAAGTCATAGTGCATATCTGATGGGACCTGAACCTGGCTTGTAGTTATTTCCCTGGATCCTGCATGTATAATTGATGTGGACTTACTAAATAGCAGCCCCGGCTGGTTACCTGCTGGAGTGTAAGGGATATTACATTAGGAAGGGCTAAATGCCAACTCCTGAAGCTACCTTTGATCACCATGAGGGGTTGCATTTGCTCCAACACAATGCGGAGCAATGCCTGGTCCTAAGGGATTCACTGGGACATCTCAGTGTTTCCTTCCCAGATAGACGCAAACAAGTGTCTTTATAAACACAGCACCCCAGCAATGGCAAGACAGTCGAGAGTTCACACCCTTTAGGGATGAAGATCTGGGTTGCTCCATCAGGCAAACAACACAGACCAGCTCATGTCCTGGTCAGGTGTGGGAAGTCATGAAAGGAAGGAAGAGAAGAGAGATCATGAGTGTCATGGTCTTCGTATCAGCTGTGGTTCCAGGGGATTTCATCTGTTTCATGAACACCCTCGCCTTAATTCCTCACAGGGATGAGCTGCCACCAGCTGAGTGGAACTCTAGGAATGGTTGACTCTTTACCTGCCCTCTCAGGGATGTGATTAGTATCTTCTCATAAAGATGGAGGTACGCCCTGGGTGTTGAGAGGTTGGTATGATAAAAGGGCCCACACGGATCCAAGTGTTTCAAGTGAGGGACAAGTCAGACAGCTCTTAGGCACCACTCAGGTCATTTCAGCCTCTTCTTTCTGGAGGCTTCTTGTTTTGCGTGGCTTCCAGGAGGCAGCCAGCTCTGTGTGGCCTGTGACTTGCCTCATAAGGATACAAACCAATACCCTTTGCCCCATGCCCATGCCAGACTACTCTTGCTCTCTACCCTGGAGCTGCCCTCTTGATACTAGGTATGAGATGCCGTGAACCTGGGCACCAGCCAGGTATACACAAGTCAGAATTGTGGAACAGTTAATTCCCTTTGGGGAAAACCTATGGAATATGGGATCCAGAGGACCAGTTCTTCTTTCCTGCTCCACAGACTCTCTTGACAAGTGCTATTTCTTATGAACACCCAGAAGATATCCCATTACATTGACCAATCATGGGAGCTTGTGACCAAGCAGTGACCACCTCAGTGAGGTGGCCTCCTATTGGCTCTCCTCTTCCCTGACTAACTCCCCTTTTTCTTGACTCTTGGTTCCCTGGGGCTGCACTTTCTGGTTAGTTAGTAGCCTCAGTCACTTCCTTCTGGGGAGTACAGGCTAAGACAGTGTATACAGTTTATCCCCATTTTATAGATGAGAAACTGAGGCACAAAGAAGTTACCCAACTTGCTAAAGTTCACATATCTAGCTTCTTTAAACATAGGCCCACCTGACTCACAATCCAGCTCTTAATTAAAAGGCTTAATAGAAGACAAACATGACCTAATTGTTGAAGACATCTAGAATGATTAAAACAAAACAAAACAAAACAAAATAGTTTTGTAGATTCAGCAGTCCCAGTTTGCATGGGATGGTACATAATGAAAGTCCTGGACTAGAAATGTTTAGAAGTGAAATGATGGTTAATCAGTGAGATTGAATGCAAGGCCAGTGCCTTCCCATGTGGAGTAGACCAGTATAGCGAAAGTATTCTACACTATGGACATACTAAGGCAACACATCCTGCTAGAGAAGGGGAGGGTGTCTTTGGTAAGCAGCTTTAAAAAAAAAAAAAAAAAAAAAGTGAGGAGAGAGAAGCGTGGGAGGAAAGAAAGGGAGGAAAATAACTTAGAAATAGTTGCAGGGCAAGGGGATTTCTCTAATGTATTGGCACATAAAGTATATAGCAGGGGTGTGAACTGGAAGTTGATACGCCCTGGGGTGTGAGGGACTAAGCTGAGAAGCCTGGGCAGGGTTCAGAGACGTGTGGTGTTAACTCACAAGGAGGCCCATGGAGAGGAGATATCAGAGAGGCACCTGACTCCGTACTCAGGCATATACAGTATCCAGTTAGTTTCTGAAACATGTCAAGAGAAGTCCACCCTCTCTCACCCAGGCATGTGAGCCAGACTATATTTCTTAATTTTTAAAAATTATTTTGGCAGGGGGCAGAGGGAAAAGGAGAGAGAGAATCTGAAGCAGACTCCAGTGGGGAGCCTGGTGCAGGGTTTGATGTTAAGACCCTGAGATGGTGACCTAAGCCAAAATCAAGAGTCGGTCACTTCACTGACGGAGTCATCCAGGTGTCCCAACTCCTTTTATTTTGCTGATTAAGGGAGAAACCACTTGTATACCCTTAGAGACTGAGAGGTAGGAGTTCAATTTTGCATTGCTTAACAAAGATTGACTGTTTAAGAAAACTAGAAAGTGATGCCAGATTAGAAGCATAGTCATTGACAAAAATACTGAAGACTGTGTTCTGAAACCCAGTAGTTACTCTGTCCAATAGGCCAGAGTAACCAAGGCCAGTTGGTTTGCGCTTAATATAGAATCTGATGAAATCAGGAGGGTTAGTATAGAAGGTTAGTGATTTAAGAGTTAAGACAACAAAGGATCCATTCCCAGCAGACCCAGACATTGATCCTTTTTGTAGAATTAACTTGTCATAGTAATAGGGCTTAAAATGCCAATTTCCTCCAAGGTCTACCTTTGAAATATATTGATACAGTGGGGACAGATGAAAGAAGCTCTCCAGGCCAAGCCACCATCATGCAAGAGTCTCCTAACTTGTCCCCCAGTCAATAATGTCCCTCAACCCCTCCAAGAATTTGTGCTCACATCCCAATAAGAACTGTCCTTTAAAGAATCTAGTGAGATAACCTCATCTTTCTTATCAAACCATGAAATGCATTCTCCTCCTGTTAAAAATACAATCAAACATCAGCACCCAGTCCCAAGGCATAGCCTGGCTCTGGCTTACCTCTGTCACCTTGTGTCTGGTGTTCTCCACCACACTCCAGCTGCAACTGTACCAGTGTTATTTTTTTTCTTTTCTGAAGTCTTTTTGCAGGAGATTTGCCATCTTCAGTCTCAGCTTAAGGGTCCCTGTCAGAGGGGCCTTCTTCAACTTCCCAAGCTATGGCAGCAGCTAATTACCTACACATGTTCCATATCATATCATTTTATTTCCATTCTAGTAATTTCCATTACCGCAATCATCTTGCTTGTATCTTCATCTGTTCACTGCTATGGTCTCCAAAAGAGCAGGAACCATTTCTGTCTTGTTCACTGTGACATCCTTAGAACCTAGAAGAGTGCTTGGAACCAATAGCAACACGCACCCCAGTGTCTATACAAATACTGCTGAGCCAATGAAGAAGAACCAGTGAACGAAGCTAAGTATCCCTGATGCATTTTTCCCATTTGTCTACTACCAGGATTCCTGCATTGATTACTGCTTTTATTCCAAGCTGGTCTTAAAGTCTTAGCTCTTAGAGGAAAATGCCATTTTGTATAAAATGGCATGTCTTCATGTCTTTGAAGAAATTAAGAAATCTATTTTATGTTGGTCATTTATTTCATTTATTATTTTGCTTTGCATGTTATCTTGGTTACGACTGTAACGACTGTATATATGGAGCAAACTACAGCACTGTGGCGTATGCGACCTCCCATCTGTCTTTGTAGAAAAAGCTATATTGGAGCACAGCCCACAGTCATTTGTTTATATGTTTTCTATGGCTGCTTTTGGACCATAACAGCAGAGTCAAGAGTATTTCCTAACTGGTCCTTTACAGAAAAAGTTGACAGACCCTGATACAAAGCAATGTGTGTTCAAAGATAGGAAGATGCATGAGAAAAACACCTCAGAACATCAGGGAAAAATCAAGAGCGTTGACTAGTATTGGCTTTGGGTAAAATCCAGGAACATTGATAGTGATCAGATTAGAAGTTCATCCTCAAAATGGTCTGGGTTAAAGCCTGAGGGAGACGCCTACATTTCAGAGATTAGGTCAGAAATCCAGTTTACAGGATGAAGACCAAGCTCCCCTTTCAGGCTAGTGCTGCATTCTCCTATGAAGAAGTGTGTTGTTGTTCTCCTCTGATTCATACCAGCCCCCCATGCCTGCCTTTGTCAGTGTCTCCTCTCCATGCAATCTGGAATGTAGGGAACGCTGCCATCTTCATGATGAATGGTTTCCTCCATTGAATTGCAATTACAGGTTTTAATCAGTTCATTATTCCACCTAGTTTTTGGGTCCTGACAGTTATGCTGCAAAAACTAATTGAATTGGCTTTACCTCAAGGCATTCCCACAAGATCTTACCTTGCTATTTGGGGATTTTTTTTTTGTCTGATAGACCAACTTAGCCTCAATTTCCTGTTCTAGCCTTATGAAAAAAAAAAAAAGTTTTATTTTCATATTTCCCCTTTGAAACATTTCACACTCTTTTCCTACTTTGAAAAGGTATACTTTATTTAAAAAAATCAGTAACCTACAATATATTGTAGTATACATTGAGCTTCTCTTTTTTTTTTCATTTATTTATTTTCAGCATAACAGTATCATTATTTTTTCACCACACCCAGTGCTCCATGCAATCCGTGCCCTCTATAATACCCACCACCTGGTACCCTGACCTCCCACCCCCCCACCACTTCAAACCCCTCAGATTGTTTTTCAGAGTCCGTAGTCTCTCATGATTCACCTCCCCTTCCAATTTACCCCAACCCCCTTCTCCTCTCTAATACCCCTTGTCCTCCATGCTTTTTGTTATGCTCCACAAATAAGTGAAACCATATGTTAATTGACTCTCTCTGCTTGACTTATTTCACTCAGCATAATCTATTCCAGTCCCGTCCATGTTGCTACAAAAGTTGGGTATTCGTCCTTTGTGATGGAGGCATAATACTTCATAGTGTATATGGACTACATCTTCCTTATCCATTCATCCATTGAAGGGCATCTTGGTTCTTTCCACAGTTTGGCTTCTTATATAAGAAGCTTTAGAGTGGATACAAAGTAAACCCTTACTCTTTTCCATAAACTCCCTTTAGATCACTTAGAGGGGGGAAAAAAAAAAGTATAGAAGGGCTGGATTAGTTCTTTTTAAATCTTTGCTCTTCCAGGTGCCATGAATTTTAGGCTATGAAAGAGATATTGTCCAGAGATAATGTTTAGCTGGCTGTCAACAGTGGAATTATCCTAGTAAGCACCCTGATTGGGTCCTCAGGTTTTTGGGTGCCTCTCACAGGACTGATCCCACAAAATCCCCAAGGCTTCATCTGGTAAAGAACTCAAAATGCCAGTTTATCAAATCACTACAAGAGATAGAACAGCCAAGGAAATCAGAATAATTTTCTTTCTTTGGTCAGCACATTATGTTCCTCTAGGACATGCTACATGAGAAGCCAAACTATAACCCAGAATGTTGTTTGGTGAGTACAGGATTCAAGCAGATGGTGGTGAGATTAGACAGTTGGCAATAGGTACACAGCTGTTTCTAGACTATTTAAGAGCTGAACCTTCAGAAGACAACAAAACCCCATTGTGGGTCGAAGTAATTTATCCTCTGAACAGTCCTGGATGAATATCTCTAGCATTGGCCTCTACAGAGCCGATTTTCTACATGCATTTTATTGAGACATTCTTGCTTTAGATATTGTCAGATAATCAATTACTCCATTAAAGCCTACTCTTTCTGCCATAGGAATGCTCATCCTCTGAAGGCAATGTCATTATTTCTCATTTGATCTGTTGCATGTTAAATGTATCAGTTCGATTCACAAAGTTCTAGAGTATCTCGCTGTGGTCTCTAGGTACTGTCAATATATAGCAAACTTTCTCACCCTTAGCACTACTGACAGTTTGGTTTGGGTAATATTTAGTTGTGAGAACCAAAAATGTTCCCAGACATTGCTAAATCTCTTTCGGGACCCAAATCCTTCCTGGTTGAAAAACACTTTGATAGAGGATAGAAGAGTACAAGGGAGAAAGTCTTTTCAAGAATGTCAAGGGAAGAGCCTTCAAACCCGTCAGGCCAGATTCTAACTTCACACTATTAACTGTCCTAGCTTTTATTCCTCTGAGGTTCCCCTTACCATAATCAAAGTATTTATGAGAAGCAAATCTCAACTCAGACTTCTTTCCATGAAATTACTATGTTTAAGTATTTTCCAGGCAGCTCACAATTTTCTCATATCTTGTTGGGCAGGAAGTTTATAGTGCCTAAGGAGAGAAATTTGCTCACTTATACAGAGCATATTTTTATGGGGAGAGAAAAAAATATTGCGTAATATGAGAGAGGTACAGTATCTATGAGAGCCCACAACTGACTGAACCTTGAAACCTAACTAATGTGCCTTTCAATTCCCTTTCATTAGAAAACTGACTCATGGAGCTTGAGATAGAAGAGGTCTTCTGGTTCAACAACTTCATTTTCAAATAAGGAAAGTGAATCTCAGAGGAGTGAATTGATGTGCTTCAAAACAGTACTAAAAAGAGGGATTTGAACCTGGGTTTTCTGACACCAAGTGGTGTGGTTTTATACTATGTAACTCCACACTGCCTCATATGTGGATAGGTGATATATTGGGCGTCCTACTTCAAGCAAATAGATGTGATTGTTCATACATTACTTATAAGTCTTCTATTCCCCACCATGTAACCATACCTGGTAATGCTTTTGTAATACATTCCTGTGTATTGCTTCTGCCCATGGCCAGTGATAGGTCTGCATCTATTATGAATGTGGAGTACATCATGTTTAGATCAGGACATTAAAGGTTTCTTGCCCAAATGTCTAGTGGTATCATCTTACAGCATGAAGAATTCCTCACCTATCCACTTACAGAATTTCACCCCCACCATTAAATAACTATTTCTTTGGCTTCTTTTAACTTGTTAAAATGAGAACTATTTCTTACAAATATCCCTCATCCACAAACCTTAAGTTCCGAAAAGCTACATCCCAAGATTTTCTACCCAAATGCATGTCTATTCTTAGAAATAGTAAGCCATGCTCATGTCTAGCCTCTATCTTCCTGTCCTTCCCTCCATCACATTTGAATCACCTATGTCCCTG
Organism: Mustela erminea; assembly: GCF_009829155.1. Classification (NCBI taxonomy): domain Eukaryota; kingdom Metazoa; phylum Chordata; class Mammalia; order Carnivora; family Mustelidae; genus Mustela; species Mustela erminea. The sequence goes on along the minus strand of NC_045618.1, from coordinate 8,192,596 downwards.
TCTTTGTTTCTTTAGGTCATGCCCGACCCTGCTAGTTCTCCAGAACTACAAACCAAAGTATCCCCAACAGAAGATGTACTACATCATTCTCACTGCAAGTCACAAACAGCAGCCCATGTCCTTTACCGTCCCCATCCAAAAAAGGGTGCTCTTTGAAAACAAGACTACAAGGTCACTTTCCCCCCAAAACTGTTTAAAATGTTTCTTTTCTATTAATCAGAAGGTCCTAGGACACGCCCACTGCTGCTTATACTTGGGGAGAAGGAAGCAACCTGGATGAGGCAACGGCATTTACCAGCCCTAGGCAGCTCCCCTGCATTTCTTTGTCTGATCCCTTTTGACAAGAAGGAAGAGCGGTAGGGCAGTAGACAAAATGTAGTTATTGCTAAAAGGATTCAAAGGTGCATCATTCAGTCCTAGCTAACTTCCAGATTCTTTCCAGAAATAGTTTTCTTTTAACAAAAGTGAGAGAACAGAGGAGCTATAAGGAGTGAGGGCAGAAGAGGAAACTAATGCGGTAGGTAGAGAATTCTTTGTGGAAAAATGCAAGCCCCGTGGGCACATGCTGAATGAAGATAAGAATTCCAGAGAAGGCTTTGATGTGATATTAGTGTCTTCAAGGGTCTAGGACAGATTTTTTAAAATCCATTTTAAATTTATTATTTTAAATTTTATGTTTAACCACTCTGTCTCCGAAACTTAGCATTTCCAGCATACATATCAGGATTTGGGCTCTTAAGCCAGGCAAATCAGGATTAAATACCAGCTCCGGTCCTGGTTAGATATGGGAGTTGATTAAGTTCAATTATCGCGAGACTCTGTTTTCTCATCTATAAAGCAGAATAAATCAATTAACAGAGCCAGACTCATATTTAATGGTCAAGAAGGGCAAGGAAGGTAGATGAATGGATATGTGAGTGGGTAGGTAGAAGAACCCGAAACTCTGGGTCCATCAGGAGTCTAAATATAATCTGAATTCTTACCTAAAGGAAACAGCTTCGTTTTGGTAGCCTTTATTGACAGTGCGAAAGAATTAAGTGTTCATTCTTCAGGAAGGACAAGAGACCTCAGCCATTGATGTCGAAGAAAGTAAAACTTCATCTGCCTTGAGTGTTTTTGCTTTCAGGAAGTGGAAGGCCTTTATTGAAGTGGTGGCGCAAGAATTGCCTCAGAACTTTGTTCTGGACTCCGAGCTCCTCAGATAGATCGATTTTTCTCTAATGAACCAAACCTCTGAAACTTGCTCTGTGATATTGCAGGCGCCTCTGCCTGCGCTCCGTGGCCAGGCAGAGCCCAGCCTAGCCACGGGGCTGGTCTTCCATTTCCATCTCCATGTAATTAGAAGGTTTCCTTCCTCTGAGTCGGAGAGCGGCTGGCAGAAGAAATGGTACAGGCACGTCCCACAGGGTACTCTGGAGGAACAGGCAATCTAACTGTTGATGAAGGGGCCGTTGGGGCTCATTATTATGTAGGGAAATGCTCCTCTCTGTGGCAAAAAGGTAAGGGGTTATGCTTCCTGCTGATGAGCTGATTATTTGGCTCATTCCAATTAGTACTGGATCCAAATGGGATCATGTATTTTTCCTTAATTCTTCCAATCATCCAAAGACTCTCTGGGAGAGACATTCTTTCCTTCCAACCGGAAGCACAGAATAACTCTCGACCAGAGGCTTGGTGATTAGCACAGCAGATCTGCCTGAGCAGTAGCCTCCTTCCCCAGCATGCAGTTGTCCATCAGACTAGATGATTAAAGACGGACCGTGCTGGCTCTCCCTTGCTTCCTTAATGATCTTACTCGACAGTGAATCCCATCTGGAAAGTGCATGCAAGCCTCTCAACGTGTGGAATTATCCCCACGATAGGGTTTAGGGCTCCTGCAGACCAGGTCAGCAGTCACACCTTGGGGCAGAGAGGGCACCATGATTGGAAGGGACTTAGGGAGCGTGGATGTGGGGACAGTTCTCTAAGCAAAGAACAGCAGGTGTTGACTGTGCACCTCTGACTCAAAGACACAGCGAGTGATAATAGCATCCTTAATGGGCAACAACAACAAAGAAGCCAGTTGCCTAAAGAGAATACATCTGGATCCACCACAGCCCGATGCTTCCGACCCGGCTCTACAGAGGGGCACAGGGATCAGCAAAGCTTCCCTCAGCCCTGCCAGCTTGATGGTCCTGCTGTGGAGAGAATGACAGATGTTGTAACAGCAAGAACAGACTGAATGCAGTCGCCATGGGGCCATTTATTTATTTATACAATGATTTACAAATGGTGAAGGGTCAGAATTTTAAGGCAAAAGGAACAAGGCAGGTGTGAGAAAAAGAAGTAGAGGTTGGATTCAAACAATTTCCATGGTAAGGATATTTGATGGACATTTAGCCCTGGAAAATTAACCAAACCAGAAAAACCAGCCAATCAACCAACAGACCAATGACATTCTAGGCTTTTTGTTTGTTCTTTTTCTTTTTTAAAAAAATTTCTATTCTTCTTTCTTTTTTTCTTTTCTCTGTTCTTTTCTTTTCTTTTTTTAAAGTTATCTATGGATGAACTTAGCTGGGTTGGAGGTACCTAGAACATTATTCCCCAGACAAGGGAATAAGGCCATCTAGAATGAATAAATACTTACCTTCCTCTTTTCAACCCTAATCACTTGATTGAAATTAAAGTCTTCAAACTGAACTCTGTGGTGGGAACTCTGACCTCAAGAATCTTATAGTCAAGATTTTTTTTTTTTACAGCTTCATTGAGATATAAATTACATGCCATAAATTTCATCCACAGTGAGTGTAAGAGTCAATAATTTTTAGTTACTTACAGTCATGCAATCCCACCACAATCCAGGTTAGAATATTACCATCATCCTGAATTTCCTTGTGCTCACCTGGAATCAATCCTAGTACCCCTCCTCTCAGACACAGCCCAGCAAACCATCAGTCCTTTTTCTAGAGGTAATTTCTTCCTCTGGACATTTCATACACATCGTTATCATATAATATGTAATCTTCTACATCTGGCTTTTCTCACGCAGCAGTGTCTTTGAGACTCCTCTGTCTTGTAGCATATATCAAGAGTCTGTTTCTTTTCTGTGATTGAATAGTATTCTTTTGTATGGGTAAACCTACCACCTCTGTTTTTTCACGCATCAGTTGATAGACACTGAGATTGTTTCCAGTTTGGGGTTATTACACATAATGCTGCCATGAACATCCACGCACCATCTTTGTGCGGACGCATGTTTCAATTCCATTAGTAATGGAATTGCTTCATTATATGGTAAGGGTATATTTAACTTTTAAGTCACTTGTAAAGTTTTTAAAGTAGCTATATCATTTCAACAATTCCATAAGCAGTGTGTGAAGTTTCCAATTTCCCCCCATCCTTGCCAAGAGTTGTTAGTGTCCATCTTTATTATGGGTGTTCTAGTGACTGTGTAGTTACATCTCACTGTGGTTCTGATTTACATTTCCCTAATGACTAATGATCTGAACATCTTTTCTTATGCCTGTTAGCCCTTTGAACATCTTGCTGAAATGTTTATTCAAATATTTAGTCCATTTTATAATTATGCTTTTTTGTCTACTTATTAGTCAGTCATTAGAATTCTTTATATATTCTAAGAGAAATCCTTTATCAGATGAATAATTTGCAAATATTATTTCTCAGTCTGTAGCTTGTATTTTTTTTTGTTTTTCTCACTGTATTTTCTGAAGTACAAATATTTTTTAATTTTAATTTTAATTTTATTTTTATATCACTTCATATATTTGAATATATACTCAAATATATATCTTTATATCATTATGTAAGTTTAATTAGAATTAATTTAATTTTAGAATTAATCTTGTTTGATTTATATCATTATGGATATACCCACTGTCTAGATGACTATAGATTTATAGTAAGGTTTAAAAGTGAAGTCCTCCAGCTTTGTTCTTTATTATAAGTTTTGGTTATTCTGGGTCCTATACATTTTAAAATCAGTTTGTCAATTTCCACAAAAAGTCCATTGGGATTTTGTTATAGATGACTTTGAATCTATAAATCAATTTGGGGAGAATTTCATCTTGCTAATATTGAATCTTCTACTCCATGAACAGGAATGTCTTTCCATTTATTTAAACTTTAATCTCCGTGATGTTTTGTAGTTTTTAGTATATGAATTTGCACTATATTTGTTGAATATATTTATATCTTTATACATTCCTATAACTTTGCTAAACTCATTTATTCTAGAAAGGGGTGTGTGTGTGTGTGTGTGTGTGCGCAAATGCACACATTGCTTCTTCCTTTCCAATCTGGCTATCTTTTTAAAATCCCTTATTGTACTAGTTAGAATTTCCAGTATAGTGCTGAATAGAATACAGAGTTCTGGCATCCTTGCTTTGTTCATGATCTTTAAGGAACATTGACTCTTTCACTGTTAAATATGATGTTAGTTGTGGGAATTTTCATAAATGCCCATTATCAGATTAATGGGGTTTTCTTCTCTTCCTAGTTTAAGAGTCTTGTAATTAATGAGTATTAGACTTTGTCAGCTCCTTTTGTATGCAGCAATTGAGATGATTATGCTGTCTCTATTGCAATATACACCATACACAATACATTGTACACTATAACACAGTGCACTATATACTGTTCATTATATTAATTGGGATGTGAATATTCAGTCAACCTTACATTGTTAAGATCAATCTCAGTCATGGAGTACAATCCTTCTTTATATTTTGCTGGATTTTGTTTCTGATACTGTGCTAAATTTTTATGTTGATGTTTATGAAGAATATTGATCTGTAGTTATTACATTTTTTTCCTTTGTATTGTTTTTCTCTGGCTTTGATATCATAGTAATACCAACCTCATACAATGTGTTGGGAAATGCTTCCTCCTCCTCTATTATCTGAAAGATTTTGTGAAAGATCAATATTATTTTATTTTATTTTTGATAAAACACCAATGAAGCCATCTGGGCCTCAGTTTTTCTTGGTAGGAAGTTTTATAATCACTAATTTAATTCCCTTACTTGTTATGGGTCTATTTAGATTTTTCATTTCTTCTTGAGTCAGTTTTAGTAAATTGTGTCTGTAAGAATCTATCCATTTCATCTAAATTGTGGAATCTCTGTTGCCTTAAACAATACCTTTCCATTTTTTAAGGCTCCTTTATTCCGGATTTTGTTAATTTGTTCGATTTCTTATCAGCATAAATAGTTGTCAATATTGTGAATCTTTACGAAGAACAAACTTTTGGGACTATTGAAGGAGGTCATTGAGAGTATGTGACCACTAAGTTGACCCATGAGCTGGACCCTGGTGATTGGAGACTCCTCACCCCATTTCCAGTCCTTGAAATGTGCATTCTGCTCCCAGAAGCTGCTGCAAGGACATAGACTTGAGATAGTGTTTTAGTGTTGAGATCATCTGGATGGTAGTAATGGCTGAGCCCAGTGAAGGTCTCTGTATAAACTTTTGATTATGGCATGCAGGTCCAGACATCTACTGATTTTGCAGCTGCCCACAACAAGCCTCTTAAGTAAATTCCCTTGCTCATTAAACCCGTCATCTACTAATCTGGAGTGGCCTCCCTCTTTGGTCTTTGCCTGCTCTCTCTGTATGAGAGCTGGTTTTAAATCACACCCAGGGAGCTTCTGAGGAAGTTGCAAACTAACACCATCACTGATTATTGTTTTTTTCTGTTTTCTGTCTTATTAACTTCCACCAGAATATTTATTATTTGCTTTCTTCTGCTTAGTTACACTTTCGTCTGTTTGCATTTTTCTAATCTGTTATGGTTTAAGGCACTGATTTTAAGACCCATGTGATTTTCAAATATAGTTATTTAAAGCTATAAATTCCCTCTAATCACTGATTTAGTTGCATCCTATATATTTGGATATATTGTGTTTTATTTTTCAAGCAGTTCAAAATGTTTTCTAATTTTTTTGTAATTTGTTTACCTATGATTTATTTAGATATGAGTTTCCTTTTTTTTTTTTTTACAATTTATTTATTTATTTTAGAAAGAGAGAGCATGAGCAGGAGGGGCAGAGGCAGAGGGAGAGAGAATCTGAAGCAGTCTCTGCACTGAGTAGGGAATGTGATGAGGGGCTAGACCTCATCAGGTCTAGATCACAACCTGAGCTGAAACCAAGAGTCAGCAACTTAACTGTACCACTCAGGTACCCCTAGATAGGAGATTTTTAAAATTTCCAAATATGTAGGGCATTCTCTCCCTCTTTTTTAAATTTATGATTTAATTTTTGCTTTGGGAAAATTTTCATGAAGGACTTGTTTCACTATATCTTCTAGACTTCTTTCTTTCTCCTCCCCTTCAGGGATTCCAATAATTCTGATGTTGGAACATTTCATGGCATCATTTATTTCCCTGATTCTGTTTTCATGGTTTCTAAGCTGTTTGTTCCAGGCTTCCTCCTGATACTTTCTCTCTATCTGTTTGTCCTCCAGATCACTAATTCTATCTTCTGTCTCAGTTACCTTAGCTTTGAGAGAGTTTAGATTAGATTGGAACTCATTGAAAGCATCGTGAACCTCCTCCCTGGTAACTTTAAGCTCCACCCTAACACTGTGAACATCCTGTCTGGTCGCTTTCAACTCGGCCCTAATCAATTCTGTTTGGTCATCCATGGCTTTCTCCAACCTAGCTATGGTTAGAGAACATATTTTGAATGATTTAAACTCTTTTACATGTACTGAAACTTACTCAGTAGTTTAGCGTATGATCTTCCCTGAGAAATGCACCCTTAAAATGAATACATATTTTGCAGTATTAGGTGAAAGGTGCTACATATGTTGATCACATAAAGTTAGAGAATAGTAGTAATTAAGTATCCATAGTCTTTCTCATTGTCTTGGGAATGGGGTATTTATGTCTTCAAATGTTGTTGTACTCTATATTTATATTTTTACCTCTGTCCTATTTTTCATGTGTTTTGGGACTTTGTTGTTAAGTGTGGATAGATTTGTAATTATTGTATCTTCCCAGTGAATCGATCATGTTATTATCATTTAATATCCTTCATTGTTCATAGTGAACTTTTTTTTTAAGGAATACAGAATGGTGGTTTAATTTACATATATAGCAAAATGATTGCCACAGTAGGTTCAGCTCACATCCATATTTTCAAACAGAGGAAACAAGAAAGAAAGGAAAAGAAAATTTTCTCCTCCTGATGAGAACTCTTAGGATTTTACTCTCTTTAATGGCTTTTCTGTATATCATACAGTGGTGTTAGCTAAATTCTCCTGTTATACATTACATCCCTTATTTATCCTCTTTATCCTGTAACTGGAAGTTTGTATCTTTTTTTAAGTTTATTTTTTATTTTTTATTAACATATAATGTATTATTTGCCCCAGGGGTACAGGTCTATGAACCATAAGGCTTACAAACTTCATAGCACTAACCATAGAACATACCCACCCCAATGTCCATAACCCAGCCACCCTCTCCATACCCCACTTGCCCTGACAACCCTGTTTGTTTTGTGAGTTTAAGAGTCTCTTATGGTTTGTCTCCCTCCCAATCCCATCTTGTTTCATTTTTTTCCTTCCCTGCCCCTCAAACCCCCCATTCTGTCTCTCAATTTCCTCATACCAGGGAGATCATGTGATAATTGTCTTTATCTGATTGACTTAGTTCTCTCAGCATAATACCCTCTAGTTCCATCATGTCATTGCAAATGGCAAGATTTTGTTTCTTTTGATGGCTTTGTAGTATTCCACTCTGTGTGTGTGTGTGTGTGTGTGTGTGTATAGATAGTATATATATACTACTAGTATATATATCCATTCATTCTTTATCCATTCATTTGTTGGTGGACATCTAGGTTCTTTCCATAGTTTGGCTATTATGGACATTGCTGCTATAAACATTAGGGTACGTGTGTCCCTTTGGATCCCTACATTTGTATCTTTAGGGTAAATACCCAGTAGTGTGATTTCTGATTCGTAGGGTAGCTCTATTTTCAACTTTTTGAGGAACCTCTATGCTGCTTTTCCAAAGTGGCTGCACCAGCTTGCATTCCGACCAATAGTGGAGGAGGGTTCCCCTTTCTCCGCATCCTTGCCAGCATCTCTTGTTTCCTGGCTTGTTAATTTTAGCCATTCTGAGTGGTGTGAGGTGGTACCTCATTGTCGTTTTGATTTGTATTTCCCTGATGCCGAGTGATGTGGAGCACTTTTTCATGTGTCTGTTGGCCATCTGGATGTCTTCTTTGGAGAAATGTCTGTTCATGTCCTCTGTCCATTTCTTCATTGGATTATGTGTTCTTTGGGTGTTGAGTTTGATAAATTCTTCATAGATTTTGGATACTAGCCCTTTGTCTGATGTCATTTGTGAATATCTTCTCCTGTTCTGTCAGTTGTCTTTGGTTCTATTGACTGTTTCCTTTGCTGTGCAAAAGGTTTTGATCCTAATGAAGTCCCAATAGTTCATTTTTGCCCTTGCTTCCATTGCCTTTCGCAATGTTTGTAGGAAGAAGTTGCTTTGGCTGAGGTCAAAGAGCTTGATGCCTGTGTTCTCCTCAAGGATTAGGATGGATTCCTTACTCACATTGAGGTTTTCCATCCATTTTGAGTCTATTGTGTTGGCGGTATAGTGGCGAGCATAGCTGCCTTCCATTTTGAGTCTATTTTTGTGTGTGGTATAAGGAAATGGAAAGGATCCAGTTTCATTTTTTTGCATGTGGCTATCTAATTTTCCCAACACCATTTGTTGAAGACAAATTTCCATTGGTCATTCTTTCCTGTTTTGTTAAAGATTAGTTGACCATAGAGTTGAGCGTCTATTTCTGGGCTCTCTATTCTGTTCCATTGATCTATGTATTTGTTTTTTTGCCAGTACCATACTGTCTTGATGATGACAGATTTGTAATAGAGCTTGAAGTCTGGAATTGTGATACCACCAACTTTGGCTTTTACAACATTCCTCTGGCTATTCGCGGTCTTTTCTGGTTCCATACAAAATTTAAGATTATTAAGATTATTAAGATTATTTAAGATTATTCCATTTTTTTGACAAAATTTATGGGATTTTGATATGAATTTCATTAAACATGTAGATGCTTTAGCATAGAGATTTTAACAATATTTATTCTTCTAATCCATGAGCATAGACCATTTTTCCATTTCTTTGTGTCTTCCTCAGTTTCTTTCATGAGTACTTTATAGTTTTTGACTATAGGTTCTTAACCTCTTCAGTTAGGTTTATTCCTAGGTATCTTATGGTTTGGGGTGCAATTGTAAATGGGATCAACTCCTTAATTTCTCTTTCTTCTGTCTTGCTGTTGTTGTATAGAAATGCAATGATTTCTGTGCTTTGATTTTATATACTGAAACTTTACTGATTTCCTGTATGAGTTCTAGCAGTTTTGGAGTGGAGTCTTTTGGGTGTTCCACATAAAGTATCATATTATCTGCAAAGAGTGAGAGTTTGACTTCTTTGCCAATTTGGATGCCTTAAATTTCTTTTTGTTATCTGATTCCTGAGGCTAGGATTTCTAGTACTATGTTGAATAGCAGTGTTGATAATGGACACTTCTGCCATGTTCCTGACCTTAGCAGAAAAGCTCTCAGTTTTTCGCCATTGAGGATGATATTCGCTGTGAGTTTTTCATAGATGGCTTTAATGATATTGAGGTATGTACCCTCTATCCCTACACTTTGAAGAGTTTTGATCAAGAAAGGATGCTGTACTTTGTGAAATGCTTTTCAGCATCTATTGAGAGTATCATATAGTTATTGTTCTTTCTTTTATTAATGTATTGTATCACATTGATTAGTGGATATTGAACCAACATTGCAGCCCTGGAATAAATCCCACTTGGTCATGGGGAATAATCCTTTTAATGTACTGTTGAGTCCTATTGGCTAGTATTTTGGTGAGAATTTTGCATCCATGTTCATCAAGGATATTAGTCTGTAATTCTTTTTTGATGGGGTCTTTGTCTGTTTTGAGGAGCAATGTAATGCTGGCCTCATAAAATGACTTTGGAAGTTTTCCTTCCATTTCTTTTTTTTGCAGAAGTTTCAGGGGAATAGGTATTAATTCTTTAAATGTTTGGTAGAATTCCCCTGGGAAGCCATCTGGCCCTGGGCTCTTGTTTGTAGGGAGATTTTTGATGACTGCTTCAATCTCCTTACTGGTTATGGGTCTGTTCAGGTTTTCTCTTTCTTCCTGGTTCAGTTTTGGTAGTTTATATGTCTCTAGGAATGCATTCATTTCTTCCAGATTGTCAAATTTGCTGGTGTATAGTTGCTCATAGTATGTTCTTGTAATTGTTTGTATTTCTTTGGTGTTGGTTGTGATCTCTCTTCTTTTCTTCATGACTTTATTTATTTGGATCCTTTGTCTCTTTTTTTTTTTTGTAAGTTTGGCCAGGTGTTTATCAATCTTAGTAATTCTTTCAAGGAACCAACTCCTAGTTTCGTGGATTTGTTCTCCTGTTCTTTTGGTTTCTATTTCATTGATTTTTTGCTCTGTTCTTTATGATTTCTCTTCTCCTACTGGGTTTAGGCTTTCTTTGTTATTCTTACTCTAGCTCCTTTAGGGGTAGGGTTAGGTTGTGTACTTGAGACTTTTCTTATTTCTTGAGAAAGGCTTGTATCACTATATAGTTTCCTCTCAGGACTGCCTTTGCTATGTCCCAGAGATTTCTAACAGCTGTGTATTCATTTTCATTGTTTCCATGCATTTTTTGGGGGGGGATCCATAATTTTATCTAACTGACTATGCATTTAAATCTTAAATGCATTTTTTTCAGTTCTTCTTTAGTTACCTGGTTGGCCCATTCACACTTTAGTAGGATGCTCTTTAGCCTCCATGTAATTGAGTTCTGTCCAGCTTTCCTCTTGTGATTGAGTTCTAGCTTCGGAACCTTATGGTCTGAAATATGCAGGGAATGATCCCAATCTTTTGGTGCTGGTTGAGACCTGATTTGTGACCCAGAATATGATCTATTCTTGAGAATGTTCCATGTGTACTAGAGAAGAATATGTATTCTATTGCTTTGGGATGGAATGTTAATATATCTGTGATGTCCATCTGGTCCAGTGTGTCAATTTAAGGCTTTTATTTCCTTGTTGATCTTTTGCTTGGATGATCTGTCCATTTCAGTGAGGGGGATGTTAAAGTCCCCTATTATTACCATATTATTGCTGTGTTTCTTTGATTTTGTTATTAATTGATTTATATAATTGGCTGCTCCCATGTTAGGGGCATAGATATTTAAAATTATTAGATCTTCTTGTTGGACAGACCATTTGAGTATGATATAGTGTCCTTCCTCATCTCTTAGTATAGTCTTTGGCTTTAAATCTAATTGATCTGATATAACGATTGCCACCCCACCTTTCTTTTGATGTCCATTAGTATGGTAAATTGTTTTCCACCCCCTCACTTTAAGTCTGGAGGTGTCTTTTGGTCTAAAATTAGTTTCTTGTAGACAGCATATTGATGGGTCTTGTGTTTTTATCCATTTGGATACCCTGTGTCTTTTGATTGAGTACATACAGGGTAACTATTGAAAGATATGAATTTATTGCCATTGTATTGACCGTAAGGTAACTGTTACTGTATATTGTCTCTCTTCCTTTCTGATCTACGACTGTCTTTGCTTAGAAGACCCCTTTCAATATTTCCTGTAGGGCGGGATTGGTGTCTACAAATTGTTTTAGTTTTTGTTTGTCCTGGAAGTTTTTATCTCTCCTTCTATTTTCAATGATAGCCTAGCTGATTATAGTATTCTTGGCTGCATGTTTTTCTTATTTAGTACTCTGAATACTTCATGCCAGTTCTTTCTGGCCTGCCAGGTCTCTGTGGATAAGTCTGCTGCCAATCTAATATTTTTACCATTGTATGTTACAGACTTCTTGTCCAGAGCTGCTTTTAGGATTTTCTCTTTGTTGCTAAGACTTGTAAGTTTTACTATTAGATGACAGGATGTGGTGCTATTTTTATTGATTTTGATGGGGGTTCTCTGTGCCTCCTGGTTTTGATGCTTGTTCCCTTTGCCATATTTGGGAACTTCTCTACTATGATTCTCTTCAGTATACCTTCTGTCCCCCTCTCTCTTTCTTCTTTTTCTGGAATCCCAATTATTCTAATATTGTTCATCCGATGGTATCACAATCTCTCGAATTCTCTCCTCATGGTCCAGTAGTTGTTTGTCTCTCTTTTGCTCAGCTTCTTTATTCTCCTTCATTTGGTCTTCTATATTACTAATTCTCTCTTCTGCCTCATTTATCCTAGCAGTAAGAGCCTCCATTTTTTATTGCACCTCATTAAAAGCTTTTTTGTTAACAGCTTGGTTAGATTTTAGTTCTTTTATTTCTCCAGAAAGGCCTTTTATTTCTCCAAGACATGGTTTCTCTAATATCTTCCATGTCTTTTTCGAGCCCAGCTAGCACCTTGAGAATCATCATTCTGAACTATAGATCTGACACATTCCTAATGTCCATATTGAATTAGGACCCTGGCCTTCAGTACTGCTTCTTGTTTGTTTGTTTGTTTGTTTTGTGGTGACTTTTTCCGCCTTGTCATTTTATCCAGATAAGAATATATGAAAGAGGGGCACCTGGGTGGCTAAGTGGGTTAAAGCCTCTGCCTTCAGCTCAGGTCATGATTTTAGTATCCTGGGATCGAGGCCCATATCGGGCTCTCTGCACAGCGGGGAGCCTGCTTCCTCCTCTCTCTCTGCCTGCCTCTCTGCCTACTTGTGATCTCTCTCTGTCAAATAAATAAATAAAATCTTTAAAAAATACCATAAGAATATATGAAAGAGAGAATTAATTACTAAAAGGGTGGGAAAGACCCTAGGAAAAGGTACACTAATCAAATCAGAAGAGACCCCAAATTAGGGGAGAGAAAGGGAGTAAAAATTTTTTTAAAATTTACATATATATTAGACTGGTGAATATATATTAGACAGAATGACCCACTTGATTTTGGGTGTATTTTGGTCTCTTAGAAGAAACTACCTCTCAAAATTTTAAAGAAGGAAAAAGTCATATATATTCGAAAACAAGGGTAAACATGATGAAGGGATGGACTATGACTGTAAAGATGAAAATTAAAAAAAAATTTATAAAAAAAGAAATTGATAAGTTGGTTGGAAAAAGAAAGAAAAAGAGAGTGGAGAGAATTTGCTCAGACTGGAGACCAGAACAAAGCCCTGTGCTAGATTTAGAGTATATTTTTATCTATTAGAAGAAATTGTATCACAAAAATTTTTAGAAGAAAAAACCCTACATGTATGCAAAAATAAAGTTAGATACAATGAAGGATAAAATATGACTATAATAAGGTTTTGAAAGATTTTTTTTTACAAAGGTATTATTAAGATAAACTAGTTTAAAAGCATTAAAATAGGAAAGAGGAAAAGTTTAAAAATTAGGAAAAAAATAAAATTTAAAAAATTTAATTAAATTGTAAGACTAAAGAATCATGAGGAGAAAGCCATGAATTCCATGCTTTGGTTTTCCCTCCTCTGGAATTCCGCCGTTCTCCTTGATCAATGAGCTTGGTCTTGGCTGGATTTCTTGCTGATCTTCTGCGGGAGAGGACTGTTGCGGTGATTCTCAAGTGTCTCTGCCGGAGGCGGAATTGCACTGCCCTTGCCAAGGGGCCGGGCTAAGTCATCTGCTTGGTTCGCTCTTGGAGCTTTTGTTCCCTGAGCGCTTTTCATAGAGTTCAGAGGATGGGAATGAAGATGGCACTGCCCAATCTTCGCCCAGAGGAGCCGCGTGCTCAGGGCCCCACTCCTCAGTGCAGCCTCAGAGAAAAGCTGTCAACCCCTCCCATCTCCCTGGTCTCCCAACGAGCTCTGAGCTCACCCAGCCTGTGACCAAGTGTTTCTGTCTTTGGCGCGTGGCCGGTTTGGAGTCTCTAAACCCAGCAGATTCCTGCAGCCCGGCTCCTCCCAGAGGACGGTAAGTCTCCCCGAATCTGCCACTTTTGGGATCCGTGCTCAAAGATCAGTGACTCGACTGTGTCTTGGATCACAATTTAAGGTGACTCTGAGCTGAGAGCCCCCACCCCCCCGCCCCAGCTCAATCTCTGCAGCCGACTTCCCCGCTCTGACACCTGGCAGCTCTGCCACATTCAGAGACCCCAGGTCTTTCTGTGAACCCGCAGGTCCTGAGACCACACTGTCCCCACAACCCCCCACCCCCACCCCGCATAGCTTCTGGAGCGATGTCCCTCAGTGCAGCAGACTTCTGAAAGTTTGATTTTGTGCTCTGCTGCTCCACCGCTTGCCGGGAGCCGGCCCTATCCCACCCCCATCACCTCAGATTCACTTCCACATGTTGTACCTTTCAGAAAGTGGTCAATTTTCTGTTTCTGGAATGCTGCTCTTCTTCTCTTCGATGTCCCATTGGGTTTATAGGTGTTCAGAATGGTTTGATAACTATCTAGCTAAACTCCTGCGACCTGAAGTCATCTCAGTCTGCTACTCCGCCATCTTGTCCCCCCCCCCCCCCGTGATCTTTTTTAAACAATGTAATTGATATTAATATAATCATTCCAGCTCTCTTATGGTTATGTTTGCATGGTATATTGTTTGACGGCTTTTTAATTTCACCCCATTTGTATCTTTGAATTTAAGTGTGTCTCTTATAGAGAAGATATATTTTGACTGTGATCCTTAAATCCCGTCTAACAATTTCTGTCATTTGATGGCAATTCCATAGTCCATTCACATTTAATGTAATTATTGTCAGGTTAGAATTACATCTACCATTTTGGTCTTTGTGTTCTATACGTTTCTGGTCTTTTTTGCTCTTTTATTGCTCCTATGATTTTTGTTAAATAGAATTTTTAATTGTATCATTTTAATTCCTTCACTGGTTTTCTTACTATTTTATTTTTCTAGTGGTTTTCTAAGGACTATAACATGTACTTTAACTTATGACAATCTTCTTTAGACTGATAGTAAACTCCTACTTTTCTTGTCCTCTTTATTTTTTTGTGTGGATTTGAGTACCATCTGGTGTCATTTTATTTCAACTTAATATGAACTTAAATGAAATGAAGTATTTTTAAGTATTTTTCTTATGACATGTCAGCTAAAAAATAACTCAGCCTTTGCTTGGCAATCTATTTTGTCTTCATTTTGAAGAATAGCTTTTCAGGATACAGAATTATGGTTGACAACTTTTGTTTTGATTTGTTTTTGGCTTTCATCACTCTGAATATGTCATTCCATTGCATTCTGACTTCTATTGTTTCTGATAGTAAGTCAACTGTTGGTTTCATTTTCGGTGTCCTTTATATTAAGAGCATATTTTCCTTGCCTTTAGCTATGAACAGTTTAGGTACAGTGTGTCTAATGGATCTTACTTGGAACTTTTTGAGATTCTTTGTTTTGGAGGCTATATTGTTCATTGGATTTGGGAAGTGTTTGTCCACTAATCTTTCACAAATCTTTTCTGGCATTTCTCTGTCCTCTTTTATTCTGGGACTGCATTAATATGTCTTTTGGTATCCTCTGAGTTTGAGGTCTTTATTCCTCATAACCTTTTCTTCTCTGTTCTTCAGAGTGGATAATTTCTATTGATCTATCTTTAAGTTTACTGATTCCTTCTTCTGACATCTCAATTCTGCTATTGTTTTCCTCTAATGAAATTTTCATTCTATCTATTATATTTTTTGACAGGCAAAACAATTTATTTATGTGGACAAAGTGGTTTACAATGATTTGTAAACAGTCAACAATGATTAATGAGGTTATATTAGATAAAATGATTTTTTTCTGTATCTTACTGTGTTGCTCTAGCCCATGTGCATCGTTGGTTAATAGAAACTTTTGCCAATACTACAAAATGAAGTGGCCCTTCTTTGCTTTCTATGTCAAAAGCTTGAGTCCTTAACAAAGCTATACATGCTTCTGTGGCAAAGCCTCTAGTGTGCTGTGAAAAGAAAATAGACACTGTAGCTATAGTCATTTTCTATGTTGTGGTGCAAATTACTACAAGATTAGTAACTTGAAATAACACTAATTTCTGCAGTTCCTATCATGCACATGTAAAGACAGAGTCACACAATGATATGTGGATAACTTAGATTCTGTTTGGTTTACTTTGCTTGTGTGCACAGCTTTCCAGTCAGCTGGGTATAAGTGGAAAAGTTAGCAAGGCCCCTTATCACTATGTCATTTCCCAGATTTTCCTGCTATATTTCTGACTACTGTGCCACTTCATTGCTTAACCCAATGAGGTCTACATCTTAGACTAACTGAGCTGTTGGTCTCTGACTCACTTGTGGCAGAGCTAGCTATGATAACCAACAATGCTGTTAGGTACAGTATTGTTTTTCCCTCTTGTTGCAAATACAGTCAGCACTCTTCATCAGTGAAACTTCTCGTTTTCACAGACTGGCCCACTCTGGTAGAACTATCGTGTTAATGATTGAGGAGGAGGGGATGGGAGTACCCCAAAACAAGGATGCCACAGACTTCCAGTTGTCTATTCTTTCATTGGTAACTGCTTCCCAACTTGATGTATACATATGGTTGATTTCCAAAGCCCTCAAATTTATCTTTTAATATTTTTTTTTCTGGTTTTATAGCTGGTTTGTGGGGAAAGGATTTGCTGGGCAAAAACTGCCATGTTGGAAGTTCTGTCTCAAAAAATTATTCTTGAAAGAAGGAATAAATGATTCAATAAGAATGCAGCTGTCATCATTCTCCCATTAAAACAAAAATTCAGACATGGTATCCCATGCTCATCCTTTTTATTATATATCAAGCCCCCTCATGATCTTAATCTAAATCTTTGATTACTAACACCCCTTTTTAATTTGCGGTCCCTGGACTGGATGCAGTTTTGCAGACGTTCTCCCTCATTTAAGTAGTACAGCTTACCTCTGGAGGACAGATTTCCTGGGACTCTCTCTTCCTGTGTTCAGTAGTCAACAGTAAAGGTTTATCTTTTCAATAGTCTTTGTTTAGGCTTAGACTGAAGGTCCAGGGTAGGAAAGTAGTGAGAAAAGCCACTAGAATAAATTGCCATAGGAGAATTTGGGGTTGATACCATAACTCTTTATCAATCTGGTTTTGATGGTGGCCATAGAAATAACCTTAGGAATAAAAGCCAACTGTAGTAGTATCAATAAAAACCAACATTTCTTGAAGGATTTTCCTATTTCAGGCACCTTTTTGGGTGCTTTACAGGTTACTTATTATCCCTTTAATCTTCACAGTGCCACTGAAGACAAAACCGAAATCAGCTGGGGTAAGCAACCTGCCTAAAATTGCTGAACTGGCAAATGGCTGGGCTGGAGTTTGAGTGCGGATATTGTGGGTCCAGAGCTGGTCACCTACTGACCAGGCCATGCTGCTTCTTATCCAGTGAGGGGAGTTTTCTCATTCGGGAGTGTCTTGCCTTACTGTTGCCAGTTCTGGGGCAGACTGAGGGAAGATGACGGGTGTTCAATTTTAAAACAAGTCCAATTTACAGCACATTTTAGCGTTGCATGGTCCCAGTTCATGCAGATGTCTCTGCTTTACCTCAAAAACTTGCAAGTCCCTAGGAAAATTCCCTAAGAAGCAGGTCCTCTGGTTGCTGAAGCAGCCACACTGCTCTGCAGGGCGGAAGTACCTCCAGCATGATAAGTAGCCCCATCGCCTCCACTAGAACAATGGTACACAAATCACAATGGGGCTGGGGAATTTAGATCACAATTGCTGGCAGTCCCTGAATCAGAGGGCATTGGATAAGTGGAACAAGAGGTTGTGAAAATAAGGTGATAGTTTCCAATGTTTTTTTGTTTTCTTTCTTTTTTTTTTTTTAACCAATCTTATGCAAACCACACAGAAAGAATCAGAATACCAAGTTGCTTGAGAATAATGTTGCTGAAATCCTGATAGATCTTATAACAGAAAAAAGATGGAATCGTGTCTGGAATGGAGAAAGCTCTATCCAATTTCATCCCCGAGTTCTGGAAGTGACAGAAAAGGCACAGGTTATGCCAGCTCAGCCTCTACGACCCCCTGAGCGCATTTCTATTAGCCTGTGAGCCCAAATCCTCCTCCGAGGAGAACAAAGCTTCTCCTGCCTCAGCAGCAATCTGCTTCCCTTGGAAACAGAGTGGGTAGGGCCTCTGTCCATAATATGCTTTAGTTTTAATAGGAGGTTCATAGAAGGAGCTGTTCTTTTCAATCTTATTATGGTTTTGAAAATAAAGAAGGATTTGTTACTCTTCCCATTGGTTTTCCAGCCAATCGTTTTGGCCAAGGAGACCTCAACCCTTTTGCTTTGTGGTTTTCATAGCATAAGGTGGTATGATACTCAGTCTCTCTCAACTCAGTTGTGTGCAATGGGAATGATAAAAAGATGTTGTTTGTCTATTTCCCAACTATAAAACACCTATTTAGTACTGCTTAAAATGTACTGATAACTGGATTCCAAAGGACAGTCATGTTCAGGGCTTGGGAAATAGAAAGATGTTACCGTGCTTGCCGCCTTAGGCTATGGACATTACTTATTCATTCCATCATTCATTATTTTATTAAATAGTGTCTGCATATGGCATGGATTAAATGCAGAGGAATTACCAATATGCAGAGGGCACGTGAATTGCCTTGCTTGACTTCTCCATCTTTTCTCTGTCACTCTTGTTCCCTCCTCCATCCTATTGTTCACTCACGTCTGCATCTGTCATGTGTCCTTTCTGTGAATACAACTTCACTGTTTTTTCACCAAAGAACCAAGCATTCAGTTGCCTCCTACCGCAGTTTGCCTCCTACCTGCCATCATGTTGGCTCTTTCCTTTTTGTTTGCACCTGTTTCAGATTATTTCTCCATCAACCCCCCCACACACCTTTTTTCTCTCTTTTTCATTTCCCTTGGAATCTACCACATGTTTTTATTAATGCAGAGCAAGAATAATTATTGGTATGCTTACTTAAATTCTCTCTGGTCATTTCCCTCAACTATAAAATGAGAGCGATAACAGTAGCTATCTGATATGTTGTTGTCAGGCTTAAATGAGATCATATTAAAGAAGTGCTTAAAATAATACATACCACATGGCAAGCACTCATTCAGCACTCTTCACATCATTGGGTCATTCCAAACCCTTCTAAAAAAGTACACAATCATTTTCTCCTGGTAACTAACAACATCAGTAATAATAGACAGCGTTGGCATCAATTAGATTCCATGTGAAGTACCTTATCTCATTAATTATTACCATGTCTGTTTTACTGATAAGGAAACGGGGCTATAGAAAATTAAAAATCATTCTCTGACTTCACCTCTGAAATGTGTTTGGATGGGCTTTTTGATCAACTGCTGAATGAACTAGATTTATAAGTTACTTTAGACCATCTGATTAAGGGTGAGTGATGTCACAAATCACAGTAGTGGAGGGATTACCCACTCTTATCCCTTCTAAGTGCTTTCCCGACAGCATCACCCTCATCAACTATTTTGGGAAAGAGGGCAATAAGTGTGAAAAAGGAGTGCAGGTATAAAGCCACAGAGAGGAAATTGGCAGCTGGACCTGTGGGTTCTCTTGTTCCTGAGAATACAAATTGCCAGGATCTGGGGCAGTTGGTGACCCTATCTCACAGCTAAGTCTACCACAACTGGTGAATTCTGCCAACCCGACCTTGTAGGAAGGGTCCACAAATGACGGATGGGATGAACAATAAAGACAGAAAGGCTCATCTCAAAATCAAGGACAAGACATTGCTGCACTGCTCTAGGCATCAAGAACTAGAAATGTAGTTGAAGTGGTAAGACACATATTGAACCTGTTCAGTGAGTGAAACTTTCTGTTTTCCTAGAGTTTTATGAAAACTCCTTTAAAAGAGCATGCTTTTCAGACCCAATCAGCAAGGCTTAGTTCCAGATGATTCATGGATTACCCCCAAAGTTCTTCCATTCTCATGGTCTCTTAAGTGGTAACTGGCTTGATTAAAATAAATAAATAGGTAGATAGATGGATGGATGGAGTCTGGATCTGGGTAGGGCAGGATCAGGGAAGAAAGGAAGGGTATCATCTTGAGCTTGGGCTGGGAAGGCATGGGGATGATGAGCAGTGGGGTCTGTGACAAGCATTCATATATGGGACATGCTAGAGCCTTTCTTGAAGAGCAGCAGGGATGACCAACAGAGAAGAGTTGGTGGTGAGCTCAGGCTCATTTTACTGAATGGCTTGCCTACAGCAGAGGTCAGTTTTTATTTTTTACGTCTACCTTGCTCAAAATGGCGCTGTACCTATGACAGCGGCACAACTCCATTGACCTTCGTTGAATGGATGGTCTGATGGCCAGTCCCTTTCCTGAGAGTCTCTTGAAGCACCTCCTGAATTCTTCCTCTACTTGGAAGCTCTATTCTGATGCATGTTCGGCTTCCGTGCACAATGCAGACCCTGTGACTTGAAGAAACGTAGCTACTTCGCTTATGGCCCTGTTGCGTCGGCATTGGTTATAATCCCCTTCCTTCATTCCTGAGAATTTGAAATGCCCCAGGGCTTGTGTAGCTACAGCTGGCCTATCCTCTGAGATCAACACCTGGTGGGTTATAGGAAGTGCCTGTCCTACCATCCTGTAAGCCCTTTTTATGGATGGAGGGAAGAGGAGTGAGGTGGGGAGCTAGGGAGTAGATCCCTTATCCATATGGCATCTTCCTGAGAAGGTTTGAAGCTGTGGTTCTCTGCTGGAGCTGCACATTAGAGTCACCTGGGTGAACTTCTAACGTGCCCAGCTGCCCACATTCCACCCAGGACCAATGAAATCAGAACCTCTTGATGTGAGGCTCAGGCTTGGTCTTTTTTAAGCTCCCCAGATAGATCATATTGTACTCAGAGTTAAAAGCCCATGAGTTATGGTTCTCTAACTGTGCTGCAGTCAGAATCCAGAATCGCATGGGGTGGTTGCAAAACCCTCAAAGCCCAGGCCCACACTCCATACCATTTAAATAAAATTCTCTGGGGTGAGGCCCAGGTATCAGCATTTTTACAAGTCTCCCAATGATCCCAGCGAACAGTCAGGTTCGGGAGTATACAGTTTAGGAGAAGGTGAGGACGCGTATGTCCTTGGTATGCTGAACCACTGTTATTTGCTAGTTGAATGCCAATTAAATGCACTGATTTGGGGTTTCGACTAAAACTACATTATATGCCTTCTGCTCATACAAGGTTCAGCCTTGACACAAATAAGCATTAGTGGTTAAGGAAGCAGCAGAGAGCTAATTACTTTATTTTTTATATCGTGATTCTTAGGCATCAGAAATAACAGAAATAAAATTAGCTGTTATTGCTTCAGTTCTGATCATCATAGCAATCTTGAGAAGTAGATAATATTATTCCAGTTTTTAAAGATGAAGAAATTTATATGTAAAGAAATTAAGGCACCTATCCAAGGTTACCTAGGGCATAAAGTGCTGGAATCAGGATCTGGACCATAATATAATGACAGCAGATCCCACGCTCTGCTGACTACACTTGGCTGCTTTATTTTTAAGGGCAGCTTGAAATATAATTTACATACCATAAAGTTCACCTGTTTTAAGTGCGCGGTGATTTTTAGAAAATTTACAGAGTTGTGCAACCAGTTTTGAAACATTTCCATCATCCCTAAAACATCCCTTGTGCCCATTTACTTGACTGGCTTTTAAAGAACATTGGGCTAGAAATCAGAAGAGCTGGGTTTTACTCCCAAGCCCGTCATTCACCTAATCCTCTGACCTTGAAGAGTCCCTTAAACATTCTGGATCTCCTTTTTTTTTTTTTTTTTTTAGAATGAGTCACTTAGAGATGGTAATTCCTGCCATAGGATCAAGGTCAAATAAAATAAAATATTGCTTAGAGAAGTGCTTGGTAGCTAAGAAGAGCTCTGAAGAGTAGAAAGGCTGCATTTTTTTTCTTTAATATGCTGAAAACCATTTTGCACCTTCCAAGTGCTTTCGATCTGAAACTGAACTCAGAAAGTTGCAATAACACAAGGCAAGCTGTTTCTCCCTCCTCCTTGTTTTTCTCTTCCACCAACACCTTCACCCCCTTGAGGCCTGTCTCACAACACACCTTTGGGTGTCAGAAACCTACACCAGTCATCGGATCTTGTGACAGTGTGGATCCCTTCTGAGCACCAGGGTAGCCCAGAGCTCTGCTTGGGTTCTTATGGGCCTTAGCTGTCCCTGGCAGGAGCCTGCGGTGCCCATATGCTCCCGTAATGACTAGCTGTCAGGGAGATGCATGGTGTCCTTTAGCTGGAGAATAAAAACAGATGAGGTGGGTGGTGGCATTTCTCTGGCCCTGTGATTAGCACTCTGATGGGTAAAGAGGGGCCCATCTGAGAGGCGTTACATCATGGCGGCTGGGGAATGAGGCCAAAGGTTTATGACATTCATCTAGGTCCCAAAGCAACAGTCAACTCTGTTTGAGCTCAGCATTTCACCTTTTATTTCCATGTTTTAAACCCTTTGCCTGAGCTGGTTCTCCACCTTCATACAGCTTGGACTGTGAACATCCTGAGAGCGTGTTTAGCCTTATGATTTACTCTAGATGCTAGCATTAGTAAGTATTCACTGAAATAATAATGGAGCTTCAGACTTCATGCGATTCCTTGCATGTCACTTTGTCTCCCTCTCGCAGTATTTGGGTCTTGCCTTCCTGATAGCGACAACACATAGAAATTCACAGACTTGCCACTTAGCCTCTCAGAGATCTTCATCACTGCTTTTTGATGACTTCAGTGATGCTTTACCTGATTGTGATTTGTCATCCCCTTTCAAGCCGGGTCCATGTTTAATGGCCTGTCCAGCACACAGAGAAGATAAGAACCTTCTGTGGGCAGAGGGAGAGATAATTGGGATGCTTAGCCCCCTAACTCTTCTGGAAAGGTCAGTCGAGAAGACTTGAATTTATCATTCAGGCCCCGGAATGCTGTGGCATTTCTGACGGTGCCCAGAGCTCCTCCTACAGCCCTGGGACCAGGCACCCACATGAGAGAAGTGGGGCTTCCTCCTCCTGAGATGCAGACGGATTTCAGTATCTCCAGCCACAATGAGAAGCAGGAATAGACAGCTGCACAGAGAAAGGCAATGGTGATATAAATACATGTTTAATTGCACATCAATTACAATTACTTACTAGGCTGCATTTATTTAAAGGCAGTGTAATTAGAGCAAAAACCTTGATTTAATCATAACCTTATCAAACAGACCCCGTCATCTTCCTGTGCTTGCGCAGTCTGTGTTTCCCTCTGTGCCACTTGCCAAGGGGAGGGGGCCATGGCACTGCCCGTTTGGGACAGGAAGGAAGCCCTTGCCGAGAATGCTCATCTCATCCGGGACGCCTGCTCAGAAGCTGCTGAGCAGCTCATCCTGTCTCTTCTTCAGCAGCTCATGATGAGAAAGCCTGATTAGCTAGAATGACTTATTGGAAATATAACTCATCCCTGACGGCAGGCTTCATAACCCAGGAGCCCGAGATTAGTAAGGACATTACATAGGTTCAGCCTCTGGAGATATATTACTCCTTGGAATGTACCTTCTCACAGCCCCTAGATCTGATTTCTCATCAACAGTGATGGGCCCCGACTTGACATTGCCGCATGGGGTGGACAGCAGGCAGGCCGACTGTCTCTCACGGTTAGCTCCAGGCTATGTCTTTGTCCACCTACCTCTCTCTTTCTCTTGGCTTTTCTGTCTCGTGGCTCCCTGGAGGCTGAGATGCTATCTCGGACTTTCCTGAAGAAGAACCTGCTCTTCCCGTGAGCGTGTTGAGAAGCAGTGATCTGTTGTTCCCCAGGTACCCGGGGTCCTTTCTTCCATGATCTTCTCCACGGTTCCTGGGAGATAAACTGGAAACAGACTCTACCTCCATTTCACAGATTGGAAAGCGGCGGTCCAGACCCAGCAGACAACTCTGTCAAAGGCGGGCAGTAACGAAAACAGGCAAATGGCTGACGTTTTGCTCTTGGCTGATTTGCCCCTTCGTGCAGTTGTTTCCTACCCTTTCAGCTAAACAGAAAACAGGTACATTTCTGGAATGTTGGTGTTAGTAAGTCATGTGTGCTGAGCAAGTGTAGCAAGTGCTTCCTCTGTGCTGTTCTCCTCAGCAGAGCGCAAGGTGGCCGCCATTTTTCTTCCACCTCATGGATGAGAGAGAGGTGAGTTGCCTGGCTTGAGATCATGGCGTCAGAGATGCAGCGACCGCTACTGTCAGTGGAGCGCGGGCTTCCAGCTGGGTGCTGCATCGCACCCTTTATGTATCTTGTCTCATCTTATTTTTACAACTCTGGGCTGGGAGTTGTTATCCTCACTTTGCAAATGAAGAAAATAAGCTTTGAAAAGTGAAGCTCATGGCATACATGTTTCATGACTAGAAAGTCGGATAAAGCCAACTTTTGGACCCAAACTCCCAAATACTTTCCTCTAGACCCACCCGTCCTCACCCACGTAGCTCCCCTAGCCATTTAGCAGCACAATCCGAAAACCCAGGCACCGTGCTAGAAACTGCCGTCACCTGGCATATTGTGTCTGTTACCAATTCCTGGCCGTTTCATATTCTGTACCTCTTGAATATATCCCCATTCTTCTTCTGCTCATGGCCAGCACGATGGTCCGAACCATCGTACCCTCCTGTATGGACTCTTGCAGTTACCGTCCAGTGGGTTCTCCTGTTTCTTCCCTCTATTCCATCCACGCCATTTCCTATATATTAACCAGAATGAACTTTAGAAAATGCAAATGGTGACATATCACTGTTCTGCTAAAATCACTCCAGTAGCTTCCCACCCTTCTTACAGTAGAGGCCATAATCCCTTCTGTGGTCTTTGTTTCTCTCCAGGGTGGGATCCCTGCCTATCTCTCCGGCCTCTTCTCAAACGATCTCTGTATCTTCTTGCTCCAGCCCTTGGGTCTCCTTTCATTTCCTCTTACGTGTTCTCTCCCCAGATACAAGCTCCGTGGCTGTCATCTCCTCTACTTGGACTCCCTGCCAACTCTGCTCACCTTCCTCTGCCTCCTTAACTGTAACTCTTCCTCATCTTTGAATCTCAACTTAATGGTGGCCTCTCTGAGGAGGCCCTTCCTGACCCTTCTGGGTAGATCAGAACCTCCCGTCACACACACACACACACACACATACACACACACACACACACACACACACTCTTCATTATGTACTCACGTGACCAGTCCATTTGTGCTTGGCTCCCCGCTGGGCTCCAAGATGTAGCGCTGTGGGAACTATGTCCATCTCATCGGGGTCTCCTTGGCACCCAGTACAGGAGCTGACACCTAGAAGGTACTCAACAAGTATTAATTGAAATAATGACTGAACAGGCTCAAATCAGTCTAGAATCCATAATCCATTCCTACATTTCTTTCTATCTGGCTTCCTCCTTATTCCACAACTTCTTTACTGTATCCCACAGCCAGGGCTCTTCTTTCACAAATGTTTTTTTGGCATGCTTGTCTTGGGCTCTTGCCTTTAATATGAGCCCTAGCCAGAACTTTCCTTTCCTTCCAGAATAGTCTTTCCAGCTCCCTTTCTTCATTCTGCCCAAGTAACACCTTGTAGCCCCTCTACACAGGCTGGGCTCCCCAGACACCACTTTGGCAAAGATTATATCAGCCGGTGCTGCTGATATAATATCTATAGCACAGACTTCAACATAGTCGCCCAGGAGGGAGACATGTCGTTCAGCAGTAGATGACGGTATCGCAAGGCGGAAAAAAAATGCAAAAACTCAGAATGAAAAATGGAGAAATAATTGCTCAGAAGGAAATATTGAAGAAAACTATGGGGAAAAAGTGAAGAAAAGAATTGAAAAATGAGACTTAATAGAGCCTATTAAAACTGAATGGAATGGGGCTCTGGAGGACATTCTGGGGAGAAGCTTTACCAACCAGAACCATTGGTCCTTGAAGGCTGGGCCAGGCACTGTGCTGAAGCCTGGGACCAGAGTCAGTGCAAAACTGGTGCTGACCTTAAGAAGTTCCCAGTACCAAGCCAGGTGTGCCAGGAGTGCACGTGTGTGTGTATGTGTGTGTGTGTATTTGCATGTTAGGGAGGGAGAGACGAGCTGCAAAATGGTAAATAATCACTCTTTCATCTGTTCACTAAACATTCACTGAGAGCCTGCTCTGCACAGGACACTGTTCCAGGCACCGTGTCTCTTGAGACACGACAGTAAATAAGGAGACGTAGCCTCCTGCTCTGAGAGTTTGGGTTCTCGGATGGGAGTGGGGACGGCAGCAGGGAGAGAGTAAATAACAAAGGTAAGACCTATGGTATATAGGAAGGTGGGGAGTGCATTGGAGAACAGGAATTTGGGAGGGTTGCGGGGATTCTGAGTGCCTGGGGATGGAGTACGTGTGTGTGTGTGTGTGTGTGTGTGCATGCGCGCGTGTGAAATAAAGTAGTCACGATCTGTCAGAAAGATACCTTGTGCCCGCCGTCAGACCTGTGTGTCTCCCCGCTCAGCACATAATGAGTTCTCAACGTGCTGTAGCCATAATTGTCTTAGTATCACAGCTACAGTGAACTCCCTTCATTCCTCTTTTGCAAGGGAAATTATTAGGAATATGATTTCCTTCTTTCCCTCCTGGTATATTTTTTTATTTCTTCCATTTCCTACCAACAGAGAAGTGAGAAAGAGTTAAATGCAGTCCTAAAGCACAGAGGGTGTTCATTAGGGTCTGATTTATAAACGCTTTACACGGCCGCCCAGGTGTGTTGGCATGCACTACATGCCTACAAATTAGGCCTTGATACCTGGTTCTGCAGCAGGGGGTTCCTGTTCAACAACCAAGCCCAGGGAGCTGGATTTCGTGTAGGCTCCACCATCCCTGACGTTTCTTTTCCTCTGAGTGTCTGCTTATGTATGCATATGTAGACATATGGCGTCGGGATGAACATAGTCTTCTGTGCTTTGGAACGTGTGACTGGGCCTGCCACCTGCTCCAGGTAAATCTATGCTCTGAGTGTGTCCTTTGTGGGTAGGAGGCAATGATGAGGTGAAGGGAGTCAATCATAGCCATTTGATTCCTCTTTCTTGGCATTTGGCTGTTCTGTGGCTCTCGCCAGCCCATTCAGAGGGGGACAGTAGGAGGTAGGAATTTGCATCAGTCTCATTCCTGTGGTTAGGGAGGTCAGTGGAATTCCAAAGAGATGAGGCTTTTTAAGATTAGATTTTATTGCGGATGGAAGGGGACTTATCAAGCAACCACATCCTTCTCCAAGCCCCCAGGCATTCCTGAAATCCACTCACCTAAATCCCTCCTGAGGGATTCTGATCCCCATTGCCTGAGCCCCATTTCTGTTCAGTTTCATTCAAAAGCATTTATTATGTGCGAACCCTAGACAGCAGCACACTTCCTGGGTCCTGGGGGTGAGATATCAAAGGACACTAAAGACTTGATAATCTGCACTCAGAGAGCTTGAACTCTAGCAGCTGTGAATACGAATGATTAATATGGATTGAGCTCACCATTCAACATGCCAAGAACTATGTCAAGAATGTAGTATCTAAAAAAAAAAAAAAAAAAAAAAAGAATGTAGTATCTCATTAATTCCCGTAACACTGTGAGTTAGGTAATATCATTAACTCTGTTAAATTTATACCTGAAATGATGCTCAACCATAAGGGGGCTTTGGAGACTGAGTATCAGTGCTCATACCCTGGCTTAAATTGTTAATATCAATGTTACTTAAGTAACGACCAAGTTACTTAAACTTCTGTTACTGAGTTTCGGCAACCACTGAGCTGGAGTAACAATGTTATCTACCTCATAGGGTTGTTGTAAGGGTCAAAGAAGATAGTATATATTGAGTTGTTGGTTTTGGGTGTTGGCATGTAGCAAGCATACCAGATATGTTAGGTGTTTTTAAACAGTTCCATCAGTGTCCTCAATCGGTCATCGGTATTCCCCAGAAGAGACCAACCTGTTTAAAATGGCCAACTCTAGACCCTCCGTATTCATTTGCATTTGTGACCTACCTGCCCAGTTTAGTCACATTCTCAAGCTGACTAGATGGTCATGAACTATCACAACACAATAATATAAGTGCACTCTGGAGATAGCAGTAACTCATAGCATCAAGTCAAATCTACAGAGCCAAACACACTGTTTAGGCACCAAGGAGTCAACAGTAAATAGTTTATTTGGCGCTTTGTGTCCAGAAAGATGAGGACTGGAATCTGGCTTGCCTGCCCTTGTAGTTGTGTGTTTTTATGCAAGTTACCAACCTTTGTGCCAATCCGTGTTCTCATCTTATGAAACTGGAATAACAAGAGTGCCTACCTCTTAGAGGTACTTGGAGCTTAAGTGAGTTGAAAAATACGAACAATAGTCCCTGCACAGAGAAATTTTTTTTTAAGATTTTATTTATTTTTTTGACAGAGACACAGAGAGAAGAGAAGCAGGGGGAGTGGGAGAGGGAGAAGCAGGCTTCCCACCGAGCAGGGAGCCCAAAGTGGGGCTCAATCCCAGGACCCTGGGATCATGACCTGAGTTGAAGGCAGATGCTTAACCCACTGAGCCACCTAGGTGCCTCCACAGAGAAAGTTCTAGCAAATATTTACATAAAGGTCTTGAGAAAGTCTATTTCACAGAAAACCAGGATTTATAGGCAGAGCAGGTAATTTATAGCATCCCCTCCACAAAAACAGTAAGATTAGTGTTATTAATCAGGTCCTACCGAGGAGGAGACTTAAATAGTTTATGTTAACCCAAAGTGGCATAGTGATAAAATTGGGCTTGAACTCATATCTCCATAATGTAAAACAAATGTATTTCCCCACCATGTTGGCCACGAGCATTAGGGAACAGTCACTGGTTGTGCCAAGGATGTGCATACGTGTGAACATTCACAGGAGGGTCCGAAGAGGAAGGAAGTGGGAAAGGCAGATGCAGGAAATGCACTAAGGAAAGAACCCTGCGTTGGTTAGGACAGACATGCTTGATAGAAATGAACATAGTGGCTGATTGATGTGGGGAGAAACTATGAATGGACAGACACATGACTTGCCAATAGGTTTTCTGTGGGGAGACGCTGACATCGAGGAACTCAGGCTTCCACCTGGCAGGAGGGGAATTGCTGTAGGCGCTACTTAGAGACGTGGAAACAATTAGGGTGCTGGGTTCTGTGCACATAAATAGAAAGAGCGTGTGGCTGTATGGGTGCTGTGCGGTGAGCGGTAATGTGACAGCTGAATACGGGAGCTGGAAAGGCACACGGAGACGCGGGATAAATGATTCCTATAAATAAGTATCGCTCGCAGGTATTTCGGATGCTTCTCTGTTTATGAACATTTGACATTCACCCCTAAGGGATTGCATATTTCCTCATCAAAAGGAAAAGCAACCGTGAAGCTGGTGACTGGATGTCTGATTAGAGCTTTAAACATTTACATCGTGTTAGCTGCCGCAGCCGCGGCTCTGGCTCTAGCTCTGAGCGCATGGGGTCTAACGGATGCCTCACGTGTGACATGTTGGGGAAGCCTTAGCCATCAGTGCTGGTGAAAGCTTACCACCAACTGCAGAGGCCAGCTTTCTTTAAAAAAAAAAAAAATCCTCATTTTTCTTTCCTGTGGTTAGTAAAAGGAGTCAATGTCCCCTACTCAAGGCAAAGGTATTCATGGTGCTTATTAGCCATGATGCCCAGTATGGGTGGCAAGGTTTTGGCATTTATTTATTTATTTATTTATTTATTTATTTAAGAGGGAGAGAGAGAGAGAGAGAGAGAGAGAGAGAGAATGAGTTGGTGAGGGGCGGAGGGAGAGGGAGAACCTCAAGCCGACTCCATGCTCACTGCAGAGCCCATTGCGGGGTTCAATTCCCATGACCCCGAGATCACGACATGAGCTGAAATCAAGAGGCAGATGTTCAACTGACTGAGCCACCCAGGCTCCCCACTTTTTGCATGTTAAATTTCAGAAAGCCGTCTTTTATGGCATCATGGACATGGTACCGTGATAATTTTAGGAACTTGATTATCTCTATGCAGTGCTTTGTAGTGGAAGGCTCACAGGCTGGAAATCAGATGGACCAGAAACTCCCTGTGTGATACCAAATGAGTTCCATGCCTGCCTTCTCTCAATTTTAAAAGTAGGATAATAACAACTATTCTGAAAAAATTAAATGTTATATATAAACTATGTAGCCTAGGGTCTGGTATAGAGCAGGGTTTCCACAAAAGGTAATCATTATGATTATGTCCTAGAGTCAGAGCGGCAAAGGACCACCCATTTGTCCCCATGGCAGGCATCCTGGTGTGCGGAGCTGCTCTCACTGCTTCGGTGCCACAGCTTTGCATGAGGACAGAAGGCAAAGAATCCATGCAGAGCTGCTGTACGTTCTTTCCTCCTGAGGGGGATAGAGGAAAGAAAGTCTACTCGCTCTGTAGCCTGATCCCTTTGAAAAAATATCCCATGCCCAGAGGGACCGCTGAACCTACGGTTATGAGTCGTAGTAGATGTAAATACTGAACAGTACATTTATTTTTAAATGTTTTTCCACTAACTTGACTTTGACGCATGGGAAAATAACCTGAGGTCTTCAGTTTTCTCATCTATGAAGGGAAAGAAAGAACGGAGGAAGGACAGAGGGAGGGAAGAAGAGAGGAAACCTGTAATAATCAACATGTATTGGAAGTGGACCGTATTCGGGAACCATTCTAAGTACCTTCTACAATAGTGTAGGTCAGACAGTCAACAATCCCATGAGTTAAGGTACTTTGACTACCCGGCTTTGTAGATGAGAAAGTGAGTATACAGAGTTTAAGTAATTTAGCCTGGTAATTGGATTAAGCTAAGGGTAATTCCTGGGCTTGCCTTTATACTATCCTAGTAGAGTGTGCTACTCCACGATGTGCATTTATTCTAAACTACCTCCACCAAAGTCACGATATTGAGCTCATTAAAGCCCTAAGTTACCTTTTAACTCAACATGCCATAACCCTTTTATGAATCCTTCATGGCAAGAGGACACCAGGAAATCACCAGTCACGGACATGCACTTTCTGGAGCGTTGACAAGCATGTATTCGATGTGTTTACGGGGTGGCAGGTGGCAAAAGTTACAGCGGGCTCTCAACAGCGCAGCAAATCACTCTGGATTTCACACCGCCGTGGTACGAATGCCTAGAAGATACGTTTATGTGAGTATTCTGCAATCCGTCATTGCTAGGGGTTGGAATATGGTGTACCACGAAACAGCCAAAAATCTCTCCACAGTTTGATTTTTCATAGTACTTAGCATCTGAAATGATTATATTTGTTTACTGGCTTATTGCCTTTCTCCCTTTGTCCACCCTGTGGACATATTTGTTTCCCCCTGGAGTAGGTGTCTTGTTTACTTGTTCATTCTAGAATCCCCAACACCCACAACAGAGCTCACGCACTGCAGGAATTACGTACATAGCTGTTGAGTGAACAGTGAGTGAACACAACAATGATGAACCCTCGTATAACACTTTACATCATCTCCCCGAAGCTTAGAAAATGCTGGCAAATGTAATGTTCCATTTGATATTCATCAACAGCCCCATGAGAGAGCTAAAATTACTCTCCTCACTCTACAGAAGAGGAATCAGAGCATCAAAGAGGTTATTTGAATTATCCAAAGGCATACAGCATGGAAGGCTCCAATCCCTTTGACTCAAAGCCTCACACTTTTTATTTTGCCACATTGCAAATGAAACTATGAAAACATTTTGGAGGTACCACATCACTGAGCATTTCACAAACCCAGGTCCTTAACATAATTGGATCAGTAAGCGAGGAGAGGCAAACAATTTCTACCTTCCCAGTTCCACAATGACTCTGAAGAAAAGAGAGTACATGACTGAGGTAGATGACCAATGGAGTAGATGAACTCTATTTAATTTTCTTTACTGGGTAGAACTAAGAGGAAAAACCCATCTCCTAAAGGCCAGTCCCTGCACTTGCTGTCCAAAGCCAAACCTTAGCTTCATCCGTAAGAATCTCAACCACAGCGAGCTGTACTCACAGAGTATTGTACTGCTTCCGTTTCTACCTCCCCTTCTCCCATGCCTCCTCTGAAGGAACTGGCGTCCGCAGTTAGCCTGCCCAGGTTCCACCCCTAGGTCTGCCTCTTTCCTTCTGTGCAGCTTTGGGGCAAGATAGGTAACCTCCTGGTGCTTCACACCTTCACAGAATTGTGAGAAGATTAACTGTGTGGCCATATATGAAGTCCTTAGCTCTAGACCCGGCATGTGACCAAGGGCTTGTTCACTCGTGGCTGTGACCATCATGATTTTCATTGTTGTTAGTGTTCTCACGTCCAGGTGATCTTGCCTTAGCCATCTTCTCCTCCCCCAGGGTCACACTGGGAGAAACAGCTCATCCTTCTCTGCCATTCTCTTCACCTTCCTTCTAAATTCTCAAACCACAGTTTCCTTTCATTATAGTCCTAAATACAAGAACAAGACCATTTGTTCTCTCACAGCCGGGATATGACTCAAAATTAACATTCCATTGGAAGAATTGGAAGTCATCTTGTCAAATGAAGGACAATCGATTTTACTTATTTATTTGTTTGCTTGTTTGTTTATTTATTTTTAGAGCACGAGAGAGAGAGAGAGCACGTGTGTGTGTAGAAGTGGGTGGTGGAGGGGGACAGAGGGGGAGAGAGAGACACACAATCTCGAGCAGGAGCCACACCCAGCATAGAGCCTGATGTGAGGCTCAATCTCATGACCTGTGATCATGACCTGACCTGGAATCCAGAGTCAGATGCATATTAACTGCCTGAGGCACACAGGTGCCTCTAGATTTCTTTTTTTTTTAAATAGTGACCAAGATCACTGGCTATCTGTCGCTTCCTCATTGTGCTACTCCTGACTAGTCTGTTGAACCCCAGTCCCAAACGCCACCCCCCGATGGCCTGAGCTATACTCACTTCGTTTCAGTCTGGCGTTGATCACATTTGTGAGGGCAGCATGTGAGTTGGGCTTCTGTTTCTGCAGACAAAACCAGGTGGTAAGGGGAGGGGGGGTGGTGATTAATTTACTTCCTCTTTCAAGCGTCTTTGAGGAAGTAATCTTTGAGTACTTACTATTTGCCAAAGAAGGCACTGTGCTAAACTCTGGTGAATCAACAACAAACAGAATGCCCTGTCTGATCTCAAACAACGGACTCACTGGAGAAAAGGTTATATTGTAGAGAAATACCACATGTCCTGTAACAGAACTGCGCTTGGTCTGCTATGCCCCCATCAAACATGGGCTGCAGAAATTAGGAAAGTTTCTCAGAGAAGAGACTATCATAAGAGAATTTGGAAGGATGGATGGAAGTCACACAGAGTGGGTATCAGAGCTCCTGTCTGATGAAGGCATGAGATGCAAAGGCATGGGGTGAGGGTATAGACGCCCCCCCCCTTGATGGATATGGACCATAGCGTGGCTATGGCATGGGGAGGTGGGGGGCAGTTAGGGGAGAGAAAAGTAATCTCATCAAAACACTCACATCTCATGCTTCAGGGCTTTAGGTTTTATCCATGTCTTAGGGGTGGATAAATTCTGTCACAAAATCATAAATGGTTATGATAATGATAGAATTAACTGGGGTTTTACTCCGCCCTCAATTTCCCTTTGCCCATACTGGTCACAGTCTGGATGATACCAGTACGACACTTCCTTCAAAACCATGCTAGAAGTGCTGGCACTTCAATTTCCCTCTCGCCCAGAGCTGGCAGGATGCTAACTCTACATTTTACAAATCAACTCTCCCACTCGGTAGGTGAGAATAACTTTCTGAATTTTGTGGTATGTATTTCAACTTACTGGCCCCCTCAGGAATGTGGGATTCTGTATGTGGCAACAGTAAAAGCAGTCGTTAACAAAATAAATGTAAGTGCCAAATTATATTTGGTACTTTTAATTTTTATTTGCAGTAATGGGTTTTTGGTATTTTAGTAAATGGACATAGTGTGGTACTTGAGATGGGACCATCCCCTGTGAGCCGAGCTATGAGGGGAGGCCATCCTCTCTACCTCTGAAAACCAAGAGGACAACAAGAAAATGGCAAAATGTAGGTTGGCCACATACGGCTTTGGTGCCAGTTGTTTGGGGTTCCATTGTATTGTTCTCGGCATCGTATAAAAATAGATGGGCATTCGGTAGAAACATGATCTACGTTAGTGTAAAAGCTGAGGGAAATAAACCAGTAGATAGAATTTGAAACTGAGGAGATAGGTAAGGTTGAGTTTAAAGACTGAGACATGAATATGTCCCTTAGAGGCAAATTTCTCAGCTTTGTTGTGAATGCCAAAAATACAGTGAATCCAGAGGCTTTTGTGACAGGGACAAAGGGAAATCATAACCACCACCAAAGGGTGAGCGCATATTGGTGTTTCATTCGTGTCTGGATCTGGATCAGGCTTCTGGGGCAGTATCCAAGAGATAGATGTACGGTGGTGTGTCTTCTACAGTTTGTCAGAAGGATGAATTGTCAGCGTGGCTCATCCACTCTCTGATCAGAAATGGAAGTCAGAATGTGACACCAGATGAAATGAAAGAATGCCAGGCATCAGGGGAGCTTGAAAAAATAATCCCCTCTCCATGCACACAGGCACATACACATAGGCAGGAAGCAAAGGAACAGTTCGAGAAATGGAGTGTAGATGCTTTTGTTCAACGGGCCAGAAGAGAAGCTTCCAGCACTGTGAGGTCACCAGAGAGTACTTATACGTGGTGCCGATTTCATGGTACAAGGTTCTCCTGTAACTAACCAAGCCACACAAGACTGCAGCCTCCTGAGTCTTTTCCAGATGAGAAGTTTTATTTGCACAGCAATTAAGCAAGCCTTTTATGACCTTTCTTCCTAGTCCTGAGCCCAGGGAATTCTTACAGATTAAGCAGCTAAAAACCATGGAAGAAGAATCCAGTTCCCCCGAAAGGATGATACACGTATGGCTCAGGTTCAGCTCCCTCACAGAATTCTGAGTATTTTAAAATCTGGTAGGCAGGCATGCTGAAGAAATAGAGAGGTGTGAGGAAATCATGAAGACGTTGTCAGGAAAGATGACTACCTAGAACCATATTAAATCAATTCCCACTCACCCTGGGAGTTCATTAAATAGAGGAGAGCTTTCTTCTGCGGCTTCACACTGCCTGGGTTGTATCTGGGCTTATATCCAACAAAACTGCTAAAAGTGGGGCCCATGAACCATTAGCAGGTATGAGTGGGGGTGAACAAATTAATGGAATGGTGACAGAAAGCAGATGTTGAGAAAATGAAAAGCTGTCTCAAAGTAGGAAGAAGAATAGGAAAAAAAAATTCTTACTAATGAAAGAACCATGCTTTCAATTGAGGGTAATGAAAGAAAGTGGCATGCCCACCTTGGCCCACAGCTTAGGATATTGCAAATGCAAAGCCTTTAAATCACACAGTTCCAAGGACCAAGCAAAGGTATCATTTTGAAATAATTTTTAGAACATTTGTATCCTAGCTGTCAGCTGCCTTGGTGGCAGGGTGATAAATTGCCTTTGAATTTGAGTTAAGCAGACTAAAGTCTATGAATCTCTACTTGAATGACTGCTGTACTCTCTCATGGTCTGTCCCCACACTCCTCACTGGAGAGGTCACTGGCGGATGCCAGTGGAAAAACTGGGAGGGGGCTGAGGGATCGGGGCACAACTGTACAAAAGCTACCCACTACCTCTTCCCAGCGGTCAGTGGGACGGCTGCCCCTAACGCCGTGGTAGAGTTGAACCTGCTCATCATGGAGAGTTGAACCTGCTCATCATGGAGACCCCAGCAGTTGTCTCCTCCCTGCCCTGAGCCCCCGACCATCCTTGGACTAGTAATCATGGCCATTTTCTGGGCCTTAGTTTCTTTCTTTAGAAATTAATCTGTAGACATTTTAGTCCCAAGATGAGATAAAGCTGAATAAGGTACTATGTGGTGTTAACAATCCTGGAGAAGAACCTAGAGCAGAGTCCAGAAATCCCAAGAGGTGCTCTTCATAGGATGTCCATTTAGAACCTGTAAGTCCAATACGTAGGTAGAACATACACACGCAAAATAGGGTGCTATCAGACTTTGCCTTGATTTGATTCCAGACAAATACTTCCAGGTAACAACCCAAACAGCCTTTAAAACCCCAACTATCACAAGCATTGATGAGCATTGCCCTGACCAAGCGTTTTGCCCACATTAGCTCAGTTGGCCAACACCTCCATTCAAGCATCTCTTGATATCCTTCCCGTGTCTAGAGCCATTATTAAATGGATTCCCCACTTTCTCAGGGAGTTCATGAAGGAGAGACCAGCATCATTTTTTTGACTTGACAGTCTCTGGCTCCTTATCTGGGCTTGTATCCAGCAGAGCTGGAGAACAGGCCATCCCATGGCCCACAGGCTTATGCTGTGGAACAAATTCAGCAAAGCCGCTGCCCCCTTCCTCCTCCTGGGCTCATCCACTCCCATTCTGACTGCAGTGCCTTTGGGACCCCCCTATTCTATTCTAAGTTATCAGATAACTTTGATGTTTTTAAGCCATTCATGTTTTATAATCGAACGTCATCATCTTGAATTGTCTTAAGAGAGTCTAATCAGAAAAGGAAAGGAAAGGAAAGGGAGTCAACTTATGGCCATTTATATCCAGTCTCTTTTTAAGAACCAAGTGCAATCCTCTTAGGCTGCTTTATTTTCCACCCCCAGTTTACTAGGAAGAAATCTGAGGCTTAGGGAATTTAAGTCACATGTTGAAGGTTAAATAGGTAGTGAGTCACAGAGCTGGGATTTAAGCTGTTCCATGACCTCTTTCTGCCTCAGAAAGGACATTTAAAAGGCCCCAGAGCCTGTATCTGACGGTGGTAAAAAGGACATAGAACATACCTGCCAACACAAAAAACCCAAAAACAAAAGAAAAACATGCAGACACATAATCCCTTCGACACTTAAACATTGTTCTATGAAAACACAAGGAGGGAAGTTGTACACGTGCTTACACGAGCAGGAATATTCTTGGGAGTCCTGGGGTTTATTTCAGACATATTTCAAATAGATATATGGAAAGCAAGAAAGGCGAGGAGGAAAAAAAAAATTATCTGATGAAGAAGCGAGTGGGAGAGGCCATGAGAAATAAAGCTGCAGTATAATTGCAGCCTCGATGCCTTCTGGGATGTTCTGGGATGCCGATGCTGTCTGTACTGCAGGGAATACATCGGATGGACTGAGATTACTGTTTCATCAAAGTTGATATTGGATCTGATCTTTCAATTTGGCCGGTTGGCTGTAGAAATGACATTGGAAGTTTCCAAACAAAGTTTGTAGCTGGAATGAATATCTAAAATATGGATCCCTTCATTGTCAAGACAGAGGGACTGGGTAAATTGCCTTTGGAACCCAGTAGCTAATTGGCTAGGTCTTGTGATTTATATCTTGCCATACCTAGCAACGCGTGCTGTGCTTTGTTGTTAGAATCATTCCATTAATCAGATAGACTTCCTTGATTGGCTTAACTAGGAAGCCTTCTCGAGGCTTCAAACCAGGGAAAGCCAGTGTCATGTTGCTTTTGTGTCTTTTCTAACGATCTGTGGATAGGAGCCTGGGATGGAGAGTAAGTGGCCCCTGTGTCCATGACCACTAGAGACATCTATCTCTCACAAGTGGGGCCATCCTTCAAAGGGAATATCCAGGAGTGCCTGGGTGGCTCAGTGGGTTAAAGCCTTTGCCTTCGGCTCAGGTCATGATCCCAGGGTCCTGGGATTGAGCCCCGAATCAGGCTCTCTGCTCAGCAGGGAGCTCTCTGCCTGCCTCTCTGCCTACTTGTGATCTCTACCTGTCAAATAAATAAAATCTTAAAAAAAAAAAAAAAAAAGGGAATATCCATTGGCTGAGACACTCAGAAGGGTCAGGCTCAGGCTCAGCCTGTCAGCGTTGACACCTGTTCTGTCAGGAAGTCCAGCTACTAGAACGTTCTTCACTCATCAAACAAGCTGATGTGGACTCCTCGGCTCACCATAACTAGTGGTATTATTCAACCTGTAGACTAAACAGACTCACCACACTCCTTTCTTCCTTCCCACAGGCTCCTTGGGAAGAGGCTAGCATGCCTGTGGTGTAGCTCTTCAGGGACTCCTATCTTTCTACCTGCTCCTCCTTCCTCACCTGTTGACTAAACTCGGAGGTATCTAACTGCCTCAGTGCCTTGCAGTTAGGGCAGCTGAGGGGTGCTTTGCTCCACCTTCAGATTTTTTCTCTGATACTACACTTGGACTCTTGGATACTTTTTGCCTTTTGTGCTTTTCCCAGTAACATCAGGCTCTGACCTTTCTCCATACCTAATGGCCCACCTCCCGCAAGGCCTCCCTCAATATGAAGTCCAGAACCACCCCTTCTGTCAAGAGAGTCTAAACACATACACTTTGTCTTTCCACATCATTCCTCAAATGGAAGAATGACTGGCCAGATTGTTTATTGGAATGATTGCCACCTGATACAGCGAACTTTAAAATACTCAACAACTACAATTATGAAGCCCTTTGGTGCATATTTTTTCATGGCTTCTCCTACTAATCAACCTGAGATTTTCATATCCCCATTTCCTCATTCGGATGAGAAAGTAGTTGGTGTGATGTCAAAATGGATTTCTCACATTCATATCGATCAACAGAGGCATAGCTAGCATGTGAACAAAGAGGGGATTTCAGAGCTCACATGCAGTCCCAAGCACACTCCGACGCTCTATCAAGGCAACCACAGTAATTAGATTGTGGAGACAGAACACTTGCTTGCTTGAATCACAAAGCGTCCTGTGGATTCCCACCACATCCCCTTGCCATCTCTTCTTGGTAGATTTTTTGAAGTCAAGAAGGGAAGCATTCCCATTCTTCATATTTTCAGAAGCGGGAAACCGAGACACAAACTGGCCTGACCTGACTATACCTGGGCAACTGGAAGACTGAGATTAGCAGCTCCAAGTTCTGAATCCTCAGCCAACTGTAACCACTAGGTCAAAATTTCCTCATTCAAGAATCAGTGTATTGGACTCTGCTACTCATGGTAGAGTAAGCCTGGTAATTATTATTGCAGACAGAATAACAAAAATACGGGGGTGCCTGGGTGGCTTAGTAGGTTAAGCATCTACCTTCAGTTCAGGTTGTGATTCCAGGGTCCAGGGATCGAGCCTTGCATTGGGCTCCCTGCTCAACGGGGAGCCTGCTTCTCCCTCTCCTGCTCCCCCTGCTTGTGCTCTCTCTCTGCAAAAAATAAATAAAATCTTCAAAAAAAAAAAAGATAAAAATACAGAGAAAGTGGGCGCCTGGGTGGCTCAGTGGGTTAAGCCGCTGCCTTCGGCTCAGGTCATGATCTCAGGGTCCTGGGATCGAGCCCCGCATCGGGCTCTCTGCTCAGCAGGGAGCCTGCTTCCTCCTCTCTCTCTGTCTGCCTCTCTGCCTACTTGTGTTCTCTGTCAAATAAATAAATAAAATCTTAAAAAAAAAAATAAATAAAAATAAAAAAATACAGAGAAAGTGCTTCCTAGGTCACCTGCAATTCTACAATGATATGATTAGTAAATCTTGTTTATATAATTTTCAGTACTCACTCAGGATTCAATAGGCAGACCTAGTTCTATATACACAACCAGTGTGATATGTTCACTCTCAAACATGCAAATATTATACACCTCATCTCCTTTCCCTCTACGGACATTCAGCCTTTGGCTGTGGTGTCTACCAGA
The DNA here is from genome assembly GCF_009829155.1 of Mustela erminea. Classification (NCBI taxonomy): domain Eukaryota; kingdom Metazoa; phylum Chordata; class Mammalia; order Carnivora; family Mustelidae; genus Mustela; species Mustela erminea. The sequence continues at coordinate 8,152,915 of NC_045618.1, read as the reverse complement.
CGGTCGGCTTCCTAATTAGGGAGGGATCTTGCATTTGTCTTTGTGACTACACTTTGTAAGCTCCAATTGCTGCCAAACCTTGGGTCTCCACAGGTGGGAACAGAAGAAAAAAGAATTCTGCCCTGGTTTCCTTTCAAACATGAAGTTTTCATCTCTGCAGGAGCAATTAATTTTCCATGTTTAAAATGACAGAGAAAACGCTTATCTCTTGGTTTTCATTCTCAGAGCTGGGGAATGCAGTGGGAACAGAGGCCTGTTGGTCCGTCCTGTCTCCCTGCTGAGCCAGATGAGTTGATTTCTAAACAAAATTCTCAGGATTCTGTAAAGGACTTTGTAATCTGGGTAATTACCATGAAGTGCCAGATGATATTAATAATGAGAATGGAAATTTTAGAAATCCATTTTTATTCAGTGGTTTTGAAGATGTTTGAAAACCTCTACTCCATCGTCTTCATAATGTCTGCTTTTCCTCCTTTTCTTTTTATGCTAATTATTATTATTATTATTTTTTGCCTCCAGTAGTAAAAACTGTAGACTACTACTCAAGGCACAGTCTTTATGCCCTCATAACAATGGTAGAAATACACCAAACAGCAGTGGACTTGGAAGCAGAGCAGTGGGTTCAAGCTCTGTTAAGCATGGGAGTGATCGGCCCTCTCGAATGTCAGTTTTTCCATCTGTACAATGGGAACAATACTTCCCCTAACTAACTGACAGGTGGTGAAGGTCGAGTCAGATAAGACTATGGGAGTGGTTTGTTAATTGTGAAACCTGATATGTAAAGTGCCTTTATGGAGGGCCACTGTTTTTTCAGTACTTCCCAACTCTTTCCAGAGAGAATGGTAACAGTCTTAGGAGTCACTTATGTGTAAGAAAAAAACGATTTTAAAAAATGTTAGGGGCTGCCTGGGTGGCTCAGTGGGTTAAGCCTCTGCCTTCAGCTCAGGTCATGATCTTGGGGTCCTGGCATCGAGTCCCACATCGGGCTCTCTGCTAGGCAGGGAGCCTGCTTCCTCCTCTCTCTCTCTCTCTCTCCCTCTCTGCCTACTTGTGATCTCTCTCTGTCAAATGAATAAAATCCTTTAAAAAAAAATGTTAGACAGTAAGGTCTTTTGCAAAAAAAGAAAAACGAAAGTCGTGGTGCTGTGTCTCTCAACTTCCATTTCCTTATGTGCAAAAGTAAGTAAGATGCCTTCCTTGAAAAAAACTGTCCTAGGATTATTGTGTATCATAGATATATAAAATACATATTTTATACATCTATATAGTATACATATAATGCAATATACATATACATTAATATGTGCATGTATCTGTTATATTGTTTGTATATATATGCATATATAGGTAATATGCATATTATAAATACATTAATGTATAATATACATATATAATACACAATACTATAGTATAATATAATGTATATAATATACAATATCTATTATTATATACATTAATGCTTTGAGTCAAGTACCCGACACATAGTAAGTACCAAATTAGTTCCTTCTTTGACTGTCTCTTCAGTCTGGTTTGCTCCTGGTTTGAGGAAAGCCCTGAGTCCTTTTTGAGGGAGTACCAGAGTGGATGCATGGGGTCTCTATTGTAGGAGCCCAGAAACACTAGCTGCCTCTTGAGCACCAGACAGTACAGTATTGTAAGTTTTATCCCCTATGTGGGATAAACCACATGAAGGAGAAGTGGTGGTATTCTTTGCCCCTCTAACTGATCTGGGGTTAAACATTAGAACATAGTTTTTCAGGGGCACCTGGGTGGCTCAGTGGGTTAAAGCCTCTGCCTTCAACTCAGGTCATGATCCCAGGGTCCTGGGATCGAGCCCCGCATCAGGCTCTCTGCTCAGTGGGGAGCCTGCTTCCCTTCCTCTCTCTCTGCCTGCCTCTCTGCCTACTTGTGATCTCTGTCTGTCAAAAAAATAAATAAAATCTTAAAAAAAAAAAGAACATAGTTTTTCAAAATAATTTTTAATGCAACCCACATTATGAAGTACATTTTATACAGAGACTCTTTATACTTCAACATACACAGATACAACCAAAGATAAAATTTTTGATTTTCCTGTTCTTATTATATGCAAGTTCCTGGTATATTCATCCTATGATCTTTAAATATAAGATTTTGTGACACCCTAACTGGTCGCAATCCAACAGTTTAAAAATGCTTCTTGAGAGGGTCTCCAAGCATGGCATCCAACACCACAACTTCATTTGACCCTTCCTAAGATATCCCTGAGAAGTAACAGAGCCAACTGTTACTGTGTTGCAAATATGAAAACAGAGAGATCATAACCAGGACTGTGAGTTTAGAGGAGATAAAAAATACAGAACAGAAAAAAAAAATATATATATATATATATAAATATAAATATATATAAAAATATATATATATATATATTTTATATATATATATACCTTGTTCTTTCTTGGACTTTTTGCTACTGAGTCCCAGAGAAAAAGTCCCACAGTTTCCTTCAACTTAAATGCTAAGAATCTCTTAATAGCAGTGAAAGTGTGAAATCAAACTTGGGCCTCCCTGTACTCCGCTCAGGGTACTGCTTCATCAGGCTTTGCCACTGCTGCCTTAAGTAACATGTAGGTCTCATACATAAGCCTGCTGCATGGGACAAGGCCAGAGCCACATCACAGCTCAGTATCCAGATTGTGGGTGACAAACATCCCACTTCCCTTAGACACACAGCATGTTCTTTGCCACAATTTAATTGAAGATTTCCCATTAAAAAAAAATAATTGAATGGAAGTTTCCATAGAAGAGGGGATGAGTTAGCAATTGGGGTTAGTATTGAGCCTCATGGCTTTCTCTTTAGTGTCTGAGTCACATCTGTTCAAGTCCGTTTGTTTTATTAATGCTCACTGGCCTAAAGCTACTGCCATGATGTTAGAGATGCAATGTTAGCATAGCACTGACATACAGATTTGTTTCCTGTGAGAAAGAAATTAACGACTGCATAGGATATTGAACCCCTGGCTTTTCTCCAACTTTCTGGCCTCTCTGTTCAGAGGCTGGATTAAAGATAGAGGTTAGCAAGGGACCCTTAAAGGGGTGATCATTAAGAATGGGGTAGAGGTCAGGAAAACCTGGGCTGCAAGATCCAGGCTAAAATATCACCTTACCTCAACATGAGACTTGACTTCCTGCCCATCGCTCATCCTCTACGAGCAGGCAATTCGTATGGACCACGAGCCAATTTGTATAGAAAGAAACAAAGTGGTCCCTTGACTCCTGAATCATCCTAGCAGCTTTGTCAGACAGAATACAGGATCTTATTTACCATAAGTATTGGGGGCCCTTTTGTCATCAAGTATAAAACAGAGTATAACCAACTCTAGTTTGATCCAGGCCAGTCAAAACCGTGAAAGACGGAACCCTCAGATTCAGTTTCTAGGGAGCTGCCATCTTGGATTCAAGTCACACAACCAGGAGGCCCATCTAAGCAGAAGGGAACAATGAGGGAGGGAGGCCTCAACCACAAGGGAAGGCACCATGGGGGACATGAGGAAAGATCCTATCAGTAACCTGGTCCATGGTTCAAGGCAGGAGGACCCCAGGCCCAACAAGGAATCAAGTAGATCTTAGAAGCCAGGGGTAGTCAGGAGCCTGGAAGTGATGCTCCTATGGGCTCCCAGAGTGATGTTCAGGTCGGATGCTCTGGATGAGAGAAAAGGACTTCTCTCAGATCCTCCTTTGTTGTGGGAGAGAGTCCCTACGGGGAATGACTGTCACTGGTTCAGGGTCAGGGAGAGATTAAGTGTGTAGCTGACCAGCTGATGTATGCTTTGGGCTCCCTAAGCCCTGGTTTCCTCATTTATAAAAAGGAATAAGGACACCTACCTCCAGGGCTGAAAGGTTGAGAGAGTACAGTGTAATCATGCGGTCTAGTGCCTAGCACAGTGGTAACAATCCCAAGACCGATACAATGTTCATTGACTTTATTAATACTATTTTTCTATTCCTTGGCTATGAAGGAGTGTGCATGGACCAATTCTCCTCACTTATCTCACTCCCTGGGCTTGAGAAAATCTTCCCAGGTCCCCATGATAACAGCGTACATGGGTCATCTACCAAATCTCAAACTTGTATCTGTACAGATGTATAAAAAAATAAATAAATAAATAAATAATGCCCATCCCATTCCCCGTGTGTTTACTGAAGGCTCATCTAGCTTAGTGGGCTTCAGTCATCCTAGTTGCCACTCAGCAGTGGACTAGCTAAGGAAACCTGAGTTATGATCCCTGGATGGGAAGAAGGTGGCAGGTGCCTAGCTATTCGCTAAGTAGATAGCACAAATGTGTTTATACTTAACCGAATGGATTGCTAAAACTTATATCCCCGCACCTGGCTGGAGTGCTCTTCTGTGAAGAAGAGATTGGGCAGAAAACCACCCCTTCTGTAGAAAATTAAGTAGTCTTCTTGGAGGGAGGGGGAAACCAGTGACCACTAAAGACAGACCTTGTCAAAAGATACTTGGAAGCTATTCTTCCTGTGAGCATGGTGAGGATGGGGAGGACAAGCAGAAAGTAAAGAGGCATGAGCCCCACACACAGGGGGAAAACTCCAGTCTGGGCATCTCCAAGTTCAATTAGATGTTTGCCATCCTTACTGAGCAGGCTTACTCTCTGAATCCTGAAATACTAAGCACTTATCTACATTTTGTATTTGTCAGCTATCAGAAATACATCCAGTAAAGAGACCTGGGGGCCACTTGTTGCTCCATAGTTTAGCAACATTCTTCTGGCTATTGTTTTGGATTAAACACTGTTCCTTCCAGGACCACCCCTCTGCCCCACATGCAGTGTGGTTACTGGCCTGCTTCTCTCTTCTCACTTGCTTTCTCCCCAAGATCAAAACTAACTAACAGTGGTGACATTTCTAACAACACACATCTGTATTTTATTTTATTTTTAAATTTTATTTTATTGTATTATTTTATCTTAAAGATTTTATTTTATTTTTTAAAGACTTTATTTATTATTTATTGGACACAGAGAGAGAGAACACAAGCAGGGGGAGTAGCAGGCAGAGGGAGAGGGAGAAGCAGACTCCCGACTGAGCAGGGAACCCTACAATGGGCTCGATCCCAGGACCCTGGGATCATAGCCTGAGCCAAAGGCGAAATTTCAACCCCCAAAGATTTATTTTTAAGTAATGCACCCGACTTGAACTTACAGAGGGGGAGATCAAGAGTCTCATGTTTTTCCGACTGAGCCAGCGAGGCGCCCCCATCTGTACTGGTGAGACCTACTTCCTCCTCACGCCATGTTGACAGGGGGAAAGATGAGTAACACTGGCGAATGTCAGTTCTCTCTCTCCTGGAGCGGAACATATCCCCCAGCAGGGCTGATCTCTACCTGGATCTCGAAAGCAGACCCCTGTCAGTCAATCCTGGAGAGAGAATGGACACGTGCTCTCGTTTGTGGAGCAGGCTTCTGGGATTAGGGTTTTATTCTCCAACAGGGCTTAGCAAACTTCTTCCATAAAGAGTAGGTAACTATTTCTGGCTTTGCATATCTCTCTCATGCAAGTATTCAACTCTGCCGTTGTAGGACACAAACAACCACCGACAATATGTGAATGAACAGGCATGTCTGTGTCCCAATAAAACTTTATTTACAAAAACAGGCAGTGGGCTCTAGTTTGCAGAAGTCTGTTACAGAGAAAATCGCTCTTTTCTCTGTGAGGATTTCCCTCCTTTTTTTGGCCCAGTGCAGGTGTCTCTCTCCACTTCTCTTTCCCTCCCTTATCTTTTGATCTCCCTCTGTACTCCTCCCTTTGATTCCCTTTTCTAGGTCCTCCATCTCTTTTATCCGTATCTCTTCTAAAGCCTTTGCTCACCATATTGTCCTATAACCCTCCCCACCTGCCCACTACTAGACTTCCCTGAAGCTCTGTGGTTGAGAGTTTCTAAGTTTTCCTGCAGTGCTTCTTTTTTTTTTTTTTGAGAGGGGGGTAGAGGATTTTATTTATTTATCAGAGAGAAAGAGAATGAGCATAAGCAGGGGGAGCAGCAGACTGAGGGAGAGGGAGAAGCAGACTCCCACTGAGCAGGAAGCCCTATGCGGGGCTCGATCCCAGGACCCTGGCATCATGACCTGAGCCAAAGGCAGACATTTAGCCGACTGAGGCACGTAGGCACTATGTACTTTGTACATAGCAAGCGTCCCATGAGTCTTAGCTAACATGCCCACTAAATTGAGACAGCTTAATCATTCTTCTCCTGAATCTCTGTACTTGGTCTTCCACCCACAACTCCACAGCATCCGTCTTCCAGGAGCACCTCATCACCTCTGTGTTAAGACTCGTCAGCGTCAGGGGTGAGGGTGTGGCCTTTTGGATGGGCTGCTCTGAGTCCCAGCCCCTGCCCGAAGAGTGGGGCACTGGGTCTGGTTCACAACGGCATGACCGGTGGGGACAGATGCATGAAGGACTCCTGGCAGGAGCTCGAGTAAGGCAGACAGGGAGCAAGAGTCTTTCTGGAAGGGTCCCAGAGGACAGGAAGCCATCCACAGGACTTAGGAGGGAGGCATTCGGCCCCAGAGTTTGTCTTGCGGGGGACAGCTCCCTCTCGATATCCCTGCCCCCTTCCTCCTGGCCTGGTTCCTCCTCCCTGCCAGGAGAAGGGCTCCTTCCTTCTGTTTTGTGGACTGATTGAGATTCAGTTATGCCCATCTTGTTGGCCTGACCACTATCAAGGTGGAACTGAGGGAGGTGTCTGACTTTCTAAGGTCCTAGGGAAAGCTCTCCTCGAGGGCAGTTGTTAAAAGAGCTGCTCAGGAGACATCTGGTCACCTACCCATAGGTAGAACCCCTCCCCCATGGGGTCTTTTTGGGGAAAGATCTCTCCTGCTGAGTGTACAGTCTTAGATGTCTGCTGGGATTTTGACTCCAGAGAAGGTATCTATCATCTGGAGCTTGGCCTGAGGCCCACTGGTTCCTCATCTCATAGGTAAGACATTTCCTCCTCCCACTTCTTCTTGGCTCCTTGCTAATTTCACGGATGCACCAAAGCATCCATTTTTAATCTAGCCAAATCAATTACAAATGTTACAGATTGTAATTACCCAAGGAACTCCTGAAAACTAATTAATACGCAATCCACACAATAAATTACCCCTTTCCTTTGGCTTTATATTCCAGAAAACTCTTATGAGGAGGCAGATTAAGCATGCCTCTCAGCCCTGCCAGGGGTGACCGTGAGTCTACTCTTGATTTGGCTGTGCTGTGTGTTTTTGGGTGTCGGTCAGCGGTGGCCCTAGGGTCCCCTCTGGGAAGCAGACATGCCGCTAATAACTTTGGTGGAATGGAAGTTAGAAGGTGATCCCTGAGCTTCTGTGCTGTCATCCCACCACAGGGAGGAGCTTTGGTTTACCTGGTGAAAATCTTACTGGGTGGGGGTGGGGCAGGGCAATGGGAAAGCAAAGGGGCAGGGGGATTTTAGAATGGAAAACAAAGCACCATGTTTCTGTTGGCCCCAGCAGTAATCAGAGCCTCCTTCAGTGAGAAGGCATGTCAGGGAAGAAACTCAGAAGCAGACTTTGGAAATCTGTATTTCTCTTTTTCTTTTTTTTCCCAGTAACAACAGAGCCAGGAATCTCAAAGTTTGCTGAATCTCAACATTAGGTACCATTAAAGGCTTTCCTTGACTGAAGGGAAGTGGGAAAGCAAATTCTAGAATTATATCAATAATAAAGAATACGCGATGAGTCCATTCTTAGGACCCATAGCCTTAAAGTAGAAGATAGCTTTGCCTGGGACTGCCATCCGTGGGAGGGGTTATCTGGAACTGTTAATATAATTATTAGGACAAAAGAAGAAAGGAAACAGGGTAGCAAAGTTGTAAGCATTCCAGGCAGGGAATCAGAGGATGGAGAAATTTAGAAGCAATTGTATGTGTCAAGAGAGCCCAGGATGGCTGAGAAAAGGAAAAATGTTCTTTGTATCTGAACCATAATGAGGATGTTCCTATTCAGGATATCCTGGGGGCGGTGACGGTTGTGTGTCTTTCCGCGTGCACAGTTGTGGTACGTGTGTGGCTGGATATGGGCATGTGTGTGGATGGGTATAGATTTGAATTGTGGGAGAGTGTGTGTGCAAGGGTGTATGTGTAGGTGTAGGCGTGAGTATGTGCCCATGAACGTGTGCTGATGTGCATATTCACGTGTGCACATGTGGGTGCAGAGGTGAGTGTGTGTGTGCCCAGTATATATATATATATATATATATATATATATATATATATATATATATGGGTATGAGTTTGTGCAAGAGTGTGTGTGTGTGTGTGTGTGTTTATATGTGCACGCATATGGGTGTGAGTGCATGGATGTGTGTGTGCATGTAGGGAGCACTGATACACACTAGATCAGCTAAGACCCTCATTACTCCTCCACCCGCCCCCCTCAGCTGCCTGCACAGCTGGTGTTGCAAATGCACATCTCATTGACCCCTACTAGGTAGGGCAGAGCAGGGAAAAGCCAGTATTCTTCACCCCACGCCCAGCAGCTGACTCTGAGCCTGACTCCTGGTAGGTTGCCAAGTGGAGAAACTACACCATGCTGATGAGAATCAGAGCTGTGGGGCAAGCCTGACTGGCACTTACTCCCTCCTTCCCCATCAGAAGGGCTAAGTTCAGTTTTGCAGCTTTGGGAGTCTGGGATTCATTGCCTTTTTTTTTTTTTCTTTTTCTTCTTTCTTTCGTGCTTTTTTTTTTTTTTTGCATTTTTTTAAAAAGATTTTATTCATTTATTTGACAGAGGGATCGCAAGTAGGCAGAGAGGCAGGCAGAGAGAGAAAAGGGGGAAGCAGGCTCCCTGCTGAGCAGAGAGCCAGACGTGGGACTCGATCCCAGGACCCTGGGATCATGACCTGAGCCAAAGGCAGAGGCTTTAACCCACTGAGCCACCCAGGTGCCCTGGCATGTTTGTTTTTTGAAACAGAAATATATTTCTCGAAACCAACATGAAATAGAGAAAAACTCCTGTAGGCACAAGAAGAAAATATTTTTAAAAATAATTCTTCAGGTTGGAAGAAACCTTATCTCATTTAAACACTCGGTTTCTTTTCCCCCCAAAGTCTCAGCGTCATCCTGTTATCTCTCTCTATCTCCCTCCTCATGTCCACATGGTTATGTGTTAGTCTGGCTTGCAGATGATTCAGGAACCTCTCAGCGTCTTCGTTAGTTGCTTTTCTGAACACAGTCATTCTTTCTCGTGGGTATCATGGCGAGAACATTCCAACTTCTTTTCCTGTTCCATTTCCCCTTCTCCATGCTAGTCCCCTTGCCAAGGTGACCTTCCCATAGAAAGTGATCGTCCCATAGAAAGATCTTATTGTATTAAGTTCAAACATTGGCAGTGTTTGCACCTCTCTTGACCTCAAAAAGCACCATTTAATAGAGTTTAACTAGATACCAGCATGTTGCTTGCAAGTCTTTGGTGACATCCAATGACAGCAGTTTTTTGAGGGAACATCGCTGTACTGTGTTTCCTGGTCACTTACTCGGAATTACATATGTGCCTTATTTCTCATAGATGCTATTTGCTAGAAAACAGACGGCAAAGAGCAGATATATACCATTAAAATGCAATGTTCAAATCAAATGATAAAACATGTCAATGCCTACATTTAATGCTTGCCTGTGTTATCAATGGAACTGTGTCCTTTCTGAGATCAGTGCATGATTTCTCTCACTATGGAATAGTCACAACCTCAGAGCCAGGCTTGATGCTATTAATTATTAGCTGAATGACCTTGGGCAAGTCACCTAACCTCTTTGAGCTTCATTTTCCTTATATCAGAATTAGGCATATAAATAACACTTCTCCCTCTCCGTCTGCTTCTCCCCTGCTTGTGTTCTTTCTGTCTCTGTCTGTGTCTTTCTCTCTCTCAAATGAGTAAATAAAATCTTCCCCCCAAATAAATAAATAAATAAATAAATGGCGAATCTCAGGAGGCAGGTAGGTGGCAGTCTCTCCAAGTCCCCTGAAGTCTGAGAGGAGAGATGAGACCTTTTTATAAATTCACATGTTCTTAATGGGAGTTTTACTCCCTCCTTTTTTTCTTTAACCTATTCCTTATGAAAATATTACTACATTTTTCTTATACTTATGTGACTTGATGTGGAGAGATTTTAGATAGATTTTCTAAATTCGAGCGGTTATTGCCAGGGATGTGAATTCCAAAATGAACTTAGTCAAGTTGCTAAGTTGCTTTGTGGATAATAATTCTTGCTTCATTTTATGAGAAAATATTGGTATTGCACTAAGTTTTTAAATAGCACATATAATTATACCCTCATTAATGATGTCAAATATTATTATTTAATACATTGCTCCAATTAATTATGTTTTTTAAATTAAACAGCTAATCTCTAACAAGTTATATTTAAATAATTATGTCTAATGCTAATGGGATAAAGAGTGTGCTCCAGCATTTTCTTTATAAATACAAAATAAGATGACCTGTAAAATTAAGTCTGACTTCTTTTCCTTGGCTAACCAGCTTCCTTAGCTTCTGCCCTTAGACCCCCAGCCTCTTGTGTCCCCACCAACCACCAGAAGCTTATGCTTCCAGCACCCCGAAGGATTTACCGTCATGATGCTGGAACTACACACACATTACTCTTCACCCTGGGGAGTCCGGTCCTCCCTTGGCCTGGATGGAACTCACATGTTCAGCCCCAAGAGAAAGCCTTCATGCCTCCCTCTGACAGACTGACTTGTTCCATACACTGAGCTCCCAGGGTGCATTGCCTGCTTCTCTACTAGAACATTCACTGAACATCCCCTAGCTGACCTCTGAGGGCATCTGACACCCTACTCCCACCCCTAACTCCACTCCTGGGCTCTTTTGTGTTCACTTCCCAAGCAACAGCCCCCAGTACATGGGAGGTGGATTAAGGGTTGTTTCACTTCCCCTTTTTATTCCTCAATTAATGAATACAAACATGAATAAAAGAAAATCTCTAGACAATCAATAAGTGTTTATTGCATGAGTGAGTAGATTAAATTTGTAACTCTAAGATACTAGATATCTAGCATTGAAGCACATAGATTTCCTTCATTGTGCTCTTATCATTATTGCTATGTTAATCAGTAATTAGTAAAAATACTACCTCATATGACATGCTACCAGATGAAGGTAAAACATCTATATAATAGTGCTATTTCCCCTTAAAGAGGCTTTGGAAGTATAATAATAAGAAAATGTAGTTTATATATAATGTGTGAAATAATTTTTACATATGTAGACTCTGTTCTTTGTTAGAATTGTGTTCCTACCATATCATGGATTCGTTAAGGGCTATTTATTTATTCCTGCCCTAGGCCAACTTGCTAGGACGTATTATGCATCAATTAAATTTTATCATAATAAATTACATAATGCATTTTATTATGATGTTTGTAATGAATTATCACCCCCTTTTATTTGTGACTCCCTGTGACCAGCTTGTGCTGGCTTGCTTCTGATCGTCACCTCTGTCCCCGTCACTATCACGATCATCAGAAGCTGTCTTCTAACGAGTTAATCATTCAATATTCCAAAATAGGCCGTATTTGTCACTTAAAATTATAACTTTTTTTCATCAACCCAGTGCAAGCTGTGCCTAGTTAACTGCTCAAATCCAACTACTTCCTTGAAGGTCAACAGTCACGTTTAGAGTAAAATTGATTTGGTTAACGCCCTATTAGTTAAATTCCCTTAGAACTGCATGTGACGTAAATTAAAATGGACTTACTAGGATTAGGGCGACCCCCCTCGGAAGGTACTGATCGCTTTCTCTCACACACACCCTGTGAAAACACTCGATTTTTCTGCACTCTGCTTGTACAACAGGGGAGTCGATCAGAAACGATTCACATCTTTTAAAATTTCTGTGAGGCAGAGGGTCGCAATCCTTTTTGCCGTCAGGAAGATAAATAACCAACGTCATATAATCTCTGATAATATAGCGACTCCATTCTCGTCCCACTCACCCTGTGATTCCTCCCACTGATGCTTATGGCACTGGTTGGTTCCCATCATTCTGCCTGACCATCATGTAACTTCATTATCAGGAGAAAGATGTGTGGTCACAGCGATGACCAGCACATAACTGTAAATGGGTTACTTTTAGCCAAAGTGGAATCAGGTGGCCACAAAAATGGTGGTTTTCACCCTAGGCTTGTTGGTAGGTGGTACATATATGGCTCTCTGCTCAGAAACCAGTAGCTCTCAAGTTTGATTTTGGGGTGTGTGTGTGTGTGTGTGTCTGTGTGTATTTTTCCTTACAACTGAGATCAGAATTCATTGCTCTGTAAACTCCTTGGAATCCCTGGGTGTTTCAGAAGGCAGGGAGATTTGATTGTGTTCTTACAACAAAAAGGCCTGTGTAAAGAATTCTTTTAGGCTGTAACAATAGCAACACAAAATCCTTTTATCTGAAACCTGAGAGCCTGATAGAAACATAGAACTTGGGAGACAGCTCCCAAGGTAACAAAACAGAGCCTTTAAATACAGTGCACGAGTTTGTTTTTCCATGGAGAATCTCCACCTTCTACCCCGTCCTGCAAATCTGGAACTTCTGTCCATGTCTGCCCTTCTCATTTTATCTGGAAACACCTGATTCTAGTCCTTCCATTCCTAGAGCAGAGAACACAGATACTTGCCTAGGGCAAGCAAACTGGGATCTCATGTAAAAACCCCAATTATATTGAATTTTAGCAAATGATCTTGTAGAGAAGGGGCTAGTCTAGCACTGTCACGTACGCAGTTTCAAAATTCAAAGTATGAATTCTCTTACACACCCCACCTCTTCGATTTCTGTGGCTGGCCAGGAGAAATTACAAGAGGCATAGGGCTATCTATCCCTCATCTGGGAGTGGAGTGCATTTTTCTTACATTAGGAAAGGGTTGGTTGTTTTTTTTTTTTCTGCCATTCCTTAATTGGTATTTTATTTTGAACATTTTCTGTGTATAAGGCGAGGAGGAAGAACTAGGAAAGCTGCACATGAATCTGAAACACATCTTTGACCCCCAAGGAACGGTAGGGCAGTGAATAAGTGCACTAAAGTCAGATGAGTAATTATTTCTAGCCCGTGGAGTCACAGGCTCTTTATCAGAGAAGTAACATTTGGACTTGATCTTCAGGCGTATGAGGGTTTGTGTTGCCGGTGGTGAGAAGGGCAGCACTGCAGGTAGCGTCCATGTGAGCCAAGTCAGAGCAGAAGCAAAGCCCCTCACGGCTTTGAGGAGAGGCGAGAGACCAACTTTAATGGAGGGATTATGTGGGAGAATATAGTTTGAAAAGTGGGATAAAGAAGTAAGTCGAGATCAGATTGCAGGAGCTCCTTTTTCTCCCAGGTTTGTAATATCAAGTCTCTATAATAGAAGTATTGATATAAACGAAAACTCTATTAACTTAAGGGGTAGAGAAATCAACCAGGATTTTCTGAGAGCTCACAGAGTGCCCACTGTGAAGGGTCTTTGGTTATAATATGTGTTTAAGATATGGATACTAAGTTAAAAAATGTTTAAACTGTTTATATAAAGACTGCTTCATAAAAGTCATTTACCAAAACAAATAGAAACAATAGGATACATATATGGAAAGATACATATGTCTATCGATCTCTCCATCTTGGTTCTTACTTTCAAACTCTTCCATCTTTTGAACCATAAATCTCAGCTTTTTTTATTGAAATATATTTGGCATATAACATCCTTGTAACTTTAAGGTGTGCAGCATGTGAATTTGATACATTTATATATTGTAATGTTATTGAAACACTTTCTCTGCTGCTCGCCCACCTAATCACTTAAAGCCACCTGTCTGAGCTCAGACTACATACTCACCAGGACTTTTGTTCCTTAAGACTCATTCCTCCAGTATTGCTTAAGCTTCCCCCTCAAGCTGTATCCCGCTGTGCTCTCCTATGAATCTTTCGGTTTCTAGTATGTACAGCCATTCTGACTTGAGAGGGGAGGAGGTGTTTGTGGAAAGGGGAATTCTACCTGAATCAAATCCTTGCAAGTCCTGTGACACAAAGTCCCTTTGCAGAGGAGTTTCTGACATCGTACTGTAGAACTGCTGTTCTTCTTTACTTGTAATTCCCTGACATTTTTCCAGCACCCACCATAGATTCTTCTGGCTACAGATGACGCAGTTTGAGGTTAGGGATCTCACAGGATCCAGTGGGGTTTATGAAGCTCTCAATAATGTCAAAGGACTTCTACAGAGATCCAGTTAAGTTTGTATGATTGAGGGAATAAAAACAAAACAAAGCAAAACAAAAAAAGAAAACATGGTCCCCTGCCCCCCGATAAAGGGATCTCGGCACAGAACCATAGATGCACAACGATGTGCATAAACCCCAGCAAGCTGTTAATTTCCCATCAGTTACTCTCAGCACTCTGGGGAAGAATGGGGAGGAAGTGTAGCAAAAAGAGGAGTTTAGGTTACAGTCTCTCATCATTCCTGCCACCCGTACATGCCAACGGTAGGAAAGAGAAGCTGCATCCTTGTGAGAGTCTCAGGGTTTTGGAAAGCTGGATTCGTTTTCTTTGGGCTCAAGGAGTACATAACTTCAGTCCTGGAACCAGCAAGGAGGAAAGGAGCAACATGAACCATGACCCATTTTGTCACCTTAGACTTTATCAGAGGGTCATCCTCATTACTCATGCTACCCAGCCACGTGCCTATGTCTGGGTGTGTCAGAAGTCCTCTCAGCCAGCGTTGTATCTGGGCTGATAGGTGTCAACAATTCCAGGAGAGAGGATGGTATAAAATGGAATTTTCTGGAGACAGAAGAAATCAGGGTGATTCTAAACCCCGGTAAAAATGGGGTTCCCTCCATGACCTCCATGGAGACCTCAGTTGGCCCTGGACATTACCATCAGTTCCCTTACCCTTAATTTCCTTAAATGTGCTTATGGCCTCCAACCACTTTAAAACCAGTGTTCACCGTCTGTACCACCGGCACTATTATCCGCATGTCTTTTGTGAGCCATTATGAGTCAAAACTGTTCACCAGAACATAAAATCATGTCAGAAAGAGAAAAATGTGGAGGAGTTTAAAAATGAGCACTTTCTAAAATAAAAAGAGGGCAGAATGGCATACTGCTTTCATTGGCTGAGCCCAATAGATGGTGTTTGCTTCCACTGTGAGACCAACAATACATAAACATTTATAACATTAAGAGTTCTATAGCAAATAAGTGCGGGGTGGCACTTAAGGAGATATGCCTATAAAATTATGAGTCAGAACATCAATGCACAGATTACCTTTTAACTTTTCAAAGGATCAAAACCTATGTCCGCCTTTTAAAATTTCTTAATTTGATTTGTTTTTGCCGAGAAATCACCCCTGACCTTTCCCATCGCATAATTTATCCTTGAAATGTTGTTTATTTTATTTCTGGTAACGAGGTTTCTTTCTTTGTGGTTTCGAAGCACATAAGAACAAAAGAAAGTCCTTCTCTCTTAATGCTGGAATGGCGATGCCTCTCAGCAGAGAAAAGTTGGACCAAAAATTACACAGAAATCTAAGTGCTTTCCGCAAATGTGTACTTCTCTCAGATGTTCTGTTTTCCAGACAATGAGAAAATGTTCTCTGGCAAGGTTTTGAAGTGATAAGTGTGACAGTGTCACTGAGTGAGACACAACCACAGTTCTATTGTTTGGTGCCACGTAGAGTGGTTTTGGGGCTTTTGTTTTGTTTTGACCCATTGAAACTGACATTGCACCATGTGTCCCACTGCTCAGGGGAATGTTGCAAATGGCAACGTATTTCAGCTTGCCCCACTCTGTTGTGGCGCTTGGGCAGTTACCCGCAAATATTCAATAGGATGTATTTGGAACTGTTCAATGAGAAAACACGGTGAGAATGGTGGAAAACAGGTGGGAAAGTGGGTGTCTTTGGAACATGGCGATGTGAGAGAGACTGAGCTCTACTGTTGTCATTCATTTCTGAAGCGATGAGCTGACTTCCTCACAGACACCTTCTCTAGTCAGTTGACAACGGTCATCCCGCTCGTGCACTGGATACCTATATGGGCTAGTTCCCTTCTCTAGATCCCTTAGCGACGGAGTATGGCCAACCACACACCCCAGACGCACACCCTGTTCTACCACCAGATATGTTTCTAAAGCGAAAGACGGAGCCTGAGACTATGATTTGGCTCAGCGGTACTTCCCTTGGCTGTTCTAGATGAATAATGTAAAGTGAATGTCTGAAACCTCCGTGGATCCCTCAGAAATCTTCTGTCATACAACTCTTCATTATCCTCCACAGTAACCCCGCATCTTACATATCTTCCCCCCCACTGTCCCCCCAGGCCATTTAGGTCAACTCACTTATCACAGAAGTAAAGCTCTTGCTGACCGACACGTTTCCTGAACACCTCATACGCCATCTCCATCTCTGTCTCTCCTGTCTCTCTCATCCTTGTTTTGTTTTCATTCTTTTCTCTTTAACCCACTCTCATCCTTTTTTATTCTGTATTTCTATTTTTGTGAAGAATTGGGACCACATCCCCCACATGGATTCACTTGTTCATTAAGAAGCAGGACATTGAGGGACGCATGGGGGCTCAGTCAGTTGATCGTCTGCCTCTTGATTTCAGCTCAGCTCATGAGCTCAGGGTCGTGAGATCAAGCCCCACATCGGGCTCTGCACTCAGCATGGAATCTGCTTGGGATTCTCTCTCCCTCTCTCTCTCTGCCCCTTTCCTGGCTCATGCTCTCTCTCTCTCTCTCGAAAATAAATAAATAATAAATCTTTAAAAAAACAAACAAAAAAAGAAGCGAGACATTTATTGCCATGACTTTTTGGTGAGAATGGCATTGGACTTTTTTCAGACCACTTTACAGAGCCCATGGCTTTGATTTTGGCTGAATTAATACCTCCTCCATTTCTCCCTCAGGCAAAGTAGATTTCATACATCAGGATTTGTTGATTGAATTCAGGGACACAGAAACCCTCAGTCTTATCTGATTATCATACATCTTCTGTGCCATGTGTAGCTTTAAGATACTGCGAACATTTTCTAAATGCCCAAGATCTCTCTTTTTCCAGCTATAAAATCATAATATCACCCCATAGATATGCATATTGGTTTGCATTTTGAGTGAAATGAAACAAATGCAAAACATCTGACATACAGTAGGTGATGAGCGGTGCTATTTTTGCCCCCATTTGCCAGTGGTGCCTGGTGCTTTTCTCTGTATACAGGAAATTCTCCATTACTGGGTTATTTTCATAAACAAAACCAAAAGGAAAAAAAAAAAACAAATCCCAGGGAAATAATAAATTATATCCTTCTTCGTGGAAGTGTCGAAACAGTGACAGACCTCGTGATGGTGTGAAGAACTAGGCAAATGGGAAACTCTAGGGAATCGTGCTAATTGTTCTGGGTGAGGATGGATGGGGAGATACCCGTGGTGGGCGAGATCTGTATGTCTTCACGTGTTTACGTGTTGTCCGCTGGGCTGCTGCTGCCTCTCGGATGGGGCACAGAATTCACGCACAGCTCTGCTCCTGCAGAAAATAAATAGAAGGTCCAGGATGAAAAGCCCAGTGTGAACAGCATGTCCAGATACTCCCCTGGGATGCATCCACCGAGGAAATTCGGATGCATTTTCTCCTCTCCAAAAGCCAAGAAGCAAGAGAGGCATTTGGAAGAGGCATTTGATGGGGCTTAGCTTTTTCAGGAGGGAGACGGGTGATAGGTAGTCTGGGGAGAACATGTAGGATGAGTACAAGTGTCTGGAATTTTAAAAGAGTTCTCTTGCTTCTCAGTAGGTGGCTGCCTCTTGAGGTCTGGCATTCACCCAAGTCTTTAGCATTACCTCAGCATTTAAAGAGAAAACAAGTGAAAAGAGACTCCACAAAGCTGCATTTTAAGCAGCATCAACATCAAGGAGCGCCACAGGCTGGGTTTGGCTCACCCTGTTAGCATGCAGAATTATTTTGCACTATAGAAAGCTGTCTTTTCCCAACCAGGAAGACAAACAAAACAAAAAAGGCAGAACTAATTAAGATCGTCATATCTCAATAAATATGCAAATGCAAAATCAAAACAAAGAAATTCTATCTATCACATCATAAATTTGCAAATTGCTGTACTGGGCTGGCTTGGAAGGATTGCAAGGGACGGAGACTTCTTAATGGCTTTGCTTAGAAACTGTTTGCCAGCCGCATTTATTGGGTTTATGTGGGACGATCAAGACGATGGACTTGCCAGGATAAAAAATATTTTCATGCCTTGTCTTCAAACGCTGTGGAGAGGGAAGAGGAATCAAAATTCAGTCAAGGTTTTGTGCTGCGAAATTTGCTTCCCCGATAGCATTTCAAGAAGAAAGCTAGTAGGATGCCCATTGGATAAATGAAGACAGTGCAGCCCAGAGAAAGTAAGTTTACCATTTTTCGTTTGGGCTTTGGAGCCAGGTTTCAAGCCTTCAATTACTTGTCTCACTCCAAGTTTACATTCTGTTCCTGATCTGCATTTTTTCCTACTGTACCACATGATTCTCCAACACCATCCAGTGTGAGATCTGAATGCGTATCTCCAAGCTATCGAAGCATCCAGGTGAGAAGGAAGAAATGAAATCACTTTTCGGGTGTTTACTCCATACACTTCCCACATCTGGGTATTAAGGAGCTGGAAAGACCGTTTGATTTCTGCATGAAGTTCGTTCCTTTTATTTCTATTTAGAGGATGATTCCTTCTTACTGAATTCATCAGTCTGGGAAAATAAGAGAAAGAGAGAAGAAGCTAGTAAGTAGCTGAATCTGTAAGCTACAGTGAGAGCATCCACAGCTTCAGCCACAGCTCCCTAGAAGGTTCTCCCTGGATGCCGGGGCTCTGTTTACTCTTCTGGTGTGCTGGGCTAACATTAGGTTGAGGCTCTTGAGGAGGGTGGGAATTGCAGAGAGCCAGCAAACCACTCAGGAGCTCCGGCAGGTCCGGCTCCGACGTACTCGTCACTGCCTTGGGCATAGGGCAGTGCAACGAGTAGTCTGGCCCCTAACCAGAGATCAGCCTACATGGAATCTCTTTGAACACGGATGGTAATATTAGACAGTAGCATGTGCTGCAGACAGTGGACCCACTATGTGCTTGAACCAGTAAAGAAAGGAGAGAGGCCACTGTGCTTGGCCAGGATTTCAAAGGAGAGGCGGGATGCAAGCTTTGCCTTCAAGATGGGCGAGATAGTCAGGAGCGTCAAGGACAATTTCACTGAGTTTTACTGGATGTGAGCAATTCCATTCAAAGGAAATAAGATAATGGGTGACGTGGTGGCAGGACCTTGCCAAGGACACCTGCCACCAACAGCTTATCTTCCCTAACCCTCTCTCTTCCACCCTCTGCCCCCCCCTTTGGCTCCCTCCTTTCCTTCCTTGTTCCTTCCTCCCTTCCTTCCCTCTTTTTCTCTTTGCTTTTTTTTTAATTTATGTTTTTATTTAAATTCCATTAGCCAGCATATAGTAGTACATCATTAGTTTTTGATATAGTTTTTTTTTTAAAGATTTTATTTATTTATTTGACAGAGAGAGATCACAAGTAGGCAGAGAGGGAAGCAGGCTCCCTGCTGAGCAGAGAGCCCGATGCGGGACTCGATCCCAGGACGCCGAGATCATGACCCAAGCCGAAGGCAGCGGCTTAACCCACTGAGCCACCCAGGCAGCCCCAGTTTTTGATATAGTTTTTGATATTATTTTCTTTACATTTCCCCTCCTCCCCCCCACCTTTCTTTTATCTTTTGTATTAAAATCATTTTAGTATCACTTTTTTCTCACTAAAATAATAATTTGATGGTGTATATATACTATAATATTAGAAAACATAGAATCATGGAGGATTGCTTGCTCAGGGCACCCCAAGGCCAGGCTGGAAAGTGTCGAACATCACATCTGCCCACACTCTCTTGGTCCCTGATTATTATTATTATTTTTAAAGATTTTATTTATTTATTTGACAGAGATCACAAGTAGGCAGAGATAGGCAGAGAGAGAGGAGGAAGCAGGCTTCCCTGTCGAGCAGAGAGCCCGATGCGGGGCTCGATCCCAGGACCCTGAGATCATGACCTGAGCCGAAGGCAGCGGCTTAACCCACTGAGCCACCCAGGCGCCCCTGGTCCCTGATTATTTTAAGTTACTCTAGTCGGACTATCCAAGTGCAACCACGGTGAGACTGTAGGAGTATACTTCCCTTAGTATCCCATGATTAGCATTTTTTTTCTACAAAATTATTTCTCGAGATCTTATCTCTTCTTTCTGAGGTCAGTTTCTTTCATATAGAAGTATACACGGTAGCGGTCCTTTCAGTGATGGTCCATGTGAGGGAAAGTGTATTTGTTTTTTCCTCTTTCACAAAAAATAAAGTCATGTTTGTTTGTTTCAGTATGTAATTGCAACTTGGGGTTTATTTTACCTCAGCATTTCCAAGACATCCATTCATTGTTTTTGTTTTGTTTTGTTTTTCTGGCTATGTGTAACGTTTATATTGCTTTTCAAGCTTCTAAAAATGAACTTTTTAGAGTTTTAGGTTTTTTAGTTTTGGGTTTTTTTTGGTTTTAGGTTTATAGGGAAGCTGCCAAGATAGAGAGTTCCCTTTACCTGGTCCCCCTATTTATATGTTTGTTTGTGTTTTAATAGGAAATCTGTTGCTCTAAATGTCATTCATTTAAGGATAATCTGGTTTTTCTTTCCTAGTTTCTCTGATTCACCCTTTTTTTAAAATTGATATTCATCCTGATATGTATAATCATGGACTTTGTTTTGTTACTTAAATTTTCCTGGGTTCCAGAGTATTTTTTTAAAAAAAGATTTTATTTATTTATTTATCAGAGAAAGAGAGAGAACACAAACAGGGGGAGCAGCAGACAGAGGGAGAAGCAGGCTCCCCGCTGAGCAGGGAGCCCAATGTGGGGCTGGATCCCAGGACCCTGAGTTCATGACTTGACTGAACCATCCAGGCGTCTCCGAGAGCATTTCTTCAATTTGAGAACTTCGCACTTCCCACTATTATCTGTTTGAAGATTGCCCGTTACCAATTTAACCTACAACCCCCTATATACCTCTGTCTTCTTATTTATGAATTCTGTTTAACTGTGTCTTTTGTGCTGTCAAACTGCCCATTGATCTTATAATTGCATCTTTTGTTCTTGCAGAGGAATCTGTTCAGTTTCTAAATTCTCCTATTTTTTCTTCAAAAGGATCTTATTCTTTCATGTTTCTGGAATTTATTCTAATCCCCGGATCATTTTAAATGTCCTTATTCTATTTTGTCTTCCAGATTGTCATATTGTTTCAGGTTTGTGGATATCTGAATAATTTCCTCACCTAATCCATAACTTGCTTTTGCGGGTGTACCTTCAACAAGCCGTATCCTTCTCCTCCACCCTGGGATTTGGAAGAATACCTCCATGGTAGTTTCATGCTGGTTTCTGAGGCAGACCTTAGGATTTTGCCAACCAGAATCGCACTGGTTATACGCACAGTGCAATTTTGGGGTCCCGAATCTTCTCTATCATCTGTGTTTTCTTTAGTTTGTCAAGTTCTTTCCCCTTTCCGCAATTAAATTTTCAAATTATTACATTGTTAACATTGCTTTATTTTTGAACTAATTATGTTATCTATTGACTCATGTGGTAAATGATCAAACGATGCCAATTTGCATTTCCTTTCGACTCATACGTTATTTGTATCAGTTACCACATTGTTTTCACATTGACAAGATTTGTAACTTTATATTCTATTCTCTAAACTTCATCTCCAGATTAGCCTTACTTATTTAACACGGTTCTATGCTCATCAACGTTTTTCTAACTATGGCATTTCCGATTCTGAAATCTTTATTCTGTTTCATCTTTGAGTCACTTAGACTTTCTCACATGAAGTCTTCCCCAGCCTCAACTTCACCTCCCTGAGAAAAACAAATCGCTTTATATTTCTTGAAGTCTTGCACGTTTGCTGATGTCTTTCTTTCGTAAAATCGGCTTCGTGTAAATATAAAATTAAAAACTTACCTCATGATCGAGTTTGCTTTTGGTTAAAAATCAGTTGGTCTTACCTATGTAGACAGATTTCTGGGTTTTCTGTCCGATTGTGTTGACCTACGTGTCTATCACTTTGCCAGAACTCTATAGTCTTGGTAACTGTAGATACAGAACACATCATGAAATTTGAGCAGAGGGATCCTTCCCTCCTGCTCAATTTTTGTTTTCAAAGATGTTTTAGCTATTTGTAATTCCTTAGCCTTTCCACATGAATGTTAGTATAACCTCAACCAGATCAACAAAAGTATTTTTGGAATTTTGCTAAGAGTCCTGTTAAAGTCCTGTTAAAGTTTCCCCAATTTGGGGAAAATTACCAGCTTTACCATGTTGAGCCTTCTGGGCCATATACGTTTCTCCATTTATTTAAATTTTCTTGGACTTCTGTCATCAGCTTTTTTTCATTTTTTTTAGTATACCGGGCTGGTATATCTTTTGTGCTTATTAACATCTAGGTGTTTGATTTTTGTCTAGTGATTATAAAAGTTTAGTGATGTTTACATTACCCTTTTTACTAACTGAAGTAGAATTGATTTTTGTATATTGATCTTATTATCTATGACCTGATGGACCTCAGTTATAGCTCTAGGAGTCATTTTTTGTTTACTTGGTTTTTGTTTTTGTACATCCCCAAAATAGAGATGGTTTTATTTCTTGCTTTCCCATCTATATGCTTTTATATTCTTTCCCTGTCTCACTTTAGAAGCTAGAGCTTCTAAAACTATGCTGAATCTCAGTGATGACAATAGACATACATTTTTTTTAACGTTATGTTAGTCACCATACAGTACATCGTTAGTTTTTAATGCAGTGTTCTATGATTCGTTGTTATGTGTAATACCGAGTGCTCCATGCAATTTGTGACCTCCTTAATACCCATCACTGGGCTAACCCATCCCCAACTCCTTCCCCTCTAAAACCCTCAGTTTGCTTCCCAGAGTCCATGGTTTGTCTCTCATGGTTTGTCTCCGGTTCCAAATTCCCCCTCTTCATTTTCCCCTTCCTTCTCTTAATGTCCTCCACACTATTTTTTATGTTGCACAAATGAATGAAACTACACAATAATTGTCTTTCTCTGCTTGATTTATTTCACATAGCATAATTTCCTCCAGACCTGTCCATGTTGATACAAAAGTTGAGTATTCATCCTTTCTGGTGACGGAGTAATAGTCCATTGTATATATGGATCACATCTTCTTTAGACATTCATTTGCTGAAGGGCATCTCAGCTCCTTCGACAGTTTGGCTATTGTGGACATTGAAGCTATGAACACTGGGGTGCATTTGGCCCTTCTTTTCACTACATCTGTATCTTTGGGATAAATACCCAGTAGTGCAATTGCCTGGTCAAGGGTAGCCAGTTTTTAATTTTTTGAGGAATCTCAACACTGGTTTCCAAAGTGGCTACACCAGCTTGCATTCCCACCAACAGTATAAGAGGGTTCCTCTTTTTTCACAGTCTGTCCAACACTTGTTGTTTGTTGTCAACTTTTGCCATTCTAACTGGTGTGAGGAGGTATCTCAATGTGCTTTTGATTTGAATTTCCCCCGATGGCTAATGATGAACATTTTTTCATGTGTCTGTTAGCCATTTGTATATCTTCTTTTGAGAAGTGTCTGTTCATGTCTTCTGCCCATTTTTTGACTTGATTATTTGGTTTTTGAGTGTTGAGTTTAACAGTAGACATCTTTGATTTGTTCCTGATCACAGGGGAAAAGCATTAAGTCGTTCACCATTAAGTATAATAGTAATTGTAGGTTTTCATACATGTTCTTTATCAAGGCCTTCTTTATAATATCTTTTCTGATGATTTTTCTCTTTTATGGATGTTGAATTTTGTCAAATGCATTTCTGCATAAATTTATATGATCATTTGATTTTTCTTCATTAGCCTGTTAGTATATGGCTTCTGCTGATTGCTTTTTGAATATTGAACCAGTTTTGAATCCCTGGAAGTAACTCAGCTTCGTCAGGGTGGATAATTCTTTTTTATATAATGCTGAACTCAACTTGCTGATAGTTTATTAAGGATTTATATTCATGGGGTATATTGGTCAGTAGTTTTCTTTCCTCCTTCTTACTGTCTTTGTCTAGTTTTAGTCTCAGGGTAATACTTGACTCATGAAATGAATATGAATTTGTTTTAGTTTTCTGGAAAAGATTATGTAGAACTGGTGTTAATCCTTTTTAAATCATGTTGTAGAATTCTCCAGTGAAAATATCTGACCCTAGAGATTTCTTCTTCAAGAGTTTAAATTATAAATTTAAATTTCTTAAGAGTTATAGAACTATTCAAACAATCTATTTAATATTACATGAATTGTTGTAGTTTATACTTTTTGAGGAATTGGTCCATACTATCTAAGTTGTCAAATTTATGTGCCTAGAGTTTTTTGTGGTATTTCCTTCTCCTCTCAATGCCTGCAGAGTCTATAGTGATAGTCCTGTTTCATTCCTGATGTGGTATTTAATGCCTTCCTTCTTTTTTTGTTAGTCTAGTTAGAGGCAAGTCAATTTTATAGATTTTTTTTTTTTCAAACAGCTCTTTTTTTCATTGATTTTTCTCCATTGTTTTTCTGTTTCAATTACATTGGTTTCTGTTTCTTTATTATTTCCTTCCCTTTTTTCTACTTGCTTTGGGTTTATTTTGCTCTTAGGTTTCTACTTCTACTTTCTACTTTGCTCTTAGGTTTCTAATCTAAGGTAATACCTTAGATTTTTGGTTTTAGACTTTTTCTAAGGTAAGCATTTACTGCTATAAATCTCCATCCCACTATGGCTCTATCTGTGTCCCACAGAGTTTGATAGGTTATATTTGCAATTTCATTCAATTAAATGTATTTTTTTTCTTTCCTTGAAATAGCCTATTTGACCTCCTGAATTATTTAAAAGTGTATTTACTTACTTTCCAAGTGCTTGGGAACTTTCCTTTTGTCTTTCCATTTTCAATTTCTGGCTTGATTCCACTGTGGTCAGAGAATACAATCAGTGTAGTTTTGCTCCTTTTAAATTTATTGAGCTTTATATATGGTGGAACATATGGTCCTTCTCATGTATTCCATGTACATTGAAAACGAATATGTATTATGTTGTTTAGGGCTGAAGTATTTTATTAATATTAATTATATTCAGTTAGTTGATAGTGTTGTCGTTGATTTTCTGCCTAGTTGTTTGATCAACTATTGAGAAAGGAATGTTGAAGTCTTGAGCTATATTTATAGATTTGTTTAATTCTCCTTTCAGTTCTATCAGGTTTTGCTTCACATTCTGTGCAGTTTTGTTTGGTGCATTCACATACAGGAGTGCTACGATTCTTGATGTGTAGACATTTTTATCATCATACACCTCTATGTCCCTGGCCATTTCCTCTACCTGATGGTTAACTTATCTGATTAATGTTTGAATGGAATATCTTTTCCATCCTTTCACTTTCTACCTACCTTTTTGATTATATTTTCAGTGAGTAATTATAGACAGCATACAATTTGATCATGTTTTTTATTTCACTCTGACAAGCTCTGTTAATTGGTGTGTTTGGACAACTTATATTTAATGTTATTGGTATGTTAAGGCTAAGCCTTCCATTCATTGTTTTTCCATTTGTTCTTTCTCCATTTTCTCCTAGCCTCTGTGGTTTCTGAGGCGAACACTACTGCCATTCAAGTTATGTTTTCCCTAGAGTGTTGTTCCCCTGAAGTTTCTCTCTCACTGCTTACAAGATTTTTAATGTGTTTTCAGAAGATTGTCAGCAGTCTGTCTTGGTATGGATTTCTTTGGGTTTATCTCTTTGGGGTTTGCTCAGCTTCTTGTGCTTGTAGGTTTATGTCTTTGCCAAGTTTAAGAAGTTTTCAAGCATTGCTTTGAAAAGTTTTTCCAATTTTCTTCTTTTTGAGACTCTGATGGGATGAATGATAGATCTTTTGTTATAGTGCCACAAGTCTTGATGTCCTGCTCATTCACTTAGTCTATTTTCACTCTGTTTCGATTGAGTAGTTTCTATTGTTCTATTTTCAAATCCACTGAATCTTTCCACAGTCTCTTCCATGCTGCTGCTGAATTTTTTATTCATTCATTTATTTTTATTTTCAGTTTTCAACTTTCTACCTGTTTTTTAAATATCTTACATTTCTCTGCAAGACCTTCTATTCTTTGTCACATTTTACATTTCTGTTATTGTACACTTCTCACTTCTAAAATTTCATTTGTTTTTTCCTCATACTCCATATATAAAAATATATATGTAAATAATGTATACCCCATATACATAAATAATACATAAAAATATATTTTTTCTTTGCTGAGATTTTCTATTTCTTTACTGAGACATTCTATTTCTTTTTATGTGTGTTCATAATTCTCAGTAGAGCACTTGCAAGATACTTGTTTTAAAATCCTCATTAGATAATTCTAACTTCTGTCATGTTGATGCTAGTATCTGTTAGTTGTCCTGATTCTTGGTGTGGTGAATCCTTTTACATTAAAACCTGGACATTTTGGGGATTACCCTATGAGACTAAGATCTTATTTGAATCATTTGTTTGAACATGTCCCCTCCAACACCACTCAGATAGGAGAAGAAGGGGCCCGTTATGGGCAGGTGGAGGTGAAGGTCTAGGTTCACTGTTTAGCCACACTGACACTCTGGGTGTGAGGGTCCTTGTTGCTGATGGGCAGTGGGGAGAGTTTCAGAGTTTTAGTTCCGCCCCCCACCCCAGACCTGTACTAATACCACTTTGAGTCAAGGGGCAGGAGGGCCTTGCTGGTGCTCTCCATTGACACCGGTAGGGGTCAGTCTTGTTACCAACAGTTGTGTGTGGAAGTTCAGGCTCCCGCATGGCCTCCAGTGGTATTGAGAGGTCAGGAACCTCACTACTGTACACTAGGAATGAAAGTTCCAGCTTCCTATCCTACCTTCTCTGATGCCTTAGTTTGGGGGAAAGAAAGGGATTGTGAGCACCTTGTTATAGTCTAGTGAGAGTAGAAGTTTAGGCTCCCTGCTTCTCTTGGTAGGGTAAGGTTGGGGCCACTGGTTTTTCTGTGGTTTTTGGCTAGAGTAGAGCTAGTATAGCTTAAACTCATCTTTCTTGATAGGCTGCCTTTTTCCTTATTATTTGGCTAGAGAGAACTAGCTCCATTTGGGGCTGTTTTTGTCCATACCTGTTAGCATTTCCAGGTTGTCAGCTTGTCTAGCTCCAAGTCTGGGATATAAGAGGCCAAGAGAAATGTCAGGGAGCTCACCACCATATTGTCCTTTAGTCCCGGGACCACATCTCATCTGCTTCCTTCCCTCCATATGTCATCCACATTTCAGAATCTTCTTATGTTTGTTTTATATAAAATATCCAGAATAATGTATGAGGAAGAAAAAAGAGAAGTACTTCTCTCTACATACAGAAGTGGAAGTCCCTCAACATGTAATTTGATTTTCTAAGTTATAAGAATAATTGTACTTTATTTGGAGAAATAAGTGAAAGACGTAATTCAACTTTTTTAAGCCTTTACATATATAAATTAAATATAAATGTAAACATATGTTTACAAATATAATTTAAATGTAAATATATATATATCTCTATATAAATAAATATAATATATTATTTAATACTGTATTATACATTGAATGTTATACTATATATATATATATCAATTGCAAAGGAAACTATATTTGTTGAAATCAATAATGTGATAATTATGGCTTAATTCATATATAAAACCTTTGAAAAAAATCAAGACCAAAGTAATTCCTTCCAAACATGGTCCAAAATGGCATGTATGTATTTCTCTACATACATACATGTTATATGTTCAGTTTGGGAACTGTTTATTGTATGCCTACTGTGTTCTTAGCACATTTTAGACTTCCTATAGAATAATATAGAATTAGGCAGAGGCTTGGGCTTTATTCACAAATGTTACTAAGGATCAAAACAAATTAAGTGAATCTGTGAAGATCAAAATTCAAAGGGAGAATATTTCAAAGAGATAGAGCTATCGAGATAGTCATTTGGTGGAAATTAAGATGAGCCTTTTTTAAAAAATGGTGTATCTTATTTGGTTGGATGCTGAGGAATTGGAAGATCATTTTAGAGATGAGAAATCTTTACCTGACTAAAGGCTTGGAAAAACATGCAGTCTGATATGTTTGGATGATCACAACCAGAACAGCTTGATGACTTGACTGTGGTGGGAAAGGTCCAGGTCCAGGAATTATTGGGGCAGACTCCACAGTGGAGGAAAGAAAGGCCCTCATTAGAGGAAGACTGACTGTGGTGTTTATTTATAGACTTCTGCCAACGGGACCCCATAGGGAGCATCCCATCCATCAATACCCACACTACATTAATAAGCAAGGAAAAGTCATGGAAAATTCCAAATTTGGAAGTGGCATAATCAAAATGATGCTTTAGAGAAGCTATCCGCAGTGTAAATTTGAATGGTTTTGCTATTGTTACGACTCAGGTGTGAAGCAACAAAGCTCAGTGCTTTTCTCCTTCAAGACCATGATTCACCCTCTTCTTCCATATCCACAGTAGAGCATGGAATGAAGATTTGTTGATGGCCTTTCCTCTGCCAGACACTGCTAGATAGCATCTGTGTGCTTTCTCATTTAGTCTGCACAATAGCTCTTAAGGTATTATTCTTGCTATGCTATGGGGCTGGGGACTTTCTAAGGTCTCATGGCCAGGATTGAAGCTCAGGCTCTTGACACTGTACAGCATGTCATCTTGGTCCCTAGTATGGTGACGGCTGAGTCACAGGCCGTCAGTTCTTGCTGACTTGAGCTCGTGTTACACTTGGGCAGCTCTTACCTTCCTTTACTCAACTGCTTTATCACCTACCATTCAGCCTGTAAAATATGATAACAGTTTAATGCTGTGCTTCTATGGGAGCAAGATCCGTATTTCTTCCCCTTCCCCTGCACTCAGGCAGTGTCCCACCAGACCTTCGGTTTAGGGTACTGAGGGCCTGGAGAACATAGAGGCTGCTCCCATCAGTCGGTGGACAATTAGGAAACTGGACTCTGATTCATTTCCCAAGCTAACATGTAACCATGCTGCTGATTACCCATTTTCATTGTTTATGGCGAGGCAGGTGGATGAACAGCTCTGCCTGATTTATGAAGTGCTTGCCTTCTATAAATCACAGAGTAGAAGCCCAGCACGCTGTTAATCCTAATTGGTTAAGTCCTAAGTAGGGAGTGATTAGAAAGTCTTCAGGAAAGAAGGTACCTCATGCAAATGAGATAGATCTACAGTTCGTTGGGAAGAAATATCCCCTGCTCTCAATATGTGGTCAAGGTTTGTTGTCCATTCCTGCTGTACCCTTCTACCTCTTGCTGGTCAGCCCCTGCTGATCTTCCATTTGTAAATAAACTAACATAAATGGCAGAGAAGGAAGATGATGGGATGCACGAACGTCGCAGAAAGAGAATGCTGTTTGCCTGCTTACTCTCTCCTGTATTAATTTCAACCTGGATTAATTGTCTAATTCCAACAAACCATCCATCACAATGAACGAGAGCTATGCAGTGAGTCATAGTGCTGTGAGATGCCATGGGACACATTAGGGCTTTTGGTCTTAGCTACCCAAATGCCAACCCCACCCTTCCCTGGACACAGTTGACGTGACATGCTCCAATACTCAGTGACAGTGACACCCTTCTCTGATGTTTCACTTTGAGCCAAAAAGACCCTGAAGACCTTAAATGCATGAGGTCGTCCACCTCTTCTGACTGGAAATCTTCTGATCTGACTTAGAAGTGCAGACTGTTCTGGCAAAGGACAAAGGAATCCCAAAGATTTTATGTGATTTCCTCTGCCATCTCAAAAAAATGGTTGAGGACCCAGGGACTGTGTATGGGACACGTTTAAAGGAGCAGGGGCTGTTGAGATGCAGACTCAGGGAAGACAACTTTCCTTCTCCCTTTCCAATCTACTGTAACTGCTCCTTCCTTTGAGTAACTTCTCTTTTCCTCTCCTTCTCCGTTCTCCCCACCCACCCCCACTCTCTGTTTCCCTCCCCTTCTGTATTTTTCATCCCTTTCCCTACCTCCCCTGTCTTCCCCCGTTTCCTGGGAACCCACGGCAGACGTAGCAGCAGCAGCAGCGTGACGTCAGAACTGGATGATGAGCCCCCCTGCATGGAGGAAATTGACTACAGTACAGACAGCAGCTCAGACCTAGAAGGGAGCTTCTCTGAGCTGGACCGGCAGATCCAAGAGTGCGCTTTCAACACGGACGAGGAAGGGGAAGAAGAAGAGGGGCCAGGCCAGGGAAGAAAAGCCATCCCTTAGCCCTGAGGTTCAGAGTGAGCTCCATATCTTTAACCATGGGACGAGCAGCTGTGTTGTTTCTTCACCATCAGACTTGTACAGCGTCGGTGGCAAAAGCCAGCCCGTGTGAGCCCAGCAACCGAATGCCAGATTTTGTTTTAGTTTCACTAGGCATAGAGACTGGCCACATTACAATTCTACCTTTTACATACATCGTTAGGTGGCCTTTGGAGCCCATGCAAGCTGCCATTATTCTAGAAAGGGCTACTCTCAGGATTACCATGGATCTTCTCATCACTATTTTGAGCTCTTCCCCCTTCCTGTGCTTGAAACTGGAGCTGACTGCAAGTTGGAGTTGGGCTTCTTTTTGACTTCTCAGCCAGATTTCTGTATGGTTGTCTGAGCTGTTCTACGTATGAGTGTTCTCTCTGATAGTTGTATTCCTACTATAGCATCTGAACTCCTCAGCACAAATTATGAGCCCCACTGAGAACCTCTGAGGGTCCTAGCAGGGTCTTCAGTTGCTGAATTCTTGAGCCTGAATGGCCACACAACAGAGGGGAATTTGCAAGCCTCATGCTTAGTCTGTTTTAACAACATATATTTTACAGATCCAGTATACCCAGAAACCGTCCTAGATTCTAAGGGAAAAGACACAGTACCGAATAAGACATGGCCATTGGTCTTTACAAATTTTAAAATCCTATGAATTCAGGCCACTAACCATGATGCTGGAAGGCAGCAAGTCATGGTGGAAAAATCATTCATTTCAGACGGAGACAGATGGGGCTCATATCCTGGATTTGGCAGTCAGTTGTTAGGAGAACTAAGGCAACTAATTACATTTTCCCAAACCTCAGTTTTCTTGTATGTACAATGGAGATGAACATTATATATATGATAAAGTTATTGTGAAGATGAAATGAGATAATATATAAAAGTATACAGATTGGCCCATGGTAGGTACCCAATAATGTTGGCTGATTTTCCTCCTTAACACAAGTAGAGCATTGTGCATAGGCATTCTCACAGTTACAGAAGACATCACCTGCAGTCACATGTTTAGAAGGTACTCACTCCCTCTTCCTGGAAAGAATCTGGGAAGGAGGTTACAGAGGAGCAGAGTGTAGGAGGTTGAAAAGTCATAAAGTAAGTGAAATGGAGTAAGGAACTTTGGCACGCAGAGGCAAATAGCTTGGAGACTTAGATGATCTTTAGCTGGACAGGACCCAAGCAGAAAGGATGAGACGGCAGATACTGAAATGAGAGATAATCTGGAGAAAATACGGTAGGTTGAATTTATGTTTGTCCAGATGCCATCTATATTTAGTTATGATTAGGTTTAGCTATAAGAAAAGGAGAATCCAAAATTGCAGTACCTTTGTAAAACAAAATCTGTTTATCTTCTATGTGGATTCCAGATATTGGCAGGTCAGAGCTGGTATCCTGAGTACCTGGTGTCCAGGACCCAGTTTCTATGGCTTTTTAGCTTTGCTGCTTGTTGCTTCTGTCTAGCCGAAGATGCCTACCAAAGCATCAGCCTTTGCATCTACGTCCCAGTCAGCAATAAGAAGGATAGAGAAAGAAGAACTCATTCGCCATATTTCAAAAAGTTATACATTGCACTTCTCCACAATTCCACCATCTAACAAGTGGCCCTGTGGCCACAGGTACCTGCAATAGAGGTTGGAAAATATAGTCTGTGTTTGAGCTGGGCATAGGGAAAAGAGGATAATGCACACTGGGGATCAAATATTGGCAAATACTTCTCTTGATAAACCAATCACCACCATGAGATTTTGGAAACAATAATTTCAGAAAAAAACTCTCAGCAGCCCTCTAGACCAGCAGAAAGCCACACTGTAAGACTTTGCCATCATTTAACCCTGAGGCATAGGAGAAAGGCAGGTGTGTTATGATTCGAAGAGCTGATAATATTATTCTATGATTATTATTATTACTTTTACTGCTACTACTACTATGACTGATAATCCCTTCTTCTTCCAACTCCTTTCCGAATTTCCTTGCTATAGTTCAGAAACCACATATCCATTCTTGGTGTTAAGACACTCAAATGGCTGAAACATATATAAGAGGTTTAAGGGAAGTAGCAAAGACACCACATTCAAATCCTAGATAACAGTAGGGCTTAACTGCTCTTATAAACCTTTCCACTCTTTAATAGAGGATAGAAAAATGTTTCTGTTCTCCCCTTGCTTGGAGGAGTCAGGAAGACAGTTGTGTTGAAAACATAAATGTTGGGAGGGCTGGGAATAATAGTGACTCATCGTCGCCACTTGATGCCTCATCTGGCATTCATTTTTGGGGGTGAGCTTCCAGTCACCTGACATTGTTTCTGAGGGCAAGTGACCCAGACATGAAAACTTCTATGTAGCAGGTTTAGGAAAAGCTGGGGACATGGAACATGTGATTGAGTCATGTAACAAACATACATTAAGCACCAACTGTGTGTCGTGTATTTCACTAAGCCCCAAGGATGCAGGGGAAAGGAACTATTCTGTTTGCAAGTGGGAAAGATGAACAGTAAACATCTTAATACAGTGGCTCACGCCTCTGTAGAACTCTGGAGAAGATCATCTAATGGGGCAGTGATGGTGGGAAACATCTACCGAGAGATGATAATTGAGGTGATGCTTGAAGGACTCGCAAGAGTTGTCAGGTAAAATGGAACAAACATGCTAAGGAGTAGAATGACTTTGTGCAAAAGCCATGTGGTGGGGTTAGAGCTTGGAACAAAATCATGATTGTGACTGGTTTAAAAGATGTGTTTGTATGTGGGCACCAGAGGGGAGTGACAAGAGATGAACATGAGAACATGGGCCTCAACCTGATCAAGGAACATTGGACATGGAAAGGGCCAGATGGGAAGGTTGGTCTTCGTTCTGAATGTGCTGGCAGAGACCAAGAATCTTCAGCAGAAGCATGCCCAGGAATGATGTCTGCGGGCATCATTAGGACTGCCGTCCCACTGACTGGATACTCTGCTATGGTGGTAGCTCGGTAGTATGACAGCCCTCGGTGTGACATGACCCTCTTTGCAGATCAGCAGGTTTTCAGTAAGAGGAGAGATCATGAGTGCAGTTTGGGGTCATGTTGAATATTGGGCGCCAATGACAGCTCCATCGGGAATGGGCTTCTAGAAGTGAATCAGTAGAAGAAGAGGCATAAACAGCAAGATGGGGACTGGTGGGAGTCTTGAGTAACTAAGCCCAGGTGCCAGTCAGCTGAGGAGGAGTTTGCTCAGAGGAAACAAAAGAGTTAGGGAGAGAGCTGACTTCCGTCCCTTCTCACTGGGACTGAAGACCACTGTGTGATACACCTCACTGATTTTCAGTCTTGGGGGAGAGAAGGCTCACTGGCAAGTCAACTCCAGATAGTGATAGGAGTGGCTTTTCCAGCCCGGCCAGACATGTGTCTTGCTGGCCAAACCACTACAGTGAATTGTTCTGAAAACCCTCTTCCACCGAACTCAGAGCCAAACAAGATTACTCAAGGATTCCAGGCAGTGATGGGCTCTAATGGGAAGCAGACGTGGTTCAAAGTGTGCAGGGGGGATGCGAGTCTGGAGCACTGATGCTGGAGCCAGACCATGGGCACAGGTGTGCCAGACCAGCTGGTCCTCAGTGCCCTGCCTGGCCGGGCTAGGACAGGAAGGGAGTGAGCAGTGGGGCTGCAGTTTCCTGGGGGTAGCCTTTCTCAGATGGGCAAATGTGGGTAGCTAGCCTTTTAACCTCTAGGACATCCCATTTGGGGTAGAGAAGTACAAGGCTTCTTGTGATCCCCTAAGGATCATACTTTCAGGATCCCCTAAGGGTGGAATCTGCTGGCTACTCTTGATACTTTTCCATGGCAAAGGACTTTTTAGCTCCATAGTTCCCACAGAAGAAAAAGCCCTGCACAACCCAGCCCCCACTCTTCTCTGCTGACTTAGTTTCTACTTATCTGCAGTCTCTTCCATTTGTCATGGGACATAGCTTTATTTGATCTCACTGCACATATGTGTGTGTGAACACGCATAGACACACACAGAGATGCCTGCACACATGTGCGCGCACACACACACACACACACACACACACATACAATCATTTCTCGAGCCACAAAGCTCCCTAAATACCTTCTTTGATTTTTCACACATTTTCACATTTTTCCTCTGTCTCTGATGAGCATCTCCCGTTATGCGATTTGGGCATTTCAAGACCCAGTTCAAATAACACCTTCCTTCTATTCGACCTTTCCTAATCAGCCCAGCCAGGTTCTAGAATCTTTCATCTAGGTCTCTGCTGCACTATTTCTACGTCCCTCCTGAAGGGTGCTCTTTATTTACAATTTTTTTAAAGATTTTATTTATTTATTTGACAGAGAGAAATCACAAGTAGTCGGAGAGGCAGGCAGAGAGAGACAGGGAAGAAGGCTCCCCGCTGAGCAGAGAGCCCGATGCGGGACTCACTCCCAGGACCCTGAGACCATGACCTGAGCCGAAGGCAGCAGCTTAACCCACTGAGCCACCCAGGCGCCCCTCTTTATTTACAATTTTATTCATGGGGTTTGCATAGCCTCACCCCCACCGGCCAATGGGTGGAGAACTCTTAAGATGCCTGGGCCTGAGTCTATCTTACCATCTCTTCCTGCAGCCGGCATTCGTCTTGATACATTGGCGGCAGTCAAAATATATCTTCCCCCAACCTCAAACTTGAACATCCAATGTTTCAGTGAAATCCCATATATTTCCCTTTGATTCTTTCCTCTCCCATCTCAAATCAGAGTTTATGTTACAGAAAGGGTAACTGATTTCACTAACAGGGCATCGAGCACAGGCACACTTCAGCCTCTCAAGCTGATGGCTTCCGTGGAAGACTGGCTCCCGTGTGAGGCAAGCCTGAGAAGGAGCCGAGTGGCCTTGCCCTTGCCTGTATTGTGCAAATGTTTAGCTAGAGCAGAGAGAATGGGGGAGCAGAATCCCCAGGCATTGCCAATGACAGCAGGATTCAGCCAGGTGCTCTGCACCAAGGACTGCCTTTGGTGGGAATGGTCATGGGGCTCTGTGTGCTTCGTGCCAACTTGGCCACCTGGGGCCTTCTTACAGTCCTGTCTGTGAGACTCCAAGCATTCCAGCCATTGGCTCCCGTTTCTGCCAGGCCTCCAGAAAAACAAAGGGTTCAGAGCCACAAAGCACATTTTGAAA
This sequence comes from Mustela erminea, assembly GCF_009829155.1. Classification (NCBI taxonomy): domain Eukaryota; kingdom Metazoa; phylum Chordata; class Mammalia; order Carnivora; family Mustelidae; genus Mustela; species Mustela erminea. The sequence goes on along the minus strand of NC_045618.1, from coordinate 8,117,370 downwards.
ATAACCTGATTCTTGAGTTATGGGCTCACATTGAGGGATGCCAGTGCTCGTCGGGTCACATGACACCCCTAAGAGGAGAAGTTCTGATGCCCAGCTTTTATTTTGCAGCCTGGACAGCTGAGCTGCCGAAATAATTTCATATTCCAAGGGGAGCCTCTGCTCTCTGCCAAGGGAAGGAGCTTCCATGGAACGCCTGACATAAGTCATCCTTGTTAGGGACTCAGGACAGTGGCCTGCATGGTGGGTGTGAACATTTGCATCTGCATTAGAGTGATAGATTCCTTTTGCCCTGCTGGTGCAATCCACTCCAGCCCCCTAAAGGCTCCAGGCTTGGAAAGGCACAGAGACAGTAGCCTGGGTCCTCACCATGAGAGCTTTTTTTGGGCAAAAAATAATTCATTAGGTCTGGAGCCTGCTGCTGTCTTCCCAACAGATGTCCTCTTTTGTTCATGTTGTGGTTTGGCTTCCCGAGTGCCCAACTGATTCTTGATTTAAAAAAAAAAAAAAAAGTGTTGCTTAGAAAAAAGAAAGTGGTAAAAAGACACTTTCGGATAAAAACAGATTGTATTACAGCCGCTCCGTGCCTAATAACGAAAAGAATACAATTGTGTGTAACTTAACATCATCTACTGCACACATTCCAACCCAATGGAGATGGGATTGAGTTCGAGTTCCCTTACACATACACGCACACACACACACAGGCACACACACACTCAGAATATAAGTGCAGGGCTTTAAGCAAGAAAACAGCGAGTGAGGGGAAGTTTATGATCAGACACATGATCATAAAAGTGGGCAGCAGCTAGACAGTGCTTTTACCCCACACTGCCAGACACAATTGAGATGGAAGACTTTTCAGGAAGAAGGTGAAGCCTGCTTATCAGCATATGGTATAAAGTAGTCTGTGTTTATTTCGAGCTTGCTTAGGTCACGAGGAAAAAAAATGGATCCAGTCTCTCTGGAAGAGAATGCATCCTTGTGGGAGAACTACCAGATAAACCACATTTGGGTCTTATGACAAGACAGCGACAGAGCAGTGGATGACTATCTGGAACAAACTGGTTATTCTGGTTAGGAGCTTCTGATCTTTTCTAGGGCTGATGACTTCTTAGCAGTAGACAAATATTATCACTACTACCCCCGCACCCCCAACAAAATACTACTACTACTAATTAAGTGCCATTGTTGGAGCAGTTCAGTTGGGGTGTCTGAGTGTGGCTTTGTGCTTTGGGGGTCAGGATGAGCAGTGGCATTGAGGTCGGTTCCGTGTGCTAGCTGGGGGACAGGGAGAGGGAGCTAAGACATGGACAGCCCTGTCAGCCAGAATATGGAGCTTAATGAATGGATGTTCTCAGACAGAATCCTATCAACTGGTCCCCACCTACACTTCCGTCTGAAGAATCAGTGATTTTAGAAGATATTGGGGAGGAAAAAAACCTGTCTGTGATTCCCTCTCTGCTCATACTCATTTAAGCTCTCCCTACGGCTCCGTGTGATAGACGGGCATCAGTACTGCCATTTTCAAAGTGAGGACCAGCTGCAATTTCTGTAGGTGTCGGGACTAGAGTCTGCTCCTGGGAAAGTTCTGATCCGCACCCCCCCCCCCCACATACACACACACATCATGCTAACATTCACCTTTGCTGAACATGACGGCACATGTCTAAGGCCATGTGCTGTCATGTGATGCTTCACAATTGAACCCAGAGGTAAGCCCTCTGGTCATCCCTACTGCGGCAGGAGGGATGCTCCGACATAAGAAGGCAAGTACTCGCCTACGATTATGCAGCCACTAAGTGGTAGGCTCATGGTCTCAAGCGGTCTGACACCCCAATCTGCCCTCCAAAGGCAAGCGGGCTCTTCAGAGACCCCCGAGGGCGTTTTAGAAGCCACAGAGTAGTTCCCTGTCTCCATGGACGGCAGAATTGTTGTTGTTTTCCATCCGTGATTCAGACACCATATCTCGTCTGGACATCCCTGCAGAACGCCCAACTCCACCTCAAACTCACAGGTTCGAAGTCACATCCTCGTGATTTCCTCCCACCAAGCCTACCTCCAAGTTCCTTACTTGATCACCTTGACAGGAATCTATGTCGTCTTGTTTTTTGTGTACCTGACGCACAGCCCAAAGTCTGAGCAAGACAGGCATGAAGCACTCACTAAACCCATGGACCCACCAGTCTTGCCAAGTCCTGCTCTTCTTACCTTTGGTTTAAATGCATCTGTCCCTTACTCACTCTTCTTGGTTCATTTCTTGCCTGGGTTTCAGTGATCGTTTCCCCCTGGCTCTCCTCACCTGTGATTTTGCCTCCTTTCCAGTCCCTTCTTCCCTGTGCAGCCAGATGATGTTTGGAATGAGCTTCTGTTTTCTGTTTCTGCTGCTTACCACCTTTCAGTGGCCTCCCCTGGTCCCAAGGATGAAATGCAAATAGCCCCTGGCCCTTGAGGCCTTGGGGATCCAGCCACTGGCTAACTTTCTGGTATCCTGTCTTAACACAAGCCTCTACTGAAGCCATAAAAAATCACTTTCAGTTTCCAGAAAGCACTTTTCCTCTTTCGCTGTCTCTGTTTCCACCTCTGGGTCTAATTCTGTTCACAATAGCCTAAATGTATCCTCCCTTACCTGACTCCAAGCTCTCCTCTGGTCCTGTAGAAACCCGCCATAGCTTCTGTTGGACGCTGTGGCCTCTGGGTTTTCTACCCACCCAACCCCGCCCCCCGAGACTTTGCATTTTTGTTGAAGAGAGACGTGGTTCACTGCTATATCCTGAGGGCCCAGCATCGTGCCCAAGACTTGGAGGGCCTTCATTAAATATGTGTTGAGTGACTGAGATCTCAATTTTCATTCCGAAGGTCTCCTGAGAATGACCTCGTCCTCGTTGCCTCAGTAACCTAGTAAACACGAAAAGCAGAGCTGCAGAAAAGTAGGGCACGCCTGTGTCCGGCACGCTCAGAGCAGCCAGGAAGCCTCCAGGAAAAAATCTCCCTCTGCCCGTGCTCTGTGATGCCTTCCGCTGTTATTTTCCAGAAGCAGCTTCCTTTTTTCCTCCAAGTGGCCTGTAGAGGTCAGAAAAGGGCCTTGGTTTCAGATCGCAGGCTGCCCTCCGCTCCATTAGCATTCACCCCGGGTGTCTACAATTAAGCAAACCTAGGCGCTGCGCATAGGAACGGAAATGCATTGACTTTAATAAAACAGAGTGTAAAACAACTTTAGATTGACTCCGGCCTTGTTTATTCTTGCACACTTGTAATTCTGGTTCGGTATATTCCCAGTCAAAGAGCCCATTGTCCAGGGAACTGAAGCTCGTCCCTTCTGCATCGCTGCAGCAGCCCCTTGGAGGAGGCGAGCCACACCAGCTCACTGTTCCTTACTCACAGCAAAAATGTTTTCGTATCTCTTAGAGAAAAACAACAAAAAATTAGAAGGGCCTATGGGCACGATGAGAGGCGCTCCCACTGTTGTCCTAGCCTTTTATTTTTTCCCCCATGAATGGGAGTCCATTCAGAGTCCAGGGGATGGGGGAGATGGTACCATAAAGACAGAGCAGGCAGCCTGGTGGCCTCCCATCATGAAATTTAGGAACTGATGACTCTGTTCCAGAAATTATTTTCTCACGCATGGGAAAGAGCCTTGGACCAGAATTTGAGAGTCCATGATTTGAGGTCTGGCTCTGCAACCTCAATGTGTGATTTGCGGGAAGGACACTTCATTTCTAGGGGTCTCAGTTTCTCCACTCGAGAGCCGGACCTGGTGAAATGTGCGGTCGCTTCTTTCTGTCCCCCTCACGGTGGCTGTGCCGGCAGGCCCGCGGAGAGGGCCTCCAAGCCTTGGGCTGGCCCAGCGCACACAGGGGCAGCGCGAGCTGGCTCACACTAGCGCTCTGTCCGTCCGGGGCCCGAGGCCAGGCGCGCACAATGATCTTTTCAGAGCCCAGGCCGATGCCGCTGAGACACTGCCAGTGCCCGGCAGAATCAAAGCTTCCGAAATCAGAGCTAAAAATAAATAATGAAACAAAGCGACATCAACAGGAAGACCTAAAAGTGGGGGAGGGGGGCAAATTGAGTCAGCAGAGTCAGGGGGCATTATGGGGGGCAATGAAATTCTCATCGGAGCTCATAGCCCTGCTGGGTGACTGTGGGGTGGCAAGTGCTCTGGGAAGGGGCGGTGTGATGCCCGGAGAGGCTGCTCCCAGAGCAGAGGTGTGACTGGCTCTTGGGCTCATTTCCTCTCTCGGCACAGCTGACCCGCCCACTCGTAGCCCCGCTCTTTGTTGGAAGCTCAGAGAGTTCTTTAACAGTCAAGTCCTGTCGTGGGCCCTATACTGGGGCCCGGGCCAGCTGCCCTCATTGACCTTCCCCCCCCCCCCCCAGCCCAGATTTGGGACCAGCTTCCTCTTTGCACACACTCAGGATTTCATTGCAAATGACTTTAGGATCTGGTGAGTTGAGCTGGAGGTTGCAAGAGGGTTAGGCAGGGAAACGGAGCTAATAGACATGAAGCATGTTCCACGTGCTGCCCCTGGAGGTCGGAACTTCCTGCCATAGCGGGGTCGGAGGAGCAGCTGCGGGGGAAGTTGCGGGTGAACTCCACTCCTGCGCCAACGCTATCCTTGCATGCCTGCAGACCCTTCCTGGTTCTCCCTCCACCTTGCCCAGGGTGGAGAGAGCAAAAGCAGGTGGAGGTGTTGTTTAGCAAGTCAGCTCAGTGAACTTGGGGCTGTGCAGTGTGGGTGTCATTGGGGTGAAGGTCCAGGAGCTACTGACTGTCTTTAGATGGTGACAGAGATTGGGGTCTCACATGCTGGCTGAAAAGGAGAGGGAAGAATTGGAAAGGAGGGGGCTTCCCTGGGAGGCTGGAGGCCAGAATCCAAGGAGAATTCAGGCCTTGTAAGAAACCCTGACTCATAAAATCATAAACAATGCATAGAGTTTAAGTTGATTCCTGATCTGTGGGGTCTAATTTCAGGCCTCTACTACACCCTCCAAACTTCTATAAAAGCCAGGGTGCCTGGGTGGCTCAGTCAGTTAAACACCAGAGTCTTGGTTTCAGCTCAGTCATGATCTCAGGCTTGGGGGGGTCTGCTTCAGTTTCTCACCCTCTCTCCCTGCCCCCCGTGTTCATGCTCTCTCTCTCTCTTCTCTCTCTCTCTCTCTCTCTCTCACTCACTTGCTCTCTGTCTCTCCCAAATAAATAAATAAAATCTTTAAAGTCAGTAAAGTTGACTTTCCCCAAGAGTGGGGTTCTGGTGATATTTTGAGGAAATGGAAGATGAGCTTATGCATTTTGGATAAAAAGACTACATGTACAGTTCCCACACTATTCCTTGGAAGCTTCAGCCATTTTATTCCTATATGAAAATGATGAAAATAATAATGGTGGTAATAGTCACCAAGTTACCAGGAACACTGACTATGTACCAGTTCTTAGGCTGAGGGTTTATTATTCACAAAATCCCTGTGAGGTAAGTGACCATCACTGTCCCCATTTTGTAAAGGTGCTCAGTAGTGTGTGCTAAGTAAGTAGCTAGGAGAGAGGCCTCGTTAGGCTCTGAGCTAAGCTCATTTTCTCCATGGTATAATAATCCCTAAAAAGAAATTATCTTTAGTGAATCATTTGCTGGAAGCTCCTTGTATCCCTTCCCTTCTCTTCCCTTCTTTTCCTTCCCTTCCTTTCCTTTCCCTACCTCTCTTCTTTGTTTCCTGAAAATCCTTCTCTTCCCTTCTCTCCCTCCTTCCTTCCTTCCTTTTATTCTTTTTCTTGAAGCAAACTAGCCTTCATGCTTCCTTCCTCAGATTTAACTAGAAGTGAATCTGTAATTTTCAGCATCTTATTTTCAAACTTCGTCAGGAACTATTCTTTCCCCACACACCTATTAATCTTAATTTTACTCAGCCTTCTTTCCATATTTCTAGCTGAAAATGCTGCATGACCTTTTAAAGGGATCTCCCAATGGGTTGAAGGTGGGGGATGGCACCATGCATGTGAAATTCACGAAGCACACTGTAAGTCTCCTGAAGCAAATGCCAAGAGCAATGTTTTCAAAGATAAATAACATGAATTTCAGATGGGTTAAGTGAACATCATGGAGGAATGTGGCCCCATCCCAACAAAATCAGGGTTGGGTTAGGATAAGGAAAGATTTTCCTTATGATGTTTGCCGTGGGTCAGGAGATAGATTCTGTCATGCTGTGAGTGTTCTGGACAATATGAGATGTTCCCAGTGGCCATATTTTTGTTAGAGTTCTATCTTGCTGCCACCTTAGGGTGAGGGCACTTAGGATCCCCTTCAATGTTACGTACGGAAATCTATGAGCATCATGTAGCCATTGCCTAGTTTCAAGTATTCTCAACTGATTCGTCCAGGATCTCTGATCTCTGAAACCTAATCTATCACTACCTCTCAGCTTCACTTAATTTCTGTTTACCAGTGCTCAAGGGAGCCAGCCATGTCAACAAGGCCGTTCAGCAAGGAGCAACAGGATGAACTTGCCCTCTTCGGTTGGAAATGGATTTCCATGTCATGTGGCATTAAGTCAATGATATTCCACAAAGACAGTTTACCTGAGTCATGTTACTCTTCTTCTGAATGTCTTTGTTCTTTTTGATTCATTTGTTTTGTTCTCATCTGCTCTGGCTCTATAATAATAGGACCAGAGACATTTAGCTAAAAAAAAAAAAAAAAGGAAAGTCAGAACCCAGAGAATTAGAGAGAAGTCAAATCTCAGGATCACCAACGATTAGCTGCTCACTGTGGCCATGCGCACGCGCGCGCACACACACACACACACACACACACACAGAGCTTTCTTAAGTATTCTTATGGATCAAGAGCAAAATGGAACATTCAAGAATACTGATTTGGTGACCACTGCAGAGAACAGGATTTTTGTGGCAAGAGGAAGAAGATTATAAATAGAAGATACTGAAGCAGCCTTTCTCATGATGCGTTATAATTGGTGTCACAAGATCTTATGCAAGGAAATATGGCAAAGATGGTGTCATGGGGATGTCTCCAGCTGAGGACGCATCCTCACTGGTGTGGTGGAAGAACTATAGGATCAGAGTGGGACAAGGGAGAAAGAGTGGGTTGGGGCTGCCTCACCCACTCTGTCATGGACCTCGGGATAACCCACTCTGTCATGGACCTCGGGAGGCAAGGGCCATCCCATAGGTAATATCAGTTATTATGCCTTAGTTATATATTGCTGCAAAGTCAGTTGCCACAAATTTAGCAGTACAAGTCAACATCTACTTACTACCTCACAGTTCTGCCCTCAGAAATATGGGAAAACTCCACTAGGTTCTCTGCTTCCTTCCTCCAAGCCAAGGAACCCAAGTATCAGCCAGCCTGAGATCTGACGTGGAGGCTCAGGAAAAGAATCTGCTTCTGGGCGTGGTCATAAGTTTGGCTGAATTCAGTTCATGTGGTTATAGGACTGAACTTCCTGAGTTCCTGCTGGTTGTCACCTGGGGGGCTGTTTTGTGCTCAGCCCTCATTCCGTAGAAGGTGGCACCTAAAAACCATGAATAGTATGTTGAACCCCCTTCACGCTTCCACTCTGATTTCTTCTGCTACTAGCTGGAGGAAACGCTCTGCTTATGAAAGGCTGGTGCAATTAAATTGGGCTCACCCTGTTCCTTATGATACAACATAATGACAATAGTAAAATCTCACCGTCTTCCCAGGTTCCACCTCTGATTAAAAGGGAATGGGAGGGGTGAGCCTGAGTGGCTCAGTTGGTTAATCATAGGACTCGATTTTAGCTTAGCTAAATGATCTCTGGGTCAGGGGATTGAACCCCAAGTTGGGCTCTGCACTCAGAAGGGAATCTGCTTGAAGAGTCTCTCTCTCCCTCTCCCTCTCCCCCTCCCCTGTACACATGCACTCGTGCAAGCTCTCTCTCTCTCTAAAAGCAGCAAATAAATCTTTAAAAAAATAAATAAATAAAAGGGAATGGGAATTATGTAAGAACAAAATTCACTGGGGTTCATTTGTGTAATTCTTCTTACCCAAATAGTAATATTAGTAAATATGATATAACATTTTTCACATGCCAGGAACAGTATAAACATTTTACACACATTAGTTCATTGAATTCCACAGCAACCTTATGAGGTTGTGCACAGGCACACACTGTGCCTCAGTCTCCACTTTACAATAGAGGAAACTGAGGCACAGTGTGTTGGTGTAGTATATACAACTAGAATGGGGTTGAGCTGAGACTTGAACACAAGTTTGTGCCAGATTTCTTAACCACAGCTCCATGGATCTGTTGGAAAAGTGTGCTCTCTTGGGTGTGTTTTTTCTTTCTTTCATCCAAGCTTGTGTGTGAATGTGAGATCCAGACTTCTGTAGTGGGGCAGGACAAGATACATGTGGAAGGTGGCATAGCATTTGTGGTTCAGATAGCCCATGGCCTGGACTTTAATCAAGGCTTATATGTAGCAGGTCTACTTCTCCTGGGCTTCCCATCCTGTAGTTAAAGTCTTAGCTAATTGTAGAGTCTGTATTTCCCTAGAGGGCTCCCTCCTCATGTATCCTTCAGGAGCAGTGGATCTAGGTGTTTGAGGTACAGTGAGGTCTTCCTGAAACAGACTTACCACTCCCATGCCCCTGGGGCTCTTCTGACCCAAATTATAGGCTGTGCTTTGCAGGTCCTAAGGTCTGTATTGAAAAGTTACTTAATAAACTGATGCTTACTCTATATGGTCTTATTTGAAAGTGGTGATGCTCAGTTACAAAGGAGAAACTGAGGTAATATTATAGTTTTTCAATCTTTCACTGATTGGATGACACTATCTTGGCCTAGACTCCAGTTGATGAAAAATCCTTCAGGATGCAACTAGTTTAGAATCAGAATTTAGCAAGGAAAAAGACTAATAAATATGAAACAAAGTTGACTTTCATAATAGCATTTTATTTCAAAATGCCTTAATACATAAGTAATAAGTAGCATTGGGAATTCACTAGTAATATCACAGTGAAATAATATAGTTCACATAACAAAAGGCAGAACAGGAAAGCAAAGCCAAGAAATGTTTCAAAAGTGGAAAAAACAAACAGAAGGTGGAAAACTGACAGCATTGAATTATTGCAGTTATAAATGTAAATGCTATAAATTATACCCCTAATTGACATAGAATATCAACAATGACCAGAAAGGGAATCTGGAACTCTTTTTCATTCATTATACCCAAAGATTCTGTGAGCAGATTCATAGTGAAATAATGCAGAGAGGACAAGAGGTCAAGGACAAAGATGTCCGGGGAGCCATTGCCCATGGGAAGAGTTGCAAACACAGAAACTGAAGTCTAGAATGGACCATAGAGATGCAGGACTAGTTTAGGTAACTGAGTGACACATGAATCAGTTTATCAGCAGAGCCTCGAGAGAAGGCCTTGATCATGAGGGGGAGTCATTTTCAGTACCATAGCACATGAAATAAAACTAGATAGAAAGTGCAGAAGGATTCCCACCAGAGCTTGCTGCCAGAAGGGAGCCATGGGCCTAAGGCCAGAGGGTGGCTGTCCAAGTGATGCTGTCACAGAGCTGAATGTCAATAGTGAGTCAGGGTGCCCATCTCTTACTTCCCTCCCTGCCTCACTTGTACACAAGGTAACTCAGAAAACATAATGGATACATGGAAGGGGTAACTAGATCTGTTGGGTTGCTTGGGTTTAGGGCAGATCAAAGTGAATCGGAAAGACAGTCTCCTTCAGTTGTCCATATAGTGCATTAGCTTGGCATTCAAGGGCCTCTTCAGCATAGCCTGCCCCCATCTGCTTTTGTAGGTTATCTTCAAATACATGTGACCCCAGAGCCAGCTTCTCAGCATGAGGGCCCTATCCCCTGCTCACCTTCTCTTGTTCTTCATCCTTCCCTTCAAGGACTACTTCAGATCCAAATCTCCCATAACTCTTGCTTTCTCTGTTTCTCCATCTATGACCTCTTATGGCATTTATTATGCAATTAACTATATCCTTTCATGCTCTGCTAATTGGCCATTGATCTCTTTTACTGTGGTTTGATGTTCCACATGTGTCTGTCATTTCTTAGCAAGTACACTGTTTGCTCCTTGGGAGCAGGGCCATGTCTTTTTATAACACCATTCATTATTTAGCACCTTCTAATTTCAGTTTGCTTACCAGCATACTGTCACACAAAATGCTCCCTGTAAAGCGTCAGGCTAAATTTTTCTTTCTGTGTACAGACTAGGTCACTGAGGCTTAGAGATGTTCAGAAACCTACCCTATAGCTTATAAGTGGCATAACAAAAATTTGAAACCGTGTGAGTGGAACACAAAGTGCTCTCCCCCACTAGGGCATGATGTCATTACACCTATCTGGGGCCATCAATCCAGGTGATGTACCAAAATAAAACATTCATAAGATATGCACATACAAAAGAGAATCTCCATTAATATATTTAAGTTATTCTATTTCATTTGCACACATTTTTTTAAATAATTATAGCAGGGGGATAGAATCCCCAAATTAAATCTAATGCCTAGACAGAATAGCTATTCATACACGCACATACACATACGTGTGCATACACATGCATAGATGCACACATACACATCCAGAAATGTTTGCACCATGATAGCTAAGCTGGTAAATGCTGCACATAGGTCTGCCCAAAAGGACATTTCTACACCAGTGGAGGATGGATGGTCTTCATCGTCAAGGACATGGGGAATTTATAATCCCATTTAGAGTAGAAAAGTGTATAATCTCAGCAGGATGCTTAACATTTCAATTTGACTACAAGGGTACCCAGAGATTACTGATTGGGTTTTTGGCCAGCACATTACTTTGAAATAGAGCCCTGTTAGTTGTGATATTTGCTTTGAAGGGGCTCCTCTACTGAAGAGCTCTGCGTCAATTCATCTGCTAATTGTGATCCCAGTAAACGTAACGAGTGGGAAGGGTGTTCAGTAGTCCTGTAGTTTTTACAGGTTCTAGGTTTGTTCCCTTCAGGATGGAGAGGCATAACAACTCTGAAACCTATTCGCTTTCGCAAGTGGAAAGAAGCCTGACAATTAGAGAGGGAACTACGGAGGAGAAGAAACCGGACCCAGATGGTTCATAGGTTTCCTAGATAACTTGACTTCACTTCCTGGCACCAGGTACTCTCCCTGTGCCTGATGTGAATCATGGCATTTCCTTCCATTGTGGCTCTTAAACTTCAGCCACACAAAAATCAGCTGGATAGCTTGTTAAAACACAGGGTCCAGAACCACAATCCTGGAAGTTCTGATTCAACACGTATATGGTGGGGCTCAATCACTTGTATTTCTGGTAAGTTCCCAGGTCATTCATGCTGATGCTGTTTGGCTTAGGGAGCATGTTTTAAGAACCACTGTCCCAATAGACATGGGTGTTTTAGGACATAGGGACATCAGGTCCTCTCAAGAAAATGTAGTGTCATACTAATGGTTAGGAAACTTTTCCTAAGACCAATCCTAAATATTTTCTTCTATTCAGTGCCAAAGCTCTGTCTTGCATTATGGAGCATGTAAAGAACTTTGCAGTTCTACACGCATAGATGCTTATGCCATCTCGTGCCTTGTTCTTGTATCAGCTAAGTTGCTGTCCACCGAATAGGTGCTGATAGTCTCCATATCATTGATGGGAGCTTTTCTTCTTTTCTTTAGAGGAGAGTTAACTGTCGCTGGACCAGGCAGAATAGAAGAACTCTAACCTATAAGGAAGGAAAACATTAATACTTGCTTCTTCTACCCACTTTTCCTCCCAATTTCCTTCTCTTCTACTTTCTTTTTACCCTTACTCTCCTTTTAGGCCTCTCTCCTCTTGCCTTGTCCTCTCTCATTTTCTTCTCTTTAGAAAGGTTTGTCTGTCTTTCCTTCATCTTCTCATTTTTTTTTTTCCTGAAAAAGTTAGTGTAAACGAGTTCACCATGGTCTGGTCTGCCTTGCCAACATCCATCTCCTTGACTTTCCTTCCTCTTTGTCCTACAAGTGTAAATGTTTTCTGAACAAAAGGACAAAATGAGTATCATTAGTTCTGATCCTAGAAACTTGTCTAGATGCCAAGCCTTTCAGACCAAGGAAGATGTTTTCCAGGTATACTGACCTTTTCTGAATAGCTTAGGCATCTGCCATGTATTAAACCTCTTACGAAGACACTCAGTATGCATGGAGTGCTCTATCTGTGCCCAGTGACATCATGATGACCCTAAAAACAATGGGTTTGACTCCTGACCCCAAAGGATTCTGTTAGTTTAGAGACATTCCTTGGATTTATGAAATTCCTCGATATGAGGCTCCATCTAACACCAGCAAGAGTGTCTTTTACTGAACAGTAACTTTCCAAGCCAATCAAATTTTTGTTTGTTGAAGAGTTTGACTTTAAGACACATGCAGAATTGGGCACCTGGGTGGCTCAGTGGGTTAAGCCTCTACCTTCTGCTCAGGTCATGATCTCAGGGTCCTGGGATGGAGTCCCACATTGGGCTCTCTGCTCAGCGGGGGGCCTGCTTCCCTCTCTCTCTCTCTCTGCCTACTTGTTATCTCACTCTCTGTCAAATAATTAAACAAAATCTTTAAAAAAACAACACACACACACACACACACACACACAAGACACAAGCAAAATAATTATACAGAAGCTTACTAACAATAGAAATAAGAGGTAAAGACCGAGTCACTAAAGCAATAGTTTGAAGGATTGGATGCCATGGGATGGCCACCAGAATTTTAGTGCATCATCAAGGCAGCAGTTGGATCTTTAAAACTGCTGCCATGACCTGAATAAGGTTTTGAGCTCTAGGTAACTTGATTGTATATTACTATAACAAACTGTGTAAGATAAACTAAGAATCTCTCTTCCTTATGACTCAATGGGCTTAATGTATAAATAATAAGAAAAGTTATTTCAGACAAGTCCAGGAAGAAGGCTATAATAAATAGATGAAAGATCAATATTATAATCCAGGGTGATAATCAATTCGTATCAGCTACTTAAAAAAAAAATTCCCATGTACAGAGGTACTAGAAATTTTAATCATGTGTCTACCTGCCTATTAGAGACCTCTAGGGCAGTCACACCTCTCAAAGAAACTGGTGGAGAATATGAACCTAGATCACAATATTGGGAGTGACATGACCCCACCCTTCTCACTGACATCATTAGACCAAAGATGTGTTACTAATTCAAGGACAGCAAAAACAGCCACACAAATCACACGCACGTGTGCATGCACACACACGTGCATGGCAGTTAAAGTGTATGTGTTTGATTTTATGTAAGCTCTATCTCAGGAAATAAGAATAAATCTAAAAAGCAAAAAATGGATGAGCTCGGTCTGTCAGATCCCTGCATGAGCCTTTTAACTAAGAGTAATGAGGTGATAATTTCATTAGCTCAGGGAACAGAGATTTCAAAAAGTCACAAGGCAAAATTGTGACCACAAAGAATGATATGCAAACTGGGGGTATAAAGATGTTGAGCCCTCGTGTTGGCAGAGGGAGACAGATGGAGACCAGAGGGATAGGGAAAAGCTAAGACAGAGAAAGCACATGGCTCACTCGGGAGGATGAGGGAGGACCTGGTTCGAGACACGTTTTATTTGTACAAAGATTTTTCCCAGCCCAGTTTCAGTCTGTTTCAGTCCTGACTATAAACCTGGTTTTCCTGGAGGATCAGAGATGTAAAGCCGCTTACCTGAGATTATTCAGCTCAGATGTTTGCTCCAACGCTTCCGCTCTCTCTATGACATGGTTCTTTTTTTTTTTTTTTTTTAAGATTTTATTTATTTATTTGACAGACAGAAATCACAAGTAGGCAGAGTCAGGCAGAGAGAGAGGGAGGGAAGCAGGCTCCCCGTCGAGCAGAAAGCCGGATGCAGGACTTGATCCCAGGAGCCTGGGATCATGACCTGAGCCGAAGGCAGAGGCTTAACCCACTGAGCCACCCAGGCGCCCCTCTATGACATGGTTCTGTGCTACAGAACACTAACAAACGTGGACGAGCGTATCAGTCTTAACGACAAGTGTGTTCTATCTCTCAGTGTTTTATGTGTGGCTGTGAGAATTACAGCCTTCTTTTGACAATTTAGAGTGCCTCTCTCTCTCTTCCATTCAGCCTCCTCTAACCACGTTTTTTTCAGCAATAGTGTATGTCAATGGAATGACTGAAATTAAATAACAAAGCTTCAGTTATATTTTACCTGTTTATTTTATTTTTTTAAGATTTTATTTATTTATTTGACAGAGGGAGAGAGGTCACAAGTAGGCAGAGAGGCAGACAGAGAGAGAGGGGGAAGCAGGCTCCCTGCTGAGCAGAGAGCCCGATGTGGGGCTCGATCCCAGGACCCTGAGATCATGACCAGAGCCGAAGGCAGAGGCTTAACTCATTGAGCCACCCAGGCGCCCCTCCCTGTGTTAATTTTCGAGTCATTTACAATTTTTTTCCCCCAATGTCTGCCATTCCCTCCTGTCCCTTCCACGACCATTCACTTGTGTTCTTTCATATGTGATTTTTATTTACTTCTCTTCAGTCTCCTCAGAGCAGGTATTGAGCCACTTTCTTAATAAGAAAATAGCTGATATAGATAGTGGTAGTAGGGAAACATGGTCTAGCCTCTTTTGAGTGGGGAACACCCTATGCTGAGATAGTCCTTTAAGGTTTAGTCTTTGTGGCTCCGGACAAAGAGAGTATAAATGTGATCAAAGAAGGACTTTTGCACTACCTTTTCCTGAGTTTCTAGACAATACACAAATTGGGAAAGTTGAATGTCATAATCCTGGCAACTGATCACATTCCTCAAATACCAGCCCAGAGGATTTACTCCATCCATGAATTTTTACCACCTCAGCCTGTGTGGCCCCAGCTTAGGGAGAGGCATCTAAGTAACATCAATACCCAGAAGAGAAAATCTTCCCAGTGTAAAAAGTCACAAATTATATGAAAACAGTGTCCAGAGATTCCTTTCAGATAACCAGCTGCACACCCAGGAGTTCCTAAAACCTCAGAACTGCTTGGCATTGTCAGCCAGCCCTCTGATCTTCAGGAGAGTCAGGCTTTCCAGAAAGCCAGCATTCAGCTTTGAATAAAACTGGCAAACTCCCAATAATAGTCCTCTTTATGGTCATTGGCATTTATCCTTGGTGTACAACTGAAGTCCTATATACCATATTCATAGATAAACAGAACATGACCTCTGGGCTCTGTAAGCCAGGAGGTGCCTTTCCCTGGAGATCACCCACACGCCTTCCCTCAATTCTGTTCACACTCTTTAGCTTGCTAATACTTTGGGAAGGCATTTGTCTATCTTGATCTCCCCCATCCTTTCTTCTTCACTATCAGGCCTATGTTTCCAAGGACCCGTGCCATAAAACTTGTAACTGTCTTGCCCCAAATTCTGATAAAAAGGGCACAAATAAATGAGAAAGAAGAATGTAGCCAATGGCTCCCTTCTCCTCACCCCACAGAGTACAGTGCAGACATTCCTGGGAAGGAAGTTAAGAGATCTGGATTCTTGTCTCAGCTTAATTGCTGATAGTGTGACAGCAGGCAAGTAGTTAAGTCTCTGCAAAACCCTCTAGAATGAAAATGAAAGCACTGCCCTGCCTTCCACTTGGGGCAACTATGAAACAGATGAAATGATGCATGAGGCATCTTATTTACACTCTTGTGTAAGCACCAGGGGTCGGTCCAAGAAAGGAGGAGGAGCGGAGAACACCAGAAGAGAAGGTCCATTGTGGTGGGGACGCTGTTTTAAGAGCTTTGTTTATTTTCTAATTACCGGAAAGCAAGGGAGGCCTTTAAAATGCTTTGTTAGAGGTGAGCTTAGTGGGACCCCGTTATTTAATAAATACTTTCACTTGTTGTGGATAGATCTCTTCAATAAATAAAACAATGATTATGGTACTGTTTGGGGCATATGATGAAAGGGAACACGTGTACCTGCCATGATGTCAAAATCGCATTAGGTTTCTAGTTCAAGATTTTGGGATCTGGGAAATAAAATGATAGCAAAGGAAGTACCCAACAATGATCTGGACAGCCATCCTCACAAAAAGTCTTGAATTGAAAAATATAGCAGGAACAAGGGTGTCAGGGGGCTCCAGGCGGCTCTGTTGGTTAAGTGGCAGACTCTTGGTTTCGGCTCAGGTCGTGATCTCAGGGTTGTGGGATCGAGCCCTGGGTCAGGGTCCACGCTCATGTGGGAGTCTGCTCAAGATTCTTTCCCCTCTCTCTTCCCATCTGCTCGTCCCCCTGCTCACTGTGCCCAAGCAGAATCTCTAAAATACGTAAATAAAATCTTTTTTTTTTAAAGAAAAATAGAACAACAAAAAATGGTGTTTTTGATGTCATTTTGTCATATTCTCTCCATGCTGACATGCCTTCCTTTTTAATTTTATGCATTTTGAAGCTTTCAAGTATTTGTGTGGGGTCGGGGTGGGGAGGACTTTGGGTGGGAACACATTGAATTCTGTTGAAAGACATTTTCCTGGAGTTATTTGCTTCTTAAAACAAGCCAATACCATCATTTATAACCATAACCCTGAAGGCACCATAGTTGCCTAAATACATAAACAAAATGAAACGTGCAATTTGCAGGATCTTTAGCTGAGTACTTTAAAAATCTGGAATGGTTTGGGGGAAGACATACAAGCAGTTTAGAAAAAAATCATATGTGATGCTACCCAGCAATGTTTATTAAACGCCTATTTGTGGTTTGTGTTTGGCATTCTAAAGGACAAGATAAATGGAATTGTGTAATCATAGAATTAGTAGAGCTGGAAGGGACTTCGAATGTGTCTTCTGTAGCTCGACAAGTTCACTGATGGAGGAAGTGAGGCTGAAATCAGTTGAGTTCTAAGGCCGATCAGCGGAGAAAGAGGACTCACAAGTTTTCCCAGGCCTGGTCCACAGTTCCTTCCACCACAGTCCCCTTAAACGCGCTTTTATGTCAATGTCAGCTGCTGCTCCCTAACCCTAACAACTGAGCGATTTTCTAAACGTGGCCTTACACCAAGAATCCACCTGACCATACACTTCAGGTTCCTTCAACGCAGGTGACTGTGGGGAATGTGAATGTTCAGCCATGATTTAAGTCGCTCGATTAATGCCAACAGCCCAGATCTTTCAGGTTCTAAAATGCATCGCCGTGTGGACGGGGAACCGATTGGATAGCCCAGAGGGCAGATGTGCAACGGGTGCATGGGAGCTCTTCCCTTCCCTTCTGGTTGCATAGACTGGCCTGGGAGTGGGGAGGCCAGGCAATTGTTAGGAAAGAGAATTGCTGAGAATAAATCAAATCACCAGTCTTTAGAGGAAAACAATCAATTAGGTCACATGTAGTCAAGCCCAGGAGACAAGGGCAGGATTGCTCCTCATGGGCTGGACCCGAGCGTCGTATTTTCTTCCAGAATTGCTTTGCAATGACATCAACTAGGGCACGCTCCCCCATTCTCCCGCTCCACTGTTTACCAGAGAATGGCCCATTAGGAAGGTTTGGCTGAAGGCAGAAATTAACCTTTTGGAGAAATTTCATCCTATTAAGTCTAGTTACATGAATTCAGGCTGATTTTTCTTTCTGATGGGAAGATTTTCCTAGCCAGTATTTAAGGGCTCAGAAAAGCGTTCCGGGCTTGACTGTCTGCGAGAGCCTTCCTGGTGGAGACAGAATTGTTAGTCAGTTACGGTCTCCATGGTGATTTTTTTTTTTTTTAAGGGAAAGTTTGATTCAATCTTCTAAACATTGAGGCATAATTTGTGAATGCAATTGAATGAATGACAGCAGAATTATCAGCAAGATGGCATTACCTTTTAGTAGTTGAGACTTTCCACAGTCTAGTTTACTACTAGCCTTCAAACTGGTCCTGAACATGACCTTAGGAGCCTTCCTGCTTCTAGCATAACATTCTAGCTGCCTGCCTACGCTTTCCTTCATTCTGTCCGCTTCCCGTATATCAGGTCCTGAGCCTTTTCCTCAGACTGTCTCCTTGTAATCCCTAGTATCTTATGCAATCCAGGTAATGCAGGCTCTCTTGCCCTAGGACCTGCTGCATTGAAAAAGACACCTGGTTTGGATGTCGGCAGACCCGAGTTGGAGCCCTAACTGTCAAAAGCAAAGCTCTGTGGCTTTATTTCAGTTTCCTGATCTCCACGTTTTCCCAGCTAAAAATGGAGCAAGTTGGGCAAGGTATTTCCAATGTTTACAGATTCCATGATGAATCTCAGTTACAGAAAACAAAATCAGATAGTCATTAGACGGCACTGTTTTCCTGCTCTGTATTTTTAATAGAGTGTTTTCCATCCATTATCTGTTCCAATTTGTGTTCAAAGGTCAGAATTATGAAATGCAGCTAAAAGCTGCTGTCAGCTAGTGAGAGGAATTGAATTCACCTCTCCAAGGAGACTCATATTCTGATAAACCGTCAGAATGTGTCCGCAGGCTGGGCGTGCTGTGAACCAAAAGTTTTCCATGGCAAAATAGAGGCATTAAATAATCTCTTCTTTATCATCTGTCTTTAAGTGTCTAGAAAACTGTTCCAACAAGGAAAAGGCCTAATAGCTCTTTGTTGGCCAAGACTAAGTCAGTCTTTGGGGGTCATCCATTTCGGACAATAGAGCATTTGAGGAAATGAACCAAGGAGAGGGAAAATGAAACTTCTAGTGTTTCCTGTGTTTTATGCAGTTTCTTCCCTTCTGTGACTTTTCTCCCCCATTTTTAATAATGCATAAGTAACAGGGACATAACAGAAGAAGCAAACCACCACTAAAGCTCTTGGAATGTGCTCCTTCCAGTGCCTACTATGTTATATTTACAACATACGGTATATAATGTTGGGGGTGGTCAGTATAGTATAGCGGTTCAGATTATGGCCCCTGGAATCAGTTAATACAGGAGCTAAGGCAGCACTTGCTTGTCTCATCATTAGCACACGGTAACTGTTAGCTTTAATAGCATTACTGGTGGTTTCTGTTGGTGTATGCTGGGGACCAGATACAAAGTGAGGGAAATAATGAGGTTTCTGCCTTCCTAGACAACCAAAAGAAACTCTACATACATTAATAAATATTTTTAAAACACTGAGCTTGAGATGATTATGGCTAGGAGAATTGTGTGTACTCCAATATTCTGGACTGTTCTTCTCTTAGATACATCCCAGCACATTTCCCAAACTCATGTTATAATAAATTGGACAAACATAGGATTTAACTTAAAATGTACAAGGCGCAGAATAAATTTACACTGCAACTCGGGTCACATTGGTCTTGCCCTATTTTATAATCCCCCAGGCTGGAAGAATTTTCTTGTTATTATGGGCATGAAAATGAGCTCAGCTGGTTTTCTCCCAGGCTCCTCTCCCTTCCCACACTTCCAGACCCCTCCATCCTATCCTTCGGTCCACTGAGTCCCCTCCTCATGTTTTGTGTGACAGCTGATATCCATCGGAGGCCCATTCAGGGTTGTACCAGTTGCTTGGTGTAGATGGTTATGTGGGCGCTGTGTGTGGCCATGGGGGAGGATGCCGTTGTGCACGTGATGCCTAATTAAATTAATTGTACACTTGAATCTGTTGGCTGTGCTGTGAGAAGATCCGCTGAGATAAAGCGATGACTCAGGAGAAGGCAGAGAGGGCCAGGGCAAATTCTAGCCAATGGGACACCTTTCCTGGCCACCACCATAACGGTGACAGCCAGCAGAGAGGCTGATCTCCTCCAGAGCTGAGCTGGGACACAGTTCCTCATGCCTGCAGGGGTCTCTAGTCTCTGAAATCACCGTGGCCACACCACCCACCAGCATAGCATGGCGTTCTTTGACTGGCACGCATGTCTCGGTTTCCTCAGCTCCGTCGACAGCTCCCTGAGGAGAGAGTTTATGGAAATGTCAAGAGTCCGTGTTAGTGTGTAGCCGGTGTCAAGTCTGACTAAACATGAAATCTTGTCCCTGTCGTGCTGTGGGACTGCAGAGAGCCACGCGGAGACTGGAAAGCGGAGGAACTTAAGGCAATGATTTTATGTGGGGTTTTAAAGGGCACTTATGATTAGAAATGTGACTGTAAAAAGCACATTTCAATGTTCCAGATTCACTCCCCCTGGTGACTTGCATGTCACATTCACTTAGTTTACAAATATAAACAGAAGAGGCCCCGCGGCAGCTGTGGGAGGCTCAGAAGGAGACTTGAACAAGAGAGCATCGAGTCCTGTCCCTTGAGCGTTTGAAGGGCCCTGACCACTGGCTCGGAGGTGTGGGGGGAGGTGACAGATGGGTCTGACAGCCCTCAGGTTTCTGCCCTGCTGATTTCCTCCAAGCATTTTGGCCACACTCACTGCAGCCCGACTCTGTGAATAGATGCTTCTCAGAAGACAACAAAGTAATTTCCAAATGGTAAACAGAGCAAGTGGCTTTAAAAAAAGAAGAAGAAGGAGAAGGAGAAGAAGAAGAAGAAAAAAAAAGAAAAGAAATGGAAAAAAAAAAAAAAAAAGAATGCTCTTACAAGCTCTCAGTGTGCACCAGGCATCGATCAGGCTGTGGAAATTGCAGACCTGTGTCTTCTCGGGGCAAACTGGCCATCACCTGGTACATTCCGACACGTCCCCTCAACTAGATGTCTGAGAAGCCCAGACTCCACGCCGTACCTCATGCTGGGCCTTGGGACACTGCTTTCACATCAGTATGGGAAGAATGCTCATAAGACTCTTCACCTTTTTAGTTCAACCCGTAATGTTATTGCATGCCAGCTGCCATCTGTTGCAAAACTCCATGGGGACCCATTCCTTCTAGAGCCCGGATTCTGGACAGAAAGCCAAAACTTGCAGGGACCTCAGGACGAATGATGACATGCAAAACAACAGAGCTGGGGTGCCTGGGTGGCTCAGTGGGTTAAAGCCTCTGCCGTCAGCTCAGGTCATGATCCCAGGGTCCTAGGATGGAGCCCCGCATCGGGCTCTCCGCTCTGCAGGGAACCCACTTCCTCCTCTCTCTCTCTCTGCCTGCCTCTCTGCCTACTTGTGATCTGTCTGTCAAATAAGTAAATATAAAAACAAAACAAAACAAAAAACTAAAAAAAAAAAAAAAAAACCTGAAAAAATAAAAACCCCAAAAACAATAGAGCTAAGAGGTATGGCCAAGATAGTCAATTACCCACTTAGTATTTAGTCTCCCAGGATTCCTTGCTCTGAGAAACACACCTTTTGGGGGATGGAGCAGTGTGCCCATCTAAGGCATGGTACAGTCCTGATTCTCAGTTTTCCAGCATCTATGAGAAGACTTGCAACCTGCACCCAGCCAATAGAATCCAAATGGAAATCCATCGGGAAAGGGGTAGAAAGAGGTGAACCATGAAAATGTTTTCTTTTCTTTTTTTTTTTTTTAAGGTTTTATTTATTTATTTGACAGACAGAGATCACAAGTAGGCAGAGAGGCAGGCAGAGAGAGAGAGAGGAGGAAGCAGGCTCCCCGCTGAGCAGAGAGCCCAATGTGGGGCTTAATCCCAGGACCCTGGGACCTTGACCTGAGCTGAAGGCAGAGGCTTTAACCCACTGAGCCACACAGGCGCCCCAATGTTTGCTTTTCTGATACAGAAAACAGATGTGGCTTCCAACACCTCTTCCCCCTTCCATAGCTTTCCTGTCTTGTGCATGTAGATATGATGGCTAGAGCTGCAGCAGCCTTTCTGTGACCAGCAGAGTAAGGCCACAGGAATGGCAGAGAGGCTGGCCCTAACACAGCTGTGTCATTAACAGGACAGTAGTCCTTGCCTCCCTCTGTTATTATTGTGGTAGAAAAACAAAGCTTTGTTCTTCAAAGCCTCTATCATCAGAGTTTCTATTACAAACAGCTAAACCTGATCGTAATGTGGTGGAAAGGGAGGGATTGCTCCCTTTCTCTGGAGGGAGACTCCTCAGTAGCAAGCACCTAGTCCTAGGTGCATAACAGAACCGAGACTGACCCAAGTGAATATCACCATGCACGTGTTTGGGCTAAACAAGAGGTGGCAGGTGGAATTCTCAGGATGGCTGGAGACCAATGTTGAAATACCAAAAGGCCTTTTGAGGGTGTGTTGACCGCCTAAGTCAGGGCATATGAAAAGACTCTGGCCCTGGTAGAGGTGAACAGACCCAAGCAGGAAGGCTGGATTTCTCCCCTAACTGGTTTTATTTTTCTGGGGAATGGCATTAACACAACAAAACAAACAAACAAGAAAACACCTGTCTTCCCGTGGGGCCCTATAGCATGCATCATTTCCATGCCTAAGGGGAGCTCCAGTGACATCTTGCTGTAAACAGCCACGTCTCCAGTGCCACCCTCTACGCCTCTCTCTTGCCATCCTGCTTCTTGACAGTTCTGACGCTCACCATTCTCCTGCTCAGGTCCCTGCATAGCTTGTTTCTGACCTCTCTCCCCTCCAGCTTCACGTGGTATCTCCCCCAGTGCTTTGGGTCAGCATGTATCCTTTCCATCAGTGGCTACTTTCCTTGAGCTTTCACTGATCCCTCGAGGGGAAACAACCAAAACCCAGAATAAGGAAGAAAGCCAAACAGAGGCATTGGTCATTGTGACGGAATATCGATGGCGATGAGGAGAAGGTGTCATAGAACATTTCTAGTGGAGGGCTTTGGATTTGATCTTTCTTGCTTTGAAATGCATCTTCTTTTAGAGGAACGTACTTAACCTTTCAGCTCCTTACTTTGTTCATCTGCGCGAGGGTAATGATAGTGTAGAACTGGCAGGGCTGTTGTCTTAGGTGAGATGATTTCTCAAAGCACTGGGCGTAGTGCCTGATGCATAGTAAGTCCCCAAGAAGCCTCACCTATTTGAGTGATGAGGACATCATTTTGTCAACAGATATTTATGAAGTATTGTTTATATTGCTGGAATCCTGAAATACAGGGCTTGCCATTAAGCTTTGGTCCCTACCTTCAGGCATCTTACAATTTACTATAATTTGAAGTCAGTAGCGAATCCCCTCTCTTTGGTGTTACAAGTGCGGTAATACATAATAAAAAAACCAAGGTGCTGAAAACATGTAACCTACTTGCAGAGAAGACTGGGAAACATGTAGAATCCCAAGATTCAGTTAGGGAGCACAAATTCTCTTTGCCACAGTAAGTCCATCTGGTCACTATATATCCCGATTCCTCTTCTCCTGGGTGTGAAATATATTTACCTTCCCAAGGGACACAACCTTAATTCAACCCAGTCAATGCACTGTATTTTCTGATCCAATCAGAAGAAACCACATTGTGATTTGGCCAGGGAAATATTAATATCAAGAACTACCAGCTATAACAGTTGTTTGAGTGTTCAGGGATTAGCTAGTGAGCAGTCAGGAGAACTACAGAGAACAGAGGGAGAGCAGAAATAAGGAACAGTCCCATGTGTGGGGCTGAGATAGCATCCCCAAGGAAGAGTCTCGGGCAGGGTCCACTCCCCCTCCCCAGCATCCAGATCTGAGACACAGCCTGATTGGGAAGGCCGTTGTGTCTCAAGATGACAGAGAAGCCACTGTGAGGTCATGCTGGCAGGACTTGCTGGGAATCTATCCTCTGGAAGTTGCTGGAAAATTCCCTCTAGGAAAGCTGTCTGCGAAGAGGCATCTCACGGGCGGTGCCCTGCTAGGAAACAGGCACAGAGAGGATGGCAAGCAAGCTGTTGGGTGCCAGGAGTGACTGGCCTCCATGCACTGCAGAAACCTGACCTCAAGGAAGCTTCACTTCCCGCAGGAGCACACCCAGGAAGCACAGCACAGGCAGGGAGCAAACCCTTTCGCTCCTGGAATCTCTCTCCAGCACCGTGTACTGAATCAGCACAAGCTGGCCAAGGGAAAATACTTAAGAGTCCACATTCATTATGCCTAAGAGTCACAAGGTCTGAATTGGCCTCAAAGCCAAACCAGACAGGTGCTGAATTCTCTCCATTCGGCAGAAGGGTTGCCTCTGAGTCCGGGGACTGGAGAACTAAAGTGTTACCTTCGTTATGCCAGTAAACAGGCCTGGCTATCTTAAAAGCCATGGATTTTAGAGCCATTATTTTACCTTTCTATTTTGTCCTCAACCCTCCCTCTTGACTTGATTAAAACGAACTCTCAGACTCAATCTGGCCTCTACACTGAATCACTTTCTCTTACTGAGAGGTTGTTCTGGACATTTGTCATTCAAAGCTTTTTCCAGTGCCTTCTCTTACGCTTTGGGCTTCAGAAACAGTTCGGTTTTCCAGCCCTGCAAAGGTCCCAGATTTCCAGGTTCTTCCTAGGCCATTCCAATTCGTGTTTTCTTGTAAACGGGCTGATTCTTCATCGAGCCCCCCTCTTTTCTTGTGAAACCTTCCTATATCCACAGTTGTAACTAATATATCATTAATAATAACTGTTCTCACTGTTTTCATTGTTAAACATGAATCGATTTTTTTATCCTTCTGTACCAGGTTCTTCCTAGCTTACTGATCAGCCCTTATCTAATGCCATATACACTAGGTTGTTGTAATGTCAGCACCCCTTTTTGGGGACCAGTATTCACGTTAGTCGGGATAATGAATGTTTGCTGTGGCAGCTCACCCACCCTAAAATCTCAGTGGCTTGACAAGATAAAGGATTATTTCTCATTTAATCCAACTCCGATATAGATAGAAGATCTTCAAGCTACACTTCTGGAACATACCACAGGAGGAGAGAAGAAAAAGAATGTGTCAAAAGGGGCTTCTTAAAATAAAGGGGAGGGCAAGGGTGTTTTAGCATGAGGAATTAGCATGTGCAGGGAAAGCATGGTGTCACTTTGGAAATACACAAGGGACTAACTCAAAATCATTCTTTTTTTTTTTTTTTTTTTTTTTTAAAGATTTTATTTATTTATTTGACAGAGAGAAATCCCAAGTAGATGGAGAGGCAGGCAGAGAGAGAGAGAGGGAAGCAGGCTCTCTGCTGAGCAGAGAGCCCGATGCGGGACTCGATCCCAGGACCCTGAGATCATGACCTGAGCCGAAGGCAGCGGCTTAACCCACTGAGCCACCCAGGCGCCCTCAAAATCATTCTTGATGATGGAGAGATGTATCCCAAGATATCATTAGATTGGAATTCTCTTTGCTCAGGGCTTTGGAAATGTTGAGGTCACATGGAAATCATGTTAGGACTAAAATATGAAGGCATGGAGGTACACTATTTGGAAGCTTCCACAAATATATAGTACCTATGTATGTAATCAAAATATATTTTTTTAAGATTTTGTTTATTCATTTGATAGATCACAAGTAGGCAGAGAAGGGAAGCAGGCTCCCCAATGTGGGGCTTGATCCCGGGACCCTGAGACCATGACCCAACCCAAAGGCAGAGGCTTAACCCACTGAGCCACCAGGCACCCCTATAATCAAAATATTTTTAATGTCTTTAGTGAATGTATGTTTCCCATTATTTAGGAAACAGGTATAATTCCTCTTTCACTCAACAATTCTGCTTTTAGGATTTGTACTAAGGGCAATCATGAATTACTAGATAGAATGATGTATAAGGTACTGACCAACTCCCACTTTTGTGAGTGAAAGGTGCTATAAATGATTACATCGGGACAAGAGGGTGAATTAGTTCTATCCTGGACCAACTGAGATTATGGTATCGTGAAATTTCTATATAAGCATCATGAAATGTGTCACATCACCATTTACAGTGTAAAAATGATTAATAGTAATAAACAGGTATAATTCTTATATAAAATGATATTATAAGCAGCTGATAAAGTGATGTTATAAATAAAATATGTAACACCATGGAAAGAGTTCATGACATATCAAGATGTAAAAAAAATACTTTAAAAATTTATTTCCAGGGGTACCTGGGTGGCTCAGTTGGTTAAGTGCCTGCCTTAGGCTCAGGTCATGATCCCGGGGTCCTGGGATCAAGCCCCACATCGGGCTTCCTGCTCAGCTTGGAGCCTGCTTCTTCCTTTCCCTCTGCAGCCCTACTGCTTGTGGTCTCTTGCATTCTCAAATTAGTAAACAAAATCTTTTGAAAAATTATCTCCCTTCGTAGTGTGGGGGAAAAAAAGAGTGAAAAACTGCTGCGGTTTATTAAAATTGTTTAATTCAAATGGATGAGTGATAGAATTATATGTGTTTGTAAAAATACATTTATAGATATTTAAAATACATTTTCTTCTATATATATTAAATACATGTACTTTTTTTTTTTTTTTTTAGATTACCATACTTTTTAGCTTGATTCATTCTTACTAGTCAGCAGTCAAGGGAGTCTGCACTTCATAAAGTTGTCTTTGGATCTCACCAAGGTTTTTACAAGTGGATTCTGCTGAAGGGCAACTCAGAGTCAAAGAATAATAATTCTTCCCAAATGTATAGCACTTCCACGTTAAAGTGCTTTCATGTGCATTATCTGATTTGATCTACTCACCAGGAGACAGGCATTATAATTCTCATTTTATAGTTTCAGAACCAGAATTTCTGAAAGATTAACTTAATTGCCCAAAGTCAAACAGATATTTTGAGGCAAAAATTGGAATTATAATTCACATTGCCCAACTTATTCTGAGTTTGATTTCTTTCAAAGGGAGCTTCTTCTGAGTAGCTAGTTGTGATCCCAAATTTTATTCTGGACAGTGCTAAGGGGCCACTATTTATTTGGTCGGAAGGGACTTCTGGAAAATTTGTCTTGAAACAAGTGGTGTGCTTAGCAGTCTTGTTCTTGCCTAATGAACAGAAAGTTAAAATGCTGAAATTGATAAAAATTCAAATGCTATTCTCATGATTGAAGATTTCACTGAGTTTCATTTAGGATTTTGTGGGTGCCTAGGTGGCTTAGTTGGTTAAACTTCTGCGTTCAGCTCAGGTCATGATCCCGGGGTCCTGAGGTCGAACCCCACATTGGCTCCCCCCTCAGCAGAGGGTCTGCTTTTCCCTCTGCCCTCTACAGTTGCCCTGCTTACCCCCCTCCTGCTCACTCGCTCTCTCAATTTTCTCTCTCTCTGTCAAATAGATAAATAAATAAATTTTTAAAAAATTTTTAAAAAATAACATTTTGGATTTTCTTTTTCTTAATTGAATTTATTATTTATTATTCAGTCCTCAGGAACTTCTTGAGGATATCAACAATATTCTTTGCCGGGCTCAAGTTTAGCCAGGGGATACTGAATTAATCAGCCAGAAACATCTTCCATTGCAATTTCTTTGGAAATTAAATGCTAAATTTGGGAAAGGTGATGGGGTGAAGTTATGGGGTAAATCCCTGCTTTATGTTTTCCCTTGATTATTCTAATGAACAGAAGCTGCCTTGTTCCTGTTGACCATGCAGATTGTTGAGTTTGCGCAACCACATAACTTTCATGTTTTATAGTTGCCTTAAGTGATCAGAGAACTGAAGGATGACCACGGACACCTGCATGGTTTCTAGTCCCGAAACCTGACAACCCCGTCTTACAACCTCACCTCAGTTTCTATTGTTAATGTTTAATATTTACTATGCCTTAAAAATTGACATCAGATATTTAATCTAGATTTTATGTCTGATCATTTACAGTTTTATGTTGTTCTGAGATTCAGTCATTTGTAGATACATTGTGGAGTTGGACGTCGTCGTCTGGCTAAGCGTTCAGGTAGGAAGGAAGAGGACTTGGGGAGCCGATTCTAGGGAACATATTTTTATTGATTTATTCTAATTTTTTGGACATTTTCTTGTAACTTCATTTCCAGGTGATAAACAAATAAAATTAGATTTTGTTTTATAACCTCAAAGGACCTGTGACTGCAGTGGTCAAGAGAGTGTCCACATGGAGTGGGACCCATGGTTCAAATCCCAGCCTCACCATTTAGCAGCTGAATGACCTAGGTCAAGTCAGTCTTCACATTTCTCCTTTCATTCCCTCATCTAGAAAACACCTAACTCATGGTGTGGTGAGGATTATGTGAATAATGTTTATAGAATGTCTGACAAAGAGTAGGTATGTTTTTCTCCTCCCTTTAGGTTTTATGTTAAAAATATAGTATTGGGTTTGCTATGTCGGATGATGATGGGATCTTAGGGGAAACGTGATTATCTGGTTTAGCTTAAATTGTTCTCTTTATGAGCCACTTACATGATTTTCCCCATCAACATGATGTTAATTTTGGCATTGCCTCAAAAGATGAATTAAGTTCTTTTGATTCTGTAACGTGGTGGAGTACACTAGTTGAAAATACCCAGAGTGACATTGACCAGGAGAGAATTCAGAGCCATGAGAATGAGCCTGTGTCATGACACCATAGCACACTGCCGAGGTGGCGAAACAGGAGGTTGATTAAGATCAAATAACACAAAATAGATACCCATGGGATATGCTGTAAACTATTAAAAAGGTTAAATAAATGAATAAAAATGCAGAAGACACGAAGGTAAGTAGATAAGATTTTTAAGTGGCATATTCGAAAAATAACCATATAGAGTTTTTAAAACTCAAAAGGAGTCATTCAAATTCAAATTTAAGTGGACATTTAAAAGGAAAGATGTAGACATATCTGAGTCAAGAAATGGTAAACAAGAAAACAGATCTAAGGCCAGTAATATCAGAAGGAAAAATATATCGAAACTATGAAAGATAGTTTAACCCCCCCCAAAGTTGGCATTAATATCACTCAAGAAATGTGTCTGTTCCTTTATTACTATATTGGCACATATAGGATTGCATTTCTTGGTCACATTATGCAGGGGCTGGATTGAATGATGGGCTCTGGCCAATGAATAACAAATGGGTTTCATGAGTATTTCTTCTCAAGCAACTGTATCATTCCTGGAGTATTATTTTCTCTTTATTTGTTATTTTTAAAATTTTTTATATATTTGACAGACACACACTGAGAGAGGGAACACAAGCAGGGGGAGTGGGAGAGGGAGAAGCAGGCTTCCCGCTGAGCAGGGAGCCTGATGCCAGACTCGATTCCAGGATCCCCAGATCACAGCCCGAGGCAAAGGCAGACACTTAACTCCTGAGCCACCCAGGTGCCCCTTATTTTCTCTTTAAATGGAGACAAGGTCACTAAGGACTTGAGACCCTGAGGGACTACAATGAGCAGAATATCTCTGATGAATCCAAAATTAACATATAACATGAGCAAGAAATAAATGAGATACACCTTGGATGATTTGGACCGCTGAGATTTGGGGAACATTTGTTACATCAGTATAATTTAGCCCAGGGATTAATAAATTAAGATCTAGGGCCCTGCCACCTCTTTTTGTAAATGTCAGTGAAACAGCCACACTTATTCACTTAGGTGATATCCATGACTTCTCTTGTACTGGAGCAGCAGAGTTGAAAAGTTGTGACAGGTGTCCAATTATATGGTCCACAAAGCCTAAAATATCTGTCGCTTTAACAAGGTGTTGCTAATCTCTGACTTAGCCTAAAATCTCTGGTAAGGGTATGGAGAGAACAAGAACTAGCAAATGTCTTGTAAAAGTCTCAACTAGAGATAATTTAGAAGAAAAGGCAAAGCAATATCAGACATATAATAGCAGAGAACTGTCATTAATTCATAAGTTAAAACATAAAAATATAATAATCCATTGAGATTTATGTTTTCCTTTATGATAGAGTAGATCACAGCAGACCATTGTTCCTTGCTGGAAAACTTTAGAAAGTCAAGATAAAATTTAAATATATAAATATAAATTAAAATGTATATATTTGAAAGCATTAGACACCTGCCAAGGAACCAGACTGACTCAGTTAAAAAAGCTAGAATCACAGAAAGAACAGAATTGGAGAGAGGTATGCCCAGTTCTGTAACAGCTTCATCCTTCAAGGAGTTTGCAAA
The DNA here is from genome assembly GCF_009829155.1 of Mustela erminea. Classification (NCBI taxonomy): domain Eukaryota; kingdom Metazoa; phylum Chordata; class Mammalia; order Carnivora; family Mustelidae; genus Mustela; species Mustela erminea. Next base: position 8,087,592 of record NC_045618.1, on the reverse strand, counting down.
TTTCTGGTGACAAATCAGGCAGAAGACCACTGTTAAGACATAAAGAAACTGGGGAACATTTTAGAACTTATGGGAGTAGAGAGAGCAAATGAGTTTTAAACTGTCAAATAACCTAGGACCTGGGGGACCATAATTCCGTTGAGGTGGTAGACTTAGGGTAGTGACACCAACATTTTGCTACGGTCCCAGGAGGAATTTGGAGTGTAAAAATGTATGATGATAAGTAGCTAGGTAGGGAAAAAAAAAGGCAGAGGAAAAGTCTTATAACCATCTCTAAGATCTGATAGAGTGGACACCATGGGTGGGTGAGACCAACAGTAACAGTCATGACACTTGCAAACCAGAATTAAATAACCTCCCCCTCTTGTTGGAGTAATTTTATCTGTTGCTACTCAAACTGCCTTATAATGGAGAAGCCTGTGCTGGAGAAAGACCATGCAAACTCCTTCAAATTTATCATGCACGAAATAAATTATCATAAATGACATCTAGCACTCAACAACAACAAAAGTACAAGAAAAAGAAAGGGAAAAAAAGTATAAAACAGGAGAAACAAAAATGAAAAGAAATTATATAGTAGCTGTACAACAAAGTTTAAGTACCGATTATAGTGCTTTAAATGATCCAAATAATCCAACTAAAAAACAAAAAACATAAAATCAAATTAAAGGAAAACAGGCATACTTTTAAAACGTGAGAGTACCAAAATTTTAAACTTAATGGATAAAAAACAATATGCCAGGCAAATACTAATCAAAGGAAAGTTGGTTTAAAGATATTAATAAGCTGACTCTAAGGGGTGCCTTGGTGGCTCAGTCCGTTAAGCATCCAACTCTTGATTCTGGTTCAGGTCATGTTCTCAGGGTTGTGAAATGGAGCCCAGCATTGGCTTTACCCTCTCCCTCTGCTTCTACCCCTGCTTGCTCACTCTCTCTTTCTTCCCCCACCAAATAAATAAAATAAATAAATAAATAAATAAAATCTTGAAAAAATAAGTCCGATTCTAAGACAAAAGTATTATCAGAGAAAATGAGCGAGATGATATAACCAAAGGGTTAATCTATAAGGATCATACACAAATAATAAGTTTCTATGTGTTTAATAATATTATTTTGAAATATATGTAGTAAAAATAGAAAGAATAAAGTGGGAAATTGAAACCTACCCTGTTGTAGTGGGAGATACTAATATAATAACTGACAGAACAAGTCAACAAAAAAACCTAGCAATCATATGGCTCATCAAAACAGCAACATTTACAGAATGTAAATGTTAATAGACTAAGTTAATAGACACACACAGATCTCTACCCCCAATGATAACAAAATGCATTTTTTTAATTGTGCACAGGACATTTATCAAAAGTACTCACATGCTGGGCTTTAAAGCAAGATTAGCAGATTTCAAAGGAATGTTGTACTCAGAGTAAGTTTTCTGTTCACAGTGGAATAAAGCTATAAATCAGTAACAAAAAGCAAATTCTCAAAAAAAAAAAAAAAGCAAATTCTCAACTCTTTAGGAAATTAGACTATTTCCAAATAAGCTAGGGATCAAAGGAACCATATTGAAAATTAGAAAATATTTTGAACTAAATAATAATAAAAATCCACATTATTAAAAAATGTGTGATAAACTTAAATCTCTGTTTAGAGGAGAAATAACCTTAATTGAAGACACTTAAAAAAGAAATCCTAAAAAAAAAAAAAATCACACACACAAAAAACTATGTTTCTATCTCAAGAAGATAGGACAAAAAGAGTAAGTTAACCCCAAATTAAGTTAAGATATGGAAGTAATAGAAATAAGACGTATTAGTGGAATCAAAAACAAATCTACAACAGAGAAAATGAATAAAATCAAATTTAGTTTTGTGAAAAGACTAAATTTATAGAATTGTACTAAGACTTTCTTTTCTTTTTAAAGATTTTGAGAGAGAGCGAGTGAGAGAGAAAGAGCATGAGGTGGGGGGGAGGGGCAGGGGGAGAGGAAGAAGCAGACTCCCTGCTGAGCAGCGAGCTCCACATGGGGTTCGATCTTAGGACCCCAGGATTTTGACCTGACTCTAATGCAGATGCTCAACTGACTGAGCCACCCAGGTGCCCCTCTACTAAGACTTTCAATAGAAAATACTAGGATCAGGAATAGTAAAAGAGATTCATTGTAGATTTCACAAATACAGAGGGGAAAAGGAGGAGGAGGCAGACGAAGAGGGGGAAGGCAGGGAAGAGTTACAATCAAATTTAGAAGATAAATTTGAAAATAAAATTAAATTGGTAAAGTTTTAGAAAAGAAAAACAATTTACCCAAATTAATACCAAGAGAGATTTTTAAATTGCAAACCATATGACTATTAATAAAGTTGAATGTGAATGTCATAAGTTCTTCATAAGAAATTTCTAAAGCAAGTAGTTTCTCGGGTGAATTTTTACAAATATATAAGAAAGGACATGAGACTTACTGAATACTCTATTTCAGAGAATACTAAATAAAATGAATGACTTCTCAAATAGCTTCATGAGGCCAGCATAATTTGGTTCAAAAATCTTACAAAGGTGTCACAATAATGAAAATTATACACGCACACATGCACACAGTAATGCATCATGCAAGTCTGAGTTTATTCCAAGAGTGTATATGTTGTTTAACCTTTGAAAATCAATTAAATGTTGTACCATACTGAGTGAGGAGGAAAATGACAGAATATTCTCAATAGAAATATTTGAGAAAATTCAGCACCTACTAATGACAGTAGCAAAAATAAAATCCTCTTACTAATCTATGACTACACAGTAAATGCCATCATCTGATAAGCAGGATCTAAAACAGAACCAGTAGCAAATATACTGAATTGTGAAATCCTACAAGCTTGCCCCAGAAACTGAGAGTCAGAAAAGAAGGCCTACTACCATCACTCCTGAAGCTACTTGAGTGCATTAAGACAAAAAGCAATTCAGAGGTGCCTGGGAGGCTCAGTGGGTTAAGCCTCTGCCTTCAGTTCAGGTCATGATCTCAGGGTCCAGGGATCGAGCCCGGGATCGAGGCCAGGACTGAGCCCCAGATCAGGCTCTCTGCTCAGCAGGGAGCCTGCTTCCCCCCACCGCCTCTGCCTAGCTCTCTGCCTACTTGTGATCTCTCTGTGTGTCAAATAAATAAATAAATCTTTAAAAAAAGAGACAAAAGAAAGCAATTCAGAGCATAAAGAATAGAAGGAGGTAACACAACTTTTATTTATGGTTGACACAATTGTTTATGTAACTATTAAAACTAATAAGTAAAGTTAGTAGGGTTGCTTGATATAAGGCTATTATAAAACATCTGTTGTATTTCTATATAGTCATAACAAATAAAAAGAAAACAAAATGTTAATGACATTTTATATTAGAATAAAATATCGAATACTTAGTAATAATTCTAACATTCTAACAAAAGAAAATCTCAAGAGACCTACTCTGAAAATCTATAAAACATACTGAAAAATTTGAAGAAGGATTAAATAAATGGGATCATATATTATGTTCATGGGTTGGAAGGATTGATATTGTGTAAATATCAACTTGCCCCACATTGGTCTATAGATTCAGTGCATTTCCAATGAGAATATTGAGGGTTTTTTTTGGTGGGGGGGGGTAGTGGAGAATTTACTTACTGATTCTAAAGTTTGTATGTAAATGAAAAGGGATAAGAATATCCAAAACTGTCTTGAGGAAGAACAGAGCTAGAGAATTTGCAAAACCAGAAAGCAAAACTAATTACAAAGTTATGGAAATTAAGATAAGAGTTTTTAGAAATAGAACAAAGGAACAGAATAAAGAGATCATATTCTTAGGTTCATTCGATATGAGCCAAGATGACACTACAGTAGACTAGGGAGAAGATGATAATTATAATAAATGATGCTGAGTTAACTGATACACATGTGTTAAAAAAATCTTGACCTTGATCTCACATTAAGCACTAACATCAATTCCAAGTATACTGTACATCTCATTACAAAATGCAAATAAAGCTCTTAAAAGAAAACATAGTAGAATAAATTAGTGGCCTTGGGATAGGACAGAAAAGCAGTAACCAAAAGGGAAAAAACCATTAATAAATTAGACTCAATTAAAACTAAGGAATTGTATTTATTAGAAGAAAGCATTCAAGAGTAAAAAGGAAAGGCAGAGTAGGAGAAGATATTTGCAATAGAAAAATCAAATAAAGGATGCCTGCAGAATACTCAAAAAGAACTTCAAATAATTAATAACAGGAAACATAGCTAATCCAATTAAAATTGGACAAAAGACTTGAGCAGATCATTCACAAAAGAGGACATCAAAATGATCAGTAAACATATGAAAATGTACTGCATACTCAACATCATTAATTACCAAAGAAATGTAAATAAAAACCACAGTGTAATAGTACCACACATCTACTGAAGAAATAGAAAGGAGTGACTATCTCAAATAGGGTTGAAGGAGTGCGGAGAGTGAAGCATCTCGGGTGCAAAATTTAAGGTGCTTACTCTTAAATTTGATCAAGTGCAGAGTCCTGCACAAATCTGGAAGTAAGTGCCTCCACAAATTCTGTGCTTTAGGCATCGAATTCTTAAGTAGAGACCCTCTTAGGTTCATGCAAGTGGCCAAAGTTCAGAACTCAACGAGAGTGAGCACTGTCTTCAATTTTCTGCCCTAGTTGCTCCACCTGACTCATGGCCCTGATGTTGAATATTGGTAAGGACAGAAGCTGTCTGAGTATTAATTGGTACAACCACCTTGATAAATTTTTGGCATATTTACTAAAGATGCATTTCCACATGCCCTATGATACAGCTACCCTTTATTATTAGACTCAAGAGAAATAAATGCATACATTTGTCAAAAGTTAAGTATGGCAATGCTTGTGATGGCAACATTCCTAAATAGCCCCCAAAGAACACAATTCTAATGTCAGTCAGAAGAAGAATCTGTAAATACACTTAGGTATAATAATTCAGTGGCATAGTATTAAACAATAAGGGTGAACAATATGGACTTATACATAAAATGGATCATCTCACAAATATAATTCTGAATTGAAAACAGGTGAACAAAAAGGATCATATTAATGGATTTATAGTAATTTTATTTTAAAGACTTATTTATTTTAAAGAGAGAGAGAGAGCACGGGGGAGAAGGGCAGTGAGAGAGGGAGAGAGAAACCCAAGCAGACTGCATGCTGAACCCAATGTGGGGCTTGATCCCATGACCCATGAGATCACTAACCATGAGATCATAACTCACGAGATCATGAGCTGAGCTGAAACTAAGCATCAGACGCTTAACTGACTGCATCACAGATTTATAGTGATTTTAAAAGAAGGTAAAACTTATCTATGGGATTAAAAGGTAGAAAAATGGACTTGGCAAAAAGGTGTTACAGAGAAGAGGAACTTCTGGAATGCCAGTGATGTCACACTTCTTGATTTGAAACTTCTGAAAATTGTGGAAGTATATTCACCTATGCCCTTACTATTTGGGCAGATTTTGTCTGTTGCTCCTTGCAAGTCTGTTGATTTTGTCTTCCTATATTTTGAAATTGTGTTATGAGGCGCATAGATGTTTAGGATTGCCATATCCTTCTTACACCCCTTTTATCATTATGAAATGACCCTGTATATTTATGGAACTATTTCTTGCTCTGAAATTAAAATAGACACTCCTGTTTTCTTTTTGATTAGTGTTAGTTTGGTATGTCTTTTCCCATCCTTTTACTTGTAACCTATCTGCTTTTTTATATTTAAAATCTGTTTTTTTGTAGGCAGCATGTATTAAGGTTTTGATATGTTATCCAACCTAGCAATCTCTGCTTTTTAAGTGAGTGAATGTTTAGATTATTTACATTTAATATATTTATTGATATGGTTGTATTTTATTTTTTTAATATTTTATTTATTTGAGAGAGAACAATATTTTATTTATTTGAGAGTGGGGAGAGGGACAGAAAGAGAGGAATAAGCAAGCTTCCCAATAAGCAAGGAGACTGATGCAGGGCTAGATCCCAAAACCCTGGGATCATGGCCTGAGCTGAAGGCAGTCACTTAACCAACTGAGCCACCCAGGCTCCCTGGTTGAGTTTGAAACTACCATCTTGCTTTTTTTTTTTTTTTTTTAAACTTAACTTTTTTGTTGTTTATTCCACTTTTACTGTTTTTCTTCTTTCTTTGGATTAATTAAAGGCTATTTTCTGTTGTTATTCTATCTCCTTCTTTGCTTATGAATTACATCTAATATCAACTTAGTAGCTTTATTATTTTAGTAATGCTTTGGGTTTAGACATCTTAACTTATCATAGTCTAAACTCTACTCTGTAAGTTCCCATATGGTACAAGAATCTTACAAAATGTACTTCCATTTCTCTTCTCTTGGTCTCTCTGCCATTGCTGTCACATTTCCTGCTAAATGTGTTATAAATCCTGCAATCCTGTTGTTATTTTTGCTTGCAGATTTATACACATTTTGCAGAAAATTTTTACTCCAGTAAAAAGCTCACTAAAAATGAGAGAAGTTTTCAGTATCACAACTCAATGTCTAAACTTAAAATAATTTTGTTAAATATCCACTCTGCTTATATTAAAAAAACCAAAACCCTAAACACAATTAGCAAATACTTACAAATGAATCACACAATCACAGTGAATATCCTACAGGTTTAAGCGAGTGGATTGTTTAAAAAAAAAAAAAAGCCTATAAAAGGAAAATTTATATTTCTAACTACCCTTAGCAGAAAACAAGTAAGTTCAGAATCAAAAAAACTAATGCTTCAATTCAAATAGTGAGAAGTAGAAATGAGTAAACCGAAATCAAGAAGCAGAAATGAGGGGCGCATGGGTGGCACAGTGGGTTAAAGCCTCTGCCTTCAGCTCAGGTCATGAGGCTCAGGTCATGATCCCACATCCTGGGATCGAGCCCCACATCGGGATTTCTGCTCTGCAGGGAGCCTGCTTCCCCTCCTCTCTCTGCCTGCCTCTCTGCCTACTTGTGATCTCTGTCAAATAAATAAATAAAATCTTCAAAAAAAAAAAAGCAGATATGAATGGAAAACATGATAGAAAAAAAATTAAAAGGAAGGAAAGAAGAAAAATGTGAAAACAAAACTACATGTCTGTTTCTAAAAGAACAAGATAGACAAACCTCTAAGAAGCATGATTTTTTTAAAAGATGAAAAATAAATACTGACTGAATCTATATATAATGTCAAAATTAACAGATCTTACAATGTTGAAAGGGTTACTATGATAATAATTGAGTGCATAAAATTATAGAAAGTAAGTTTAATTTCTCAAAATATATGAACTAGACTTGACAAAAAAAACTAAAAAATCAATTAGACTACATTTTTAATATATTAAAATGGAATTCCAAACCTTTGCTCCACGCACAGAAAAAAAGAAAATTTGAAATTCAAAAAGCTATATGTTTCCATGAGCATGGAGAAACAAATGCCCTCAGTATTGGTGGGGAAGTGAGTCCTGGAGCCATGGTTTTAGAAAACAGTCAGAGACACAGATTTTGCAGAATTACCTCACATGATTTGGCAGGTAGCAAGGCCTATATCCTTAGGGCAAGTCCAATAGGCTAGAGATTCAAATAAGAGTTAATCCAAAGGCTGGAGACTCAGGCAGAATTTCTATAAGGCTGTCTGAAGGCATAATTCTTTCTTTTCTTTCTTCTTTGGGAATACTCAATCTTTTGCTCTTTAGTTGATTAAATGAAGCCTACCTATATCCACATTTGGAAGGCTAATCTGCTTTACTTAAAATAATCTGATTTTATTTCACTTTATTGAAATACAGTTGACGCACAGTGGTATATCAGCTTCAGGTGTATAACATGATTCAACAAGTCTATACGTTCTGCGGTGCTCAGCAGAAGTGAAGTCACCGCCTGTCACCATACAACACTATCCCAATACCACTGACTATATTCCCTGTACTGTACTTTTTATTCCCTGGACGTATTCATTGCATAACTTGGAGCCTGTACCTCCCATTCCCCTTCATCTCTTTTGCCCATTGCTTCCTCCCCTGTCCTTTGGCAGCCTGCAGTTTGTTCTTTGTATATATGGGTCTGTTTCTGCTTTTTGTTTGCTTATTCATTTTGTTTTAGATTCCACACATTCCTCAAATTATTTAGTGTTTGACTTATTTCACTTGGGATAATACCCTAGAGGTCCATCCATTTTGTCACAGATGGCAATATCTCTTTCTTTTTTATGGCCAAGTGGTAGTCGGTTGCTTTTACATACATGCCACATATTCTATCCATTCATCTATGGATGGACACTTGGGTTGCATCCATATCTTGGCAATTGTAAATGTTGCTACAATAAACATAGAGGTATATATGTGTTTTCAAATTACTGTTTTTGTTTTCTTTGGGTAAATATCCGGCAGTGGAATTACTAGGTTGTATGGTATTTCCATTTAAAAAAAAATTTTTAAGGAACCTCCATACTGTTTTCCACAGCGACTGTACCAATTTACATTCCCACCACCTGTACAAGAATTCCTTTTTCTCCACATCTTTACCAACATTTATCTTTTGTCTTTTTGATACTAGCTGTTTTGAGAGGTGTGAGGTGACACCTCATTATAGTTTTGATTTGTATTTCCCTGATGATTAGTGTTAATGAGCACCTTTTCATCTGTGTATTAGCCATCTGTATGTCTTATTTGGAGAAAGGTGGCTTTTTTTTTTTTTTCCATGTTGGATTGTTTAAGTCCTTTATATATTTTGGCTCTTAACCTTTTTTAAAAAATTGATTTAAATTCTAGTTAGTTAACATATAGTGTAATACTTGTTTCAAAAGTACAGTTCATTGATTCATCAGTTATATCTTAGACCCATCGCTCAACACAGGTGCCCCCTCTATACCCATCACCATTTAGTATTTTGTCTATTAACTTCATACTGCATATATCATTTGCAAATATCCCACCTCATTTAATAGGTTGTCTTTTCATTGTATTGATGGTCTCCTTTACTGTGCAAAAGGCTTTTATTTTGCTGTAGTCCCAATAGTTTATTTTTGCTTTTGTTTCCCTGGCCCGAGGAGATCTATCTAAAATATGCTGCTGATGCCACTGCCAAAGACATTACTGCCTATGCTTTCCTCAAGGAGTTCTATGATTTCAGGTCTCACATTTAGGTTCTCAGAGCATTTTGAGTTTTTTTGTGTATGGTGTAACAAAGTGCTTCAGTTTCATTTTGCATGGAGCTATCCAGTTTTACCAACACCATTTTTTGAAGTGTCTTTTCCCCATTGTATATTCTTACCTCCTTTGTCATAGATAAAGCCAATTGCTTTTAAATGTTAGTCACACCTAAAAAACACCTTTGTAGCAAGGATTTACACTTACGTTTGACCAAACAACGGTTCACCACTGTCTATCCAAGTTGACACATAAAATTAACCATCACGTATGTCAAAGATGAATTACTATTTGACAGTCATAAGTAATGAGCTATATTTTAAAATGCAATGATATCTCAAAATTATTAGCAAAATAAATAAGAACTGAATGAGATGACTATTTAGGTAAGTGCAACACATGTACCCTAAAACACCATGCCCACGTAAACGCATACGTGTACATGTACAGAACGGAGTAGCATAGAGTGTTCAAAATGAAGTAGAAGTCTCGGTGGGAATGTGCAAAGGTGATGAAGCACAAAAAGAAACAAAATGACATGAAACATTAGAGGTGCTTTGCATAATGTGATGATAAGAACCTCCATCCATTAGGGACTGAAGAGTATGATTAACTCAGTTCTGTGCAAGTGACATGAGATTCAAGTGTACTGTCTTAATGCAATGCAGTAACAAGTTAACTATTGTTTTAAAGATTTTATTTATTTATTTGACAGAGAGAGAGAGAGAGAAAGAGACATTACAAGCATGGGGAGAGGCAAGCAGAAGGAGAGGGAAAAACAGACTCCCCACTAAGTAGGGAGCCTGATGCAGGGCTTGATCCCAGGACCCTGGGATCATGACCTGAGCCAAAGGCAGATGCTTAACCAACTGAGCCACCCAGGCATCCCAGGTTGAACTATTTTTAAAGTTCATGTTAAATATTCTATGGCAACTTGAGATTAAAAGACATTTACTGAACCTGCTAAGTGTACCTACTAAAATCCTATGAAAAATGTCATTTTTTAGGGTTGAGATAAGCCATCTCTGTCATCACACAGGTAGTGAGGTGCACAGAACTACCACAGAACAAGAAAAGAAATACAACATATGGTGATTGAAAGAAAGTTAAAATCTCCTCATTATGCTCAGATGATAGAAGAATTTCTACAAAGAAAAACATAGGGGAATGTACAGAAAAATATTTAGATAGACTGAAAGAGTTCAACAAGGTTGCTGAATTAATTTTTTTTTTTTTTAAGTAATCTCTATGCCCAACATGGGGCTTGAACTTTGGACTCCGAGATCAAGAACTACAAGCTCCACTAATGAGCCAGCCAGGCATCCTGTGAATATATGATGTAATATAAAATGCAATATATAAAAATAATCACATGCCTGTCAGCAGACAAAAGCATATAATTTAAACAACTGCAGCAAAAAAGAAATCAGGTATTAATCCTGTAATGTTTCTAACAAAAATATAAATGTTTTTCAGAGTAAAAATATGTATTTTACATTAAAGGGCCTTTTGAAAGACCAAAATAAACATAGATTTATATCATACTAAATAGGAAGAATCAATATAATAAAACTGTCAATTGCTTCCATATTAATTGATTAACTGAATGCAAATTAATTAAAATCCTAAAAGCGTTTCTCTTGAGAAACTAATCCTAAAATCCATCCAGAAGAATAAAAAACCAAGCACATCCAGTGTGGTGGGGGGAAGGTCACAAAAGGCAGTGGGGTGGAGGATAGTTAAAATTCCAAAAAAATGTATGATGCTGAATCTCTCGACTTACCACGTAGTCACATCAGTTTCCCAACGTTGGAACTATTGACATTTGGACCAGAGCATTCTCTGTTGTGAGGAACTGCTCTGTGCATTGTAGGATGTTTTGCAGCATCCTTGGCTTCTACTTCTGCAGTTGTGGCAATCAAAAATGTCTGCAGACATTGCCAGATGTAGCACCACAGAGTTAAAATAATTAAAATCATTTGATATTGGCATAGGTATAAACAAATAGGCTCATTACAAAGAGGAAAGAAACAGGAATCAGATATACATGAAAATCTGGCACATATAGAAGTGCTATTACAAATTGGAGGGGAAAGCTTCAACAGAGGATTTTATAATAATTAGCTCTTTATGGAAAATGATAAGCTGCATAGATCTCTTATAGCATACACAAAATAAATCTCTGATTAATTAACAAACTAAGGGTGAAGATCTGAATGTAAAATTAATGTAGTATACAATGTTTTACAGCATTTTCCTTTATATCAATCAATCCTAGAAAAACTACACACACACACATATATTCAAGGAGATATTTAAGAAGATGCTTCTTGTGGCATAGTCTGTATTAGCAAAATCATGCAATGCAAACAATTTTATTCTCCCTCACTTTATTTTTTAATTTGATCGAATGCTATGTATCTGTTTAAATGAACATTTATCCAAAGAAAACACAAAAATGGCCAACAGACACAAGAAAAATATGTTCAGCATCACTCAGGATCAGGGAAATACAGATCAAAACCACAATGAGATGTCAACTCACACCAGTCAGAATGGATAGAACGAACAACTCAGGAAACAACAGATGTGGCAAGGTTGCAGAGAAAGGGGAAGCCTCTTACACCGCTGGTGGGAATAGCAAACTATTACAGCCACTCTGGAATACAGTATGGAGGTTCCTCAGGAAGTTAAAAATAGAGCAACCCTACAACCCAGCAATTGCACTACTGGGTGTTTATTGAAAGGATACAAACATAGTGATTCAAAGGGCTACCTGCACCCCCGTGTTTATGGCAGCAATGTCCACAATAGCCAAACTGTGGAAAAAGCCAAGACGTCCACTGACAGATGAATGGATGAAGAGTGGTATATATACACAATGGAATATTACTCAGCCATGAAAAAGGCAAAATCTTGCCATTTGTAACAATGAGGGTACAACTAGAGGATATTATGCTAAGCGAAATAAGTCAGTCAGAAAAAAACAAATACCGTATGATTCAATCATAAGCAGATGAATATAGGGGAAGGGAAGGAAAAATAAAATGAGATGAAAATAGAGTGGCTGGCAAACCATAAGAGACCCTTAACTCTAGAAAACAAACTGAGGGTTGCTGGAGGGGAAGTAGCTAGAGGGATTGGGTAACTGGGTGATGGGAATTAAAGAGGACATTTCATGTAATAAGCATTGGATGCCATATGCAACTGATGAATCACTAAATTCTACTCCTGAATCTAATAATACACTGTGTTGACTAAATTGATCTGAAATAAAGAATTTAAAAGGATTTTTTTAAAAAATTAAATAAGTAAATAAATAAATAGTCTGGATCTAAAACTGTCAGCATGAGCAAACCTCCAGAAATACAATACCAAGAGAAGAAAACAAGTTGCAAAGTGATACTTACGAAGATATCATACTTTTAAAGAGTGAAAACACTAAAAACAATAGTATATATTTCACAGTAGCCTACAAAGGAATTAAATAGATAGAAGCCCACTAGGAAAAATTTTATCTTTCTGAGCAGGAGAGGAGAAATAATGTGAGATTTTAATTACAGATCTACTTAAATCTGTAATTTAAAAAAATGTTCTGAAGTCAATGTGGCATAATCTTAATTTTTTTAAAAGATTTTTTTTATTTATTTGACAGAGAGAGAGATCACAAGCAGGCAGAGAGGCAGGCAGAGAGAGAGGGGGAAGCAGGCTCGCTGCTGAGCAGAGAGCCTGATGTGGGGCTCGATCCCAGGACCCTGAGATCATGACCTGAGCTGAAGGCAGAGGCTTAGCCCAGAGCCACCCAGGCGCCCCAATTTTAAAATTTGTTAATGTTTGAGGATCAAACAGAAAAATATGTTTTTATGTATTTCTATGTGTGGAAAATGTGTTCCTAATAAAAATATAAGGCATTCTTGGTTATGTCTGTGCCATCGATTGAAGATATTTTTATTGTCTAGAGATAAAATTAAATCTACCTATAAATATAAAAATGCAATTAACATGAATGCTTCACAGGCCAACGGCGACCTCCAATGCAGTCTTTCTATTTGCATTCCTCCCCTCTCAAAGTATCCTTGCATGAGAAACAGGGTGCTCCCTGGTTTTCCCAGCGGAAGTTCCACATTCTCACATGTAGACCAGCTGAACAGACAGATGACCTCCTGCCCAGGATGTCATCATTACAGCATACAGTCTCAAAGCCACCTTCTGTTTTGTTTCATGGCTTTCCAGCAGGAAAGAATTAAAATTTAAGTTCTCCAGGGACACCTGGGTAGCTCAGTCGGTTCAGCCTCCAACTCTTGATTTCAGCTCCGGTCATGATCTCTGGGTCATGGGATCGAGCCCTCCTGGAGCTTGCTTGAGATTCTCTCTTACCCTCTGGGCTTCCCTCACCCCTCTCTCTCCCTCTCTTAAAAAAAAAAAAAGAAAGAAAGAAAGAAAGGAGGGAAGGAAGGAAGGAAGAAAGAAAGAGAAAGAAAGAAAGAAAAGAACAATTCAAGTTCTATATTACAGATAACTAACCGATGAGTCAACATGATTTTTCTTCGGTTTATTGATGAGCTCTCTCTCTCTCTCTCTCTCCTTCTCCCGTCTTCACTCCTTCTTTTACCCACCTCAACACATTTGTCTCTGTTCTCGTTTGCCTGAATGTCCTTTCACCGGGCTTATCTTTTTCTTCCAAAGCCAAAATAAGGATGCACATTATTCTTATCTGGGTCTCTCCTTACGTCTCTATTTCCAGAACAGATCTGGCCTAACCAGAGGATCATTGATTAGATGTTTACACAGCACACTGGATCTTTAGTGCCCTGTTCATTTGTCTTATTCAGGGGAAATAAGATTAGGTCTACTTTAACTGTGTCATCTCTAATGATACACAAGAACTCTTTTAAAGTTTGGGACAAACCAGAGTGGATAATGTTTCAAAATATCTTTTTTAAATAATTCAATAATAGGCCTCCTACCTCTTTAACCTTTCTATGTTGAATTGAAAACAAAACAAAACAAAATAAAAGCCCAGGGTATGATTTATCTTGCTCTCCACGTGGCCTGACTCTGTATCTTCTTGGTTGGTAAGAAGATGCAGGACCAGGACTCGAGCGGATGTCTCCTCTCTGTGTCTGTTTGGGCACCTCTTCCAAATCTCACATCCACTCAAGCCTTTGCCACTCCTACAACTTCTCTTTCCATATATCACTCGCCCACTCAGATCTATAAACTCTAGGCACTCCCTTTGCAGTGACAAGTGTGAATTATCTGATTGAGGTGAATGAGGTGAACCCAATTCACCACTCCCTTTGGAAAAATAAGAGGTGCTTTATTTCCAACAGGTGCAGAGCAGACTGGAATTTGGTTTGACACAAGAGACCGTCATTGTCATGACCTCTGGGAGAGGACCGATCGTCTACCCAGGGTTCAAGTTCCTCTCTCACTCGCAGAAGCAGAAAGCAGCTCAAGAAGGTCCACACCACAGCACTACTGTGGGATTCCTGAAGAATCAGTCAGTATAAGGTCAGCTCTGTCACCATGGTGATCAAGGTAACCTGAACCCAGCTTTCCTGGGGACTGCAGCAGAGGTAGTGGAATGATGGCGGCCATTCAGAAGCACCTGACACCAGCCAGGTTGTGCGGTGGCCAGAAAAGCCGGGAAGTCAGGGTAACTCATCATTTGCTCCATTTCTCCCCATAAAACCCTAAACAGTCCTGTGGTGATGTGTCAGAAGGTCCTTATTTGCAGTCATCTGATGATACCATTTTCTATTACAAATTGCAAATTCAATTCTCAAATTCAATTATCCCGGAGACAGCCAACCAATAAGCTCGGCAGTGTTTGAAAAGAAGAACAAGTAGTACACAGGTTTCTAAACACAGAGATAAACATAAAACTGTTCAGTATAAGCCCCAGCAAAATAAAAAAAAAATGGGCACTTCATAGCCCAGGACCGGGACAGGAAAGGAGGAAAGGAGTTTTGGTGGTCGCACAGAAGACAGAATCTTAATTTGTGTGTTTTCTGAATTCCAAATTAGCTTGATGAAGGACACTTCTTTTTTTTAAATGGCCACTGAAGCTTGGGAAACTGTATACTCCAACTTCTTCTAGAGATTCATAAAAGGTATTGACATATCTAAGATCCTAAAAATCCTTAACAAAATCTCTCTTTACTTTGTTTACTTAGCATTCCCCATCTTTGTCCAACCATAAAACATTTTTTCATAGGAAGCCTTCTCGAGGGGCACCTGGATGGCTTCGTCAGTTAAGCATCTGCCTTCAGCTCAGGTCATGATCTCTGGGTCCTGGGATCGAGTCCCACATCGGGCTCCCTGCTCATCGGGGAGCCTGCTTCTCCCTCTGCCCCTCTCCTTGCTCTCTCGTTCTCTCTCAAATAAATAAATAAAATCTTGAAAAGAAGAAGAAGAAGAAGTAGTTGTTGTTGTTGCTGCCATCTTTTTACCAGTTGTCAGAACTTGTTTTCCCACACAGCTCACTTTGGGAAACAATGATGTAAAGAGATTTCAAATTATGGACAACATCCCATGAAAGATTAAGACTCACGTTTCAAGATACTGTCTTCCCATGAAAAGTCACAGACATTTACGAGACATGTTTGAGGCAGGCCTGTTGAGGACTTTGCTATTCAATATGTGGTTCTTGGAACAGCAACACTGGCATTACCACGGAGCCTGTTGGAAATGGAGAACTCTGGTCCTGCCCCAGAGCTGTGGAATCAGAATCTTGGAGCATGTGTAATGTGATCCTTCTGCACAAAAAGGGAGGAAGACTATTTTAGGAGGCTCATATTCTCTAATGTATATCCGTTTCATGCTTTTCTGCATGCAAACTGGAAAATACGAACTAGAATTATATAATTGAGGTTAATGGTTTTTGTTTTTTAATATTTGAACACTGAAACAGTTTTATGAGAGAGTAAAAATTATAGTAAGCTATAAGGTAATAAACCTTGGTGCCTGGGTGGCTCAGTGGGTTAAGCCTCTGCCTTGGCTCAGGTCATAATCTCAAGGTCCTGGGATCGAGCCCCACGTCAGGCTCTCTGCTCAGTGGGGAGCCTTCTTCCTTCTCTGTCTCTGCCTGCCTCTCTGCCCACTTGTGATCTCGTTCTGTCAAATAAATAAATAAAAATCTAAAAAAAAAGATTAAAAAGAAAAAGATACAAGGTAAGCCTTGAGAAGATGACCAGTTTGAATGAACACCTATGAGCACTGGATCTGGATCAAAATAACTAGGTTGGCCTGTAGAATGAAATCAGGAGAATGGAAGAACACACAGACAAAACTGAAGCAAAACTAGAGCTCCCACCTGATTGGGACTTACAACAATTTTCTTGTGAGAAGGAGAAAGCATTTGGTCACATACAAGGTCATCTTGACACATTATATGCAGAATCCTCATTTCATTCATATTTTTTAGAAGAGGCGGGACGGCTGGGTGGCTCAGTCGTTAAGTGTCTGCCTTCGGCTCAGGTCATGATCCCAGGCTTCTGGGATTGAGTCCCACATCGGGCTCCATTAAAAAAAAATTAAAAAAAGAGGCATGTGTCAGGTTTTGAAATATTGCCATTAGTTGAAAATATCTATCTTAACATGTATTTGTTACTCATTTACTGGTTTATTAATTCATTTCACAAGTATTTTTCCTTGGATTTAGCACCATCCTCAGAGCAGTAAGACATAAAGTTTCCCATGAGCGGGCACATAATCTTGTTTATTAGATGGATTATAATTAATCCGCCATGTTAAAAGCTTGCACATTGCACGGTTATGGCAAAGAGTTCCATAAATAGAAGACATACATGACAAATGTTAGGTACATACTAGAGTGTGATTAAGGATCTGGAAAAATCTCCATGTCATTATTTATCTGTGTATTCTCATATTACTCAAAAGTGGTGGAGAGTTAGTGTAGTATACAGGTAGAAAGTAGAGTAAGATTCTCTTTCTCTCAAGTCTCTGTGTTAGTCCTTTTTGACTTCCTCCCTTCCTTACTGTACTACTGTTCAATGGTTTTTCTGAACAATGGTTCTTTGAAGATAGTAGCTTCCCAGTGGATGACTGATTCTTCCCCGCACTACCTAGTACAAGGCTGATCTCAGAGTTCATACTTGTAAAGCTCGAGATAAGAGATCTTGGAAGAAGAACTATGAGTGATTCAGGGGTAAAACACTGGCATAATTTAAGAAGAAAAAGCCAGATTTGCATGAAATCAAGATAAAGGACTACTTGAGCCCCCAAATTTACTGATTTACTGTGTGTTCATGCATGCGTGTATGTGTGTGTGTGTGTGTGTGTGTGTGTGTGTGTGTGTGTGTCCTGGCTTTTGGCTTAACAGCTATTCCCTAAACTAAAGGTCACCAAAATATAAGAAGATAATTTAATAAAGTTTAATTGGGGACATCTGTGTTAAATAAGGCAAGGTATTCATACTTACGAAAAGAAGAATGGTATGATCATATTTGTTAGGATTTAGAAAAAGATAAGACATAAGTCTATCAAGAATGGCCCCAGGATGCCTGGGTGGCTCAGCTGGTTAAGCATCTGCCTTCGGTTCAGGTCATGATCCCAGTATCCTGGGATCGAGTCCCATATCAGGCTCCTTGCTTGGCAGGGATCCTGCTTCTCCCTCTGCCTGTGCCTGCCACTCTGCCTGCCTGTGTGCTCTCTCTCTCTCTGACAAATAAATAAATTAAAAAAAAAAAAAGAGAGAATGGCCCCAAATTGGGGCATCCTGGCTGGGTCAGGGAAGCGTGGGACTCTTGATCTTGGGGTTATAAGTTTGAGCCCCACATTAAGTGTAGAGATTACTTAAGAATAAAATATTTAAAAGAAGAGTGGCCCAAAATATGCATAAAATGGTATTAGGAACAGAGAAGAGACTGTGTCAGTGACTTCACTGAGCGATGATAAAGATATGAAACAAGACATGTTCCATGGAGATAAAGTAGCAGGTAGATAAGGACACTATTTAGCTACAGTGGAGTTAAATGGCCTCACAGACAGCGTGAGTAACCCTTGCCAGAGCAGATGTACAGGAAAGTATTTACAAATATCAGGTGGCTATAATGGTTTATTGGAGAAATTTCGTAAGACTTTGGGGACAGAGAGCAAACTATTGTGTCACATTCATTTTAAGCACTTGGCATGACCTCCTTACTTCTGGAAAACCAAGAGATATTCTGACATAACCCAAAGTAAAGGAGATGGAAGACCAGCTGTTTTACCTTCCTGAACTAAGCTGAAGCTCACGATAAAGTACGAGGGTTCTCCGTTTTCCTTGTCCATGTTGTGACTTATTTTGCTGGAACAGGCAGGAAATCAACAGTCAGGCTGGCCAGGAACAAAGATTACATCTTTGGTATAAGAAATGCCGCCATCACATCTCCACAGAACCATGGCACGGTTGATAGGATAGATGGGGGGGAAACACGAAGAGGACAGAGCGGAGGAGGAAGAATGAGGAGAAGGACAAGGGAGAAAAGAGAAGAGGAGGAGAGAGAAGCAACGAGGAAGCAGCTCCCATTATCTTGGAAGCCACCTCCTCTGGTATGGACCCCGCTCTTCTAATGGGACCCGCCATTGGGAGCCTAGGAATATCAAAGAAGGAGAACTCTTCCATACAAAGTGTCAATGATAATAATGAAGAGATTTTCATAGGCAAATTGTTTACAAGGTCATCTGCAACCAGGTGAAAACCTTGTAATAAGAGAGGTCATGTCTATAAAATTTGACATAAGTACCAAATCCTGACTTACTATTCTACCGACCCAGGGAGTCAATGAGGGCTACACTTTTTAGCTGAATAGAACAGAGCAGAAGGTACTGACTGACTCCATGAGAAAGGTAAAGGAAAAAAAAAAAATAGAAGTTGCTGGTATCTCAGAATGTAGGGTGTTACTAAGAAAGTAAAATGTGTGGTCTTTCCTCTTAACTGCCTAGATTACTTACGTTATTAGGCTTCCGTCTTTGTTCAGAGATGACAAATGTCTGGAAACATGTCAGCCCCCTCCCTTTGCACTCCTTGGCTGATTAAACTAACTGATCGTGATCGTTTTCCATTTACCCCGGATAATACCTCAGAATCTTTCTTAACACAGTATGTCATAAAGTCACTACCAATAGGTGATTATTACTCTATAAACCCTACTTACCAACTCTGTCATAAATTACTTATCTGAGGAAAGAAGGAGAACAAAGTTTCACAGGTGGCATCCTTGAAATAGGCTGAGTTGGTCCAACATGCAACAAAGAGGTAGAAATTCTGGCAACTTCCATGAGATGATGACACGTTTTGATGTGGCTCAAGATTAAGACTTAGACTTCATCTTAGACTTCATCCAGGCTTAGGTGATGAATGGTCTGTTGGAAATAAAAATACATATTTTGTTTAGTAACATTATTAAATGCATAATCTCTGGAGTTAGAGAGGAGAAGGGAATTGCGGGAAATTGGAAGGGGAGGTGAACCATGAGAGACTATGGACTCCGAAAAACAATCTGAGGGTTTTGAAGGGGCGGGGGGTGGGAGGTCGGGGTACCAGGTGGTGGGTATTACAGAGGGCACGGATTGCATGGAGCACTGGGTGTGGTGCAAAAATAATGATACTGTTATGCTGAAAATAAATTAAAAATAAATTTAAAAAAATAAATAAAATAAAATAGGGAGTCTTGTCCATTGGATGTTTATCATATAGATACAATTGTCAAGGCTACCCTCACATAACGGATGCATTGAATTTTCAGCTGCCTGCTGTTAAGTATCTGAATTATAAAACTCATTTGTGTTTGTCTTCTTTGATGACCATCACACACTTGTATATTTGTTTGCTTCCCCTTTTCCTACAGGGAAAGAATGCGCTGATCAAGCTGATGTAAATATTCTGTTTTACAAAAGCTAGACTTCTCCCATGTATTCTACATGAATATAGTACAATTCTTATTCTTTTTATTCCCTAAAACGTAGTTTTGCAGAGCACTACAACTGATTTCCCTGGCCCTTCCTCCTTTTCTACTTCCTCTGCTTCTTCTCTGTCCCCTCCCCCTTCCCCTCCTCCCTCTTGGGACTGGGTTTAGATCCAGGGTCTCAATAAACCCCATCCAAAACCAACTTTCTGCTCTTTTCATCTGCTCTTTTCATCATAAATCTGGGCATTAGCAGTATAGCTCAGTGGTTGAGAGCAAGACATTTGTATCAGACAAACTAGATTTTGCAACTTTCTGGCTCTGTGACCTTTGGTGAACTTCAAAAAACTCTCTCCCATTCAGCTTTGGTGCTTGGGAAATGGTAATAACAGTGTATTACCGAAGCTGTAAGCTTTAGTAAGATCAAATGAAATGATGAAGAGAGGTGCTTAGCAGTCCCATTAGTTAGCACTCAGTGAGTATTAGCGTTTGTTATTATTCTTTCTTTGTAACTCCCATGGCATTAAATTACCGCATGGAAAACCCAGTGACATGTGAGCAGCCTTAGGTCCATAACGATTTTATGCCCATGATACCTAAACTTACTTTTGTGACTTAATCTAACTGTTGCTCGTTGCTATACCATTAATAGCTGAAGCTTCTGGATGCTGAAAAATCTATTTTACATATAATTACTTAAAAGGACATTTTAACGACGGTAGCAATTTCGTCTGACTTCATGCCATTTCGAAGTCATTCAGTGTCAGAAAGCCTACGTACTCTTCAGGGAACTAGTTCTTCCCAAGATTCCCCATGTCAAGTTGTCCTAGCACCATCAGGAAAAATAACAGGTAGACTATCAATCATCCAAAGGCATTTCTCAGGCACCTAAAAGAGCATAATGCTATGCTAACTCCAGTGTGTGATGGGAATTACACAGACAGAGCCCCAGAATCTAGTACCTTATCTTAAAACAAAGCACTTCTCCAGGGAGAAGGAGAGAGTGTCTTTGCATAGAATGAGAAGGGGAGTTTCGAGGTGAACAGAGGATTCACTCAAGTGTCAAGAGTCTCAACTTCCCCAGGTTGATCTTTCAGTGTTTCACTTTATATCTCGGAATCTTTTTCTTCACTGAAAAGTAGAATTATAAAATCCGTGTACTTGCCACGGATGCTTTGAGAACATCTGTCATTTGCCATAAATATGAATAAGTCACTTTCCCACAAAATAATAATAATAATGATAATGATAATAATAATAATAATATCAGAACAGAGAAGACATGAGCCATGATAGATAATTATAAGTTTTCTTTTTTTCTGAATTTCAAAGTGTGAGCCAGATAGAAAACAGAATCTCAGGCAAGTTAGTTGGGGGTACCAACAGGTTGGTTAGTGGTAACAATCTAGTGAGCTGAAAACAGAGAAATCCTAATTCTAGGTAGTGTTTTTCTATTACTTAAGCAGAGATCTGAAAGGGTTTGGTTGTTTTGTTTTGTTTTGTTTTTGAGCAAAAGGCCATTTTTCATGGTGTGAGGGAGTACTGGCCAGGGAATAAGAGGTCTTGAGAAGTTGTTCTTGGACCTCTTCAAGGAGTAGCATTTCTCACCAGCTCTGGGCTCTGGAGACAGGACCAGACCCACCCTCCCAAAGCGCTTTTGACAGAAGCGGTGGGGTAAAGGTTCCCAATGACTTCCCGCTGCTCCTAAGATACAAACTCAGTCTATCTTCTTTTACAACTTGAAACTATCTTCACGCGTCCCCATTGTTCTCCGTCCTCAACAGCCCCTCTTCTGCCATTTCTCTAACGCGTCAGACTCCCTCCTGCCACAAAAAAAGGGGTATTGCAAGTAATGCCCCTCTGTCTCAGACCTTCTTTCTTGACCTCTTTGCTTAGTCAACTCACCCTCAGGCTGTAGCCTTCAGTTAAATGTCCCTTTCCTCGGGAAGCCATCCTCTGAGTCTCCACACCAAGTCAGACCCTCTGATAAGTTCTTGAGAACATCGGATTCATTCTATTCCTGTATGGCCAAAGTGTTCGAAATCAGGGAAATTTCTGCATGGCTGTTTGGCCAGCTACCCAATAGCCTGCAAGCCCCCAAGGCAGAGACAGTGTCAAGTGGCACCTTTAGTACCTAATGAAAGTTCTGCACAATTGCCAAGTATGTTAATGAATAGCTTCACGAACAACAAAGGAACCACACATTTTAAAATTATAAAAATACATCTTACTATATTAGTTACATGTATTCACTGTAGAAAATTTCATGAGAGACTATGGACTCTGAAAAACAATCTGAGGGTTTTGAAGGGACGGGGGGTGGGAGGTTGGGGTACCAGGTGGTGGGTATTATAGAGGGCACGGATTGCATGGAGCACGGGGTGTGGTGCAAAAATAATGAATACTGTTATGCTGGAAATAAAAAAAAAAAATGTGGATTTAAAAAAAAAAAAAAAAAGAAAATTTCAAAAACCACAAAACTATAAATAGAACAAAATAGGTATTCCTATTTTATGATAGGTATTCCTATCATAAGATTAATAATTTATTCTAATTTTATTCATTTATTATTTACTTATCACTCCATATATTAATAAAAGTTTACTTTTCATTCAGTATATCACTCAGTATATTATTTAAGTCATTACAGTCCTTCCAGTCATATATGAATGCAGATGTTTTATATATTTACACACACACACATAAATTATATAAATATATAATTGGATTATTGGGCATTCCTTGCTCATAAGTCTTTTTTTATAACTTAGTGATACCATGAAAATTTTTCAGAATTATCAAATGCTCTTTACCAGAATGGGAATCAATTAAGTCATCTCTTGGCTTTTTTTTTTTTTAAAGATTTTATTTATTTATTTGACAGAGAGAAATCACAAGTAGATGGAGAGGCAGGCAGAGAGAGAGAGAGAGGGAAGCAGGCTCCCTGCTGAGCAGAGAGCCCGATACGGGACTCGATCCCAGGACCCTGAGATCATGACCTGAGCCGAAGGCAGTGGCTTAACCCACTGAGCCACCCAGGCGCCCATCTCTTGGCTTTTTGTTAAGTATCTTGGTTTAATAACTTGCTGTTGGCATTTAGATTATTTTAAATATTTTATAATAAACAATAGTGGAATAATTAGTTGTTTTGCTAATGTCCTCATGCCCTTCTCTTAGGATAATTTTTTTACGATTTTATTTATTTATTTGACAGAGATCACAAGTAGGCAGAGAGGCAGGCAGAGGGGGCGTGGGAAGCAGGCTCCCCAGTGAGCAGGGAGCCTGTTATGGGGCTTGATCCCAGGACCCTGAGATCATGGCATGCTACTTTGTAACTCTTGATTATAAAGAAGGTTGAATTTATACATAACCACATACATGCAAACATATGTAGATTTATACACAAAGCATATTTAGCATATATGAACATCTTATTTTGTTCATGTTGTATTTCTTGGATTTTGTGTATATATTACACATACTGACCATTTTCTGAATATCATACTCTGTTCATATTTTACATATACCTGTTGCTTTTCTTACCTGAGATGTTTATCTTTTTTTTCTTGAAGATGCCTAAATATCTGTATTTACTTTAATGATCTTATACTACTTTTAGAGCATATTATATTTTCTCAACTGGTTGATCCCTTTTAATTTGGATTCACTGATTTTCTATATAGTGGTACACATTTTAATGCATTGACAGTTACATCTTCTTTCATTGTTTCCTCCCATTATTTATAGTGTATGTGTGTACATCTTAATAAAGATTTCATATTTCTGTTGCTGTAAATGACAAAGTAACATTTTCCCGTATTTTTTCCAAATAAATTTCCAGTTGTTCCATCAATTATTGATGCCATCAGTCTGGGTCCAAGGACCCAGAGGTGGTCACAGGACCAGAAAAGAGGGTCCCTGGCTGAAGGTGCCTGGATAGCTTAATCATTAAGTGTCTGCCTTTGGCTCAGGTCATGATAACAGGACCCTGGGATCGAGCCCTGCATCAGGCTCCCTGCTCAGCAGAAAGCCTGCTTCTCCCTCTCCCACTCCCCCTGCTTGTGTTCCTTCTCTCGCGCGCTCTCTCTCTCTGTCAAATATATAAATAAAATATTTATTAAAAAAAAAAAGAAGAAGAAGAAGAGCACCCCTGGCTGCACGCAGAAATCAAATGCACGCCATCAGGAGTGAAAGCAGAGGTCACTAAAGATACAGAGAGAGCAGGGGCAGACAGGGTGTCTGGGAGTTTATTCTTTGCAGTCTGGGGTACACATCCTCTCAGGCATCCAAGAACTAGTAAGACCAAGAACAAGGGCCCAGGGGTTATTCCTTGGACGCAGGGGATCTTGGCATCTAGATGTCTAGTGCTGGTCTCTTGGGATTCACACAAGTGTGGATACACCTATTATCCTGTTAGAAGTGAGGCCCCCTGTATTTATGCTTGCATTTTGAACACTGCCCTGAGCTTTCCATATTGCCCCCAAATGGGTTTTCTTAAAGAAAAGCCACCCGTGGTGGCCTCTTCCAGCCATTCTCACCTGGTCCTTCCCTAGATGGTATCTATTCTAGAGAAATCATGGTCTCCTTGTCCCTTACAAGGAGGACATACACTGTTTTAGTTCTGGGGCATGCGTAAAGTGGGGGTGCAGGTCCCAGCCAGAATAGCAGCAAGAAAAGGAGCAGAAAGCAGATTTTTATGGAGCCCTTTAGTTTCCCTATCTTAATAGTACTTATACAAAAATTCACTTTTTTTTCCTTAACATTCCACTCTTTTTGCATAATTTTTCAAATTTTTATTATTTAAATAGAGTTGATAGAAAATGTTATGCTAGTTTCAGGGGCACAACATGTGATTTGACAATTTTATACATTATGCAATGTTCACAATGATTCTTATATGCATTTGATCAGTCCTAAAGGTAGAAGACAGGTCAAACTTAACAATGAGGCATTGGGACAAGATTCTGAGAGGTGGCTATGAGCTATAGAGCCTGATTTTCTAGGTTGAGGGGTTAAGGACCAAGCCAAGTCCTTAGAGCAAGGCAATACCAGAAGTATTCCCTTTCAGGAATAGTGGTAACTCAGGAAAGTTACCCACTTAGATCCTAAATATGGATTAGCACAGAAACCAAGATCCAAGAATGGACCCCAGCTGGAAGAGCAGACATGTGATTCCTGAAGCTCCCGTATCACAACAGCATCCTTAAGGTCAAGCTCAGGTTCAGCCAACAGGGAGAGGATCAGTGATTAGTTTGGATTACTGTTTGCTGGGTGCCTAAAATAACGAATACCAAAAGGCCTTCCAGGCAGGTGGGGCACCATGCCTCTTCATGCTTCCCATCTTCAACCTGTCTTCCTCTTAGAGATAAATCTGAACTTGCATAGACCAATGGGTCCAGTAAGGGGGACCCCACAAGAGGTAGAGAATTGAGGCAGAAGGCCGACAGATATAATCTAATGAACTCTCATGTTCACATTCACATAAAAATTGAGGGAACGTATTAATGTGTCTGTGTGAGCATCGAACTGATGTGGGCAGAAAAACTTTATCCTCTCCCTTGGCGTGCAACACTGAGTAGTAAAATCCTACTGGTAATGCTTGGTGTCACTTTTATCTCAGCTGCCATTAAAACCAAACAAATCCTGTAAATTTTGCCCATTTGTCCTTGAACTACTTAAAGACTAAGACAGGGATGCCTGTGGCTCAACGGGTTAAGCGGCTGCCTTTGGCTCAGGTCCTGATCCTAGTGTCCTGGGATCAAGCTCCACATTGGGCTCCGTGCTCCGCAGGGAGCCTGCTTCTCCCTCTGCCTCTGCCTGCCATTCTGCCTGCCTGTGCTCTCTGTCCCTCTGACAAATAAATAAATAAAATCTTTAAAATAAAATAAAAGACTAAGACATATCTATCTGAACAATTAAAATATAAACCATAGAAAAGCCCTATTTTCTTTAAGAAAACCCATTTTGGGGCCACATGGAAAACTCAGGGCAGTGTTCAAAATGCAAACATAAATACGGGATTTGGGGGGCTCCCTTCTAACAGGATAATAGGTGTATCCACACCTGTGAAGCCAATACATTTCCCCAAGTATCCTCAAATTACAAAATCATTTTACTGTATTAATACACGAGGCGATCTGGGAGTAATCCTGTATTTGGAATTATTTGCAGACACACAGGTAAGTGAGCCAGTAATTAAAAGCAACATAGAGGCAGCTTGTTGGAGAACTTGAAACAATCTTGCAGTGAAGGATCCCCCACCTCCCTCCTACCCTCCCTCCTACTCTCCTCCTTCCCCCCTCCCTCCTCCTACCCTCCCCCCCACCCCCTCCACCTCCCGTCCCACGCCATCAGAGATTGCCACTGAGGGATTTTTGCTGGGATCCATTAAGAGATTTTTTTTTTTTTTTAAATGGCTGAGAGTAATTTCTCCCTTATTTCCCTCTTTGTCTCCCCTAATGCACATACCCTCAAATACTGCTTGAAAAAGTGTTGGGATCAAAGACCTGAAAGAGGTTTGTTAAAAGTAAAAAAAAAAAGAAGCAAGAACCCAAAAAAAAAAAAAAAAAAAAAAAAAAAAAAGTAAGAAACCTTTACCATGTTAACTGTCTCTACCTTACATCTTGAATTTTTATACGTTCCTGGAGCTGCTCAACACAATAATAAGATCCTAGTCTCAAACCAGAAGTGGTATTTTAACCACTATCCTTTGAGGAATTGTTTGATCCAAGAATTTAACCACCTGTTTCTAGGGGGGCAGCCAGGAGTTCCAGAGAGCTTCATGCTGGTTGTTGTTTTTCTGTGCTGTGATTTTAAACTGTATTTAATGGGCCATTTGAAGGGGGAGTTTTGCCACCTGGGGGAACGTTCCTGAAAACAGCATCGGTTGCTGGGCATATGAATAGCAAAGTCGGTTTTACACTGCAAAGAGGCTGCAAAAATGGTGAGGGGAAATGATGCAGAAAATCCAGGAAAGCAGCTTCCCCCCACAACCACCACCGAAATCTAACCTGCTGACAGTGTTTACAAAGCAACTTCCCTGCCTCCTCTAGGGTCACCGACTTCTCTCCTAAACTGTGAAATGAGAAAGATATCAGAGGGACTCATTTAGGAAACCTGCCTTTTCTTTCTTCTTCTGTGAACAGGGATGGCTAGCCCACCACCCACATGTAATAGAATACTGACACCAGAAAAGATGCAGTGTCCTGCAATGAGTTCTTGTTGTTAAATATTTTATGTCCTGACTCATTCCCCTTGCTTTTAATATTATTTTAAAATGCAACATTAGGAGGGCGACTAGGTGCCTCAGTCCCTTGGGCATCTGACTCTTGATTTCGGCTGGGGTCCATGATCCCAGGGTCCTGAGATAGAGCCTTGCAGGCCAGGTAGACTCTGCACTCAGCAGGGAGTTGGCCTGTCCCTTTCCCTTAGCTCCCCCCATCCCCTCCCCCGCTCTCTCCCTCTCTTTCAAGGAAATAAATAAATAAATATTATTTTTTTAAAAATCCAAAATTATGTAGCATACTATTCTTAAAGCACAACTCTATAAAGATAATTTTTTTTCTGAAGAAATTTTAAGCTTTATCTAATTATTAAATATTATAAATAGGGGTGCCTGAGTGGCTTAGTGGGTTAAAGCCTCTGCCTTAGGCTCAGGTCATGGTCCCAGGGTGCTGGGATGGAGCCCCACATCAGGCTCTCTGCTCAGCAGAGAGCCTGCTTCCCTCCTTTGTCTCTGCCTGCCTCTCTGCCTACTTGTGATCTCTTTCTGTCAAAAAAAAAAATGGCATAAAAACAGACACATAGACCAGTGGAACAGAATAGAGAGCCCAGATATGGACCCTCAACTCTATGGTCAATTAATCTTTGATAAAACAGGAAAAAATATACAGTGGAAAAAAGTCAGTCTCTTCAATAAATGGTGCTGGGAAAACTGGACAGCTGTATGCAGAAGAATGAAACTCAACCATTCTCTTACATCATACACAAAGATAAACTCAAAATGGATGAAAGACCTCAATGTGAGACAGGAATCCATCAGAATCCTAGAGGAGAACATAGGCAGTAACCTCTTCGATATCAGCTACAGCAACTTCTTTCAAGATATGTCTCCAAATGCAAAGGAAACAAAAGCGAAGATGAACTTTTGGGACTTCATCAAGATCAAAACCTTCTGCACAGCAAAGGAAATAGTCAAAAAAACAAAGAGGCAACCCATGGAATGGGAGAAGATACTTGCAAATGACAGTACAGACAAAAGGTTGATATCCAGGATCTATAAAGAACTCCTGAAACTCAACACACACAAAACAGACAATCGTATCAAAAAATGAGCAAAAGATATGAACAGACACTTCTCCAATGAAGACATACAAATGGCTATCAGACACATGAAAAAATGTTCATCATCACTAGCCCTCAGGGAGATTCAAATTAAAACCACATTGAAATACCACTTTACACCAGTTAGAATGGCCAAAATTAGCAAGACAGGAAACAACATGTGTTGGAGAGGATGTGGAGAAAGGGGAACGCTCTTACACTGTTGGTGGGAATACAAGTTGGTGCAGCCACTTTAGAGAACAGTGTGGAGATTCCTCAAGAAATTAAAAATAGAGCTTCCCTGTGACCCTGCAATTGTACTACTGGGTATTTACCCCAACGATACAGAAGTAGTGAAAAGAAGGGCCTTCTGTACCCCAATGTTTATAGCAGCAATGGCTACAGTCGCCAAACTGGAAAGAACCAAGATGCCCTTCAGCGGACAAATAGATAAAGAAGATGTGGTCCATATACACTATGGAGTATTATGCCTCCATCAGAAAGGATGAATACCCACCTTTTGTAGCAACACAGACAGGACTGGAAGAGATTATGCTGAGTGAAGTAAGTCAAGCAGAGAAAGTCAATTATCATATGGTTTCACTTATTTGTGGAGCATAGCAAATAGCATGGAGGACATGGGGAGATGGAGAGAAGAAGGGAGTTGAGGGAAATTAGAGGGGCAGGTGAACCATGAGAGACTATGGACTCTGAAAAACAATCTGAGGGTTTTGAAGGGGCAGGGGGTGGGAGGTTGGGGTACCAGGTGGTGGGTATTGGAGAGGGCACAGATTTCATGGAGCACTGGGTGTGGTGCAAAAATCATGAATACTGTTATGCTGAAAAAATTAAAAAATTAAAAAAATAAAGTATCTATGAAAAAAATGAATAAAAAAATCTTAAAAAAATTAAAAATAAATAAATAAATATTATAAATAATGCTTCAAGAAAACCTCTTCCATAGATATATGTTCTCCATTTCTTTTGGAATATTTACCTGAGAAAGGGAACCCTTTTTTAATTTCTTTGTCCATTCCCACCTAGCTTTATTCAGCATTTTCTTTCAACATTTCCCTTAAGTACATCCACAATTTTTCAGAGCATGTAAGTTAGAATCCAAAGCAAATAAACCTTTGTCTGCACATCTTACTATCTCCTTATAATATATTCCACAATATTAATTACTTGGCCAGAACACATGAATATTTTAAAACTATTAATGTATTTTGACAATGTACTTTCCAGAAAAAAATTTACCAATTTTAATTCTCCAAAGTTGCATTGGAAAATGTCATTCTTACTGTACTCCGTACAACAATATGATCTTTGCTTTTTTCACATTTGCCTGCTTGACAAACAGAAAAGCTGCCTTTTTGCTTAATTTGCAGCTTATTAGCTACTCATAGGAAATGTTTGTATGTATTTTAGCTCTGTGTATCTGTTTCTGGAGTATTTTGTCCAGGTATCTTATTGGTACAAGTTTTCTTTCTATGACTTATAAGTGTTCTTTATGTAGTTGTGGTATAAACTTTGGTCATGGATTTTTTTTTTTTTAAAGATTTTATTTATTTATTTGAGAGACAGAGATCACAACTAGGCAGAGAGAGAGAGGAGGAAGCAGGCTCCCTGCTGAGCAGAGAGCCCAATGCAGAGCTCGATCCCAGGACCCTGGAACCATGACCTGAGCCAAAAGCAGAGGCTTTAACCCACTGAGCCACCCAGGCACCCCTGGTCATGGATTTTGATCCTTCGTTACTAGGCACACGAATATGGGATATTCATGAAACTGTCTATGTAGATGCCCTTTTGTGAACTTGAAAAGCTTTTTACTTTGAATCCCCGTATGTTATACCTGCATCTTAAGAAGAACAGTTTCTGCACCCAGGAAAACTGAAATTATCTTGGGACAAAACAAGATCCATTACAATTCCAAATCATTAGCCTTGTAGACCTGTCAGAACTGAGTTGTGTCTGGAGAAATAGAGTTTAATCTCATCTTGTCCACCAGAAAGTTGCTTCCTGCGGCCAGACAACTCCCTGTACCTTCTGTTTCCTTCATGATAAACACTTGTGTACTAAATGCTCAGCTTAAGAAGTAATGATCACGAAGATTGAAGGCACCTCTGTACCTCATGCCGATTGTAGTCTTTTTTTTTTTTTTTTAAAGATTTTATTTATTTATTTAACAGAAAGAGAGAGAGAGAGTGAGCACAAGCAGAGGAACAGCAGGCAGAGGAGGCAGAGGGAGAATCAGGCTCCCTGCTGAGCGAGGAGCTCAATGTGGGACTCAATCCTAGCACCCTGGGATCATGACCTGAGCTGAAGGCAACCACTTAACAGACTGAGCCACCCAGGGGATCCCATGATTGCAGTCTTCTTAATTCCCTCTCCAACTAGGAAAAGCCACTGTCCTCATATTATCGCTGTGTTTATCATAGTTAAGAATTTCTTCATAATTACATAGCTATAGAATCCTAAACAATATTTAGGATGGTTTTAAACTTCTGATAATATAGATATATATTCATATGTACTAATATAATATATTAAGAGCTATGGTATAGATTCCTAAGTATAGAATAATGTTTTCACCCAACACTGTGGTTTGAAATTTGCCCAACACTATGGTTTGAAATTTACCGTATTAATATTTGTTCTCCTGTATTACAGTATTCCACTGTAAGTATAATGTTGATGGATATTTCGTTTGTCTTTCTCCTCCTCCTCCTCCTCCTCCTTCACCACTGTTACGAACATTACCGATAGGAAATTTTATACATATCTTTGAGCACCTGTGGGAGAGTACCTCTAGACCAGAATATGCTGCTTTTTCAGCTTGACTTGAAATTTGCTTTTCAAGGTGGTTTTACCAATTTAAATTCACATGCCTCTGCAGAATGTACCATTATCAGACCTTTTTATTAGTGATGTTCTGGCTGTGATCATAGGTGTCTTATGGTTTTAATTTGCATTTCCATGACTCATTGAGTGAAGCTTCTTTTTATATGTATATTGACCTTCATATTTCCTCCTGGTTGAATTGCCTTCTCATAGATCTTGCCCAATTTTTATTGGATTGTTTATCTTTTCTTATTGATTTGCAGGAATTTTTAATATCATCAGTATATTAATATTTGTCAGTTACATGCATAGCACTATCATCTCCCAGACCACAGCTAATTTATTTTTTATTATGAAGTATTTCATCCATACAAAGTACAGATATGATGTACATATAGAAAGCTTAAAATACAATACAACAAAAACCCTTCTACTCTTGTACCAAACACACCTCATATCACTTGATAATAAACATATCACCAATGCCTTTGAAGTCCTCTGGATGTCCTTTACTCTATCCTACGTTAACCACACTTCCGATATTTTTTTTTTTAGTTCAACTTCATTAAGATTTAATTATGTACAATAAAATGCACACAAATTAAAGTGTACAGTTGGATATTCTTGACATGCCCATAATCAAGAGATAGAGCGTGCCCATTACCCCCTAGTGCTCCCATGTGCTTTTTTGCAAGTAATAGCCCCTCTCCTAATCCTATGCCCCAAATAACCAAAACAAGCTGACATAGATTATCTTGACTGTTCTAGAATTTCATATAGATATAATCTTAGTTTATATTTATATACTTGGTGTCTCTGGCTTCTTTAGCTCAGCATGATGTTTTTGAGATTTATCCGTGTTGCTTTATGTATAAGTAGGCAGTTCCTTTTTAGTTCAGAGATGCATTTCATCATAGACCACAATCTGCATACCCACTCTCCTGCTGATGGGCAGCTGAGTTGTTTCCATTATTTTTAGCTATTATTAATATAGCTACTATAAATATTTATGTACAAGCCTGGGCATATCCTTTGTGCAGGCTTATGATTTTATTTCTCTTGGATATATAGAGAGAGGAGAAATTGCTGGATTATATATAAAACTTACTGTGTGTAACTGTATGTAAGCTTATGTTTAACTCAACATTCTTAAAGTGTTTGTAGTATGTTACATTCATAGCAGAGATGCATGAATGCTCCCATTAAATCTATATCCACTAGGTAGGTTTAGTTTCTTTCTTTCTTTCTTAAATTGTAGCTGCTGTGATTTTAATTTGCCTTCCTTGAGGAGTACGCTGTTGAGCATCTTTCCTTGCATTTATTGGTCCATTCATATATCTTCTTTGTAATGTGTCTATTGACATTTTTTTTCAAATTAGGTTGTGTTTTTATTATTGAGTTAAAAATGTTCTTCATATATTCTGGATACAAGAGTTTTGTGCATATATATATGTATATATACATATATATCTTATCTATAAGACATCGATTTCTAATGCATGTTCTTATATAATTAGACATATTTTTATCAGTGTATGCCTTTTCATTTTCTTAATGAATCATTTTTATCAAACTTATTGAAGTAAAATTTATGTACGAGGGGCGCCTGGGTGGCTCAGTGGGTTAAAGCCTCTGCCATCGGCTCAGGTCATGATCTCAGGGTCCTGGGATGGAGCCCCACATCGGGCTCTCTGCTCAGCAGGGAGCTTGCTTCTCTCTCTCTCTCTCTCTCTCTCTCTCTGCCTGCCTCTCTGCCTACTTGTGATCTCTGTCTGTCAAATAAATAAATAAATAATTTATGTACGATTACAGCATCCATTTCAAATGCACATTGTGGTGAATTTTGACAGACAAAGACACCTGTTAAACCACCACCACCATAAATCCATAAATATATGGACCATTTCCATCACCATAAGAAGTTTTCTTTTCCCTTGCCCATCCATCTTTGCCTCCAATCCAGTCTGATCACAAGAAACTGCAGATCTGCCTTCTGTCAAAATAGATTAGTTGGCATTTTTCAGATTTTATGTAAGTGGGAACATGCAGTTTTTATATCTGATCCTTTCACTCAGCGTTATGATTCATCCATGGAGAGTCATCTAATTGTTACTGGTTTTAGTAGTTTACTACTTTAATTTGCTACTTATTTATTGTATTCCACTGTATACATTATGCCACATCATGTTCCTCCATTCTCTGTTAGATGGGCATGTGGATCACATCTTGTTTTATGCTTATGGTCAATAAAGCCATTAGGAACATTCATGCACAAGTTTTCTTGCAGGTGTCGATTTTCATTCCTTTTGGGTAAATATCTAGGAATGGAATGACAGGTTCTTATGGTAGGTTGGTTTAATTCACATGTCTTCAGTTGTCTGTGTCCTTATTTGGGTTTGTAAGAATTTTTCTATTTATTTTGGATGCAATTCTTTATCAGATATGAGTTTTGCCAATATTTTCTCCCATTCTGTGGCTCACCTTTAGTTATTCTGGAGTTATCTTTCGAAGAGGAAAAGTTTTTAATCTAAAGGTAGTCCGACTTAACTCCTTGTTTTATAATTAATGCTGTCGGTGTCATATAAAAGTTTCTTCTAAAGTTTCTATCTAGAAGGTTTGTAATTTTAGCTTTGGCATTTAGTCCTGTGTTTGATTGTGAGTTCATCTGTGCATGCAGTATGAGGTAACTGTTCAGGCTCACTTATGAGTATCAACTGTTTCAGCACTATTTGCATAAAAACAAAAACAAAACTGCTTTTATTTTCTCTATTGCTAAATACATTTTATGAGAATCGATTGACCATATATGTTTGAACCTATTTCTGAAGTTCCCATTCAGTTCTATTGATCTCTATATACTTTTATAAAATACCATACACTGGGACTGGACATAATACCATAATACCATAATACCATAAATGGGAAGCTCAGCAACAAACACCAACAAAGTCTTTGGCTTTACAAGAAGATGCCCACTTTTTTCCAAAGTGGTTGCACCAATTTACATTCACACAGGATGATCTGATTAATGTTTCATATGCGTACAAACTCTTAGTAGCTTCTGCCTTTTATTTCTATTATATATAATATATATGTATATATATTAATACACATACACAGAGAGAGAGAGAGAGAGAGCAGGAGTGTGGGAAGGGACAGAGGGAGAGGGTGGGAAAACCTCAAGCAGACTCCTGAGCCTAAATCAAGCATCAGATGCTCAACTGACTGAGCTGTCCAGAAGCCTTATGTCTGCCTTTTAATGTTGTTTTCTTTTCAACATAGTTCATGCAAACTGATACCCCTTTATAGATTTACTTGTTGGTATAAAACATCAGGACTTATCTGGCTTTTTTTTTTTTTTTTTTTTTTTTTGCTTATTTTGGAATCCATTTGTCTTTGAGATACCTGATTATATCTGATCTAGGCTGCAGTGACATTAAATTATACAGAGTAATTGGGAGAGAATTAAGTTTTTATGATATTGAATAAACCTATTAAAAATCATTTACTTTTGCCTTCCTTAATGTCATTAAATAAAGATATGTTATTTTCTCGGGATGCCAAAAATTTTTCTCGGGACTGAGCCAGCGTGGCTCAGTCAGTTAAGCGTCTGCCTTCAGCTCAGGTCATGATCCCAGGGTCCTGGGATCCACCCCTGATCTCTCTCACGATCTCTGTCTCTCTTTCTCTCTCAAATAAATAAATAAATAAAATCTTAACAAAAAAGATATATCATTTTCTCCATGTATCTTTGTTGTTAGAGTTATCCCAAGATTATTAAGTTTCTAACGCTTTGGGAATGTAAAGGGTGTGTTAAAATTATACTTATACCGGGTGTCTCAGTCAGTTAAGAATCTGTCTTAGCTCAGGTCATGATCTTGGGGTCCTGGGATGGAGCCCTGTGTCGGGCTCCCTGCTCAGTAAGGAGTCTGCTTCTCCCTCTTCCTCTAGAGAAGAGGTCGGAAGAGATCTCTAGGAGATCGGTGGGCCGATCTCCCCCGGCCCACCCCCACTCATGCTAATGCTAACCTGTCTCTGTCTCTAACTCAATAAATAAATAAATAAATAAATATCCAAATTATCTAAATTTATCTAAATAAATAAAATCTTTTAAAATTTTAGAAAAATCACACTTTGGACTGTGTATTGAGGGTGTATAAGACTTCACCTTATTTTTATTTTGGTCTTATGTCCAGAAACCTTGGTATACTTTTTTAATTATTTTATTTTATACTTTTAAAATCTTTAATTTTAGTAAATTAACTGTCAATTCCCATGCTTATTTTATGCCTATATTAATATTCTCCCTTACGATCAGTATTTTTTGCTTAATATTTTTATTTTACTGGTAAAGGCGCTTTTTTTTTTAAACGATTTTATTTATTTATTTGACAGACAGAGATCACAAGTAGGCAGAGAGGCATGCAGAGAGAGAGGAGGAAGCAGGCTCCTTGCTATGCAGAAAGCCCAATGCAGGGCTCGATCCCAGGACCCCAGGATCATGACCTGAGCCGAAGGCAGAGGCTTAACCCACTTAGCCACCCAGACACCCCTTACTGGCAAAGACTTCTAATAGAATACTGAATAAAAGTGGTGATTGATATTTTTTTTTTGTTTCTGATTTAAAAGTAGTGCTTCTAAGTGTTTATTGTAAAGTCTAATGAGTTTTTGATAGATAATCTTTATTAGGATGGAGACTTTCCTTCTACTCCAAGTGTGAAGAGAATTTTACTATTATTATAAATAGATGTGTAATTTTATCAATTTTCCCCTTTCCATTGAAGAGATCATAAGGATTTTCTCCTTCAATCTATTAGCATGAGCACCTACTAAAAGGTTTTCTAAAATTAAATCAATTGAATGTGCTTCTCCACTCAGCAACTATTCATTAAGTGTCTTCATTGTGCCAGGTATTTTGCTGGGATCTGGAATTAAGTCTATAGCAATGAGGAAAGAAAGAATGATGATTAAAGCCTTTACTGTTAAAAGAAAACAAAACAAGCAAATAGATATATAAGATGGCATGGGGCACTAAGAGTTTTAAATACAAATGAAACAAAGTCGAGATTGGTAGGTGCTTGTCTTAGTCGGTTCAGGCTGGTGTAACCAAATGCCAGACTGGTAGCTTAGAAACAACAGAAATGATACTTATCACAGTTCTGAAATTTGGGAACTACACGCTCAAAGCACCAGTGTGGTCTCATTCCGGTGAAGGCCCTCTTCCTGGTTCATTGCAGGGCCTTGAGAGAGTAGAAGGAGGTAAGAAAATGAACTATGTGGATCCATGCAGGAAGAGCTTTCCAGGCAAAGGGAATGGCAAGTGTAAAGGCCCTGCAGCAGAAACACAGAGAACTGACTGGTCATTGTGAGTAGCAAGGAGCAAGCAACAGTGTGAATGATAGTGGTTCATGTCAAGGAGACAGAAGAATATCAAATTATACAGGTTCTAAACCATAAGATGCTTTTCCAAAGGGCCTTAACCATGGTCAGAACTTAGACTGTTTTTCTGAAACCGATAAAACACTAGAGACTTTAAGCATGCCTTAATCTTTAATAGGATATTCCAGGGGCACCTGGGTGGCTCAGTCATTAAGCATCTGCCTTCAGCTCAGGTCATGATCCCCGGGTCCTGGGATCGGGCACCACATCAGGCTCCCCGCTCAGTGGGAAGCCTGCTTCTCCCTCTCATACTTCCCCTGCTTGTACTTTCTCATTTGCTGTCTCTATCTCTCTCTCTGTCAATTAAATAAATAAATAAAATCTTTTTAAAAAGGATAATAGGATACTCTAACTCCTTTGTGCAAGATAGAGAGAATCCAAGAGGTCAGAGGTACACGCAAGCAGGCTGATGGAAACATACAGTTAGGAGGCTGATGGAAAACTGCAGGTGAGAGAAGAAGGTAACTTGGGTGTGCAAGAAAGGGCTGGCTTCTGTGCACATACTGAATATCCATGATAATAGCAAATACTTTTAGAACACTATTTGCTGGGTCCTCTTCTATGCGGTTTGTGAATACATACTCATTTCATTCATAACATCCTCACTCATAACATCCTCATAACATCCTCAGAAGGTAACTACTAAATTCCTTTCATTACATGTTAAGAATTTGAGATACAGAGAGGTAAAATATCTGCACGTGTTTTAAAAGGGTCAAGGAATAGCTTGGAGACCCAGGAAAAAAACAAGCAAAGTCTACCTGTAAAGATGGCACTAGAAAAGTGTTCAATGCCATAAGGAGCGAGGGCAGGGATATTCCTTGACTTCTGAGAACTCAGCAGGGGGGGGGGCTTATAGGATGCCCCCTGGGGAGAGCCAAAGAGGCTTTAATTGTTTATGATTCTAGGATGTGTGGCTTAGGATGTAAATCTACACTCTTGGAAAGGATATAAGAAGATTCCCTATTGGAGCACCTGCATGGCTCAGTTGGTTAAGCATCTGCCTTCAGCTCAGGGTCCTGGAATTGAGCCCTGCCTTAGGGTCCCTGCTCAGCATGGAGTCTGCTTCTCCTTCTCCCTTTGCCCCTCCCCCAGTTTATGCTCTCTCTTTCCCAAATAAATACATATTTTTTTGAAGCAGATTCCCTACTGAAGCTAATGGAAGAGGCGTAGGGTTACATAATGTATTCTTTTGCTACTATTAGTCACTATCACATTTTAAAAGAGATACCTAGTTTCGTTGAGTCTGAAGAGCCACAGTGAACATTTCTATAATAGGCACAAGATAGACAAAGAAGTAGAGTCTGGATTCTTGCTGTATTCTCCTGCCATGTTGACAATGAATGATCATTATTTAAAATGAAAGCTGAATCTGAATGTTCTTGGAGAAATGAGAAAAAAGTCTTTCTTCCTCCTCCTACTCCTTCCTCTTCTTCAAATAAAGCCCTGTGTGTTTTCAGTATGATGGCACAGTTTTCTTCCTTGCAGAAAACTGTCAATCACAAGGCTCTAAAAATCCCTCAGCATCTTAGCTGCTTACACATGCTTGGTCATTTCTACCATTTCCCCAAGAGTGAAGTCTTCCAGATCCCTTAGGTACTCTGTGTTCATCTCAGATTTATCTTTAGTTTTTTAAAAAATGGTTTTCTTAAGGAATCTCCAGAGATAAAGATATAGTGAAAAGAAGGGCCATATGTACCCCAGTGTTCATAGCAGTAATGGCCACAGTCGCTAAACTGTGGAAAGAACCAAGATGCCCTTCAACCAACAAATGGATAAAGAAGATATGGTCCATATATACAATGGAGTATTTTGCCTCCATCAGAAAGATGAATACCCAACTTCTGTATCAACATGGACGGGACTGGAAGAGATTATGTTGAGTGAAATAAGTCAAGCAGAGAGAGTCAATTATCATACGGTTTCACTGACTTGTGGAGCATAAGGAATAACAAGGAAGACATTGGGAGATGGAGAGGAGAAGTGGGTTGGGGGAAATTGGAGGGGGAGACGAACCATGAAAGACTATGTTCTCTGAGAAATAAACTGAGGGTTTTGGAGAAGAGGGGGGTGGGGGGTTGGGTGAGCCTGGTGGTGGGTATTATAGAGAACATATATTGCGTGGAGCACTGGGTGTGGTGCATAAACAATGAATTTTGGGATACTGAAAAATTTTAAATTAAACTTAAAAAAAAAGACCAATAAGTGATCTGAAGGGGCATGTGCACACAAATGTTTATAGCAGCAATGTCCACAATAGCCAAACTATGGAAAGAACCTAGATGTCTATCAACAGATGAATGGATAAAGAAGATGTGGTATATACACACACACACACACAGTGGAATACTATGCAGCCATCAAAAGAAATGAAATCTTGCCATTTGCAATGACACGGATGGAACTAGAGGGTATTTACTGAGCGAAATAAGTCAATCAGAGAAAGACAATTATCATATGATTTCCCTGATACGAGGAATTTGAGAGTCAGTATGGGGGGTTTGGCAGGGAGGGAAGAAAAAAATGAAACAAGATGGGATCGGGAGGGAGACAAACCATAAGGGACTCTTAATCTCACAAAACAAACTGAGGGTTGCCGGGGATGGGGGTAGGGAGAGGGTGGTTGGGTTATGGACATTGGGGAGGGCATGTGCTAGGTGAGTGCAGTGAAGTGTGTAAACCTGGTGATTCACAGACCTGTACCCCTGGGGCAAATAATACATTATATGTTAATAAAATATAAAAAAATTTAAAAATTTTTTAAAAAAGAAGAACAAAAACAAAAAAAGAAAGTGTAATTCAGATAAAGCCAAGTCAAAGGAAAGGGAGGAGAGAATTCTGCTAGTTTTCTGTATGCACCCTTGCCCATGTGAAATGAAATTCTTTGTGCATCCTCAAAACAAAACAAAACAAAACAAAAAACCAGTAATTACACAATCATTTAAAAAAATCAATTTCAGCTTTTTAAGTCTAAAAAATAAAAAATTAAAAAAATTAAAAGTGATTTTCAAAATGCTTAGGAAACCATATGAGAAAATAAAAGGACAGGAAGTACAGAAGAAAATATTTTATGTAAACATCTAGAGTGTACCACAGTGAATGGCCGCCCTGCTAAATACTGTGTATGAAATGAATGTACAGGTTTACATTTTGCATACATGTATG
Organism: Mustela erminea; assembly: GCF_009829155.1. Taxonomy (NCBI): domain Eukaryota; kingdom Metazoa; phylum Chordata; class Mammalia; order Carnivora; family Mustelidae; genus Mustela; species Mustela erminea. The sequence goes on along the minus strand of NC_045618.1, from coordinate 8,047,737 downwards.
CCTATAATATGTACACACACATATGCACATATAGATACATTCATATTATATATTTGTATTATGTATATTTATAATGCATATACTATGTGCTTTATATAGTTATAGGTAATCCAGTATATAATACAATCTATAATGTATATAAAGTTTGAGAATTTTTCAAATTCCCCAAGAGCACATATCAGGTAGTTGCCTCTCTGATGTTGGTATATATTTATGACTTGTGAAACTTGGAGAGATTGGTTAGTAGGCTAACTAAGAATTTGGGACAAACCCAGGCATTAGTGCTCCAGCTGAGCAAATGTACAAATGTATATGGTAATGAGTTATGGGTAGAGAACTCTATTAGGGGCTTTGGAGGCAAATAATATTGTAATAAATGGCCTCTGATTTGTTGATCACAGATATTAGCAAGAGGAGACGCACACATGTAATGACAGACAAAGGCAATGTAGGGCATGTTCCATAATATGTGTATATACATAAAATATATATACATATATAAACATAGTATGTGTTATATACATATTACATATGTATACATATATGTATATACGTATACATATATACATATTATGTGTGTATATACATTATGTATATATGTATATACACATTATGTATATTATATACATAATGTGTATATACACATACATATGTGTATATACATAAAATGTATGTGTATATATATGCATATGTGTATATACATAAAATGTTTTCATACACATGTACATTAATTTCATACACAGTATTTAGTAGTGTGCCCATTCACAGAGATACAGCCTAGATGTATATGTAAAATGATCTAGTCAAAAAGACACAATTTCAGAGGAAGGAAAAAATGACCTTTCACTGAGAAACCAGGGAGGACTTGGGGAAGGACTAAGATTTGAATCTGATGGACAGTGCTGCGTATACTTGGTCCAGACAGAGGGAAGGGGATGCCTACCTGTTCAGATCAGCATCGATTCTTCTCTTCTAACTCACAAATTTTGTCTACTTATGGGTTCCCCATACATTCTGGTCAGTATCAATCTTTCAGTAATCATCAAGGACGTCCAGAATCCCAATCTCACCTTTACTTGCTCCAGAGTTTTGGAATTAATTTTTTTTCTTTTATGAAGATTTTATTTTTTATTTGAGAGCGTGGTTAAGAGAGAGATAGTGAGAGAGTGCACAAGCAGTGGGGAGAGGGAGAAGCAGGCTCTCCACTGAACAGGAAGCCTGACATGGGGCTCGATCCCAAGACCCCAGGATCATGACCTGAGCCGAAGGTAGATGCTTAATCTACTGAGCCACACTGGCGCCCCTTGGAATTCACCTGGAATTAAATCTTAACTGAAAAGATCCTATAAGTTGGGTAGAAGCCAAAACTGTGAACTTTGTTCCTCCCTGCATCTTTCCTATACCAGGTACATACAGGACGCTTAGCAATTGTTTGCTTAATTCAAGAATAGATTCCCATTCCACTGGAAATCTTCTGAATTTCACTCCACACCCCCTAGCAAACCACAGAGTTTATTGTGCTGACCACAGAACTGAATGTATTATGAGGTCTATTTCCCAGTGACCAGTGATCTGCTATAACTAGTGTCCCTGAGAAATTCCAGCATTTTGGGCAGGTGTTGCCACTGCACTTTGCTTGTCACTTCCTTCATCTAGGGTGTGCCACTGGGAATGGCCACATCACCATGGGGACAGGGCTGCGGCCTGCCTGAGCTTGAACATTCCTTGCCAGCCAGGCTTGCCTTCTTTTGTGCTCTGTGCAGTGATTTTCACCGTCCTCCCTAATTCGAAGCCTGTCCAATAACAACGGCCTGAACCGTGTCTAAACTGCTAAATACTGTACAATGGCTGTCTGACACATTTCAGGACAACGTCTGTTCCTGGCTCGGTTTTTCAAATCTGTTATTATCAAGTCATGGTTTCCTTCCAGGTGGTCATTCCAAATGGAAGGAATGGCTTGAGCAGTGTGCAAAGAGGCATGAACATGCCAAAAGTGTTCCAAGCACAGCGGGCGGGTGCAACAATTTAAATAGAGCAGTTGTTCTCAACCCAGTAAGGATAAACACCCTTTTAAGTGACAAATATTTATAATTTTGTTATTATCCTGAAATGAAAAGGAAAGGTGATGTAACATTCTGCATAGCTTCAAAATGTCAGCATTATGCCTTAACCATAATGTAAGGATCTTAATGAGAAATGTAAATAAGTGGGGGGGGGCAGGAGGCTAGGTGGCTCAGGCAGTGAAGCATCAACTCTTGATCTCAGCTTAGGTCTTGATCTCAGGGTCATGAGATTGAGCCCCACATTGGGCTCCATGCTGGGAATGGAGCCTACTTAGAAGAGGGAGAGGAGGGGAGGGAAGGAGAGGGGAGGGGAGGGGAAAAAAGAAAAAAGAAAGAAAAGAAAAGAAAAGAAAAAAGAAAAAAAATGTGGATGATCACAGTTCATTGGATATAAATGTTCCTAAGTGGTCAGGTCCCTATTTTCTCTCCTTTGAGTGACAGGTTATTCCCAAGATGTTTTATAAAGCAACTCCTGTATTCCCTTTAGATCTACATTCCAAATCTTTATTGAGCATCAACCATGTGCTAGGCTGTGACATTGGTATGAAACTCCTCCACCTGGCAGATGAGGAAAGCAACAGGTTAACCAAATTCTCCTAAGTCTTATTGTTGGGAGGCAATGGAACCAAGTTTCAAAAGCAAAGCTTCCGTAGCCTGTAGGAGAGCTGCTGCCTGACTTAAGTGTAGTCCCTTGAAGGAGCCATGGCTGGGGGAGGGGGGATTTGGGGGAAAAATCTGGTATTCTATTTCTTTTTAATCTGGGTGCTAATGACATGGGTATGCTTAATTTGTGAAAGTTCAGGGAGATTTCCACTTGTGATATGCGTTATGTGTACTTTACGTATGATATTCATCAGTGAAATTTGGGGAAGAAAAAAAAATTACTATCTGAATCCAAAACTATGTCTTTTGCCTGAAGTCAGACTCTTTTTAAACAAAAACAAAACAAAACAAAAAACGATTTCATTCATTTGCCAGGAAGAGAGCGAGCGAGTCAGAGCATGTGAGCACAAGCAGAGGGAGCTGCAGGCAGATGGAGAGGGAGAAGCAGGCTCCCCACTGAGCAAGGACCCCCCCCCACCCCCACCCCATGAAGGACTTGATCCCAGGACCCTGGGATCATGACCTGAACTGAAGGCAGAGGCTTTAACCCACTGAGCCACCCTGGCGCCCCCTGAAGCCAGACTGTTAATGAATCTCCACTCCAAATACCAGATTGTCTTCTCGGTACGCTTTTCATCATTTTATTAGCACTGCTCTGCCCTTGAAAGATGGCTCTTTACACCCTCCTTTACTGAGCAACAGTATGAAACACCGGATTTCTCTGGGCAGGCGGATGTGAGAGATTTCTGAGACACTGATTCTAGCATAAGCTCTACAGGAGCTCCTTTCCAACCTAGCAAAACACAACCTGCCATTGCCATCCGGGTTCTAAAACTATAGTTGGAGCCAACAGGGACCTCCAAAGGAGGAGCCTTGCTGCATCAAAGAAAGTAGCCAAATGTGAGTTTTGTGTGGAAAACTAGAACTTGTTCCCCACAAGCACAATGGTGGGTTCAATTACTTATCAATGACCTAGATTTAGAACGAGCATGACATTCAGGCCGTGGGGCACTTGACTTGAACAGTGTTGAAAAAACTAAAAGAGTTGATAAATATGCATTTACGCATTTACTTTAATTCAATTATAAATAGTCTAAAAAGAGGGGGAAGAGAAAGAAAAGAACTAAGCACCGTCTACCATACTGCTCTAACTCAAGCCGTGGAAAGAGTTCAGTCTGAGACGGTTAGTGGTCATGGAAGCCAGGCTGATGACTTGAAAGGCTTTCCAGCCACGGAAGGAGGGAAGCATTTTTTTCTAGACGAGTGGATCCGTTTACCTCTTCGTCATAGAAGGATTTGACAAGTTAAATGAGGATCGAAAATAAAAGGATCAAAGAAGAGCTGCTTACAAAGTTGTTTTCAAATAACATGTATACCCTTTCATATCGATGTCGTCCAAAGGTTTTCCAAGAATAAATTTAAATATTCCAATCAGTCACCTTGCAAGCTGGTGTTAGAACATAATGTCCATGTAAGATTTAACATTGTTTTATTACTTAGCCTTATAATGCCCCAAAGCAACTGATACTATCAGATGAAATAAAAATCTGTGACCAGATTAAAAGGAATGTAGAAAATAATATATAATAAAGTTTCTCTCTCTCTTTTTTTTTAACCTGGTGTTTACCAAGCACAAAGCTAAATATTTTGGTGGCAAAACCGTATTATACTTGTTGTTGGGCTAGGCACTAGGATGAGGACTTTATGATAAATTTCCTTCAATCAGTACTATAATCCCATGAAGTAGATATTATATTTTGCTTTAAAAATAAAGATCCTGTGGCATATAGAGGCTACCCTCCCTGCTCCTGTTGGTGAGCCCACAATTCCCAGGCAAACAGAACCAACCTTGTCCCAGGGACACTCTTCAGGTAGAAGCTTTGTAGGAGACACAGACATGTTTAAAACAAAACACAAAACTTCAAAATGTTCTAAATATGATTTCCCCAGAGACAGAACAGAAAGGAGAAAATACACGAAGAACATAATAGAACCATGTCCCCTGACCTGAAAGACTGCGAGTTGCCGGTGATGTCTCTGGCGATATTAATCATACTTTGCCAGTCAGTTTTCCTTTTCAATGTTAACTATTTTTCCTCCTGGGTTTGAGTTGGGTGTGTTTGGTGCGGTTCTTTCTCTCACAGCGGTGGGTTGTCTCCCGTGTTTAGGGATGCTAAATCATCCACATATATTTGGGCATAAGAATCTGCCTTGATTGGGCTTGGAAGCAGGATGTTTTCTCCAGCCCCCAGGATCTGTCTATATGACACCATGGCCTGTCGTCTTGAGATTTCTTTGAACTTTAAGGGGAAAAAAAAAAATCGCCTTGTAAAGGTTCTCTTCTTCACCTGCATGTGCTAGCAATTTTCTCAGCCTCTGTGTATTTCATCGTCTCTTATACTCTTTCCATCAGCTTTCCATCTTTTTTTTTTTTTTAAAGATTTTATTTATTTATTTATTTGACAGAGAGAAATCACAAGTAGATGGAGAGGCAGGCAGAGAGAGAGAGGGAAGCAGGCTCCCTGCTGAGCAGAGAGCCCGATATGGGACTCGATCCCAGGACCCTGAGATCATGACCTGAGCCGAAGGCAGCGGCTTAACCCACTGAGCCACCCAGGTGCCCCAGCTTTCCATCTTTTACCATCGTTGAGATGGTCATGTGGGCTGATGGCCTGGCCTCTCCCGGCTTTCCAGCCCTGCTCCTGATTCTGTATTTATTCATTTAGTAACATATCTAATTTGTTAGTAAAACACATACATACAGAAGAATTCACATGAGTATAACTAGATACTCTTCAGAAAGAGCACGCCTGTATAACCAGCTCACGGGTTAAGAAAAGACCCTCACCAGATATCTCAGAAACCTGCCTTCTCTGCCTCAATCATCACCAGCCCTCGTCCTGCCCAATGGTTCCACTTCCTAACACCATATCCGTTTTGTCTCTTGTATGTATTTTTTTATAGATTATTTATTTATTTGAGAGAGAATGAGTAGGAGAGGGGGAAGGGGCAGTGGAGGGGCAGAGGCAGAAGGAGAGAGAAGCAGACTCCCCGCTAAGCAGGGAACCAGACGGACCCAGCCGGACACCGAGGCAGGACTCGATCCCAGGACCCTGAGATCATGACCTCAGCCGAAGGCAGGTGCTTCACCGCCTTCTGAGCCACCCAGGTGCCCCAGATTTGTTTGCTGTAATGCTTCATATAAGTGGGTGCCTATACTATATACTTTTGCGTCTGACTTCTTTCGTTCAGCCTCATATTTGGAGATCCACTCGTGATGTTGCATGCATTTACTTCCTCGGTTCTCACTGTTGCATCTAATATAGACATGAGACGATTCCTCATTTACCTATCCTTTCTCTTCTTGCCGGGGTTCAGTTAGTGTTCAGTTCGCGATTATTACGAATAGGGCTGCTATGAACTTACTATTGCGTGTCTTTCTGCAAACATATATATGAGTTTCTTTTAGGCGTATACCTAGTAGTGGAATTGCTGGTTTTCATTTCTTTTATTAAATATGTGCTGTCATTTCAATAGTTTTTAGAATAGAAGGAAAATAACTACACTGGCTCAATCTGCCATCTTTTCCTTGAAAGTCTAATGTATGATTTTGACTGATAAGAATCATTTAAAATCCAATACTAATGATATTGCTGATACTTTTTTGACTTTAACGTAAACCAGAATGAGGAAACTTTGAGTTCAATATTATTAAAGAAAAAGAAAGACCCCAAAACAAACAGCCTATAAACACTGAATATTTCTTTTTATTCCCTCTTAATACTTCAGTGATATATAACTTTCAGCATTATTTAAGAAAGGCAGGTACAGGAAATATCCATTATTAAACTTGTTTTTCTAAAATCCCCATCTTATCATCTCTATAGAGCTGCAGTTGAAAACAAAAATAAAAAGAAAGTAAAAAAGAATTCCATAGCTGATTTTTTTTTCTTGCTTGCTGTTTTGATTCATATTTGTTCAATTATACATCTCTGAATGAACCTAGCCCCTCATCCTCTAACCTTCTTCCGAACTTAAATGATTTGTATGTGGTATAATCATATTTCTTGGTCCCACAGCACTCCAGAGTCTAACTGTGCATGCCTGCATCTCATTTCCATACATTGTATCTCGGAGAAAACCAAATGCATGGCCAACTTCCCTAATTAGAGTCACTGGGTCCCTGTGGCCTCCTGATAGTACCGTCTCTTCCGTGCATTCTTTCAGTATTGTGCTCCCCCTCCCCAATCTCTCCCTGAAGTATCCTCTCCTTCAATTTCCCCTGCCCCTAAGGAATCGGCTTCCACATTTGTTTATATATCAAAAATAATTGAGGGCTAAATTAATTCTCAGTTTCAATGTATCAAGCTCCTTTTCAATTGTGGTAGCACCCCCCCCACCAATCCCTGCTTCAGACTCCAGACTTTGGCAACTGGCAAAGGTTTTGAAAACAGAAAGTACACGATAGATATTGATTGATTGGTTGATAGACTATGTCCTCCGGGCCTGGAGTCTCTGATTTTATGACTGATTGACTTGCTGGATTTTCTCTTCTGTGGATTCCCTGTACCTGATTATTAAATTATGCACAGAGCCTCTGAGCATGTCTGTGAAGTCCAGTCTCTTAATATCTCTGCTCCTTTCGTAAAAGAGGCTTAATGGAAGAACGGATATAAGCCCATTTACTGTGAGTTACTTAAATGACAGGGAAACATATTTCATGTCTTTTTATATACTAAACACCCAATATATTGGGCAAGACACAGCAGAAGCTAAAGCGTAGGAGACTATATGATCAAGAAGTATGCTGGATCAGCTTCAAGGTGGTCCCTGATGGTTTCCACCTCCTGATATGTATGCCCTGGGTGACCCCCTCCCCTCAAACATAGGCCAGCCTAGTGACTGGCTTTTAAGTAATAGAATATAGCAAAGGGGGTGGGACCTCACCTTAGTGACTGCTTACAAGAGATCGTAAGTTCCATATTGCTAGCAGATTCTCTTGACTGACTGCCTCCCATGCTACCTTTAATAAAGCAAATTGCAAGGAATCGAGGACAACCTTTGCCAAACAGCCATGTAGGAACTGAGGCCATCAGTCCAACAGCCCTTGAAGAACTGAGTTCTGGCAACAACGGTATCAGCCTGGAAATGAATTCTTCCCCCATTGTGCGATTAGATGAGATCCTAGATCAGACCAGTACTTTAATTGTAGCCTCCAGGAGACTCTGAAATGGAGGACCCTAGTAAGTCATGCCCAGACTCTGATTCACAGCAAGTATGGGATAATAAGTGGGCATTGTTTTAAGGCACCAAGTTTGTTATGATCTGTTACATAGCAATAGATAATTCATAGAGAAAGGTCACTTTTTTGGAGTGCCATTTCTCTACTGGACCCTGAAAGAGAGCTGTCAGAGCTACACAGAAACTCATTTTGTCTTAACAACCATCCCTCAAGATACGGCTTCGGCGGGCATGTAGACATGACTCTAAATTGCAAAGATACAGGAAAAAGAAATAGTTTAGAGAAATCAGCCCAACTTGCCCAAAACTACACAGAGCCCAAATTCTAAAACCTGGACTAGATCCTGCGAAAGTAGGAATAGGAAAAAAGAAAGGAGCCAGCTCTGAGTCCTGGTTCCGCGTGTCAAGAATGAAGTAGGGTCGGGGCGCCTGGGTGGCTCAGTCAGTTAAGCATCTGCTTTCAGCTCTGGTCATGATCCCAGGGTCCTGGGATCGAGCCTCACGTCGGGCTCCCTGCTCGGCAGGAAGCCTGTTTCTCCCTCTCCCCCTCTGCCTGCTTGTGCTCCTTCTCTTGCTGTGTCTCCCTCTGTCAAATGAACAAATAAAATCTTAAAAAAAAAAAAAAAGGAATGAGGTAGAGAATTGAGCTTGAGATTAATGTGGATGATGGTGTCCTCCCCCACCCAATACAAGAAAAGATAAAGTAAAAAGTGCCCAAGTTATGATCTATGGAAATGATACTCTAGGGAAAGTAGAAAATCAGTTTAAACTCTCCAGTATTGGATAAGAATCAGTTGACAAAAGAAGTTACAAAAAGAATTCAAAAAAGAGCCACAGAGATGGTATCCATTTTTTCTTTTAAACTAGTGCAGAGAATTTTTTTTTTTTTTTTGGTAGTCATTTAAAATATGTAGCAGATTTTTTCCAGGTAGGCAATGTTTTACATTGCTACAAGGTTTTTAGGGTAGCTAGAAATATATATAACAAGAGGCAGCTGATATGCTACACATTTGTAATGAAACTAACAGAAGGCCAGACTGTAGAAATGAAACATATTAGACAACAACAACAGAATAAACCCCAATAAGATAGAAAAAATAAATTGCCTAACTAAATTATTTCCTCCAGAAAGTCAGTTGTAATGGAAAATTTGTGGGGATGCTGGGATTTTGTAAGAGCTTTAAAATTGCTACCACTAGCTCTATATTGTTACTTCTAATTTCTTTACAAAGCAACATACTTTTTCTTGATAAAAATATATTGCTAGTACTCTTCTCCTTCATGACAGGCATGACTAGGGATACAGAGATTGAGGTGTTTTGTTAAGAGATAACTAGATAAGAAGCTGGAAGGGAGAGTACAAACGAGAAAGGAATCAAGAAAATAACTGGGTACCAAAAATAGATAAATAAAATAAAATGTTTGCTGATAAAAGAATTGGCTCAGTTAGATGTCTTAGTAAATCCATCACAGGAATGAATGGGGAGGCTGACCTGACCAGTGACATCCTGTATATGCTTTGTCAGTTCTGGGCCTCGATTTCTCATCTTAAAACTCAGATTCTAATGTTTGTTTCTACATTAGATGACCGAAGGCAGATGATGATTCCTTGTCGTGTGCCTGCCACGTAGCGGACTTGGAATGAAGTTTGTGGAATCTGAAACGGAGTCTGTGTTACCTCCATAAAGGGAATGAATGGAAGTCATAAAGAAAAACATTTTGGGGTGCCTGGGTGGCTCAGTGGGTTAAGCCGCTGCCTTCGGCTAAGGTCATGATCTCAGGGTCCTGGGATCGAGTCCCGCATCGGGCTCTCTGCTCAGCAGGGTGCCTGCTTCTCCCCCTCTCTCTCTCTGCCTGCCTCTGCGTGCTTGTGATCTCTGTCTGTCAAATAAATAAATTAAAAAAAAATCTTTAAAAAAAAAAAGAAAAACATTTTGATTATCACCTTCCCATGACAGATTTCTTTGGTGACACTGAAGGAAGAGATCTAGGAAAGGAATAAGAAAAGATCAAACAGAGGCAAAGCCTAGAAAATATGACAGAGGCTAGCCCGATGCCTCCAGGCACATTTCTTCTCCTCTAAATGTGGATGAGCTATGGGACCCCCTTGCAGGTAAGAGAGACCTTGGGAGCAGGTCTGGCCAATGGATAGTGAGTTCAAGTAATTTTCTATTATAGTTAAGTGACTGTACCTAAGTGTGTCTTCCCTGTGTGCTCTGTCCCTCCTATCTGCCAACTGGGTTATGTGGCGGAAACCCTAAACCGTGTTTTGAAGAAGACCTACTGCATAATAGGAGCCCCAGTCACCGAATGGTTGCCTGGAGTGCAGGTCCGTTCCCGTACTGTCCTCAGTGGGCCAGCTGGGAATGAAAAGGAAACCTTCAGTGTGTTGAACCATTCAGGATATGAAATCGTAAATGCATCTCCTATTATTTACAAATAGAGCATGAATGGGAGAGAGACGGGAGCATTATGTAACCGACAGATGAATTTATGTATACATTTAGGAAGCAAAAGTCTAGATTCAGAGAACACAAATTCCTTGGCAATTTCTTATGTCAGAGAAATAGTCCCCTTGGATTCCTATCAGTGGTCAATCTCTCCTGTCCATTTAAAATTATTGTATTTACAGCATAATTCTGCATGTATAGCCACTGGATATGAGGGGGGGTACCAGCATGCTGCCGACCTGATTGCACTCTAATGGACTCCCAAAGAGGATGAGGCACCTCTTTCCTGGAGAGATGTTTATTTTGTAGCTAACAAAGTGCAAGAATGTATTTTTTTGAGATATTTGCTTAGGAGCTCAGAATTTAAACTTGCAACATTGGCTCAGCCACTCATTTAAGGTAATAAAAGTTGCTTCCATTGGAGATGTAATATTCAGAATACCCATTGTGTATATTTTCCCAATTAATTGGACTTTAATTACCTTGCAGAAAATCTATAAAAGAGTCAACAAAGTTTTCAAGATGAGAGCAAGCTGGTACATATTCCATTTACCTTCCACACAGCTATCTTATTATGAAACTTAAAAAAAAAATAGCCAATTTAATTTTCTTCTGTTGAGGCTTATAAAAGACCCCATAGAGGCTACTATCTCTAATTTTTAATAAAGATAGCTCTATTTAGAAGTATAAATGCTGAGAAGGAGAACAGGCTTAGGAATGCTGTTTTAAATCAAGGTGACCCATTATATTAATTTCTTATAGTGCCTTTGTACATGTGTGTGTATACAAATGTACACACACAGTTGTATGACTGTATCAATATTCAACCCAAGTGAGACCCAAAAAAAAAAAAAAATCCAATAAGGGGGAAGTAATATAAAACTAATTCCTTCATTTTTCTCATGTCCATATCAATTATTTTTTGGAATACTTTCTTCCCTTTGGAGGGGGCAATAAAAATGATGTTTAGTAAAATGATGTTTAGTAAAGATGATATTTAATAAATGTATTTATATAAATGTTTAATAAAATGTATTTAACTTCCATTACGAAATACATATGTTCAGTGAGGCAGACAGTAGAGATACACCATCGAAATAGACAGGATGGCTTGACTTGAAGGAAATTATTTACAGTCAGCTGATGAGAGCTGCTTAGGTAACTTGATGCCCAAAGGAAAGATGGGGGGTTTAGATGAGAGGGAAGCAGTGCTGAGTGGGAGCTGGGTTGTATCCTACCATTTCCTCTGTTACAATATTGGTGTTAAAATAGGGAGGAGCCACTTTTAAATCCCATCCTAAACATGTCCAGTGTGGTCAACGAAAAATATTATTTTTGGCATTTGCAGCAGAAAAGCCAACCAGATGGGGAGCCAGAAGCTAAATAAAAAGTGAAACCTGAAATTAAAAACATGTCAGAATCCATCAGTTTGGTGTGGCTGAAATATATTCTTACCTAGAGGGAACCGATTGCCCTTGAGGGCGTCTCAAATCTCTTTCTAGCCCTGCACTTTGATGCTTTAAGATTCGGAGCTGGGAGATAATTGGCTGAATATTTTGCCTTTGATTAGGAATTTCTAATCTCCTACCCCAGCCCTGGATGCTCTGGCTACAATGTTTATTTCCTGATCGGACCCCTTGCACCAACTTCATGATACTATTGGGTACTTTCCTGTAGCCTGAATTAGTTTAATAGTCCGGACAATGAATTTCCAAGTAATTGCAATGGCTTCACTCCACGATATGTCTCACAGGGCACTCTTGGAAATTAAATGTTTCTTCTCAACAGTTATTTGCTTACTTCATCCCCATTTTATTAAATAATCATAAAAGCCCTCTTGCATTTAAATATGCATGCTCTGTTATCTGAAAGGTTTGGCAAGATGAAGAGGATGGAGGAAACGAAGCCAATGTCACCCTCTCTTTGCTCTCTCTCCCTGGATGTTCCGCTGACACTTTGTGCTCCCAAAATCTTAGGCTTTCTGGACTCTCTGACCCAGACCCACCAGGGTCTTGCTTTCTTTACCACAATTATAGCAGAAATCCCTGCTGTTTAGAAGTGGCTTGAACCTTTCATCAACATTGAAAACCCTTCAGCCAAGTTACAGTGAAGGAATGAGTTGAATATTCTTCCCCGTTGCATGAATATTCAACGAGATTTCTGAGGATTTGTTTTGATGGAAACATGGGCAGTGTCCTGAGACACATAAAGGTGATCTTGTGGCGATGAGGACACACTTTCTCTGGGTCCAGTTGAGAAGAGGGGCTTGCCCCTCCTTCTTAGACCACTTCCCTTCTAGAGGACTGTATGAGGTTGTCTATCTGCAGAATTTGGAGAGGAAGGTGTTGCTTTCATTTGAAGAATTTCACTCAATGAGTTAGTAAGTGACTTGTTCAAATTCAAAAGAGTTCTGCCATATTCTTGTTTCAAATATTCTAGAGCAGCGTGGGGTTAGTAGAGAGGGCCCCAACTTTGGACATAGTCACACTTGATTTGAGTTCTGGGGATACCCCTTACTATCTGTATGACTGTTCACATAATAGCACCTGATCTTCAGCTCTTAAAGAAAGAATAGTCTATCTTTCCAGGGTTGTTGTCAGTCTTATAAAAATGCCTTTAATCTACCCAAAGTATAATAGATACTAATAAATAATAAATACTATAATTATCAGTTCTGTCATTATGGTTTCCAATAGTCGGCTTGGTTGAAGACTGGCTCTCATGATATGAGTCATCATAGAGCTCAGAAATTATGCTTAGAAAATGGTAAGTTGTATTCCTTTTATGTGAAATTTACCTGACCACTTGGCAGGGTAGTTTCTTGTTCATCAAAAGCACAATATACAGATCTGATGATTTCATAAAGGAAGGCTACATGTGTTAGCTAATGGAAAAGACAGAATTTGCATTTTCATCCCCATTTCCCCTGTCTGGCTCTATTGTGTGATCTTAGGCAAGCAAGTACATTTTTCCATCTCTTTGGGGAGGAAGAGCAGAGGGCTTTATCTGCAATATCAAGGCTATATCTGTGTAAATTATTTCCAAGAGGCGAGTGAGAGTGACTGCAATATTGTCCCTCAGGTACTTGGCATTCCTTGGAAGAAAACATGATGTAATTGGACTTTAATAACTTGGATGAAAATGTATCTTAGGGCCATAAAATGTTTCCCGACAACATTAGATCTAGGCGAGTTATTATGATTACTTCCTAAGAAGTGTTCGGATTAACGGATATGTGATTATAAAGTTCATTACAAAGGCAGAATCAGAAGAAGGAAGAGGTAAAGCGAAGTATACTGATATTTCAATGCTTCACACTCCTGGACATTTTAGGCAGAGACATTATTTTAGCACTTGTTCTGCCAGGCTCTGTGGGGGAATAGCTGAATGTGGAGGACTGTCCTGAATACCATTTCCACTTTCCTCCTTCCTCTGCATCACAGGCTGCTTCTGGGAACCTCCTTCTGTCACGGTGTGTCGGTAAGAGCAGCGATAGGAGAAGCAACACACTTGGGTCTACCAGTTCTCCCCCCAGCAGGGGAAGCATTCCTGCAACATCCAGTCAGCAAACTTGGGGCACCTTCTGTGGGAGGTGTTATATGTGCACAAACATAAATACATGATTCTTGACCTTGGTTAAAAGCAGTCTAGTGGAGGAGGCCAGGTGTTTGTGCAAATACACCTCTTTACAGATTCCTAAAGTATTTTATGGCTGATTCCCACTGATGATTATTCCTAGTTGGTTATATTAATCTCATTCTCACCACCCTGTTATTATTAATGGATTCAGGGATGGATGTGGGTCTAAGCCAGTTGATGGGTATTGAAACACTAGAAGTGACTTTCTAGAGATTTCTGGTGCTGGAGGGAAAATCTTTCCCCAGTGTTTGGTTGGTCTTAAAAGACCATTTAATCCCCATAAGTGAAACAGCAGATAGAGAAGAAAAAAAGAAGAAGAAAAAAATTCTGTCCTGGAAAACATAATTAAGCAACTAGTTAAATCTTGCTCTGCATTTGGACTTCATGTTATGTGAGGTAATGAGTGACTTTATTGCTTACGTCAACCCAAACTAAATGTTCATTTACTTGCAGCCAGAAACACTGCAACTGAATACTCGTTTAATTTAATGCTTTCCATGTCCCCTGTCACAACAGTCCCCTCAGATTCTTACTTAAGAGACAGACTCTGGGGGACCTGGGTGGCTCCGTTGGTGGGACATCTGAGTCTTGATTTCTGCTCAGGTTGTGATCTCAGTATCATGAGATAAAACCCCACTTCAGGCTCCACGTTCAGCGGGGATGGGGGTCTGCTTGACACATTCCCTCTCCATCTGCCCCTCCCCCTCACACTCTCTCCCTCTCTCTCAAATAAATAAATAAATCTTCAAAAAAAAAAAAAAAGACACAGACTCCAGGTGATGTATATGGAGACGCAGAACCTCTGATCCACATGTACCAAAATGGGGCCTCACGTGATTCTCATGATCAGGAAAATCTCATATGATTCTTCTGATTACTAGAGAATTAAGGAAAGGATTAAGTGCAGGTTAAGCAATCAACTCAGCCTGGAAGAGTTACAAATGATTTCTCTAAGGGACATTTGATCTATGCCTTGAACAATGAATGGGGCTTACGATGCTGAGAAAGAAGGAAAGATGGTACCCACGAAGGGGAGCTCAAAAAAAATCTTCATCTCTGTGGTCTTGGTTGCCTCATTTATGAAATCAACACATTAGAAAATCCTGCCCCCTTTCTCTTCTAATGTCCTCTGTTTTGATGATAACTTTAGAAACTAGGCAATTTCAATGTTACTTACCTCTTATCCACCTCAAAGTGTTCACCATAGTAACTTGTGGGGTTTTCTTTATGAGAACTTCTCTCTATTGGAAAAATAGAAATATTTAGTAAGCTTCATTATAATGTAGCTGTCATACAGGTGGAGACTATCTTTCTTGTCCACTTTTGTATCCACATGGACTTTCAAAGGACCTGGCCCAGATGCACTCAATTGTGGTCATTGCATAACTGAATTGAATTAATTATATTCAAGTGCTCAATTTCATATAGACCCTTTAAAGATTAATTGCACATGTAAAGTGAATAATACTTTAATTATAGTGATGATATTATCAATAACGTAAATATTTGAAATTTGCCTACCCACCTTATCTTTTTTAAAGCCATCCAATCATTGAGCTTGTATTTATAGAACATTTTCTAGGTGTCAGGTACTATTCTGGGTGCTGGGAATAAAGCCATAAACAAAACAGAAAAATCCAAGCCTGTATAGTCTTATATTCTGGCGGAAGAGTGAGGATATCATTTCTGTTTATAACCCGAATTCAGGCACAGTTACCTCTAATTCATAGATGAGGAAAATTTCAAAGGATTTCATGTCTTTATGAGGTCACTCATTTTGTCCAACTTGTGCTAGAAACCAGAAGTTACGTGACTTCCAGCACAATGATGAGCACACCATTCCTTCACAGGGACTGTGTGACACTTCATGAGACTCTCTTCAAATGAGCAAGTAGTTAAGGTCTTGCCATGTGTCAAGTTCCTCCTCTGTCAGTGGGAATATATTTAAAGCCCATAAGATACAATATCTGTCTTAAAGAATCTGTTGCTTTCCTGTCTCTGTGCCCCTCACCTACTGTGCCTCCTTGGATAAGAAAATATAAGCACACACAAACTTAATAGAAATGGATTCCACTTATCTGGGTCATAGTTCCCAGATGTCAGAGCAACGGGAGGGTAGACCAACACTCAAAGTTGTATTAACTAAATAAAGGAAATGTTGTAAAAGCACTTGATTTAGGCCATTTTCAACTCACGCCTTAAAATTATCTTTTTCTAGGACTGCATTGTCTTAGAGACAGTGCTTCTCTTCTTGGTTTAAAGAACCACAAGAGATTTTCACAACATCAGGATCTAATATCCTTTACACAGTACAGAAACAACTCCTTTATCCAGAGATTACTTTCCAGGAGCAACTCCTGAGTGAAACATAGACTGAAACTAAGATGAATCGGAGCAGCCAGGAGAGACTCATGCATGGTTCTGATGTGCTACTGCGTCACTCCTTGCACTGTTCTTCCATCCTCTTCACAGGAGGTTCACGATAGCCCCAACAGTGATGAAATGGCAACAATAATGAGAATAGTGAGGACACCTGCTTCTCTGGGAGTACTTACACACAACACCTTATTTCATCTTTCCACCAACCCTGTAAAGTGAGTGTCATTATTATGCCCACCTTTTAATGAAGAAACTGAAATTTTAGAGAGTTTAATTTTTTTTCAGTGTCACAAAGGTCATCAGCAGGGAAATGAGAATTTTAATGTCTTTATATATCTATCTGTCTCTAAAATATAATCTCTGCCTTCAATGATCGGATTTCCTAACCTGCAGTAGCTAATAAATGGAGAGAGGTGGAAAGAAAACACAGAAAGAATTCATAAAACAAAAATGCACGGGAGCTCTGGGCATGTTAGTCTGGTGGCTTACAGCCCTCTACCCCTCCCTGGCTTCTAAGATAGATAGCACATTAATTAAGATATATAAAGATAATTCTGAATCAGGAAGTAAAAGTGAAATTCAACTGAATCCTTTGGCCTAGGTGTAAATGGAAAAGATATCTGCATTTTCAAAACATGTCTACATAAATTATGAAAATTGAAAGTTTAGGTACTTAAAATGCACTAAACTTTAGGTCTGTGAACTATTTGCTTATATTTAACAGCCCATTTATAGCTGCAGTTGGTGTTAATCTTGCCAATATTACCTTCATGCATCTACTGGATATCTCTACCATTTTTAGCACAGAACAAGGATTTAGAAATCTTACTGTGGACACAAGGTCAACCACCTGAATAGATACAAATTAGAAAGAACTGATTCTATCATTAAGACTGTATCAAACTCAACTTTGGGTATCAGTGTCCAAATACTTATTGGTTTGAAGACCCAAATTCCTGGATTTTATTTTTATTTCCACTGAGGCAACTTGAACATAGAAGTATTTCTTTTTACTTTTTTTTTTTTAAGATTTTATTTTTTTGACGGGGAGAGAGAGAGTACAACCAGGGGGAGCGTTGTGCAGAGGGAGAGGGAGAAGCAGGCTCCCCATTGAGCAGAGAATCAGACATGGGACTCTGAGATCATGACCTGAGTGGAAATAAGATACTTAATCAACTGGGCCACCTAGGCGCCCCCAGAGAAGTGTTTCTTACTGAGTGTTCGTAATAAAGGTAGATGTTCTTCCTTATCCTTCACTGTATTTATAAAGGTTTTTTTAAAGATTTTATTTATTCACTTGACAGACAGAGATCACAAGTAGGCAGAGAAGCAGGCAGAGAGAGAGAGGAGGAAGCAGGCTCCTCGAGGAACAGAGAGCCCGATGCGGGGCCCAATCCCAGGACCCTGGGATCATGACCTGAGCTGAAGATCAAGGCTTTAACCCACTGAGCCACCCAGATGCCCCATCCTTCACTGTATTTAACAGTCTGTGTGTGGATAGAGATAATATTACTAACAAGGCCACGGATATTAATTAAGCACATAAGAATAATCCAAGTCTGGGGCACCTTGTTGGCTCAGTCCATTAAGGCTTTGACTCTTGATTTTGGCTCAGGTCACGATCTGCTGGTGGTGAGACTGAGCCCAGCATCAGGCTCTGCGCTCATTGGGGAACCTGCTTAAGATTCTCTGCCTCTCCGTCTGTCCTCCCCCTGATTATGTGCACTCTCAAAACAAACAAATAAATAAATAAAATATTGAAAAAATGATCCAAGTCAGCTTGCCATTATAGCAAATACCCGAGAAAAGAATGGAGGGAGCAGTGCTGTTGTCCGTAAACCCAGCAAAACTATTCCTGGTATTTTGCGAATATGAAGAATGAAGCTGCTTTGAGCCTCTTATTTTTTCCCTTATTTTAAATCATTTGTGTAATGGTATTCTTTTTTTTTTTCTTTTAAAGATTTTATTTATTTATTATTTTGACAGAGAGAAATCACAAGTAGACAGAGAGGCAGGCAGAGAGAGAGAGAGGGAAGCAGGCTCCCTGCTGAGCAGAGAGCCCGATGCGGGACTTGATCCCAGGAACCTGAGATCATGACCTGAGCCGAAGGCAGCGGCTTAACCCACTGAGCCACCCAGGTGCCCTGTGTAATGGTATTCTTAACCATATTTGGTAAATTGACCAATTTCCTACCTTCTCATAAAAAAAATATATATATTTTCCCCCCTTGGAAAAACCTTCCCAACATCTTCACTGGGTGGGTGTATTTTTTCCAGCTACCACTCAATCTCTTTCACTCTGCTTGCCTCCACCCCGCCCCCCGGGCCTGGCATGGCCAGGTTAGAAATGGCCACTGGTTAGAAACCTCCCTTCCCATGGGGCACCTGGGTGGCTGAATGGGTTAAAGCCTCTGCCTTCGGCTTAGGTCATGATCTCAGGGTCCCGGGATCGAGCCCCGAATCAGACTCTCTGCTCAGCAGGGAGCCTGCTTCCTTTCCTCCCTCTCTGCACTTGTGATCTCTGTCTGTCAAATAAATAAATAAAATCTTAAAAAGAAAGAAAGAAAGAAAGAAAGAAACCTTTCTTCCCTATGAGATGCTGCTGCCAAGATGAGGACGGGTGGAGGATGGAGTCACAGGGTCTTGTTTTTCAATGCAACCAACACCACTTCCAAGAAGAGTGACGCTGATTTGCTCTCAACTGATGGCAAATATTTGCTATTGAAAAAAAGGATTTTTTCATTTTCAAGCAAACGTATTTGCCTACTTCTTTGATTCCCACTATAACACCTTGGGCTTTCTATAAGCCAGAACAAATTCAACATTCTCTTATATTTTTATGTGTCAGCTCTGTGTATTAAAGGAAGAAACTTTCCAAACATTTCCTGATATTTTGCCTCATTCGCCTCTCAGTGTATTTTTTAACCAACATCTGTGATCCTCTGATGTAACCATAATTGCAAAGTGGGGGATTAGTCAGTGAGAAGATTGGAAAAAGGAGATGTATTAATAGGCTAGAGAGATCTTTTTTACAGAAAAATGTACATTTATTCCAAACAGGAATACATTACTCACCTCTGTACTAAGACAACAGAACAGACATAACAGCAAATAAAGACTTCTATATTTATTTCAAACCACATTATGTTTTTAACATGGGCAAATAAAGGGATTTTTATTATTTGCTGTATTTTTTTTTAAAGATTTATTTATTTATTTGTGAGCACCTGGGTGGCTCAGTCACGAAGCATCTGCCTTTGACTCAGGTCGTGATCCCAGGGTCCTGGGATGAAGCCCCATATCAGGCTCTCTGCTTGGTGGGAAGCCTGCTTTTCCCTCTCCCACTGCCCCTGCCTGTATTCCTTCTCTCACCATGTATCTCTCTATTAAATAAATAAATAAAATCTTTAAACAATAAATAAAATAAAAAATAAATAAAAGATTTATTTATTAATTTATTTATTTGAGAGAGAGTGTATGTGTGTGAATGATGGGGTGGGGAGGGCAGAAGGGGAGGGAGAGAGAGGGTATCTTAAGCAGACTCCCCACTGAGCACGGAGCCTGACTCAGGGTTTAAGCTCAGGACGCATGAGATCATAACCTGAGCCAAAACCAATAGTGTGACGTTCAACTGACAGCCCTCCAGCTGCCCTTTATTCACTGTATATTTTCTTCTCAGTTTCTTTACTAAAGTTCTATTTTTTTTTCAGTATCTTCAATTTTTATTGAACTGACTTTAGCACATTTTGTTACATCCTTCTGACTTAATTTGTTATTGTTGTTTTGCTTTGTTTGGCCAGTGTGGAAGCTGGGAATTCATTCATATTTCATCTGACAAATAGTCCTGGCAGGTCCTGGGGACACTTAAAATTAGCCAGTGATGTCCCATCACCTGCCATGCATGCCCTGCACATGTGTACACATGACATCTGAGAAAGAACATCCAAAAATATATTTTCTCTAAGTCAGAAGATGATTTTCCAGATCAAGTTGGTCTTCTTTGGGAGAAAATTATTTTCCCAGTAGCCGAACACAAAAGACTTCTCATAATTTGACATCATCCTACAGAATACTTTTCTCTCACTTAAAAACAGAAATATAGATTTTGTATAGATTTCTGCTGTTGTAGATTTCTGTACCTTCCATGACTCTAAGCAAAATATTATCTGAAGCACAGGAGAGAGTGTGGCTTACTAGAAATCATAGCCTTACTACTCAAATTGGCCCAACTGCCACTTAAAGGAAATCACCGCCTGTCTTTGTTTGGACTCCCCAGAAGCAGAGTCTGAGACGAGGATTCACAAGCCAGGGATTTTTTAAGGTAGTGTCCCCAAGATAGACTTGGAAAAGATTGGGGAGGAAGGACAGGGAATGGAGAAGTTTATAAAGTGTGATTTCAGGTTGATCCTGCAGTACTCTCTGGAATGGAGTTCACACCTCATAGTTTGTCAAAACTCAAGGCACAGGGGCGGGGTTTTCTTAATCATGGAACAGTCAACCATTTGGCTATAAACTGTTCAAGAGGCATGGAAGCCCCTCTGGGCATGTAGAGGGAGGTGGCTTTGGAAAAGGAATTTATAGAATGAGGTAGTGGCCATTAGAAGCAAAGAACATAGAAGAGGGAGATAAATGCACAGATATGACAAAGGAAATCCAAGAGGAGCTTGGAGGTGCACTGATCGTGTTTGCGATGCTGTGTCTACTTCCAGAAATATTGGCACATGTTTTGTGTGTTCATTCAGTGTCAAAATGTACTATGAATCCAGTTCAGCAATGTGCCATAGAAATAGAACGTGAGTTAAGATGGCCAACACATTCATGAAAAGTGCTCAACATCACTAATTATGAAGGAAATGCAAATCATCACCACAATGGGATATTGCCCCACACAAGTTAGAATAGCTATTAACATAAAGACCAGAAATAACAAGCATTGGCAAGCACGTGAAGAAAATGGAACCCTTGTGCACTGCTGCTGGGAATGTAAATTGGTGCAGTCACTATGGAAAATAGTTGCTGTTTCCTCAAAAAATTAAAAATAAAATTACCTTAAGATCCAGCAATTCCACTTCTAGGTATTTACCCAAAGAAAACAGAAATACTAATTCAGAAAGATATGTGAACCCCCATGTTCATTACAGTATTATTTACAATAGCCAAGATAGGAAAAAACCAAAGTGTCTGTCCATAGATGAATGGGTAAAGAAAATGTGGTGTTTAGAGCAAGATGGTGGAGGAGTAGCCGACTGAAACAGCATTAGGTCCCAGAAGTTCAGGGAAATAGTTATCAAATCATTCCAAACACCTACAAACTCAACAGGAGACTGAAGAGAAAAAGAGCAACAATTCTAGGAACAGAAAATCAACCAGTTTTTGGAAGGTAGGACCTGCGGTGAAGTGAATCCAAAGCCACGGGAAGATAGACTACGGCGGGGTGGGGGGTGGGGGGCGGATCCTGGCAAGCAGAGGAGCAATGGAGCACAAAATCCAAACTTTTGAAAGTCTGAAGGGACATGCTTCAGAGGCTAATTGAGGGTGGAGCCCTCACCGGGACAGTGTGGTCTCAGGTCTCTCGAGGTCACAGAAGGATCAGGGGTATCTGAGTGTTGCAGAGCTGCCAGATATCGGAGCAGGGAAGCCGACTACAGAGACGGAGCTGAGGAGGGAGTTCTCACCTCAGGGTCACCTTAAATTGTGATCCAAGGCACAGTCGGGTCACTGCTTTTTGAGGAGAGACCCCAAAAGTGGCAGGTCAGGGGAGACTTACCTTCCTCTGGAAGGAGCAGGGCTGCAGGAATCTGCTGCGTTTGGAGACTCCAGACGGGGCCAAGCGCCAGAGACAGAAACATTTGGTCACAGGCTGGGTGAGCTTGGAGCGGGGCCAGAGCCCAGGGAGACGGGCGGGACTGAGGGCTTTTCTCTGAGGCTGCACTGAGGAGGGGCCCCGAGCTCTCAGCAACTTCAGACCAGAGACTGGGCAGCCGCCATCTTTATTCCCGTCCTCCAGAACTCTATGGAAAGCACTCAGGGAACAAAAGCTCCGAGAGCGAACTGGGCGGATGATTTAGCCCAACCCCTGGCAAGAGCGGTGCAATTCCCCCTCAGGCAAAGACAATTGAGAATCATTGCAACAGGCCCCTCCAGCAGAAGATCAGCAAGAAATCCAGCCAAGACCAAGCTCACTGATCAAGTAGAACAGTGGAATTCCAGAGGAGAAGAAAGCAAAGCATGGAATTCATGATTTTCTCCCCATGATTCTTTAATCTTGCAAAGTTAATTCTTTTTAATTCTATTTTTTTCTTACTCTAGTTTTTTTTTAACTTTTCCTCTTTCCTCTTTTAACGCTTTTTACTAGTTTATCTTAACAATACCTTTCTTTAAAAAAAATTTCTAAACCTTCATTATTATAGTCATATTTTATCCTTCATTGTATCTAACTTTATTTTTGCATACATATAAGGTTTTTTTCTTCTAAAAATTTTAGGGATACACTTTCTTCTAATAGATCAAAATATACCCTAAATCTAGCACAGGGCTTTGTTCTGGTCTCCAGCCTGAGCAAATTCTCTCCATTTTCTTTTTCTTTCTTTTCCAACCAACTTATTTTATCAATTTCTTTTTTAGAATTTATTTTGAATTTTCATCTTTACAGTAATATTCCATCCCTTCATCATGTTTACCCTTGTTTTTGAATATATATGAGTTTTTACTTCTTTAAAATTTTGAGAGGTAGTTTCTTCTAAGAGACCAAAACACACCCAAAATCAAGTAAGTCATTCTGTCTAATATATATTCACCAGCCTAATAGATATATGTAAATATTTTTTTACCAGTCTAAAATATATATGTATAAATTAAACAAAAATATTTTTCTCCCTTTCTTCTCCCCTGATTTGGAGTCTCTTCTGATTTGGTTAGGGTATATTTTTCTGGGGTCTTTGTCACCCTTTTAGTATTTTATTCTCTCAGTCATATATTCTTAACAGGATAAAATTACAAGGTGGAAAAACTCACCGCTAAAGAACAAGAGGCAGTGCTGAAGGCTAGGGACCTAATCAATATGGGCATTGGGAATAGGTCAGAGCTAGAGTTCAGAATGACAATTCTCAAGGTGCTAGCTGGGTTCAAAAAAGGCATGGAAGACATTAGATAAATGCTGTCTGGAGAAATAAAAGCCATTTCTGGAGAAATAAAATAACTAAAATCTAATGAAGCTGAAATCAAAAAAGGTATTAATAAGGTGCAATTAAAAATGGAGGCTCTTACTGTTAGGATAAATGAGGCAGAAGAGAGACTTAGTGATATAGAAGACCAAATGACAGAGAATAAAGAAGCTGAGCAAAAGAGAGACAAACAACTACTGGACCATGAGGGGAGAATTTGAGAGATGACTGATACCATAAGATGAAACAATATTAGAATAATTGGGATTCTAGAAGAAGAAGAAAGAGAGAGGGGAGGCAGAAGGCATATTGGAGTGAATTAGATAATTTCTCTAATATGGCAAAGGAAACACGCTTTAAAATCCAGAAGGCACAGAGAACCCCCATCAAAATCAATAAAAATAGGACCACACCCTGTCATCTAATAGTAAAACTTACAAGCCTTAGTGAAGGAGAAAATCCTGAAAGCAGCTCAGGACAAGAAGTCTGTAACACACAATGGTAAAAATATTAGATTGGCAGCACACTTATCCACAGAGACCTGGCAGGCCAGAAAGAACTGGCATGAAGTATTCAGAGTACTAAATAAGAAAAACATGCAGCCAAGAATACTATAACCAGCTAGGCTATCATTGAAAATAGGAGAGATAAAAAGCTTCCAGGACAAACAAAACCTAAAAGAATTTGTAGACACCAAACCCGCCCTAAAGGAAATATTGAAAGGGGTCCTCTAAGCAAAGAGAGTCATAGATCAGAAAGGAAGAGAGACAATATACAGTAACAGTTACCTTACAGGCAATACAATGGCACTAAATTCATATCTTTTAATTGTTACCCTGTATGTAAATGGGCTAAATGTCCCAATCAAAAGACACAGGGTATCAAAATGGATAAAAACACAAGACCCATCAATATGCTGTCTACAAGAAACTAATTTTAGACCAAAAGACACCTCCAGACTTAAAGCGAGGGGGGTGGAAAACAATTTACCATGCTAATGGACATCAAAAAAAAGCTAGGGTGGCATCCCTTATGTCAAAGCAATTAGATTTAAAGCCAAAGACTATAGTAAGAGTTAAGGAGGGACACTATATCATACTTAAAGGGTCTGTCCAACAAGAAGTTCTAAAATTTTAAATATCTATGCCCCTAACATGGGAGCAGCCAATTATATAAATCAGTTAATAACAAAGTCAAAGAAACACAGCAACAATAATATGGTAATAATAGGGAACTTTAACACCCCCCTCACTGAAATGGACAGATCATCCAAGCAAAAGATCAACACGGAAATAAAGGCTTTAAATGACACACTGGAACAGATGGACATCACAGATATATTCAGAACATTCCATCCCAAAGCAACAGAATACACATTCTTCTCTAGCGCACACGGAACATTCTCAAGAAGAGATCACATCCTGGGTCACACATCAGGTCTCAACTGGTAGCAAAAGGTTGGGATTGTTCCCTGCATATTTTCAGACCATAATGCTTTGAAGCTAGAACTCAATCACAAGAGGAAAGCTGGAAAGAACTCAAATACATGGAGGTTAAAGAGCATCCTACTAAAGAATGAATGGGTAAACAAGGAAGTTAAAAAAGAATTGAAAAAATTCATGGAAACAAATGAACATTAACACACAACTGCTCAAAATCTGTGGGACACAGCAAAAGCAGCCCTGAGAGGAAAGTGATACAAGCCTTTCTCAAGAAACAAGAAA
Organism: Mustela erminea; assembly: GCF_009829155.1. Taxonomy (NCBI): domain Eukaryota; kingdom Metazoa; phylum Chordata; class Mammalia; order Carnivora; family Mustelidae; genus Mustela; species Mustela erminea. Next base: position 8,022,475 of record NC_045618.1, on the reverse strand, counting down.
GGTCTCAAGTACACAACCTAACCCTACCCCTAAAGTGGCTGGAGAAAGAACAGCAAAGAAAGCCTAAGCTCAGCCAGAGAAGAGAAATCATAAAGATCAGAGCAGAAATCAATGAAATAGAAACCAAAAGAACAGGAAAGCAAATTAATGAAACTAGGAGCTGGTTCTTTGAAAGAATTAATAAGATTGATAACGCCCTGGCTAGACTTATCAAAAAGAAAAGAGAAAGGACCCAAATAAATAAAATCATAAATGAAAGAGGAGAGATCACAACCAACACCAGGGAAATACAAACAAGTATAAGAACATATTATGAGCAACTATATGCCAGCAAATTTGACAATCTGGAAGAAGTGGATGCATTCCTAGAGACATATAAACTAACAAAACTGAGCCAGGAAGAAATAGAAAACCTGAAAAGACCCATAACCAGTAAGGATATTGAAGCAGTCATCAAAAATCCCCCAACAAACAAGAGCCCAGGGCCACATGGCATCCCAGGGGAATTCCACCCAACAGTTAATGATAAATTGATACCTATTCTCCTGAAACTCTTCCAAAAAATGGAAAAGGAAGGAAAATGTCCAAACTCATTGAGGCCAGCATTACCTTGATCCCAAAACCAGACAAAGACCCCATCAAAAAGGAGAATTACAGACCAATGTCCTTGATGAACACAGATGTAAAAATTCTCACCAAAATACTAGCCAATAAGATCGAACAGTACATTAAAAGTATTATTCACCACGACAAATTGGGATTTATTCCAGGGCTGCAAGATTGGTTCAATATCCACAAACCAATCAATGTGATACAATACATTAATAAAAGAAAGAACAAGAACCATATGATACTCTCAGTAGACGATGAAAAAGCATGTGACAAAGTACACCACCATTTCTTGATCAAAAGTCTTCACAGTGTAGGCATAGAGGGCACATACCCCAATATTATCAAAGCCATCTATGAAAAACTCACAGCAAATATCATCCTCAATGAGGAAAAACTGAAAGCTTTTCCCCTAACGTCAGGAACATGGCAGGGATGTCCATTATCACCACTACTATTCAACATAGTATTAGAAGTCCTAGCCTCAGCAATCAGACAACAGAAAGAAATTAAAGGCATCCAAATCAGCAAAGAAGAAGTCAAACTCTCACACTCTGCAGATGATATGCTACTTTATGTGGAAAACCCAAAAGACTCCACTCCGAAAGTGCTAGAACTTGTACAGGAATTCAGTAAAGTGTCAGGATATAAAATCAAAGCACAGAAATCAGTTGCATTTCTGTACACCAACAGCAAGACAAAAGAAAGAGAAAGAGTCGATTCCATTTACAATTGCACCCAAAACCATAAGATACCTAGGAATAAACCTAACCAAAGAGGCAAAGAATCTATATTTAGAAAACTATAAAGTACTCATGAAAGAAATTGAGGAAGACAAAGAAATGGAAAAATGTTCCATGCTTATGGATTGGAAGAACAAATATTGTGAAAATGTCTATGTTACCTAAAGCAATCTACACGTTTAATGCAATCCCTATCAAAATACTATCAATTTTTTTTCCCAAAGAAATGGAACAAATCATCCTAAAATTTATATGGAACCAGAAAAGACCTTGAATAGCCAGAGGAATGTTGAATAAGATAGCCAAAGTTGGTGGCATCACAATTCCAGACTTCAAGCTCTATTACAAAGCTGTCGTCATCAAGACAGCATGGTACTGGCACAAAAACTGACACATAGATCAATGGAACAGAATAGAGAGCCCAGAAATAGACCCTCAACTCTATGGTCAACTAATCTTCAACAAAGCAAGAAAGAACATCTATGGAAAAAAGTCTCTTCAATAAATGGTGCTGGGAAAATTGGGCAGCCACATGCAGAAAAATGAAACTGGACCATTTCCTTACACCACACACAAAAATAGACTCAAAATGGATGAACAACCTCAATTTCAGACAGGAATCCATCAAAATCCTTGAGGAGAACATAGGCAGCAACTTCTTCAACCTCAGTCACAGCAACTTCTTCCTAGAAACATTGCCGAAGGGAAGGGATGGCAAGGGAGGCAAGGGCATAAATGAACTATTGGGACTTCCTCAAGATCAAAAGCTTTTGCACAGCAAAGGAAACAGTCAACAAAACCAAACGACAACTGACAGAAGGGGAGAAGATATTCGCAAATGACATATTAGACAAAGGGCTAATATCTAAAATTTATTAAGAACTTATTAAACTCAACACCCAAAGAACACAAAATCCAATCAAGAAATGGGCAGAAGACATGAACAGACATGTCTCCAAGGAAGACATCCAGATGGCCAACAGACACATGAAAAAGTGCTCCACATCCCTCGGCATCAGGGAAATATAACTCAAAACCGCAATGAGATATCACCTCACACCAGTCAGAATGGCTAAAATCAACAAGTTAGGAAATGACAGATGCTGGCAAGGATGTGGAGAAAGGGGAACCCTCCTACACTGTTGGTGGGAATGCAAGCTGGTGCAGCCACTCTGGAAAACAGCATGGAGGTTCCTCAAAAAGTTGAAAATAGAGCTACCCTGTGACCTAGCAATCACACTACTGGGTATTTATCCTAAAGATAAAAATGTAGGGCTCCTAAGGGGTGTGTGCACCTGAATGTTTATAGCAGCAATGTCCACAATATCCAAACTATGGAAAGAACCTAGATGTCCATCAACAGATGAATGGATAAAGAATAAAAAAGAAATGGTATATATATCACTCCTTCTATATATACTCCTATATATATATAGGTGTATATATATAGGAATATATATACATAGGAATATAAATACATATATATAGGAATATATATATATATATATATATATATATATATGAATACTATGCAGCCATAAAAAGAAAAGAAATCTTGCCATTTGCAATGACATGAATGGAACTAGAGGGTATTATGCTGAGTGAAATAAGTCAATCAGAGAATGAAAATTATCATATGATATCTCTGATATGAGGAATTTGAGAGGCAGGGTGGGGAGTTTGGGGGATAGGGAAGGAAAAAATTTAAAAAGATGGGATCAGGAGGGAGACAAACCATATGAGACACAATCTCTTAAAACAAACTGAGGGTCGCTGGGGTGGTGGGGAGTAGGGAGAGGGTGGTTGGGTTATGGACATTAGGGATGGTATGTGCTATGGAGAGTGTTGTGATATGTGCAAGCCTGATGATTCACAGACCTGTACCCCTGGGGCTAATAATACATTATATATTAATAAAAATGGTAATATAAAAAAGATAATGTAGCATGTACACACACACACACGCGCGCGCACGCACGCACAGAGGACTATTATTCAGCCATAAAAAAGGAAATCTTGCTATTTGTGACAACATGGAGGGATCTTGAGGACATTATGCTAAGTAGGATAAGTCAGAGAAAGGCAAGTACTATGGGACTTCATTTGCATGTGGAATCTAAAAGAGAGAGAGAGAATAAGATAGAATAGATACAGAGAACAAATTGGTGGTTGCCAGGGGTGGGGGTTAGGAGGTGGATGAAATGGGTGAAGGGAATCAAAAGGTACAAGCTTCTAGTTATAATATAAATAAGTCACAGGAAGTAATGTATAGCATGGTGACTTAGTGAATAATAAGGTACTGCACATTAGAAAGTTTCTAAGAGGGACATCTGGGTGGCTCTGTTGGTAAAATGTCTGTCTTCAACTCAGGTCGTGATCTGAGGGTCCTGAGTTCAAGCTCTGCATCAGGTTCCCTGCTCGGTAGGGAGTCTGCTTATCCCTCTCCCTTCACCCCTCCCCCTGCTCATATGTGTTCTCTTTCTCTCTCTCTCAAATAAATAAATAAAATGTTTTTTAAAAAATAACATATCTAAGAGAGTAGACCTTCACAAGTTCTCATCACAAGGAAAAGAAAAATGTTAACTGTATCCAGTTACTGATGTTAACTAGACTTACTGTGGTGATCATTCTTCAACATATACAAATACCAAAAATTTTTTAAAGATGTTATTTATTTATTAGACAGAGAGAGAGACACAGCGAGAGAGGGAACACAAATAGGGGAAGCAGGAGAGGGAGAATTAGGCTTCCCACTGAGCAGGAAGCCTGATGTGGGGCTCGATACTAGGACTCCAGGATCATGACCTGAGCTGAGCAGATGCTTAACGACTGAGCCATTCAGGTACCCCACAAATATCAAATTGTTACATTGCACACCTGAAACTAATATAATATTACATGTCAGTTATGACTTAATTAAGAAAACAATTAGACTGAGAAAAAAATTTAAAGAAATACAATATGAGCTAAATATGTAACCTAAAATTTTCAAGTAGCCTCAATGAAGAAAATAAAAATAAATAGATAAAATTAATTTTAGCAATATATTTTATTTTATGCAATATATCAACATGTCATTGATAAATATTATGGAGATGGTTTACATTATGTTTGTGCAACTGGCCTTCAAAATAAAATATGCATTTTGTGCTTGATGTACATCTTACTTTGGATCAGTTTCATTTAAAGTGTCCAATAACCACATATGACTAGGGGCTAATAGTTTTCTTGAGCTAATCTACTAGGCCTTTACAGAGGTACAATCAGAAAAAATATGTTAAATAACTTATAACTTAAGTTAAATAACTTAAATGACTTAATATCTTATATTAAATAACTTAAATAACTTAAGTTGCTCTACAATATACTATATATAATATAATCTATACTACAAGGGGAACAACACAATTCTTGAATGATCTTTAAAAAAAAAAAAGTACCCCACCTCCTTCCACAAGGGGGCCTCCTATGGCTACCTTTGTACAAGACTGTCCAAACTGGACTTCATCCTGATAATTTGACCCAAGCTGGCCCAACTCTTCACTTTCCTGAGCATAACCTGCTTCCCAATGGCTAGCCAAATCTTGACTCCTGCACTTCCTGAGGCGTGGCTTCTTTTTTTGCCCTTGGGTTTCTTGAAATATGATGAGAACCTTTAAAAAAAATCCTTTATTTTTACCAAGTTGCTTGCAACCCAGGTAATCATAACTAGTAATAAAAAGTGGTACCCAAGTGCAGAGACACTGTGACTCTCACAGACTCAAGGCAAAGGGCATTGCATCTTGCCCATACTGGATTGGGAAGCAATAGACCATGAAATGATGTTGATGTTCACTGTCTTGAGACCAAGACCAATAGATCTCATTAATAAGCTTTAGAGGACATGGTTACAAAATGTAAGCGTGTCATATCATTGTGTATAATTCTTCTTGGAAACCCCAGATCGGTGCAGCAGGATAAGGAAACAGGGTTAACCCAGCTGGAAAGAGATAAAGAAAATACCTTTATACCTGTTACCTTAGAGTTCATTGTCAACGTAACACTGGAAGGATTATTTTAAAATCTACATCAGATCATGTCACTTCCTTCCTAAAAATATTCAGATGGTTTCCTATACCTCTCAGAGTAAGAGCCAAAATCCTTAAAATGGTCCATAATATCCCACAGGAGCTGACCTTTAAGAACATCTCTGACCCATTTCCCATTACTCATTCCACACTGGACCCTTCATTATGGCTCAAATATGCCATGTAGACTTCTACATTGGGCCCTTTGCAGTAAGCCCTCTTCCTGAGCCAGTCTTATTTCTTCTCGAACCCTATTTAACACAGTCCTCAAATGTCACCTTCTCAATTAGGCTGACCCTGACCATTTTCTTAAATTATCACCCTTTGTCATTGGAAGTGCTACCCAACTCTCCTCAGCCTACTCTACTGTTTGTGTGTGTGTGTGTGTGTTTTTAATATGCCACATAATACATGCTTTTTAAAAAAATTGTTTATTTGGGTATTCACCAGAAAAACTCTGACCCTGACCTTCATGAGGTCAGGAATTCCTTCTTCATAGATCTATAACAATGAGTATAAATTGATATATACTTGAACCTTGCATTATATGTATCAGGAGCTTATTATATATTCGTTGAATGAGTAAATAATGAACACACACTGCCAGAATTCATTATTTGAAAATACAGACAAAAAAATTAATTGGGCACATTGCCACATTTCAGGGTCAGATTATTGTTTAGTCTCCTTTTCTGTTGCTAAGATCCACACAGTGATTGTGAAAATGTGGAACTATTTAAATTAGATTGGAGATCTCCCTTAGGAGCCAGAGACACTCAAGACAACATGGTCACACCTCCCTTCAGACACCTCCACCTGACTTTGACCACTGAGTTGGTGGAAGTCCATGTTGACTTCTATTTCAAAGTCAATTCTAAGAGTAGAACAGAAGTGGAGCAAAGGTTTCCTCCCCTATTTTGTCTGTTTCTTGGTATCTACCAGTCACAACCTAGAAAAAAAGAAACAAAGAAATATGTAAAAACAGAGATAAGGTCAGCAAACATGGGGGAGTAGGCAACTCCCAATAGCCCATTTTCCCAACAGAAACAGAAAATTCAACCAGAGTTGTCAGAATCAACTTTGTCAGACATCTGGGGGAAAAAGTTTAAAGAAGTTTACAGCAACCAAGTGGTGGGAAGCTGTGTTGCATATTTACTTGCCCTTGCTTTATGCACGCCACAGCTTGATGATAGTCCTAAAGACAGTAGCTCATTTTCTCAGTGTGGGGCCCGAGTCCCTGATTCTGGAGGGAGCAGAACAGACCTTCGTGGCAAAGGATTGTATTTGTCTGTTCTCATCTACCTTGGGGCTGCTTAAAGGGCCGACACAAGCCTTTAGTCTTTGTTTCTCCTCTCTAGGCACTCACTTGGGGTGGAAAAGCACCAGGAATTCCTCAAAAACATCTTAAAGCAAACAAACACCCTATGGTCCCTCAGGTAAAAGATTATGGTTGAGGCATACAATAGGGCAACAGGGACTCTGGGAACAAAAGCTTGGAAGAAGATTCTTTCACAAATCAGGTCAATAAAAAGCAAGCACATGTGTTTACTGGGGAATTGAGAGGGCCAGGCATAGGGACAGGGCAGGATCTGTGCTCCAGAAAGACTTGAGAGAACCATCAGCTCTCACCTCTTGGCCGATCTCAAAATTCAGAGCAAGTAGAAAGTGAAGGCCAAGGCAGAGCTGTAAATGGTCTGGCTAAGTGTTGGAGGAGGTCCCCAGCCCATAGCCAAAGTGAAAAGACTAGAATAAATTTGTTATCATTGTTACTGTTACCATCATCATCGTTATCATCCGTGTTTCTTCTTTGTTTTCCCATTCTTTCCCCTTTTTATGGGGGCAAGAGTTCGGCATTCAAGGACATATCTGTCCAAAAAACTGGCTGAACATTAGCTGTTCCTTTAACAGAGACTTCAGAACCATACATGATAAAGAAAATACACTTTATAAAATGAGTCTGCAAAGTCACTACAAAAGCAGCTAGAGTCTACAGCAAGTGAAGAAAATGAACCGGAGTCAGATGAAAGAATCTCCTTACCAGAGCTACCACATTATAATATTTTAAATGTTCACTTTTTCACTAAAAAATGTATATAGCACACAAAGAAACAAGAATGTATTTCTCTTCACTGAAGAATCTTATAAAAAATACCCCTGAGAAAGCATAGACATTTGACTTGTTAGAGGAAGATTTTAGATCAACTGCCTCAAATATGCTCAAATTGCTAAAGGAAATCATGGACAAAGAGGTCAAGAAAAACCAGAGGATCATGTGTAAACAAATAGAAAATATCAATAAAGGGGTAGGAATTATAAAAAGAAACCAAACAGGAATCCTAGAGCTGAAGATTTTATTTTATTTTATTATTATTATTTTTAAAGATTGTATTTATTCATCAGAGAGAGAGAGAGAGGGAGAGAGCGAGCACAGGCAGGCAGAATGGCAGGCAGAGGCAGAGGGAGAAGCAGGCTCCCTGAGCAAGAAGCCCGATGTGGGACTCGATCCCAGGACGCTGGGATCATGACCTGAGCTGAAGGCAGCTGCTTAACCAACTGAGCCACCCAGGCGTCCCTAGAGCTGAAGATTTTAAAACTGAAATGAAAAACTCACTAAGGGTATTTTGGATGGTTAATTTTTATGTATCAGTTTGGGCTGAGGGATACCCAGAGAGCTGGTGAAAGATTGTTTCTGGGCTTAAGAGTATGTTCCCCAAAGCGAAGAACATTTGAAATCATAGAATGAGTAAAGAAGATGGTCTTTACCAATGCTGATGGGCATGATCCAGAAGGAAGGGAAAATTGGCTATCTTTGTTTGAGCTGGGACATCCATTTTTTCCTTCCCTTAGACATTAGTGCTCCTGGTTCTCAGGCCTTGTACCATGGCTACCACTCCATTTCTTTAACTTCTTGGCACTTACCCAAGAGAAAAGAAGGCATGATCGTAAAGAGACTTACACATGAATATTCACAGCAACTTTATTTGCAATAGGAAAAAAAAATGTTAGAAAGAAACCACTTAAATGTACATCAGCAGGTGCACAGGTAAACAAGATGTGGTATGTTGATACAATGGAATGCTACTTGGCAATATAAGGAACTTAACTATCAATACATGAAAGAATCTTAAATGCTTGCTTACACTGTTGAATAATCCAGGCACCGTAAAGTACATTCTGTATAATATCATTTATGTGAAATTCTATTGCAGGAACACTAATCCATAAAGGGTATGAAAGGTCAGTAGTTACCTGGCTCTTGGAATTGCTAGAGGTGGGCAGGAGTGGAAGAGAGCTGGGAGGAAACATTTTGTAAAAAAGTGGTGGAAAGTTTCTTTATCTTAATCGTATTGGTGGTCAGTTCCATGTTGACGATTGTTGAACCTCACCAAACTGCACACACACAATTTAATGGTACACAAAATATACTTAAACGAAGTTGATTAAAAGATATATGGAAAATCAGACATAGGGAGATTTTTAAAATCACTCATTTTCTTTTGCTCAAGTCAACTAAACCCAACTCTCATGGACTCATAAGACCTGGGGATAGGAGATTTAAAACAAAACAGAACAAAACAACAACAACAACAAAAAGCCTGACCTGCAATTAAGAAAATTAGAGTACTGATTCAGTAGCATCTCTATAGAATCTTTAAGCTATGATGAAAATTTGGTAGCCCATGTGGCAGATGCTTACCCAAGGGAGGACAAGGATTTACTTCCTAATCAAGGCACTAGCTAGAACATGTTGGAGCATGTTGAAAGTCGGAGCAGAACTAGCAGACTGATCGGACAAAATAGGCTAGCTTTTCCTATTAGACAGAAGAAGGAAGATTATATAAGGAGACTTGGAACTATGGCTTGCTTAATCAATGGAGTGCAGCAGAAGTGATTCGGGTCAATTTCCATGATTGAGCTTCAAGGGTTATACAGCTTTTATTTCTACTTTGGGACTGTTCCTTCTTGGAAAACAGCTATTATGTAAAATGTATGGTTATTCAGAAACCACCATGCTCTGAGGAGGCTCAGTCTATCCACAGAGAGAGGGAGGAGCCATGGGAAGGACCCAAGACACCAGTGGACCCACATGGAATGGCGGAAATGACCAGCTAAAACTTGTGCATCCCAGACCCACAGACTTATTATTTTTTAAAATTAATTTTATTTTTTTCAGTGTTCCAAGGTTCATTGGTTATGCACCACACCCAGTGCTCCATACAATACGTGCCCTCCTTAATACCCACCACCAGGCTCACCCATTCCCCTCCCCCAAACCCCTCAGTTTGTTTCTCAGAGTGCACAGTCTCTCATGGTTCATTTCCCCCTCTGATTTCCCCCAACTCACTTCTCTCCTTCTCCTAATGTCCTCCATGTTATTCCTTATGTTCCACAAGTAAGTGAAACCATATGATAATTGACTCTCTCTGCTTGACTTACTTCACTCAGCACAATCTCTTCCAGTCCCGCCCATGTTGATACAAAAGTTGGGTATTCATCCTTTCTGATGGAGGCATAATACCCCATTGTATATATGGACCACATCTTCTTTATCCATTCACCTGTTGAAGGGCATCTTGGCTCTTTCCACAGTTTGACAACTATGGCCATTGCTGCTATGAACTTTGGGGTACAGATGGCCCTTCTTTTGACTACATCTGTAACTTTGGGGTAAATACCCAGTAGTGTAATTACAGGGACAGACCCACAGAATTATGAGAAAATAAAATGGTGTTGCTTTAAGTCACCATTTCTTGGTACTCTTTGAAAGGCCGTCATAATAAATACCCAAAACTGAAATCAACACCTTGAAATGGTGTGCCACCATAAAAACAACAAAAAAAAAACAAAACAAAACAACTAAAATGTGCACTTTGGGGACTGAATGGCAGATAGGTTCCCAAAGGTAAAAGAAGCCCATCATCAGAGGCTAGGAAGGAACTAGAAAAACTACAAATGGAGGTTGGAGGAAAAGTAATTCATGTAATAATGGTGACAAAACATTTGGCAATCCTGTCACCTTTGGTCACCTGGAAGATAGGAAATTTAGTCAATGAATCTGTGCATCTAGCTGAGATTTCCATGTTGAGTGCTAAAAGTACAACAGCCTCTTTCTAGCTGTGTTTGATAACAGACGAACAGAGGAAGATGAAATAAAGAATGAACTGTTCTTTTTTTTTTTTTTTTTTTGTAAAAGTAGAATCTAAAAATAAAATAAAATCTGAGCTTACTAGTTTGGAAAATAGAACTCTTTTTCACTCCCAGTGTTTCCAGTGAGAAAGAGAGTCTTGAAGTAAGAAATGGTCACAGAGCTTGGATCAAATCCAGGGCTCTGGCAGAAAAAGATGGCCTCCAGGTCAGATCAAATCAAGAATGCAGGTGTAAATCCTTTGTTAAGACTTCAGAAAGATTTAATATGGCATCCTGTGGACTAAACTAAAGACAGAAGGACTTCTAAGAATATTAAGAACATGGTATCACAGCTGCCCAAGGGAGAACAAATCCTTTGTCTTGAGGATTTGTGAGGGTGAGTCTTTTGTCTGTTGAAATAAACACTGACACAATCCAGAGGAAATCTACAGAGTTTTTAATATAATTAAACTGATGGAAACACTACTAGTGTGGACTAAAAGGGACAGGGATAGTTCTAAATGATGACAGGCTTTAGGGCACTTGACCATCTATATACAGGAAATGGTCTGAGAGGATCCTTAACTACAAACATAGGCTATGCCATCTTTAAAAGAGAGAATGGTAGATGCTATGGAAGGCAAGACCCGCACCTCGTACACCTCTAGTCCTGACCCCGCTCTGGAATCAGGCTCAGCCTGTCACTTGCTTTAGCAAAGGGGAATGTGTTATAAGTGATGCCGTGCCCGTCCCAGACCAAACCCTTATAAAGGCTTGGAGGCTACTTCTTTTGTCCTCTCAATAACATTGAGTCTCCATCAAGCTATGGTCGAGAGCTCATGAAAAGACAAAGTGGAGAGCCCATGTGGAGTGGGAGAGGCTCTGGGGTCACGAAGCAAAGATGGCCGGCGGTGCTGGCTTCCCAGCTCCCAACTGAGCTTCAAACCAAATGCAATCACAGGAGTGAGCACCGGCAAGACCAGGGGAGCCCTGCCTGCACATTATAATCACAGACAAATAAAACAATGGTGGTTTTAAGCCACTAAGTTTTAGTGCATTTGTTAGGAAGCAAGAAGTAACCAGAACAGAAATCATCCTTGTCTGTTTTGGCTGCTTTGATGACTTAAGCAGCTGATCTAAATCATCACAGGAGGGGACAGAGAGAAGAAAGGCACAGAGGATATCAGCTGGAAGGCAAAAACAAACAAACAAACATCTATAAGATTTTCTTGCAGATTCCCAGAGGTAGGTGGGCTAGAGGTCTGGACACTCAGAGTGGATGGGGTCAAAGACTAGAAATACTGTTTTGTAGCAAAGTCACTTTTTATCACTAATCTGGTTTGGTCTGGGACAAAGCGACTCTTCATCTGATAGTGTTATTATAAATGTAAGTCAGTGTTATTAACCTAGCTCGAAAGAAAAATGTTCAGACAGGTCAGGGGCCTGGGGAATCTCACCCAGCAGAGAGCACCACCATGCTTGGCCTACTCACAGCTCTGTCGCAGTTCTGGCGCAACAGGCAAGGAGCCAGATGGCACTATATCAAATGTCTCGCACATAAATCTGGTGATATGGATGTGGCGTGTAGGCACGAGAACCCCTGCACAAGGTAGGCATCCTGGGAATGCACTGGAGACCACTTCTCCCCTGCTGGGTTGCATGTCTGGGTCTAGCAGCAACGCACCAATTACAGGACCTGGGGAGCCTCCAGAGTAACTGAATGTAAACGAATGGGGCCTCCCAGGAAATACAAATATGAGCTCGTTATTTTGTTTTCCAATCCAGAAAGGAACACACTTTGAAATGGCAGTTTCGGGCAAGAATGAAATAATTAATAATAATAATAATAATAAAAGATAGCTTTGCCTAAGTCAATTTGCTGCAAGTGGCAGAATCTGACAGGCCTTCATGAGGTAAAGGAACGTCTACCTGCCTGAAGTACAGCGACCTCCAGAGAATTTTTCCTGAATCCACCAGAACTGGACCTTTTCCCCACAGCATTTCTTCAGCATCATTATCCTATGTGGGGGTGGGTGTGGTGAGGGCATTATTGTACCCGTTATGAGGTCTTCACAAATTGTATTAAGAGGTGAGTAATAGGGGTACCTGGGTGGCTCAGTTGTTAAGTGTTGCCTTTGGCTCAGGGCATGATTCCAGGGTCCTGGAATCAAACCCCATGTTGGGCTCTCTGCTCAGCAGAAAGCCTGCTTCTCCCTCTCCCACTCCCCCTGCCTGTGTTCCCTCTCTTCCTGTATGTCTCTCTGTCAAGTAAATAAATAAAATCTTAAAAAAAAAAAAAAAAAAGAAAAGGTGAGTAATAGACGAGGTGAGGTGAAAATGCTTCATTTTAAACATCTTCAAATTGGCCAATTTCCTTGATCTTTAAAAATATTTGCAAAGCACTGCAGTGATGGAAACATTTTGCTATCTATAAAATGCATAGACTAGATTCATTTGGGGGATAGTTGTGCTATTAGAATATTTTATGGAGGCCATTTCTGAAAGCCTACTGATACTTGGAGAACTTAAGACACGGTGCCAGGGGTGTTTGCTGGGTTGGCTAGGCTTTTTCGGTTGCTCGTTTGGACTTCTTGCTATAGGAGGCTTTAGTTCATGGAAGACCCTGCTGAGCTGTGACTTCTGGGTCAAAAGTCACCTTTTTCAGTTAGGTCAACCATTCTATTAATACTAAAACCTGCCCCATAGCCCCCCCATTTACTGATTCCCCCTTATTCCGCTCTACTTACAAAGAAGTCCATGAATTATTTCTGTTAACTACAGATGGAATGCCTGTTCTATAAAAGCAGAGGTCTTGGTTGTTTTTTTTTTCCCCTCTTGAAGTATTTATGAGTCTAGCACACTGCCCGCAGCTCAAGAAACATGTGTGGAATGAATAAATATGATAATAAATGCATCTTTGGGAAGGCACTGTACTTTCTGATACATAAGTGTCATCTCAGTGGGAATGATTATTCTTGTCTTCAGGACCTATAACCTATATAACCAAGGATGGTTCCTTGCAAATCTAGTTCATGTTGGATGTGACCGGAGGATGGTTCACTTTTTTACATAATCCCAATGACTAGCGCTATCAGGAGATTTCAGCTTTTGATTTTCAACAAAGAAATGTTCTCCAAGGAGATCCAAACTCTTAGTTTACACAGCACATACCTTCCTAATAAGATTGAACCAGTATGACTCATTCACACAGTTGTAAGAGATATATTTATTTAAGAGCCTACTGTTCATCAGATACTGGGTTTAGCCAGTGGATGCAGAAGTGAATCAATTGTCAGCATGTGTCCTTGAGGAGCTCACAATCTGTACAAGACAGAACTGAGAACATTTATACAATAGGGCTCTCGTATTTAGCTTTTGCTACAAAAGAGGCAGGTGCAGAATGCTGACAGAGCACAGAGGAGAGAGCCTGATGCAGAAGAGGTGACAAAGGAACTGGTTCTTGGAGGAAGAACTGGAATTGTCCATGTGATTTGGATGATGAAAAAGGAGAGTCAAAGAAAAAGCATTATGGGCAGAGCATACCCAAAGGGAGAGGAAACAGGGTGATCAAGGAACATTAGGAGTTTGGAGTGGGACAAATGTTTTGGGGGGATACTGGATAGCTTGATTAAATGAGTTCTTGACAACGCCTCCCTGACAAAGAAATGACACAGCTTCTCAGTCTCTGAGACAACTCACCCTACTATGGACACAGCATCTTTGGACGCAAGATGCTTAGATGTGATGTTGACCTATATGTATATGTATTCATCCGAGTTGTTCCATGTTCTCAGTTTCATAGGTACCCAGCTTCACCTGGTCTAAAAATGATAGCAATAAGCGATACCACCTGGAACAAGCCCGTTAGCAAGCTTCTTGTGAATAGATATGTAATTTGTGTAGAAAGACACACACAGACACACACATTTAAGAAAAGCAATGTTGGTTAAGTCTTTGTCCAATGAAAGCATTGGGAGCGGTTGGTATCTCAATGAAGATGATGCAGAAGGTGATTTAGCTGCAGTATTTTTCACTACAGGTATCACCCGGGTTCTCCAATTTGACCTGGCTGGCTAGAAGATTAAATGTTTCTCTTATATGTTTCTAAATACACCTCTTACTATCTGTTGGACATGATCTGGGGTTTTCAATGGCCGTGGCCTCTACCAGGAATGCTATTCCACCTGATGTCCTCATGGATTTCTCCCTCACCTGCTTTAAATCATGACTCAAATGTCACCTTCTCCATAATGTTTGCCTTGAACACACTATTTAAAATTGCTCCCCATGCCCATGCTCCCCCATATCCTTCCCTGGGCTCCAACACTCACAAATGCCTTCTCCGCTGTTGAATTTTTCCCACAGCAGAGGGTGGGAGGATTCAAATTAGATATTTGCAGTCTTGCTCTGGGACCTGCTGAGGAGGAAGAGAGGAGGAAGTTTAACAGGTAGGGTCTACTTTACAGGCACTTATTTTAACTTAGCTCTCTTTATGGGCTTTATATTATTAGACTCAATGGAATATATCACGTAAATTGTTCTGGGCTTTACAAAGTTAGAGAAAGTCTGGTAGATAAGAAAGCTCACAAGACTACGTTTAGGAAAGTCAGATTCCAGTCCTCATCTCAAACAGTCAAGCTGTGTGGGAACTTAGAGTGTCTTGCTCCTACTTTGTACCTGCAAGATGGTAGGCAAAATAACGGTGTCTTGGTTCTTTTCAAATAGATTTATTCTGTGATCTGAATAGCTCAGTATACTCCCTGTTGTTGCAGAACAAAGAAGTGGTTGCTCATGAAAACTGTAATCATCAGAAGACAGAAACAAAAGCAGGAGCTGACATTAACTAGGTGTGAGGCTATGCATTCGTAAATCATGAAATGATGTTCACAAAGGGAGCAGGGACCAAAAACATAAGTAGCTGGAAATAGGAAACAGGATGAATGCCAAAAAGGTGAGAAGAAAGGTCAGTTAGGACCATTCAGAAACAAATACAAGGATTCTTGGAATTCGGAGGGAGGGATTTGGAGTCTGGCTTTTCAGTAATCAATCTGTTGAGGACTAAGGTTAAGGCGTGTCCTGCTGCCAAAGCCATGTTTTGAGACTCATCCCATAAATGTACCTTCCCACACTGTGAGGCTTCGGGAAATCGGGACCGTTTTGCTCTTGTTTTTTTTTTTTTTCAATATCAAAAGCAACAGCAGCTTCTTGCACAGTTTCAAAGGAAACTGGATATCTTCAGACACACCCGTAGGATTCCTGAGAGCAGCTGTCACAGACATCCTACTCCACGTCCTGAGGGTATCATGGTGAACATGAGCCTGCTCTCACTGAAAGGTCAAAAGGGAAATCAATCGAGAGAGTAACTTGAAACAGTGTAGATTCCCTGTATCTGTGATGTGTTGAAAAAAATTCCTGTCTATCAGCCTCTGCTAAACTCCATTTCCCTTCCTTTGATTATGTACTGATTTCACAGGACTAAAGAAGACCCTACCCTTGTAAGAACTAATTTATCCTTATGATACCATGTTATTAATTCTGACCCAAATGTCATGATTTTTACAAGTTCTTTGAATTATGGTTTACTTTTGCACTGAGGGAAATAAAATTTGTGATTTTTTAAATTTGTTTTCGAAAAAACAAATGGTACCTTACAGCATTTTATTTAGAGCTTAGCCTCCAAATTAAGAAGCTGATTAAAAACAAAATAAAACAACAACAAAACCCCCTAAATCTCCTCCTAAATTTCTTGATTTAGATACTAATAGAATAAATTGGATCTCTGACTTTCTGGATTATATCGTATTAGAACAACTTTTAGGACTGGGAACATGACTAACTATTAAACATCATAATAGTAGCTGGGTAAGAACTGTCATCCTAATAATAGCAAAGGAGAAGATGAAAAATTACAAGAAATGAGATTCAAGTACTTCCATAACAACAACAAGAAAATGGTCATTATAGAATGTTTACAAAATATGTACTTACTTTGAAATTGAAAAAAAAAATAGATAAAACAGCCTGCTTAATAGCTCAAGGATGAAAGACAAAGCAATTTGTCCAGCTACAGTCTTAAATATTTATGCCAATTAGAACAATAAATATATATGAAAACTTCAAGAAGGCAGGAAAATCTGTTTTTAGAAGCACACTCATTAATTATTGAAGTAGAAAAATGAAAATTAACTCTTCAAATGATAACTCCCCCCCCCCTCGCTCCCCCTCCAAAAAAAAAAAAAAAGGTGGGGAGCTATGATAAATTAAAAAGATAAAATCTGAGATTAATATATTAGAAAACTGAGAAAATTAAAAAGATAAATAAATGTAAGAACTAGTTTTCTTCCCCATAAACTCTAATAATAGTCAAATTTCTTGTAAAGGTAATCAAGCAAATATCAGGAAATTAAAAATAAGAACTCTATACCACCAAGGGGGCATAGATATGGGAGAGATTAAAAATTTAGAAGAGTAATACAGTATAATTGTATGGATACCATTGAAAAATCTATACAAAATGGGCTATTGTCTGTGCTTTGTCTCAAAATAGGAGAGGTACGATAATAAATTTATTAAAAAGGAAGAAATTAAACATGTAATTAACCACCCCCCAAAACTCTGTGTCCAGAGTTAAGTTTGATAAAAATAAAAAAAGAAGAAATAATGCCCACACCTTCTAAATCTTTCTCTATTGTGGAAAGCAGTTTCTCCCTTCTCAATTAAGTTTATAAATCAGGTATAATTTTCATAAGAAATCATGAAGATAACTCAAGAAATCTAGAAACTTTTTTAAAGAACAGAAATATATTAATAAAACATTAATAATTCTAAATAAACATTAAGATAATAACATAAAATTAATGTTTATACAAGAATGTGAGGCTATCCAACTTAAGAAATATATTGATATAATATATCACTTTAATAAGCAAAGAAGGGAAAATATTAATAGATGTTAAAAATAATTTGAAGAAAATCTATATTTCTTTTTTAAAAATTTTATTTATTTATTTGACAGAGAGAGAGAGAGAGAGATAGCAAGGGAGAGAGCACAAATAGGGGGAGCAGCAGGCTGAGGTAGAGGGAGAAGCAGGTTTCCCACTGAGCAAGGAGCCTGATATGGGGCCCAATCCCAGGATCCTGGGATTGTGATCCGAGCTGAAGGCAGATGCTTAAGCACTGAGCCACCCAGGTGTCCCCAAAAATCTATATTTCTTTACATTCAAGAACATTTAAAGAAAAGCTTTGAACAAACTGTAGATAGAAAAATACTAACTCTACATGATGAAGATTTCAAAACCAATAGCTAGTATCAATAAAATTAAATAATGGAAAAATTGTATCACATGTATACTATAATAAATAATATGCAATATTTTATAATATATTCTTTCTATAAAACATATCTTTAAACTTATCATCATATTATATTTAAGGTTTTCCTCAAAGTCCCAACCAGTAAAATAGTAAAAAGAAAGAAATAAGAGTATTAATTAGAAAAAGGAAGATTTAAAAAAAAATAAAAATTTTGAGAATTTAGTAATTGGATTACATACAAAGTAGATACAAAAAGTAAAGAGTTTTCCTTTATAGTAACAATAACAGGTCAAATCACCAGGCACGTAAAGAAAACCTGCGTGTGCATGTGTGCGTGTGTGCGCGCACACACACACTCATTAGAAACAGACCAATTGAACCTGAAAGTAAAATAAATTATTTAGGTAACAGAAAAGACATTTAAAGGATTTTTTTCATCAGAAGGATTAAAGAAGAAATTATAGAAAAATATGATTTAATATTATGTCACAAAATAGTAGTTCTCAGAGAAAATAAAACTATGTCATTTAGGTAAAAGTTAATTTGGAAGATGCATAAATATATTTTTGTTAGAAGTTTAGAAAAATGATAGAATAAAACTAAGTGTAAGAATTAACCAGGCGAGGGGCACATGGGTGGCTCAGTCAGTTAGGTGGCTGCCTTAAGATCAGGTCATGATCTCAGGGTCCTGGGACTGAGACCTGAGTCAGTCTCCCTGCTCAGCGGGGAGTCTGTTTCTCCCTTTCCCTCTGCACCTCCCCCTGCTCATTCTCTCTCTCTCTTTCTCTCATATTAATAAATAAAATCTAAAAAATAATAATAATAACTAGGAGCACAACAAGCATTTAATAGGAGTTTATAATAAAGAAAATAAAAAAGGGCACCTGGGTGGCTCAGTTGGTTGAACATCTGCCTCCTGATTTCAGGGTCCTATGATCCAGGCCCTTGTAAGGTTCCCCACTCAGCGGGGAGTCTGCTTTTCCCTTTCCCTCTGCCACTCCCCCCACCTCCTATGTGCATTGTCTTTCTCTCTTTCAAATAAATAACTAAAACCTTTTTTTTTTAAGAAAAAAGAAAAGAAAGACATGTGAATGGAGGATATAATCAGTAATCTAAAGGAATAAGTGTTACCAGAATTTAAGAACAAAGGAGTCTTCGTATGGCAAGAACCCAACAAGTGTCAAGTCAGATGAATGAAAGGAACCACATCTCTGCAAAAAAAAAAAAAAAGAAAAGAAAAGAAAAGAGAGAGAGAGAGAAAAGAGGGCTTCCAAAGTGCCAGAGATTAATAAAACAAAGAAACAAACAAACAAAAAGCAAGGCAAAACAAAACAAAACATTGTTCCTCACAAAGGAAAAATAAAAAGAAGTCAAAAGCTTCAGCCCTCTGTTCAGCAACACTCAATGCCAAGAAAACAATGAAGTAATGTTTTCAAAGCTTTGAGGGAAAATAACTTTGTACTTAGAATTCTACATCTATCAAAAGTATGTCAAGTGTGAATACAAATTTAAAATGTGTTTGAATGTGTAAGAACTGGAAAAAGTTATTTCCCATGTACTGCTTCTCAGGGAAAAATATCTTAAGGTAATGCTTCAGCCAATGAGAACAAAACCTAGAAGGAATGAGGACAAACCAAACCTGGAATCAAATCACAATGCAGTTACATCACAAGTACATCACAGTACTTCAAATTGGGCTTGTGGGGAAAAAAATAGGCCAATCTAAAAGAGGAAATAAATTGGCCCTGAAAACGATGTCCCCAATAAGAAAGTGGGTTTTATTTTAAAAGTAGTTTGAAGAAGCTGAATGACTAACAAAGAGACACATTTTTATCTGCTAACCACCACAACAAAGAGAACGATAACAAAATAAGTGGAGAGAAAAGCAAAGCTGTCTATGAACACCATAAACCAAGTGCAAAAAACAAAAACAAAAACAAAACAATCTGAGGTGTGGAAGAGTTTGTAAAAATGGATGAAATTTTCAAGCCATAGAAATCTATGAATGTACAAGTAACAAACTGAATGTTATTCTTTTAAAATACTTTTTAAACATCTAGTAGGACACCCTTTCATTATTCTTCTAACTATTCTAACTTCTTTTTTTTTTTTAATTTATTTATTTATTTGACAGAGTGGGAGATCACAAGCAGGCAGAGAGGCAGACGAGGGGAGGGAGGAGCAGGCTCCCCTTTGAGCAGAGAACCCTTTGTGGTGCTCAGTTCCAGGACCTTGAGATCATGGCCTGAGCCAAAGGCAGAGGCTTTAACCCACTGAGCCACCCAGGCACCCCTAACTTTTCTTGATCTCAAGAATTGGAAACTAAATATTCTGCACAGGCAAAAATAATACATTAACACCTGATTACTTTTGAAATTAATTGCATTATCAGGATAACCTTCATTATATGGTTTTTTATGTACTATAATGCTGTTGAGGACTTTGGCACTTATGTTTATGAGGAGCTGTGCTTGGTAAATTTCTTTTCTTGTATGTCTTTGTCTGGTTTTTGGCATGGTGACACAGGCATAATAATATAAGCTGAGAAGCTTCATCTTTTCTATTTTCTGGAGGGATTTGCATATACCTGGTATTAATCCATTCTTAAATGTTTGGTAGAATTTGCCAGTGAAACTATCTGAAATTGGAAAGTTTGCTGTTGAAATTTTTAATTTCCAATTCAATTTGTTTAATAGAGATTGGGCTATTCAGATGACCACCTCTTCATGCAGGGGAGCTAGGCAGTATATATATATATATTTGAAGGAATTGACTTATTTCATCTAAGTTGTCAAATGTATGGATGTCTCTGTTCATTCAAGCTGCTATACCCACAAACTGGGGAGCTTATAAATAACAGGAATCTATGTCTCACAGTTACAGAGGTTGGAACTCTGGGATCAGGGTGTGAGCATGGTTGGGTGAGGCCTCTCTTCCAGCCTGCAGACTACTACTGACTTCTCGCTGCGTCTTCACACAGTGGAAAGAGCATAGAGATCTCTCTGAAATCCTTTATAACTGTTCCATTGTCATGATTTAAGCAACCCGCAAAGGCTGCACCTACTAATACAATCACCTTTGGGAATGAACGTTTCAACATGTGAACTTGGGGAGCAGTGAACACAAATATTCAGACCCTAGCCATGGGCATAAATAACACACTATTCCTTTATTATTCATTGAATGCCTGTAGGATCTGTAATGATGTTGCTTATTTCATTCCTGGTATTTTCAATCTGTATCTTCACTCTTTTTGTCCTCATCAGCCTGGTTTGAGGTGTAAACAAATGTATATATTCTTGGAAAGAATCAGCTTTTGGTTTCATTTCTTTTCTTTCTTTTTTTTTTTTTTTTTTTGCTCTGTTTCTATTTTTTCCAAATTTATTGAGATGTGGTTGACATATTGTGTATGTTTAAGGTGTACAACCTGTTGATTGGATATACGTACCTATTCCAAAATGATTACCACCATAGCCTTAACTAACACATCCATCCTGTCATATAATTACGTATTATTTCATTTTTTGTGGTGAGCATAGTTAATATTTCTCTTAGCAACTTCCAAGCATATAATAGAGCTTTATGAGCTATAATCAACATGCTGCACATTAGATCCCCAGAGATTTTTATAAATAGAAATTTGTACCCTTTAACCAATATATCCCCTATTTACATCATTCTCCCTGTCCCTGGTAACCACAGCTCTGCTATTTTTCTTTGATATCAGCCTTTTTAGATTCCATATACAAGGGACCATCATCTAGTATTTACCTTTCTCTGTCTGACATCTCACTTAGCATATTTGCCCTCAAGTTTCTTCCAAGTTGTCACAAATGTCAGGATTTCCTTTTATCTCATGGCTGAATGATTACATCTTATTAGATTACATTATATTAGTGTAATAATATGTATGGTATATAATATAAATTATATAAAAATATTACATGTGCACATAAATATATATTCCACAAGTATCACATCTCCTTTATCCATTCATTTGTTGACCAACACATGGCTTATTTCTGTATCTTGACTCTTGTCAATAATGCTGCAATAAACATGGGATGCAGATATCTCTGAGATCCTGTTTTTATTTCCTTTGGATACACAGAAGTGGGATTTCGAGGTCATATGGTAGTTCAATTTTTAACTTTTTGGACAAATCTCTATACTGTTTTTCATAGTGGCTGTACCAATTTACATTATCGACAGTGTGCAATGGTTTCTTTTTCTTCACACCCCCACCAACACTTGCTATCTCTTGGTATTTTTTGTTTTTGTTTTTGTTATGTTTTGTTTTGTTTTTTGTTTTTTTTGATCCTAGCCATTCTAACAAGTGTGAGATGATATCTCCTCATTGTGGTTTTGATTTGCATTTCCCTGATGATGATTGATGCTGAGTGCCTTTTCATGGACCCATTGGCCATTTATGTCTTTGGGAAAAAAAAAATGTCCAGTTCCTCTGCCCATTTTTATTCAGATTATTTGTTTTTGTACTATTGGGTTGTATAAATTCTTTATATATCTTTGGATATTAACATCTTGTCAGCTATTGGATTGCAAATATTTTTTCTCATTTTGTAGGTTGCCTTTCCATTTTGTTGATTGCTTCTTTCATGGTGCAAAAGATTTTTAATTTGATGTAGTCTCACTTGTCAATTTTTGCTTTTATTGCTCATGCTTTCAGTGTCATATCCAGAAAATTGTTGCCAAGACAAATGTGAAGGAGATTTTCCCTTGTATTTTCTTCTAATAGTTTTGCACTGTCAGGTCTTATTCTTAAGCCCTTAATCCATTTCAGGCTAATTTTTGTGTGCAATGGAAGACAGGGGTCTAATTTCATTTTTCTGTGTGTAGTTATCCAGATTTTCCAAGACTAGTTATTGAAGATTTACCCTTTCCCCACTGAGTATTTGTGGCTTCATTGTCGAATATTATTGACCATATATGCATATATGTATATGTATATACGTATATGCATATATGACCATATGAATTGATTCTTTTCCATATGTCTATGTGTCCATGCCAGTACCATGCTGGTTGGATTACTATAGCTTTGTAATATAGTTTGAAATCAGGCAGTGTGAGGTCTTCAGCATTGTTCTCCCTTAGAATTGATTTAGCTTTTTGGGGTCTTTCATGGCTCCATACAAACTTTAGACAGTTTTTTTTTTTTTTTTTTTTTTTTTTTTTTTTTGGTCAAGTATGCCATTAGAATTTTGATAGGAATTGAATTAAATCTACAGATGGCTTTAAGTAGTATGGATAATATAACAATATTAATTTTCCCAATTGATGAACACAGACTACTTATCTGCTCTACTTTACCATTCTCTTCATTCTACTTTCTTTGGTTTTAATTGACTCTTCTTTTTCTACTTTATCATATGGAAGCTAAGTTAATTTATTTGAGACTTTTATTCTTTTCGTGTATAAGCTCCATGTTATAAACTGTCCTCTCAGCACTGCTTTTAGCAGCAACCCATACATTTTAATATGCTGTATTTCCATTTTCATTAAATTCAAAATATCTGCCAATTTCACTAGAATGAGTTCTATTGTGATCCAGGGGTGTTTAGTGGTGGATATTTAATTTTTAAATACTTGGAGGTTTTCTAGATAATCCCCTATTTTCAATTTCTAGATTAATTCTTTATGTCCAAGAATATACTCTGCATTATGTCAACTCATTTAAATTTTTAAAGTTTTTTTAAAAGATCTTATTTATTAATTTGAGAGAGAGAGAGTGCAAGCTGGGGGAGCAGCAGGAGAAGGAGAAGCAGGCTCCTCATTGAGCAGGGAGACCAACTCAGGCTTGATCCTATGACCCTGGAATCATGACCTGAGCTGAAGGCAGATGCTTAATCAACTGAGCCACCTTGGTATCCCTTAAAGTTTATTTTTGGTCCTAGGGTATGGGTCATGATAAAAATTCCATGTGTACATGAAATGAGTGAGCAATCCACTATTATTGGTCACATTGTTCTGAGTGGAAGATTTTTTAATTTGTTCCCTTCTTTCAGAGATAATGAGTTTTTCACTAGTGTCCTAAGAACAATGGCATAACAATTAAGATTTTTGTTCTGTAAGAAATAAAACATAAGAGGTTACAGGTGGGTTTTCACCCTTTCTATAGTCCTTTTATCTTGCTTTCTCTGATGGCTTCAAGAAAAATTATAAATTTTCAGGATGCTCAAATTTATTGTTGTTTTTGCAAGGGAAAGGATACCACTCTTTCCAGCTTTCTGCATTCTAGGCCAAAGCTGGGAAATTTATATATATTTTTCCAATGATAATAAATAAAACTTCTTTTTTTTTCTTTTTAAAGATTTTATTTATTTATTTGACAGAGAGATCACAAGTAGGCAAAGAGGCAGGCAGAGAGAGAGAGGAGGAAGCAGGCTCCCTGCTGAGCAGAGAGCCCGATGTGGG
Organism: Mustela erminea; assembly: GCF_009829155.1. Taxonomy (NCBI): domain Eukaryota; kingdom Metazoa; phylum Chordata; class Mammalia; order Carnivora; family Mustelidae; genus Mustela; species Mustela erminea. Next base: position 7,998,180 of record NC_045618.1, on the reverse strand, counting down.
ACTCGATCCCAGGACCCTGAGATCATGACCTGAACCGAAGGCAGTGGCTTAACCCACTGAGCCACCCAGGCGCCCCAATAAATAAAACTTTTAAAAAAAGATTTTATTATATATCTGAGAGAGAGAGAGAACATGAGCAGTGGGGCAGAAAGAGAGGGAGAAGCAAGCTCCTGCTGAGCAGAGAGCCCAATGCAGGACTGGATCCCAGCACCCTGGGATCAGGACCTGAGCTGGGATCAGGACACTTAACTGACTGAGCCACTCAGGTGCCCCACCATAGTAAAACAATGCTCTTAGTAAATTCAAAATATGTAAGAAAAAGAAATTCACTTAGACTTACCAGTTAGAAAATAGAAGCTCTATACAGTTGTTGGATTGTACAGCAGTTTTTTAATATATGCAATAAGCAAACCACAAAATATTTGTGATGAAACCAGTACTGAATTAAGAAGTATGTGAACATGCGAGACATATTTTCTCTCTGCCATCTGTCACTGATCAGACTTTAGAAATACTTGAACTTTTGAAACACCCTTTGGGAAATGAAGCAACATTGCTTACAATGGTCATTAACACTTTAAAAAAAATTCTCTCAATTTTGTTTGTATTTTTTTTTTTGCAAATTTAGTTGAAAATCTTTAATCAAAGTATTCAATAAATTAAATGCCCAAATGCACAGCAGATTACACTCTTCATTAACTGTACCAGTTGGAAACAAAGTTTGAAAAAGAGAAGACATAAAGGAGTATGTACAAAAGCAATGAAAAGTATAAGTGAGAGCAACAACAAAAAGAAAACAAAAATTCTACCTCTGCATATTGCACCATTTTTAAATCCAAAACATGCCACTGAATTGGATAATCTATTTGACAAATAAACATATTAAGGCTAAAATATTTATACACTTAAATATGATAAAAATAGAAGTTAGACTAGTTCTCTTTTAGAAAATTCTTTTCAGAGCTCAACAGATACATCAGTTACCTAGAGAGAAAATGTTTTCTAAATTAAAGTATTATGTTTTTCCATTTATGGGTAAAATTTTAAACTTAGGTTTATCTGTACTATTGACAGAGGTAAAAAGCATGTTATACATTTGGAGAAGACTGAGAAAGATTTGCATTCGATACAATTGAAGAATGCCTTCTAATCTATAAGAAAAAGACAACTAATTAAAAAAAAAGGCACAAAAAATGCCACTAACAAACAATGTGCAACTATGCCACCCCACCAGAAAATCTAAAACACAGAACATCTGAAAACACCAAAGCTTGTTAAGAATGTGGAGCAACTGGAACTCTTGTAAATAAGAATGCATGCACACCCTATGAAACAGGACTTCCTCTCCAACTTGCACATCCCAAAGAAATGTGTTTGTCAGTTCTCCATGAGACACACCATAAACTATCCATAGCACCACTCGCCATCACAGCTCCAAACTGAAAAATATCACAATGTAGAATAGATAAATTATGACCTATGTATACAATGGTATAATAGCAATGAAAATAAGTGAACTGCAACTGTTTTCCAAAACATGATAGACTCTTACAAATATAATAAAAAAAAAAAGCCAGATATGAAAACTACATTCTCAAAAATGGCATTTATGTAAAGTATACAAGGAGGCCAATCTAATCCATGGTGTTAGAAATCAAGTTAGTGGTGTCTTTCTTGAAGGATGGGTATGGTCACTGCAAGGAGACAGGAAGGGGAGTGGGGCTGGTGGTGTAGAACATGGGCAATGTTCTTCTTGAACTGGAACTGGTTGCTGGATCAAAGTGTAAGATTATTATACTTACACTTCTTTGTATGTGTGTATTACATAAAGATATACCCCCAAAGTCCAAAAACACCCCAAGTAAGTTAAATAAAAAGAGTTCAAAGAGTGTAACAGATTTAATGTTTAATTCGAACAATTGTATTTTGAAATATCTCACCCGATAAGGAAATATTCTGATGGTTTCTACTTTTAGTTAGATACATATCTTCTATACTAGAGTAGAGTAACATCAAAACTCTATGATTTCATGGTAATAAAATTGTCAAAAATTCAAAATAATTACAGAGAAGCTCAGTGGATTATTTTGTTTTATGAAGATATTTGTCAAAGGGGTGCCTGGGTGGTACAGTTGGTTAAACGTCTGACTCTTGGTTTCAACTCAGGTCATGATCTCAGAGTTGTGAGATCAAGCCTCATGTGGGGCTCCATACTCAGAACCAAGTCTGCTTAGGATTCTCTCTCTCCCTCTCTCTCTCCCTCTGACACTCCCACTCATTTTCTTTTTTTTTTTTTTCCTAAAACATACAAATATTAAAAAAAAAATAAGATGTTTGTAAAAAAAAAAAAACTATTGTATACATGGGAAGAAGAGATTCAAGATAGTGACACTTTTGAGTTTATTAATCATAAATTGTACTTTGAGGTCAATTAAAAAAATTTTAAAAATAACAAAAAACCCTTCATAAAAATGTCATTTACTCTGTACTATAAACAGAAAGACCTAAGAAGTCGCTTGAATATTTGTGTTAAGAATAGCCATTCTGCTTATGTTGCATTTTAATAGCCCAAAACAAGATAATTTTTCTAATTTTATCCCCTTATACACAGATACTTGTCACTTTTCTTTTTAGGTATAGTTTAATCTTTGAAACTAGGTTTTGAAGAGAATTATTTTATAGTTTCATCAATGTAATAACAATATGGTGACCAATACATAAATATCTCATAGCTATACATCTGCCATTTGATGATAATTTATCTGACCACCCTATGGACACAGAAACTCAACAGATAAAGTAGTAAATCTCCCCCAAACAAATTTATAAATTGAAAGCATTTCAACTCAAAACCACTAAGGTCTTATCATGGAACTGGAAAAATAGATTCTAAAATGGGCCTCAAAGAACAAAAGCCTTGAAATAATCAAGTTACCTGAGAATCAAAGGTTGACTTGTCATAATAAATACCAAGAATTATTACAAGCTATAGTAACTAAGACAATATCGTCTTGATGCAAGGATAAAAAGGATAACATGAACAGAATAGGATTTTAGAAACAAAAAATATCTAGACAATGCTGATACCTGACAGAAGTGCCATTCCGAGTCAGTAATGAAAACATGTTCTGTATTTAGCTGTGCTGTGGGAAAATGATGGTCCTCTTAGGGGAAAAAAAAGGTACCTCTATAAATGAAACTATTTTCATATGGAATATTGATCTCAAAGTAAATAACCGAAATTTAAATAAAGACAGTACAGAAAAATACCTTTTTACCAAAATTCCCCACAGACCATAAGGGAAAAGCTTGATTGGGATTATACAAAGAAATTAAAATGTTAAGTCACAAAAGTAGTGACGACACCACGTACAATCTGGCCACATGTCATCATTGTATTGGGTGGGACCAGTAAATACTTAGTATGCGAATTGTATGAAGTATCCCTAAAATAAGTTACATAAATGCAAACAATCTAATAAAAATATAGGCCTCAATGTTAACCTGTTAGGAAAGCAAACTTGAGTGCCCAATGACTATATGAAAAAAAATAGGGGCACTTAGATGCGTCAGTCAGTTAAGCATCAGACTCTTGATTTCAGCTCAGGTCATGATCTCAGGGTCGTGGGATCAAGCCTCACCTGGGGCTCCCCACTCAGTGTGGACCCTACTTAAAATTATTTCTCTCCCTCTTCCCCATCCCAACTTGTGCTCTCTCTCTCTCCCTCTCTCAAATAAAAATAAGTAAATAAATAAATAAATCTTGACCAAAAAAAAGTATTGAGTCTCATAGTTGTGAAAGAATTGCAAATCACTTCTTTTCCTCTGCATACCCATAAAACTGGCAAAAATTTTAAAATCTGGTATCATACCAGGTATTGGCAAGTATGTTGAACAACATGAACTCATGTACAGTGCGACTGAGAATTTTCATGGGTACACCTGCTTTGGAGAGACATCAACAAGATTTAATAAAACTGAAATTGCTTGCAATCCCATGATTATACACATATCCATAGCCGATGGGAATGCTTTTCCCCTTCATCCATTCTCTGATGTGCACCTTGTGCTGGCCAAGGTGGAAAAGCCTAGTAGAAAGGAGATGCTAAGGGACTGAGAGTCTGGAAGCTTTATGACATGAGAGAGATTGACATTTTGGTCCAGAACACTTCAAGGTGAAGGGACCCTGGGGAACACCCTTTGATTTCAAACAGGGACCCCAAAATGTTCAGAGAGTCAACAGGACTATGTCTTGCAAAACCTAAAAATCAACCTCTAATTCTTTCCACCCCAGATTGGTTGTCCACTACTAATCTTATTCCAAATTACAACCTGAAGGACTCAAGAAAATAAGAGAAATCTGAAATAAAAGAATATCATCCGGAAACTCCCTAGACAAGGTATGTAACACCTTTGCCTATTGTGCATCTGCGATTCTGTTAAAAATTATGGGAATTCCAAGAAAAAGGACCAAGAGAAGAAATAGATGATTATACACCTAACCATAACTGATGGAGATGTTGAAGCTGTCAGACATAGGACTTAACATAACTTTGAATATGTTTATTTTTATTTTTTAAATAACTGTTTATATGACAAGATGGAAAATTTCACTAGAAATCAAGTATACAATATAGACATGATATATATGATAAAAATAAATATACAGAAATCACATATATGATAGAAATATATACATAGAAATAATATATATCTCATATATATTCTGTTATGTATATGAATACTAGAATTGAAAATCTACCTCAAAATAAGATAGAAATATTTATATATATTATATATATACACACATATATATGTATAAATCACAAATATAGGATAGAATATATGTATATATAAATTGCACATTTATACACATATATGTATAAACTATATATATGGGGTGGAATATATATATAAATCAAATATATATCTATATATATTATTATATATATGAAACACCAGAATTTAAAATCTCAATACCTCAAAATAAGAATGCTATCCCTTTCTTTTGTTTTCTTTAAAAAAATTCTATATCCATGTCTTTCTTTGTCTCCCATTTCTTTGTTTTTCTTATCTTCTTTGAGGTGACTAGGCCAGTGGTCCCTGACTGAGGAGCCCCATCAAGGCTGACAGGTGGCCTGGTTGGTGGGGATGGGGGTAAGGGGGTACTTGGGAGATGGAATTGAGAAGACAGACAGGCAGCAGCTGTGGCTGGTAAGGTATGGGGGTTGGGCTTGAAGAGGTGACCAGGTTCAAGCAGGCAACCAAAACCTCCAGGGTCTGAGGACTCACACATAAATGTACACATGCATTATCATTCCATGCATGGGAAGTTTATAAACTGGAAGGGATCACTAGCAGTGACAAGTCCTTCCCTTTGGGGAGGGAGGCAGAGACTATGGGTGCCTAGGCTGGGTTCTGGCATGCACAACATGTCTGTCTCCTCAGTGGAGAGTCAAATACTTGACTATGTATTTTTGTATGTCAATGAGCGAAGGTTCATCAAGCTGTCCCCTCAAAATTTGTAACTTTTTATATGCAAGTCATATTTCAATAAAACTTTTCTCAAAGTATAAATGTAAATTCTGACCTGAAAGTTTTTGAATAAACAGGAATTAGCTGAAAATAAGGCAAGGAGAATGAAGTATTTGGCAGTGTGAGTGCCGGTCCAGGAGCATCGAAGAGCACATCAATGAGTAAATGATCATGGATGGACCAGTGAAATGGGAACATGGAGGCAGGAAGGGAGAAAGGGACAAACGATGGAAAGACTTGAGTCTAATACTCAGAGTTGTGGCCTCTAAGCTGTAGAAAATGGGGAACCTTGCAGAGTTATGGGGAGATGTGGGAGGTGGGGAGCCCGAGACGGTGTTTTTCAAAGATGGTAAAGATGGCAACGTTCCAGCAAGCGAATGGTTAAAGAAAGTGAAAAGCTCCAGGTAGGAGCTGAGAGAGGAAGGGCTGGGTGGCAGGCATTGATTCCATTGATATTTAGAACTGTGGCTAAACAGTTGTAGTAAGTTTCACAGAAAAGTGTAAATGTGTTTTTTAACCTGACAATTTAAAAATCATAATGTAACTTACCAGCATTTGGTGTTAAATGTGGAGAGAGGTTGGGAGAAATTGTCCGAGTATTACGGTCCTCACTTTTTATTTGATACTACTTGAAATGGACAGATTAGTAAGAATATTTCTATATATTGTGGTACTTAAAGTTATAAAGGCAAGGACCGAAAAAATAGAGTCTCTAAACATTACAACCGATGAAAAGTAAACCAAAATCATACAAAGCAAGAGAAAACGTCGACCGTGAGAAAATAGCAGACATCGTAAGAAATGTTAAAAATGGAATATCATAAACGCTAGAATTCAGAACAAAAGTAGCTGTTAGAGCAACAAATGTCAGTGGGATAAACTAAGCCATTGAAAGAAAAAGACTCAGATTATATAAAAAAATAAAACCTAACTACATGCCATTTATATGAAACGTATCTAAAATGGACTCAGCAGGGTTGAAAGTGACATACAGACCAAAATCCCACCAGAGAAAAACTAAAACGTAAATCAGAGGTTGCAATATGAACATCACCATTAACGCCAAGACATAAACTAAAATGGCAGAAGTGCTTTATCATAATAAAATGCACAAACACACAGAAGATCAAATGCTCATGAGTCTTCATGCCCCAAATAACAAAATAATTAAAATCTGTAACCAAGAATTGCAGGCAGTAGAAAGGGGAAAGAAAAACAAACAAACTAGAAAAATGTTAACTAGCAGAGTTCAACCTCTGCCTTCTCCATGGCTGATCCCATTGATCCATTTTAACCTGACACCAGTTAGAATGGCCAAAATTAGCAAGACAGGAAACAACATGTGCTGGAGAGGATGTGGAGAAAGGGGAGCCCTCTTCCACTGTTGGTGGGAATGCAAGTTGGTGCAGCCTCTTTGGAGAACAGTGTGGAGATTCCTCAAGAAATTAAAAATAGAGCTTCCCTATGACCCTGCAATTGCACTCCTGGGTATTTACCCCAAAGATACAGATGTAGTGAAAAGAAGGGTAATCTGTACCCCAATGTTTATAGCAGCAATGGCCACGGTCGCCAAACTGTGGAAAGAACCAAGAAGCCCTTCAACGGATGAATGGATAAGGAAGATGTGGTCCATATACACTATGGAATATTATGCCTCCATCAGAAAGGACGAATACCCAACTTTTGTAGCAACATGGACGGGACCGGAAGAGATTATGCTGAGTGAAATAAGTCAAGCAGAGAGAGTCAATTATCATATGGTTTCACTTATTTGTGGAGCATAACAAACAGCATGGAGGACATTGGGAGATGGAAAGGAGAAGGGAGTTGAGAGTAATTGGAAGGGGAGGTGAACCATGAGAGACTATGGACTCTGAAAAACAATCTGAGGGTCTTGAAGGGGCGGGGGGGTGGGAGGTTGAGGGAACCAGGTTGTGGGTATTAGGGAGGGCACGTATTGCATGGAGCATTGGGTGTGGTGCAAAAACAATTAATACTGTTAAGCTGAAAAGAAATTAAAAAATAAATACATAAAAAAATAAAAGTTATACGGGGGACTTAAAGTGTAATTTAAAAGGTAGACCCAATAGAGGGCCATCTTCCCTCTTGTACACTGAAAGGCAGCGTTTTTCCAAGTAAAACGTTGGAAAAGTAAAACAAACATTGAACACATATTAGGAAATAAAAAATCCTTAGTCAGTCCTGAAGTGAAAATAATATGGATCACATTCCTGAATAATATGCATGAAATCTACTAAGTAATTCTCAAAATAAAAAACAAAATTTAAAAATGTACCCAGACATGCAAGGAATATCTTTTTTCTGTTGAAAAAGAAATCAAAAGGTATTAACTTCCAGTCCTGAAATGGAGGAGTCCTGGGGCTCTAGGGCACAGCATGGTGACTCTAGTGTTTACAATCTTGAATTGTATCCTCCACAGTTGCTATGAAAACAGAGCTTTAATGTTCCCATCATCACAAGGACAACAACACAGTTAATTATGTGAGGTTTACGGCGGTAAGCAATTCATGATATACACATGTATCAGACCATTGCATTGTACACCTTAAACTTACAGGATTATGTTAATTATATTACAGTAAAGCTGGAAAAAAATACAATATAAATTTAAAAATGAAAACGTTGTATTTGGTTGTCATTACCATGGTATTTGAAACATGAAAACCTGATAGACAATGTGGAAGAAAGGAAGTGAAAGAAGGAGTTTCAGAAAAAAAAGAAAGAAAGAGAGAGAGAAAGAAGGAAAGAAGGAAGGAAGGGAAGGAGGGAGAGAGGAAGGACTAGAAAGAAAGAAAGAAAGAAAGAAAGAAAGAAAGAAAGAAAGAAAGGAACAGATTTGAGGTCTGGGGGACTCTGCCTGCGTCGGGCAGCATCAGTGAGCTTAGGAGGCTCTCCCAAGGGCTCTGTTGCCACTACAAGATGATGCTTCTCGCCACCTAACACAGATGGGGTGCTTCCCTTGAGATTGTTGCTGATTGAACGAGAGAGACCTGAGTCTCTGCATCAGCTCCACACTGCTGGGAGAACCCCAAATGACCAAAGAAGCAACAGGGGCCTAAGCAAAAAACTGGTTCCATAATGACTCCATTGTTATTGTCCTCATCACCTCTGGGAGATCCTGGTGTCCCTGGTTGTTCATTATAACTAGGATTTTCTTTTCTTTCTTCAACTCATTGGATATATTCTAGTCTGATTACATTCCCTAGCCATGCCCCACTGCAAACTCTTCTACTCTATTTTCTGCAAGATACTGCAATGTCCTTGATCATATCAGATGTTCTCACCACTACCCCACCATAATTAAAAACCCACTGTCATGGGAGGACATTGATTTCTCTGTCTCCATCTTGATCTTTAACCTTGACCAAGACAAAGACAGCACTGACACTGCCCAGCCCCCAGACAACATACACACTTTAGAGGGCCCCACATAACACACATGAACAAAAGGTTTGTTAAGGAACACAGCGGGGGGGGGGGGGGTGTGCCTGGGTGGCTCAGTCAGTAAAGCATCTGCCTTTGGCTCATGTCATGATCCCAGGGTCCTGGGATGGAGCCAGTGTCTGGCTCCTGGCTCAGTGGGGAGCCTGCTTCTTCCTCTGCCTCTCTTCCCCCTGTGCTTACTCTCTGACTCTCTCTTTCTCAAATAAATAAATAAAATTCTTAAAAAAATAAAAAAGGAGCATGTGGAGGATTATTTCACTTGGGATCTAGCACTCAGATGTATAAGCCATAGCTCTAAACATCTACCCTCATAACTAACAGGATTTGGGCCCCCAGAGAAATGCTGCTCCAAGTTTCTGGTCCTATGTTTTTGAAACAGAAGTCAGCTACATCAGGAATGTCATTTGTGGGCTGGGCCACCACCTATGTCAGAGGTGAATACTATCTCAGAGTCTAGGGAGCATTCAAGAAGTGCAAATTAAAAAAAAAAAAGTGGGGGAAGGACAGATTCACTTTTCGGATCCTTATTTTTTCATTATAGCAAACAAAATTTTGAAAAGTTTTGAAAAACTGATTATAATTTCCCAGTGGTCTTGAGTGTCAATTGGCATATATTGTCTTTCTTTTATTTATTTATTTATTTATTTATTTATTTATTTATTTATTTATTTATTTTATTAATTTATTTTATTTCCAGCATAACAGTATTCATTATTTTTGCACCACACCCCGTGCTCCATGCAATCCGTGCCCTCTATAATACCCACCACCTGGTACCCCAACCTCCCACCCCCCGTCCTTTCAAAACCCTCAGATTGTTTTTCAGAGTCCATAGTCTCTCATGGTTCACCTCCCCTTCCAATTTCCCCCAACTCCCTTCTCCACTCTAAGTCCCCATGTCCTCCATGCTATTTGTTATGCTCCACAAATAAGTGAAACCATATGATAATTGACTCTCTCTGCTTGACTTATTTCACTCAGCATAATCTCTTCCAGTCCCGTCCATGTTGCTACAAAAGTTGGGTATTCATCCTTTCTGATGGAGGCATAATACTCTATCCCCAGGGGTACAGGTCTATGAATCACCAGGTTTACACACTTCACAGCACTCACCAAAGCACATACCCTCCCCAATGTCCATAATCCCACCCCCTTCTCCCAAACCCCCTCCCCCCAGCAACCCTCAGTTTGTTTTGTGAGATTAAAAGTCACTTATGGTTTGTCTCCCTCCCAATCCCATCTTGTTTCATTTATTCTTCTCCTACCCACTTAAGCCCCCATGTTGCATCACCACTTCCTCATATCAAGGAGATCATATGATAGTTGTCTTTCTCTGCTTGACTTATTTCGCTAAGCATGATACGCTCTAGTTCCATCCATGTTCTCGCAAATGGCAAGATTTCATTTCTTTTGATGGCTGCATAGTATTCCATTGTGTATATGTACCACATCTTCTTGATCCATTCATCTGTTGATGGACATCTAGGTTCTTTCCATAGTTTGGCTATTGTGGACATTGCTGCTATAAACATTCGGGTGCATGTGCCCCTTTGGATCACTACGTTTGTATCCTTAGGGTAAATACCCAATAGTGCAATTGCTGGGTCATAGGGCAGTTCTATTTTCAACATTTTGAGGAACCTCCATGCTGTTTTCCAGAGTGGCTGCACCAGCTTGCATTCCCACCAACAGTGTAGGAGGGTTCCCCTTTCTCCGCATCCTCGCCAGCATCTGTCATTTCCTGACTTGTTTATTTTAGCCATTCTGACTGGTGTGAGGTGATATCTCATTGTGGTTTTGATTTGTATTTCCCTGATGCCGAGTGATATGGAGCACTTTTTCATGTGTCTGTTGGCCATCTGGATGTCTTCTTTGCAGAAATGTCTGTTCATGTCCTCTGCCCATTTCTTGATTGGATTATTTGTTCTTTGGGTGTTGAGTTTGCTAAGTTCTTTATAGATTCTGGACACTAGTCCTTTATCTGATATGTCATTTGCAAATATCTTCTCCCATTCTGTCAGTTGTCTTTTGATTTTGTTAACTGTTTCCTTTGCTGTGCAAAAGCTTTTGATCTTGATGAAATCCCAATAGTTCATTTTTGCCCTTGCTTCCCTTGCCTTTTGCGTTGTTCCTAGGAAGATGTTGCTGCGGTTGAGGTCAAAGAGGTTGCTGCCTGTGTTCTCCTCAAGGATTTTGATGGATTCCTTTCTCACATTGAGGTCCTTCATCCATTTTGAGTCTATTTTTGTGTGTGGTGTAAGGAAATGGTCCAATTTCATTTTTCTGCATGTGGCTGTCCAATTTTCCCAGCACCATTTATTGAAGAGGCTGTCTTTTTGCCATTGGACATTCTTTCCTGCTTTGTCGAAGATTAGTTGACCATAGAGTTGAGGGTCTATTTCTGGGCTCTCTATTCTGTTCCATTGATCTATGTGTCTGTTTTTGTGCCAGTACCATGCTGTCTTGATGACGACAGCTTTGTAATAGAGCTTGAAGTCCGGAATTGTGATGCCACCAACGTTGGCTTTCTTTTTCAATATCCCTTTGGCTATTCGAGGTCTTTTCTGGTTCCATATAAATTTTAGCATTATTTGTTCCATTTCTTTGAAAAAGATGGATGGTACTTTGATAGGAATTGCATTAAATGTGTAGATTGCTTTAGGTAGCATAGACATTTTCACAATATTTATTCTTCCAATCCAGGAGCATGGAACATTTTTCCATTTCTTTGTGTCTTCCTCAATTTCTTTCATGAGTACTTTATAGTTTTCTGAGTATAGATTCTGTGTCTCTTTGGTTAGGTTTATTCCTAGGTATCTTATGGTTTTGGGTGCAATTGTAAATGGGATTGACTCCTTAATTTCTCTTTCTTCTGTCTTGTTGTTGGTGTAGAGAAATGCAACTGATTTCTGTGCATTGATTTTATATCCTGACACTTTACTGAATTCCTGTATAAGTTCTAGCAGTTTTGGAGTGGAGTCTTTTGGGTTTTCCACATATAGTATCATATCATCTGCGAAGAGTGATAATTTGACTTCTTCTTTGCCGATTTGGATGCCTTTAATTTCCTTTTGTTGTCTGATTGCTGAGGCTAGGACCTCTAGTACTATGTTGAATAGCAGTGGTGATAATGGACATCCCTGCCGTGTTCCTGACCTTAGCGGAAAAGCTTTCAGTTTTTCTCCATTGAGAATGATATTTGCGGTGGCTTTTTCATAGATGGCTTTGATGATATTGAGGTATGCGCCCTCTATCCCTACACTTTGAAGAGTTTTGATCAGGAAGGGATGCTGTACTTTGTCAAATGCTTTTTCAGCATCTATTGAGAGTATCATATGGTTCTTGTTCTTTCTTTTATTGATGTGTTGTATCATATTGACTGATTTGCGGATGTTGAACCAACCTTGCAGCCCTGGAATAAATCCCACTTGGTCGTGGTGAATAATCTTTTTAATGTACTGTTGAATCCTATTGGCTAGTATTTTGTTGAGTATTTTCGCATCTGTGTTCATCAAGGATATCGGTCTATAGCTCTCTTTTTTGGTGGGATCCTTGTCTGGTTTTAGGATCAAGGTGATGCTGACCTCATAAAATGAGTTTGGAAGTTTTCCTTCCATTTCTATTTTTTGGAACAGTTTCAGGAGAATAGGAATTAGTTCTTCTTTAAATGTTTGGTAGAATTCCCCCGGGAAGCCGTCTGGCCCTGGGCTTTTGTTTGTTTGGAGATTTTTAATGACTGTTTCAATCTCCTTACTGGTTATGGGTCTGTTCAGGCTTTCTATTTCTTCCTGGTTCAGTTGTGGTAGTTTATATGTTTCTAGGAATGCATCTATTTCTTCCAGATTGTCAAATTTATTGGCGTAGAGTTGCTCATAGTATGTTCTTATAATAGTTTGTATTTCTTTGGTGTTAGTTGTGATCTCTCCTCTTTCATTCATGATTTTATTTATTTGGGTCCTTTCTCTTTTCTTTTTGATAAGTCGGGCCAGGGGTTTATCAATTTTATTAATTCTTTCAAAGAACCAGCTCCTAGTTTCGTTGATTTGTTCTATTGTTTTTTTGGTTTCTATTTCATTGATTTCTGCTCTGATCTTTATGATTTCTCTTCTCCTGCTGGGCTTAGGGTTTCTTTCTTGTTCTTTCTCCAGCTCCTTTAGGTGTAGGGTTAGGTTGTGTACCTGAGACCTTTCTTGTTTCTTGAGAAAGGCTTGTACCGCTATATATTTTCCTCTCAGGACTGCCTTTGTTGTGTCCCACAGATTTTGAACCGTTGTATTTTCATTATCATTTGTTTCCATGATTTTTTTCAATTCTTCTTTAATTTCCCGGTTGACCCATTCATTCTTTAGAAGGATGCTGTTTAGTCTCCATGTATTTGGGTTCTTTCCAAACTTCCTTTTGTGGTTGAGTTCTAGCTTTAGAGCATTGTGGTCTGAAAATATGCAGGGAATGATCCCAATCTTTTGATACCGGTTGAGTCCTGATTTAGGACCGAGGATGTGATCTATTCTGGAGAATGTTCCATGTGCACTAGAGAAGAATGTGTATTCTGTTGCTTTGGGATGAAATATTCTGAATATATCTGTGATGTCCATCTGGTCCAGTGTGTCGTTTAAGGCCTTTATTTCCTTGCTGATCTTTTGCTTGGATGATCTGTCCATTTCAGTGAGGGGAGTGTTAAAGTCCCCTACTATTATTGTATTATTGTTGATGTGTTTCTTTGATTTTGTTATTAATTGGTTTATATAGTTGGCTGCTCCCACGTTGGGGGCATAGATATTTAAAATTGTTAAATCTTCTTGTTGGACAGACCCTTTGAGTATGATATAGTGTCCTTCCTCATCTCTTATTATAGTCTTTGGCTTAAAATCTAATTGATCTGATATAAGGATTGCCACTCCTGCTTTCTTCTGATGTCCATTAGCATGGTAAATTCTTTTCCACCCCCTCACTTTAAATCTGGAGGTGTCTTCGGGCTTAAAATGAGTTTCTTGGAGGCAACATATAGATGGGTTTTGTTTTTTTATCCATTCTGATACCCTGTGTCTTTTGACAGGGGCATTTAGCCCATTAACATTCAGGGTAACTATTGAGAGATATGAATTTAGTGCCATTGTATTGCCTGTAAGTTGACTGTTACTGTATATGGTCTCTGTTCCTTTCGGATCTACCACTTGTAGGCTCTCTCTTTGCTTAGAGGACCCCTTTCAATATTTCCTGTAGAGCTGGTTTGGTATTTGCAAATTCTTTCAGTTTTTGTTTGTCCTGGAAGCTTTTAATCTCTCCTTCTATTTTCAATGATAGCCTAGCTGGATATAGTATTCTTGGCTGCATGTTTTTCTCATTTAGTGCTCTGAAAATATCATGCCAGCTCTTTCTGGCCTGCCAGGTCTCTGTGGATAAGTCAGCTGCCAATCTAATATTTTTACCATTGTATGTTACAGACTTCTTTTCCCGGGCTGCTTTCAAGATTTTCTCTTTGTCACTGAGACTTGTAAATTTTACTATTAGGTGACGGGGTGTGGGCCTATTCCTATTGATTTTGAGGGGCGTTCTCTGAACCTCCTGAATTTTGATGCTCGTTCCCTTTGCCATATTGGGGAAATTCTCCCCAATAATTCTCTCCAGTATACCTTCTGCTCCCCTCTCTCTTTCTTCTTCTTCTGGAATCCCAATTATTCTAATGTTGTTTCGTCTTATGGTGTCACTTATCTCTCGAATTCTCCCCTTGTGGTCCAGTAGCTGTTTGTCCCTCTTTTGCTCAGCTTCTTTATTCTCTGTCATTTGGTCTTCTATATCGCTAATTCTTTCTTCTGCCTCATTTATCCTAGCAGTGAGAGCCTCCATTTTTGATTGCACTTCATTAATAGCTTTTTTTATTTCAACTTGGTTAGATTTTAGTTCTTTTATTTCTCCTGAAAGGGCTTTTATATCTCTCGAGAGGGTTTCTCTAATATCTTCCATGCCTTTTTCGAGCCCGGCTAGAACCTTGAGAATTGTCATTCTGAACTCTAGATCTGACATATTACCAATGTCTGTATTGATTAGGTCCCTAGCCTTCGGTACTGCCTCTTGTTCTTTTTTTTGTGTTGAATTTTTCCGTCTTGTCATTTTGTCCAGATAAGAGTATATGAAGGGGCAAGTAAAATACTAAAAGGGTGGCAACAACCCCAGGAAAAAATGCTTTAACCAAATTAGAAGAGATCCAAAATCATGAGGGGGGAGAAAGGGGATAAAAAGAGGTTCAAAAAGGAAGAAAGAAAAAAAAAAGAAAAAAGAAAAAAAAAAAAGAAAAAAGAAAAGAAAAGAATTAAAAAAAAAAAGGAAAACACCTAAGAAAAATGTAAAAAAGAAAAAATATATATATTAGATAAACTAGTAAAAAATCGTTAAAAAAGAAAAAGGTAACAGTTAAAAAAAAAAAAATTTTACCCGAAGGCGAGGAAAAAAAAAAAAAAAAGAAAAAGAAAAAAATTAAATTAACTGCAAGACTAAAAAAAATCACAGGGAAAAAGCCATGAGTTCCGTGCTTGGCTTTCTCCTCCTCTGGAATTCTGCTGCTCTCCTTGGTATTGAAACCGCACTCCTTGGTAGGTGAACTTGGTCTCGGCTGGATTTCTTGTTGATCTTCTGGGGGAGGGGCCTGTTGTAGTGATTCTCAAGTGTCTTTGCCCCAGGCGGAATTACACCGCCCTTACCCGGGGCCGGGGTGAGTAATCCGCTCGGGTTTGCTTTCAGGAGCTTTTGTTCCCTGAACGCTTTCCGTAGAGTTCCGGAGGACGGGAATACAAATGGCGGCCTCCTGGTCTCCGGCCCGGAGGAGCCGAGAGCCCAGGGCCGCACTCCTCAGTGCGCCCTCAGAGAACAGCGCCCAGTTACTCCCGTCTGCCTGACCTCCGGCCGCGCTCCGAGCTCTCCGAGCCTGCGACCAGTTCAAGGTAACACCGAGCTGTGAGCTTACTGTCGGCTCTGTCTCTGTAGCCGGCTTTCCCGTTCCAATACCCGCAAGGTCTGCGACACTCAGACACCCCTGATCCTTCTGTGACCCTGCGGGACCTGAGGCCACGCTGAACCCGCGTGGGCTTCGCCCCGGTTTAGCCTCTGGAGCGATGTCCCTCAGCGGAACAGACTTTTAAAAGTCCTGATTTTGTGCACTGTTGCTCCGCCGCTTGCCGGGAGCCGGCCCCTCCCCCCGGGGTCTATCTTCCCGTCGCTTTGGATTCACTTCTCCGCCGGTCCTACCTTTCAGAAAGTGGTTGTTTTTCTGTTTCCAGAATTGCTGTTCTTCTCTTCGATCTGCCGATGGATTTTCAGGTGTTTGCAATCTTTAGATAAGCTATCTAGCTGATCTCCGGCGAGCTGAAGCAGTCTCAGCCTGCTACTTCTCCGCCATCTTGACTCCTCCGCCATATATTGTCTTTCTTTTCCTCCCTTCCTTCCCCTACTCTGCACTGGTCTTCCATCTTCCAATCTGCGCACTCAACACCCAGTTTCCAAATATAGAAGCGTACCCACCATCTTATGCCCTTCCCAACCTCAGTGCCTCACCTAGAATCTAGCAACAAAGCCTCTCTTTAGCACTTCCATGATATTTCTGGTCTAATCTTAGGTCCCTTCTCATACCACCATCTTCCTCTAAATCAGTGTCTCTCACTGAGATTCCTCCAACTGACTCTCACCTTGGTTCTCCTAACTGAGCTCTTCCTATCCCATTCTCCAGACCTGATCTCAGTCAGTAGACAGAGATCTCCCCCAATTAAAGTTAAGAAACAATCTCCCTAAGAATATTGAGCCAAACACCATAAATAAATTACTAACTGGGATCCCATGACACATTAAGAAATTAATATGTACTAACAGAAAAGAATGGATGTTACAACATTAAAAATTGTGTCTAACTTATTAATGACCTTCTCCATGTAGATCAGAAATTCTATTGATAAAATGAAGCACTTATTTCTGATCTAAGTTATATTCTTTTATGATGTTGTCAATACCTTGCAAAAAGTCAGCACATCTTAATTTATTTAATGTAAGTAGATATAAGTGCACCATATTTCATTTATGGATAATTGTATGCATATATATTTTTAAATACACACACACATATAAATAGATTATTTATATCATTGCATAGATGTGATCTTAGGCTTATTTATCAGTGTATACATTTTTGCTTGTTTTTCTCTTCTTCCCTCCCCTTCAACCTTTATCTTCCCCACCAAGTAAGCTGGGTCATCAACTTAGCATATAGACTTTTTAATTTCCTGCCTATGTAATTACATGCAAACATATATGTATGCACATACAAACAGACTCACACATACACAAAATCCATATACACAAGGAGGTTGTGTATGAGTTTTGATACTATTTAACAAAATATATTTTTATGATGTACAGAATTTTCTATATATTCCTTTTCTTCTTCAACAAAATACCTAGTGGGAATCCTTCCACATCAACATCTATAGCCCTAGATCATTTTCTTGATCTATGGTAGGGATATATCATAATATATTTTTTATATTGGAATTCATATAATTTCCTCATTTTGCCCCTACAAACAATGCATTACAGGATAGCTATATGTAATTATAATGGGTTGGGTGTCCTGGAAAACTAATTTTGAGGGCCTGAGAATTGCTGCAGGAGGTTTATTGGGAGTTGCTCCCAAGATCAATATCTATTTAGGGTTAGAGGCAAGGTTTGGACAGAAGGTGAGTTTGAACTACAGGATCAGAAGCCTCAAGGAGTTTGATAGCTTGGACATTGGGTGGTTGCTTAAAGTCATACCCATTGAGGCAGGGAAATCAAACCTTTGTACCACCATAGAAGATGCTGATTCCAGGGAAGGGTTGCCCCTGGACGGGTGTGGCAGCTCCCTTTAGATGATGATAATTCCTTCAGGAGTAACTCGGAGTAACTTCTCTGCGAGTTATTGCACAGTGTTGTCTTGTATCACTTTAGCTAATCTGGAACTACATTGCCCAGAATTCCCTTCCCTGGATTGCTCCAGGTTAGTATTAATCACACAAGAAAGCTGTGTGAGATTCAGAAGGCACAAGTAAAGGGACAGCCATTTTGTTATGTCTGAAAAATCCATGTAGACCTCCAGGCATGGGTAGCTGGCACACACTTTTGTTTATCTACTAGCTCACCTGAGTGCATGCACCCATAATCCCTCCCACATCTATTCCTATAGTTTCTCTGAGTCCTGGGCCAAGTAAGCATGCAGGTCCTTATGAAGGGTACCAGCTTCTCCTTCACGTCCTATGGCATTGTGACTGGAGCTCCTGGAAGACCTGTTTGTGGTCATGCAGTCAGCACATCCTACGGGGTGTGATGTGCTCTTCTTCTGGTCTAGGCTCAGTGTTCCTTCCTTACTGCTGGTCTGGCTACCTATAGTAACTTCTGCCCGAACGCCAGACACTGGCTACCAGACAATGCCACTACCTCCTACGATTGTGTCAAGTCTAATCTCTATAACACGTTCCTCCTCCTTTTTTTTTTTCTTTTAAGATTTATTTATTTATTTTAAAGAGAGTGTGTGTGAAAGTAGGGGGAGGGGCAGGAATAGAGGAAGAGAGAGTCCCTAGCAGACTCTGCACTAGCCCAGAGCCTAATAAGGGGCTCAATCTCATGACCCTGAGATCATGACCTGAGCTGAAACTGAGAGTCGGGCGGTTAAGCTACTGACCAACCCAGGTGCCCCTGTTCCTCATTCTGTATTGCACAAAGCAGATCTGCTCTGCTGATGGAGCATTGACTCAGCACTCCTCACCGGCAGAGGAACGAGGGAATGGGTCTTAAAGAGGTCATCTGGTGGTTGCTAGAGTGTCCATCACAGTACCCAGAGAACTGATCCCCAAGATTAAGCCGGCTTGGCTTAATACATGTATTTTGAAATTTAATACATGTATTTTGGGACAAGATTTATAGTTCCCAAACCTGTAAAAACTCAAATCTGCACAAGTAATATAAGAGTGCTCTATCTGACTCTTTTTTTTTTTTTAATTTATTTCCAGCATAACAGTATTCATTATTTTTGCACCACACCCCGTGCTCCATGCAATCCGTGCCCTCTATAATACCCACCACCTGGTACCCCAACCTCCCACCCCCCGTCCCTTCTTGATCTCACAAAAAAACCTGAGGGTTGCTGAGGGAGGGGGTAGGAAGAGAGTAGTTGGATGACGGACACTCGGGAGGGCTTGTGCTATGGTGAGTGCTGTGAAGTATGTAAGCTGAATGACTCACAGACCTGTACCCTGGGGCTAATAATACATTATATGTTAATAAAAAAATTTTTAATTAAAAAAAAAGTGTGCTCTCTCTGCACCCTATACCATACTTGATGCTATTTCTTTTTTGCTATCTGATGGTCCTAAGAATATATCTTCTTATGATTTAAATTCATATTTCCCTCTCTGCTAGTGAATGGGAATCCCACATGTATGTTGGCCATTTGAGTACGTTCTTTTGTGAATTTCTCTTTTACAGCCTTTGGCCACTTATTTTTTCCCCTGTTAGAGTCTATGTATTTATCTGGTAAGTTTATAAATGTTCTTTGGGCATTATACACATGACCCTTTATGTGCTATCTTTGGTATCCATCTGCATTGAAAAAAATTTAGTAAAATCTATTTTTATCAATTATTGACTTTGTTAAGCATATTTTTACCATCAGTATTGTATTTTTTTAAACACTGGAATGTTTATGCCAGTGGGAATTCCTTTGGGAAACAATATAAAATAGAGGTCCAAATATATTTTCTTCTGATGGATAATATTCCATTAGTACCATTTATTAAATAATCCATCATTTTCAACTGACTTGATAAATGAATTTTACCATATTAATTCACTTATATACAAGGTTCAATTTCTGAGTTCTTTATTTACTTCTACCAATAAAAAATTCAATAAATTATGAATATATTTATAAATCTTTAATCTGATAAGTACACATGAAATGCCAGGTAAGCATCATGATTGATAAGTGAAATACAAGAAGAGTTACCATGAAAATCAGGAACAAAGCACCTTTCACTTCAATTGTTTTGAAAGTATTAATCAATGCAGTAAAAAAAGAAGTATCGAGTATCAAAATGCAGAGTCAAATGTATTTGTATTTGACATGGTATGATTGTATACTTGGGAAGAGATTTAACTGAAAAATTATAGTAACAGTAAGAGATTATAAATTTCCTGGTTAAGAAATTAATATTAAAAAAATCAATCACTTCCTAGACACAGAGAGGGAAGTCAAAAAATCAAATTCAGGAAAGATCCCATTTGCAAGAGCAACAAAAAAGATAAACTATCTAGGAATAAACTGGAGAAATGGTCAGTGTTTGTTGGAAGAAAATGACAAAACTCTACTGGGAGGCATAAAAGAAGAATTGAAAAAGAATTGAGGAAAGTACACTTCTTATAAAGATTCAATATTGTGAAGAGCCCGATTCTCTCTACATTTATCTATAAGTTTATTGTAGGGTTTTGGTACCTCAAGGATAGTGGAGAGGTCTTAGTTTCCAGCACAAGGGGAAGGGGTAGATCTAGTTGGGAGTTAAGATACAATTTGCTTCCACTATTTTCCTACTTCTATGTAGTAAGAAATAACAAAATGGCTTCTTACATATTCTTTTCAATTTATGCTTTGTGATTGGTTAAGTGGGCTAATTCCTCAGTAAGTCTTAACAAGTCTGGCTTTTGTATCAGTCCTAGAGGACAGTGGTTCAAGAATTCCTTAACTTACAGCATGTCTGTGGGCAAGACCAACAGAGAAGAAACATGAAAATACTTCCCTAGCTTAAAATTGTCCCTTCAAGCAGTCTGCAGACTAAGTAACTGCAGAAACTAAGAGCATCACTTAGAAGATGCTCTGTCATTGTTTCTCTGTGTTGCATGATCATATCTTTATCAGGTGTCTGTTTAGATCAATAGTCAGCAAACTATAGCCCAAGAGTCAAATCTGGTCTATGCCCTGTTTTTTATAAATAAAGTTTTATTGGGACACAGCCACACTCATTCATTTACATTTTGTCTATAGATGCTTTCACTCTGCATGGGCAGAGCTCAGGAGCTCTAACAGATCATATGGCCCACAAACCCAAAAACGTTTACCATCTGACCCTTTACAGGCAAAATGGCTGATACTGTTCTTGACCATAAAAATCTTGAGGACAAAGTCAGTGCTACCTCCTCGCATCATACTCAGCACTCAAGTTACAGATGTTGCTCCAAAACATTGTTTTGTATGAACATATTAACAGAAAGAATAATCTTTTGATTTTGTGTTAAGCTGCTTATTAAAATTTTCCTTGTTTATCTGTGTTTTCTTGACTATTTTTCATGGAAAATGGGGTGGGGAGTAAATCTGCGCAGCAAAAAGCTGTGGGTCAGAAATGGATAAAGGGTGAGATTGAGATATGAAGTAAAAACAAAAGAGAAAGGATTATAATAGGGACAAAAAGTGTGGCAGGAGACATCACGGGGGCTGGGAGAGGGGCAGTAATAGTAAAATCTCTGCAAATCTAAAGGTCTGGGGTTGATTTCTGTTCCCGATTCTAGAATAGTCTCCACTCCTTTACCCATGCAGAATTAAACCCCATAATTTCTTATTTCCAAATATGTAGGAACTCTGCACTTCCCGCCATTCCCAATTCTATCACCCTCTTGCTCTCAGCCAACATGGTACATTTCTTGGTTCTACACTAGACTCCTAATTGGATTCTCTGTTATCACTATTAGTCAGGATGTTTTGGGTGCAAATAAGTGAAAATCCAAATCTAAGTAGCTGAGAGATAAAGATAATCTGTTGTATTACTTAATTAGAATTTCTAGCAACAGTTCCGACTTCGGGCATGATTGCGTTGGAAATCTAAGTCTTTATCTCTGCAATTCTTTCATTGTTGCACTCCTCCATGGTAGATCTTGTCCTTAGGTGGGCTTCCCTCCTGGTGTAGGACAGCTACTGGCAGCAACCCACAGCTCAGCTTTCCTGGTTCACATCCAAGGGGAGAGATTAGATAACTTGTTTACCAAGTATGGATGGAAAGTCCTGGGCTTTAAAACAGTTGAATTAAGGGGGATGAGACCACTTTGCATGGCTTCTCATGTTTAGGTTGGTAGAGGTGCTTAAAAATCGGGTTACAGTTGTCCTTGAAACTAACTGTGTATCTAAATCTTCTGAGGGCTTGTAGAAACACAGATCACAGCATCCATCTCTCAATTTATGATCTTGTAGGTTTTGGGTGAGACCCAGAATTCTGAACTTCTTATAAATTCCTAGGTGGGAATTTATGCTGATGCTGCTGGTTTATGCGTGAGGAGCAACTGATACAGAGAAAGATGCTTTGGAAAATGCTTTCCAAAGTCATAGAAGCCAGCACACATGCAGAACACCACTTCCTTCAGAGAAAGCATAAATAGACTAGTAGGTACAAGACTGTTAAATCTTTTCATTTTGCAGACGTGGAGCCTTGAATTCTGAGAATTTTTACTGGGGTTGCATTACAGGCCTGGGTTGAGTCTTGACACAGATCTTTCATTCTTCCAGCTGGGCAACTTTGAGCTGTGAATTCTTCCTCCAAGTCCCAGGTCTAAGGAAAGGAGGGAATTCCCTAACATCTCTGGAAATATACGGGGTTGGGGGATACCGAAGCTTCATTTGGACCCCCACTCTTGGGAGGCTGAGTCTAAGGATGGACTTAGAATCAAGATCAAGGAACTCAGAAAGTCCATTTGTCCTCGTGCCACAAACTTCTATTCTCAAGATGATCTAAACCACTTGGAGACCAATATTAATAATAACAGAAGTTACCTCTGATGGTAGGTTAAAAATGGCAAAAATCAATGCCTTGCTGGATTGGCCTTTGCTGATGTTATTAAGGAGTCCAAGGGGGGCTTTGAATCAAGAGAAGCTTAAAAGCAAGGCAGAACCCCACTGAGCGAAGTTCTAGCTGAAGCCAATTTGTCCCTCTGGCCCTGGTCACCCTCTGCAGGTGATAAATGAAAGGGCATTTCACCTGATTCAGCCAGTAGCCACAGCTTCCTCTGAGGTCACAACAGTGACTTTTTTTATATCTTTCTTCCCCCCCTGCCCACCCCATTAGATGGTAGCTTCTAATTACTTTAGCAAGCTTGGGCTGCCATAACAAAATACCACAGACTGGGTGACTTTAATAGCAGAAATTTGTATTTCACAGTTCGGGAAGCTGGAAGTCCAAGGTCAAGGTGTCAGTGAGGTAGGTTTCCTCTCTGCTTCTAGGCATCCTCTCGTGTGTCCTCACGTGGCCTTTCCACTGTGTGTGTGTGCGCAGAGAGATCTCTATCTCTCCAGTGTCTCTTCTGATTAGGGTCATAATCTCGTCATGAGACCCCACTTTCATGACCCCACTAAACTCTCATTACCTCCAAATACCATGAGTCTCCAGATACCATCACATTGGAGGTGAGGGCTACCATTACACATGTTTGGGGAGACAACTTCAGTCCATAACACTGGCCCTTGATTTAATTAGATGACAATCACTCTTCTCCTTTAAAAACAGAATGGGAGGGGTGGGGAGGAAACCCGAGCTGGGAGAGGAAATCCTACTTGGGCAAAGAAACTCGGACTGGCTCTCTGGCTCTCCCCAGTTAAGAAGATTCCAGGATGGATATGTGTAATTGTGGGCAGCTATCAGCAGTGCATGGAAAAGCTTTCAAAACCCCTGCTGCAACTCAGACCAATATCCCTCTCTCTTCTTTACAGGGAGAGGACACAAGTAAAAGGCAATGCGGGAAGCTTGGAGAACAAGCCTGCAAAAGCCCCCTCCCCAGGCTGTCAGTCAGGCAATTGCTTTTGTCCCAGGAACTAGGAACTGTGAACGACAGACTCCCGGGTCCCCACCTAAGTGGCCCCCACGGACCTCCCTCAAGTGTCACTTTCCGGTGATTTCGGACTCCTATAAAACCACCCTGGGTTTAAAAGCCCTTGTTGTGAGGGGAGAGAAAGCCAGTGGGTGACTACCCCCATTGCGCAATGCCACGGCAGAGGCAATGCCTTTCACCAAAGAGCTTGTGCCCGAAGGCATTTCTGGGGCATGATCAGACTTGGCTCTCTAGGTAGAAGAAGAAGAAGACATAGGTCGCAATTTGTAATATGCACACACAAATCCAGGCATATCATCTGAGTTGATTTGAGGAGTAACACATGAGTTTAAAATTAGAATTAGTGCCCCCCCCAACCTTGGGGCGCCTGGGTGGCTCAGTCAGTTGACCTTCTGCCTTTGGCTCAGGTCATGGTCCTGGGGTCCTGGGATGGAGCCCCACATTGGGCTCCCTGCTCAGCGGGGAGCCTGCTTCTCCCTCTCCCTCTGCCTCTGCCTGCATCTCCCCCTGCTTCTGCTCACTCTTTTTCTGTCAAATACATGAATAAAATCTTAAAAAAGAAAAAAGCTTAAAAAAAAAGAACGAACCCCCTGCTTTACAAATGAAGGTATTTGAATTGCATCATGTTTTCCTACGAGGACATTTTTGGGCTGTGGGATTGTGGACATCAGAGTCCCTTAATCTAGGAAAGGGCTGTGGGAGGTGTGGTTCGAGAAAGGAAAGATGGCTGTGCCAATACACACACACACACACACAGACCCCGCCCACACCGTAGCCGAAGTAGTCTTGTCAAAATAGAAGTTTGAGCATGTCCCTCAGACAAGCAACAAGGTAACAGACTCTTGATACCAGTGCAGGTCAGGCTCTGCCCTAGCTGTGTGATGGGGCAAATCACACTCTTCTGTAGATCTGTGTTAATGACAAAGCACTCACACCACATGTTTCCAGACGGCAAGCATTTACTGTATTCCAGGCACAATGGGAGAACTGCTTTAATTATATCTCTTATAGTCCTTCCAGAAGAGTTTGGTGATTAGGAATATAGTTACGCATTTTTTTAATTATTTTTTTTATTTTTTTGCAGATAAGGGATTCTAGGCTGGGGGAATAAATTGCTTTGCATGTTACATTGTTAGGAAGTGGAGAATAAGATATAAACAAAGGTCTGCACTGGTCCAGCTATTAGTGCAGCATTCGTTCATTTAACTAAATTATTACTGCTTGCTTACTTCATCCAGACACTGCTCTAGGCCTGAGACACAAAAAGCTGCTTGGGCTCTGCCACTACAGAATTTACCGATATAAGTGGGCCAAGAATAATCCAATAAGTAAAACTATATTTGCAAAGTGACTCTTCCAAGTGCTGTGAAGGATGAGCTCCTGGTGATATGAAAACATATGACAGGAGAAGTTTACCTTGTCTGCGGTCAAGGAAGAGTTCTGCTGGGAAGTGATATTTGAGATAAAATCTGATGACTGACCAGGATTTAGCCAACTGAATGGGGTGAGCATTCCAGGTGGAGGAAATAGCAGGTGCCAAGGCCCTGGGCTTGAAGAGACCACGGAAGAAAAAGAGGCCAAATTTTATTGCCTTTCAGATCATGCTAAGAATTTGGGGATGATGAAGATAAGGAGGAGGAGGATTTAAGTGTCAGATTGAGGTATGGTAGTGCCATGAACAGACCTTCATTTTGAAATATAAACTCAGCTACAAAGCAAACTGGGCTGGAGCGACACAAAAGCAAAGCTTGTCTCAGTATCCCAAGCAAAGATGATGGCTGTCTGTACCAACTCAGTGGCTCTGCAGATGGAAACTGCATCTCCCCATTAGGAAGTGCTAACCATTGCCTTGGATCTGGATTCATCTCAGAACCTACTTTGACCAACAGAGTATGTTGGATCTGGGATCATAATACTTCTGAGACTAGGCCTGGCAAGGTCCTACAGGCTCTTCTTTCCCTCCCTTGTAATCTTTGCAAGCTGGTCTGACCTACTGGAGGATAAAAAGACTACATTGGAAAGAACCCAGGCAACCCAACCATACACCCAGCACTCACTGCCAAACACGTATAGGAGAAGGTCTTAGACATTTCAGACTGCTGGTCCCCCGACTGAATAGCCCCAGGGAATCAGAAGAGGAACCTTCCCATCAGCCCCACATCTGTAAGAAATAACACATTGCTGATTCAGCCTAATGTTGCAATGGTTTGTTATGCCCTCATAGGTAACTACAGTGGACCGGCTGGGGATAAGACAGGCTTTGGTTATCCTGAGTTTGAGCTGCCTCCGAGGGATCCAAGGTAGGAGACAGAGGATCTGAAAAATCACAACTGGGTTTCTCCTATAGCCACTGGATTGCACTGCATTCACTAGTAGGTAAGATTGGGGGGGGCGGTGAGTTTCTTTGTCAAAAAGACCATTTGAGTATAGTTCCCGAGTTCAGAGGAAAGGTCAGAATTGGAGATAATACAAGGGCATCATCAGCCTACAGATATTATGTGAATAACATGTGTAAGGGCTTATATATAATATTGTTAGGTAAGGGATATAGATGAGATTGCCTAGAGTTGATATACTATAGTGGTTTCTCCAGCCTCTGGGCTGCCTAGACTGGGAAGCGAGCCCCACTTATTAATTAGTATGTGGTTTTGGGCATGATCCCTTGTGTGATCTCTCACAGGGTTACTGTGGCGATTACATGAGCTAAGTATTTATGTAAGTGTTTGGGACAACAGGTGAGCCACATGGTTACTAATTCTTTTAAAGGACAGAGCAAGAAGAGGAGATAGGCTAAAATCTAATGTTGAAGGACATCAGCACACAATTCCTGAGGGGAAGAGACACACACACACACAGAGATAGGGAAAGGGGCAGCCCGAGAAGTTCTGGGCTATTACAGAAGCCAAGGGAGGAAGACTGTGTTAAGAAGAGGAGTACTAACTGGGTCAAGTGCTAATGAAATGTCAGGAAACGTGAGTTCCTTAAAACGCTCACTGGTTTTAGTAACAGAGAGGTCTTTGGGGAGACTAGAAATAGCTTCTCAATGGACGACGGAGTTCAGGAGCCGGGTAGGATTGTGTTGAGGAGTTGAGAAGGAGGTAAGGAAATGAAGACAATGATTTCTTTTGGGAATGTTCCCTGTGAAGAAGAGACTGACAAATGGAAGATGTGCAGTCTTAGGAAGCTTCCCTTCCCCCACCTACCTACCTACCTACCTACCTTCCTTCTTTCCTTCCTTCCTCTCCTTCTTCTCCTACCTCCTTTCCTCCCTCCCTCTTTCCCTACCTACCTACCTCTCTTCCTTCCTTCCTTCCTTCTTCTTTCTTTCTTCCTTTTTGATGTAAGGAACTTACATTAGTTTTCTGTTCTATATAACAAATTCCTATACACGTAGCCATGTTAAACAACTCCCATTTGCTGTCTCCTAGTTCTGTAGGGCAGCTATCTGGGTAGGCAAACCTGGATTCTCTGCTCAGGGACTGCCGTGGCTGAAATCAAGGTATTAGCCAGCCAAGACGCTTCCCTGGAGGTTGGAGAAAGAACTTACTTCCAAGCTCGTTCAACTTGTTGGCACAATTCAGTTCCTTGTTCCCGTCGGACTGAATAGATCTATTGGGGATCATCTACACCTTCTTGGAAATATGTCTATCGGATCCTGTGCCTATATTTTTGTGTATTTAATTGTCAGAGTTTTTTTTAAAATATATTCTATTTACAAGTCCCTTATTAGTTATATAATTTTCAAATATTTTCTCCCATTCTGTGGATGATGTCCTTAAAGTGCAAAAGTTTTAAATTTTGATGAAATCCAATGTATTCACTTTTTCTTTTGTCACTTGTGATTTTGAATTTCTATCTAAGAAACTATTTTGCCTAATACAAAAATCACGGGATTTACCCTTATGTTCTCTTCTAAGAATTTCATTTGCCCTTACGTTCTCTTCTAAATTTCACCTTTAGGTCTTTAATTCACTTTGAGTAAATTTTTGTATATGGTGTGAGGAAGAGATCCAAATTCATTCTTTTGCATGTGGTTAACCAGTTGTCTCAGCAGCATTTATTGGAATGATCATTCTTCTCCTCATTTAATTATCTTGGAGTACTTGTTGAAAGCTGGTTGACCATAAATACAATATTTATTTCTGGAATTTCAATTATACTTACTAACCTACTGGTCTATTCTTGAGCTAGTATGATTACTCTATAGTGGGATTACTTTAGCTTTGCCATTAAGTTTTGAAATTGAGAATTGGAACTTCCAGCTTTGTTCTTCTATTTCAAGATTGATTTGGATATTTTGGGTCCCTTGAGTTTCCATATGAATTTTATTATCAACTTGTCAATTCCAAGGAAAAAAGGGCAGTTGGATTATTGATATGAATTTCATTAATCTGTGAGTCAATTTGGGTATTATTGCCATTTTAATAATAATCTATGGCAAATAGATTATAATAATAATAGTCTATGGCAAAGGGTATCTTTCCATTTGGTTAGGTCTTTAATTTTTAACAATATTTTATGGTTTTCAGTGTACAATTCTTACATTTCTTCAGTTAAATTTGTTCCTGTATATTTATTATTTTTGATACTATTACAAATATAACTGCTTTTTAAAATGGTTTATTTATTTATTTGACAGAGAGAGAGAGCTCACAAGCAGGGGAAGTGTCAGGCAGAGGGAGAAGCAGGCTCTCCACTGAGCAGGGAGTCCAAATTGGGGCTCAATCCTGAAACCCTGGGATCATGACTAGAACCAAAGGCAGACGCGTAGTCACCCAGGTGCCCTAATGTAAATGCTTTTACATTAAAGCAGAGGCTTTAGCCCACTGAGCCACTCAGGTGCCCCTAAACTAACATTGTTAAGGGCATCTACATTTTGATCTTCCTGTTATCATGTGTATAGTAATGTTACTAGATCAGAGTTTCCAAGAATGTCATACACACAACAAAAAAACAAACTGGATTCTCCAAGGGATCCATTTGAATCCCCTGAGAAGCTAAGGTACCCACAACTCCAAGAAATCAAGACTAAAAGACTAGAAGACTAGAGGCTAGCTGGCCTGTTACATTACTGAAGCAAAAGATGAACCCAAGCGAAAAATAAAGTGGCGAGGTGAATTTTAAATCTGCTGTTAATAAGACGAAAAACAGACATTGGTCCTTTAAAGCTTAATTAAGACCTTGGCAAAGAGCTGTAATTTTATAAGGTAGATAAAGAAAAATTAAGTAGACATTGTTAGCTATAAAATCAGTATGTCTGAATGATATTTATGGACTTTTCTAATTTATTAAATCATTTCCACTTAGTTTTAAGCAAAATGAAAGATGAGAAGGATCTGTGGGTAAGAAGAAGAAACAGTGTTATTTCCTGGTAATTCTCATCATTACTTATTCTTGTCCCTTTAGGAATTAAGCTTAAAAAGTAGGGCAGAAACAAAAAAATGTAGCCAAGCAGTGTGGAATTTTTGAGGTACATTCCCAAGAATGTAATACTTTAAAAAGTACAAGAGATTAAAATCCTTTCAACAAGCCACAGCTGGGCAGGAAGAATGTAAGGGATCTTGTTTTGGGGTCAGAGTTGCTAATTTCTTGAGTGTCTTCAAGTTTCTCTCATTATGTTGACAAAGTATCTGAAGAAAGTTCCAACATGGTGATCAGACATGGTGACAACAGACGAGACCTGGGCCATGAGGCATCCATGTGGTTGGCATTTGAAAGGACAAGAGAGAAAAAGTGTGGGAAGGCCAAGCGTGGGGTTAGCACTTCATGAAGCTCTATAGAGTGCGGTGGTAGAAGGAGCAAACTCTATGGTCAGCCTGCCCAGGGTTTGAATCCTGGCTCTTCTCACTCACTGTGTAGCGTTAGGAAATTCTCTCATGCTCTCTGCCCTCTTTTTCTTCTCTATGAAATGTGCGTCATAGTAGGATGTGGCTCAGAAGATTAAGTTGCAGGAAGAACATGTTGTGTTATTCTCTGAATGTTAGAAATCATCGTGAGGACAATTGGGGTAATGTTAATCACTGTGCAGGGCCGCCCAGAGATGACCTTCGGCTCATTCTGAATGACACTGATGCAGAAGGTTCAGTTTTGTGCCTTTTTCCTTATTAGTCTCTAAGGAGTGGGAATACCCAGTAATAGTGGAGTTTTGATTCTAGACCCTGTTTTCCTATGTGAATCAAGTCCCCAGATAGCAGCTGATTGGATGAAGGGATGGGGACTGCCAAGGGTTTGAAATACTTTCAAGGCCCCAGTCAAGTGGGTTGAGCTTCCAGGAAGATCTCCCATCCCTCCAGGAGGAGCAGACAGGAAATCAGGAAATTAAGTCTTGCAGACTAGCTTACTACGGTGACAGGAAGAATAATGACAGTAGGAACGACTTCAGCTTCTTAGATATTAGGTGGACTATCGAGTATTACTGTGTGCCTCCCAGGGCATCCTGGTTATTGTCTTGCTCTTTCTGTAGAACTCCTACCAGATAGGTCATTAGGTGATATGTCATGTCACCCATACCTACAACAGCTGACAATACCAGGGATGGCATCAGACCTAAAGGCAGACATCTCCAGTCTGGCCAGCTGCCCAGGTACTTCCAGAGCATTTGCCTGGCACCAATTACGCTGTCAGTTCTAAGATGTGACAGCTGACCTACCAATACGAAAGCACGGGTGGGAACTTGAGTCCATTCAATAAGGGGGAAATAAAAAGAAGAAGAAGTATAGTAACTAGGGAGGTGAACCTTATGCAAAAATCAAGGTAATATAACTGTATGACAATGAAATATGATAACTAGATTTTGTAAACCCTGAGCAATCAGTAAACCTATATGTTATGTTCAGTATACTGTGTCTCAATAGTGTGAAAAAAAGTTTAATAGATGTTAAAAATATGTCTAAATTAGGAAGATTTTACAGAAGCTTTTGAAAATTACAAAAATGTACACTGAGCTCTCTGTAAAGCAGAACTAGATAATGCATTCTTTGGTGTTTCTGAATGGTTGAGATTTAGCTGTTATTAAAACTAGTGACTGACAAAATAATGGATGATTCTAAATGCATCCCTTTTGGGAGGGTGTTTCAGACCCGTGAACTTAGGTAGCTAAATATAGACCTACAAATATTATAATCACAAATATATAGAGTGATAGAGCTAGAGGGAAGGGGAAGCGACATTATTACAAATCTCCTCTTGCCAAGTCATATGCTAAGGGATTTTCTTAATTATATTTAAATCCTTTCCATATTCTCATGTGCTGGGCCTCAGTATTTCTGTTTCTTAGATAGGGAAACTGAGCTACCGGCACGCATATTCTAGGTAACCTCTAGCTTCTGGGCAAATCATTTGAAATGTAGTGGTCTCAAACAATTCTAAGATCTTTCATAACTTTGTGGGGTGACTTGGACCAACTGGATGGTTTTTGCTCAAGTCTTCTAACACTTCGCTGAGGCTAAATTCATCTGAAAACCCTACTGAGACAGACGTCCAAGATGGCACATTTAGTCTGGTTACTTGAGATGGCTTGATCAGCAGGGGCTAGGTGGAGCATTTCTCTTTCTTTCTCTCCATGTGACCTTCCCTATGGTGAATGTGGGCTTCCTCACAGCATAGCAATGTGAGGTTTGTCAAGGTCTTTATTTGGTGGCTGGTGTCTTCCAGACAGGGCAGTGAGCGACCTAAGGGGTCCTATGTCCTGTCTGAGAACGTCACTTCTTTTGGTAAAGTTGGTTAGTAAGAGCAGCTCAAATACAAGGAGAGGGAATTTGACACCCCCTGTCATTGGAAGGAATGTCAAAATCTATGGCAATCTTTAAAAATTATACCATGGTAACCCAGTTAGTATGAGAATTGAATCTTGATATACCATACACCAGCATCATTTTATCCTATTTCAGGTAATTGAACCCTGGAGGATGACTTATTTTGCTGAAGTAGCTCAGATGGAGATGGGTAAAGTCATGTAATCAAATTCGCAGCGTTTTCTAGGACCTTTCCCGCATATAAGCCTGCCTAATATCGATCTGTTAAAAAAATAAGAAACTGCCTCTAGGAAGGTGCAAATGCAAATGATTTAAAACAATTGAACACAAAGCATCATGAAAAACCCTCCAGGGAGCCCTCCAGAACAGGTTGGACGTGGAGGGATCTATAAGGCCCTAAAACCTAATGGCCATGCTAGGACAGAGAGCCACATGCCCTTTCTGCATAATCACCAGGTGGCTGAGGCTGAGGCCAGATGAGGAACATCCCAGAGAGCAGCTTGTGTCATACATCTGAGATATTAACATTTTGGGGATGGAAAGCCCTAGTGGGCATAGTAGCAGAAAGCTGAGCTGAATTTCTCATGCTTCTATCTGCATTTAGAACCATGAGACAAAATCTCTACTAACCTGTGAGTATCAAGAGGAAACCCAACAGTGATAGTAGTGCTGTGATCCAAAAGGGAAGACAGAAGAGGAGAACATCCCCTGATTTTAGTGTTTCACCTATGTAACAGGTCACACCCAGGTGGGTTTGGAGGTGCCAAGAGTGGTGAGTAGGAGAGATCCCCTAGAGAATGGGGAGAAGAATGTTATTGGCTTTTTTTTTTCCCCAATGGTGATAATGAGAAATTAGACCAGAAATCATTGTAAAAAAGCCATCCCTACAAAACTGTTTTATATAAAAAATAATGAGAACAGAACTAATTTAGTTAGCTAATTATCACATGCATTTCACATCAGCCCACAAGCAACCAGAAACCATTAGCAGTACACCCCACCGTTCTCATCAAGCAGGGGATTAATGGGAACAAACCTGGAATTGGCTTTTGCAGAAACGATTCCACCATCTTCAAAAGGTAATAATCGCCATGGGCCTCCCCTTGTGATCTACACTACGCAGTAAGGTTCTCCCTAGAGCTTTAGGGATCGGGAAAATCCTCGTCCCTGGTTGCTCCCACCCCAGAGTGCTGGAGGTACAAGATACATCTTTTTTTTGCAGATAGTCCCAGTGCTTCATTCCTCCCATTAATGACAGGGCAGAATTCCATGATGGTCTAGGAACCTACACACAATGTTGGCCGGTTCTCATCAAGATATGAGATTTGGAGGGATTTTCCCTTCTGTGTCCACCCTTAGACAGTTCATGTCATTTAAACTCTTGCTTATATTGCAAATCTTAAATATTCATGCTGTCATTCATTCATTCAAGTAGTCACTGTTAGCGAACTTAGGGTGCACATCGTATTACGTGATGAGAAAGAAGAAAAAGAATTCCAGGATTTAATGCGCTCATGTTATGATGCAGAAGAAAAACAAAGAGAGTAAACTAAAATTAGAGCGCTGTGTGGT
This sequence comes from Mustela erminea, assembly GCF_009829155.1. Taxonomy (NCBI): domain Eukaryota; kingdom Metazoa; phylum Chordata; class Mammalia; order Carnivora; family Mustelidae; genus Mustela; species Mustela erminea. Next base: position 7,964,974 of record NC_045618.1, on the reverse strand, counting down.
GCGTTAGGATGGGTCATTTGTATCCAAACTTTCTGGACAGGACGTGGATGGTGGAAGGGGTTGGGGGCTTGTGATCTGAGCCCTGAAAAATATAAAGGCCTAAACAAGATGCTAATTTGGGCAGTTCTCCTAGACAAGGGCAAACAACATGGGCAAAACATTAAAAAAAAAAATTATAAGTCTTTCGTATGCTTGCGGTATAGAATGCATATGGAGAAGTCGCAGGTGAATTGAAGCTACTACCTTGTATTCCAGGTGTGGCACATGCACCAGCATGACCAGTAGCCCCTGTGAGCACCTTGGACATCCAGGATCTCAGGCTGCATTCCAGACCTGCTGAATCCAAATCTACATTTTGACAAGACCTCCAGTTGGCTTGCGTGCATGCTAAGTGAGAGCAGCCCTGGAGCAGGGCACAGAAAAATGGACAGATTGGCCAAAAAAAAAAAAAAAAAAAAAGGGTGAAAATAAAAACAGAGTTTCCAGCCTTTGACAGACACAAACCTGCCAGGAAGCAAGAGGATGGATGACTGAACTATTTATGAAGATCCTTAGGATTCTCCTTGTTTCTCTGTCCTTTGCAAAAGAGATTATGCCTAACAGCTCATGGCTGGGAAGACTGTCAGGGTTTTCGATGAATTTGCCCACATAGCTTCCTCATTGATAGCGTATGTGCCAGAGCACTACTTGACCAGTGTGTTTTCATTCCTACCATTTTTTTTTTTTTTTTTAAAGCTCATAGCTTTTCTCCATCTAAAACAGACTCCGAAAGATCTGCTGCCTCGGGTTAGGGTTGTTACAGTAAAATCTAGAAAATAAAGAAGTCAATTCTAGGCTTTTGTGTTTCAAGATGGATTCTGAAGGGGAATGCTTTGGGAATTGGCAAACATAAACTTTTATCTTCAAAATCCTAAACCACAAAGAATTGGGGGCATAAAACTCAGGCTCTCCATGATGGATGATGAAGAGATAGGGTCAAGGATATTTGCTCCCCTATGAGGTAGAAAGTCCATGGAGAAGAGAGTCAGGAGACCAAAGGGGGAACATAGGGGTTCAGGAGTCCTCTATGAGGCACCCCATACCCTGAATTCCAGACTGAGACCTAGAACCCCACTGGTACGAGGGAGAGAAGATCTGAGCTTTGCCTCTGGGTTGCCTCAGATTTCGGGAGCATCTCATGGGAGGGGAGATGTCTTGGTGTCCCTGAGCACAGAGGGGCAGTCGGACGCTCTCTGTGATTCCAGGAAGAGATGATGACAACATGGATGGAAAGGAAGTAAAAACATGAAGAGGTCATCCTGCTGGTTTCCAGAATGAGGACCAGCAATCTGCAGAGACCGATAATATTTTACCTTCATCCCCAGCAAAGCTTGGTTGTCTGATGACTGTTCCCTCACCATAAAGAAGACCCAACCCAGGGGATAAGGAAACTCTTAAATCTATTGAGATTAGAGGTTTGTCTCTGTCAACATGGGGACTTAAAACAGATATTAAAGCCTACCTTCAATAAAAAAAGGGATCCTCCTTTTTACCACTCTGTGTATATGATATGAACATATACAAGTGTCTGTTGCAGACACTTGTGGCTCAAGAATAGAACGGGTCCCAGCCCTGCCACACAGATCTGGGATGAGCCCACCAGTCAAGCAGAACCACATGATAAGGAATATTCACATGGACAGTTCATACACGGTCTTGCAACACATCAGGAATAGGGAGGAAAGAATGAGCTCAGGGAAAGAGAATCAATCCCTTCTTCTCTGGGGCAGCCCAGCTAGGTTCCGGTCAGCTCTTGACTCCGAGTCTTAAAATAATAATAATAATAATAATAATAATAATAATAAAATATATATGTATGTTTATATATGAAGATGTACTTCTGTTGATTCCATTCTTGGACCCTGTGCCCAATTAATCTCTCCATGTCACATGGACTAAAAAGCCTGTAAAAAGTGTTTGTACCTCCAAGTCCCTCCAAGTGCCACTCTGTTTCTCTTCCCATCCCGTGTTTGGACATCTGTTCTGGACTTAGCTCATTTTCCCACATCCACATGGATATGCCTCTTATCACCTTGCCCCTTTTGGTTTCCTGTCACTGGATCCTAATCACTTTCTGTTTAGGAGCTGGTGACTAACCAGGGTGACCCTCTAATATGTATTTGAGATAATCAAAGTGGTTTTATATCAGGACCCCCTGAGAATGTAACAAAGCTTAGGAGCTATCCCTTCTAAGGAACAGACAGGATGGTCAGTGATTTAAAGTAGTCAGTGGAACATACAAAAATACTTTAACAACGACAGTATTCAATAAAAAGGAAAAAATCATAAACTCTCAATCCCATAGAAACTTAATTATTCATTTTCCATATCTTCTATATATGTAAATATTTTACACTTATAATCATAGAATATGTATAATTTTATACTCTGTTTTTTCTCACTTATATCACAGTGGAAATGCTTTTCCTTATTTCACTGTAATCTTAATTATTACTTTTAGTGGCTTCATAATATTACATATAAAGAAATGTACCTTGTCTTAAATATCTTGTTGGACATTCAGGCTGTTTTAAAATTCTTGACTGTTTTGAATAATGCTGAAATGAACATTTTTATGAAAATGGTGTTTTTCATCTTTGGGAACAATTTCCACAGGAAATGGCCAAGTAAAAAAAAAAATCTGAGTATTTTTATAATTTTAAAAGCATATCAAATCTTCAAAGGACCCTGACAATTTACATGGCCTGCAGCGATGTATAATGTACAACTTTCATTACAACCTCATCTGAAATTGGCATTATCGGTATTTTTCATTTTTTTTTAACAAAAGTGAAACGCAACCTTATTTTTATTTTGATCATAATTCCTTGATCAGAATGTTCTATTTTAGACTTCTTCTAGTTTGTGAATTTATATTCCTATTAGGAGGTAAGTAAAGTCATGGTGGGAGAAATGAATATTCAGTACCCATTATTTGCCAGCTTAGTGGGGATTTTAGAAATGCTTCTTTTTTGAGCTTTGCAATACCCCGTGATTATTCCACAGATGGGTCACCTAAGACTTTGTGTGGTGAAGGAACTGTCCAGAGTCACAAGTCGAGTGGGTCAAGGAACTGAAATAAAACTCAGAATGTCTCCAGAGGTGAAATGACTGATACAGTGAGAAACTTGATTTATACACGTCAAAGTGTTTGTGCATAAGTTCACTCGAGGCCAGAAACGAAGAATGATCTGCAGTTAAATTGGGGTATCTGGGTCTAGGACTCAGATTCAGAAAGAGTGAGACCTGGGTGTGGTCGCCCTGGGGATTCTCAGCATCAAGCACGATTTGAGTTGGCGTTTGACAGTGGTTTCCAGTCTAAACACAGATACTCACCTGTAGAGCTTTGTAAAAGTATCCAAACACTCCAGAACCACTGAAGGCACTCTCCCCAAGTGTCTTACCAGGCTGTCCAGCTCATTTTTACCAAGCAGCCACACAGGGCTCTTCAAGGAGCCTTTTGGAAAGCCTTGAGCAAAAGGAGCCTTGGAAAGCCATTTGGAAAGCCTTGAGCAAGGACCTCACTGCTCTGGCCCTTTGGATCTAAGTCACAGGATCCTGTCTTAAGTGAAGGTCTTTTAAAGGTGTCTTTAGTTAATTAAATAGAAGCCTCTGGAATTCGGTGCAGGAACATCTGAGCCACCCAGTAACTGAGTCAGCCTGCCTTTTTAGAATCTCCCTGAAGATCACTACAAGAACTTAGAAGATCTTTGAAAACCTATAATTTATCACATCTCTTAGATACGCTCATGCATCTTAGTTCCTATATACGGTGAAATGGTATTTCTTCCTGGCTGCCAAAAAACACAATGTCTGTTCTCATGATAAGGCATGTTTCTGAAATCACCTTCCTTTTAGCTACCTGGTAATTGTTATATGCCCACTTTGGATGGAGAGTCTGAGATAAGGATTTAACTTGGATTAATAGGATAATTACTGGGTGACAAATGAATGCCAAATAATGTGAGGAACTGCTTTGTAAGGGAGTTCTCAGTTTGACAAGGTTTGTTTTTGGGTACACGGCCTGAATTTAGAACTTCAGAAATATTTCCCAGGCTTCCGACGAAATTTATATTTAAACATACAATGCAACCTTGCCATTTTCTTGGGTATTTTTAAGAGTCAAGCTTGAACTCCACACTGGAATCTTTCTCTCTTCTCCTGGGCTTTGCTGAGGTGACCGGATTGCCACCTCAACACTGCAGATACCCTCAAGGGCCGCTTCCTGAAAATGAGGAGGCAGAGCCTCTAAGGGGCAGGTGTGAGGAAAGTGTTGTCGGCAGCTCCAGGAATGCAGGAGGAACAATAAAAATGGCCGCTGGGCCATCATCTTCCAGGCCGCCCTCTTACTTTACCCATGAGTCCCCCACCTGAAGGACGTATGCTGAGGACACGTCACCATAAGTAAACCAATACCTATGTAGGAAACAGGAACATCAGGACTCCCCCTACCCTCCAATCACCAATACATTACCTTATATAGCTGTGAACCTATGCCCTGTCCTAACCCAAATAAAAGACCCACTCGACCCCCTCCCGGGCACGACTTCCTTGACTCAGGACTCTCCTCTCCTGAGTCATGGAACCTCGCCCAAGGGCGCCTTTAATAAATCTCGCCTTGCACTTATCTTGCCCGTGTCGTGTGTATCTCACCTGTAAAACCTTACAGAAAGCATCTTGCCTCCAGAGCTCATGCCTGTCTTTACCAGAGCTCCCATCACCCTCTATGTGATGGTTTATGTGTTTGTCATCCTGACGACAGGGTGAGTTTTATCCCTGGCAAGGGCTCTGCCTTACTCCTGGGGTCATGATGACAAGACATCATCAACCACTAAAGAGTTTTTGAGCCATTTTTGAGAAAAGGGAAATGTAATGAAGAAGGTAAGGAAACTTGCCAAAGTTCTAATGAATTGTAAGTGGCAGGCTTGGGATTCGAACTCTGAACTGCCTGACGCCAAGGCCTGAGGCGTTCTGCCCTGTGTCTGTGTCACCACTACCTAACCCCTTGTGGAGATTTTGCGCATACTAGGTATTGATCCCACTGAGGAATGGGCTACTATTCATGGCGGGTCGACCCTTTGATATTGGGCTTGGTTCTTCAGGGGTATTAATGGGTATCATCAGCTCCCGGCATGGACCCACCACACGTTTGTGCAGGGCTTGCCTGCGGAGTTGGTACAAGCCTGAGAACAGGCATGGGAAAGACTGGCTCTGGCCAGGTGGGACTAATTAGCTGACTGCAAGGAAGTTTCTGAGGCTGGTAATTAAATGAAATTTTATGTAAGTTGACTGTGTTCTCTGAAACACCTCAGCATCTACTGACCCCATCTATCACGTTCCCCTTCCCTGTGCTGGGCTGCCCATAGATCCCGGTCCCCTGATAGGTAAACTTCCCTTACCAGACATCTACTCTGAGTCCATCACTCCTAGCACAAGTCGTGGAAGAAATAAGGAGAGACTGGGGAGGCAGAGAGTCGGGACAGGGAAAGATAAGAGATTAAAGGAGAACAAAGCCTGGAGGACACGAATATTTATGGAGGGTTTGACAAGTAACAGGCACTTTATATGACTAACCTTGTTTATCTTCACAGTAACGAGGTACTGTTACTCGCATTCTTGGAGAAAAGTTCCCATCAATTAACTGAATTCATTGAAGCCAGGAGTGATGAGCGTGATCACTCACTGGGGTCCTCATGACTAAGCCCCTCCTGCTTCATCTCACCCAGCACCGGCCACATCATGGCACCCAGGTAAATGCAGAAAGCTGGCAGCTCTCCCAAATCCCACATCAAGGAGGGACTGAGCTAGGGAATGGAGCTCCAATGCATACAAAATCATCTCACTGTTTTATTTACTACCAATCCCTACTGTAAGGAAGTAGTTTCTTTTCTCAGCAGTAGCTACCGGTGTCATTACTAGAAGAAGTCTGCAAGATTGGGATTGTCCTCAAGTCCTGGGTCCAACTAACAGGGTAGCTCAAACTCACATGACTCCTTGTAAGAATGGGGGTAAAGCCCCAGGGGAGATGGGGGAGATTTTGTTGTCAGTTCTCAGGTTATTTGGTTTATTTTATATGCCAGATAATATCCACCGGTTCCAAATGTTCCCCCAAACTGTTCATGCTCCCACATCTTTTGAAAGAAGGCAGCCACTATTCTGAAGACACATTATTTGGTGGCACAAAGACTTCGAGGATGGTGACAATGTATTATTCAAGTCATGGACCCATGTTAGTGCTTAAGACATTTCTAAGACAGATTTGTTGCTTATACACAGGAGCAATATCATGGTGACACTCACCCATTGGGCGGAACTGTGCCTTATATTTTGGAATGTGGATTCAACTGCACTTGCAGCTGGGCCAGCTCCCACCTGGTCCCTTGGCAGACAAGTGGGATTGAATGAGAACCATTGTTGTGCTTAATAATCTCTGACCCGTCTGATATTCATTCTGGCATTGACTCAGCCATTCAGACATGCTTTCGCACACTCACCAATAGACACTAAGTGCCTATTGTGTCAACAATTCTGTTTTGCTCAAAGTTCCACCCTGAATTAAGAAAGAAGAGTTGATACAAATTACGAATGACACACCAAGCTGATGAAAACACTTATTGACACCAATAAACTGTTCATTCTTGTTCAAATGTTCATTCATTTAGATTTTACAAATACCGAGATGTGCAGACACTCTCTCAGATGTTTCTAATCAGTATTAGCATGCGGACGCACCAACTCAAAATCTGAAATGCTGAGGGAGAAATCTCCAGCTTTCTGCGTGGAATATTGAGTTATTCTAAGTCTCCCCTATTCCCTTATTTACAATCTAAAATTCAGAAAACAGAAAAGCACAAAGGCAGAAAAAAGAAACCTATTATTCCAACATTCTGAGATAATTACTTTCAATATTTTGGTCTTCACCTTTTTAATCTTTCTTGCAAAAGATTTAAATTTATATATAAATGTATACAAACATACAGATGAAAATTTATAGATATTTTCTACCCCCCAAAGCATATCATGCTCAGTATTTTATAGCTGTACACTCACTTAGCTAGTATATCCTGAGCATTTTCCATGCCAGTGAATAGTCTTCAATAATACAGTTACCGTGTGAATATACCATATTTTACTTAAACAATCTTATTGTTTAAGTAAAATATGGTATCTGAATTTTTCTATAGTGCAGATTACGCTGTTGTATCTGTCAGCTACTAAAATAATGATGGGAACAAACTACTACAAAACTCAGTGGCTTAAAATAATAATCTTTATATTCATACATCAGCTGGTTGGCCATGGCAGCTATGCAATTCGGGATCTTTCCCATATGAGTCCCACCTTTCTGGAACCTTCCGCCAACAGGGCATGCTATTTCTATAACAATAGCAGAGGCAAGCTCCATTTTGCAAGCACATCCCAAACACTTGTTGACCTTAAGTCTGTCTACAGACTTTGTTCAAAGCAAATCACATATGCAAGCTCAAGTGCACTCCACCTGTATGAAGAGAAACTGTAAGAGAACAGGAAACAAACATGGAAGCAAGGAGAGATGGGAATTTGGCACCGTTGCACAAAAGGACCATAATTATAATGAGCATTGTTTATGCATATGTTTATGAAATGTTGTTTCTTTAAAATTATCTTCTGAAAGTAAAGTTGGACGATATACTTTACTTATCTACATACATGTACGTAATTTGCATACACTGCGTGCATGAGCTATAGAGATCTGCTATATACTTAAGCTCCTCTCTAAGGAGTTGATTCAGGCCATCTCAAGATTACTGCTATTTATTTCCCTGTTCTTGATCTGCTGGTTGTTGCTATGTCTCAAGTACCATCTTTCCTCTGGCTCTCCTGGTCAATAATCTCAGATGATCTTAACTTTCTTTTTTGATGAACATCATAACTATTATTTGTGACCCATGCTTGATACTTGGACTTCTGCACCAAGCAAGGTGACCTTGTGGGAAGGATACTGGCAGGATATACTCTCCAGCCTCTTGCTAGTTCCCAGCCTAACCTGAGCTAGGAGACACCAATCAATGTTAGACCAGTGATTTTATTCATAAGAAGGTTTTTCTCCCTTCCTTATTAAGATGTGGCTTCCCTGGTTCTTTTCTACCAACTATTGCTTTTAAGCTGATCTTACATTTTCTTTTTTGAGAGGATTAAAAAAGCAACAGTGACTGAGCCCTACTCCCCAAACTTTTATTTAGCTGGTTTTGAATGGGGTTGAAACAAATATCCTATAGAAATCCCCCCCAGAGAGTTTTGTATGTAGACAGTGAGAATTATTTAAGAATTAATAGATGTTGCTGTTTAAACACACACACACACACACACACTCACACCCCCTCAGGACATTCTTTTCTGTATTTTTCTTTTTTGTTTAGTTTTTCACCCTTACCCCTTCCCACTCCCCCCCTCCCCCAGGGAGAAGAGAAAGACCTGTCTGTTGTTAACTACAACACTAGATTTATTGTAAGAACATTTCTCAAGGAGAATTTATGATACAAAAATCGCTCCCTGGGACTTCTAGTTTCAGCGCTTACATCTAAAAAGCTCAGAACCCATCATTCCTATACTTGCAACAAGAAAAAGCTGGAAATATGGAACAGCAATGACTTTTCTTATACCTCTCTGAGAACGGAGGTTATGGAATAAACTATTAGCCTGAAATCTTGGGAGACAGCCAAATCCAGAGAGATACTGAGCCACTGAAGTCTGCTTGTTTGCAGCAGAAGCCACTGGAATCACAAACTGGTAGAAACAATGTGCAGAACAGCTAACACAGCTGGCCTGAGATCACCAGCCTTAAGAGAGACCTGCCCAGAGGGTTGGTCCTTGGCTGGTGTCTGGGAACGTTCATTTTAGAAGGGCTTTCATTATTCCCAAAACTGACAATAGTGCCCATGGCGCTTAGACTGTTGGTACAAGGCAGGTGGTTTATGCTGACACCTGTTTTCCTTCTGGGAGACTGAAACTCTGATATGTGCAGGGCAGAGGGTGACCCCAATGAAATCCTTTGGCAGAGTTTCCCTTGCACTTCCCTTAGAGGCAATATTTAATACGCATTGGGACACTCATTGCATAGGAATTGAGAGCATCCTCTGTGTGTTCTCTGGGAGAGTACTCTGTGAAGCTTGTGCCTGGTTTCTTCCAGACGTCACACATACGTCTTTTCCTTTTGATAATTTTGCTTTGTATCACTTGACTGTAATAAATCATAGCTGTATATGATATGCTGGGTCTTGTGAGTACTTCTACTAAATTATTGAACCTGGCGCGGTCTTGGGGACCCCCACAGAGACATTTAAATAACAAATTTGATGAATTGCAGGAGGGTGAATGTTAATAAGCATGAGAGTGAGAAACTCCTGAAGACCATTGTCTTGAAGGGAAGCTCCCATATATTCATGGGCTTTATCTCCAGGACCCAACCCAGTTCCTGTGTGGAGTTTTGAGAAAGATCCTTTCCTTGTTTTGGCAGGGAAAGGGGGAGAGTAAACATTGTGAAATACACTCAAAGACGTTTAATAACGTTTAATAACAAAATCCCACTCCCTGGGGGGAGGTTTTTGCGAAAGGCTTATGCCAGGAAGATAATTCCTTCTATTCCTGACCCCCTCAGGGTTCCTGTGTCACCTAAGAGGAAAAATATTCAATAGGAGTCAGAATTTCAAGGAAGTGGATTGGCAGCATTGCATCTAAGGAAGCAATTTGTGATCTATGGAAAAAAAAAAAAAATGCCACTGAAGAGACAATTGTGGAAAATACAGCCCTGAGACATAAGCCCTCTAAAAGACTGATACTTAACCAGAAGACCACCCACACTGACCACTACCACAACAGGTCTACATTATAAACATAGTGGATTATAGCTGAAACAAGGGCAAAACACAGACTTTAAGGAGATGTACTGAGGGAAACCCCAGGTCTAGAGGAAATAAAAACACAAATATTACAGGAATTGGAAGTCTTTGGTACCTATAGCTATAACAGATACTAAACACCACCCTTCTTATAACCAGATTGACAAAAATTCTCACTTTAAAGACTTTATTTATTTTGTTTCTTATTATCTTATGCAACATGACTATCTTTTAACAAAAATATTACAAGCCACACCTAAAGGAAGATAGTCCGGGGAGACAAATCAATCATCAGAGCCAGACTCAGATATAACACAATATTAAAATTGTCAGCCAAGGAATTTTAAATGACTGTGATTAAATTTTTAAAGGTTCTAATGGAAAATAAAAGTAGGTATTACGGAGGAACAAGTAGGTAACATAAGGAGAAAAACAGCAATACTAAAAAAGGAATCAAGAGGAAATCCTGTAAGTCAAAAACATAATCAGGAGTGAAGAATACCTTTGATGGGTTCATCAGTAGACTAGAAATGACTAAGAAAAGAATCAGAGCTTAATACTAGTGAAAAAAAATTCCTCAAAGTGAGATGCAAAGAAAATGAATGAAGACAAGAACAGACATTTTAAGTTCTCTGCCAAAACTTCTATAGAGGTAACATGTGTAACTAGAATGCAACAAGGCAAACAGAATGGAGTTTTGAAGTAATAATGGCTGAAACTTTCCAGAACTAATAAAATACACCAAACCAAAGATCCAAGAAGTTCAGAGAAGACTAAACAGGATAAATAAACATGCACACCTAATCTTATAATATTGAAACTTCATAAACCAAAAACACTGAGAAAATTCTGAAAGAGAGAGAAAAGCACCTCACTTTTAGATGAACAAGAATGAGAATTATGACAGACTTCTCATCAGAGACCATGCAAGCAAAAAGAGAATGGTGTGAAATTTTGAAGTACTGAAAAAAAATATACAACCTAGAGTTATATATAGTAAAATTCATATTTTACTTCATATAAAAAGAAAGAAGAAATGAAAGCTTATTCAGACAAGTAAAAATTGATCAAATTCTTCATGAGCAGGACTTCTCTGCAAGAAGTACTAAAAGACAGGTTTTAGTCAGAATGACAATGGCATAGGTCAGAATTTTGAATCTCCATAAAGAATGGAAGAACATAATAGGAGGAACCTATGTAAGAAAAAAATAGTTTTATTAGTTGTAATTGATCTAAAAGATTAGTGTTTAAAGTAATAATGGTAATATTATACTGGGTGATTGTAGTATATAATTTATGTGTAATGGGAGTGAATGACAGCATTATTACAAGGAATAGAGAGAGGATTCAAGAATACCTGTTATAAAGTATCTTCCCTACACCTGAAACAATGTAGTGTCATCTGAAGTAGATTTGTATTAGTTGTAAAAGTATACTGAAACTCGGGAGCAGAGTTTTCTCTGCTAAATTTTTAAATGTTAAGAAAATTGATATGGTAAGTACGAAGAGGCACTGAAATCACATAAAATGCTGATATCAACCCAAATAAGTCAAAAATAGAAAAAAAGAAACAAAGGATAAAGGCAGCAAATAGAAAACAGTCAAAAACAAGTGTATCAATAATCACCGCAAGTGTGAATAGTATAAATATACTAACTTAAAGGATCAACGTTTGTCAGAATGCTAAAAATTGAAACACAACTCTGTGTTGACTACCAGGAACTCACATTAAAAACAAAGAGTCCTGTAAGTTAAAAGTAAAGGAATGGGAAAAGATATATCATGCTAACACCAACTGAAAGAAAGTTCAAGTAGCTATATTAATTTCAGAAAAAGCTAACTCTAGAGCAAGGAATATTACTGGGAATAAATAGAAGACACTCTGTAATGAAAAAAGAGGCAGTTCTCTAATAAGGCATAATACTGTTGAAAATATATGCACCTAACACAGAGCTTCTAAGTACATGAAGCAAATACTGATAAAATGGACAAACAGATAAATTCACTTTCATAGTTAGAGACTTCAGTACAGTTCTGCCAGTAATTGATAGATTAACCAGGAAGAAAGTCAGCAAAGCTATAGATGATCTGAAAAGCACTATCGATGAACTTATCTCATTGACATTTACAGAACAGTCCATCCAACAAAACCAGAAGACACATTCTTTTTAAACTTATCTGGGACATTCACCAAAATAGACCACACTGTGGGCCATAAGTCACAACATAACAAGTGTAAAAGAATAGAAATCATGCAAAATATGTTCCTAGATCACAATAATTGAACTACAAGTCAATAATAGAAAGCAAGCCAGAAAATTATCAAATATTTGGAAATTAAACAACACAGTTGTAAATAATGAATGGACTAAGAAATTTTCAAAAAATTAAAATATGTTTGAATGAAAATGAAAATTCAACTTACCAAAATTCGTGGGATGCATCAAAAGTAGTGGTTACAGAGAAATTTGTAGTACTTAATGCATGTATTAGAAGAAAAGGAAGATACAAAAAAATCAAAAACAAAATCTAATCTCATTTTAGGAAACTATAAAGAGAAGAATAATTTAACCCTAAAACAAGAAAAAAAAAAAAAGACATGGAAACAATCTAAGTGCCCATGAACAGAGGAATGAATAAAGAAGTGCAATATATTTACAATAGATTATTAATCAGTCATGAGGTAGAAGACAATCTTGCCATTTGTGACCAAAAATGTTGGATGGATCTTGAGGGCATTAGGCTACATGAAATAAATCAGACAGAGAGACAAATATGGTATGATCTCACTTATATATAAAATCTAAAACAAAAACAAAAACAAAATAAAATGAAGAACCACACATTAAAAAAAAAAACCTATAGACAGAGCTCAGATTGGTGGTTTTTAGAGATGGAGATTGGGGAAAGGGGAAATTGAAGGAAGGGGTCAAAGGTACAAACTTCCAATTTTGGATAAGTAAATAAGGGCAGGTACCGTACAGCATGGTGACTATAGTTAACACGTCTATATGGTATATACAGAAGCTATTAAGAGTAAATCCTAAGAGCTCTCATCACAAGGAATTTTTTTTCCTTTTTTTTTGCCTTTTTGCTTTATCATATCTATAAGAGATGATGGATGCTGACTAAACATACTATACCAATAATTTCACACTATATGTAAGTCAAACCATTGTGCTGTACACTTTAAACTTAGAGTTGTTCACGTCAATTACATCTCAATAAAACTGGGGGGAAATGACAGACACGGGCTGGAGAAAATATTTGTAAAAGATGTATCTGATAAAGGACTTATATCTAACACATACTAAAACAAAGAAACAAACAAACAAAAAAAAAAAACAAACAAAACTCAAACCCTTCTAAAACTCAGTAATAAGAAAACAAAAAAAAAATCCAATTAAAAAATGAGCAAAAGACCTGACTGGATACCTCAGCAAAGAAATATACAGATGGCAAAAAAAAAAAAAAAAAAGAAAAGAAAAGGAATATACAGATGGCAAATAAACATATGAAAAACTCCTCGACATCGTTTGTCATTGAGGAAATGCAAAAACAGTAAGATGCCACTTCCTACCTAGTAGGGTGGCTATAATTCAAACAATTAGAATACCAACTACTGGTGAGGGTACAGAGTGCCAGGAACCCTTAAATCATTGTTGTCAGAATGCAAAATACACACAGTCACTTTAGAAGACAGTTTGGCAGTTTCTCACAAAGCTAAGACATGATATTACCATGCAGTCCAGCAATTGGGAACCTGGGTATTTGCTCATTTGATTTGAAAACTTATATTCATACAACACCTGCATGCAAATGTTTATGGAAGTTTTATTCATAAAGACCAAAAGCTGGAAGCAATCAAAATGTCCTTCAGGTGCACCTGTGTGGCTCAATTGGTTGAGCAGCCAATTCTCGATTTCTCAGCTCAGGTCATGGGTCTCAGGATCCTGGGATGGAGCCCCTCATTGGGCTCCACGCTCAGCGAAAAGTCTGCTTGGGGATTCTCTCTCCCTCTCCCGCCCCTCCCCCCTCCTCCACTCCCACTCTCCTTCTCTCTCAAATAAATATATAAATCTTTTCAAAGAATGTCTTTCGATAGGTGGATGGATATTTAAATTGTGTTAAGTCATAGAATGGAATACTATTCAATAATATGAAGGCAGGAGCTGTCCAACCAGAAACAGACAAACAAAAACTAGGTTGAACTTTAAATGCATATTACTAAGTGAAGGAAGCCAGTCTGAAAAGGTTACATATTGTATGATTGCAATTACATGACAGGTGTAAAAGCTAAAAACCATAATGATGGTAAACAGATCAGTAGTTACAAGGGATGCCGCATGAAGAGGAAATATTAATGCATGCAGAAATAAAAGGGCATTTAGGAGGCTGGGGGATCCAAGCATGGAAAACAGGTAGTGACAACATAATGTGACTATGACACATGTATGAAACAACCTCCCTGGACAGTTCAGGAAAAGGTGTTGACCTAAGAAGCTGGAAATGAATGGAAACTGTAGGACTAAAAACAAAGAGATCACTCCATGGCAATCCACTCTAATTGATGAAACTATTTCTCATAGAAATGTGGGTTAAGAATTCTAAAAACATTAGAAATATATACTGGCATTAATCAAAACAGATAGCAGATAGTAGGAAGCATGTTTCTCACTATTAGAATGATAGGTTACAAATAAACAAGGAGAGGAGACTGGAATGACCCATGTAGGAATATGTTACAGTTGGAGACATCTGAATGAACTCATATCTAGCTCATAGATAGAGATGGTCACATGGCAAAATATTTATAGGTATATGTAAATGTCTGTGTACAGGTGAGTACACAGACCTAAATTTCCTTGCTTTAATAGCCAGAAAGCCTAGAAGCCATGCCAGTCTCATAGCAAAAAGCACCTAGCTCCCTGATCTTGGTTGTCAATGCCATTCTCCAATTAAAGGAACAGCGGTCCTTTGGGAAAAGGCTGATTTTAAGACTGATGCAGGAGGCGTGACTGGGTGGCTCAGTAGGTGAGGCATCTGCCTTTATTTCAGGTCATGATCCCAGGGTCCTGGAATCAAGCCCCGCAGGCTCCCTGCTAGGCAGGCTTCCCTTCTCTCCAGCTCATGCTTTCTCTCTCTCTCTCTCATTCTCTCTCTAACTCCCTCTTAAATAAATAAATAAAATCTCACACACATGCAAAAAAAGATTGGGACTAGAAATAGTCAAGATGAGCCTGTAGAATCTTGTAGTACCAGAAAGTAAACATTTGCTAAACACACACACACACACACACACACACACACACACAAATAAACAAAATGATGGGAAGATGTCAAAGGTATATCAGAGGCAACTGAAGGAGAACCTGATGGCCACAGCTAGAAGGATTTGAGCAATGAAATAGCAACAAAATAAAGTAATTTTGGATGATAACCCAAAATATAAAATAGATATATGCAAGTCTATATTGATATAAATAAATGATTGGATAGATACATCATTAAATAAATGGTGGAGAACAGACATATCTCCCACGCAGAAGAGTTTCAAATAATTCATGTGGCTACTCCACCTTCGAGGAAATGGAATTTAATCCCTCCTTCATTCTCTAAGTGTGGAATGTGCATAGTGATTTCCTTCGAATGAATACAGTACAGAAAGTGGTAAAATAGAGTAACTTTACAATGGAGAAACGTCCTGAATCCTACCGCAGCCGGGTGGTCAAGGTTAACATAGCAGTGACAAGACTATGTCTTGACATAGATGTACGTGGTCTCTCTTCCCCCAAACACATGACCCCAGTCTAACAAAACATCAGCTGCCTCCCAGAAGACAGATACTGTACAAAATATCTAGCCACGAATCCTCAAAATTGTCAAGGTTATCAGAAACTAAGCAATGTCTGAGGAACTGTCCCAGTCAAGAGGGGCTTAGGGACAAATGCCAATGTTTCTTGTGGTACTTTGGATGGACAGAAATAGGACATTAGGTAAAAATGAATATGTGTAAATATGGATTTCCATTATTTTTTTTTAAATTACCTTCAACCGACAGTCATGCATTACACTTTCCATTCATTTTTACTTTGTTGTATTTTAATTGCTGTGAGTTAACCTTAGGCTAGACCTCTTCCATTGTCTTCGAATACTGGAAATGAGATAACCTGTACTTGGTTTTAAGAGCCTTTCCCTAACACTAGCACTGCACAGGAAAACCAAGGCCTCCCAACCCGTCGGATTATTCTCCAGGATAACCTGATTTGATGGCCCCATGGAAACCAGAGTTCACTCCAACCTGGAGAAAGTCGCTAGCACTGGCCTCTACAACAGTCATGGTGAAAACAACATTGTTTCTGACAGATACCTCGGAGGTGAACGGAGCTTGAACTTGGCTGTAATGTAAGCAGGCATACTTGTTCCAGAAAACAGCATTTCTTTTTCAGAATATTTTATTTATGAGTTTAAACTAGTTTCCCACTCTGTGTCTCAAGCCTCACCTCTCTGCTACGCAGGTTAATCTCACACAGAACAATTAATCTCTCTTTCGGGCAGCATTTAAAAAGCAAACAATTCATTCTGTAAGTGATTTCACATTGCTTGGAATATTAATAAAAATCTAAAAAATGTTTATGTTATGTTGTCTTACTTAGGAAATCCAGTCATTCACTGAACAAATATTTACTAAGCATCTACTATATTCAAAATAGTGCACCTGAGCATTGGGGTTTTTCCAAACTGAAGCTAGAGTTTTCAGTCTTATTGGGGAGATAAAATTGCTGATCAAACGTTTCTAACTCAACAGGGTACGGGGGTAACTCTGATAGTATTATAAATTTCGGAAAACCAGGACATTATGGGCTGGGATTACCAGGAAAGATTTCTTTGAAGACTTCCAGAATCTTACTAAATAAAACCAGTTCAAAAGGACACTCCAGGAAGGCTTAATGAAAAAGCTGCATGGCAAAATAGAGTTAACATTTCAGAGGATGGAAATTGGCACTCTCTGCTCTGAGTAGAGGGATGGGGGAGGGGTCAAGATGGGGGGGATGGATGGGAGGGTCAAGAGAGGGGGACACATTACAGGGATTGGGTCCTCTGTGGCACAAGAGAAGAGTCTATGTTTTCTTTGGTAGGCAATGAGGTGTCACTTCTGATCAGAAAATCATCACAATCAGATTGATAATTAAGAAATTCAGCAGTAATTAAGAAAAATCATTCTGACATCAGACTGGAAGATGGATGCAAAGAGAATTCGAGGGACCAAACCTAGAATCTAATGAACTAAAACAGATAATGAGCTGTGGGACTAGAACAGAGGAAACATGTAAGGGAGACACAAGGTAATTAAAGATGACGTTTCAAGCCTGGATAGTTGGGTTGGTTGGGTTACTATTACCAGAAATAAGAAGGTGAAGAAAACCGACCTTGAAGAGGAGCCAAGAACAGAAACATGATTTCTGCAGGGAGGTCCTGAGCCTGATATCTCAGGGATCAGCCTTCCAAAATAATTCTTCCCCAATTAATATTCAACCCAAGAACATTCACTGAGGAACAAAATAGGTGTCTAGACCTATTTTTCCTAGCTTCCACATTTGCAAGTAGTGATTATGACCACTGATGACAGATGTCTGAGTATGTCCTTTGCCACCAAAGGAACTCATTCCTCCAAGCTCAGTCACCAGCCCTGGTTTTTCAAACAACTAATTAGTAAGGAAGGTGTCCAAGAGATAGTCCTCTGTTTCCGCACTTCCTACTACAAAGCACCAATTCAAGGTCAGTTCCTTGAAGACAGGGAGCATGCCCTATTATTTGTCCTACAGATACGTAAAGGGGAAATAATGTGATGGGAAGAGAAGAGATTTGCTTTTCTGATGCTGCTAGGTCAGCTACTGATATTGTAGGAAGGTGTCTCTCATATGTTTTTCCACCACAACCCCATGTGGACCTAATGGCAAAGGAGGTTGAGAAGAGATCCCCAAGGGATCTTGAGGTGTAGACACAGCGGCTTGCAAGAAGCCTGGGCACGTCTTTAAAGTTTATGCTTTATGTGTGTGGCTTTTTAAAAAGATTTTATTTATTCAGTTGAGAAAGAGAGAGAGTGGGCAAACAGTTGGGGGAGGAGAAGAAAGAGAGAGGGAGAAGCAGACTCCCCACTGAGCAGGGAACCTGATGCGGGCCTCCATTCCAGGACCCTGGGATCACAAATAGAGCCGAAGGCAGATGCTTAACCACTGAGCCATCCAGGCACCCTCAAGTTTATGTTTTATATTTTAACTTTTATGTTTATGCTTTATTTCTAGAATTGTGAATTTTTGTCTTCTGCTTCACATCTGTGTTTACTCTGATATAAAAGTGATGTGTTCTTTTCTATTATTGGCGTAAAATTTCTACTACTGGAAGATGAGCCATGCTAACTCAATGGCTTTGATTACTCACTGCAGATCCCTGTGCCACTCTATGGGACTCATACCCCTGTATGACAAATGTCAGTAAGATATTTTTTTTTCCCCCAGAAGTAGGCAATGTGGAAAGAGGGCAGCTCTCACATCTACCAAGCTCAACTGAAGGACAAGTGAGAATTCAAAAGCCAGCTGGACCTATAAGTGCTGAACCTCTAAAAGGAACTGAGGCCTGCAGTCCCTGCCCTCCCCAACCCCCATGATCAGCTCTTCTTCCCATTCTGGCAGAGGAAAATACCAACCAATGCCTTTGGAGACTAAATGGTCAATCTCGAAATAATCAAAGCCTGTAGCTTAGAACAAGAGAGCCAGACTTTTCCTAACTCCATTAGCATTTTCCTCCATCCAAATATGAAAAATGGGCCTATTTATTATTTATCATCTTTCTATCTGATATTTCACCTGCTGCCAACATAGCTAAATCCAGCCAAACTCTCCCTGTGGCAGACCTGGAGACAAATGATCCCAGCAAAGTGGAATCATCACACCCAGGGAACCAGATGGGTGACCTTTCTCTCTCCCTCTTTCCAGACTAGAGAACAGACAGTCAAAATCTCTAGGTGGCTCATATCTTGGCTTCTATAAATTAAAATGTATATTTTCCAACCGATGATGGTCTGTTTCTCAAAAACATCGATCGCATGTTCGTCAAACACCATCTTTCATGCATTATGCCAGAGCAGCCCGTTTTTCCCTTTTTTGAAATCCCTAACATGAAGCCCCCTCCCTCTTTGCCGACCTCCACTCAAAATAACATGGTGTGAACTCCTTCCATGGCTTTTTTTTCCCCCTTCTCTTGTGTAGCCATGTGTTTGAAGTTAAGATATTGTCACATCTCACATTTTAAATATCATGAGGATAGGCCAATTCCATGATATTTTAAGTGCCCTCATTACGAAACATATGGCTAGAGGGGTGGGGATAAGGAGGTGGGGAAAGAAATATGGCAAATGCAATATTTTCCCAAGGGGGATGGTGGGGAACATGACCTGCAAGATGTAAGAATCTATGTGCACCACCACTGAAATACCATCTGTTTGCATTCAAATTATCATCTTGAAATTATGACTTTTTTTTTTCATATGCCATAATGTATAGGATTCAAGGGCCAAAACACATCATAGTGTTTGCAACCAAATGATCCAGTTGCTGTCAAAGCTGTGGCAATTTAAAAAATAGAAAAGAAAAACAAGACAATGTTGCATTTGTGGTGTTTTTACTTCTTTTCAAAATAGAGGCATTGTTATAACAGAAATAGTGATAGGGACAGTCTTAACCCCATTGTTCCTTGGTTCATTCCTTCACTCATTTATGCTTTTATCCATTTGGCATTAACTCCATGTATTTTATGAACCACATGCAATGTGGGGAGATGGAGGTACAGAGGGGAAAGTGCCTTTATCCAAAGTGATCAGAAACCAGAGTGAGAAGCTGGTGAGCAGGCTGTTGAAATATGAATGCTAAGGCCAGTGGCTGAAGTTAACAGAAGTATGATCGGAGTACCCACAGATTTGGAAGAAGAGTGGCATTACCCAGTGAGAGAGACATCTTCCTGAAGGAGCCTCTTTTTTAAGCTGATTTAAATATTAAATAAGATTTAACCATACAAAGTAGATGTTGACCTTCCTAGGCTTTGGAACTAGAACATGCAAAGATTTAAAAGTATCAGTGACCTCTGGTTACAAAGAATTCATTCTGGCTGGAACAGGGAGAGCCAGAAATGCAAGATATGCAGATAGAGACAGTGGTTGGAGCAACTCCTCTAAGAGCTCAGTTTGTGTGAAGTCCGACAAAGACTTTAACAGCTTATGTCTGGATTCCCGGTAGGACAATAAACTGTCTTTGGTTGAAACAGTATCTTGATTAAACACTTTGTATACAAACTGCTGTAAGGGCCTCAGAGAATCAGGCAAAACTTCTTTAAGTAATGTACAGAGAATAAATCTATTTATCCCCTGGCAAGGGTGGGGAAGAGTAGAAATGGAGAGGAAGACATGGAAGGATCAGTGGATGGTAGGATAAGGGACATTAAGAACAAAGGGCCAAGAGAGGGGCTCCAAGTGTCAGCCAGGATGGAGAGGACTCTCAGAGGAAAAGACTCTGTCATGTGCAATCTCTTGTCCCTCTTCGTTACTGGGACACATGACCCCTCCATGTCCCCTTATTCCTCTCCAGGCTTTACAAAGTCTTCTGCAGTCTTTGTATATTTTTATGGTGTGTTAGATCTTCTTTTGGGAAAGTTAGCAAGGCATGATGTTTCTTTCCTGAAGCAATGTCATGTATTGAAGGGTAAGAGAACAAGTAGGATGCATATGAGCCTTCCAGAAATTAAAAAAAAAAAAAAATCATCATAGCGTGGATGGGATTTGAATTTCCACAAAATCCATAAACAAGGTTTCAAGCCAACACCCCTAGACTCTCAGATATAAGAAGGCATTCCTCATTGACATTTAGGCTGTGTCAGCAAAGATTTAACTGTCATAACCATAGTTAGGAATAAACATATGAGAAAGATCTGATCCCTTTACTGCAGAACATATAGACAAATCAAGGAGACAGTCACACACATAAAAAAGGAACAAGGTCACTTTGAGCCAGGTACCATAATTCATTCTTAGCAGGGCCCCCTGACCATTTCTCTCTGACACTCTGAGAGCTCTCTGGAAATCACAAAATAAGGTACTGACCCTTAGACTTTGGGAAGCAATCATTGCCAGCAAAAAACCAAACCAAACCAAACAAACAAACAAACAAACAAACCACCAGCAAATGAAAATTTTCCATATTTCCAGACTACTTTTGACTATCCTCTCATGCCACCCACACTTTTTTTTCTCTTTCACATTATATTTCAAGATATAGAAGAGTCCTATGGATATGTTCCCCTTGGAATCTTCAGTGTTGTTCTCTGTGTCCCCGGAGTGAGCTAAAACACCAATTATCTTGTATATTTACAGTTTAAAAAATATTGGTTGAATTAATAAGTGCATGCCTGAGTTTCTGTGGATTGATGAATGGTAGGTTTTTTAAAGAAATTGCCCAAAATCTATTTTTTAGTGATACACATATTTTTGGCAGATTAAGGAATCTGAGTAATTTTCACTACTTCTACATGAGTGACATACTAATATTGAAAATTTAAAAGTATATGATCAGAAAGGATCACTAATAAAACTGATCGTTAACAGATATTATTCATCAGAATCTTTATTTGGCCAGTTCTTGTTTTTAGGCATTTCACAGTTCATTATTTCTTCTACTCCTTACTACACGATGGAGGGATGGGGAACAAATATATCATTCCTCTTTTTCAATGAGGACACTGAAACCTACTGATAATCACCACTGGGACTTATACTTGGGTCGTTTGATTCCTTCCCAGGACCCATGCAGCCTCACTGGATAAAGAGTAAGGAAATAAGAGTTTTAGACCATTGCCATTGATTTACTCTCTGATGCAAACCAAGGCAAGTCATTTTTCTAATCACACCGAGCCTCCCTACTCTCCCATTTCTGCATCCCTCCTCTTGGCTTCCCAGTACTACTTAACCTCCATGTCAGACATGGAAGACATCAGACATTGTTTGCAGGACGAACCTTTTCTGCAGGCACAGGAGTTGGGGCAGTCTGATTAAATACCCAGTAAGGCCTTTAGCATTAACTGCCATTCACTTTGTCAGCCATTGTTCTGAGTGTAATAGGTGACAGGTGAAATAGCATTGTCAGAGTGTCTGGCCAATGGCCAATGTGACATAGGTGCACACACAGCTGCTATTTCCAGCACCTCTTCTCTTAGGGGCCATGACACTTCCTGCTTTAAAACCCACTTGTTTCCTTTGAGAGCTGGCCTCTTCTTCTTTCTCCTTCTCCTTCTCCCTCTTCTTCTTTTTTAACAGATTTATTTATTTGAGGGAGAAAAATAGAGTGGGGTGGGCAGGAGAGAGAAACGTAAGCACATTCCATGTTGAGCATGGAGCCCAACATAGGACTCGATCTCATGATCCTGAGATCAGGACCTGAGCTCAACCAAGAGTCAGATGCTAAACCCACTGAGCCACCCCTGAGTGCTAGCCTTTTTACATCTGTTATTGGGCAGAATGGCCCCCAGGTTTTCCTACTTTCTTCCCTCCACCTAATGATTCTCCATTCAGCATGAGAGAAATGTTTCAAAACTATGCACTTGATCATGTCAACCTTTTGATGAAAGCTCTTCAGTAGTTTCCCACGTTCTTAGAATGAAATTTAAACACCTCATCATGGTTGGGGATCACATCTCCTGTGTGTCCTCCCTCGTCATCCCTGACCACATTTTCTGCGGGCACTGCATCTAACCCTTCTTGTCTTGTTGCTGTCACTCAAAATGACCATTTCATTTCGACCTTAGGGTATTGTATGTCCCTTTGCCTTCTGTCACTCATTCTATTCTCACCTCCAGACCCATCTTAGCAAAAATCCTACCTTACTCACAGAGCCACTCACTCATCATACAATCTAAAATACCCCCATCCTGAGTCATGTACTCTCTAATGTTATTTATTTATTTGCTGATATATGTTCTGTTTTCCCCCCTCCACACAAAAAATTGTAAGCTCTATAGGAACGTCATGGATTTGAATGTCAAGATGTGTCTATCTGATTCACTGCCCTGTCCCCAGTACCTGGAACAGTATCCAGTACATAGTAGGTCCTCATCAGATACTTAATGAATGCATAAAGGATGCTTCTCCTTTTGCATACTTAGCCCAGCTGCTGGGCAAAACCTCATATTAGCTTGTCTACAGTTAGCAAAAACTGAACTTTAACTCTTTAGAAAGAGGAAACACTAAGCTAATTAAAAGAAATAGGGAGCTATAAGTGTCTAAAAAAAACACCCATGAGCAATGCACTTTTCAAAGGGGCCCCTTTGGGCTGTGGTGTAGGTAGCTGTTTCATAAGGACATGAGGGTAGATGGCCTGATTACAGAGGTCATTCCCTGTAAACAAGTTTCTAAAAAAGTACATGAGATGTTCACTCGTGATTTCAGATTGTCTGTCTTCCTTCTCCTCTTGTCTGTCTTCCTTGTCTTGTCCCTCTCTCCTAGGCACAGATTTGGAGGTATCTGGGCTGTCATCTCATTGCGGACAAATTGCTTCTCTCACCTCCCCTTCATTGCCCTGCCTTCCTCCCCAACATAATTACCATCTTACTAATAAGTCAAATGAGTGGGTACAGTGAAGTGGGCAGCTCCATTTGGCTGCCTCACTGAACATTGGCATGGGGCGAATGGGAAATTAGGATAATGGGGCCACTGCTGCCCCCAGCGCTCCAAGGGAAGCCTGCTAACCGGTTTTTTCTTCAGTGGCTTTTGCTTACAGGGACAGCACAGGGAACCAGCTGAAAGAAGGCAGGGCCATGGCCCCATCTTGGTCCCCATGCTGTGCCACGTTTGTCACAGCAGTGATTCCCCAGTCACCACGGAGGAGACAGCCAGATGCTTCTAGGAAAGGATTCAAACTATCCTGTGCTGCTTTCCATCACAAACCCAAGCCCATCACTTTCAGACATAATTCTGAGTGGATGATGCCCTTCCTTCCATCTGTGTTGCCCTACAACCCACACTTTCCAATGAGCTTACCAGCCAGCAACTCCCACCTGGCAAATCCTAACTCTGGGCTTCGTGAAGGGTTCTGGGGTGGGAGGGAAGCATCAGACCTTTCCTCCTCCAGGCTGGCGAGCCAGGCATCGAGGCGACTGCGCAGACCACAAGATTTTAAAGGGACACAAAATCTGCACTAATGTATGTGATTTTGCTAACACATTAGCATGAACATTTCAACAACAGCATAAAGAGTGCCAAGTGCTTAAAATGCAATACTGGAGTTATTGGTGTAGTATTTCTTAATTTTGTTTAAAACCCAGTAGAGTATGGGTGATGATTTAAAAAAAAAAAAAGAGGAGCCTGAATGGTAAAGGTGTAGCCTTGCTTTTGCCCAATGCCAAAGAATGCCCGGTTGAAATCACTGTGGCAGGAAAAATGCCAATGCGTGGGCACCAACTCAACCTTATTAAACCAGGGTGCACTTTCTTTTTTTCCTCATGCATACAACAGAGCTCCACATGATGCCATGTCTAGATGGGTGTGGTAGGAAGGAAATGAACACCATCTCATCTCATGAATTATCCCTGGGTATGCTTTTAAAATATTAATCTGTGTCAGATTATTAATCATTAGGAAGGCAGCAAGGGGTACTGGCCACACAGACCTTATCTTTGATCACTCAGATCTCAGGATACTAAAAGAGCTGATAAAAAATTATTCCTGGAAGACCACCTAAGATCCCTTCCCCTTGTCACCTTGTCCCTCCCTGGGACCACCAGGGGCTGCATGAACACCCTCCCTGCCTCTAGTGTACAAAATAAAGGAAAAAAAAAAACAACAACATAGGGTTCTTTAAATGCAGTCAGGCCTCACTGACTTGAATTGAAGGGGTGAAGTTTAGTGCAGATGAACAGAGAGCTCAAATTCAAAATATTCTTTATTTAAGGAGCGGGGAAAGGGAGAGACTCTCAGGCCAGCTCCATGCCCAGTGGAGAGCCCAACTTGGGGCTCAATCTCATGAACCCAACACCATGATCTGAGCTGAAATCAAAATTCAGACATCCAACTGATGGAGCCACCCAGGTGCCCCAAATTCAGAATATTCTTAAATAAATCTATGGATACCTCTTTTACATATATACAAGTATGAGAGAAGATTCCAAAGAGAAGTAAGCATTGCTAAGAGAGTCATTCAGAAGAGGATCCGGGAAGATATTGAGGAAGCAAGGCCAATCCTGGTCTCCTATTTCA
The DNA here is from genome assembly GCF_009829155.1 of Mustela erminea. NCBI lineage: Eukaryota > Metazoa > Chordata > Mammalia > Carnivora > Mustelidae > Mustela > Mustela erminea. The sequence continues at coordinate 7,939,762 of NC_045618.1, read as the reverse complement.
ATTTTTTTTTTTTTAAGATTTTATTTATTTATTTGACAGAGAGAGATCACAGGTAGGTTGAGAGGCAGGCAGAGGGGGAAGGGGAAGCAGGCTCCCTGCTGAGCAGAGAACCCGATGCGGGGCTTGATCCCAGGACCCTGGGACCGTGACCTGAGCTTTAACCCACTGAGCCACCCAGGTGCCCCTCCTATTTCAATTTTTCAAACACCATGAATTCTTGACTATTGTCAATTGTACCTTGACCACCTTCTGGGATATATCCTACTTTGGACTGAAACAGAGGTGATGTAACATCTGTTAGCTACAGAGACAATTGGGTATTAGATAGTTGAATTCTGTCAGCACTAATATAATTCTTTCAAAACAAGTTATGTAAGCTTGTGGGTGTTGCCTTCAGAAGCCTGCATTAGAGCATGCTTTCACTTTCGGTGAACCCTGTGCTTCCAGAATCATAATCCCAAAGACCCCAAATAAATAGTTTTCATTGCTTTACAGCCTCTTCCTGGTTGACACAAGTAACATACAATTATGGTTAATGAAGTGTTGTCCAAAAGGAGGCCAATGGGGACCAGGTAAATATCATTTTGAGAAGCTTATTGTTTATACATCAATAGCTGATGATAATTGGGCTACAGGAAAGTGCTTTTGAAAACATGTTTCCTATATAATTTTTCATGTATTCTTCTGGTCTTCCAGATTTGACATTTTAATGATCTTTGACTTCTCCACTGCAATTTTATTATTTTTTTAATTTTTTGCCAGTTTTTCTTTTGTAAGAGCTAATGTTACCTGAGTGACTCGAATGGGTCAGGTGGCTTTTATTTGAAATTTTGATCTTGACTGTGAAGTAGATAATTCTAGGCCCACCTAGCAGATGGGAAAATTAAAGTTTAGATAGATTAAGGGATTTGTTTCATTAAAGAATAAGTAAGGTACCCTCAGTTTAGAGAGATTAAGGGGTTTAATTCCATTAAAAAATAAGTAAGGTAAACTCACTATCATGCCACCCTCTATCTACCTTTAATAGAATTACTGGATTGTAGATCAGAGCTATGCTGAACCAGGTGTAATATATCCGGGTTTTATCAGGCATCTGTTGTGGACTGAATGTTTGTGTCCTCCCAAAGTTCGTATGTTGAAAGCTACCCCTCAGTGTGATGGCATTTGGAGGTGGGGCCTCTGGGAGGTCATGGGGCTAGAGCCAACACACATGGGATAAATGTCCTTTTCAGGAAGGACAGAGAGCTAGCTCTCTTTCTGCCATATGATGGTACAACACGGCATCAACAGTCTACAAGCAAAAGAGGATTCTCACCAGGACTTGGTTATTCTAGCACTGTGATCTCAGACTGCTGGCCTCCAGAACTGTGAGAAGTAAATTCCTGTTGTTTGTAAGCCACTAAGTCCATGGTACTCATTACAGAAGCCCAAACTAGCTGAGTATTTAATCAACATTGGACTCTGAGAAACAAACTGAGGGTTTTGGAGGGGAAAGGGGTGGGGGGTCAGGTGACCCTGGTGATGGGTATTAAGGAGGGCATGTATTGCATGGAGCACTGGGTGTGGTGCATAAACAATGAATTCTGGAACACCAAAAATAAATTAAAAAAAATTTTTTTAAAGTTACAGAAAATATGGACTCAAATATTAATCAAGCTAAACTGACCCTTATTATAAATTATCACTGAAAGACCCTTTCTCAAGTAAATAGATAAATCATGCCCATGACATAGCTCTGCTTGGTTCCACTATTATTGACATTCCAAGGAACTTCTTTCTGATCATTGTTGTTCAATCTCCGAATGTCATGTCCAAGGCTACATTTACTATATGCTACATTACAGGACCCAAAGACTGATAACTAATGGATGGGTTTAACCCTGCAAGAACACACCCTTTAGTCATGACATTGACTTACCCCTAAGCAACAGGCAGTTTTTTGTTAGTTTTTTTGTTTGTTTTGTTTTTTCTTAACTTAGACGAGAACACATATGGCTAAATCAACCTGTCCATGACACAGAGCTGGGAAGGAGAGTTAAAAGGGAATCAAGAAAAAGTTCCAAAAGCTGCAATAAAGAACTGAACAAAACATGATGAAATTTAACAGGCATGGATATAAATTTAAAAATAAAAACTGCCAACAACTCCACACATGAATAATTGGGGGAGGGGATTTATCAATAACACATGGGAAAAAGACACAAGGGTTTTAATTGACTTTGAGCTCAGTATGGGTCAACTATGTGATGCTGTTGCCAAAATACTAATGCAGTCTTATGCAACAAGAGCAGAAATAGGAACAACATTTCAGAACAAAAGGCAATCATCCCACTCCTTTCTGAGCCAATGGGACCACACCTGGAGTGTTGGGTTACTTTCTGGGGAGCACCCAAGCAGTGGAGAGACCAGGATCCATGTTGTATGAAGAACGATTGAAGGAATACACAGGATGGAAAAAAAGCCATGATAAGTATCTTAAAATACCTAAAGGATTGCTGCATAGATGGAGAAAGAAAGTCCTCCTCTGTAATTCTATATACAGGAAATGAAAGGGAGTCTGGGATTAATATATTGGGGATTTTTTTTTGTGTGATTTGGAATGTTCTAAAATGGAATGGGTTGCATTTGGAAAATATGAGTTGTCATTCAGCAGATTTAACGGATTCTTAGAGGAGATTTATCTTCAAAGAATCAAGGTTGGAGAAGAAAAACTGCAGCTCATGAACCCAAGTGTCATTAGGTCATAGCCCATGCAACTTACACATTGTTGGACAATCATGAATCATTTGGTACATTTTCCCATGATTTCAATTAAAATGGAAGCTCTCTGAAAGTCAGAGATGGTATCTTTATCAAGTTCTTCTCCTACCCTTCTCCTTGTTCCTTCTACTGTGGCACCAAGATAAACCCATAATAAATATGTATTGGTTGACAGCTGGATTTATTAACTTCTATAGCGAGTACCTTTCCTATGGAAAGATAAAGGTATATGCCGGTCCAACCTATGTCAAGATCGCCCCATGTCATTCAACTTAATATTCTATGATTTTGGCAAGCCACTGCTTGTTTTATCTCATATGAAAGCACCAAGGTTTGATCTAGAGATACCCAGTTCTGAGTACTATGGACATGCTGGAAAACCTCCCCCTGGTGTAGTGCTCTCTTTGTGAAACAAAGAGATGGGATTTTCAAGGTCCCTTTCAATTCTGTCATTCTGTGAATCTCGTCACGTGGGCTACTTTAGTTTTGATTATTTTGTCTTTTCCATACATTTCCTTTATCTTTCGCCTTCTCTATGTCTTCAATGACTTTGATAGTATCAGCACTGAGCCACTGATGTTAGTATCACATTCTGAACATAGCATCTCAAGAACTCTTAAAGATTAAATATGTAGAGAATTATAAATATTTGAAATACCCTGGGGATGCTGTATGTACTGTCTTTAAACAGATTTTTTGATCTAGTATCTTTTATTTGCTTGCTTATGTGCCGGCTCCCCCCCTCTTTTAGAGCATCAGAAACTTGGCAGGTTTTAAGAATAGCAAAAGGCCCTGCAGACAGTTACAACACCCTAAGTTCATGTCCTCAAAACCTGCTGGAGGTTGAAGAAAAACCTGGAAAACTCACCATCTCTGGTACCACAACAGACTACAATACTAGGATTTGCTTTTGTTAACGCAGAACTCTCTCAACAGTTAACTATTGAGAGGTTCAAGCTCTGGTTTTAGGTCCACTCCCTTAGGAAAGATGAATAGCCTTGTTGGCAATCACTTCCAAGATGATGACCCTTCATTCCGCGAGCATTTTTCTTATGTCTTTCTCAAATATCTAACTCCTAACTCTTGATCTGTTAAAATCAAAATTTCGTAATTATCCTTCTGCCAGAAATGTAATTTAAATAGGCACAGACCATTTATTTACTAAGATATCTCATGTTTTCCTTTCCTCATTTCCTCATTTCTTTTCTTCCTTCTTATTTTGGCTCTCCCCATCACTCTTTTCTCTTTCTTCACTGTATTTCCTCCAAAAATGTTTTAGGGTGGCTTACAGAAAGGCACAGACTACAAGTGAAATTGAAATAAAGAAAGAAGTTAAGGCAAAAGGAACAGTTGGATGAGTCCAGCATGGAGATATCTATCTATCTATTTATCTATCTGCACAAAATACATAGCAAATGTCTACTACTCTATCTGGGGTGTTGTCCTGTGTAATAGAAAGGAAAGGGAAAAAATGGGAAATTAAGTATTTCAACATGACTACAAGATAAAACAAAAACCTGTTGACTGAAGGATGACTACTCCTGGTCTGAGACCAGAGAGAAAAAAAGAAAATCCTATGGGTTTTTGCAGACATGGTTCTCAATATGATATGTACAAAAAGACACTTTTAGAAAACTTGTTTTAATATTCCTCAAAGTAACCATTGGTTACAATTCCAAATGGCTCCCCTTTTGAAGGTGTTATTAATGGTCAAGATGGATGATAGGAAGAAGTAGTGGAAAGAAGGGAATGCCACAGTGTTTCTGTGATTGTCCAGCTCAACCCAACAATGGGTTTTCAAATCCTAGAAATCTGGGCCAGCTGCATGTCTTTCAGACAACTCTCTATAAACTGAGGAACCCAAACTCTCTCATAAGATTAACAGAGCTCTTGGTAATTGTTGATGTTCATGAGTTTGAAGTTATGATACTTGATGTGGACCCAAATATTGAGATTTGCTATTTCCAGCAAAATCCCACCCTAAGCATTCAACAGTCAAATCTGGATTAAGGTAAACAACCTACCAGTTCTATTACGTACAGCATTTCTAATATTTAAACAACCCCTCAAAGTAAGTATCATGTCACAAAGGGGGTATAAAAATTCCATTTCAGTAACTTGTCTAAAGTCACACAGCAAACAGAGAGGCCAGAATTCCAACTCACATCTCTCTGTGAAAACGGCTGCTCAGTTGTCCCTCCTGAAGATTCACCTTGGTTAACTCCCTGACTAATGTTTATTTTGTCTTTGGATTTTTTTTAAAACAGTCATTGTTGAGATATTTGTATGATTTTCCAAAGGATTTTGTGATTCATTTTGGTCATAAAGAGTGAGGATTATAAAATGAGATTCATAGTCTCTCTCTCTTTCTCTCTCCCTCTCTCTTTTCTCTGACTTTACAAAGCCGGTCAATGCCTTGGAAGAACATAACACATTTCCTACTTTTTTCTCCAGCCTCAGAAGATAAATTTTGTTTCTGACAGGGCCAAGGTTTGTGGGATATCATAGACTAAGGAAAACAAATGTTGAGTTCAGCCCTAAGCAGAAGAGAACTAGCCATCTCCAGTATGGTTTTATTTGTCTGTTGTAAATGGTCATTGTTTTTTATGCTCCTCTTGCTCCAAAAGAAGGTTCTCTGATGTTATAATCAGAATGTGTAGGGGTGGAAATCAATATAAGAACCATACCCGTGACATCACAGTCACACTTGCCCAGGCTTCCATGTCGAGTCCCAAATCTTTCTTATACCAGTGCAAAGAAATTTGAGAGACATTATCTCACCATTCCTGCCCCACACAACATTTGTGCTGCTGATCTCTTAAAACTTACGAACTTAATCTGAGGAAACAAACTGAGGACTGCTAGGAAGGGAGGGTAGGCATAGGGTGGCTGGGTGATGGACATTGGAGAGGGTATGTGCTATGAAGAGTGCTGTGAATTCTGTAAGACTGATGGCTCACACACCTGTACCCCTGAAGCAAATAATATATATTAATAAAAACAAAACAAAACAAACCTTAAAAGTAACCTAAAATTTTATATTTTATAAAATAGTTTCAAAGATGAATACTTATAAAGACTATAATCATATGGGAGCATCCAAGTGGCTCAGTTGGTTAAGTATCCCACTCTTAATTTTGGCTCTGGTCACCATCTCGGTGTCGTGAGATACAGCGTCAAGCCCAGCATTGGACATGGGTCTGCTTAAGACTCTATGTACCTGGTTAGCTCAGTCAGTTAAGCATCTGAGTTCAGCTCAGGTCATGATTCAGGGACCCAGACTGCACTGGGCTCCCTGCTCACTGAAGACTCTGCTTCTTCCTCTCCCTCTGCCTGCCGCTTCTACTGCTTATGTTCTCTCTCTCTGACAAATAAATAAATAAAATCTTAAAAAAAAAAAACCCAAAACCAAAATCAACTCTCTTGCTCTCTCCCTCTGACCATCCCCCCTTAAAAATAAGTAAGTTTTTTTTTTTTTTAAAGACTCTAACAACACCATAGTGGATGTATAAAATACAGGAAACCAAAATGTGGAAATAAGAAAATTTTAAAAAATCAATTATGATTTTATCTCAATGACATTACAGTTTACATATTTGTGAACACAAGTGTAGGGTTTTTTTTTTTTTTTGGTGTGTATATATGTACTAATGTGTGCACATACCCACAGATTTGATTTCTAGAGAATTAGAATTTCATTTAATTCACCCCAAATAATTGTGTTATTTTAAATTTAATTTTATAAGGATATGACAAGTTTATTGAATTTTTAAGTATGTTTTAAATGAATGCATAATATTCCAACATAGGTTATCCTGTAACTTCTTTAATTATCCCAATATTAGTGTATATTTATGTTTTCAATTTTTCACTATGTAAAATAATGCTGTAATGATCACTGTTGCTTTAATACATAAGATTCTGATTCACATTTAATAGCTTCATCTCCAAGAAGCAAGGCAGGGAGGTCCTGAGTTAACTGTCTCCAGAGAACAGTGGGAAGAATTTCAATATCAAAGAGAACAGCATGTGCAAGCATCCTGTGATAGAGAGGAGGATGGCAAAAAAACCCACAACAAACTCTAACAAACAAACAAAACCCATACGACCCTGAGTGCAAAGAAGCTTCTTTCTCTTTTTATAAAGGTATTAATCCCATAAAGAAGGCCCCACCCTTAGGATCTCATTCAATGCTAATAACCTGCTAAAGGTCTCATTTCCAAATACCATCACATTGGGTTTTAAGTCTTCAATGTATGAATTCTGGTAAGACTCAAACGTTCATGAAGCCCATAGCAGAAACCTTCTGAGAAAGGGAGTAGAAAGAGTACAGGATCCAGACTGGAAAAACTCTAAAAAGCTGAACATTTCCAACAGCCTGCCTTTGTTATTTTGTTTCTCCAATTCCCCGTACTGATCCACAAAGGAAGCCCCATGGCCAAAAGACTTTTTCTTTGCATTTGTTCTTAAAAGTAACTGGGAGAGGGGGAGTGGAAGGCAAAAAAGGAAAAACTGTGCCCCCAAATGCTTCTAATCTTGGGACTAAAAAAGACCAAAGGATGAAGTGTGTTTGGCCCTTATAAAATAAATGGCCAACCAGACTGAGTTAAATGAGCCCCAAGGATTAATTCTGGAATAATTAGGACCTTGGAAGAAGACAAAGGTGGGGGTAAATAGCATGGATAAAATGTTTATTGAGATCCTAATGTGTACCAAGTCTATGAGCTACCTAAGGATCCGGCTCTTATTAGGAAGTATAATTATATTTTCTAATGAGGGTTTTTTTTTTTTTTGAAGATTTTATTTATTTATTTATTTGTCAGAGAGAGAGAAACAGAGAGAGAAAGCACACAAGCAGGCAGAGTGGAAGAGAGAAGCAGGCTCCCTGCCGAGCAAGGAGCCTGATGCAGAACTCGATCCCAGGTCCCTGGGATCATGACGTGAGCCGAAGGCAGTGGCTTAAACGACTGAGCCACCCAGGTGTCCCTCTAGTGAGTTTTTAACATTAATTCATTATTTATTCATTTATTTTTAAACATTTTCATTGAAAGCATAGTGTGTCTCAGGCACTGAATGCATATTACCAAGAAAAGCCGACCTGGTCCTTAACATTTGAAATCTTCACTTGAGTCTGTAACAAAGTATAGGAACCCTGGATCTACCTCAATGTTGCAACTTGAAACACTTTTCTATGTGGTCTCAGATCAGTCCCTGTCCTAAGCCTGATCCACAAATATTCCTGAACTATGCCCTCATCTTCCTGAACATCTAGCCAGTACAAGGGTCCCAGAAAGACCAGTTTACACACATTTCCTTCCCTAATCCCTCCACCTGTTAATCTCCCAAAGGCTCAAGTTCTTAACGTTCTGTCCTCTCTTCTTCCTGAAGTCATCAGGGAACCCTGGGGCACATTACTCACTTCCACAGTTCTTACTCTAATCAACTCCTTGTTAAAGAAATTAGCACAAAAATATAAGATATCGAAAATCCAATTATATTTTAGTTACTCTGGCCACAGACAAATTGGGTTGTTTTGAAACCACATGTTAATTGGAAGTAGAGACAATTTTGTGGTTGTTTTCAGAGCATTTGTTTTAAATTGTCCCTCATCGGAACTTCTCTTAGGCTCATCTCCTCGGGAAGTGGGATTTCTCTTCACAGACATACATGGCTTTCTCCAGTTGAACCAGAACCTGAATTTTTATTGCTTCTTTATGTACATTCCTTCTATTTCAAACCATGTCCTTCACATGTCTTCCCTAACGAACCCTGACCTTTCTTTGGGATGCACCGTTATCTGTGATTTCTAGTTCTCCCATTTCCACAGCTGAGTCCTTAAGATATACAACAACACATTTAAAATACACAAAATGATTCTTTCTTTTTCAGACTCAAAGCATGCTTTAAAGGGGACACTATACCCAAGTAGAGGTGACTGAAGGGCGTTCATTAAAGTGATTTTTTAAAGCACCTAGTAAATACCAAGGAAATTCTTATGACCCAGTAATTTTGTTTCTAGGAATCTACTCCTGAAATACACTGAAGAGAACATGAACTATAGAATATACAGCTATTTATCGTAGTACTTTAATATATCAAACAATTGAAAACTACTTAAATACCCAAATGGCCATTATAGGGACTGGTAAAATAAACTATAAATAAACAGAATAGAATAGCAAGAAAATAGAAAAAAATAAGGAATAAGAATTTATATATATATATATGATATGTAATATGTAATTACATATATATAGTATTACATAGTATAAATATATATATTATAGAGGGAGAGAAACAGCAGAGACTGAGAAAGACAATGAGAGAAAGAGGAAGAGACAGAGAGATTGGTTTATTTTAATGATTGGTTCACACAGTCATAGGGACTGGGAAGTCCAAAATCTCTAGGGCAGGCTCAGAGGCTGGAGACGTGGGCAAGAATTAATGATGCGATCATTAGTCTGAAGACAGCAGACAGAAGTCATGTCTCTTCCAGGGAGCTCCGTCTCCTCTCTTGGAACTTTCAACAGATTGGATGAGATCCACTCACATTATGGAGGTTAATGATGGATGGTACTGATTTAGATGTTAATCACATCTTTAAAAATTACCTTTATGCAACATCTCACTGGTGTTTGACCAGATAACTGGGCACCATGGTCTAGCCAGGTTGGCATATAAAATGAGCTATTACAAACACAAAATATTGAGGAAGCTCAGTTTTACATAACTATACCTGTACTTTATATAATTATAAATTTATGTATAATCTATATTTACATATAATTTAGATTGTATTATCCATCTCTCTGTCTTTATCTATTTATCTATCTACTTATCTATATATAAAAAAGAAAAAAACTTCTGTCCTTCTGTGCAAAAAAGAATTCATGTAGGAAGCCTGATCCAGCTATCTTTAGAAATAGCTTCTTACGGGGATAAAGCATGGGGCTCTTGATTTCAGGTCAGGGTCAAAATCATGAGCTTGAGCCCTGCCTTGGGCTCCATACTGGGTGTGGAGTCTGCTCTCCAAAAAAAAAAAAAAAAAAGGGAGGGCCAGCTGTGTCAAGGTGAAGTCTAAGCAGTAGGCAGGGCCAGACCATGTAGGACCTTGTAGGCCCTGTTAAAAATTTTCCAGTTTCTTCAAAACCTGGTGGTAAGTCATTGGAAAATTTTTGAGCAGAAGACTGAGGCAGTCTGATTTTCGTGCTAAGAAGGATCTCCTAGCTGCTATACTTGAAGATGTCACTGCTGGGGACAAAGGACAGTTGTGGCAAGTACAGAAACAGGGAATTCCATTAAAGGTCTTCCGTGGTAGTCTAGGGGAGACACCATGTTTCCACATTTTTGTTCTGAGATTGAGACTACAGTGAGCTGTGTGTGCAAGGAGAGAGCATAAAGAAGTCTGCACATGGATTCCTTCCAACACCACCTTTGTATTTTTCCTTTATGTTCTAGGTATGTCCTTACTACAACCCTGTAATAACTTTCAGTATCTCAGAATACACTGGTTCTTTCCAGAATCTCCTAGCACAGGACCACTTCTGTGGGTCCTGTGGGACCAATCCTTGGGGAGGTCCAATACATCTATCCCTCAAGAATTTTTTTCAGCCTAATAATTATTTTTTAAATAAACTTTAATTCTGGATTACTTTCAGAATTACAGAGAAGTTTCATATATAGTGCAAGGTCACATATACTCCTTAACCAGTTTCCTATATAATTACCATGGTACATCTGTCACAACTAAGAAACATTTTATTTGGATTTCACTTGTTTTTCCCTAATATCCTTTGCATTTTCCAGAAACCCAACCAGGATACCACATAACATTTTATTGTCTTAACACATAGGTAACACACAATATAGCTCCCTTTGCCCTATGACCATTTCTCATACTTTCCTTATTTTCCAAGAAGTATTTTATTCTTTTTTTTTCTTAACAGCTTTTTCTCCTGCTAATTATCTCTAATACTCATTTGTATTCTATTTCATTAATTTCTGCTTTTTAACTTCTATTATACTTTTCCTTTTAGTATTTTCTTTGTGTTTACTCTTTTTTTCTTTGCTAGTTGAATGGAATTCTTAGTTCATTATTTCTCAATTTTTCTTGTTTTCTAAAATTTGAATTTAAGGATATGAATATTCCTCTCTTTTTACATCTGTCATCTCTGTGTTACATTTGGGTAATTCCTTTAGATTTTGTTTTTCCAATTCAGTAATGCTTTCTTCAGCTGCATCTAGTCTATTAGTACGGGTATAAATAGGTGTGGATAAAGATTACCTATTAAGAGTAGTCATATAAGGGAGAAGGGGTAGAAAAGAGTGGAGAGGATGGAATAAAAGCTAAATTTCTCTAACTCTACATTGTCAAGCAATTTTGTCTTTGGAAATGTACAAATGACTTCATAATTATGAAACAAACTTAAACCAAAATGAAATAGAAAGTATACCTAAATATTAAAAATAAAATAAAACAAGATTCTAACTGTATATAAAGTTGGTGGATTAAAAAAACACTACTTGACTCCACAGGCTTTGGGGGATGCATTGTAAAGATAAAAAGAACTGCAATCAAGCAAAATCATAACCAGTATTTAGTTTTCATATTGTTAGTAATAGTGTTGTTTTTGTTAATATACATACCATTTATATAGACATATATGTAAATACATATATATACATATATACAAATTAATAATAAATAAATTAAAAACGAATATTAATATATATGTACATATATCAGTAAAAAACCTAAATACCCAACATTTGTTTCAGACTAAGATTTTTAATGAAAAAGAAAGAAAAGGAAAATAACAAAATTAAGTAAGTCAATATCCTTTATCTTAAATATGAATTAGAAATATTTTATAAATACATGATGCATTTTAGCTTTAGAAGAAGTAGCTGTGTCCTAGTTTTGTGGACTGACATGGTCTACAACTGACAGCAATACCCATTAGCAATAATAACTTTTGGGCTCAAAATTATTAACTCCAAATACTATTTCACACTAAAAGGAATCAATAATTCTTGGTGAAATGACTGATTCTAGCTCTAAAACAGGAAATGTACAAAGAAGCTTAATATATTTATTTACCAGAAAACATAAAAGCTATCAATGCCTACTGGTGCTATGGCAATAAAGGTCATCAGCACCAATGTGACCAGCATCTTACTGATGAAAAAAAGGAACAATTAATATATCAAAAGAAAACTGGGTTATAATAGATTAGAACTCATCATCTTTGACTTTGTAATGACACAAAAATCAATCTCACTAATCACTTTAGGAAACTGTCAAGGCATAAACCCATTATTCTAAAAACTGGTGGAAGGCGGGGGGGGGGGGGGGGGGGGTGGTGGTGGGAATCAATCATTTATCCTGCCTTTCCCATACCAATTATACCCCAAGATCATTTAAAAGTAGAAGAGTGAAGTTCTTCGTGGAAGATTCCCTCAGCTCCTAAGAACAGATTTTTTCCCCACCCCTTAAGGTAATAAGTTGTCTCGACAATGATCCTCAATGATGGCTAAACCTCATAGGTGAAAAGATAATGGAGAACTTAAAAGTGGATGAATGAAACTTAACACCAAAAAAGAGACATAACGAGATATGAAGTGATTCTTGAAATTATAAAATATAGACAAGTATTTATGAATATTAAAAAAAAATCAAACATGGAATGGCTCAGTTGAGTCTCCATCAAGGCTCAGCATTTACAGAGGAAAGTAGAACATGTTTAATGACACCACAAGGCCAAATCCAGAATATGAGAAAGGACAGAAAGAAGGACTTGTTTTTTTCTCTAAGTACATGAGAGAGAGATAGAAGGAAGGGAGAGAGAGGAGAGAGGAATAAAGAAAGAGGAACAGAGAGAGAGAGAAAGAGAGACAGAGAGGAAGGAACAGAGAGAATAAACTTTTTTTTTTTTTTGAAAGATTTTTATTTATTTATTTGACAGATAGAGATCACAAGTAGGCAGAGAGGCAGGCAGAGAGAAAGGAAGGGAAGCAGGCTCCCTCTCCCTGCTGAGCAGAGAGCCCGATGTGGGGCTCAATTCCATGACCCTGGGATCATGACCTGAGCTAAAGGCAGAGGCTTAACCCACTGAGCCACCCAGGCACCCCAAGAATAAACTTTTATAGATAAAAAAAGCTCAAGTTATATCAATCAAATATAATACATACACATTGTTCAGATATCGACTTACAAACCAAGAAAAGTAAATGATGGCACAATTGATGAAACTGAACTCTACATAATGGTAGTGTTGATATAAAGGGTTATTCTTTTCTTATTCTTTATTTTATTCTAACTTTTTGATTGAGTATTAGTTTCTGCTTACTTTTTTAAAAGGTTATTTCTGGCATTTGAACGTCAGCTAGTTTTGAGAAATGTAGCCTTAAAATTATGAAGTTTATGAGTTCCTTCCACATACTATCTCCTTGGATCCCCACAAACAACTAAAGAATGATAAAGGGCAGGGTATTATTATCCATTATTTTTCTGTGGCAAAATGAGACTTTAAAAATGCAAATGTTTTATCCCAGCATCTTCCAGAAATTAGAATAATCAAGATCCCTAGTGATTGGCACTGTGCCCTGTTGGTTCACTACCTCAGCTGCCCACGTTTACACATTAGCAAAAAGCAGAAGGAAATAGTCACAGTTTAGGATTCTCTAGGCTTTAAATTTTCTCTTTTATCAAATGAGCTTAGTTTCACTTAACACATTCAGACAAAACACACACAGACACACGCACACACACAGTGAGAAATGGCTTAAAATCCCTGTCCTCTTTTTGACTTAACCGAGGCTAAATATTACAAGTTCTACTCCCGTGCACATTTCCTAGATGCACTTTAGAACAAAGCAATTCCCAAGTAATTTAAAATTTCAACACTCTTGATTTTAATACTAACAAAGCTGTATTCAGTGAGTCACTCCAAGAACTGAAGATTTAAGGTCAGGTTCCTGAAGTTCTCCATTGCAATGAGTAGGGTGTCCTTATGATGTAATGTACAAATCCAAGTTTACTAACCTGTGTGAATCCCACAGAAGCTTCTTCTACTTTGTATGGTTCATTCCACGTCACCCATTTTTATGCAAAGATAATCTTAAGGGTTGGATAATATCCCAATAAAATTTCTAAATATTTGCTCAAATGGAGCATATAGATATTGTTTTCTAAATTCTGTATGATGGACAAGCTTTGCTTCACATTCAGACACACGAGCTTTTCTACGAATTGTGAGCTAATTCTTCAGGATTGCTTCCCAGAAGTGGGATTAACGGATCAAAGGAGTTTTAAGGCTCTCCGTTCCTATTGCCAAAATGTTCTCCAAAAGTGCTGTACTGAGTTGCATATCCATTAGCAAACCCCTTCTCAACCCCTACTGCCCCAGCGAGACCATAGACCTCTAAACCTAAGTAGATTGCACTTGAATCTCTTCCGGGTCTCATATTTCTTGTGGGTGGGGGGAAGAGTGAACAAGTTTGTGGTGTTTCCCACCCCTCAACCCTTGAGCTGCCTTTTATAAAGGTCCTTTTCTGTGTAGTCACTTCGCCTGGAAATGGTTTCATTCAACACTTCCCTGTTTTGATGTATGAAGTCACTGAGTTTCTCTGCTTTTTAATCTCCTTAATTCTTTTGATCTGCTGGCTGGTTGAAAACAAAAGGAGTACATAGCTGGTGCAGAGGAAGCAATGTATGTTTCAAGTGAAGTTTCCTCTTTGTAAAGCTGGGCGAATGCAGCTTGGCTCTCTCTGACTCTACTGCGAATGGTTCTGTGCACAGCCGTGACGGTGTCTGGTTCCACGACAACGTTGTCCAAGCTGCTGGTCAGAATGAGACTTAGTTGGGAGCTGCTCTTCTGGGCCGTAATTAGGATGTGCTAATCAGCAAATTGCAACAGTATGCAAATCAAAGACCAGTGTCCTTTAGAAAGTGGTGGTGGGAGGGTTGGTGTTTATTTCTTCCTGCCCTCTTCCTAGGTCTAACTCCCTGGGCAGCTTGGTGCTTATCATACACACATATAAAGTTATTATTTGAAGTGATGTTTGTTTGCTAAATATCATGGCAACCATTTTGTGATTTATACATGTTTTAAATCATTATGTTGCACATCTTAAGGTTATACAATGTTGTATGTCAATTACAGCTCAGAAAAACCAGAAAAAAAAATATGTTTGGTGCTTTGAAAAGGGGCATGGGACTTAAAAACATGGTGTGGCCCTAAAAAAAAGCTTACAGTATTGTTGAGGCTCCTTTTTCTAAGTTTTTTTTTTTTTTACCATTACTAAGATCTTTGAAGGCCTTGCTGAAAAGTTAAAGCAAGGTTAGAAAACACAGAGCTTCCCTTGAAGCTGGATCTCTATTAGTCATAAACTAATAGACTCATAAACTTTAGGGCTTGGGTCATAATATGCATTCATACGTTCATTCATTTATTCATCTAATAGCCATCTGTTTTTCACCTTATGACAGCAACATGCTAGGCAAAAAAAAAGATTCATGACTAAAAATGATACAATTCTTGTTTCTAAGAAGGTCCAATTCAAGGACCATTTATGGTTAACTGATATAGAACCTTCCAGAAGTTCACACAGCTTTGACTCCTGAGACTGTGAAAACATAAGGAAAGGCAAACAAGCAGCACAAAAATGTCCAGCATATTACAAACCACCTTGACCATCTTCACTATGTAGTTGTTATGCCAATTTTGTGTATTTTCTCAAAAATGGCCTTCTACCATTAGTGAATATTTTTTTGTTAATGTACTTTTTTTCTTTTCCTTTCTTCTATTTGTTTTCATCAACAGATCATTAAGATTCTCTGAATTCTGGTGTTTTTTGTTTTGTTTGTTCGTTTTCTGGAAAAGTGTCACAAAACCATCTGACACAGCTTCGGTTTATTAGAAAGTGTCCTGAAGCATCAGGACTCGGTGATCCAGAGATATCCCCCACCAGCTGGGACAAGGAAAAGGTATCATAGCTCTTTGACTCACTCTAGTTGGATTTGGTCTTGTTGAACTCTCAGCCTCATTTTTCTGTGGTAGAAAATTGGCTGGTAATTGTTGGTCTTGAAGACTGAGCAGGAGCATCGACAGCCATGGGGATCCTTCTCCGTGACATGTAGGACTCGCCTTGCCAGAATTCTCTTCCGCCTAACATTTCAGTGGGTAACGACTTCTGGGTAATCTCTGATTTCCCCATCTAGGCCTTTGCTATGTCTCCCAAACTCCAGGAATATCCACAAAAACAAAAGGAATGTTCCCCCATTTCAGAAATTATCCATGGTGCAGTCCGGACAGACGTGACTGACATGAGCTCCGGAGGACCCTGACTGGTTTTATTCATCACAGAATCTTGACGAGTTAACAGGCTCCAGCACAGAGTAGATGTTTAATCAGTATTTTTGGAATAAGTAATGAGAGGGCGTACTAATATATTTTCCTGATTAATACAGGATGGAAAAAAGAAGGGCACCTACCTTGTTTTGTACAGTCCATCAATTTCATGGCACTTTCCATGTTGACACAGTGACATCACCGGGCAAAACACCTGCTCCCAGATTCCAGAGTGTTCTTTCCCATCTCATTTCCATCCATCGAGGCCCTCCCAAGTGTTTGGAAAAATAGCCTCTTCCCATGGAGTGACCTTTGGTTCTGGCTAGTCTCAGTTTTTAATGCCTTTCTTGGTTAAAAAAAGAAAAAGTAAGCAAAGAAACAATAAATGAATAAATAAATAAATAAAATTCTTTTTTTAAGTATAAATAAAAACCAGACTCAATGGCATAAACATCTCCAGCTGCATTGATTTTCTGTCTTTGACCTAATCAAGCTCTTTCTTGGCTTTGAACTTTCGCCTCCGTATTTTCCTGTATTTGGAATATTTCCCTGGTTTTTCTTCTTCTGTTTGTTTTTTTCATGATTGGCTCCTGTTGTTTACATCAGTCTCCCCTTCACTGTAATCTTTTCTGAGACAGTTACTACTAGACCAGGGTAACCCTCCACTGCACACCTCTCTTTCTTCAGTCCATGTCTGTTACACAAATCATCCACACAAATTTTCTCTCTTGTTTATGAGTGAGTTTCCAGTGCCTAGCACCATGCCTGACCCAAAGAAGAGATTCAATAAATTATTTGTCAACTCAATTAATAAGTGGATTCATTTAAGAGATACATCAGGTGATCTGAAATATCCCTCTTTACTTTCAGATTTCTTGACAACCTGATGCACCAGATACTAACTTTTTTACTTCCAAGAGGGCTGCTCGGGCGGTGTCCAGACTTCACATGTCATGAACCTTGTGAGCTGAGATAATTGAAAAAAGCTTGCTTACTTAAGAGGCTGAGAGCTTAGAACATACATGAATTGCTGCCCATTTTACCTCTGAGGAAGATGATTGGTGAAAAATTGCCTTCATTCAAAAGCCTGCACTGATCAGCAAGATTGACTGACGGCCATTAGGAGTCTGAAGAGGAAATTCCTGCAAACAATAACCGATTGGTAATGAAATATTGATCGGGGATGCACTTGCAGGGCAATTCTGTCCATTTCCGTGTGTTCTTTCCTGGGAACTTCCTCAGACTGGAAGGAGGGTCTGGAGTGGCATCACTACCATTTCCTTCCTCCAAGGTTGATAGCGATGCTTATTTGGAGCTGTCTGGAAAGTATGCCAATATCTAATTTTCTTTGGCCCCGAGGATCTCCCTTTCTTCTCCTCATCTTGCACCCTCTCTCCTTAAATACGGCTTTGAAAATTAGATAATGTGGCCTGGGAAAGGTTTGAGCAAGGCAAACTTGGAAATCGATCAATCAGGCTGACTCCATGCAATGGCTGTAGGTTAGGGATGATCCTGCGGCCTGCTCAACCCTTACTTACATCCAAGATCACGTCCTCTGCTTTCTTGCCCACCTGTGCCCAGATGAACCCTAGGCAGATGAAGCACTTTTATGGATCATACTGCCTTTTGGCTGGAGTGTGAATCGGATAGTCTTGGTGCCACCAATCTTTTGACCCTAGCACAGAACATTTAATCTGCAGGCAACATGAGTATGGGCTCTCACCAGATATCTCCTTCAGTTCTTCATATTCTGGGTTGCTCTCGACCCTGGGATATTTGTCCTCTGAGGATAGAGAGAGATGCTTTCCTTCTCAGAAGCCAGTGTGATCAGGAATGAAGAAGTGGGCTTAAATGCGACAAGATTCATCATTGGAATCTGGCCCTGTCTCTTCTTTTTTTCTTTTTTTTTTCCTTTTTTTAAAAGATTTTATTATTTATTTGACAGAGAGATCACAAGTAGGCAGAGAGGCAGGCACAGAGAGAGGGGGAAGCTGAGCAGAGAGCCCGATGCAGGGCTTGATCCTAGGACCTTGGGATCATGACCTGAGCCGAAGGCAGAGGCTTAACCCACTGAGCCACCCAGGCACCCTTGGCCCTCCTTCTTCTTCACTTTGAAACTTTACATGGTAAAATAGAAAATGTAAGAATTTTATGGTCCTGGTTTAAATTTCATTTCCATCGCTTACCAATGGAGACAGGCACCTTGTCTCTAGGACATAATTTCCTTGGCTCAAAAATAAAATTATAATCCCTACATTGCAAGGTTTCTGTAAAAAAAAATAAATAATAAATAAATAAATAAAAATGAGAGGATCAATAGCATATTACCTGAGGCCCTTCCACTGGGTCTCAATTCTCTGATCTATAGAAGAGGGAATGTCAGCCTTCTATATCCACCTGAAAGTGGAAGACACGTCCTCATCTCACAGAACCACTGAGAGGATTATGTCAGAATACAAGCATTTATGCTATGCACTAAGAACTTGTACCTGCACAAAATGTCATGATTGCTTCCCCATGTGGATTCTAAAGATGAGGAAAAAAAAAAAAAGATTATTGCCCTAGGCGAAGAGTATCACACTGGTGAAGTAGACAAACCATGGGAACCAAGTTGAAAACCAGCTATAAATTAAACTAGAATCCCCTCTGAGTCGAGAAAACCTGGTACTTGACTCATAGGACTGTACCTCCACAAAGCTCAAAAATGAATGGGCTCAGAGGCATGATGGATAATAGGAAAGGCAGGACTAAAGGGAGATAGATTCTTGAAAGCTTCATGGGGATGAGGGTAGTTCAATAGAAAGGTTTAGCAGTACCGATCATTAAATAAAATTGGTTCGAGTCTGAGTTAATCTGATCCAAGTGTCCCACGTCCTCTGTGGGAAGCATATGTTCTCCTAATTCCCTGATGTCCATGGGGTTCTATTATAGACATACTCTGATACAAATGCTTTTTATGCACGTCCTAAGATCTGCCCCCAAACCTTTGACATTTCTATCTAAACTTGACAATTTTAACTTCCTTTTTTTCTTGTAAGGTGTAATGGGTCCCAGCAGGCAAATATCCCTACTTCAATGACTGGAAGGGGAAACTATATACTGGAGAAGTATTTTAAATATATTGGAGAGCTAGGGAAGCAACATAGACCAGACAAACTAAAATTCAAGAGAGGGAAGAGCTCTATCTAGGTGAGCTGAAGACCACCAACAATAGCCTTCCCCGAGTTCATTTTCTGATTTCAATCTTATCCCATATTGGGATAAAAGAACAGTCCCAGAAGAAAAGAAACCAGTGGGAGCCTTGGTGCTTACACAGCACTAGATGAATGGATCAAAAGCTAGATGAGTCTTAAAGCATGGTTAGATTTCCTCCTTGGTAAGGCACTGAATTTTTTTTCCCCTAAAGATCTTATATTTTTAGAGTAGTTTTAGGTTTGCAACAAAAAATGAAAATACAGAGATTCTGTCTATACCTCCTACTGCCACACATGTACCTTCTCCCCCATGATCAGCATCCTTGACCAGAGTGGTATGTTTCGTTACAATTGACAAATGTACATTGATGCATCGTCATCACCCAAAGTCTATAGTTTACCTTAGGTATTATACCTTCTATGGGTTTGGGCAAATGTATATACATTTTTGAATTTTGGTTTGATGGGAGACTGGAAATTTCATCTGAAAGAATCAAATTACCCATAGAAAAACAGGGTTTACGAGTATGTCTCTCTGGAAGGAGAAGGACTGGTACAAACTCATGGTTGATCTCTTCTTCAAGATGTCTCTTGGTTTGACTATGCATGGCATCAGAGGCTAAAGAGAGAAACTTAAAAATTCCAAGGGCCATGACTTAAATCTTACAGCCTCTCATTTCTTAGGAGACATACACACTGCCATACCCTCAAGGAGAAGTTCTGAGGAAAAAGGACCAACTTGAGCAGATCAGATTTTTACTAGATCTGCCACTGTGTTCGGATTCAAATCGCTGTTTGAATTGGAATGATCAGTTCCTCATCTTTGTGAAGAGGAAAGAGGAAAATTTCTTTGACAGACAACTATATTGTTTAGATCCTCTAAAATTCTTTGATATTCAGTGTTAAGCATTTAATTAAAATTATTAGATATGAGAAGAGGCAAAAGTGTGACACATAATAATTAGAATTTTTAAAAGAGACCTAGAGATCATCCAAATATTGGTGTTAGCAGATAATGAAAATGTTAAGATAAAGAAATTATCAACAAAATTGATGAAAAAGATGGGAGCTATCCACAGGGATTTTGTAATTAATACAAAACAAAATTTAATGGATAATATATTACTGAAATATATAATATTTGAAATTAAGAACTCAATGGAAAATCATAACAAACAACTCCCAAAACTTGATGATTTCATAAATCTTTATTTCTTATAAATGCACAGCTCCAATGAGTGTTTATGAAGACCTGAGTCAGACTCAGCTGATTTGGGTGGCCATGTTCATCTTCGTAATAAATTGGTGGATTGGTTGGCAGCTGTCCTAGTTTAGGATAACCTTACTTTGATGTTTCTTCTCTGCTCCATGTAGCCTCTCATATTCCAGAGGCTGGTCAAAGAAGTGACAGAGGTTCAAGACAGAGAGAGGAAGTGTGCATGTCCCTCTGGGACGTTGGCTCAAGACTGATACACTGTCCCTTCTGCTGAATTCTATTAAATAAAGCAAGCCAAGGTAAACCCCAATTGAAATGCAAGGAAGCAGAATGACTTTCTTGAAAGAAATTCAGAGAAACTGTGAAATCATACTGCAAAGACCACATAAGGATGAGTTGAGAACTGAAGCCAGTTGCATTTAATCTACCACAGATGAGGTTAAAATCTGACTGGACATACCAGAAGGCTGCAACCAGTAAATTTGAAGTAGGTCAATTGAAAATATTGGAAGTGCAGTACCAGAAAAAAAAAAAATTAAAAAACAAAACAAAACCAGAATAGAGTAGGGGAAACACATGTAACATACTGAAGAGATGCAAAATATGTGTATTTAAAGTCTCAGATGGGAAGGAAAAAAGAGAGAGAGAGAGAATAGAGTAGAATAGTATTTGAAGAGACAATGACCAAGAATTTTTCAAAATGATAAAAGTTATCAATGCATACTCAAGAAGATCAACAAACTCCAAGCAAGATAAACAGGAAAAAAAAGACAAAAAAACCAAACACCATACTGATGGTATTTTCAATAGTCTGCAATGATTCAGCATGCCTATAGAAAATTAATGAAACTTGACCCTTACATTATGCAGTATGGAAATTTTGGAATCAAACATAAATTGTAAATCTAGATATTGAAGAAAACAGAAGACTTTGTGTGCTTGAGAAGAGAAAACATTCTTAAACTAAACAGAAGAGGGGATCACCATGAATAAACAATTAATTGACCTCAATGATCGAAAGAACTTCGATCATGCATCATTGAGGCACCTGGGTGGTGCAGTTGGTTGGGCTTCTGACTCTAGGTTTCAGCTTGGGTAGTGATCTCAGAATCACGAGATCAGGCCTGGTGCTGGGCTCTATACTTAAGGAGGAGTCTGCTTGGGACTCTTTCTCCCCCTCCCACAACCCCTCCCCTCCCGGCCCTAAACATGATATCTCTTTCTCTCTCTCTCAAATAAATAAATCAATCTTAAAAAGAAAAAAAAAGAAAACCCCATTATGAGAGTAAGCTGTAAACTGGGAGAAGATATTTACAATGCATATATTTCACAGAAGACCTGAATAAAAAATATTCAGAGTGATGTCAGAAAAATGGCCAAATAAGAAATCCCTCACATGAATCTCTCCCTCAACAATAACTGTTGCATCCATCTATGGACAAAATACCTTCATGAGAGCTTTGGGATCCAAGTAGGAGATTGTAAAACCTCAGTGCAGTATAGAACCAAAAAGAGTCACTTAAGAAAAACATATTCACAACCAGGTGGCTGAGTCGCCAACCATGGTCCAGACTACAGAAAGGTAAATAGCTTTGTACCTCTGAGAACTTGGTTACAAGTTCAAACTGTTGTTTGGGGAACAGACCAACACCATATGCCAAGGGACATGAGGGGAATTGCAGCCACCCATGCACTTGATAGTAAACATAGACTTTCCACCAAAACCCTTTACAAGAGATGAAGATCCCTATAGTTTGATAAAGACGTCAACCAATCAAGGGCATATATCAATTATAAATATATATACGCCCAACATTATAGCATCTACATATTTGAAGCAAATATTAACAGAACTGAAGGGAGAGATAGCAAGCAATGCAACAGTAGTAGGGGACTTCAATATTCCACTTTCAACATTGGATAGATCCCTGATACAGAAAATAAGGATACAGCATACCTGAGAAACAATGCAGATCAAATGATCCTAATGAAAATAAAAATCCAACATACCAAATCTTATGGGATGCAGCAACAGCACTGCTAGGAGAGACTCTTGTAGCTAAATGCCTCCATAAAGGAAAAAGAAAGAATTCAAATGAACAACTCCATCTCAAGGAGTTGGAAAAAAAGAAACTAATCCAAAGTTAGCAGAGGTAAGGAAATAGCAAATACCAGAGCAGAAATAAAGAGAGACTAGAAAGACACATGTAAAAAATCAGCAGAAGTAATACCTATTTTAATATAAACAAAAAAACTAATAAAACTTTAGCTATAGTAACTGAGATAAAAATAAAGATGGCTCATACAAAATTATAAATGAAAGAAGAAACATTACATGAAACACCACAGAAATATAACAGATCACAAGATATTACTACAAATAATTATATAAAGGCAAATAAGAAATCCTTGAGTAAATGAAAAATTCTTTGAAACATACATCTTACCAAGACGGAATCATGAATAAATAGAAAATCTGAAATCACCAGTAAAAACAGAAACTAAAGCAGAAGTTAAAAAAAAAATCAATCAATCAATCAGTCAATCAATCCAGGACCAGATAATTTCACTGCTAATTCCACCAAACATTTAAAGAAGAAATAATGCCAATCCTTCCGAAACTCTTCCACAAAATCAAAGGGGATGGAATACTCCCAAATTCATTTTATGAGGCCATAATTATCCTTACACCAAACCTGGAAAAGAAAACTACAGGCTAATACACCACAACCCATTGGAATTTATTGCTAGGATGGAAGGATGGGTAAACATGCACAAATCAATAAACGTGATACACCATATTGATAGAACGAAGGATAAACGTCATATGATCCTCTCAATAAATGCAGAAAAAGCACTTGCTAAAGTTTAACACCATTTCATGATAAAAGCTCTCAAAAAATAGAAGGAATCTACCCCAACTTAATAAAAGCTTTGTATGACAAATTCACTGTTAACATCATACTCAGCAGTGAAAAGCTAAAGGCTTTTCCCTAAAATCAGGATCAAGACATGGATGCCTACTCTCACCACTTCTATTTAAAATAATACTCTAAGTCCTAGCTAAGCAACTGGATGAGAAAGAAAAATTAAAGGTAGTAAAATCAGAAAGGGGAAAGAAATATTGTTTCCATTTTCAGATGACAAAATATCATATATAAAAACCTTGATGACTCCCCTGAAAAATGTTGAAACTCATGAATGAATCCAGTAAAGTTGTAGAATACAAAATTAGCATATAGAAATCAATAGTATTTCAGTACACTAATAACAAAATATCTAAAAAAGAAATAAAAACCACAATCCCATCAACAATAGTACCAAAAATAATAAAGTAATTAGACATACATTTGCTCAAGGGGTGAAAGATATTAACATTGAAAATAATAAAATATTGATGAAAGAAACTGTAAAAGACACAAGTAAATGGAAACATACCCCATGTTCATGGATGGGAAGAATTAATATTGTTGAAATGTCTGTATTATCCAAAGCCATCTTCATCTACAGATTTGATGCAATCCCTATTGAATTCCAATGGCCTTTTTCACAGAAATAGAGAAAACAATCCTAAAATTTGTATGGATTCACAACAGACCCTGAAGAGCCAAAGCAAGTTGAAAAATAAGAATAAAACCATAGGCACCACGTTTCTTGATTTCAAACTCTACAACAAAGGTATAGCAATGAAAATAGTATGGTACCGGCAAAAAAACGGGCACTAGATCAATGGAATACAAATGAGATTTTAGAAATAGACCTGCATATATAGAGGCCACTAATATCTGGCAAGGAAACTGACAATATTAAGGTGAAAAAATGAGTCTCTTCAGTAGGTGTTGCTGGGAAAAATGGAGATTCATAAGTAAAAAAGTGAAATCGGACCCTATCTTATACCACTCACAGAAGTTAACTTGAAAGAAATGAAAGACTTAGATGTAAGATCTGATACCCAGAAGGTCTGAAAACACAGGGAGAAATCTCCTTGACATTGGTCGTGGCGATGATTTGTTGGATATGACACCAAAAGCATAAGCAATGAAGGCGAAAAATAAGCAAGAGAGACTTCATTAAACTAAAAAGCCCTGCACAGCTTTTCATTAACAAAATGAAAAGGCAACCTACAAAATAGGACAAAATATTTGTAAACCATATATCTGATAAGAGGTTGATTTTAAAAAATATATAAGGAATGCATACAATTCAATCGGAAAACCCCAAACAATCTGATTTAGAAATGGGCAAAGAATCTGCACAGACATTTTTTGCAGAGAAGACATATAGATCACCACTAGGTACATGAGACGATGCTCAATAAAATCAATTACCAGGGACGCCTGGGTGGCTCAATTGGTTAAGCGACTGCCTCTGGCTCTGGTTATGAACCTGGAGTCCCAGAATTGATCCTGTATCCAGCTCCCTGCTCAGCAGGGAGTCTGCTTCTCCTTCTGACCCTCCTCCCTCTTGTGCTCAATTTCTCTCTCTCTCTCTCTCTCTCTCTCATTCTCTCTTTCTCAAATAAATAATATCTTTTAAAAAATAATAATATCAATTACCAGGAAGATCCAAATGAAAACCACAATGAACTATCTCCTCACACCTGTTATAATGATTAGTATCGAAAAAATAAGGGATAACAAATGTTGGTGAGAATGTCCCAAAACAACGAATTTGAACAGCCTAGATAGAAGCATCAGTGAACACTTTTGCTTGGGTGAGCATAAACCAAGTAAGTCTACACCATGCTAAAAACAATGATTCAAGTCTCTGACCATCTTTGATCAGAGGTCAACTTCTTGAGAAAGGCTTGAATCACGTATTTGTGGAACATAAGGAATAGCATGGAGGACATTAGAAGGAAGGGGAAAATGAATGGGGGGAGACAGAGGGGGAGAAGAACCATGAGAAACTATGGACTCCGGGAATCAGACTGAGGGTTTTAGAGGGGAGGGGGCTGGGGGCGATGGGTGAGCCCAGTGATGGGTATTAAGGTATTAAGGATGGGTATTACCATGCATGTATTATAAGCTATTATAAGCAAACAATGAATCATGGACCACTACATCAAAATCTAATGATGTACTATATGGTGACTAATATAACATGATAAAAAAATTATAAAAAAATAAAAATGCTAATGTAAAAAAAAGATGGTCTCTCTAGATTTGCAGTATAATAAGAAATGTTACTGCCTGGGGATGCTGTACAAAGAAACTTTTAATATGTCATCCAAGACCTAAATACTGAAAAATAAGCTTTTGTGATATTGGAAATTAGCACTGGCTTGGGAGTCACGAGACCTAGAGTCTAAACTTCACTTTGATATGAAAACCAACTACAGGATCTTCAATGATTTCTACTTTATTTGAACCCAAGATTGCCTTCCTATAAAATGCACAAATATTTTTTTTTCATTTTTCCAAACAGCAGAATTATTTTTCCAAAGGAATTTTTTAAATACAAAATTCTGAAACTGAGATCTGTTCCAGTTGATGATTAGGTGGTGTTATGGTCTAAGCACTGCCCCCCCCATCTCCCATTTTGTCCCTCAACTCTCCAAAGAAGACCGTTGAAAACCCATTGGAAGTAGATAACACTGGCATTGGAGGATGAAAGAGAAATCTCAAAGGCATTGCCAAGATAGGCTCGCTTATCACTTTGAATTTTAGTCAGATTCTGTTTCAGCTACGGTGCTCAGAAGAGGCAATATTATTCCTTTTCATGTTCAGAGAGATCCCTGGTTGCAATATGCCGGCTACCTTCAACTTCACAAGAAACACTGTACAGAAAGAGGAAGCCTAAAATGGAGGCAAAATTGGTCTTAGAAGCCCTTTTTCCTACCCTTCTAAGATGTGCCACCTTATCATTATGTCCTTGACCCTCCATCACAATCCTCTGGAAAACTGTGTATTCTCTCCCAAGGATCTAATTGATGTTGGCATATAAAGACCGGGTTAACAATGTTAGTTCTGACATCAGGAGTAATTTTTAAAAAAAGTATAGAATGGTATAGTGAAAGGCACTTTGAAGGCAGTCATCTAGGAACTTAGCTTTGCTGGGTGGTCTTGACAAAGACAATATAATTCTCTGAGTGACTTTCATCATCTGCAAAATGGGAGTCATAAACTTGTAGAAAGCTACATGAAATAAAGTTAGTATATATGAAATACTTAATACCATATTTGGCACATAGCATGCATTACAAAAATGATGACAGACTGGATTAATTTATACTAACTTGTACAATTAGACCATCTTAAACTTCTCGTGGTACTTTTATTTCAGAAAGAATATTGGACCATCTGAGTCATGGTTTTCTGACATATGGTAGAATATGTCTTTATGGGACTGTTTGCCAGTAGACCCCTTAATCTTAAGTACACCTCATTTTTGAGGGTGTGTCTGCAGTGAGAATGTGAGCATATTAAGCAACTGTTACTCGTCTTGGTTCCCATATAAGTAAAATGGGAGTAACAATGTTTTCTGCCTAGATCTAATTGTGAAGATTAAATGAGTCAGTTCATTGGCATATGGTAATGGCTCACCGAATGTCAGTAGTTAATTTCTGAAGAAAGAGAACTGGCCTAAAATCTGGATATACAGGATATACACTTGATTTTGCTTATACCAGGTAAGGTTACTCTTTTTCATTTTGATTTTGTTACCTATTAAACAAAATGTGGGGGGATATTGAATTGTATGACTTCAGAGATCCTTTTTTAATTTTAAGGTTTTGAATCCCTCAAAACCAAAGATACTTCCACATTATAGAAAAAGTAGTTTTTTAAGTCCTCTGCTCTACTCTCAACCTTCTCACTTGAGACAGACATCGAATACAGCTTTAGGGACTTGGAAGACATGTATGTTTAATGCGATGCCTTGATAACTCAATTTGTTAATCAATAAATATGTCCTTATCATTCCATACATAAATATGACCTAGGAAGCTATACTATTTACTTAGCAAGTCATAATGTTTGATAAAGAAGGGGATGTAGAGATCATTTCTTGAGAAAGAATGGGATCTCCACCTAGAAAATCAGAAGCAAACATCCTGAAAGATGAATTATATGGGCAAGTCAAATCCTCAAGACAAAAAAAAAAAAAAAAGGAAGAAGAAGAAGTTGCATCCAGTGCCACTGATAAAACCTGTAGATGTGTCAGAGACAACGTAGGTAATCTTTGAGAAGTCAGGGAGATTGGGGGTTATGTCAAAAGACTAAAGAAATGGATGACAGGGAGGAAAACCAGGATTCGGTAAGGACCTACAGCACAGCAGGCATTTCACATGCTTGATTTCAGAACAATCCATTTTTAGTGGGAGGCATCTAAAGATCTATGAGACTATGTGACCTGCCTAAAGGAATACAGCTAGTGAGTGTCTGAACTAGAATTTTAACTCAGGCCAGTCTACTTGTCCCGCCCGTGGGTTTTCATTAACGTCTCATTCACACAGTGATGCACACCTTCCTTCAACCACTCAACAGTGTCAGGTGATGAGAGTAAAGTGGTGACCCTGGCATACATGAGACCAGCATGGCTGGAGCTTACTGTCCGGTGGAAAGGAGAGCCAAAATCCAATCAATAAATATCAACAGTTGGGGCACCTGGATGGCTCAGTGTCATGATCCCAGGGTCCTGGGATGGAGCCCCACATCGGGCTCTCTGCTCCGTGGAGAGCCTGCTTCCCCCTCTCTCTCTGCCTGCCTCTCTGCCTACTTGTGATCTCTCTCTGTCAAATAAATAAATAAAATGTTTAAAAAAAATAAATAAA
Source organism: Mustela erminea (assembly GCF_009829155.1). Taxonomy (NCBI): domain Eukaryota; kingdom Metazoa; phylum Chordata; class Mammalia; order Carnivora; family Mustelidae; genus Mustela; species Mustela erminea. The sequence goes on along the minus strand of NC_045618.1, from coordinate 7,911,466 downwards.
TATCAACAATTATGTTAAATGGTACTTGAAACATACTGCTTATAACAATAGCTTTACCCATGCCATTGGTAATTCAATAAACATATTTATAAATAATTATGGCAAATTCCACAAAGGAAACTAGCAGGATGGTGAGATGAAGCATAAAGGGTGTTGTGAGCAGGTTTATTTTAGGAACAGGGATCAAATGGGTCCTCTGAGAGGCGGTAAGATCAATGCCAAAAGCTGAAGCCTGAGAATGAACCGGGCAGGCAGAGGGCAGGGAGGGGGGCAGGAACACCAGGCCTTCCCACTACTAAACAAGGAAAGCAAGGTCAACTTCATCAAAATTCCACAGCATGTTAAGATGCAGGTGGTTTGAGAGGGTTTACAAAAGATTACATAAAACTACCCAGATGTCAAGGGGTGCCTGACTGACACCGTGAGTTTAGCCTCTGGCTCTTGGTTTCAGCGCAGGTCAAGATCTCAGGGTGGGGAGATCCAGCCCCATGTGGGGCTCTGTGCTCCATAGGGAGCCTGCTTCAGAGTTTCTCTCCCTCCCCCTCTGCTCCTCCTGCTAGCCTCTCTCTCTCTAAAATAAATGTTAAAAATCTTAAAAATAAAACCAAAATGGGGGCGCCTGGGTGACTCAGTAGGTTAAAACCTCTGCCTTTGGCTCAGGTCATGATCCCAGGGTCCTGAGATTGAGCCCCGCATCGGGCTCTCTGCTTGGCGGGGAGCCTGCTTCCCTCCTTCTCTCTCTGTCTGCCTCTCTGCCTACTTGTGATCTCTGTCGTCAAGTAAAAAAATAAAATCTCTAAAAAACAAAAACAAAAACAATAACTACTTAGGTGTCCTGACAGGGGAGTAGGCAAAATTCAGTCTTTTTTTTTTTTTCATCCTTTTGTTTGTACATTTGTTTGTTCATTCTTTATTATTTTCATTCATTTATTTGTTTGTCATTCAGTTTAGTTCCTTAGTTGAAAAATAAAAAGAATGCTAAATCTGTTTTAGCTTCATGAATACACTGGACGTAATCTCTCATAGCATACTTGCAAAGCACATGATTGAATTGAAAGTACGATGTTACGTGATGATTGAACTGGTTAAGCATCTGTGTTGAAACATACTGACGGCTCTGAAGGTAGAGGAAAGTTTCTCTGGAGCAGAGGTGTGGGATTCGACCTGTTTTGTTAAACATCTTGATCCAAGAGTTACATAAAAACACAGAAAGTATGTTTCACAAGTTACAGTCAGATGGCTAGATTAGAACAGAGGCCGAGACAAAATTCAGAATGCCTTAGAGTGGCTGTACTCCATGTAAACAAAAACACTAAAAATAAAAGGGAAAATAAGAGGATTCCTATAGTCCCATGATTGATTTCACAAATGCAGAGGTAGAGAGATCAGGTTGAGGGCGGGTCATGTGAGTTCTACAAGCGCATGTGGCCGGAAGCTTAGGGAAGTCAACTGTGTTTTAAGGCAACTGACACCTGACCCCCTACAGTGAGCCCAAGTCAGAGGCATCTACTCCATTGTGCTCCCTTCTGAACACCTTCCTTTAAGCGTAATCTGCAAAAAATTGTCAAATTTTCCAAATCTGGAAATTGTCAAGAGCTCAGCCATTCAGTTATATTATTGCTGTTTCTGTTCAGGGCCTATAGAGCTCTGTGTTTTGATTATAACATTCCGGCTTCTGAATTTTTTATGGCTGGATCCCCTTTTTGGAACGTATACTTAAATGTAAATGAGCATCCCTTGGAGCCCTCCTCTGACTGCATTATCAAAAATTAACCACTTAACTAACCCCAAACCCACTGGTCACGCTCTTTCATGTTACCGTAATTTATTTTCCTCATTTTATCCTTACTTCTTTGAAATTATCTTCTGCATCTATGTGTCTAGGTGCTTGAAATGGAAGAATTTCTCATTTCCACTAGTAGCGGAAGAAGGAAGGCAGGGTTTGCTTATCTTGTCTCTCTCCCTATGTTACCACACAGAAGTGCTCAAAATAAATTTGTTTGAAAATGAGTCAAGTAAAGAACAAGTGAAGGCAACTGCTAACTTTATCCTGAGCTGACGGGTTATAGCAGAGTTGCCTGCAAATGTATGAAGAATCGTCACGGGAAATAAAGAGAACTGTGGTCCAGGAATTACACCAGAGACAGATTTAAGATCTGTAAGTAGAATTAAAAAATTATTTTTTTATTCAAGTATAATTAACATACAGTGTTGTATTAGTTTAGGTGCCCAACATAGTGATTCAACAATTCTATGCATTTCTCAATACTCATCAAGATAAATGTACCTTTAATCTCCTATCTATTTCACCCATCCCCCACTCACCTCCCCTCTGCCGACCACCAGTTTGTTCTCTACATTTAAGATTCTGTTTTTTTAAATCCCTTTTTACTTTGTTTTGTTTCTTAAATTCCACGTACAAGTGAAATGAAAAACAACAACAACCCAGAAATAATCCAATTTAAAAACAGGCAGAGGACCTGAATAGACATTTTTCCAAAGAAGACATACAGATGGCTAACAGACGTATGAAAAGATGCTCAACATCACTAAAAATCAGATAAATGCAAATTAAAACCACAGTGAGATATCACCTTACACCTGTCAGAATGGCTAAAATCAAAAACATGAGAAGAAACAAGTATTGGCAAGGATATAGTGAAAAAGAAATCTTTGTGCACTGTTGGTGGGAATGCAAATTGGTGGCTACTTTGGAATTCAGTATGGAGTTTCATCAGAAAATTAAAAATAGAATTACCATATGTTCCAGTAATCCCACTACTGGGTACTTACCCAAAGAAAACAAAACCACTAATTTGAAAAGATATATCTACCCCTGTGTTTACTGGAGAATTATTTACAATAACCAAGGTATGGAAGCAGCCCAAGTGTCCATCCATTGAGGAATGGATAAGGAAAATGTGGCAGGTTGACGGAAGGAACATAACTCAACAATAAAAAAAGAATGAGATCTTGCCATTCGGAATGACACTGATGGACCTACAGGGCATGATGCTGAGCAAAATAATTCAGTGAAAGAAAATAAATATCACATGGTCAGTAAGTAGAATGTAAGGGGTCTCATTTTGACTCAGAATTAGGAGGCGCTTCCTGCTATTTTGGTCTACAACAGTATAAGCAGCATGAAGCTATGAGTCACATTGTAGTCAAACATCCAGAAACTGGGTGGTTGTGCATTGGAAAATCACACCACACAGCCTCGTATAGATGGGAGACTGAACTAAATGGTGTTTAAAGTTATCTTTAGTTGGAATTGTTTCTCTATCTGTAACACCAGTAAAGATCCGGAAAAGCTTTTGTTTCGTTCTGGTATTGAACCAAGGAGGAATCCAACTGTGGAGATGAACATACAGTAAAGCTTAGACCCGAGAAAACCTCCATTCGCTTATATTTATTTTTCTCTTATGTTACTGGGTTCAGGAAAAGAAAAAAAAAAAAAAACAGGAAAGAAAACAGAATGGGTGAGGAGGGGAGCCTCATTTATAAAACCAGGATTCTAACATCCTGTTGAGCAAAGGCCCTAATTATTAATTAATAAGACAATTTCCCTAAGACATTATTTACCAGATTGGCTGTGTTAATGAGGGTGTTTTGCATCTAATTTAATGCACTGCAATGAGGATTTTTATCACAAAAAGGCGAACCTTCTCTATATAATCAAAGCTCTTGTTAGCAGCAAACTTCTGGCAAATAATCCCTCATTCCTAAATGGAAGCCCCATGCAACACACAGTCTCTCCCAGGGGAAGGTGAGACTTTCAAGTGTGCATTTCATGTGAGACGTTCCCTCAGAAAATGCTCTGAAGATTCCATATGTTCATCTTCCAATGATTTCCAAGGTCTGCTGAGCATTCATCGACGTGAACTGACCCCAGCAGGGTACTGTTCTGTTTACGTAAAAACCTGCTTTTTAGGTGCTTCCTGATCACTCTCAATTGAATATTTCTCTAAGTAACATCCCACATCACTTCCTCTACTCAGCACTGAAATCAGTTAACGGTGTCATTATTCTCACCCAACAGTTTCCAAACATCAGGGTCTACCCCGAGGCGTCAATTTCCACCCCCATTTATCTCCAGTTAGCTGGCAAGTTATTTGCATTTGACATGAATCTCGGAGCACAGGAGGCTCCCAGAACTCAGCTGCTTTGGTCTGGCCATGATAATTCCACCAGTAGAGACAGGCTCAAGAACGTGAGATTCAAGGGGCACCTGGGTGGCTCAGTGGGTTAAGCCTCTGCCTTCGGCTCAGGTCATGATCTCAGGGTCCTGGGATCGAGTCCCGCATCAGGCTCTCTGCTCAGCAGGAAGCCTGCTTCTTCTTCTCTCTCTGCCTGCCTCTCTGTCTCCTTGTGATCTCTGGCTGTCAAATAAATAAATAAAATCTTTAAAAAAAAAAAAAGAATGTGAGATTCAAAATAGGTTAATGGGAAGACTAACAGGAGTTCCTCTTCTCACTTCAACTCACCTTCCTTTGGCCCACTTAAGTATACTTCCCCGAAAATATTCCTTCTTGGGTACAGCTGGGATTTGTCCTTCACTTTCCCATTCTGTCACCCCACACATTAAGATGATATTTTAAAACTTTATTTTTTTATAAAAAGAGTTTTTTTTCTTTCCTTTGTTCTAAAACAAAGATTTCTTCTAGAATCTTTTTCTATTCCTTCTCATCCAAAGTGAAAACTACCACAGTATTACAAGAAACACACATCTTATTATTTCCCTTGGGCACAGCAAATTACTGCTTTGCACAGTAGAGAAGAGGGACAGTATATGAGCAGGGGGTGGGCTATAGAGTCATATGCATGTAGGTTCAAATCCCTCACAGCAGCTCTGCTGCTGTGAGAATATGGGCAAGTTACTTAGCTTCATAAAGCATCAACGTTCTCACCTACAAGAGTAGGATAATAATAGCCCTGCCTCACAGAGTGGTTGAGGACAGCCCATGAATTAATGAATGTAAAACATGGCATGATACATGTCTGATGTAGAGTGAGCACTCAGTAATAACTAGTTATTATGCTTTTATTATAAATAATAGCATGATAATAACAGTAGCAGCAGAGCAAAGAGGCTGGCATCCATTTCTCGTGTTGTGTGTTGGGGTTGCTATAAATCCATACGTCTTGAGACAGCATTCACACTGCCCTTTTCTTGTAATGTCAGCAGCATAGCTAATATTCATAGTCTCACCTGGACCAAAGCCTTCTAACACGGTTTCCACTTTCCACTCTCGAATTTACCATCTAACTCATTTTTTTCTTTCTTTCTTTTTTTTTTTTTTAAGATTTTATTTATTTATTTGACAGCCAGAAATCACAAGTAGGCAGAAAGGCAGGCAGACAGAGAGGAGGAATCAGGCTCTCCGCGGAGCAAAGAGCTCAATGCAGGGCTCGATCCCAGGACCCTGGGATCATGACCTGAGCTGAAGGCAGAGACTTTAACCCACTGAGCCACCCAGGCACCCCTCTAACTCATTTTTTCAACACCACTACAACTATATTCCTTAAGGACATCTTTGATTATTTTACTCTTCTCTTTGTGATAGATTCTAAGGTCTTTCCAAATACCATTGGATGCTGCTAGCATAACATATGGGGTCCTCTAAAGTCTAGGCTCAAATTACTGCCTGCCCCAACTTCCATTTTAAGGCCAGAGAACAAATGTAAAGATGCAATCTAGTGTTGGTGGCATAGATAAGAAGCCATGAAGAAAAACAAGGGTGTTTTGAGGTTGATGGATTTCTTCTCCCCCTCTTTCCTCCATAGGATCAGCACAACTAGTAAGGGGAAAGGAGCACATCTATCGCTACAACTTCACTTTACTTTCTAAAAGTTAAAAATAACAACTTAAAAGAGATCCCCACCACTGTTACCCATTTATGTGTCCTAAATATTTCACTTGGCAAATACTATGACATTCAAAAAAAAAAAAATGTTAGCAGTATCCTCTTCAGAAAGGCTTTGAAATTTGTTGCCTATGACAAATTTTATCTTCTCCCTCAATGCTGAGTGTCACAGATCTTTGTTTCCTACCTACCTATTATGTCACAGGTCCTCTGCTTTCTTAAGATCACAGGCAATTCTTGGAAGGGATTTAGGTTTTGCCGACCTGTAATAACGATGTGCTAAAGAGTTGCATGAAGGTGGTTCTCAGAGTCTGGGTGTCCCCCTGGTGCTGGGACCCTTTCTTACTTCCAGAGATGCTGTCTTAATAAACAACAAAGACTTGCCCAAGTCTGGAGTCTCAGAAAATGAGGGAATAGAAGGCTATTGGACAGTGTTTGGAAGGCTGTGGACAGTGTTTCCTCTGGTAGTATTCTCTCCACTTGACCCCTTGGTATGATGTCTTCATTTTATTCAAATGTGTGTCTGTTGAGAACTTCTTAAGTACTCAGTATTATATAAGACTGTACTTCGCTGGATAGGGCTTCAAGATAAGGTCATTTTTTAGGCTTATTAGAGCCTTCAACATGACCCTAGTTTTCACTGAGAACATGAAGCTATCTTCCGTCACTGAAATTACATGAGGAAGCATGGCGTTTTCTAGAATCAAACAGCTTGTTCCCCACCCCCACTAAATTATTTCAGTTATACCCTAAGGGCCCATTCCTTCTCTTCCCCAAAGAGACAGCAACTAGTGACTCACTGTACAAACAGTGACAAATATTCTGCAAACTGCTTTAGATAAGACGATTTTGACTTCCACTTGCAGAGACTGATAAATGACAGAGGCCAGAAAAGAAGTATGGATGCAGAGGGACAGGGGAGACATAGTGAAAGGGTAAGATAAACATCCATCTTTGAGGGAAAGAATTGCGAGGACGAGGAACAAGCTTCACTGCAGATGAGTCCCTCTTATTGCCCTCCAGCAGAGCTTGCTGACTGCCCTCACTGTCAGCCCATCACTCACGAAATATCCACTTTGAAAGGACGTTCATCTGTGTCCCCAGAGAGTCTATTAGTCCCCTTCTAACCACAACCAATTCTTCAGGGAGAAGCAAAAGCTTGATGGCCTAGACAAATGTAAGCCCCACCCACCCAGAAAAATAATGTGGGTCTTAAATACCTTCTTTCTGAGGTGGTAGCACGAAAAGAAAGGCCAGAATTTACCCCAAAACCAAGATTTAGGCTTACTCAATTTGTCTAGATTGAGTGAGCCTAAATTTATTTTTGCCAAATGAGGTTGGAGGAATGTACCACCAAGCTACATATAAATTAATTCCATGCCACAGTTAATTCTGATGATGGTAGAGGTATCAGTCCATGCCATGGGAAAATACTGCTTCTGATAAGTCAAACCACTCAGTATCCAATGCAAAAAGAAATTAGTGTCCTGTTGTGGGTGGGGCTGGGAGTGGGGAGGTAGGCGGAGTCTAACTTCCTGTTTGTCTCTCAGCCCCAGGTAACCAAATCTAGAGGCAGAGTATGTGGGTGGTTCTCACTGCCCAAGCAATGAAAACGTCCTCCTGAGACTTAATTGGAACAGGTCCAAAAATCAGATTCAACCTCTTCAACTGAATGGAAACTGATCTATCAGAATTGGATTTACATCTAAACTGATGGCAAGATTGTAAAACACCTCATGCACCAGGGGCCTGTCTGTGTGAAGATTCCTAAGGAGACCCAAGAAGTGATACAACTACTCTGGTTTTGTGTCTTCTCAGCCTTTTGGGTGAAGGCCATTTTCTAAAGGCTCCAAATCCTTTCATTATCATTCCTTTTCCCATCATATTAGGCCACATAAAGGGGTAGTTTCTTCTGTCCATTGGACATATGAACAAACAGAGGTACCCAAAGAAGAAATTAGTGGTCTGTTTGATTTGTTTCCTATACCAAGTCAGTGACATAGCTGTACTCTGAATCACTTCCTGGAAATGACTTCACCAAGTTGGTTTAAATGGTTGGTCTTTGGGTCAGCCACAAATAAGTAATGGAAACTAGAATAAGAAAAGCCCTAAGGAAGATAACTGACCCCAAGGAAATAAAGCTTTACTCTACCCATATGAAGTTCAGAGAGGTTAAGTGGCTTAGTCAAGGTCACACAGTTATTATGTGGTAGGAAGTAGGATGGGGAACATATTTAGTCTTGGTGTCCTTCTTCTTCTTAAGTTCTCTTTTGACTACTTCAGAAACAAATGAACAGAAATCACTAGTTCTGACATGTGCATCTTCCACTGGGGGTGTGTGAGAAAAGAGGCTGGAGGTTTGGTCTGAGAATGAAGGAAGTGAAGAGTCAAGAGCCAGAGCGGTAACGTGCTCTGAGGTGACAAACCTTGAAACAAGAACAGGTCAGCGGCATCTGAGGAGGAATTTGTTGAAGAGCACAAAAGCTAGGTTTTTCAATGAAATTTTATCTTTCTCCTTTGTGAGAATTAGCAGATTCTAGGAGCAACATTACAATGAGAGAAGCGAGTCAGAGAGCTACTGTTGACTGTCAAAGAACCAACAGAGTGTTTCCAGAATGAAGAATGACACAGAATCCATGTTGCCTGGTTAAATTCTATCTTCTCAATATAGTCTAGAGTTGGGGTGCTGGTTTCCATCCAGGTGCCTCCCTCCCTATATTAAATGCATGTTCTCATTGATGGGATAATACTAATTTCTTATATTCATTATGGCATGGAAATTTCTAAAAAAAAATCACTAAAACTATACAGTCTAATGAGGTTGGTGAATATTTCAATTTTATTAGACAATATTCAATTTTATTAGAAAATGGTCATATAACTAATTAATATAGCAATTGATTTAACAACCATTTATTGACTACGATGTGTCAGGCACTGTTACAGGCAGTGAGGACAGTTAAGTAATGCCAGCCAGGTTTCTGCTCTCTCTTTAGGATCCAGTATAGGAAGCAGACAAGTAACCAGTAAATAAATACACATTTGTGATGGATTAGTCTGGACAGTGTGGGATTGAAATGTTTCTACAATGGGTAGCAATCTACCCCCCTGCATTTTCTAATGAACTCAAGTCCTCAATAAACTTAAATCAAATTGTATTTATGGGCCCAGGCTTATTTTTCAGATCTGAGACCTACCATGTTTCACAAAATGGAACCAGGCTACCAGGTATTTGGAGAGCAACAATTTGCTTTTTTCTTTTTTCTTTATTCCCATTTTTTAAAAATTTCTTCCTGGCTGTCACCTTCTCCCATATTACTCACTGCTGTTATCATAAAAGGACAGAATACTCACTATTTCGACCTTCTCCCACTGCCATCTTCCACTGAGCTCCTGTGAGTTTGCTCTAGTTTTGGCAACTGATTCATATTAATGTAGTTCAATTATGGGGGAGGACTTGAAAGAAGTTTCTATGACAAGAAAGTATAATTTTGAATATAGGCTCTATGACATTTATTTTGGTAGGCTTTTGTTTTTATGTTAGATGTTGACAGTATCCAAGTAAGTGGGAAGTAGGGTTGGGAGAAAAAAAAATTCTAGATAATAGGTAAGATAATTGTATTATTATTATTATTATTACTATTATTATTATTTTATTGACTTCTCAGGGGGATGGACACGAATTTGAACTTTTAGTGCCAGGCTAGCAGGTATAACACATAGATTAGAGCAGATACTATGCACTGATACAGTAGAAAAACATTAAATTTTAAATCATATAAACTAGTCCTCATTCTTACTTTGTTACTAAATTCTGTGTGATACTGTGAAGGCTATCTAACTTCTCTGTGCCCAGTTAGATCAACAAGAAAATGGGTCAGATCACAATTAATTGATCTGCCTCACAATATTTCTTGAAAATGAACTGACAGAGTAAGTATGGAAAATCTCTTGAAAAATAACAAGTACTATATGTATGGATGTGTGGTTGCTGTTAATTATTTTTCAGTCTCTGTCCTAATTTTCCCTGTGATAATGATTGGTTGAAACCAGAATATTAAGGAAGAAAACAGCCAAGTCAAAAACAAAAACCCAGAGCAGTCAAATCAACAAAAAACTAGAAATAATCAGGGAAAAAAAAAAAAAACTTCACTTCTTGTAAACAAAATGATTATTTGATTGTAAATGAGTAGCATAAAACTTGGTGTAATTATGCCACTTTTTTCAGTACAATATTTAGATAATTTCAACTCTGCTTGAAATGCCACTGATCAGCATCCTGGGCTAGAAACTGGGATACTTGGTCTTTACTTGAACTTTAAAATTAAGTGGCTGTGCATCATTGGACAGATCACTTCCTCCATCTAGATCTGATTTTTCTGAGGAATGAAGGGACTGCAACGTCATCCCTTAAATTCCTTCAGTTTTGCTACATCTATGACTTGAAATAAGAGGAGAAAGGAGTCCCTCTTTGTCTGGGACATGGGCCATCTGCTTCAAACAGACTCCGGGAATTCTGGGCATGTGTCCCATCTCCTTGTTTGTGGGAAAAGGCACACCATTCATAGGTAAGGGATTGCTGGAGGGCAGGCCCAGTGTCTTGTGTTGTTCAAAGCAGCAATACCTTGATAACCCTTCAGTGTTTATCATTAGCCATTGCAATAAGGCTTTGACAGTACCATGTTTCATGCTCTGGGGGTCATTAGTTAATTAGGAGCATAGAAAAAAGAGTAAGAACAGTCTAGTTGAGTATACCCTTGGTTGGGTATCCAAAATGGCTGGCACTGATATACCCCAGTGGATGAAAGGGTCACTCCTACTGGTATGTTCACTCCCTCTGGGATAAGGGTAGTAGGCAGAACCACCTACAAAAGCCTCAGGTTAGATCATTGGGAAGTCATGTACTGGGAGCAGCCTCAGCCAGGTCTCTAGCTCTTTTTCTTCCTTTGTCTGGGATCTCTGTGTCTATCTTTTAAAATTGTGTATGATAAAAACACTCTCAAAATTAATGTATTTACCTGATTTAATTTGTGAAACGAGCACCACCTAATTTAGGAGCTGGTGCCAAGGGGTTGTCATGGCAATAGATGTTCACTAATTTAAAGGATGATCTGGTCCTGTCCTCTCTCTCCAAATATAATTTCTAGTTCCAGTGGAGATCTCAGATGCCCAGGGTTATATCAAACACAAGTTTCCTCTCCTGGGAAGAGGGTTTGGCTACAAAGTCGGGAGTCTTGATGTAGTTGAGTAAGTACTCATCCAGAGAGAAAGTTATGGCCTCCAATAGCCAAGATAGTTGGATCAGCACAGTAAGATCACCTCCTGAATCACAGTCTCCCGAGTGACCCCCACCCACATCAGGCTCCCGCAGACACTTGCAGTTTCGATGTGGCTTCAGACACATGGCCATGGGAATGTCTCTGAATCCAGGGGAATCCAGAGATCTGTGTTCAGGGTCATTACCAATGTTAATTGATCTTAAGAAGATCATTTAAATTAATCCCACTGGGCTTTAGTGTCCCTAGCTGGGGAACGAAACCATTGTCTCCACAAAGCAGGATTTAGCCCTGTTGCTACCACGCCAGGCTCAGACAACATGTCAGATGTTGCTGTTTGATGTTAGTCCACTTTCATGCCTCATGCTCCTTCGCAAAACTGTGCTCCAAGGAATCACTTGCTTGGTCAAACAGAATAGACAGGAGAGATGCAGCATCCTTGAGATCTCTGATCCTGAGGAAGAGATGCTTTCCTAGGAACAAACTAGGGCCATTGCAAGCTGAGAGCACAATGACTGGTTTGCAGAATTCCTAAAACTTTTGCAAATGTCTCTTGCAAAACAGCTCCAGCACACATCTCTCAGGGGCTTCCTGGGTGAGGTGTAATAGAATATACAGCCTCAAGGAAACTGAGTGCCAGAGTGGGTACAACCATCTAATTCTTTCTGGGTAGCCGATCCCCAGTTTTCATCAGACATTTGATGAGTTCATGATCCAAATAAGATTTACCAGCTAGATGAGATCTCTAGTAGATATGATAATTAATAGCTGGCCCAATTTTCTTTCCAAGTATCTGGAAGACATTCCTCTGTTGTTAGTCAAGGCCATGTAACTAGTTCTGGTAGGTGAGCCATGAGCATAAATGCCATGTATCACTTCCAAGGCAAACCTGAGCATTTAGAATATATCTGTCTGGGTCTCTGAATGGTTACAGGGAGCAGAGGCTCTGCCAGGCCACAGGAGGTAAATAGAATAGTAAGAAATAGCTTTATACTATTAAAGACTTAATAGTACCCTCTCGGGCTCCCTCCGTCTTTGGGAGCTTTGTACTACTGCTCAATAAACTTTGCTTTGCTGCTCACCAAAAAAACCCAAAATATTTATTTATTTCAGAGAGAGCAGGGAGGGGCTGGGCAGAGGGAGAGGGAAAGAATACTCAAGTAGGCTCCCCACTGAGCACAGAGCCCGATGTGCAGCTCAACTGCAGGACCCTGAGATCATGACCTGAGAGAAAATCAAGAGCAGGATGCTTAACCAACTGAGTCATGCAGGTGACCCAGAAATAGCTTTACCCTCTTAAATCACTGGCATCGAGGGGGTAAAGGGGACACCAAAAACAAAACAAAGCAAAACAGAACTAGACAATTCTGACCACTACAATGAACCAAATGCTATCGAGACCTCGAATTATGTACACTTGAATAAATTATCCGAGGTGACAGAATCCTAAATGGATTTCTTAATCTATGACTAATCTTTTCTTGGGACTATAGCTCCATCTTCAATTGTCCTCTGAGGCCCCTAAGCCAAACCTAGATTATTCTGGTTTCCTTTCTGGTCACAACTTTCTTCAAAGCCACTTTCCAAGCAGCTAGACTGCACCATGGGTTCCCTTCACCCCATGAAGGGCATGGTTTTGTTTATACAGGACTAGTTTCACATACCCTATCCTTCACCCATGTTGGAAGCATCTGCGGCATACATCGTATCACAGCAATCACAATCTTGGTGAGCGTTATGTATGGCACGTTTAAAAGTCAGTCAATTGGGCAGACGTGGCCTTAGGTATAGATGAGAAAGGTGCCTATTTGCACTTCAATTTTGAGAGAACTTAAGAATTCTCCCCAGACCCAAATAGCTTCCCAGTGAGTTTATAACGCAGCCTGCAGTGCCATCCTTAGAATTGTATCACTTGGGCCAAATAAGCACCATGCTTCATACAAATTTCCCTGGGAAGGGCGTGAATCAATCATCAGTCGCTTCCATCCTTATTGGCATAGGGATACTTGAGAGAATTCCTCCCTAGAAGTTGGATGAGAGCAACGTACTGAAGAATTAGAATTTTTGTGAGAGAAGAGAAATGAGGGAGAGAAAAAAAATGGTCATTGGGGAGCAAGAACACTGCCTAAGGAAACCACCTTTAACTCCCTCAGCAATGCGTGAAGTAGTAAAAGAAGGTACAATTGTCACTGACATTTTATGTATGAGGAAAAGAACGGGAGTCAGAAAAATGAAATGTCTTGTCATAGGTAATGTAGCTTATCAGGGATGAAGAGTTCATTTAAACCTGAGGGGGTGGTGGTAGAGTTTATTCCAAATAAAGGATATTTTAATTTATTGTATCTCTAAAGTACAGAAGTAGTCTTCCTTTCCCAGATTTCTTTTCATCTGGAAGTCATGGGCCACAATGCTCCAGAAAGAAATTCAGAAGCAACATGGCTTAGTATGGTGGAGACCACACTGAGGCCATGAGGAAGGGCCTGGGACTGCCTGGGGGTGCTCATTCCCAGCCACGGAAAAGATGGAGGAACCAAAATTACACGGAGCACACGGGTTGTATATTGCATGATGTTTGACCTGTACCTATCTGCCCATCCCCCTCATGCATTTACTTTTTTTTCAAGCAATGAACATCTTTGCCTCTCCTACTAGGCCAGACATTACTCTGTTTACAGCAGCAAAGGAAGCAATTCTGCTCTCAGGAGTTACCAATTTGTGGAGGGAATAAGAAAATAAATGATAAATTAATAAACTGCATGTGTGGCAAACGCTATAAAGTGAAAATAATGCCTCAAGAAATAATTGCAGGCTTGATCTTCTGTAAAATCTCCCAGTGCAGGAATGGGGCGAGGGCAGGCATGGGATCTCCAAAATGTTTTAAGGCCAAAAACAGCAAGATTTGGCTGATTTCCTCTCACTGACTCAGTTCCAACTCCACCCTACCAAACCCCATGGAACTCCACAGATATAAGGATATAAGCATGAGAACGTAGATATAACTATAAAAATAAGGTAAAACCAAACTGCTCATAATGATAAATTTAGGAGCCCCATAGCAGGAATTCTAAGCCTTGGGCTTTTAGGTGATTATCTTTGCATGCTGCCCGACAAGGCAAAAACAAAGTCAATGACAATAATTATCAGGAGTTTGGACTAACTGGGCACCATGCTGGAGCTTGGGCTTGTGAACAACCTTGACAGGAAAATGAAGTAAGATTCCATGCAAAGAAAGCTAAGAACAATGAGTTACGAGGGACCAGAGAAACAGGGTAATGATGACCAGGTGCATGTGCTTTGCAATCATTTCCCATTTCCTGCACAACTATGTGACATATTTCTAATTTAACAACAAACATAGCTGAGTGTGGGCCTACTACAAAGGGTCGGCCATATTATCATGTTCACAGTTATGTCACATTATTTAAAGTCTCCATGTTGGGCCAAAAATATAAAATAGCAATTTTTAGACACAGCAAGATCATGCACTCCTACAATAAAGGAACCTTGGAAAGCTCATCTAATTTCGTTTATGTTCCAACTCCAGGCAAAGATGAATGGTTGGAAGCTTTCCATTTGGACTCCAATAAAGGCATTTCTCTAGGATTTTCCCATAGTGGCCTTACCTGGAGCTTCCTAGAGTTCTGATTATTCATTCTAAGTAGGCCATCAAGGACAGCTTGAATAGAGGATCTGAAAACCAGAACAAGATTTGAAGGAAATGTCAAGGTATTGGATATAGTTTCTACAGTCAGATCTACCAGGATTCAAATCCAAGCTTAGCTAATTTCTACGTGAACTTTGGGCAATTACTTAAACATGATGTCGGTCAGGATCCAGCTGGGATTCAAATGTCATCTGAATATTTAAGCAGAAGGAATTTAATTCAGGATTTACACAGGTAATGAGAGAGCTTAGTGGTCTGATAGAAGAGAGTCAGGCAATCCAGCTCTGAGTAATAGCAGGAAACCTGTCTCTACCTTAGACCAGAGAGAACAGAGGAAATGAGTGCTGATAACACCATTCAATGATGGGAACACCTTATAGAAGCTGGCCTCATGGCAGATCTCTTTGTCAGGAGCTGAAACCAAAAAGATGAAGCCACTACAGGAGACCAGAGGCAGAGATAGGGGATGGAAATATCCTGCCTTCCTTCTATCAGTCACTCCCAACCCTGCATCAGTGCCATCAATGGCTGTACCTAGCTAGACACCTGCTGACATGGAGGCCTTGAAAACAAAGCCTGAAGGGGTCAGCTGGCCTTGTCCATTCACTGTGAACAGTTAGTCATAAAAGGTTATTATTACAAAAATCACTGTCAGCAAATATTTGAATTGTAACCAGTGATATGCTAGCAAATATTTAACAGTTGATTCTCTGGAGAAAAAGCCCTGATTTGTTGTTTGTTTCCATGCTTTGAAGACTACCATCATGAGTAATTTCAAACTTCTGATGTAAAGGCCTTGAACATAGCATTGAGAAGATTGGCTTATATAAGTGAATGTAAACAATTTCAGCACAGTGCTGAAAGGTGGCATGTCAAAAATAGCAAACATCCTTAAATAGTTCCAAGAGAACAGCCCCAATACTAACAGATGAAAATTGTAGAGGGAGATCTCTGTTTAACTAAAACTTCTCAGATTAGACTATACCCTCCTTTGAGTCCATAAATTCCTCATCACTTGGAGTTACATTTTTAGGTAGTTGGTCCTTCCTTTCTACATATTTCTGAAGAGCTCTACATTATATAAGTGATAAGCCATGATGGTTCATGGGTTTGCTCTGTGCAGAAATAATCCCAAACTTCCACTTTGCTTTGGAGCCAAATTTTTAATCCCTGGCCCTCAAGAATTCCTCTTAATGTCAATGGGATGTCATCAACCCTTATTACCTGAACACTCAGTAGGAATTGCTTTTGCATTCATTTGGGGTGCAAATGAGATCTTGATGTTATCTTGATGCTTTCTTGCACTGTGTTTCCCTCTATCTTTCACTCCCCTTGACATGCTGTCACTGAATAAAGTAAGGACACACTGGCAGAGCTCCTCATAGCCACTGATGTATGACATGTTTGCATTTCTGATCTGATGACTTCTTTGATTATGTGAAAATACAATGACCATTACCAGACCAGTCCATGCTTCTAAGGAGCTCCCTGCAGAGCTCTTGTATCACTATTGCTTTCAGCATTTGAAGAGGAGATCTCTTGGGCATATGTAGACCTGTGTTCTTTAGTCTGGCATTGGCAGGTCAGAGGACATGCTAGAGCATGGTAGCTGGTTAGGCCAATACTCCAATATCTGGCCAAATATGTCTGAGTAAGATATCCTTAGGAAGATGTGCCTCTTTTATTTTCTCTAGTGTTTTAATTCTTATGTTGAAATCAATCAAGAGTTGGTCTATTTGCTCGTTTGCACTTTGCATTTTTTCCCAATAAACTTCTTTTTATTGTTAGTAATTACAACACTTACATAAAATACAACATAATGAATGGATTAACAAAATAAATATACAAGAAGACAAGGGCAAGTAAGAGGGGCTGTGGGTGTACACTTGCAGAGAAGATGCTATGAGAAAAGGGAGATGGGACCCTGTGAGCAAAGACCCCGGTAGCTTGCCTTATGAAAGGAACAACGGTCCAAGGGTACCCGGACAGTCTCTAAGTAGGCTGGCATTCAGAGCTAGAGCTGACTCTGACAAGATGTTTAAAAGGAAAAAAGAAAAAAAAAAAAAAAAAGCTAAGGCGAGAATGAGTAAAGACAAAAAAGGAATAAAGCTACACAGTTTGGGGGCTGATGGGTGTTGTTGACAGAGACTGGGGATCAACAGCTTTTTTCCAAGCCTGCAGTTTTTGTTTGCCCCACACATCTGGTGTCCTACAAAAAAATACTCTGAAATCCCGTCTTTTTATTTATGGCTTCTCTATCTTCAACTGCATTCCAGATGTCTACAGAGCATACATTTTGCCTAACGTTTGTCATCTTAGCCTGCCTTGGCTAATGTTGGATAAATATGGAAGATAACAAAGTCTCACCATCCCAAAACCTTGCCCTGGGGAAGTCTTTTCCCATTTGTTGGGTGAGTTCATCCCTCTAGCCTGAAGCTATGAATGTTCTCTGAAGAACATATGTAAAGCTCAATGCAAGACCTGTGGACATAATGGTGGGAAGAAAGTAATATCTGTTCCCATGATGCCTTCAAGATCCAAGTTTCCAGTCTGGTAGAATAGAGGACAATGAAAACTCAGGGTCAATAGTATTAATATTAAGGGAGGTTAAGTCTGAGGTGTTCCAGGAGCACTAAGTAAAGACAGCTGTGAGATCACCTAGGAGAATTACTGGCTTAATGAAGACCTGAAATACATGTAAAGGATTATGAAAAGAGAGGAAACACTATTCAGGTAAAGCCAATAGCTTTTACAAAAGCCAAGAACAAAAAAGAATCAGAGGGGAATTCTATTTCTGGCTAGATCCTGGATTTACCTTCCTACCTGAAATAAGCAAACATACATGAAGCTATGATTTTCAAGCCCTGGAACTGAAGCCACAAAATCTAGTGATCCTTGAGAAGTGAGAAGTAATTAAGGTAAGCCCTAGAATTGTCTTGGCTCATGACCTTGAAAGAATTTCCAGGCGAACCAACAGGGATGGGAAACCAAGGAGAGATGAGTGGACTCCTAATTGCTGAGTGCAGAGCAAACAATCTGGCTAGAGTTTTCAGGGAAGTGTACCAGAGAGGAGAGACATGCTCAGAGAGAGAATTCTAAGAATACGCTGAGGGTCTCCCTTACGCATTCAGTAGAGTGCTTACCACATGTATATGAAAAACCAGGCAGGGCAGGGGAAAAAACGATACAAACAAATTAGAGGGAAAACACTCAGTGCTCACACAGGGCCATAAATAGTGTCTGTACCCAAAAGCCAGACTGGAAAGCCTCATAATTAAGTGTGTGTCACGTAGAATACTCAACGGGTCTTGTGTCAGTAGTGGGAAATAATTAGCTTTAGACCAAATCCTGCTCTAGACACGCCTAACAAATTTTAAAAGTAAGATCTAAAAGGATCAAACTATTTCTAAGTAACTTAACTGCATCTTAGATGAAAGTTAGTCTATTTATAGAAATACAAAAATATCCAGCACCCAATAAGATAAAATTCACAAAGTCTTGCATCCAATTAAATATTAACAAACACAATGCAGAAAAATATGACCCATAATGAGAAGAAAAATCCAACAAAACTAATACAGAACAGATACAGATACTAAAATAAGCATGCAGCTATCACTATATTCCAAACTTCTAGAGATGAAAACTATAGTGCATACACTGGATAAGAGTCAGGACAGATTAAAAATAAGAGATTGTAGAAAAAAAGCTTAATGAACTCTGGGAAAACTTTAAGTAGCCAAATGCATAGGTAATTGGAGTCCCCAAGAGAGAAGCTTATGGGCATTTGAAGAAAAATAGGCAAAATTTTACAAATTTGATGAAAACTTAAACCAACAGACACAAGAAGATAAAAACTACTGGAAATAGAAGGAAAATACAGAAAATCACATATATATCCTAGTCAATTTGCTCAAGATCAGTAAGAAAGAAGAGCCTAATGGCAGGCAGGAAAAAAAAGAGACAAATTATGAACACAGGAACACAGATAAGGAGGAGTGCTGATTTCTCATTGAAAGCATGGTTAGGAGAAAAGATTGTGAAGCAACATTTTTAAAGTACTGGGTAAAAAGAGTGGTCACATGAGTTTTATACCTAGTGAAAATATGTTTCAAAACTGAAAGCAAAATAAAGACTTTTTCAAACATTCAAAAGCTAAAAAAATAAAAAATGAAAAATAAATCAACAGCAATAGGCTTATAATATAAAACATGTTAAAGGGATTCATTCAGCCAGAAAAGAAATGATACTATGGAGAAATGCAGAATTATGAACAGAAACTGGTAACTACATGGGTAAATAAATAAGATTTTAAAAACTTAAATAGTTTAAAAATTTAAATAGATCTAAAAGGATCAAACTATTTCTAAGTAACTTAGATGAAAGTTAGTCTATTTATAGAAATACAAAAATATCCAGCACCTATTTAAATAGTTAAAATAACTGTCTAAGCAGAAATAATAACAATAAGATGAGAATTTTAATGATTTATATATTTAGGGGCACCTGGGTGGCTCAGTGGGTTAAAGCCTCTGCCATCAGCTCAAGTCATGATCCCAGGTCTTGGATCGAGCCCCACATCAGGCTTTCTGCTCAGCCAGGAGCCTGCTTCCTCCTCTCTTTTTTCCTCTCTTTCTGCCTGCTTCTCTGCCTACTTGTAATCCCTGTCTGTCAAATAAATAAAATCTTTAAAAAAATTGTATATTTAATTTACATCCAGTTATTTATATGAATTTAATTTATTTACATTTTATATATATGTACGTGTGTGTGTGTGTTGTGTGTGTATGTAAAATGCTCAACAAGAATAACCCTAAGGCTAGGAGGAGAGATATGGAAATATGTTATTTTAAGGTTATAGTATGCTATACCTGAAGTGGCATAACAGTACGTAAAAGTAGACAGTTATAAGTTAAAAGTATATCTAAATATATCCAAGCAGCACTAAATTAATGAAGAATTATTGTCAGCAAATCAACAAAGGAAATAAAATACAATCATAAAAATCTACTTAATCCAAAGAATGTCAAAATAGAACAACAAACAAATGAGTCAGAAACAATTAACAAGATAATAAATGTATGCCTAACTTTATTAATAATCACATTAAGTGTGAATGAGTTGCACCTCCCAATTAAAAGGCAGAGATTGATTAGATTTTTTAAAAAAATGAATAAACTGCATATCCTCCTTCAAAGAAACACACTTTAAATGTAAGGACACTAATAGGTTAAAACCAAAAGGATGAAAAATAAAGATATACCATGCCAATGCTAGTTAAAAGAAAGCTGGACTATGTATGTTAAAATCAGACAGAGAAGATTTCATAAAAAAGAAGGTACCATGGACCAAAAAGATTATTTCATAACAACAATGGCATTAATCCATCAAGAGAATATAATCATCCTGTTTATAAAACTAAAAAAAGAAATAGACAAACCTATAACTTGTAGTCAAAGATTTCAACTTCCTAATCTCAGAAATTATTAAATGGTAGATTGAAAACTCAGTAAGGATAAAGAGGAGTTGAATTGCACATCGACTCCCTCAATGAAATTGACATGTATAGAACACTCCACCAAACAACAGAAGAACACACATTCCTATAATGCAAACAGAACATTTACAAATTCAGATTCTATTCTAATTCACATATCAATACATTTAAAATGATTAAAGTAATATAAACCACAGTGGAACGTAATTATACATCATTAACATAAAAAGTTCTAGAAAACTAAATATATCCCTTCCAAATAACCCTTGGACCAGAATTATCCAAAGGGAAAATAGAGTAATTTTAACTAAATTAAAATAAAAACATAGTAGTACTTGAAGGAAATTTATAGCACTAAATGGCTTTGGTAGAAAATAACAAAGAATTCAAATCAATTATCTCTGTTTCCATCTTAGAAAATCAGAAACTATAAATATAGGCGCAAGTTAATCCAAACAAACTTCAGAAATGAAATATTTATGGTTGCCTGGGTGACTCATGGGTTAAGTGTCCAACTCTTGATTTCAGCTCAGGTCATGATCTCAAGGATGGGAGACTGGGCCACATTGAGCTCCATGCTGGATGTGGAATCTGCTTAAGATTCTCTGGCCCTCTCTCTTTGCCCCTCTCCCCAGTCATGTGTGTGCTCTCACTCTCTCTCAAAACAATAACAACAACAACAAAAACAACAACAAACAAAACCAAAACAAACAAACAAACAAACAAAAAAACACAAATAAATAAAAGAGAAAGTAGTAAAATAATAAAGAAAATCCATGTAACCAAAAGATATATCTTTAAAGATCAAAAAACTGATACAACTGTATCTTTAAAAAGATCAAAAAACTGATTTATAAAAAGGGTGGATATGTATAAGCAATATCATGAATGACAGTAGTGGCATCACTACAGACTCTACAGATATTAAATGGATAATAACAGAATATTTTATAATTTTTGAATTATTTTGACAACTTATATGACATGCACACATTTCCTAAAAGATACAAACTACCTAAGCAGAGTCAAGAAGAAATAAATAACACGCATAGCTCCGTAATGGTTAATGAAATCAAATCTGTAGATAAATATATCCCCTCTTTCCTACCCAAAAGAATACTCCAGATTCCGATAGCTTCAGTCATGAAACCAAACATTTAAGAAGGAAATTATATGAATGCTCCACAAAGTCTTCTACAAAACTGAAGAGGAGCAAATCCTTATTAAGCCAACATTGCTTTGATACCTTAACCAAAGACCTTGTAATAAAACTACATTATCAGCATTTTTCAAATACCAAAATAAAAACTTCTAAAAAATTTAGCAAACAAATCCAACATTATATAATACTGATAATATGTTGCAACAACATGGATGGAACTAGAGCGTATCATGCTTAGCGAAATAAGTCAAGCAGAGAAAGACAACTATCGTATGATCTCCCTGATATGAGGAAGTGGTGATGCAACATGGGGGCTTAAGTGGGTAGGAGAAGAATCAATGAAACAAGATGGGATTGGGAGAGAGACAAACCATAAGTGACTCTTAATCTCACAAAACAAATTGAGGGTTGCTGGGGGGAGGGGGGTTGGGAGAAGGGGGGTGGGGTTATAGACTTTGGGGAGGGTATGTGCTTTGGTGAGTGCTGTGAAGTGTGTAAACCTGGTGATTCACAGACCTGTACCCCTGGGGATAAAAATATATGTTTATAAAAAATAAAAAATAAAAAAAAAAAACAAAACTGATAATATGTCATGCTCAGAGTGTAAGCCAGAAAATACAAACATTGGTTTAATGTTTGAAAATCAGTCAAAGCAAACTAAAAAAGAAAAACAACATGATTTTTTTAATAAAAGCACGGGAGGTGAAACAAATGAGAAAATTTGATTTCCGTTCATGATAAAAACTCTCAGAAAACCAAAGACAGAAGGGAAATTCCTCAATATGGTAATTTACAACAAAACAAAAGGAAATAGAATTATACCTAACACCATATGCAATGGTGAGGAATGAAAGTTTCCCCTAAGATCTGAAACAAGACAGGGATGCCTGCTTTCTACCTTTCTATTCAACATTTTAATGAAAGTTGTACATAACATAATAAAGCAAGACAAAATAAATAATATTGTCCAGCTTGGAGAGGAAGAAGTCAATTTTCTTTTTATTTTCAAGTATCATGATTGTCTATATAGAAAATTAGATAGCACCTCCAGAATCACTACTAGAATTCATGTGAGTTTGATATACCTGCATTAGTTGTATTTCTGTGTAAAAAAACAAAAACAAAAACAAACAAACAAACAAACAAACAAAAAAACCCCAGGAAATATTTAAAAAAATTAAATAGCATTTACAGTGCATTGAAATATGAAATTTTTAGGGATAAATTTGATAATAATGCACAAGGACTTTGTACTAAATATTATAAGACATTCCTGAGAGAAATTAAAGAAGCTTAAATAAATTGTTATTAAATTTTAAAAGTCTAAATAAATTGTGTTATATGTAATGTTAATGAGTCAGATGATTTGGTCAGTCTGGTAGGAAACCAAGCTCCCTAAATCAACCTATAGATTCAACACAGTATCAACTGAAACTGAGTAGACTTTTAAATTTTGGGGTAGAAATTACAGATATACAACAGGCTTACAATACCCAAAACAACTCTGGAAAGAAGAAGAAAATTGCAGATTGAAATGGTCTGATTTTAAAACTTCTAAGCTGTATTAACTATACTGCCTGTATTAATAAAGGCAGTATAGTATTGACATAAAGATGAATTAATGGAACAGAAATAGAATTACACAGATATGGGCAACTAATTTTGAACAAAGTTGCAAAGGCAATTCAGTAGAGGGAAGATTATCCTTTTTACCAAATAGTGCTGGTGCAATTTGATAACATACGCAATAAATGAACTTCAATTTATACCTCATACAATAGACAAAATTTAACTCAAATGGATCATAAACCTCAACGTAAAAGCCTAAAACCATGAAACAGAAAAAAAAAAATATTTGTGACCTTGGGTTAGGTAAAGATTTCTTAAATAGGACACTAAAAGCACAGCCCATAAAACTTTAAACTCAGTACACTGGACCTCATTAAAATTATAAACTTATTCTCAAAACATTGTTAAGAGAAGGGAAGAGAAACCACAAACTGGGAGACAGTATTTTCCAAACATCTATCTGATAAAGGTCTTTCATCCAGACTATGTAAATGTTTCCTGCAACTCAAAAATAAGCAATAAGCAACCTAATAAATAAATGGACAAAACATTTGAAAAGACACTTCACCAAAAGGAGTATGGGCAGCAAATAAATGCATGGAAAGATGCCCAACATGCTTAATAATTAGGGAGAGGCAAATTAAGTCCACAACGAGAAACTAATCCACTTCTATTAGAACTGCAAACATTAAAGGGATTGACCATATCAAGTGTTAACTGGGCAAGAATGGGTAGGGGCTAGAAATTGTATATATTGTTGATGAGAAGGTACAACTACATTGTGCCTGAATGGTCCAACTACATTGGAAAAGAGGTTGGGAGTTTCTTTAAAAGTCGAACATAGACCTATCGACACCTACTATCTGATCTAGATACTCCATTCCTACGTATTTAACCAAGAGACATGAAAGCATATGTTCATACAAAGACTTACAGACAAATGCTCATAGCATCTTTATATGTAATATGCCCTAACTGGAAGGAGCTGGGGAATGGCTTAACAAAGTGTGGTATGTCCATATATCAGAATCCCATCAATAGTACGAAGAAATCCTGATATACACAAGGACAGCGATCCCAAAATATTGAATCCAAAATAATTATGCAGAGCAAAAGAGTCAGACAAAGAAATATAAGCTCCACGATTCCATTTATAAAAGTCTCTAGAAAATTCAAACTAATCGATAGTGACAGGAAGCAGATCGGTACTGGCTTAGCGAAGGGAGAGATACAGGCAGGAGGGAATATAAAGGAGCGAGAGGGAACTTTTGGGATAATTGGTATGCTCACCGTCCTCATTGTGGTGATAGCTTCACAGGGGTATATGCATGTCAAAACTTATCAGATTGTACACTTTAAATATGTATATTTTCTTGTATGTCAATTATACCTCAATAAAGCTGTTTAGAAAGGCAGAAACAGAATTGGATAAAGCTGCTGAGCCTGGCTGGGGCCCCAACATGATCTATGATGCAGAACAGGAAGGGTTGGAGGGAACTGGGCCAGGGGCTGAAAGGGCGTTTTAAGCCACAAAAGGAGTTTGCACTCATCACTAAGGACAAAAGGAAGCCCTGGAACATTCGAAAGCGCGCGCGTGTGTGCATGCATGCGTGTTTTCTGAAAAGTTAATCCATGTTAATTGTATTGACATCTTAGCAAAGTTACAAAACCAAACCAAATACAAAAATAAAAACACTTTTCCAAATACTTGTATCTTAAAAAGTTTTTTTTTTTAATTTTTTTTATTTATTTGGCAGAGAGAGATCACAAGTAGGCAGAGAGTCAGGCAGAGAGAGAGGAGGAAGCAGGTTCCCCGCTGAGCAGAGAGCCCAATGTGGGGCTCAATCCCAGGACCTTGGGATCATGACCTGGGCCAAAGGCAGAAGCTTTAACCCACTGAGCCACCCAGGCGCCCCCAATACTTGTATCCTAAATGCTCATCAGGATCTACCAGAGTCTTCCTCAGGATGGACCATCCCTAGACCTTCCGATCTCACTAGGACCTGCTGATGAAGACTGACATGTTGAAATAGGCTTCCCAAACCTTAGGTTATATGCATGGATCTATGCAAGGAAGACAGCTTCTTCATAATGCATTTTCTACTGAGACAGCTGCATCAGTTTGATTTTCCCCTGTGTGCCTGTCTCCCCTTCCCAGTACAAAGCAGACGTTAAGAATGAAGAATTCAGCAGAGGTCTTAAGTCCTAACCTCCGTCATTTTGGCATAACCTTGGGCTGATCACAATGTCTTTTTGAAACACAGCTCCCTCATATGTGAGAGGGGCTCATCGCACAGGCTTCATTGTGTTGCAGTGATGGTAATAAGCCTCAACATATGTAAAGCCCCTGGCAGAGAACCTTTGACAGAGCTGAGGTTAATTTCCCCTGGTCTGCTTTTATCTCTTCCCATTCTCCTCTCTCTCAGGAATATTTCCACCAGATGATGAGCTCTGAGTACCACATTTTGAGCCTCAGTTACAAATTTAGTTGGGTGTAAACCTATGATCATTTATAAGAAGCATTGTTTCAATTTTTTTTTTAAATACACAAAACCAAGGCTATTATTATGAGAAAGACAGTTTCAGAACTGGCTTGAGTATGAGCCCTGGCCTGGATTTTAATCAACATAGCCAGTGTTTTCAAGTCAGGGCCAAATTCTTGTGACACATAATACAAAATTTATGAACTTACTGAAACTGATTTATAAACTGATAGAGGATAATATAACCATACAGAGCTGGTTGCAAAATAACCAGAGGGCAAAATTGAAGTTTTATTAAAATGACCTCAGTTATTTTATCTCATACCTACGCTGGATAAATAGTCCTTTTTGTAGGATCCGTAAGCACCCAAGAGTTCCCACCCCCTGTTTCTAATGCATGAGGTACCAGAGTTAGAAGAAAGTCATCCCAGGAAATGAGGCTCATACCGAAATGAATTCAATAAACTTTTATTAAGTGCCTACTCCGTGCCAGGCTCCAGGACAGACAGACATTAAAAACGCGTTCCCTCTCCAGGGCTTCTTAGCACAATGGAGAAGGGCAAACATGTCAACGGAAAGAAGAACTAAGGCACAGGGTGTTGAGGCACAAAACAGGGAGAGGTCAGGAGAAGCTTTACTGGAAAAGCAAGTTAATGTTTACGCTCCATAACTGAGTAGATTTCTGACCTCCAGATTCATTCCTTCATTCACTTCGTAAATATTGAGTTTCTTTATACACCAGGCATAGTGCTAGGCACTTTACTCTAGGAGCCTCATTTTGTTTTTTCAATCAGATTGATCTATATGACATGTTTACTTTTCCAACTTCCCCAATAAAATCAAGTTCCTGGAGAACAGACACTCTTTCTAGTTTTCTCAGCAATAAGACACTTCGTTTTTTAAATTGTTCAATATTTACCGAAATGATACAAGATCAATTCTTATAAACTGGCTTTGTGAGAAGAGAAAGAGAGGGAATAACAAGGAAGCTCTTGAGATGATGAAAGATAATACTTTCACATTTTGCCAGCAGCGCTCTTTGAGTCTCCTCCACTCTCTCCCTGCAGGGTCTGTGTGGTCTTCATGTGGAGGTGTTCTGCAAGGAACGTGACTTGCATATCTTCAACCTTCAGGTTCCCAACCCAAATCCTCTTGCCAAATAAACTTCAAGTCTCCTGTAGGAACTGGGGTGGGGTTTGGGAAGAACCTAGTATTTTATTAGAAATTCAAGACCGGGGCGCCTGTGTGACTGAGTCTGTTCAGCGTCTGCCTTCAGCTCAGGTCATGGCCCAAGGGTCCTAGGATGAGTCCTGCATTCTCCCTCTGCCTCTCTCTCACTCCCTCTCTCTCTCTCTGTCTGTCATGAATACATTTAAGAAACCTTTTTAAAAAAAGTAGAAGTTTCAGACTTTAATTAGCTATATTCACACATATTTTAAGTTCCCAATTCAGAAAGCTTCCTCCCACTGTGAGTCTGGCCATACCAGTAACTCTTTGTACCCCTTGGCATCTGTCACAATAAGAAAACATGGAGGGGGGATGTCTGGGTGGCTCAGTCCGTTAAGGGTCCCCCTCTCAGTTTCCACTCAGGTCATGATCTCAGGGTCTGCGACAAAGCCCTGCGTCTCTCCGCACTCAGTATAGAGTCTGCTGTCCCTCTTCCTCCCCCTGCTTAGGTGCACTCCCTCTCTCCCTCTCTTTCAAATAAACAAATGAAATCTTTAAAAATAATAATAATAATAAATCATGGAGGTGGGAAGAAATGTTAGAGATCTAGTTTTAGCCAAGCTTTCTCCTGGTGGTTTTGTATACCTTTCCTGTTTCACCACTACAACTCTCTGATGCAGGATTTTTTTTTTTCATATTTGCATATTGGAAAATAGAAATCA
Source organism: Mustela erminea (assembly GCF_009829155.1). Classification (NCBI taxonomy): domain Eukaryota; kingdom Metazoa; phylum Chordata; class Mammalia; order Carnivora; family Mustelidae; genus Mustela; species Mustela erminea. The sequence goes on along the minus strand of NC_045618.1, from coordinate 7,884,059 downwards.
GTAAAGATGAAGAACACTGCAAAATGTCTATATGAGAAAAATTAGGACTTATTGCCAAGTTTGGTTTGCTTCAGAACCCACAAGCTTCCACTATTCCACACAGGGCTCAGAAAGGCCATTTAATCCAATGTGACTTGTAATAGAGATCTGGATAACTGGTCACCCCCTCTTTTATCAATCCCCTCCTTCATTTGGGTGTTAAATGCCAGAAAAGAGGCTCCATGTGGACCACGACCAAGCAACTCTAATTCCAAGCTTTCTAAACTCCTGGTATTTAGGTTCCCCCTTCAGGACCCTTTATTACTATTTAATATTTATTTAATATTTAACTTGCTTTAACTTCTTTTTTACTGAAATAAGCTTGTTCCAAGTAGGTATTTTATATCATAACAACAGTAGAGTGATTAAGAGTGCATACTAAATTCATCTCCACCACATACTAGCTGTGTGATCTCACATGACTTACTCTAACTCTCTGCCTCAGTTTCCTCATCTGTAAAAGGAAGTAACAGCAGCACCCAACTCATGGAGCTGCCATGGGGCTGAGATCAGAACATGGTAAACACAATGGTGCCTTGCGTAGGTCAAATAATGAAGAACTATTCGCCTATTGTTATGATTAGCCCAGAAGTAGAATGCCCAAATCATCTGTTAACCAAAGGTCATACCAACCCTATAACATCAAGCCATTAGTATTTAATTCTGGCTACATAGTGCTTATCTTAAAGGCAGCAGGCCTCAGGCTCACTCTCTTTTTGTTAAAAGGCAATAATATTTCTAAGTGTCCCAGGTTGGTTAAGAACTAGCACAAAACTGAGTCAGGACGATAAAAGGCAACTCAAAGGAAAGTAAATTTCATGATTCATGATTCAATGGTGTTCAATTTCTTGCCTAGGCACCCCCTAAAAACCACAGCGCTGCCAGCTGGTCATGAACCACATGTTCATAACAATGTGTTAGGAAGTATGTCAATGCACATGGGGAAGGACTTTCTTGTCTCCATCCCAAGAGATTTTGACAACTGCTAGGTAAGTGTTCTGTATTGGATGCCCCCCAAAGGTCACAATGGCATCCTGATTTTATTCCATACTTGTTATTCCACATGGGAGGTCCCCCTCATATAAGGTTGAGTAAGTGTTGACGTGGGGAGGGGAGACGCCTTGCCTAATAATAAGGAGGCACCCAAAGGGGTCAGGGTCAGTGGGAAGAAGGCCACTTCTTCAGAGAATCAGATTGTTACAATGTACATTCACAAACAGAGGCCACTGTCCAACTTAAGATATGATAATGGGTGTCAGGACCCTCGTGCTGCCGCCAGCACTTGCTTCATCCAGGAGATCCTGGAAGGACACACCAGCTAGAACTGGAAAGGCCTCAGGCCTGGTCTGTCATCAAGTCTGGAATCAGCAACAGCTGACATTCCAATGATCCACAGAGGGCTGGAGAAGGGGTGGGAAGAAATCCAAAGGATTGGCTATGGGGAAAGGCATTAACCTGTCTCTTCTCTTTTTTGCTCATTAAATATGAAGCAGACAGTCATGAAAGATATTGAGCACCTACTGTATACGTAGTTATTAAGTTACCAGGCCAGACAAAAATGTTCATTTATAAGGTCTTCTGGTTCAGTTAGGACCTGTATAAGGAACTACATCCAACATGGAAAGGAAAGCATTAACTGAAAAATAGAAATAAGTTACAAAGGAGATTTATGTAAAAAAGGAGTTATTTCCAACCACAGGAGCTGGGTCTTTATGGATGGTAGGACGCCGACAATCAAAGCTAAGGAAAAGGGCAGAAGACAGAGGAGAGCATGCAAGCCGACCTGTGTGGGAAGTAGATGCCATGTTCTAGAAATGGTGTGCGGTCAAATAAAGCTGGAATCCCGTAGAGAGCTTCAAGAATTGAGTACAACGGTTTGGGACCAGTTAATGGAGGGTCTTTGAATGACAAGCTAAGGAGTTTCTGGTGCTGGAAGCAAACTCCATCTTTCCCTAAACTCTGCTGGGGACTCCGGGTTGTGAAACATCAAGGAGGTTGTCTAGGTTGCCCATGACAACATGGGCAACCTGTTCTTCACCGCTGCCCCCAGCTCCGGACCCACACTCAACCGTGTCGATGTCTTCACTCCATCCCCTCCACCGCGCACAGCCCATGCACACTCCTGTTTTTGGAGAGTATGTGCGCTCCCGCTGGAGCACTGGGAGCCAGATAAAGGTCCAAGTGCTTAAATGATTGGGCTGGGTGGGCCAAGGCACTTTTCCCCACAGCCGGAAGGTGGGAGCTCTAGCAGATGAGCAGAGGGAAGACGTCAATCTCGGAGCCCTTCTGAGATTCCCAGTCACCCCACGGCCAAGCTCACTGCTCTGCCGCTGAACGAGGCATGTTTTTCCCTTCTCCACTCTTTGCCCAGACCCGCACGATGAGCGCTGGGATCAAATGCCCCCTTGCCGAGCAGGGAAGCGGAGGCAGCCGCTGTGGCCCTCTCTTCAGCGAGGTAATGAGGATTCATTTCCACTTTATTTCTTCTGTCATGTCTGCTTTTCTCCCTCTGCATTATTGTCTTATTGCGGTGGAAACTGATTGCCGTAACTGAGCAGACGGCTAAATCCTACCCCTTCATCCTCCCTCCCTCCCCCCAGCTCCCTCGAGTCCTCTCCTCTCCACCTTGTCTCTCTTGGCTCCATCTCTTTCCCCTGGCCGCCTCCTCCCGCCGTGGTATGTTAACGGGAAAGAAAAACTCATCTGAAGCAATTTACGAGGTGACTCAGCAATCCCTGTTCTCCTAACCTCCGGGCCAGGCTGGAGGCCGAAAGCGGGTTCTCTGCAGGGAGACAGCATCTCAGGGGTGCCAGGCTTCTGAATGGCTCCCTGGAGTTGCTTCTGTTCCGGGGGATGGGAGAAGAGCAAGGAGGGCCCCGAGAAGCCACCCCGCCCCCCCCCACCAGTGCAGGACAGCACAGAAGGTGCCGGAAGGGTCATGCCCCAGGGGGTATTGGAAAGGCGGCAGAGAACAGGGTGAAAGCGTAGCTATTGTATGGGGCAACCCCTTGCCACGTTGCATTGTCCGTGAGTGCATGCGGGGCAGACTGGCTTCTGCAGGTTGCTGTGGATTGCAGGATTTCCTCTGAGACTTGAAGCCTGATTTCTTGAACTCATTTTCTTACAGTTTCTTGAATCTTGGCTCCAAGTATGCACTGAGAGATGGAAGAAGGAACAGGGCAGATGGGGGAGGAAATCAATCCTGTATAACCATGAATGGGTGTATTTAAGAATACCCCTCCTTAGAGAGAAAGGAGGGAATACAAACCCGAGGAAGGGGAGAGTTTAGAGAACTTACTCGGCGCGTCCTCCCTCATCCTCGGGCTCGCTCACTGGTAGGTATTAAATGCTTGGTAGGTCTGTGGTTGCAACTCAGATCTCTCTGAGCACAAGTCACATGGCCTTTCCATTTGACCAACACTGGGTATATGGCAGAATCAGTCCCCACCCTAGTTAGCTTAATCTGAAGGGACCTTTGTTTGCATTCACTTATGTATATTAATAAGACCTGGGGCTGTAAGGTTGTTTTTTTTTTTTTTTTTTTTTTTTTTTTGCCATTTCTAGAACATGGGGAAATTTTTGAATTCTAATCTACCCGAAAAATGCCAATTTTCCAGCCTAGGATAAGACAACTGGGTGAAAGTCATTCTATCTGGCCTGGTAAATCTAAGAAATAAGTTTTAGAAGTTGGGTTTGTTTTTAAATCTCTCTGTTTGGCCACTTGAGAAAAGATATATATATATATCTATATATATAGATATATATATATATATATATATTTTTTTTTCTACTTCTTAAGAAAAAGCGAGACTAGATGGGCAGTCTAAACATGGAGCTTAGGATATTTTAGCAGGCATGATTTGTCAGCGGGCCTGACTTGCTGCCATATGAACCTGTTGATCTTTTTGGATCTCTTGAATGGATTATATCAGACTTTGAGAAACCCTGGGGTGTTGGTTAGAGGCCGTGGGATAGATGAAGACAATGTCTGTAACTTCCAAAGCCCAGAGTGCTTTCAGAGCTGCGAAAACTTGCTTAACTTGCTGCCCCTTAATCTTTTCTTCTGCAGCCCACATGTTTCAGATCTTATTTGCCTTCTTTTAGGGGATCTGGTTTGCATATGTGCTAAGAAGTGTGTAGGTCCTGGGTGAGAAATACGGGAAGCAGCCAGCCTTGTTTGCATTCCTGATTCTTCCTGGCTACACCACCGGGTTCTGGGTCTGCCGCGCTGCCTACACAGACTTGCCTTCCTCTTGTCCCCTCCCCCAGCCGTAGCTTATGCCTTGTCCGTCCAACGACATTAACCCTCACCCAGCTTAATGCAACTTCTGGGCTGGCTGTAGTAGATGGAGAGTTTGGCTGTTTGTAGCAATCCTTTACTAACTTGCCAAAATACATGTTGGTGGAGTGAATGAACACATGATTGAACAAATGCCCCTCCTCCGATGATCTCCTTACCTGAGCCTTTCTGTCTGATTCCAGATGTTGCTCTCGGGCCTGGGAATCCGGCATGTTCAGAGTGAGTTGGACCCTGGATGACTGCTGATTGTGCTCTCCTTGTGTTCTGAGAATGTTGACATTTTTGTTGTCTGTACTTCCTGCATCTGGGAAGCCTGAGCTTTCAAATACAGCCTTAGAGAATGAGAATCTCTCTCTTTTTTTTTTTTTTTTTTGGCTGGCAGCAGGAAGGCCACTCGACCCCAGGAAAATAAGGATTTAATGTTTCTTAACTCCATAAATCTGGCTTCCTTCTACTTGAATCACTGAAACCTGATTCAGAGGTAGTTTGTGAAATGACTGAAGGCGACTGCTCTGGCTCTTACACTGTCAAGAATGATGCTCGGCGGCCCCAGGTAGGTCAGAGCTCCAAGGAGGAGACAAGAGAAGCTCTTACAAAAGAGATCTGGGAGGGGCGGCACTTTTGGGGGGCGCAGCTGGTTGAGCACTGGACCCTTGATTTTGGCTCAGGTCGTGATCTCAGGGTCATGAGATCAAGCCCGGCATTGGGCTCTGAGAACCCAGTGCACGAGTCTGCTTGGGACTCTCTTTCCCTCTCCCTCTGCCCCTCCTTGTCTCTATCTCCTTCTCTAAAATAAATAGAGACAGCTTTTAAAAATAAATAAATAAAAAACAAAAGAGGTCCAGGAGCTGAGTAAGAGGATGCTGGCATCCTGCTGGCCTGGGTAGCAATCCTGGTTCTGCCACCTATTACGTTATATGAGCTTCGTGGTGTGCTATCAAATCTCGCAGAGAACCCATTGTCTCATCTGAATGTGGTGACACTAATTCCTTGCCTCTGGCCTTATTGAATGAGGATTAAATGGCTTGGCAGATTATTTGTTTTTATTTAAAGATTTTATTTTATTATTTTTTAAAGATTTGATGGATGATTGATTGATCTATCTAGAGCACAAGCAGGAGGAGGGGCAGAGGGAGAAGGAGAGAGAGAACCCCAAGCAGACTCTGCACTGTACGTGAAGCCTGACGAGGGGCTTGACCCCATGACTCTGAGATCAGGACCTGAGCCAAAATCAAGAGCCATTTGATTAATCGACTGAACCACCCAGGCGCCACCAAGATTTTAAAGTAATCTCCACATCCCACATAGGCTCGAACTTCCAACCCCGAGATCAAGAGCCCTATGCTTTACAGACTGAACCAGTTGGGCACTCCAGATGAGAAAGTTCCTAACGTGATGCCTGGCCTTCTAGCCATGTACAGTCCCTTCTGATACTCTCAGGGCTGTTAGAGTGTGTTTTCCCCAGCCAGAGACATCTTCAAACTCTCTCGGGTCAAAACTTCAGATATTGAGCTTTCTTTCCTCCAGTTCCTTAAAATCCGTATGTCAAAATCATAAAATCCAGCTTCCATGGTATTCACTGTTCCCCTGGCACTGGCTTCCGAGGTTCTGCCATTTCGATTGCCATATACCTTTTCAGTTAAGGATGTCTATTTAAGAACTCTCTATGCATCTGGCAAGCTCAAGTTTATTGCTTGAAAGTCTCCAAAAAACTTGGCTTAAAAAAAGGGTTCATTTATACTCCTAGCTACGCTAGATCCTAAATCCAAAAGAACCTGATCCCAAGTCCCATACATTAGGATATATGAGAACACCGTACATCAAATGTAGGACTCTGGTTCCTACTGCCAAATTCCCTGACACACTGCAAATTTTCACAAGTTCCCCAACCCTAGAGAAGATTTCATCTGCCAGAGAGCTCAGAGTTGAGCAAGGGTACAGGGAATCAGATCCCACACTGTGATTGAAGGCAGATGTCCTGTCTTCCATCTCGACATTGACACTTCAAGACTAGACGGCGTGGGTTTCCCGACTCTGCCCAAATAAATACCTTGCAGAGACCACTCACCTGGCTCACTCTCCTCTGAGCTCTGACTGAAGGCCAGGACTCTTGTCCTTAACATGGGAACCACCCCACACCCCAACTCTCTTAGACCCTAGAGTCCCTCTTTCCTATTAATGTGACATCTCTTAGCTTTGATATCCGATTTTCCTATTCTCCCGGGATTTCTTATAACTCCATATGCTTTTTGCTTTACAACTTATATCATCCTTAACCTTTCCCTCCCAGTATCTTCTTTCTGTGGCAAACTCCAATATGACCCAGCTCAAATCTTTTCTTTTCTATGAAGCCTTCCCTATTTCCAGATTAGTTTGGCTTACTCAGGTACTTTATAATTGAGGCTTTTATATATTTTCCCATCTATCACCAGACTGGAAAATCTTGCCTGTATTTTCAGCACTCAGTGCATAGCTGGAAACACAGGTGGAATGTGTAAATAAACCAACAGTGTAATCATCTATTATTTTTATTTTTATTTGTTCTCAGCTCAGTTGCTGGGATGGTAAAGTATGTGCTGGGTGTGGACCTCATTCTCTCCATAAACTGGTTCTTACAAGTTCTAGACACAAAAGTAGTGGGTCTCAAACTTTGGCATGTATCAGAATAACCTGGATGGCTCATTAAAGCTCAGATTGCTGAATTCTGATCCCAGAGTCTCTGGTTCACTAGGTCTGGGATGAGGCCTGAGAATTTGCTTTTCTAACAGATTCCCTAGGATTGTTGATGCTGCTGGTCCCCGAGCCATGCTTTGAGCACCTTGGCTCTAAAATGTATCTGCCTATGAAATGTTTTACTCTTGACAATGTCTCACCCATTTTATTTTTTTTTTTTAAGATTTTATTTAGTTATTTGAGTGAGACAGAAAGAGAGAGAGCAAGCAAGAGGGGTGCATGGATAGGGGAGACAAGCAGACTTCCTGCTGAGCAGGGATCCAGGCCCTAAGCTCTATCCTAGGACCCTGAGATCATGACCTGAGCTGAAGGCAGATGCTTAACTCGCTGAGCCACCCAGGTGCTCCTCAGCCATTTTATAATGCTTTTTGGTTTTCCAGGTTCTTCTCACAAGCAGCTGCTCCAATTGGTGACCACTGTTGATCTTGGAGGTCACTACCCAGACATTCACCTCAAGCTTACAAGCCCTTTTTCTCTTGTGTACTTGAAGGGATGAGAAAAAAGACATATAGTTACCTTAAGAAGGGAGGATGGTACAGAAAAAAAAAATAGCATCTAATATGGTAGCAATGACACAAAATTTGCCTTCTACCTCCCTTTTAAAATCAACATGATAGGGTAGAGCTACCCTATGACCCAGCAATCACACTGCTGACAATTTACCCTAAAGACACAAATGCAGTGATCTGAAGGGGCACGTGCACCTGAATGTTTATAGCAGCAGTGTCCACAGTAGCCAAACTATGGAAAGAACCTAGATTGCCATTAACAGATGAATGGATAAAGAAGATGTCGTATATATATATAGTGATGTGTGTGTGTGTGTGTGTGTGTGTATTGGAATACTATGCAACCATCAAAACCCCTGAAATCTTGCCAAGTGCAATGACATCGATGGAACTAGAGGGTATTGTCCTAAGTGAAATAAGTCAATCAGAGAAAGACAATTATCATATGATCTCTCTGATATAAAGAATTTGAGAGGCAGGGTAGGGGTGGGGAGGAGGGAGGGAGAAATGAAACAAGATGGGACTTGGGAGGGAGACAAACCATAAGGGAATCTTTTTTTTTTTTTTTTAAGATTTTATTTATTTGAGAAAGAAACAATGAGAGAGAGCATGAGAGAGGAGAAGGTCAGAGGGAGAAGCAGACTCCCCGTGGAGCTGGGAGCCCAATGCGGGTCTCGATCTGGGAACTCCAGGATCATGACCTGAGCCGAAGGCAGTCGTCCAACCAACTGAGCCACCCAGGCGTCCCACCATAAGGGATTCTTATTCTCACGAAATAAACTGAGGGTTGTTGGCGGAAAGGGGGTTGGGAGGGATAGGGTGGCTGGGTGATGGGCATTGGGGAGGGTATGTGCTATGGTGAATGCTGTGAATTGTATAAGACAGATGACTCACAGACCTGTACCCCTGGGGCAAATAATACATGAAATCTTAATAAATTTAAAAAATGTAAATGGGAAAAAAAACAAAATCAACAATTAAAACAAAAACAAAACAAAAGAAAGCATCCTCAGCTAAGACAGTGAATCTGAAATGTTTCAAACTACGGGAGAAGTTATTCCTCTCCACATTTACGAAGAACTGATTAGTTCAAAGATTATTGCTTATGCCTGGTTCACTTAAACAGCCACAAGGCTAGCGGACAGAGAGGTAGGACAATAAAGGCCCAAATTATAAATTCTATGATAATGATATAGAGATGGATTTGGTTGAAATGTGGTCTGAAATAAAAAAGAAGTTTTTGCAAAGTTTTCAAACAGTAAGTGAAAAAAAAATTAAATGTAAAGAACTCCGGAATAGAATTAATAAGGTAGGAAATTCCAGTAGTAGGCGGATGATAAATGAGATCTAAGAATGCAGAGAGAAATAACAAAAAAATTAAAAAGGTATAAGACAAACTAACAGATACAGGGCTAAACAGAATTAATTGACTAATTAATTAATTAATCTACTTATTTATTATCTTAGACTATCGGCTCCACAAGTTAGGGACCTTTCTTTTGTGTATCCACTGTTGTCTTTCTAGCACACATTAGTCACTTGCTCATTCTTTGTTTGTCTGTTTTTAAGGAATGTTCAAAATGACAGAAAATAAAGACTCGTATTAATAAATGACATCCTCAGGAAGGATCCAAAACCAACAAGCAAAAATAATCATTAAACACTTATCAGGGGCGCCTGGGTGGCTCAGTGGGTTAAGCCGCTGCTTTCGGCTCAGGTCATGATCTCAGGGTCCTGGGATCGAGCCCCACATAGGGCTCTCTGCTCAGCAGGGAGCCTGCTTCCCTCTCTCTCTCTCTGCCTGCCTCTCTGCCTACTGTGATCTCTCTATGTCAAATAAATAAATAAAATCTTTAAAAAAAAAAAAACACTTATCAGAAGAAAACATTCTTATACTGAAAAAAAGAAAAGGATCCATTCTTTCATAATCCCAAATTACTGACCAACAAAATAAGGTAATTTTAAAGCATTCAAGAGAAATTCTTATAAAGCAGATAAATAGAAAATTTTTTAGAAAGGAAAAAAAAATAAAGCCGATATTAGACTTTTTTATTTACAGCATTGTCAGCTGATAAAGATCTACTTAATTTTAAGTGGGGAATTGTTCTTACCTAAGAATTCTATTCCTAGCTAACATTTTATCTTCATGTGTGATGATGAAAAGAGCCTTATGCCAAAATGTGTAGGTCTAGAAAAAGGTCATCCATTAAAAAAACCTCAAAGGCTAAACCTGGCAGCTGTGACATGAATCAGAAATAAAAATCTTATGAAGCACTCTATTCACTATTTTTATTTCTTCCTGTTGTCTAAGTTACCCATTTCAACTTTTATATTTAGGAGCTCCTTAATCAACTTTTTCAGTATATTTTGGTATTTTTCCTCCTTCTTCATTGAATAAAATTTACTGAATTTTATTATTTTTTTCAATTTTCACGCACTTTGTTCATCTCCTCCCTTGTTTCCCTTCCGGCAATCACCAATCTGTTCTGTATTTACCAAGATCTTTATTTCTTTTTCTTTCTCTCTCTCTCTCTCACTCTTTTTACGTTTTCTGGATTTCACATGCAAATGAGAACATACAGTATTTGTCTTTTTCTGTGTAACTTATTTCATTTAGTATAATGCTTCAAGATCATCCATGCATGTTGTTACAAGTGATAGAATTTCCTTTTATTCATGGCTGAATAAAATATAGATTCTATATGCTATATGCAATATATATTATTAAGTTATGTTATGTATATACTATTATCTATAATACATATTATATAATCTCACATTTTCTTTATCCATTCATCTGTCAATGAGCATTTGGGTTGTTTACATTTCTTGGCCATTGTAAATAATGTCCCAGTGAATATGAAGGAGCAAAGTCTTTTTGAGATAGTGATTGTGTTCTCTTTTGATAAACACCTGAAAGTATACCCACGCTGTATCACATGGTAGTCCCATTTGTAATCTTTTGAGGAAATACGATACTGTTTTTCATAGTGGCTGCTCCAATTTACATTCCCACCAACAGTGAACAAGGTTCCTTTTTCTCCACATCCTCGGTAACACTGGTTATTTATTGTCTTTTTGTTAGTAGCCATTCTGACAGGTGTATGATAACATATCTCTGTCGTTTTGATTTGCATTTCTCTGATGATTAGTGATGCTGAGCACCTTTCCATGTACCTGTTGGCCATCTGTGTGTTTTCTTTGAAAAAAAAAAGTCTATAATCCTTAACCTATTTTTAAAAATCAGTTTTTTTTCTATTGAGTTATATGAGTTATTTATAGATATTATATAGATATTATAGATATTAGATATTAACCCCTTATTGGATTTGTGATTTGCAAATATTTTCTCCTATTCCATAGATTTTTTTATTTTGTTTATAGTTTATTTTGCTGCCCCATAGCTGTTTAGCTTGATATAGTCCTACTTGTTTATTATTGCATTTTTCACCTTTGCTTTTGGTGTCAAATCCAAAAAAACATTACTTAGACTGATATGTAGGAGCTTACCCTTGTGTTTTTGTCTATGAGTTTTATGGTTTCAAGTCTTACGTTGAAGTCTTTAATTCATTTTGAGTTGATTTTTGTGTATGATGTAAGATAGTGGCCCACTTTTATTCTTTTCCATGTGGCTGTCCAGTTTTCCCAACAGCATTTACTGAAGACTATCCTTTCCATATTATATATCCTTGGTTTCTTTGTTCTAAATTAATTGACCATAGATGCATGGGTTTATTTCTGTTCTGTTCCATTCATCTATGTGTCTGTTTTTATGTCAATACCATACTGTTTTGATGACTATGGCACTGTAATACGCTTTGAAATCAGGAAATATGATGCTTCCTTTGTTCTTTCTCAAGATCGTTTTGGCCATGTGGGGTCTTCTGTGGTCCCACATAAGCTTTAAGTTGTTTTTGTTCTATTTCTGGAAAGATACCATTGTAATTTTGATAGGGATTGCACTGAATTTGTAGACTGTTTTGGGTAGAGTGGACATTTAACAATATTAATTATTTCGATCCATAGCATGGGGTATTTTTCCAATTGACTTGTGTCTTTTTTAGTTTTTTTCCATCAGTGTCTATGGTGTTCAATGTACAGGACTTGTACCTCCTTGGTTAAACTTATTTCAAGGTATCTTACTCTTTTTGGTGCAGGATTAACTTAATTTTAATCACCTTTTTTGTAGTGAGGACAGCTTTCGAGGTTATGAATTTGTCTCTGTCTACAGCTTTAATTGCACTCCGTAAATTCTGATATTTAATGGTTTTAAATTGGCATACTGTAAAAAAAATAAAAATAAATTGGCATACTGTAAATATTCAATAGCTGTATATCTGAATGCTTTTTTTATATATAAGAAAATAAGGTAATACTAGGTATATTTTGTTGTTTATGGCTTACTTTTTAATTGCCATTTTTATTGTGTTAAGAATGTTCCGTATATATATTTTTAAAAAATTGAAGGTCATGTTTATAATTTACATATGGACTTTTTAATAATTTTTAAAGGTTGGGTTTATTGCCATGGACCATTCTAGGCTCCTATCCTAATATATTTATGACCAGAAAATAAAGGCTTGATATGTGAAGAATGGAAAGACAAAGAGGTATTGTAAAATCTCCTTGCCTATAGTGACTCTACTTCTCATTATTGTCCATGAAAAAGTCTATAAACAGCCCTCATACCATTCTGATTAGCATCTCTGGAGGAAAATAGATTTAAATGCCAATAAAAATGCATTAAGAGACCTGATTATATATAATTTCCTAGCATAGATCATTTCTCCTCTCAATGGTCACTACAAAGCATTAGTACATGTCTCATTCCCACGAAGTGTGTTAGATTTCTCCTTTTTTCTCAATTTTATGGGTATTCTGATTCATCTGATATTCACAGAGAAAGTCAACTTGGTAGCATGTTTAGTAACAGAGTCATGTATTTTTTTAAAACTTCTGTAAATCTCAGTAAAGTTTGTAGTTATTTGGTTGTGTGGGGTTTGCTGATGGGAGCAGAGCAAGGTGAGGAGAATAAAGGTTAGCTACGGGACTTGCTGACCCTGTGCTATTCTAAACACCTCACTTTTGGAACACTTCGGCCTAGAGTCAAGCCACATGGCCATTTGCCAGAAGATGATATCAAGTCTCCTTCAAAGCTCATGGCAATGGCACCACACACCACCACCTCTGCCTAGGTTACCACTTCTCCTATAAAATCTATGACTCTCAAATCTTTTCCTTGATAATTTGACTCTATCAGCTCCAGTGTTGACATGATCCCCATTGTAAAGCTTCCTCCTCTAGAATGGTTGAGAGTTGGCTCTTCTAATGATTTACACCGCCATTTTGGAACAGGACTGCCATAAGCCATGAAGTTCATCTCCCCTCACTGAAACAACTCTGCCTGAATAAATGTTTTGCAATCCTTGTGCAAGGCATCAGATGGAGCTTCTAACACTACTTTCAGAACCTAGAGGCCATATTTCTTCTCTAGGTTCACTCGTATTTTTTTTTTTTCCTGATTTTTTCTTATCTAGTTTGTCTGGGGAACCAAGAAACTGAATCTCTCCCCTCTCTCTCACCCGTCTCCAAATCTCTTTCAACATTATTTTATATAAATTCACTTCACAAAAAATAAAGTGCCGTAGAACCTCAAGACATTTTTGATGAGACCTTCTAAATCACATTAGGGTTGCACAAACATCTTTCCAGAATGGAGGTTGTAACACAGAGATTAAACATGTCCTAGTCACTTCCAAAATGTACTGGCCTTTATTTCTACCATATCAAAGCCTACAAGGGCAATGTATCTCTCATATTAACTTGATGTGATGCCTGTTGCCAACATGAGGGTTTCATCTATCAGGACCACCACTTACTTGGGAAGTAGTATTTGGGAAGTACTTATCATCCCATGTTTGCAGAATATTGGAGCTGCAATGGGAAAATTGGTATGCTATAAAGAAAAAGACTATGGTCTGGTATATTCTTAAAGGTTTCTTCTATAATATACGGTTCCATATGGGCATAAATAAAATGCCCTAGGCTTGAAGTAGGGCAAAATATTTTAGAAGTACCGTAATATACAAAACACCAATTTGGTAGTTTGAATACTGGCTATTCTCTCTATGTTAATCTTAATTCTTCACCAACAAAGTATGCATAAAAGTACATTCTTAATGGTTGGGAAGATTAGAAATGCATATGTAAATCGTCTGCACCACTGCCTGGCCAAGAGCAAGTCAGATACCCAATCATGGTAGTTCATGTTATGAACCAGGAATCTAACCTGGAACTAAACGAATTTGTAATCTTTGGCATATTAAATAATATGATGAGATGAAAACAAACAAACCAAAAAAACAATACAAAAACAATATCTATCATGAGATGAATCTTTGGTCTTATTTCCCTTCTAGACATAACAGCTGTATTTAGATTATGACTTAAAAATCTGGTTATTTATAGAAACACATTTTTTTCCTTCTTTTTTTAAAGATTTATTTATTTGAGAGAGAGAGAGTGTGTGTGTGTAAGCAGGGAGAGGGAGAGAGGGAGAAGGAGAGAGAGAATCCTCAAGCATGCTCCGAGGACCCCAGGATAATGACCAGAGCCAAATTCAAGAGTAGACGTTTGACTGAGCCACCTAGGAGTGCCTACAGATAAATTCTGATGAGAAATCTGTGGTTTTCCCTCCTAATTTCCAGTCTTTGTCCATGTATATGCCACTTGGGATCAACTAGATCTTCAACAGAACCTATAGGAGAAAATTTGTATGTATCATTGAGCTCTTTTCTGTTTGCCAAACCAGTATCCATTTCTCATTTGTTAATATCTGTTTACAATTTTTAATTTTATGTTTTCATATTTTATATCAGTTTTAAATTTGAATATTCTTCTCACTTTCTCATTCCAGGTTGCTCATGTTATGAACAAGAGATTGGCACAGAATACAGTCTCGCCAACTGGAGACTTATAGTTCTCTGGCTTGTTCATGCACCAACTCACTAGCTAGTCCAAGCAATATAGGACTTTTGTCAGAAGTGTTGGAACTACTGTGGAGATAAGGTAGAAGTCTGTCACTACTGACAGCCATCTTGCTACCACAAGATAAGGCTGGACTGAGAATGGAATTAGCATAGAAGGCAGAAAAAGAAAAAAAAAAGGAGCTAAGGGATGAGAAAGATGAGACTGAGTCCTCATAGTATAATTAGAGACTTTGGGTCCTGCCATATTTGATTTTTTATACTTTAGTTCTTTTTGTCTAAATTGAGTTGAGTTTCTGCCACTTACAACTAACAGATACTGACTGATATGGGGTAGATCCAGGTTTCTTTTAGCCTGAAGATTATATAATTTATGGTTTCCCTCTTTAAGAAAAAGAGTACAACATTATAAAAAGGAAATATGAGGGAAAGTAATTAGTTAATGTGAATTTGAAAAGAAATCATGGCAAATATAAATTTTAAAGGGCTAACAAATATCACAAACTTTACAAAAGCCAAAAAACACAATTTTTTATCAATTAAGTATTTATAGAATGTTATACTTAGCACTTTTTTTGACTGTATACTCTGTTTGCCTTGATTATTTTTGGTATCATTTGTCTAAAGACAGAATAAAATAAAATTTATATTACTTAGCACTTCTTTTGACTGTATACTCTGTTTGCCTTGTTCTGAGACAATTATTTTTGGTATCATTTGTCTAAAGACAGAATAAAATAAAATTTATATTTCTTCTGCTGGTTGATCAAAATTTATTTTCGTTTTAATAGTTTCAGATTTTTTTCCCCCAGATATACAAACCATTATTGGTAAGGCCATTACTATCCAAATGTGAATCATTATAAGTTTGGAAAACTTCTATTAGGATTCTTTTACATAGAAACGGGAGAGTTTTAGAGAATTTCAAGTTTTCTTGTATAGTGACTTCTCCTGGATACTCTGTGCATTGCTGCTATTCTCTTTCCATTTAATCCTCATTATTGTCCATCTACTAGTTAGAATGGCATAATCTGATCTGTATGTTCCCTTTGCCCATGCCAATATTTCATGTAATATTAACCAGAGTATTATGTTTAATTATTTTCCAGTCTGTTCAAATGATTCATTTCTCTTTATGAATTGGATTGTCAAGCAATCTGAGGACCTATCTTTGATGAGTTTAATATATGTATGCTATATTATTGGGCATATTCTTCACTCTTGACAAGAGAGAACTTTTGTTTTGACTAAATGTGGAAGAGAACTTCATCTTCCACTTATAGCTTTATGTGTGTGTGTGTGTGTGTGTGTGTGTGTGTGTGTGTGTGTGAAGATTTTATTTATTTATTTGAGAGAGTGAGTGAGATAGCACTAGCAGGAGCAGAGGGAGGAAACAGGCTCCTTGCTCAAGGGGCTTGATCCTGGGACTCCCGAGATCATGACCGGAGCCAAAGGCAGACAATTAACTGACTGAGCCACCCAGGTGTCCCACATGTATATATTGATAGAATTTCCTGGCTTTTGGCACTATTTATAACAGACTCTGTTATTTCTTCTCTACCACCCATTTTAGTGTTGAACGCCTTCGATCATATTACAATATGAGACCCCAAACTACAACTTGGTGCCACAACACTGGGTCACCTGACACAGTGAACAAGTGGGGGAGCCTGACAGCTATTCCTATGCAAAGTGGGCCAGCAATCCCCTAACTCTAGACATGACTATAAACCACATAAAAATATCTCACCAAACTCAACCTAAATACCAACAATGCCCACAGCCCCTCCAGCACTATCCCACAGGAAGAAAGGGAAGTCTGGGGTAGGGGTGGTGGTGGTTGGAGTGAGATGAGAGTCTTAGTGGAATGTGGTTAGAATAGCTCACTTCTGCAACTGTTACAAAAATGTATAACCACGTTAAAATATTGCAAGTCCTCTTTCAGAGTCTAAGCAGAAACCCATGCAAAGGTGGGACCCTGAATCTTATTATTCATTAAGCATTTACCTCTACTGTTGCAGTATATGATTTGAGGCTCTGGGAAGCACACGGACCCACCAGAAAGCAGGAACGCCCTTTGTGCTCTACCTCCTCTAAGAACTCAGGAGAAACCCTGCACCGTGACACTCTGAATGTCAACATCCGCGATGCCCTGTTGGCCTCCACTGAGTGGTTAGTATGGCTGCTTAAACATTTATGCAATAATCTTGGACTTTCATGTAATCATAATGTCATACTAGGTCCAATCAAAGAGTGCATGGTGCTTTGGTTTTGACAGCAGCCCTAAGAATCATTTTCGGAAAAGCGAGAGATGTTCCTTCTTTTTCAGCCTCCATAGATTAGTTTTTTCTGTTTAATGATCCCTGAGAACGGAGTGACTTACATCTGAAACACTGAGAATTAATGAAAGACCCTGCATAATACGAGATCAATGTGAATAACAGAGGATTTGAAGGAGCTTTTCCCTAGGTCAAAGTAGGTCACATGCCAAGAAAGATTTATGCTGATTTAACCAGTGAGGAGAAATTGAGGATTAGATTTTCAATTTGAGAAGTCAACTGGAGCCTGGGGAATTCAGTCGGCCACTCTCCACATGCTTCACTGCTTACTAGCAATCTGGAGACCTGTCTGCTCTGTGGAAATATGCAGAGTGAGTGAATCTTGATAATTCTCAATTTACCTAATCAGATCATCTCCTTGTCTGAATGCAGACTGACAGGTGGAAGACAGACCCTGAACTGGGGTGCATTCAGTTGGGGCTCATGCTCTTCCACTGGCTTGTCCTCCAAATGGCTCTTCGGAGAAGTTAACGAGCACAGAGCTGGAGGGCTGGAGGTCTGCATCTGGCAAGGCCTGGCATCGGACTTGGCAAGGTTCTGTGGAGGAACCTTGTCAGTGCATTCACCTGTGGCAGAGGCCGAGAAATTGCCATCTGCTCAAGCCTCATTCAGTTCACTGGGGGAGATTAGAGGATCTCACTTCCCTGTCCCAGGCAGACCATTCAGCATTCAGGTGCACGGTTGCTTCCCGAGATGCTACAGGAGACACAGATCAGAAGGGCCCCCATGCACTGGCACACTTGCCTGGCTTAAGACTTCTGATATCTTACCTTGTTCGGCCTCAAATCCAAATCGAGTTAGTATAGACTTTGGTATCAGACAAACCTACGTTCGAATTTTCTAGTGGTAGGAACTTCGGTAAGTTACTTAGTCACTCTCTGCTTAATTTCCTCCTCTAAACCATGGTATATAAGAAAATCAATTCTTATTTGTGTTGTTCTGAAATATAAGTATGGTTAAAGTGGATGAAAGTGTCCACTGCGGGGCTGAGCGTAGAGTGACATTCAGACGACCTTTGATCCTGGAATAATGTTATACACATTCATTGGCATCAGTAGGATGCTGGGCCTGACTCACTCTGTGAGCCTGTTCATGTCCAACATCCTGTAACCCACCGTCATCCAATGTTAGCATTCGAAAATTTCTCCTTGCGAAGGGTGGGAAGACAGACTCAGGATGGCCCAATTCAAAGTTTCAACTTGGATCAGGTTCAGGAGAGGAGGTTAAGAGAGAGCAGATGCTCTCTCAGACCCAGCAATGATGCCACACTGGCTCACACCTCCAGGATTAGAACCGTTTGCAATGGTGATAAGATAGGGTACCTGGTAGTTTGTTGCTTGGTCAACCCATTCTCTGTATTCATATTCCTGAACACTAATTTTTGTGGAATACCAGTAGAGAAAAAGGACGCCAGCTTTCTGAAATGGGCAAGGAGCACCAAAGGATTCCTTTTTTTTTTTTTTTTTAAGATTTTATTTATTATTTGACAGAGAGAGAGAGAGAGAGAGAGAACACAAGCAGGGGGAGTGGGAGAGGGAGAAGCAGGCTTCTCACCAAGCAGTAAGTCCAATATGGGACTCAATCCCAGGACCCTGGGATTGTACCTGAGCCAAAAGCAGATGCTCAACGACTGAGCCACCTAGGCGCCTCAACCAGAGGATTTTTTTTTTATAAAGAAACATCCCTTTGATGATGGCCTCAAGTAACAAGCCATGTAGTTAGAAAACTTTTCATTTGGAACAAAACACTCCCCCCAAGTGAGCTATGTCTATCAAACATTTTGTCTTGTTCCATTCTTTTCATTGGGATGATACCTTATGATATACTGATTGACAAACATCAGACTGTTCTCCCTTGAACTTCATACCTTTGCTGTTTCTACCTGAATTGAAGGCAAGTCAGTTCGCCTTAACAAATATTTGCTGAGCTCACACTGTATTCCAGACAATGTGTTAGGAAATAATGATATGATGATAATGAAGAGACTGGCTTTTTGCTTGTGGGAATACTGACTTCACACCCAGTTTGCAACAGATACAAATGATTAATTACCATGCAGTGAGGCAAGTGCCATCGTAGAAGGAATTTAATAATAATTTATAGCACTTTTTTTTTAAAAATAAGGGACTTTGTGATGCTTCTTGATGATAGAGTCAGAGAACCTTCCAGAGGTAGGGTCATGTTTTCTGCTTCTTTAAGAATAAGTAGATGTTTGTCATGGCAGTTGGGGAATGGACATTAACAGGAGTCTGGGGATTGGTAAGATATGGCGGCAAAGAGGAGGAGAAAAATAAAAACATGTTTTGGAGGGACAGTAATAAAGCAGAGCGAGGCTGTGAAAGAAATGTCAAGAGAGGCTGCACACGGAGTGCAGGGGTGAGTCTGGTGGGACCCCAAGGAGGATACCAGGTCTAACGATGAACATTTTTATATGATCTGTAGCCATATAATGGTTCGAGTCAGGTGTTTTCACCACAGTTTTCTGAGCTACGCAAACTTGTATTTGAATGCTGGTCCATCACCTACTAGATATGTAACTTGATAAAATAGTAAACCTCAGGTCAAATAAGAAGGACAATATCACCCTCGTGGTTTTGCTGTGAGGATTAAATAAGGCAACAAACAGAAAATGTGTTACATTTTAACTGCCACGTGGTGAGAACAGGTTACTTCAAGGTTATCCTTCGACACAAGATGGCAAACGGAGACACTACATTGAAGGAGCTCCAGGGGTGGGCTGCAGAGGGTCAATGAAATTTTATGTGTATTTGCACTTGTCTGAGGAGATGGACTTTTAGCTTTTGACTTTTATATTATTCTCCAAAGTCTGTCTCCCAGAGAAAAGTATTAGTTCCCGAAAGTGCAAGAAAGAGCTGTAAACAATGAGTGTTGAGGGATATCAACCATATGGAGGTAGGAGAAAGAACAGAAAACCTATGAAGATGAAAAATGGTTCATAGTCCATTGTTACCATGGGACACAGATATTCCTAAAAGCCACCAAATGGTAGGCAGAAAGATGGCCCCCATGACCTCACATCTGGTTTGGATATATCATGTTACAGGGAAAAAAAATACTTCACAGATGTGATAAAGGTTAGTAAATCAGTTAACCTTAAAATAGGGAGACTGGATATATTTACACAGACCTGCATGCAGAGCTTTCTTCTAGCTGAGGGCAGAAGTGGAAATCAGGAGATAAAGCAGAAGGGGAAAGCAGAAAGATTTGTAGCAAAAGAAGGATTTCATGCACTGTTGCTTGCTTTGAAGATAGAAGAGACCAGGAATCAAGGCACACAGGCAGGCATTAAAAGCTGAGAATAGCCTCTGGCCAATAGCCATTAAGGAAATGTGGATCTCAACCTGACAACCATTCCTAACGGAATTGTTCCAACAACTTGAATGAGCCTAGACGGGGATTCTCCCCCAAGAGCTTTGTTTAAGAGCCCAGCTTGATTTGGCTGTGTGACATTCTAAACAGAGAGCCTACCTGATCTATGCTCTGCATGGACATTTGACTCACAGAAACTGTGAGCTAATAAATTTGTATTGTTTTAAATAGCCATGGCATTTATTATAACAGCAGTAGAAAACTAATACACCTTACTGTGAAAGAATTGTGCAATGAAAATCACGGGGATGAAGGATAAAACACTTGGGGCATCTGGATGTCTCACAGTCAGATGAACCTCTGGGTCTTAGTTTCGGCTCAGGTCGTGATCTCAGGGTCATGAGATCGAGCCTCAGTGGGCCTCCTTACTCAGTGGGCCGTCGGCTTGGGATTCTTGTTCTCCTTTACCACCCTACCCTCCCACTCTCTCTCTCAGTCTCTCTCCCAAATCAATAAATAAAATCTTTTTTTAAAAAAGGATAAATCACGGGGTGCCTGGGTGGCTCAGCAGGTTAAGCCTCTGCCTTGGCTCAGGTCATGATCCCCGGGTCCTGGGCTGGAGCCCCACATTGGGCTCCCTGCTCAGCAGGGAGCCTGCTTCTCCTTCTCCCTCTGTCTGCTGCTCTGCCTACTTGTGCTATCTCTCTGTCAAATAAATAAAATAAAATAAAATAAAATAAAATAAAATAAAATAAAATAAAATAAAATTTAAAAAAGGATAAATCACTCAAAAGAGACATACACCAAAATAGACAAAAATAATCATGGCAGCATAGTTTTACATAACCCATCTGTAAGCTCTATAATAAATGCAGCACTTTACCTTCACTAAGACCTGAAGTTTGCTTCTGGAATTAGGAATCAGAAGGACAGTAGCTCTCGCATTCTTGTGAAGTGGTGGAAGAAGGATTATCTGAAATCAGACAGAAAATTTAACATCAGGTATGGATAGGTGTGGCTCAGAACACACGGGTGAATGGATTTCCCTGGTAGATTTTTAAGGTCTGTGTGTGTGTGTGTGTGTGTGCATTTTCTATATTTTTACCTGACTCGGGCAGTTTTCTGTGTTCACCTAGTATTCTTCATTGATGTGAACAAAATCATACAAAAGCAAATCTAAAAATTTGCATTATGATCAAATGGTTCATGAATCTATCAATTATTTTAAATTTATATTTTCAAAATAAGTTACTCAGTAGAGGAATAATGGTGAGAAAAAACTTTAGAACTGACTGATCATGCCAGATATACGTCAATCTTATTGACAAGCTGACCAGCTGGACGGTTATACTTAGGGGAAGCTATGGTCACTCTACATGACTCTGTGTTGTCACAGGCAACTCAACAGGTCAAGTGTAGCAGCAGGTGCCCTCAAAGTCATCAATATCAAAATAATTAATCAATATGCCTCACTTTCTCAAAAGGTGGCCAGTATGAAACTAAACAATCTTTGGGATCCATACTTCAATCTTAGGATTCAATTTCTCATTTTGCAGTGGCCTGGATGTTATAAATCTCTTTGTAAATCTTTTAAACACAATCTCACACTGGTGTGTTTCTAGCTGTCGAACAATTAGTGTTTCTCATTGATTGTTTTTCTGCATGATTGCCTATGCAAAGTCAAAAGGAAGCCAGTCTGGGAAAAATTATCACATACCCCTCGATAGCCAGGGGCAACTCGAGGGGGAAAAATTAACCCAAGGATGTAGTTTCATGAGAAAGATACACACCATCTATGGCAAAGCTGAGATTTATTTTATAATCTCTGTAATTTGGAAGGTGCCTTTGACTTCAGTCCAACTCCTTCATGGGGTCACTTGAAGCCCAGCAAATAGAGTGTTGTGTCCAAGATCAGAGAGCAACTTAGTATCAGAGCACAGGAAATAACTCAGGTTCTCTAATAACTTGCAATGTGTGGTGGCCATACACAATTTGCAGATTTTATGAAGCCTCAAGGTCTTTTTCACAAGAATAACCACTTTTTTTTTTAAAGTTGTGCACCACAGCAGCGAAAAGGAAATATGAATGTCCCACATTGCTTTCATGAGAATGTCTTTAGATTAAGTAATTCTCTCATTCCAATTGATCTCATCATGTCTTCAGCATTACTTCCTTCCTTATTTCCACTTGAAATGAACAAGAAGTTAGGTACATCCTACCTGTGGTCAATGTAACAGCGGTTGAGAAGATGAGGAACTACACAACCTGACATCTAGTGTGTGAATTTATTTACAACCCCATTCTGGACCTTCTAACCCAGATCAAGTCTTCCCCCTCAAGAAAATATGCTCTGAAATACTTCATTTCCATCTACCCCTCCCATGTTTGCAAACACTGGACTCCTATCATAAAAGTCAGAGAGTCATTGTTTATTTATAAAAGACGTGTGTGTGTGTGTGTGTGTGTGTGTGTGTGTATTATAAAAGAGAAATGCGAAAGGCTGGCCCATTGTACTGTTTAGAGGCTCAATTCTAGGTCCTTTGCTATCTGTCACAGAAAAGGGTCAAGCATCCTTATAGTTTCGAGTTCTTTCCAGAAGATGTACCATCATCTTCCATCATCAGAACCTCAGAGGTTTCTATGGCAACCTCCTCCTCAAACCCATCCATTTTTCTGGCAATGCCATTTCATTCTGTCCCAAGGCCTGCACTGAAGTTGTGTGTATGTGTGTGTGTGTGTGTGTGTGTGTGTGTGTGTGTTTTAATAAAACTCTCAAGAATGAAGATGGGAAAATACCAACAGGCAAAAATAAAATAAATATAACTCCAACAACAACCTGAGCATAATAAGATGGAGAGAAGAAAACATTCCCTGGCAATATTGGGTTCAGGGTGTTAATGAAGATTTACCACAACGAATAATATTATAAAGGAGGATAAAAGAATGGAGGCAGGGAAGAGCCAGCCCCAAGAGCGAAGACTGCACAATGGCTGGGGTACAGCCGTCGCCTTCTCCTTGCTTCTCTTCCTTCTCTGGTAAGCATACGGTTGCCGGCATCGGAATAGAATTAAGCTAACGCTGTAAATGAGGTTTCCACTAGGAAAAGCTGTCTCTTGCAGTGTTCAGGGCAGAGCTGGGAGCAGTGCCAAGTGCTCATGAAGCAATTTCGGAAGGTTCTGCTGGAAATGCAGGAACCCCTGTCCTTCTATCACTCACAGCCCTTTATAACAACTGGCATATCGGGACATCGGGATCTTACGGTGAAAGTCAGGATTCGAAGCGGCTTGGGCAGTATCCATCTGTCTTATCCCACACGGTTACATTTCTATTACCACCTTAACTTGAGCCAGTCCTAATTGTAAGAAATGCCCATTTCTCCTCCATGGCGGAGGCTCAGAGAAGACCCATCTCTCATCTTCTGAATCCTAATTCTGTCTTAGCGAGTACCATACCATTTTCTGAGTCATGTTTTCTTATTGTATTTGCAAGCATCAATCTCACTGTGTTATGAACTCTTCAGGGGTAAGGGAGGTGGTCCTTGGGCCACTCACAGTATGTTCTGCTACAGATAATGTTGCTGCCGATTCCCGGGGACTAGAGTGTGGGGGATCTGCACATGTAGGCAGGAACAGGTTTTAGTGTTCAGATGAAACGCCTGCCTGTCTTTACTCAATCCAGCAGCCAGTGGTCAGGACAAATAGCAAGGAAAGAAGCTCACAGGAACTTTAATCTCGCTCTGAAACACGATTCCTTTGCTCTGAACCCAGGAACTCAAAAAGAAAGAGGGTCAGTTTCCCAGGGAAGTTTTTATCCTGGTAGCAATGGCAGAAAAAAGAGGGGAAAAAAAAAGTTTTCATATCCAGTAAAGGGTCTCTTTAGAGAAATAAATGGATTCGACCCCCCTCAAAAGAGAAGAAAAAGAAAGAAAGAGCTAGGGGAGAAATCAATAGAATTTGCTGTGCGCGACACAGAGGATACGTTGAAAGTTTGATAAACTCTCCCCAGAGTGGAATCAGTCACTCTAGGTTAGATTACTCTGGGGTAACAAACAACTCCAAACTACGGTTTCAAACGACATTTATTTCCTGTCAAGCTACAGAGCGACTGTGTGTTGGCTGGGGCTTGGCTGGATATGATCCTAATTCAAGACTGAGGGATGCCTGGGTGGTTCAGTCAGTTAAGGGGCTGCCTTCAGCTCAGGTCATGATCCCGGGTCCTGGGATCGAGCCCTGCATCAGGCTCTCAGCTCAGCAGAAAGTCTGCTTCTCCCTCTCCCTCTGCTGTTCCCCCGTCAAATAAATAAATAAAATCTTAAAAAAAAAAAAAAAAAAAAGACTGAGACTGACAACACAGCCATTCACTGGAACTCTGCGGGCACCTGTGATAGAAATGAAACATCTGGAGGGCCAGAGTCTCAGCCCAGAAGACAGTTTTTCTGCTCACATCTCATTGGCTAGAACCACCCACGTGATCCCTTCTGCCCCCAGGGAGACTTGCAGGAGGAGCTGGGCATATTTGCGGAATGAAACTGAGGACCATTACAAGGGGAAAAACTTCAAAGCACGTTTTAAATTTCTAGTTTTATGTGTAATTAATTCAGAATTAGCAACTACAAGAAGAAAAACAAAGGGCAGATAAATAACATCGTTTCTTCATCAGCCTCTTCCCAAAGCAGCCTTGCTCAGTCTTTGAATAGCGTGGGAAACCCGGGAAGTCATTACTCTTTCCTTCATTTTTTTCAACTGATAGTTACTGATTTCTGTACTAAGTCCTGGGTAAGGCACCGTAATATAAAGGTGTTTATGTCACCTTTCTAAGCCCATGATACTTCCTGATCTATGATTATCCCATTATTCCAACCTGCTCTGTGCTTCCAGAAAAAAGCTTCTGGGATTCATTTCTGGCTTAGGCTATAATAGAATTCATAACAGTACCAACAGAGACAGGTTTGAGATTGAGATTCTGACCCTTCTCTATTCCAGCTAGTTTCTCTGACCCTAATACCTCATCTTGTGGTACTCTTAGCTTGTTCTTCCTTCCTCACTAAGTGATAACAGCCAAATTCTGTTTGAGTCAATTTGGATCTGATTACACTGGATGTTTGAGATTACTCCCTAGAGTAGTTCAGTAACCACAGCCAGAATAAATCATTTTTGCTTCTTCATCCTTGATACTCTTAAAAAAAAAAAAAAATCTATCCTCTGACTTCTTCCCCTATCTGTGTGAACATGGGTCCCGGATCCTGATTTATCTGATACGTCTAGAATTCAGAAATCATCATTATAACAAAATTATGCCTCCATAATATATTTTCAGGCAAGAAATAGAATGCTAACAAAATATTTAAGTGTTAAACTTTGAATCAGGCGATTAATATTTATTGAAGGAATACTAATGTGTTCCTTGATCAGAAGTGTTTCTGTAGGAAAGGCTGAATGATTTCAGTCCTAGATATAAGCAGTATATCTTGACAAATCAACCCACTTTGAAATCTAATTCATTCTCTAATTGTCTTTAGGAAGTATAATGGAGACACCATTTACTAAGTAAACTTGATAGGGACTGCAAGTTGCCTAATGTAAATCGATTTTCCCTGTTCACCTTAAAAATGGACCCAATCTATGAGAAGGCATGAATGGACCCAGATAAAGGATTGCATTTTCCAATTGCTTACAATAAGATGTAGTCATGTGACTAAGTTCTGACCAATGAAGTTATAGTCAAGACTGTAGGTGACCTGCCTACATTCACCTGAACTCTGCAGTCTGCTCCAGCAGCCAAGGATTTGCATTTCTGCATCTGGAACACCTTTTCCCAGCGCTGTGGAGAGCCACTGCCTACATATGGCGTACCAGAAGAGCAAATTGGCACACTGGAGAACAGTCCTCAATCAGTGCTTCCTAGAACTGGTACAAAAACACTCCAGCTTCCTCACTCTTTGGGTGGGAAAATTTTAAGTCATGTATTTTATGCAATTGCTCAGAATTGATTTCCCAGTTGTCCTCTCATTGTCCACTTTGATAGCTAGTGTAGCAGTAAATTATCTTTTAACTACTCCCTTTTCCCTATATCATTCTTCATTTCTCTCCTGGTCCTCTCTACCCTTCCGAATAAACTACTAACAGTGCTTGAAGATCCCTTGTTCTCAGGGTCTTCCTCTGGGGTCATTTGAGCTAAAACTGAAATGTAAGCACAATGTCAACAAAGCTCTATAGCCATCCTGAGCCATGAGAAGGAGGGCCCCATCTATGTAAATGAAAAGCCAAGAAATGGAAGGAACATGGAGTCCTGAGGATTGTGGAACCTCCATCTTGGGCCTTGACTTCTTACCTCCAACACCATTCAGCATGAAAGAGAACTACATTTCTATCTTGATCTATACTAGGAAATACCTTAAGTATATCTGCTTCTCTTTAATATTTATTTATTTTTCTCTTAACTAATCCAAACATATATATTTTATATGTGTATGTATGTGTGTGTGTGTGTGTATACACATATATGTGCATCTGTACATTTATGTGTGTGTGTGTGTATATATACACACATGGGGGAACTTCCTTCTTTGAAATGGAATGGGGGGTCATTTATGAGTTTGGAAATAATAGCTAGAGTGTGAAATCGTGATTCCTCCAGGGTCAGAATTCACCTGGCTGTGATCATTTAGATCCAGGCCTTAAGAACTCTAAAAATCTCAGGGCACCTAGGTGGCTCAATCATGTGTCTGACTCTTGATCTGGACTTAGGTCATGATCTCAGGACCCTGGGATGGAGCCCCGAGTTTGGCTCTGTGCTCAGTCTGCTGGAGGATTCTCTCTCCCTGTGCTTCTGCCCCTCTTCCTGCTCGTACGTCCTCCCCCACACCAAATAAATACATAAATCTTAAAAAAAAAAAAAAAAAAGGCAAGAAAAAAAGCAACTCTAAAAATCTAAAAATCTCGAAGGATTTCCACCTGTGGGACAGATCTCAGTCCTACCCAGCTCACCTGGATTCCAGCCCTTCCTAGGTCAGCTGCATCTGTGGCTCTTTCAGGTATAGGGGAAGGTCTACGCCCTGCCTCACTAGTGGATTCCCTTATTCTGGCCCATCCTTCACTATCCTGTCTTATCTCTACTCATGCTTTAGTTTGAAAATTAGATAGTATTAGGGGAAAAAAATGCCACAAACCATCCTATTTTTCTCTGTGTATTTTCAGTACCGTGCTTATTTCTACATTGTTAGCTTGTTAGGATCAGCCCCTTGGGATGGAGTTCGTGTTCTGCATTTGTACTAAAAGCCAGTTGTAGGGGAGTAACTAATGAGAACAATGCTCTACTGGGGCCTGTGCTGTCTGGAAGGTGTGGAAAAAGAATCCGAGCATTTGTGTGCATATCTCCTGTGTGGGGAGGAAAGACTGCTGTTCCTCATATGTCACCTTTTCTGGAAGCATAAGGCTTATGCAGCTCCAAAAGATCATGATCTATGGAAAGTCTTTAAGTCACTGCCCCATCGGGCCAAAGACTCACCGGATTATCTAGCCTGTCTCTTCATCTCAGAACCCTGGACCCAGAAGTAGAACACAGACATTCAAAGAACAGGACGAGGGAAATGGGAGTTGTCTCTGCTCCAGCCCCACCAGGGTCACTGGTCAGATATTGCTGTTCTTTTTGACATACTGGGCTGCTGGTTCTAGACACAGGGGAACCTGTAATTCCTGAAGAGCATGGACATTGCCTAGAGGTCAGAAAATACTTGACTTTCTGACCCATTGTAGTTCTGGCACTTTCTGATTCATATCCTCCATGGAATTCAAACGTATTTTTGAGAACACTCAGGCTACTTACAAAGTGATGAGGAAAGCAGATGGGGAAACAAGTACTTGCCACGTATACTTACATGGACCAAACAGTAGCCTAATGACTTAATGCGAGTTATCTCATGTAATATGTTTTACAACTCAGTGCAGAAACATGCATTGTTACCTTCATTTTACACGAGGAGAGGCTATAGCTGTCAAGTGTGAAGGCTGGGATTTAAACCAAGATCTGAATAATCCAACGTATACCCACCAGTATTGAGGCTTTGAGCTTGCCAGTATCTTGATCCCCACTATGAATTCACGGTGACGGATCTGAACCTCAAGGGTGCTTCTGATGGGGAGACCTAGTGCCTAGTGCCTGAAGCACAGATCTCATGGATGACTTCCAAGTCTGCCCTGAGATTGGCAAATACAGAGAAAACTATAGACCAGTAAAAGAGTTTAATCCTAGGTTGCCGACCAGAAAAAGCAGGGTGGTTTTGAGGGGCGAGGCCTGAGCAGAAAATCTTAGTTCTTGGGAAAATTGCTGTTAATAGTCTCATTTAACTTTTAGGCTACAAGGCTGTGGGAATATCTGCTTCAACATTTTGCCATGGGTCCTGACTCTGCCAGCCAGCTCAATCCCCCAACGAGTGGAAAAGCTGTGAGAGATGCCTCTTGACTCCTGTCCTAAGTTAGCTTCAGTGAGACCTTTAGGTTTGCCTTTGCTTTCTTAATTACCAGTGACAAATGTGACCAGAATACCATTAAAATGTCTGATTCTGGGTCAGTTAAGACATTGCAGAGAGGGCAATGTCCCCAAAGCAAACTTGGCCCATGACAATGTGGCATTTTAAGGTCAAGGAAGTATAGTTATGTTATGGAGAAAAGAACACTGGACTTGAGGTCAGAGAATACAGAAATGACTCCTCATTCCACGAGTTGGTAGTTCTGTGATCTCTGGCAAGTCACATACGCTTTAGAACCTTTATTTATTGGTAGAAACAAAAAATAAGGATAGAATATCAAAGATACAAAGTGTTTATCTGTGGATGACCTTTATGAAGTACAGAACATGATTAAACTCTACAATGATATTTGTGGAACCACTAGGAGTGGGTAACTTGGTGGCAATCCCAAGAGTCTGGGGTTAGAACGTCTTCTCCACTACTCTAGTGTGATAAGCCAGGGTTCTGAGACTATAAAAGAATATGACAAAGAGGAAGTTGGAAGAGCACCTCTAAAACAGAGCCATGCCTTTGGATTGTGTACCTGAGTCTAGGAAATCCAAGGCGTTTGAAAACTAAGGACAAGAGATTGCCGTGCGAGTATAGACCGAAACCTGGATAACCCAGAGAAGCAACTGGGGTTCTGTGGCTTGGGCCAAGTACCACATGTGTATTCCTGACTCATCTGAAGGCCAAGAGTGTGGACCCATGTGTGGACTGTTGCTCTGTTACAATGAAAAACTAAACCTTAATCAATATGAAGCCAGAAGGTATAGGTTAATACCCAAGGTTATATGAAGAACAGGAAGATAATCAGTTCGTGGCAACTTTTTGTACCAGACACAGTCTGGGTGCCCTATGGATATAAAAGAGTGGGACACAAGCCTATTCTTCCAGGAAAGTTGAAATTTATTAGGGGACTATGACAAGTAGACAAAGTGTTAGCCTGTGGAATGGAGAAGAAATGTCAGAGAAAAGATACAAAGCATTACAAGGAAGAAGTTAAGAAAGCCACTTTGCTAGGTTGGAGACCGATCAGAAAATTGTCCCTAAAGGAAACGCTATCTGAAACGGGCTGGACTTGGGCAGATGGAGCTGAGAGCAAGGGGCCAAGGATAGAATTCTTGACTCAGAATCAAAATCAAAGATAACTGGAGAGCAGGAGACCAACCTTAGAGGAAACTTATGCCTTCGATTTTACCTGGTTTCATTTTGTTATGTTAAAGGGACGCGAGTTTCCAAAGAATGGAACTCCAGAGGAACATTTCATAAATGGCCAGGATAGCTTTTGCCATGAAATGGCATTGGGTGAGTTTTTCAGGATTTCACCATAAAAGTCACTAGCTCAGCCCAGGGTGTCCAGGTGACTCCACCTGACCCAGAGGCTGCTCTGGAGTTTATGCTGCCACACAAAGATGCTCCTCATGGATTTCCTTCCCCATCTTTACGCTCCCTTAAGGACTGAAAGGGAAAGAGGTGGGGATACTTCTAAGCTAGTCATTCCAGGAAAAGGAACCTTCGCCTATGTGCCAGACATTTGACATTGGTATGCAAAGGCTTTTGTGGAGCATGTTGTAGTGGTAAATAACCACAGGGCTCATTTGTATCCATTACAGCTTTCACGTGATGGGGACCCCGAGGTGTGACCTCCCTATGCGGGCCTCTCTTCTCCTGGGAGAGCCATGTAGAGCAGGGAAACCAGCCCCGATATCTCATCGCCAAGCTCAGCCCTGAGTTATGCTAATTACCATCCCAGAGCCAGTTAAGAAAAACACATATTGTCAAGCTGGGGCTTTGAAAGAGAAAACAATGAATATTTCTTTGCCACTCTCCTCTTTTTTGCCTCAACTAATTGGTCCATTTCTCTGCTACAATCACTGGGAAGATGGATTCCCGCCCCCCCCCCACCGTTTATAAAATAAGCTGAAATCTATTTTTCTTTTGCGTCCATTAGAGCCAGCTCCTTGCTAATTGTGCCTATAAATGAGTAGAGAGTTAAAACATTACATTGGGGGAAGTTTTCTTATGTGTTTTTTTCATTGGTTTGTTGTGTTTTCCCGGCATTTTGTGGAAGACAATTTTTTCTTCCCCTTTTCTTTCCCTGAAGAAATGAAGCAATGTTTAGAACCTTTCCCATTTCAAGTAAAAGCCTTTCAAAATGAAAGGAAAAAAATATTTCAAACCTTGGCATTTAGAGTCCATATGGTCTCTATTCAGAGTGAACAATTAACGCATTGCTGGCAACGATGCTAGGGAGACAGACGTGCGTAGCTTCCAAGAAGGCTGATAGATTTTTGGTGGCAGATCTAACATTTAAGACCTTGAGTGCCTTGCTGCCAGAAAAGTGACATATGAGCTATATCTAAGAGTCAAAGGTGCTGCTCAGGTGTTCTCTGTTGTTAAGGCAGGTAGAAATCTACAAGGTTCACACAGAGAAGCAGGCACCATGTAAATTGCAACTTTGTCTCCCAAGTGCTGGCTATATCATGATAATCATGTGTTTTGACTTCTGTTTTGACTAATAATCAGTGCAACAAGTTATATTTTTTATGTCACCTAATGGTAATGATATTCACCCCAATTTCACGCTAACCCATTCACATGAACGCGTAAAATGGAAATACCAAAAGCTAACCTAAACAGTATAGCCCCAGAAATTAAACCTGATCTGAGCTGGCCTGGAATGCTCCTGCAGTGGCTTCCCCAACGATCAATTAGCAGGAGGTACTGGCCAATCTCATGGTCAAGAGCATAGCCTTAAGAAAGAGAAATTCAAGGTAATATGATCTTTACTACAAAACAAATAGGAGAGCTCTCTGTGTTCCAGGCATTGCCTTGGGGATGGATGTTAGTGCAATAGTCAATAGTCACTCTAAATTTACTAAGTAGAGTGTGGAAATATGTAGTTACTCGACAGTGTGCTGAGTTCTTTGATGTAGGGAGGCACCATCAGAAGGGAGGCCAGAGGGTAAGCCAGTCTGGGCGTTGAGGCAGGATTGTGGAGGTTTGGATAGAACTGAGACTTGAAGATGAGTAGAAGTGGCCATGAATGGGGAAGGGGACTCTGCCCTTCGGAGTCGACCTCTTTTGTTGCCCCAGATTTTCCAGTAATGACCATACGCCATCCTTCCTCTAATAGGAATCCATCACAAGCATAATTCTTTTCTCTCTTGAAGAGTCTAGGACCCCCTCTTGGCTCTGTTTCATCCCTGTCCACTTCTTTTTACAAATGTCCTCACAATAGTCCCATCTCCTTTGGATCTGAAGCTTGTCTAGACTCTGCTACTGTTTCCAAGGACTCATACCAGCTTCTGTACCCAGATGCCCTTACTGCTCCTTTATTCCATGGCCCACTGATTCAGTAAGGCCTCCCTACCCTATCACATGTCCCATTTGGGTCAGTGCCATGGGCCCCTGAATTGTTTTTCCTTGGCTGCCCAAACAAATTATGGCAAACTGGTAGCTTAAAACAATACCCATCTATTATCTCATAGTCCCATATGTTAGAAGACAAAAACAGTTCTCACTGCGTTAAAATCAAGGTGTCAAAGGAAGTTGTGTTCTTTGCTGAGAGTCTGGGGAAAAATCCACTTTTTTTTTTTTTTAAGTTTTATTTGTTTGAAACAAAACACAAGCGGGCTAAAGGGCAGAGAGAAAAGCAGACTCCCCATCAAGCAGGGAGCCCAACACGGGATTGGATCCCCAGACTCCAGGATCATGACCTGAGCCTAAGGCAGACGCCTAACTGCCTGAGCCACCCAGGTGTCCCACAAATCCATTTCTTAACACACTCAGGTCCTTGACCATATTCAGTTCCATGTGGTTGTAGGATTAAGTTTCACATGAGAGGCCAGAAGTAATTCTCAGTCTCTAGAGAATACTCAGTTCCCTAGTTTATAGCCCTCTTTGTCTTCCAAACCACCAGTGGACAGTCAGTCCTTCTTGTGTTTCAAATCTCTCTGATATCGCAGTCTGTCTTTTCTGTCTGGTCCCTCTTCTGCTTGCAACCAAAGACAGTACTCTGATTTTAAGGGCTCATGTCCTTAAATTGAACTCACCTAGATAATCCAGGAAAGTGACCTTATTTTTTTAAAAGATATATTTATTTATTTGAGAGAGAGAGAGCAAGGAGAAGGGCAAAAGGAATCCAAGCAGACTCCTCACTGAGTATGGAACCCAATGTGGGGCTCCATCTCACAATCCATGGGATCATGACCTGAGCAGAAATCTAGAGCCAGACAACCAACTGAACCGCCCAGGTGCCCCCTTACTGTTTTTAAGTAATCTCTACACCCAACATGGAACTCAAACTCAACCCTGAGATCAAGAGTCTCATACATGATGGACTGAGCCAAGCAGGTGCCTCATGTCTTTATTTGAAGGTCATCGACCTTAATACTATTTGGAGAGACCCATTTTGCCTTACAGAGCAAACTATTTACAAGATCAAGGCCTTAGGGAATGAATGCCTTTGAGGCATTATTGTATCTAGCACAGACCACACCTGTGGCAGTCAAGGGAGGTAGAACATCTTAGCCTCTATGTCCTGGTGAACATTCCAAGAGGGAGAGCCAAAATGTGTATGCCTTTTTCTCTAGCAATATTTCGAGTTTGTAACGTGCTTTCCAAATTCATTATGAAGTTAAATAAGATATGTTTGAAAAGCAGCTCACCTAGATCTTGGCTTAACGTCATCCTTAGAATATATTAATTTCCTTCCCCCATTCTTGCATTTAAATTCCCAGACAGAGCGCCATGGTGTAACTTTGAAATGACAAAACTGATCCTACAAGTTACACTCACAAATCAGCTTCAAGATTACCACAGTTTGGAGCAGACAGAAGTCCAGCCAATTTAAGCTAAGCATCAAGAGTCTATCAATCTTAATTTTGGGGCCAACAGTACCCCCTTCCAAGTACTGAAAACCTATATATTGGTTTGGAATACAGAAAAGATGGGGTGCATATAGTGACTTAATTGTTTGAGAAGGCAACAAAGATCCAAGGTAAGTGGGTTCCTAGCAAAGAACATCGCTTGTCCCTTATGTTCCCTAGAAGTTAGATTTATAGGACTTTCTGCACCCTTTCACCATCCTCATCCCAAATACTCCATGCACTTGGAATAGCCCTTTCTCTTATTCCTATTCTTTTTATTTTTTTTTCCTGCCTATCTGGGCAATTAACTCTAGTCCGACTTTAACACACACACACACACACACACACACACACACACACACACAACCTTTCTTCTGATCAGTTTCACAATGATCACCTTTTGTATACTAGGTCTTTCCTAAAAATAATATAAGGTAACACCAAGTTATAGGTACAGGGTCCATGTCCAGTTTCTCTCTCTTCTCCATGAACAAGCCAAGAACCCAGCACACACTATCTGTTCAATGAATTTCAGATGAATGAGAGAGATGACATACATTACTGGTGAAGTTTCATGCATGTAGGATTATAACCTCATAAATGTAATGTAAGCTAATAAATGTAAGAGGTGATTATTTCTATTTTATTTCTACTGTAAACAGCCTGGGTGAAACCAACGTCAAGTCCATGTGCTACCATTCACTGCCTTTTTTATCTGGCTGACGTCATTCTGATTCCTATTAAACCAGATGCAAGACTCACAGTCATTCTGAGAACAGCACTCAATGCTGTCCTCCAATCAAATGAAATTGGCAAATGCAATAAAACCTAATTGCCAACTTTTACTAGTTTAACACCTAAGACAACCCCAAATATGGTGAATATTTGTCAAAATAAATGAGTCATAGTTAAGAAGAGCCTAAGACATACCACAAATGTAATGTAGTATCCTTAATGGGGTCCTAGAACAGAAAACAAACAAACAAACAAACAAAAGCATTAGGTAAAAAAATAAAGAAATCTAAATGAAGCTTAGACTTCAGTTAATAATATATAGCATTATTGGTTTATTAATTACAGCAAATGTAAGATGTTATTTATAAGAGAAACGGGATGTGGGTGTATGGGAACTACTATCTTTGCAATAATACTATAAGTCTAAAACTGTTCTAAACTAAAAAGTTTATGTGAAAAATTTTAAAGGAATGAAAAGATTTCTGAAAAATGGAAATAATGAGTAAGCATGGATCTAGAAGCCTTAAATCAAATATTGTCACCATGGTATAAAAAACTGAATATTTTTTACCAATGGCTTTCATTTTGGTCATTACCTATGATTAGTCTCTGACCTTCTTTTCTTGAACTTAAAAACAAAGGATAAAGCAAATTTAAATTTGATTCTTTTAAATTTTTATTAATATGTTAATGTATTATATGCCCCAGGGGTACAGGTTTGTGAATCATCAGGCTTACACGTTTCACAGAGAGAGTGCAATCTCACGATCCATGAGATCATCGCCTGAGCCAAAACCAGGATTGGGACGCTTAGCTGCCTGAGCCACAGGTGCCCCTGAAAATTGATTTTTAAAGGAAATTTATTCATGATTAGACTAAGATTTAAGCAGTTGTAATCTGTAAAGAAAATTGCATGATGAAAAAATCTTTTCTTATGTAGCATTTCCATTTCTTTATGTTTTGCTCAAAGTTACATTTCCTTTTATTACGTGTGTACTCACCATTAGTCAATGGCTAAGACTAATATGGATAAAGTGAGGAGCAGCTCAACTACATACTTTCACTTAGTCATTCTTCCAGTGAAACTAAATACCCATTATGCACCTGCCAGGTATCCCTGTTAGTGAAGAATTGTCTCATTTAATTGGGCACAACTATTCTCTTGGCCAAAGCTAACTGATTTTAGACACGCAGAAAGGAATAATCAACCTCAAACTACTCTGAGACCAAAAAAAAAAAAAAAACAAAAAAAACAAAAACAAAAACCTATGAAAACTATACAATTCGATTCATTTTTAAAAAATGAACTAAAAATGAAGAATAAAAATTATTTAATTTTACCACTAAAGTTCAGAGGTAGAATCTGCATTTACTGAGAATAACATGCGTCGGAAAGACACAGAAAGAAGACTTCACCTCATTCCTTAGCAACACTACAGATAATGCTCCTTCATTATACGGTCAGTCTCTTTATCTGAATGGGGAGGTTCTTCACTCAGCCTTTCAAAAGGCCCCGGGAGATGAATTGCATGAATAAATTGCATAGTGGGTATCTTCCTAGGAAGGCACTGTAAAGTTTTGGTGAAGAGCCAAAACTTTGAGAAAATGCTGTTCTTGCATTAGCCAGTGTCTTATCCCGAAAATGCCAAGGTATCATGAGGAAAAGTGCTTCTCTTAGTTCCCGACATACAAGAAGTTTGGATGGTTCACAAACACTTTTGATTAAGCATCTGGCCATCTGGGTTCAGGTCCAAACCATACTTCTGAAGTCTTTAAGATGTATCCATCTATGCTCATTATGTAGGAAACAACTGTGGATAAAAGGCACATACAAAATTGTTGTAAGAAAATGTCTTGGCATCTATTGTCCATGATTAAGAAGTAAGCGGGGAGTTCCTTTCTGTGGACAAGTGTAGATGGTGCATTTGTCTATCCATCAAGTTCAAGCCAGCCAGGAATCTAAAATGATCCTTGGTCTTTCTATTTCAGAAAGGAAAAGTTAGCCAAAAATTATCGGCCAAGAACTGGTCGTTGAGCATAGAGGCTTTTGACAACTGGATTTGAAAGTAACTCTCTCTCCTTTACAGTGTGTCTACAAGAAAATGTATGTGCGAGATTGAACCTGACTTTCACCTTTCTCTCTCACCTATGAGACAGGACCACCTTGCATCATTAGCGCCATTAAACCATAGCCACAAACCCTTTCCCTGAGGTCCTGAAATTATCTACTCACATCCAAGGAGACAACAATTGCAGTATGTTGCCAATAATCATAACACAACAAGAAGCAGAGATTCGGGGTTCCCTGGGAAAACAGGACAGGGGAAATGGGCTGGCCTCTAGCCTACCAACACATGAATAAGTATCACTACATGAGGGTAGAGACTTCCTCCAGAGCTGATTACTAATTCATCTAAAGGTGACTACCATCGTCACCCAGAAAGAAAATGAAGTTCTTTTCTTCCATTTTCCTTCAGACATGATCCGTATTTGACATCTGTGATCTCCTGTGTTTTAAGTTTTATAAGCTCCTTGGTGTGGGCAGAAATGTTAATCCTCTAAAAAGAAAACTTTAGCCTTCTTCTTCTTCCTAGCCACCCTAGCGAATAGTAATAAAACATCTTCTGAACACAGCCACTCCGACGTTTATATCCACAGTCCCAATTTCCCCAGCCTTGATTCTGACCTCTACAGTTACTGTGTACTCCAGGATAGGAAGAAGGGAAAGGAGGTGGGTGAGGAAAAGCAAAAAGATGGAGAAGAGGAAAAGGTGGGGGAGATCAGCATCCCATGTGTTTCCACTGAGGAAAGAAGAAAGAAGATAGTGAGCAAAAAACATATAAGATAGAATCTCATGTATCCATGTTTCTGTGTGAGGCTCTGGGGGATACAGAAATGAATCATATATTATCAATATCTTCCAGGAATTCACAGTCTAATGAAAGGAAAAATATGCAAACCAATGATCTCAACTCACTTCTGTAAGTGCTATGAGATGCCAGAGAAAGGTCTTAACTTTTACTGGAGGGTCTCAGGATAGATAGATTTCCTGGCAGGGATGATGCCTAAACGAGATATCTAAAGTTGGCCAGGTGAGGCAGAGGAGAAAGGTGTGAGAAAGACTCGCAAGAACACAGAAAGGTATTTATTAAGGTAGAAAAATATTGGGGGAAGAGGAGACAGTTTGCTCAAGAAGACCAAAGGACATAGACCCCAATTTTGTTTTAGAAAAGTTTCACTGAAAAACAACAGCATCAAAATTAATACCTGTTTTATGGCTCTGTAAAGAGGAGACATCCCATGCCAGGGGAATGCAGAAAGGTATGTGGTTTTGCACAGGGAAATTAGGCAGCTTCCTAGCTCGTGATATTAAGAGTGCTCTTCCCCTCCCCCACACAGGCTTCAGTCTCAATACTGACATTCCTACTTATAAGATTTCCCACAATTTTCTGGAAAGTTTGTTAGAATTATGGAGGACATTGGGAGATGGAGAGGAGAAGTGAATTGGGGGAAATCAGAGGGGGAGACAAATTATGAAAGACTGTGGACTCTGAGAAACAAACTGAGGGTTTGGGAAGAGACAGCGTGGGGGGTTGCATGAGCCTGGTGGTGGGTATTAAGGAGGGCACGTATTGCATGGAGCATTGGGTGTGGTGCATAAACAATGAATTTTGGAACACAAGAAATAATTAAATTAAATTAAATTAAATTAAAAGAAAATTATGATTCTTGGACCCTACTTAATTAGAAAGACGTTTCCAAGAATATACATTTTTTTTTAAAAAGTTCCCAAGATATTCCATGTCCATAGACATCCAAGAACCACCACCCACAGTACTATTTCAGTCATTGCATGATTTCTGTATATGTTATTTGGAAGACAAATTGAATCCAAAGTCTCAGTTTGACTGGTTTCAGGTGCCCAGCGGAACTGCCTTAACTGCAGTTGGGTAGGAGGAGGAGAGCATCGGGAGAACCCCAATGATGTGTGTTGCAATGGGAGTGGTGTGAATGGGCTTGAATCGACGCAGAGGAGCTACTGTGCTGGTAAAGAGTAGCATGGTAGCAGGAGGTCCATGAAGGGAAAGGAGGGGTCGAAAGAAGACAATATTCAAAGGCATGATCATCTTATGACATGTAACATATTGCAATATATCTCTTTTCCCCTTACACCTTCCAACACCACTAACCCAACAATACAGCCATGACTATCCCCATTTTACACAGGGGGCTAAGAAGAATCAGACATTCTAAATGTTATATCCTGTCCTCACTCCTCCAGGAAAGCAATTACTAGAGTTTCAGAATGCAGAAAAAAAATCCGTATTTTTTCTATGAATCCTGTCCACGTTCAATAACATCAATGGTCAATTTTCAATGGCCAATTTTCATACATATATATGAACTAGCTCTAACTGTCTCAATTTGAGGATGTTAGCTCTTTGCATATTTCCATAATAATGGTAATAATAATGGTGATCATCACCATTACGGTAATAGCTACCATTTATTGAGTGTTGAAATTGCTAGCCTCAGTACAAGATGTCTTAAAATACACTATCTAATTTAATTCTCACAACAACCTTGTGTCATAGGTCATTTTATTCTTATCTTATAGATGAAGAAACAAATGCTCAGAGAGGCCAAGTGACTTGCCCTGGATTCACAGATGTTGACAGCTGCCACTAGAACATAGCTCTTCCTGATTTGAAACCCTGTGCCCATAACCATAATTCCTTTTTCCCTTTCCTTAGTTAGTCTTCCTTCTGGGAAATCATGCCAATGGCTAGGTTAGATTCAGGGAAACAGATATTTTTTTTTTCCAGTTTCAGCTGTAA
Source organism: Mustela erminea (assembly GCF_009829155.1). Classification (NCBI taxonomy): domain Eukaryota; kingdom Metazoa; phylum Chordata; class Mammalia; order Carnivora; family Mustelidae; genus Mustela; species Mustela erminea. The sequence continues at coordinate 7,844,870 of NC_045618.1, read as the reverse complement.
AATATGAAAAATGTGGTTAATGAGAAGGGAGCAGCATGAGATATAAAGCGGAAATAAATTATAGGCTGGTGGCTGTCTGAAATAGTGTTACAAATGAAGACCTGCTCCTATAAATGCATGCATTTTATGAAGCCTAGCAATGTAGAATGGAGGCAACCTTCCCATTGGCTGGAGGCTGCTAAGGGAAGAACTAGCAGTAAATCCCCCGAGGGGCTAGCTGCATATGCCCCGTGTGTGAGATCACCAGAGGTGGCCATGTTTGTTTTTACAGATCATAAGCAAGACCCTTCTGTTGAAGCTGATTGCCTAGGATTATGAAGCACAGACAGTGGGCTTGGGAGAGTGACAGGTATATGTACTGGCTCTGGGCTAGCCCATCATTCTTGATTGCTACGTGGGATAGATTTGATGAAAAGATTAATGCTGGTGAGAACACAAGTTAATGTCCATGTCACTTACTCATTCTGACTCCATCAGAAGAATGGTTAGGGGCAGCTGTGACTAGGGCTGTGGCATGGGGTCAGAAGCAGTTAGGCATGAGGCTAGATGAGAGGTGAAGATAATTAGATCACCTGTGTATCACAAGGAGACCACTAATTGCTTTGTCTGAGACTGGACCAATGTTTTTTCTAATCTTGACTGTGGGCCCCAAACACATCTTTCTGGCATGCCAGTTTATTTCTGTTATATCTACTAGCACCTCCACTTAAAATTTGAGTAGTGTTTTGGTTTTTTGTTTGCTGGTTTTGTTTTATTCTTGTAATCATGACTACCCATAGGCTGGTAGAACTGCAGATGATTCTTCTGTTCAGCTAGTCTAATAACTTTCTCCTTTCTTCCCCTCCTCCCTCTTTCCTTCTTTCCTTCCTTTTTCTTCCCTTCCTTTCTCTCTCTCTTTCTTTCATTGTCCCTTTCTTTCCTGTTGTGGACAGAAAGGAAACAAAACAGAGAGACGTCAATCTAATAGCGGTAGAGTGTAGATGAAAATGCAAACCCCCTTTGTAATGTTCCTTAGCATGGTAGGCAGTCCTTCAGTTCCCTACTCCACCCATGCGTGCCAACATGTATTTATTACCAGCTCCCAGTGAGTTTTGAGTGTGCAGTTCATGTCAGTGACAGACAGGATAGAAACAACAAGGGTGGTGGCCTTGAAGCCATCGCTGCAATCTGCAACCCAGGAAGAGTGGCAGTGTGGCCTAGGGGATTCTAAGCTTTTGTTCAACAGAGCCACAAGCACTCCTGCCTGAGCTGTTGTTGTTGTTTTACAACCAACATTAATACTCTTGGGGGATATTCGGTTGCCTGGAAACAGAAGCCCATCACTGAATTCATTAATATTCAGCCAGTATGCTTTTATGAGCTTTATTATATGATTTTTCTCCTTTGATCCTAATTAACAGGTAAATACCATCAAATGAAACATTCTCAGGGATTTATGGAGCTGAGTTTGAATTTCCAATTTTCTCTTTCCATTCCCAGCTTCTCTGTTTTTAGGTTGATATTTCTTTCCCCTGTATTCTTTTTCTGATTAAGAAACCAGATGACATAAGATGCATTCATTGAGAAAGCAAAGAAGCTCAGGTCAGTATCACTCAATTTGGGGTGGGAATGAAGGGTAAAATCCACCTATTTAAGAAAGAATGGTTAACATTTTATCCAACTCTGTGGGAGCCGACCTGAAATTCTGTCCAGAGATGAAGCTAGATTGTATGATTCTGAATTAAATTCATGAACAGCACAAGTGTGTTTTTAAATGGATGGTTAAAGTAAAAGATGCATCAGGTGTGGAACGCCAGGGTAGCTCAGTTGGTTAAACATCTGCCTTTGGCTCTCGTCAGGATCCTGCGGGCCTGGGATTGAGCTCCACGTGGGGCTCACTGCTCAGTGGGGAGTCTGCTTCTCCCTCTCTTTCTGCCCCTCCCCCCCTGTGCGCTCTCTCTCCCAAAATAAATAAGCAAAATCTCTTAAAAAAGATGCATCAAGTGAAAACGTGTAGCTAGAAAAGTGCTAACAATTCTTAGACAACTGCTTTCAAAGGTTTTTCATTGGAGCTTTTTGTTCACCTTAACTGAAAGTCATTCATCACATGGTGCACTGAATTCTACCTCCCCCCAAAATATGTTGAAGTCCTAACCCCCAGTTCCCGTGAACATGACTTTATCTGGAAATAAGGTCTTTTGCAGAGGTAGTCAAGATGCGATTCCCAGCCTAACAGACCTTGTATCCTTATAAGAAAGGACAAGACACATGGAGAATGAGGCACAAGGAAGAATGCCACATGACAAGGAGGTAAGGTTAGTGAGGGAGTGATACACTTACAAGCCAAGGAATGCTTGGGATTGCTGACAATATCAGAAACTAAGAGAGGGATAGTGAACAGATTTTCCTCTATTGTATTCAGAGAAAGTATAGCCCTGTAAACATCCTGATTGTAGACTTGTAACCTCCAGAATTGTAGAAGAATAAATTTCTGTGTTTTGTTTCATTTTGTTTGTTTTGATACCCAGTTTGTGGCAAACTATTTTGGCAGCCCTAGCAAATCAATACAGATATATAATCACCTCTTTTACGTGTATTAAATTTGCTTTATTGCTAAGTACTGAATTTACCAAAATCTTCTGGAATAGTTTTAACAATGGGATCTGTAACTAAACATTCTGTTCAAATGCACAAAATAGAAGTACTGCCAGTTCTTAGTAGACTCCTTCTAAGAAATTTGATTAACCGAGGCTATACTAAATCTTTGTTATGAAAGGCATTTTCAGGAAGATTTAGGTTTTGTAAATATAATCCATAAGAAATAAAACAACTTGAAAACAAAAAGGTATTTCATAAAGATCTGGGCTATATTTGATTTTTTAATGCTTTCTTTAAGATTTTTGGTTGGAGACCTAAATCATTAATTCATTAATTCACAAATTTAATTAATAATCCATTCATAAGTCATTCTTTCAGAATGCACTTATAATGTTTTATAGATGCTTTTTGTTCTCATCTGTCCTCTCAACTGATGCTTTCACAAACCAGAATTATCAATATTTGACAGATATCCACAGCATCAAGATAGTCACATAATAGAGACTCAAGAGACATCTTGTCAGTTACCAGAAACTTCTCTTTAGTTTTTAAACAAAATACCCTAGTTATTCAGCTAACGTATTTCTATTACTGTCATATTAAATGGGGTATACCAGTTTCCTGAAAGAATGAACTCTTGAGATAAAATTAAAAATTCTTCACAACTTACAGCTAGTCTTATTTACTGAACTTGAAATTTGGAGCTTTGAGAATGCTCTATCACCTTTCCTAGAACACCTGGCTTTTACACTTATTGGTTTGGGAAACATAATATTGCATGGATTAAGACAGAGCCTTGATCTCTTTGTTCAAAATAATCAGACACTTTAAAAGAATGGGTCCTACAGAATGTTGGGCAAATATTTTCAAGTTAAAGAATTGTAGATGGTTTAAAGAAATAATTTGTCTTTCTGAAGAAATAGACCAAAGTCATACATCAGACAGTTAAGGGAAGATATTGGTGTCACCAATGTAAGCCAACATTAGAAATATAAGTATGAAGTTATATTATTAATAAAATAGGTAGCAATTCATCAGGAAGAGATAATCATATATAGAGAGAGATGATATACATACATGCATATACAGTGCCTCTCAAATCCTTCTCAATAAAGAATCACAAACAGAGAGACTAATTGCCAGGTTTTGAGGACATAATCTAATGTAATTGCCACAAGTGCAGATTTTTTTTTGTCTTTTAATGTCAGCATTAATGAAAACATATTCTTTGTATAACTTCCGGGATGATAAAAAATATCCAGTCATTTCCAACCATGCAGCAGAGTCAATCACAGAGCAGCATCCCAGCATCCCACCCTCCTCCCGGTCTCCTCAATTTTGTGGGACATGAGAAGGCTATATTTCACTTCAGAGTCCCTTGGAGTGGTCAAGGTCAAGTGATTACTCTCTTGGTAGATTATGAACACAAGTGAGTTGTATCACTTCCTGTTCAGATAATGAAAATCCCTCTCTTAACTTTCCAACCATGTTTCCTCTTAGGTGGTGAGTGTGATAGTGGTGCCTTCAGATGATGAAGCCACATGAACAGATTCGATCACTATGCCATTGAGCAGGAGGCTGTGGACAGGGCCCAACCTGGAGCAGACTGGGCATTTAAGGAATAAACTATGTAATAAACCACTGAGATCGTGGGTGTTGTTGTTGTTGTTGTTCTGCCATCACAGCATAAGCCCAGCTGAAACTGACCAAGAAAACAGGCCATGACTACCATTTGGCTTCATTGGTCTCCTGGCCAACCGAAGACTGGTGGGAGTTGTTCAATCATGAAGAGTTGGCTTCCTGAATATTCCAGTTTACTAGGGCACTATCAACATCCCATTTTGTTTAGCTCTGGGTAAATTTCGGGACTGGTCCCCTTATATTTCTACCTTTTTTACTCCTGGAAGGGAATAACTTCCACATACAAACCATTCTCAACAAAGGAAGGGCTGGTGTTTTCTGTACTACAAAGTAGATCTACTGATTCGTCTAGATGGGCAAAGCCACAATCTTGTGAACTAAAAGAAGAGTTGCAGCTAAAAGGTTAGTGTTGTTGTGCCCACTATTTGCCTGTTTTCTCTCAGCCAACTGCTACACCACCTTAGCCCTATTTCTCTGTCCTGTGCTACCGGGCCAGGGAGATAGCAAGCAATACTTTGCAGACTCCTAGTCTACCTGGTTTCTGTTGGGTTCCATCAGTGGGACCCAGGGTTGGGGAATCAGAAGTCAAGGAAAAGAGAGATACTTCCTGCTTCTGGATCTGGCAGTGTGGCAGTTGATTAGAGAAAACAGAGATAGTGTGATTTCAGTCTCCAGCCTCCCAGATAGGGACTGCACGTTCTCACTGCTTCCAGCCCCTATCAGTGGAAGTGACCACAACAGCACAACTAGCAATGCACCAAGAGGTACAGTACCTTCCTGTGGGTCTACTGAGAACATTAATAGCTCTTAATCTTTGAGTATTCTTTTTTATTCTGCTCCTCTAGCTTTCTGTCTATCCCCTTTTAACTCTTAGAGTACTTTCTACCCCATGGCAGCCAACTTTCTGAAATAAATCCTGTGTGTTTGAAATACCTAGAATGGTTGACAAGGTCCTGAGGTTGTAATGACTTTAAATTCTATTTGTATACTGAGTAAAAGGGAAGCATTTTGATAGCCACATTTGAAACATGCTATGAAATAAAAAAAGACTATATTATAATATTAGCTAGGACACACCCACAGTGTTCAGTGTCATTGAGTCTCACTAGCCTTTTCTATAAAATGTACATGATAATACTGTCATACTATTAAAGTACACTCATGATAAGGCATTAGTTATTAATATAAGTGCTAAGTGAGATTAATAATGATTGCTAATATTTTCAAGTACTGGTATTGCTAGTCATGGGCTAGTCCTTCTTCATAGGGACTGTTGTACAATCAATAATGTTGTGAAGTGGGTTTCATTGTTATACACTTTTCATAGATAAAAAATCTTCGGCATAAAGAAGTTAAAGAATTTGCTCAAGTCAGTGATTTTGTATGTTTGAAGCCAATACTCTAAACTCCACAATGTGTAATTGGACTCCCAAGCCAGCAACTTAATCACCATGAGGTAACACCATCCTCATCATATGAACTGTCAAAGGCAGTGCCTGCCACACAAAATCATCTAGTAAATGACAGATATTATTACTTACCATTAATAACTATAGGGGTCACTTGGGCTGAGGGCAACTGACCAGGCTCCGCCAAGAACATCAGAGCTTAGACTAGGATGCCACCTTTGACTTGGTCCCCTGTTTCATCTCACATGGGGCCCGCTTGGCAGGTGCAATGTACTATGACAATGTGTTGAGCCATAATGCCTGTATCCCAGGGGGGTCAGAAGGGGGTTCACATTTCCTCTGCCTATATATATCAAATACAGAGGGCCCCAGAAGTTGAGCTACTTGCAGATAGACAGTTAGGCAGTATACCCATTCCTTCTTACTGTGAGCCAAGTTCTTCTGCTGGAATACTGATTAAAATAACCATGTCAGAGCTGAATCAGCAAGATGACCTAATCCAACAAAATCACTGGGACCCTCCAAGCGAAGTATCACTCTCTTAACACTTTCTCCTCCGATCATTTTAAATGACCTCCTCTCTGAATCTTGCCTGAAAACCCTGCCTCCTTTTGTGTTTCCCCTTGAAGCAGTTTGTGATATGATGGATGGAGCATGCCAAATAAAAATAAATTGGATGGTATTCTCTCCTATTATCTATGATTCCTTGATCGTCCAACAGAGTTTTTAATAAACATTTGAATTATTTACAGTAATCTACAAAGGCATATTAATCGTGCATGTGGTAGACGGAAGAGAGTGAAAAATGTCTTTGTTTCACCCTGACAGAGCCAATGAACCATGACACAAATGATCGCCTGCTTCATTTGTAATTATTCATGGTAAAGATCTTCATTCAGTGGCAGAAATCTTCTGGCTCTGGATCCTAGTGATTATGCGAGCATGAGAGTTATTGGTCACCATCTCACCCAGGGACAAACTGTACTGCACACAAAATTTGGGATGGACTTCACTGAAGCAAAGGCAGAAGGTGACAGTTGTTCCTGCCAGTCAGGTCACTTTCAACCCGAGTCCCATAGTCATAAGCTTTAGGTTCTACCTTTCCCACCCATAAAGACATCACAGTGTGGTCGCTCTGACCCATAGTTGATATCTATGTTCAATTATTTTGAAAAAAAAAAAAAAAATAGCCGGGGCACCTGGGTGGCTCAGTGGGTTAAAAACCTCTGCCTTTGGCTCGGGTCATGATCCCAGGGTCCTGGGATTGAGCCCCAGGTCGGGCTCTCTGCTTCAAGGGGAGCCTGCTTTCTCCTCTCTCTCTGCCTGCCTCTCTGCCTTTGTGATCTCTGGCTGTCAAATAAATAAATAATCTTAAAAAAAAAAAGGTATTTAAAAAAAAATAGCCAGCTGCTGTACACCCTATTACAGTCTTACCCAAGCTGTCATAGCCCACTGTGGATTAAGTCGATGGAGACTGTCTGATGAAACCAGGTGTCTTTAAGCTAACTCAGACTGGACATTGACATGTAAATAATTCAGGCTTGGCTAACATCTGTAGTCTTACTGGCTTTGTTCTCCAGCTAGCTTCTATTCTAGTCCATCTGCTTCCTAGGTTTTGACTTAACCTTTTATTCTGATCTGTGTCTACTCTCTGGAGTTTTCTTATAATGGATCATTTTCTTTTTTACAGGTTGATTTTCTATGTTCTCTAAGAATTTGGGGACTATCTCTCTTCTCTAGACTCTTGTGTGAAAGCCTCTAGCTATAGCTTCTTGGGATAAAATGGTCAGTGGCATCTGGGAAAGGAAATTTCAAAAGCCAGATAAATCGGTGGCCCTCTACTCTGGGGCACCTGAGAATTACCAGAGACTTTGAAGCAAACCAATGTTCAGGTTCTTGTCCAGACTTATGGAATTAGAATTTGGAGGGGGTTAGTCTAGGCATTGAATTGTTTAAAGTTTCAGGATGATTTTAATATTTCACTGGACCTGAAAACCGTAGATTAAGATAATCTGAGATGTCACTTTCGATTAAGAAAGAAGAAGATACTAATCAGTTGTGGTCGATTTATATCTACACAGATTGAATTAATTGAAAATTGAGCTTCAGTCAAAAATTATTGATCAAGGATTGCCCATGCACCAAGTCTTTGCAGAAGCCAACCCTGAACATGGTACCTTTTAGTTATATAAGCCAAACCAACCTCTTTTTGCTCAAGCTAGCTCGGTTGGGGTTCTGCCCCCTTAAAGTGGTCCTTGATATGAATAGGAAGGTAAATAAGGATATGTGCGTGTGCGTGTGTAAGAGGGAGACTGTGTGTGTGTGTGTGTGTGTGTGTGTGCGTGTGTCTATTAGTGACTATGTGAGGGAGTGGGTATGAGGGATAGATTATCTAAATAAAAGAAAACAAGGGCGCCTGGGTGGCTCAGTGGGTTAAAGCCTCTGCCTTTGGCTCAGGTCATGATCCCAGGGTCCTGAGATGGAGTCCCGCATCGGGCTTTCTGCTCAGCAGGGAGCCTGCTTCGCCCCCTCTCTCTGCCTGCCTCTCTGCCTACTTGTGATCTCTCTCTGTCAAATAAAAAAAAAAAAAAATAAATAAATAAATAAAAGAAAACATTATCCCACCATTCAGAGGAAAAGGAGGGCATTGAAACCATTGTCTTTTGGAGCTGTTTTAACTTATAGTAACTGAGTCTTTTCACTAAGTTGCTATATTTTATGATCAAATAAATAAAATACAGCATCATTTTATCATCATGTAGGTACCACGTATCTGGTAGGGGTCGGGGCACAGGGGGCAGAGAGAGACAGAGGCAGAGAAAGAAGTGTAAGTGGGCAGGATTTGCAACGAAGCTCCTTTATCACAAATTTTATTCTCTCAGAGGACGTTTTACCCCAAACAGATATTAGAGTGTAAGAGCCCATTGTGATGGAATAAAATATTTGAAATGCAAGCCTCACAACATTTAAATGTGCCGTGAGAGGTCTCCCCTGGAGATGAACAATGGAGAGGCAGGAAAGGAAGCTTACACAAGGAGTTATAGCCATGACCATGAATGTAGACCACGAGGACATATTTAAGGGTTGCTGAAGAGCCAAATGCATAGAATTGAGGTCAGGAACAGACCTGGACATTATGGGTTGCAAGGTTAAAGGCACACACAATGAAGGGACTGTGGAAACCAGAATGAAACTAGGAAGCCTTGGGTCTCCCTGGTTGAACTTGGGTTTTGAAGCTTCGAGCTCCAATCGACAATGCTGTTGCATAGCCTCTACAATTAGGAAAACTACAATTAGAACAGAATCACAGAATCCTTACTAATATTTTTAGTCTGTTTCTTTGTTTTCATCAGTGTTCAAAATTTTTCTTTATAACTAATGTGTTTTCATGTGAGGAGAGTGTGTTTACTTATTTATTACTAATCTACCTCCTACTGAAAATAGTACCCCCTGCATCGCCTGCATATTTTCAAGGAAAATAGCATGGCACGTCTCTCTGGAGCGGCATGAGAACAAGTATGTGACTGTAAAGAAATACATTTCCTTTTAATTTTAAAAAAGTTATCTGGAGCCCTACTGTGTGCATTGGAGTAGAAATAAAGCCTGAAATACACAATATATCCATTCCTTCAACAAAGATTTCCTGGACATCTATTATACTCCAGTCTTTCTGTTGCATGTTATATGCATGATTTAATTTAATCATTATGACAAGCCAATAAGATGTATAGATAAGGAAAACTGAAGGCATTATGTTTGTCCGAACATAAAACCCATGTGTTTTCAATTATGTTAAATTTTGATGAGCACCTATGATGTGCTAAGTACATTATAAATGCTTTATTAATTACTTATGTAGAGTTCCCTGTTAAGATTCACATTTTAGTGCAGAAGGAAATGAGGCTCGGACAGAATAAATAAGTTCACATTCACAGAACAACAAACAAAGTTTGTGTCTGACTACAAACCCCACTCTCTTTTCTCATCAGCTGACCACCTAGAAGCGGGACTCAGGATAGGGAGAGAGGCAAAAGAAGATGAAAGAGATAAGATGCATATTAAAAATTAGAAGTTGTAGGGGTGCCTGGACGGCTCAGTCAACTGGTTAAGTGTCTTCAGCTCAGGTCATGATCCTAGGGTCCTGGGTTTGAGCCCCATGTCTGTCTGTCTTTCTGCTTAAGCAGGAAGTCTGAATCTCCTTATCCTTCTTCTCTTACCCTCCCCCCATCCATGCTCTCTCTCACACTATCTCAAATAAATAAACAGAATCATTAAAAAAAAAATTAGAAGTTGCACATTCACATCTTCACACTTCCAAGTAATAGAATGTATTACTTTCTGGATGACTTTCTACAATCATGTGTAGCTCTTATTTTGAGCTACAACTTAATGGTCATCCTAGGAAGTTTATAAGATCTCCAGTCTCCAGTAAGTGAAATGAAAAACAGATGGAAAAAATAAAAAAATAATGCCAAATATTTACAAACAAGAACGGTAAGATTACAAGTGCTTTTCTCCTTTTTAAAAAATCTGTATATTCTCCTTATTTAATTAAAATTAGTGAGCATATATGGCTTTTGAAATAAAAAGACAAATGTTGCTTAAAAGAATAAGGAGAAGATGTGAATCCTATTCCTTTGCATTCATATTTTGGTGTTGACTATGTATACTGATGTCTGGCTCGACAGCACTTACTCATCAGGCTTGGGTTGAGGGGAGGAAACACTAACCCTCCAACAAAATTATCTTTCAGAAAATAATTATGTGCTATCAGTGACTATCCTAAGGGAGATGATGGTAATTCCCCAAAATAGAGTTCTGCACATGACTTGGGCAAAACAGCCTTATTTTTGGAAGTGCATGTCCTCCCAAGGGGGCTATTTCGAAGGGGATAAGATAATCTTAGTGCTCTCAGTTTGTTAAACATCTGTCAGAGTAGATCACAGACTCACCCAGTTGTCTACCAAACCAAAGGGAAGAGAGAGAGAGATTTAAAAAGCAAACAAAAATGTTGATGGATTGGAAATTGGAAACTTGGAGAAGTAGCTTTCTTCTCTCCAGTCCTAAAACACTCCACTCATCTGGTTTTCAACCCACTTCACTGGCCACTCCCTCTGGAGCTATCACTCCGTTGATGGCTCCTGGCTCCTCCTTTTCTCTCAGGGGTGAGTACTTGAGCTCTTCTGTATACTTAATCATTCCTCACATGATATCATCTAATACGTGTCTTTAAATTCTATCTCTATGTTGACAGCTACAAGAATTACAGTTCAACTTTGATCACTCCCCTGATATCCAGGCTCTGATGTCCAGCTACCTACTTAATATCCTCACATGAATAACTAGTATGTATTTGAAACTCACCATGCCTAAAATCACATTTCAGATTTTCCCTCCAACCTGACTGTCCTTTATGTTTTTCTTGCTTTCTTTTTTCTTTTTTCCCAGCTCATTTAAGGGCAAATCCATATTTCCGTTTGCTCAGGCTCAAACCTTTGCAGTCATCTTGAATTCTTCTATCCATCTCTCATACCACACAGCGAATCCACCAGCAAATCCTTTAAACCATAACAAGAACTCAGTACTTCCCAGGACCCTCATCACTCCCTCCTTGGTCAAACCATCCCCTCTCTCTCCAAACTAGAGGTTTGCCCACCTCTAGTCACTCCTAATGTAGCAAACACAGAAACTTTCTCAGAAGGTAAGTTAAACCGTGTTCTGATGTTACTCAAAATTCACATTATTTCTCTGACCACCTTACCTACAACTCATCCTAACTCCCTCTGCCCAGCTAGCTGACCTTCTTGCTGTACTTTAAATCTCACTATCACCTCGAAGCTTCTGCACTTGCTGCTGTTGGCACCAGGAACACTCCCATACCACCAGCATCAGATTTCTCTTCCGAATTGGTAAGATGAGTTTACTTTGTATACTCCAAAGGAAACTTACCATCCTTATAAAATGGAACAGATTCAGTAGTTAGCTTCTGATTTACTTTCTATCAAAAAGGGCAAGTTCCATGAAAGCAGAGCTCCCAAATTCCAAACCAAAGCTAACCCACCCAACACCAGGCCTGTGCCAGGAGAATGAGATGGGAACCAAAAGCTGAGTTAAGTGGGGAGTCTTCTATTCCCATGGAATAAAGCTCAAGCAGGAGACCTCACAACCTCAAACAACCTAAGTCTAAGAAACCTAGGAAATCACATGTTATTTTTTACTTGAAAAGACTCTTAGCCTAGTGATCTTGAACAGAAGCTCTACTTTCCTTATAGGTGCTATTTTCACTCTATTTCATATACTAGTCAAACCTGCTCTTCCTCTTGAATGTATTTCTTTTTTATATTTCCTATCAGTAGATACTACATCAAAATACAGATACTACACCAAAAGCTAATAATATACTATATATTGGCTAATTGAATTTAAATAAAAAAGAAAGGTAGATAAATATATACAGAATAGTTTTTGTGGAGCCAAGCCCTTAGAGAATTAGTTAAAGTAACGCTACATTTAAAATTCAAGTGATCTACCTTCAAGTAAACCATGGTCATTAGACCTACTGTATGCAAAGACCATGGTAATCACCATTGATCTGATAAAATAAAGAAAACACAACTTTGACCCTCAACGAGTTTACAAACCAGTGCAGAGACACAGAACCCTTAAATATAATTAACAGGGTGGAAAAGGCTACAAATAACCTACAAAGAACTTTAAACAGAAAAAGAAGATGGAGCAAATTTAATTAAAATAATACAATTAGAATGTTTCATGAGGTGACATTTTTTAATGTAGACTTTGAAGGACAAAAAAGAATGTCAATAAAGTAGGAATGGAAAAGAGCCAGAAAAGGTTTTGATTACAGAGCTATTCCCTCCTTCATTCATGGCAAGAATTGCTTATTGAGAACCTTCTATGTATCAAGAAATGTGTTAGAGACAAGAAAGACATCTCCCATTCAGAAGGAAGCAAAATGACAGAGGTAAGAAAAAGAAACTGGCTGAGAAAGTGGTAGGACAGAATGTAAAGGAATGGTTAGTTGGGAAGACTGGTAGAGTGGGAACCAGGATACCAAGAAATGGTATCTTATTTCTAAAAGTGTATGATGCTATTGTAAAACTTAATGGAATATTGATTTCTATTACTAAAATCAATAGTCTTGCATGGTGAGCTTCAATACTTGGAGTTCATGGAATAGCAAGGTGTTCTGAGTAGGGAAATGACATTCTCAGTACTCTTCTCAAGAGAGGAAAAAGAGAATCCTTACCATGCCCCAAGGAGCACTGGAATGATAGGGTTCCTCAACTCAAATCCCACAAATGCCTCAAAAAGAGTTCATTTTATGTTTGCTCCCGGGCAATCTTAACCCACTTAGACAGAAAGTAAAACAGGGAAGCCCAAGACACCAAATTTGGTTATAAAGAAATTTGCTTTAAAGGGATTTTCTTAAAACTATTAAATATGTCTGATATCCCAAACACAATTGTCTTTGGACTGGAATTATGAAGTGTTAAAGCATTTATTTGGACTGATTGATCCAGTGATGATCCCTAGCCATTTCTCTTTAAAACTCAGAGTGCCCAAACAGCTAGTCTCTTGGCTATGACCATCTTGCACATTTCCATGTGCCAGCAGAACAGGCCTCACATTTCCAATCTATACAATAAGCCATTGCGATTAAATATACCTCAGGCTCTCTATTCTGCCTTGTTCTATAAACACAATTACCATCAGTGTTCGTGTATTTAGAAACCTGTATTCGATTTATATGGACTACAGTAACATTAAGTAAGGTAATCCCACCTGTCCTGAGAATGTTCATCTTCATTCCCTATTGAATCTGGTTAGGATGCTGGCCTGCCTGCCAAGAAGTAAAAGGTAGACCACAATCCATCTTGGATACCTGACACTGGGGCATAGATTGAACCAAAGTCAATTCAATTAGAAATAGAATTTAGTGCCTGGTTCAGCCAAACCCCTAATCTTCACAGAGTAGAGTCAATAAACTACCATTTGAACATAAAGAGAAATTTCTAACTATATCATACACTGAAATGTACCAAACAGTATAGCTTCCCTCCCCCCAACCAAATGGATATCCACTTTCCCTTTGTGGTCATTCTGCCATATAATTTCATTGCCGTCCAAACTCAATACCTCCTAGATGGCTTTTGTGATATATGCACACTAAACTACAAATAAACCCGAGCTAGTGTACCCAAAGGAGTGGATGGCTAGGGCAATGCTCCCAGTACCTACACATAGAGTCCTTGGACTCCTAGAAGGATGAGAGTTGACTTCTTCCCACTAAAAGAAACAACAGAGATATTCAAGGGCAAGCTACAGAGCAATAAAAGGAGGTAAAACAAACAAACAATCAGAGGTTAACCCTTCTCCCTTTGCCCAGGTCTGTGGATTGGTGGTTTGTCATGTGAGTGGAGGGGCTCATGGTATCCCCAAGTAGCTGAGCCCAATTGGGTGAATGCTGGAGTTGGCATGGCCACAGTGGGTCTCCAAAAGGATGGAAGTAGAAGATATACCTGAAACTTCATCTCCCGATGCTCAGTCTTTAGCTCCCGTCTCCTCTTTACCCTGATGACTCCCGAATTTGTATTTTTCGGATTCAACCTCTTCCCTTCAGACCCATTTATTCAACTGCCAACTCCATTTAGATGTACTGCAGTCTTCTGAAACCAAATGTCCAAAATAGAAACTCCTTCCTAAATCCACTTCTCCCAAAAACTTCTCCATGTAATTAAATGGCACCACTCTTCCCCCAGTTACAGAGTGCAAAAGTCCTAAAAGAAACCTTCCTTGGTTTCTTTTCTCTGACAGTCTTTATATAATCCATTCAGAGAGTCCTGATACAGCTGTTAGAATTATACTACAGACTCAATCAATTCTTTCCAAATCTATGGCTAACACATGAAGCCAACCCCAATCATGTCTCCCCTAGACTACCATGGAAGACCTTTAATGGAATTCCCTGTTTCTGTACTTGCTACGCACTGTCCTGTGTCCCCATAGTGGTGCCTCTAGACACAGGAGCCAGAGGACTCCTTCTTAGCAAGAAAATCAAACTGCCTCAGTCCTCTCCTCAAAAATGTTCCGATGACTTGCCACCAGATTTTGAAGAAGCTGGAAAATCTTTAGCCAGGTCTACAAGGTCTTACAAAGTCTAAGCCTACTGCTTAGACTTCACCTTGACACAGCTGGCCCTCATGCATCTTGCTACACCCTCACTCTTGCTGTGTTTTCAGCATGGTCAGTTCTTTGCTGCTTCCAATACTGTGCACTAGCTCTTACCTCTTATCAGTCTGTGTTCCCCACAATTTTTAAAGGGAGGGACACTTTATATCATATGGGATTTTATCCATCCTACCTAAAAAACCCTTACCTCTACCCTCTCTCTATACACTGACCCAACTACACCCAATTACATTTTTTCCTTTAGCATTCATACCACCTGAAACATTACCTCTTTGCTTGTTTAATACCTGTAGCGTTCAAAGGAAAATAATTCCCTAAGAGGTCAAAATTGTATCATTCGCCATTGTTTCTGCAAAACTTAGACCAGTGCCTGGCACATCATAGATGCTAAATACATGTATGTTAAATTAAAACATTATCTTGGGGTGAAACAAGATAGCTGTCAACCTTCCAGCCACAGTGCACAACAACTGCATTTAAACTATTTGGAATTACTTTAAAGGAAATTTCTATTTCTGTTCACCATCTTATAAATTCAATGCTTTTTGTGCATAGTTTCTTATTTAGCTTTTTTTCCCCATTTTTTTTCTTTTTAATGAGTACAAATAAAATGAATGGCCATGACTCTTCTTATTTTGTATAGCAATCATTCCCTTGAGTGTTGAAATGGAAAATTAGATACAAAGACTTTTTTTGTATAAAATAAAGGCTGAAGGAATGGTGAAAAAAATGCTTTGAGGCTAGAATAATAAATTCTATGTGTGAGAGTAGATGTTTCTTAGAGAAAACCTCAGTCCTGTGCAGGAATTCCTGTCTTTGAATTAACTATCAAGGCACCCTGTAAAGGTTTAGGCATAGGGCAACCTAAATAAAAGTCAGAATTTAATTAAACTTCCACATATGCACTATAGTGGATCTTACTATATATGAAATAAAACAAATATCCTTTGCTTATGTTTTAAAATTCCAAATAAAAGACTAATATAAAAAGTGTCAATCTTGGCAACCACTTGAGAGAGTAGCTGAACTTTGGGTGTTCCATCTGAAAAAATAAGACTAATGACAGCCCCCCCTACACACACAACTATGATGAGGACTGAATAAGAAAAAGTGAGTAGGCTTTGATTAGTATAATGTGTTGCAGTCATCAAACATAAGGATCACCAAGAGTATTGGCAATCAAAGGCATTCCATCAAGTCTGGGAAAGCCCCATACCCAATTAGACATGGTTTGGCCCAGGTGTACCCCTTTCCTTTGGCTTAGCAGAAAGACAATGTGGTGTCGTAGAACAAACACAGATGTGGAAAGCAGGATACTGGGACCATAGTCTAAACTCCAACATTAGCTCACTGGGTACCCTTGGGTCTTCTGCATTATCTCTCTAGACTTGATTTTATTAATTATTTTTTTTTTAAAAGAGCCTAAAAGGTGTGATCTCAAAGCTTCTGCAAGCTGTACACATTATGCTTTTTATAGTACTTGGCTCAACTATCATACGATGCTGTTTGGCTCAACTATCGTATGATGCTGTTAAACCATGAGAACCTGAGTTGATGCTATCCATGCCAAGTCCTTATATTTCCTACCAGGACAATTAATTGAGGGAAATTTCTTTAAGATAAGAGACACTCTCATGGGCCGATAAGCCAGTCTCAGCCTTGGCACTTCAACAAGAGCTGGGCCAGGTTTGAGAGATGAGCTGTGCTAGACCGTGAGAGGTAGACTGTGGCCTGAGAAATTATCCCACTGGACACCCCCCTTTACTCCAAAAGACAGAAACTTGCATATTACATTAACTGGTTTTAACTAAACTATCATAAAATGGACAAATGGCTTAAATGATTTTTCTCCCAAGAGCTGCAGATACTGAAGACAAAACAATAAAATTAACCCTATTATACTTCAGGGCAGCTTCTTCCCATCTTTTGCTGCGTGAAGTGAAGGTCTCTTTGTCTCTGTCTTTCATGTCCAACCAAATGAAATACAAAGTCTAGTAAGGAGATACTAATGTTCTCAGCTTCTGTCTAGACTTCCACGGTCTTGTATAACTGTTTGTATCTGCTGCTGCAGTTTTTCCTTCCATAAGCACAAAACTAATAGAACATTTTTTACATTAAATAAATAAACAAATAAATGAAGATTTGCTTTCAACCTTAAAGGAAAGTGAAATGGGAAAGTGAGCTTTCACTATTTTCCTATGTTTAGCTTCAGTCCTTTCCTCTGGCCAGTGCTGCATCCTACAGAGGACAAAGAGAGGGAGATTGTTGGACTTAATGTTGTAGAGTTTATCACAAAATATTTATTTTTCGTTTATTAAGACTGATAATCCAATCTTTTAACTATCTTAACACTGACCAAGATTTCCCATGCCTCTAGCATAAACTCAGGCTGACTCAGCTGAATACCTTAAGGAACAAGAACAGATTTCCAGGAGTCACTAAAACCTAAGAAGTAAAAAAGGAAGAAGGTGAAAGAAGAGGAAGAGGGGGTAGGAAAGGGAGAGGAGAGGAAGGGGAAGGAGCTTAAAGGAAGACTAAGGGGGAGAAGGAGGAAGAAGGAAGGAAAGAAGGGAGGGAGAAGAGAGAGGAAGGGAAGGAAGGGCGTGAGAGGCTTTCCCAGTGAAACAAACGAGAAAAAAGTACGATCAGGCAAGTCTTCAGCACTGCGGGAACACAAGCAACAGAATCCAAGGGTCTGGTTTAGGAATAAGACTCAGGAATGGCATGTGCAGTCTTCAGGAAACCACACACCCGATTCCTGGTAGAGTTGAGCCAAGCCTTGATCCTTCTACTAATCAAAAGTAGATCCCTTTAGTTTTGAGTGTAGTATTTTCTTTTCGAACCACAGTATGAAAAGCCAAAGTCACGGATGCTCCAAAAAACTATTAACAATCCCCGTCTTAGTTTGGTTTCCTTCCAAAGGAAGACTGTAAGAATTAGTCTGTCTATGCATCAGAATTTCACTTCCTCACTGCCCATTCATCAGAGAAACTGCGAGCACATCTGGCAGAAGGATGGAACGAACACAGCGGGATCATGCATCATCTCATATCCACCCAAATTATATTTTCTGCAGGTCACAGATTATTATATTGGAAATAAGAGAGGAAATAAGTAAGCAATTGGTATCATGGGAGGAAGAAAAAAACATGAGCCTTCATAACTCCATAACTCTGGAAAGACTTTATGGATTATTATAGTATCGAATAGGTAGACAATCACTGAATTCTCCATGAGTTACACTGTTGAGCACCTCTTCTTTGTTCTGTAATATAACAATGCATGAAGAAATGCACAACTAATGCTTGAATTAAGAACTTTATTTAATATGGTTCAAAGATCCCTAAATCAATCGAATGACTTTAGACCCATTCGACAAAAATAAAGGCATCACTGACTTAGCACTATTGCACAAAAAAGTAAGCTGTGAAGAGATTTGTAGATGAGAAAGTATGTGAGTGTTTCCCTAGTCAAGAGAGTTTCTCTAAGCCTGAGTAGCCTCATCTAATAAATATTGCATTAGAAATTTGAGTTTTATCCTCAAGACCAGCAGTCTTTGTAGGGGGCAACACAACCCACTGGGACGCAGAAAGAAATTGTTAGACTTCCTATTCATAATAGTAAGCTTAAAAATATATACATATATAAAAATATATATATATGTCATATACATATATATAATTTATATATATACATATATATAATATATGTGTGTGTGTATGTATATATGTGTGTGTGTATGTGTGTATATATATATATATATATATATATATAAAAGCTTCACTCACATCACCATGTGGATTATCTTGGTTCCTGAGATGTATAATGCTAGGATTTAGCTCACTTTAAGCACATTGCAACATGCTATAGTTCCTGTGGGCCGGGTTGAGCAGACTTGTGTATTACATTAACTCATTTTAATTAAACTATCATAAAGTGGACAAATGGTTTAAATGATTTTTCTCCCAAGAGCCGCAGACTGAAGATAGTACAAATAATGCAAATGAAAGCAAGCAAGTGAAAAAAGGCAAAGTTGACACTTTCCCTTAACCTTGTAGGTAGCTCTTTCTTTATCAGCCACGAGATGAAGCAAAAATGATGACTATGTAAGCAGTTCTGACAAGGCATCAGCTAAAAATACTAGAAATCCTCAGGAAGATTTTCTGAAATATTTACAGCTGCTATTGTCAAGAATGAACTTTGTCCTAAATGTGTATTTTGTTATAAGTGTAATTAGCTAATTATAGTATAAATTCAGTATAATTAGTAAGACATAATAAAGTACTTGTTTTCAATAAAATACTTTTCTTTCATTCTAGCCTCAAGTCTTTCACAAGTAGTATAGTAATATACATACTACTATATACTATGTATACTACTGATGACTTAATGTTGTAACTCATGGATACACTTTATAGATATTAATATACAATTTAAATACAAACATTAAGCAATCCTGCATTCAATAATGTATAATGCTAGGATTCTTGAAAAGAAATGGAACCCACAATGGGGCACCTGGGTGACTCAGTGGGTTAAAGCCTCTGCCTTCAACTCAGGTCATGATCTCACGATCCTGGGATGGAGCCCCACATCGGGCTCTCTGTTCAGCCAGGAGCCTGCTTTCTCTTCTCTCTCTGCCTGCCTCTCTGCCTACTTGTGGTCTCTGTCTGTCAAATAAATAAATAAAATCAACAAAAAATAAAAAAATAGGAATAAAAACAATTAAAAAAAAGAAATGGAAACCAGTATTTTAAGAAAATGTTTTTTTAAACAGAGGAAAAACCTGAAAATCTAGTTTTGAAAAGGTAATGAACTTAGAGTATTACAGGGAGTGGACTGTAGGAAAATACAAGAGTTGAATTATCCACCGAGAAGCTGATTCAATAGTGAAAAGAAGAGCCAAAGCATATCTCAAGGAACCAAGCAGACTTTGCTCTAGTTTCTACACTGCAAAATAGTCCTGTGTAAAATAGTATTTGTCCGCAGGGAATTGTCTTTTAGAGAAATAATATAAGCCAGAGGAAAAGCATAGTGGGGTTAAAAACAAGAACAAGGGGGAAGAAACTGACCAAGGAAGTCACACCACTGCTCTCCATTAGCTGTTCTGAGCTAAAACTGAGGGGAGGGGAAAAAAGAGGTGAGAGAATGAAATCTGCTCTTTCCCTCCATAGGATCTCTGTGACTTACATTTGAAAGGATCTACAAGGCCAGCCCTCTGTGTGTCTCAAATTTTACTAGGCAAAGAAATCTTCTGAGGATCTAACGAAAATGAGGATTTTGACTCAGTAACTAGCTTGGGACCTGGGAATCTGCCTTTCAAACAATATGTCTGATGATGCTCTTGCTGGTGGTTGGTGGAGCCCATTTAGAGGAGCAAGGCTTTAGAGGAATCATCCCTGAATGTAAATGAATTTGTATTATGTACCATAGAAGATGTGAGAGCATACCTTCCCCCATATTCGTGGATTTATTAATGTGTATCACTTGGTACCAATATTATGGGTGTTATAAAATGCCAGTAAAAGTAGAAAATTGCAAATGATCGTATTCACAACAAATGTAAGTAGAAGTTCTGATGTCTCCTTCCTTTACCCTCTCCCACAAAAGATCATATTTCATACCCCCAGTAGAGGTAGCCAACTCCGGAGGCTGCAGGTCTAGAAGGTGAATATTAGTTTCTTAGCTTTGTTTTCTTTTTTCTTGTTTGTCTGAAATGTGGGTAGTAACTCCAGGTAAATAACAATGCCCTAAGGTATTTATATAAGCCAGCTCTCAAAGCTTCCTAAATGGGAATTGGTTGAATCTTGTGTGTATTTCTCATATATAATTTCTTATAAACTTAATTCTTTTGGAAAATAGCATAATTATTCATCACTAATTATTAACCCTTACAAAACATGTTTATGTTAAAATAAATACCAATTTTCAAATAAAGACAGAAAACCTAGAATCAATCAAGTGCTTTTCTAACTAAGCTGAATTGAAATCATGCAAATTCCCACATAATCAAACACTTGTATGTTCTTTTGGCTATTTTTCCACTTACATTCTGGATAATCAAGAATCTCATTTTGTGTACATGTTGTAAAACAGTGCTAAGCTGTCTGAAAGTGGGTCCATCAAAACAGAATCCACCACCTTCCCAAATTTTCAAAATGATTCGTAAAAGAAATGGAGAAAATAAGGCTAAATGTCTTTCTTGTGCTAATTATGAAACTATATGGTTATCTCCCAAAGCAAGGAAAGTTTTCTTGACAACAGCCTCTCTGCTATTAACTCACCAATCTTACTGAATTAGTAAAAAATTCAAGCAAGTTCTCAAGATCTAGCATGTATAAGAATTCCCTATAGAATTTGTTTAAAACACAGATTCTTTCATCTTACAGATTCTTACTCAGAAATCTGAACAAAATAAAAACTAGAGAGCTCAGAAACAGACCCATAAATCTATGAAAATGTGATTTTTTAAAAAAGATTTTATTTATTTATCTTAAAGAGAGATGAAGACAGAACATGAGAGTGGGGAGGAGCAGAGGGGGAGGGAGAAAGAGAATCCTCAGCAGACTCTGCGCTGAATGGGGAACCCAGTGCAAGGCTCGACCTCATGATGATGAGATCATGACCTAAACTGAATCAAGAGTTTGATGCTTAGTTGACTGAGCCAGCCAGACACCCCTATGAAAATGATTTTTAATATAAGTGATATTTTTAATCAATAAAGAAATGATGGAATATTCAATAAATAGCACTAGAATAATTGGGTTTCCATACTGATAAAAACTAAAAGGAGTCATTTTGATCTCAGCAGAAAAAAGATGGGATGACATATAAGGTACTTTGAGAAAGTTTTTTTTTTTCTTTTTTAAGATTTTATTTATTTATTTATTTGACAGAGAGAGAGAGAGAGTGCACACAAGCAGGGGAAGTGTCAGGCAGAGGGGAAGCGGCTCCCCACTGAGCAGAGAGCCGGACAAGGGGCTGGATCCCAGAAACCCAAGATCATGACTTGAGCTGAAGGCAGATGCTTAACTGACTGAGCCACTCAGGTGCTCCTGAAAAAGGTTTTATAAAAGAATTATTTCCAACGATGCCGGCAAGATACAGAGAAGCCACAAAGAATGTCCTACTCCAAGGCTAGAAACACAGAAATATCACTACCCCTAGATCAAAAGAGAAAAAGGCTTACTGGAATCTGGAAGTAGAGGTGTTGAATAAGAGCAACCTTGACAGTAGATGTAACTGTGAATCTAGAGGCACAACCAGCCACAGGAAACACTTGCGGGAGGAAGCTAGGATATGTAACTCTGGCGGTATCTATAAATAGCCGCCATCTCACTTCCTTCCCTCCCTCCAATTTCCTTTGTTCCCTCAACAACTGAAACCAACCAAAAGCCTGGGTTCAAGGGAGCTCTTTGGTTTAGAAGATACAGATGAGTATTTCTGGGCAGAGGGCAGGGCACAAAAAAAGAAAAGAACTGGCGTAGAGGGACAAACATAAGAGATCCAGCAAAGATTGCTAATGTACATCATACCTATAATCAACTCAAGATGTATTAAGACTCCTCTGCTTAATTCTTGTATTCTTAAAATGTGGTTTAGATTTATGTAAACTTCGTGTTGTTCAGAGGAAAAATTTCTCACCCTAAGTTAAAGCAGAATCATTATTTTATGGTTACAGTCCTTATCAAGATACTAAACTAGTTAAGTCTCTGCCTGTCTCTTCCAAGAACAAAACCAAAAGTCGTATAGAAGAAAAACCACGACAGGGGAAAAACTGAAAAATGTCGAGGTTGCACACTTGTTTGTGTGGTGTTGTGGTTTTGTCATAGCATAAATAATGAGAGTTCTCCTGTTTATTCCTGACCATAGCTTTGGGATCAACTCATGATTCTCAAAGCCTGGTTCCAGGCCAACAACATCACCATCACCTGGAAACCTATGACAAATTTAAGTTCCTAGCCCTTATCCCAGACAAACTCAATCAGAAATGGAAGAAGTAGAGCCCATAAATCTATGTTTTAAGAAGCCTTCCAAGAGACGCTGATATTCACTGAAGTTAGAGAACCAGTGAGATCATCGATGTCAACGTCCAGACTAAGGGCTGTCAGATTTAGCAAATAAAATTATAGTGTAGCCAGTTAAATTTGGATTTCAGATAAACAACAAGTAATTTTCTTATTGTAAATATACTATAGGAATTCAAATTTAACTGTGAATCTTGAATTTTATCAGGCAACCCTATCTATACCTATATTCAGAACTCTAGTCCAGGTTATCTTCTAAAGTAAACTCAAGAACAGCTCAGAAGCACATTGATGGTGAGGGACTGGGAAATTTAGATGAATACTAACTCAGTACTAGTCCAAGTATGGTATTCCAACTAGAAGTAATCGGCTGAGAGCTTGTAAGAAATTATCTGGCCCACCTTAGAACCATAGAATCAGAAACTCTGGGGATGGGACCGAAGAATCCGTGGTTTATCAACCCCACTAAGTGATTCTTTGTGCCCTGAAATTTGAGAATCATTGTACTACCTAATCTCGGGTGATGAATTTCACCAGTTTCCTACAGGATTCAGCAAACAAAATGAGTCATGGGATACTTATAATCTTAAATACTTATATAAGAAAAGGGGAAACCCTCAAGATTTATGAGCGAAGTGCTAATTTTCAGAAGTTACCCAGAGAATATAGGAAGAGGGAGGAGGAGAAGAAAGAAGGAGGTGGAGGGGGAGAAGGAGGAGAAAAGGAAGAAGGAAGAGGAGAAGGAGGGGGAGGGGAGGGAAGACGAGGGAAGGAGGGGGGAGGGGAGGAGATGAAGAGGAAGAGGAAGAGGGAGAAGGAGGAGAATGAGGAAGAGGAAGAGGAAGAAGAGGCAGCAGCAGCAGAGGAAGAAATGCAATAAAGGTAAGGCACAAATTAATAAAAGAGAAAATAAATGCAATGATAATATACAAAAGAATATACCTGAGTTGGTTCTGTGAAAAAAATTAAAATACTGTCTATTTTATCTCTAGCAAAAATAATCAAGAAATAAAACAAAAATAACCTTAAAAAGGAATATTATGAAGATCAGGACAAAGGCAGAGTAAAAACTTACAAGGAGATAAAGAGTATGTCAATAATTATACTATAAAAATTAAAAATTAAAAAGAGGTACTCAAAGTCCCCCCAAAATATAACTTATCAAAACCAAGTAAAAATGCCATCAAAATTTGATGAATTTTATGACTCTGAAGAATTCTAGCAGTTAAAGAAAACACTAAACCCAGAGGGGTTTTTAGTATTAATTTTATCCATCTTTCAAGGTGAAAAAAAAGTCAATGTTAGAAGGATTAGCCAGTGCAATAAGATTTAAGAAAAGAGAAAGAAAAACAAAATAGTAGACACAAAAGTAGAAAACAAAAGTGTCCTCATTGGAAGATAATACAAATGCAAACATAGAAAATGTGAAATAATAGAGAAAATGTTTGGAAATAATGGGAGCACTTAACAAGACGGCTATGTTAATTTGTCAAAAGCAGTTGCTTAAATAACACAGGAATAGTGAAGAATATAAGATATCAGTAAGATTGGCTACGCTAATATGTAGATTTTATTTATCAAAAGACACCTTCAAGAACGTGGAAAAAATAAGTTGCAAACGGGAAAAGGCTATCTGGAATACAGAAAAGAAAATTAACATCAAAAATACATTTGAAAAATTCAAAAAACTAACGAGAAACCAACACCAAGAAACTAATAGAAAAAAGTAGGTGAGAGTTGGGGAGCGAGAACAGATCTTTCATGGAGGAGTAAATGCAGACAACCAAGTCAACCTAAGAAGAATTGTTCAACATAACAGCGATCAGGATCATGCCAATCATAACCGCAGTGACGGACCATTTTAAATGATTTAATTGACCAAACTTAGAAGTGTGACGACATCAAGTATTGGAGGGAAGTGCACTGAAGACGATTCTGTACCTTGCTGGAGGAGGTGTAACTCAGACAACTAGTTTAGGAAAGGGTTT
The DNA here is from genome assembly GCF_009829155.1 of Mustela erminea. NCBI lineage: Eukaryota > Metazoa > Chordata > Mammalia > Carnivora > Mustelidae > Mustela > Mustela erminea. Next base: position 7,820,018 of record NC_045618.1, on the reverse strand, counting down.
AGTATTTTGGAAATACACCTGTCTCCCTTGGGGAAGTGGGCGTGGCTACAGAGATGCTGGCCGGAGTAGTCGGCAGTTTTTCCTTCCTTCCTCTCTTTCTTTCTTTTTTTTTTTTATCCTTTTTTACTTGAGTATAGTTGACACATAATGTCACATTAGCTAGACAGCTTTTTACTTTACCTTACATCAGGCCTTTTACTTCCCTGAGAAGGTGTTCTGTGTCCTTTGTGGCGGACAGGAGTCACCTATTCTGCTGCTTTCTCTTGAAGCAAAGACCTCTAGCTAGGAAAGCAAATTTCACAGTGAGCTTAAGTGAGAAAGGCTGGTCCACATATGCTGTGTCATAGCCCTTTCATTTTATGGACATAGATATGTACGTATGTACGTATGCTTGCTTGCCTCTTTATTTATTTATTTATTTCTAGAACCATTTCATCTTAATTAATACCACTCCAGTTGCCCCCATAGCCAGATCCTATAGCCTGCCACTACTGTGATCCCAGGGAGACCCCTCTTTTTAGACCCTCTCTTTCCTATTTTGTATGTTGAGATACTCACTTTATTCTTTATCATGCTCTCAGTTACAGGATTTTGTAGCATCCAGAGATGCTTAAATGTATCTATGCATTTAAGTTTTCTGATGGACAGGTCCCCAGGCTTGTACTGGTGCTGTGGGTTAGTTGGTTTGTTTGTTTTTTCTCCTGTCATTTCACTGGCTTGCAGTAGGAAGCAGGTATAACCTCAAATGATTCATCAGCCATTTTGAACTTAAAGTTCTCAGAAATTCCTTTAGAATGAGGACAGGGAGTAGGGACTAGTCTCTTAAAAAAAAAAAAAAAATGTTGCTGATGGTTTAGAAAGATGTGTTCCAGTGGTTTGAGTCAGGATTCTTAAATAATTTACCAGACTCAGGCTGAGCTGTTAGAAATGAACAAAAACAAACAGAATGAATCTAAAAGAAAATTGGGTTGTCAACAATTGAGGCTTTAAATAGCAAGTCTGCACCCCCAGTGTGAGGACTGTATTCCTCACATGACAGTGGCTTTCAGGCATCCAAACCATGTACATATGGTAAGTCCATTAAGATCTGTTGAAATGATAACAAGGGGAATTTTAAATAATCTGTTAGAATGGCTTTTCTCTCTCACTCCCTTCTTTTCTCCCATTGGAAATGGTCACTTACATTCTACCCAAAGAGTGGTCTGAAATTTTGATTTAATTTTGTTTGTAAGACATTCTAACCTACTGAAATGACGGATATGGGGAAGAATTGCATGCAAGTTTTCTTTCTTCCTTTCTTCCTTTCTTTCTCTCTTTCTCCCTTTTCTCTCCTTTCCTTCTTTTTTCTCTTTCTATTTCTTTCTTTTTTTCCTTCCTTCCTTCCTTCTTTCTTTTCTGCTTTTCTTTTCTTTTTTCCTTTCTTTCTTTCCTCCCATGGCCCCATTAGGACATTTTCTGTCCAGGCCATTGAAAGCGGGTAGTTTGGTTAGGTTACACACATGATAAGCACCAACATTTCCAGACATTCTGTCTACTGGGGTATCTAAGGTTGTCTTCACTATTATTCAAGATCTTCATCAAAGAACTTCCCCCTTTCTTCAATACTCCTGTCATTTTCCCAACCTCTTTGGCTATACCCTAGCTTTTGATCATATCTACAATCCAAATGCTATCCTTTCTATGTCCTTATGAGGGTTTGCAATGATCTAGACCTGCCCTTCTTTCTCCCTGTTACTAGCCTTTAATCACATCACCTTTGGTTTCTGAAACCTATTGCAAACCTCCCCTCTGTGCTTTTCTTCCCTCTGCTTGGAATATTCCTCCTCTACCTGTCCTCACTGGCCTTTGTTGACTTCCATTTTAAGTATCACTGTTTCTAAGAAGGAATTTCTGACCTTCTCATGCAAACCCCTAGCACCTTAAGTTTTTCCAATAGACAAATTGTTAAAATGGTAATCTTATACCTGTTTCTTGTTTAATGAGCCTCCAAATTCAATAACTTAATGAGCCTGTCCTACACTAGGACAGGCATAGTCCTGATTTGGTTTCCCATATGTGTGCTATCAATGCACAGTGTCTAAAATGTAAGCGTTTTTCTAAAACATATTTACCAAGAAGGTAGAGATTTAGGTAAATGAGTTCTGAAGTATGTACTTGAGGCATCAGCCAGCTCAGATTCAGCAGGTCACATGTTGCAGACATCTCAAGTACTAAACAACAGTGACCTTGCTTTCATCACTTTCCATTGGGTTGGCGGGTCCTCCTTACAGCCCTGGCTATGCGCCCCTGGTGGGACCTAATTCCACCATTGGTTCTAAAAAGGAATTCAACCCAAAACATTAGAGACCTGAGTATATTTCTTGGCCTTAGCATCTTCAAGTAAGTCACAAAAGCTCTCTAAGCCGTAGTTCCTTCACCTGGAAACAGGATAATAACAGTGCTGTCCCAGGTCAGCTGGGGGTGTTATAAGACCCCTTAAATACTGGTCGTGGAGCATAAACTGATGCTGGTTCTTTCCTTCACTGTTGCAGTTGTGCCTAAGATAGGCCAAGTTTGAAGGCATGCAGTTCATGCAAGATCACCCTCCCTTTGGCCACCAATTGCAAGTGAGGGATGGTGATTCTTCAAACCACACTTAGGTTCAATAGTTCGCTAGAGCAATATGCAGAACTCACTGAAAACTGTTATATATGCAGTTATACATGGTTTCACAATGAGAAGACAAAGGTTAAAATCAGCAAAGGAAACAGACAGTCTTGGAGGACTCCAAATGTGGAAATTCCAACCATCTCCTCTCTCTGGAATCTACATAGCATCAACACCTCCATGTGTGTGACAATAGACATGGAGCATGGTCAACCAGGGCATACATCCATCTGAGCCTCAGTTTTCAGACTTTGTATTGACATGATTGACTGCCCATGTGGTTGACCTTCATCTCCAGTTTAACTGATGCTGTGTGACCCAAAATCCCCACCTTAAAGCATATTGTTACTGCCTGGCTTGGTCCAAGGTCCCCAGTGTGACTGAAGGCGCCAGGCAAACAAAGATACTCCTATCAGACATGACATTCCAAGGAACTTAGAGACAAGCTGCTAGAAAAGAAAGGCCAACTCCTCTTTGGGCAAAGTAAACCATTTAGTACCCAAATTGGACATAGCATGTTCCACCTATTTGTTCCTTAGACAAATGCCCAGTTTTCACACTCATCTTCCTCATCAGTTCAAAATCCATCTCAACTTCCCTGGAAAATTTATTTTTCTTGGTACCTTCTCCTTGGCCTTTGACATGGACTCCTCCACAGGATGAATGTAGGAGGTATGTTTGTTAATATATTCTAGAAATGATGTTATGCCTTCTTTAGGTTTCTCCAAAATGAACGTTTTAGCTAAATTCTATGGCAATATGGTATAGTAGTTCAGATGTACTTTGGAGTCAGAATCCTAGCTGCCACTGACCAGCTCTATCACCGTCAAAAAGTTATTTAACTTCCCTTGTCTCCTTTTCTTTATCTGCAAAGTGGAAACAAATATGTGAGTATCTACCTCATAGAGTTGTGAAGTTTCAATGACTCCATAGATATGAAGCTTGTAGAACAGTGTCTGGCATTCTGCTAAATAATGTTTGCTAGTTTTTAAAATTAATACTTATTTTCCACTGTACTTATATAGCCCATTTGTCGCACTTGCTATTCTACTGCATATAAAGTTTAACTGGTATCTCCACTAATTTATTCATTCACCAAGTATTTATGAGTACCCATTATGTCCCAGGCACTATCTTAAAATCTTAGACTAGAGCAAAATAATCACTTGCTCATGTGATTAAAACTAAAAGCTACTGGGAGGGGCATTGTGAAGGGAAACCTATAAATCATAATCATATATACATATATATAAATAATGTAATATAGCTATGAGGAAAGTCAGATCATGGAATGAGTATGAAGAACTTCAGATAGTAAGATAATACAATCAGGGATGCCTATTCTGGGTAATATTTTGAACCAAGATCAGTATATTGAAACGGATCCAAACATCTGAATGTTTTCGTAGGATTCTTAGTTATTAATATGTATTTTACTTTCTCGAAGACCAACTTTTTCTAGTCATGGACAATCATTGTAGGACCCCTGAATTTCACGAGCATTGTCTTAATTCTTTTGCTGTAAAATTGGTTCCTTGGTCAGGGAGTGCTGCTGAATAGTGCATTTATTCAGTCACAGCTTATATTGCCCATGGAAACATGGCAGATAGGAAGACAACTCTAAATCTAGGATCGATATAGGTCCTGGGGAGGACAAATGACTCACTCCTCCAGGACAAAAGGGTCCCCATATCATCAGCCTACCAGTAGAAGGTTGGCTGGCCCTCCTCATGTATAGTATGTTAACAGGGCTCACAGTTGGTCAACTGAAAAATTTAGCACTCATTCCTGGCAGTTGCCAACTCACTGTAGGAGGAAAGCCATCCACGCTGTTGAGCCCTGTGTAATCTCCATGCCTTACTCCATGAACCCGTTGAGCAAGCCCTGGAGTTACTGATGAAAATAAAGTGTTATAAATTGGGTAGTCCATTTTGTCCACCTCATTACTGACATTCTTCCTTGATGCCAGGGACTTCTGGCGAACATTTACTTAGAAAATAAGTTATGTCACTCAAGGTCCATTCTGACATTCCCTTCCATAAAATTATTACCTAAAATTCTTTATCACCAACACACCAGACTCCTTATTTTCAAATCCTTGAGCACTCAGCCAAAACAAAGCTTAGGGGAAAAAAAATAAAGAGAAAAATGAAACAAACCATCATAAAATAAATGTCACACTGGAAGCAGTAAAAATGAGAATTGGTATTACCAAAAACAAAGGGGCAAGAATGACCAGGAAAAAGACATCAAAATGATACTGAAACAAAATAATTAAATAAACAGAACTAAAATACAAAATTAAAATGAGAGAAGAAACGATTCATCTAGAAGACATAAATGTCATTCAACATGAATCTAACTGATGTGTATACAGAAGAGAGTTAAACAATTTAGACAAAACAAAATTTGGACAAAGCATTAACTATATAAATCAGGAAACCTTTCCAGACCTAAAAATAAAATGCATAAATTTAAAGATTTGAAAGGCAGCTTTGGTCTTGGTAAATACGTTGGATTTTATTTTATTTATTTATTTTTTAAGATTTCATTTATCTATTTGAGAGAGAGCAAGAGAGAAAGAGAGAGAGCACAAGCAGCATGAAGTGCAGAGAAGAAGCAGTCTCCCTGCTGAGCAGGAGCTTTTTTTCCTTCCCGCCCCAAAGCAGGACTCAATCCTGGGACTCTAGGATCATGACCTGAGCCAAAGGCAGATGCCCAACTGACTGAGCCACCCAAAGCACTCCTGGACTTTTAAATTAAAGAAAAAATTCTTTGGATGTCATGCCAGGCACAAAATAATATGAGTTAGAAAGGGGGCGTGGACTCCCTGCAGCATGCACTAAAGATGATGGATCTATACCTCAAAAACTTTTAGGGAAAAGAAGTACAATCAATAATTTTCTAATCCTCCAAGATATTGTTCTAATTCAAAGGTGATACTAAGATATTTTTGACCATTCAAATCTTGGGAATGTTACAAGCTCTCCCAGAAGAAATTCTATAGAGAAAAAAACTTCAGTCAACCCAGGGAGGAATAGAAAAACAAGGGCTAAAATACCTGAGGAAAGTACTGAACACATTCAGAGGAAAGACTCAAACAAGAATGAGAATTATTCAGGAATTATTCAGAAAACAGGTAAACGTTGCAGGCTATGATAATGTGGAAGTAATATAACTAACAAAACTGGCAGGAAACACAGAGAAAAAGGAAGAGTTTATGCAATGTTTGATCCCTTCAACTTTTTATTCAAGGGTATCAAATGGTCTAATTTAAATCTAAAATAGTATGTAATATGATGTAGGAATACTTAAGAGTATAAAAGTAAACACTAGAAAAAATGAAGAAATAGAAAATAATTAACAAAAACTAAATGTAGGAAGGAAGGGAAGGCTGGTGGAAGCTAGTTTATTTTGTCATCACTTCTACCTGAGAATCAGCAGGTGCTATTTATAGAAATAGGCGAAAAGGTGTATTTTATAAAATTGTCTTCTGAAATTTATATGGCTTATATATCTTCTAAGTCTAATATAAAACTTATAGAATATATATTACATATTAAAACTTAGTTATTAAACAAAATTAATTCATAAGTTAAATGAAATTAATATAAAATTTATATTAAATATAAACAAAGTATAAAAATATAATGACATAAAACAAATTGGTTTTATTTAATTATGCTAAGTAAAAATGATGGCTCCTCATTGCCTAGGAGATACTACTAAGATTCCATAACATGGCACGCTGCATACTTCCTCATGTACCTTTCCAGAGTCTTCCCCAACCAGAGCGAATCCTGTATGCTATGCCCCTGCAGCTTGACTAGGGGCACATTTCCCAAAAGGTATTTGCTTCCTGACTTCTGTGTGTATCATGTTGTTCCACTGACCTCAGTGGCTTCCTCTTCCCACCTCTGTGCCTTCCTCCACTGGAATGTATATAGGAGCTTTCTTTGAAATCTTCTTGACGCCTCCAGATGTCGTGCATTGTTATGTTTAGTATATAGGGTATAGGTTTAGTTATTTAAGTTCTTTTAATTTTCCCTGCTATACTGTATACCCCAACAGGGTAAAGACAAAGTTTTATATGTCCTTTTAATTTCAAGACTTAGCACAGTTAACACAAGCAATAAATGATCTAGAGTAGTGTCTACTGTATATATTTTCTTCATTGTTAAAATGTTTTATGAATAAAAAATTTTGTTTACGAATGAAATTATACACATATGTAGATAGATACAGATTTTATAGATATATAGAGACTCACACTCAAGACTTCAGTGTTCCTTGAAGAAAACAATGTTTTCATCCCCATTTACAAATTCAGTAACTCTTCGCATAGTATTTAGCTCTGAGCTGAAATCCAATTATTACCTGTGAATTAATTTCATCCATGATCATTGGAAAGAAAAGAAATTCTGAAGACTTTAACAATCATTTTCTGATTTTATATGAACAAAGCCTTTCATTCACCTGATAATACTACATTCTTCTCTAAAAGGTAAGTTGATTTTCTAAAAAGGAGACCTTGACATTGCCCATGAGAAGTTTCTTTATTCTACTCTCTTAATGATTACTGTCAAACATTTGATTTTCAGGATTATTTATCTTCTCTCTTTGGAAGATCAGAAAACTATATCTATATCTACATATATATGTATATAACATATATGTATCAGGATAAACCTATCTACATTCTATCATATCATATATATATATCTATCATATCATATGTAGATATATGTGTATATATCTATCAAGATAGATACACACACACACACAGATAGATAGATAGATACATATTCTACCTATCATATCATATGTAGATATATAGAGATAGGTAGATAGAATGTACATATAGAAAGATACTCTCCCAACATCCCAATATAATATTCTCCCAATTCCCTGTAATTGCAGTAGTCTAATTACTTGAAATCTTCCAATGGCACATCATCTGGTCAAATTAACCAACTCATGTTCACATATCCTCAGAATTAGTTATTCTTGACTTAACCTCTCACAAAAAGGACTTTTTGTAAAAGGCAAAAACTCAAAATTACCCTCTCATTATCTCTATTTCTTATATTACATTATTTCTTAAACTACAAAAAGGTGGATTTCAAATTTGTCATTTCAACCAAATCCATATACCATGAAATTTCTGCTTTTTAATTGTTTGTTGGTTAACCTAGAAAAACTAGATCCATCATCCTCTTTGGTGTCCCATCACCCCATTCCATGTTTCATTGGAATTTTATTTCTTCATTCGCACTAACTCAATCTGTGTGTTTACCCACGTCGTGCTTCTTTCTGTAGAGGTAGTTTTCAACATTAGGCATTCCTCGCATTTACTGCTTCCTTCCTTCTCTCTTGGTTACTGATTTCCACTTGGCCTGCCCACCAGGGAGCAGCCCTTCACAAAGTCAAGTTAGATGATTTTTAAGAGTATTATCCTTTACCAGTCCAGTTAAAGAGGGTGTTTCAGAAGCTGGGAGGTTATTCAATAAATCCTACTCATGTTTATAAAGTGAACTGCATGGAAGTGTTTATTGTGGTTTGCAGATGGGCTGCTGAGAAATTGTGCATTATGACCTCTGGGTAGAGCTGCCAGTCAACATAACTGTCCTTGCTGTTGTATCAGTGTATCACAAAAAATAGGTCAACAGAGTTCATCATGTTTAGTATATAAACCGTCAGCACCTCCAAGAACAGCCTTTTAAACAAATGTGACTCCAAAGCTAGTATATTGTAAATTCTTAACTGGTCTTATAAAAGGTAAATTATGAGTACTGCCTTGTTTTTTGCATCTGTATTGATTTTATGTCTTAAAGCAAAACTGAATCAGTTCACAAACTGTGCTGGAGTTGGGCTCTGTCTTTTCTTTTTCTGTTTATTTCAAGTGGCTCAATAGGATATGCGCTTTAATATCATGTGGTCAAGATAAAGGCAATATTCTTTGTCGTCTTAGAATATCTATACCAGACACATATTCCATTGCTAATGTGGGCTCTCATTCTCCATGTCCAACATTCTACCCAGAAGCATATTCTAAGATCCCAATAAGTTCATAGCAGTATTGAGAGCAACCTGTGGGAATAACTCATTATTTCATGGTTTCCTGATGGGCTTATGCTATAAAAAGATATGCCAACCCCCAAGCCATGGAGCCCTCAAGTCAATGTCTCCACTGATCTTGTCCACAGTCTAGAGTTTATAGTTTTAGTCACAACTGAGAGATGAAACAAAATACAGCAGAATTGAAGATGGTTTATAGGAGTGTATTGTGCAGAGAAAACAAACACAGACACAAAATTCACTTCGGCAAACCAAGTATATTTAGAGACCCCATGGATCTCTGGGGCAGATGATAAGGCTTTCAAAATGGAAAATGAATATGGTAAGTTTAAAAAGGCATTGTTGCTTCCTCTCTCTACCTTCTTGTTCACAAAAAAAACACTGACAAGATAGATGAGTGATTGGCAAGTGTCTCAAAATGGGGAAAAAAATAAGGTGTCTTTATTGATCCTAAAGTGGAATTCTTTTTTTAAAGTAGTCTCTATGCCCAACATAGGGCTTGAACTCAGGACCCTGAGATCAAGAGTTGCATGTTCTACCCACTGAGCCAGCCAGGAGTCACACAGTGGAATTTTTAAAACCAACTGGGAATTGATTTAGTTTCCACCCCCAATGACATCTACCTCTGCTTTTTGAAAATATAATCACCCCAGTAGGCTACATGCTACTTATGTATTTGCCAGGATTTTGTCCAATGAGTCAGTGAAAGATATCCTGGGAAGTATTTGTGATGTGCTCATCTGCTTAATTACTGATCCAAGGTATGAAGAAGTCTGAAGTTGAAGGTTAGACAACCCCAGAGGAAGGAGAACAAATGGAGGGTACACATTAACAGAGCCCAAACTTTCAAAAACAAATGAGTACAATTAGGTTGCAACACATATCCCATTCTCTTCTTTGGAGTGAGGAAGTCCTTGCCTTAATTGTCATTGGGCTCAACTTTGATGATTGTATTGTATGATTTACAACAATATCCTTTTTATCAAACTGAGGACAAGAAACCACAGGTGCCTAAGACAATACCACTATTATTTTTTTGTTTTCCTTTAGAAACTCCGTGTGTGTGTGTGTGTGTGTGTGTGTGTGTGTGTGTAACTGTAGCAAATAACACACAGGAAAATCCCAGACACACAGATTTATTCCTCATAAAAGTGTCCTCCTTTCAAGTTTAATTCAGTGTGAAAGCCATTTCTGTGAAACCTGGTTAATATTAACCTTAAGTCAATCCTATTTTGAGCTAAAGATAAAGGAGGAGATAGGGAGGTTGAAAATTTCTTTTTTTCCAAATTGTGTAAGGTGAATAAAACACTTGAGTGAGCCTATCCCCTTGAAGATCGATGACCCTGGTGAGGCTAATTACCCCAATCCTCTCACTCTAAATTAAAAAAGACCTCAGTAACTGGAAAGACTATATGATTAACTGGCTGGGAAGATTAACCGTGGTAAGAGTGGTCTGGTGCTTGCAGGTTTCCTCTCAGTTGCCTATTTGTCACTTGCAGAATATACTCTGTGCCCAAGAGCTGAATCTCAAAGGGCTGGGTGATTCCTTCACAGAGATTGATCGCAGTGGTGTGAGGGTGGGAAAGGATATTTCAGGTCTTAATGAGCTTGTGCTTCCAGGGGAAATGTGAGATGTCAGCAGGACTCTAGGTACTCAGCTGTTATGGGCATGTCCAGATGACATCATCCCATTTCTTTTCACACCATAATCCAGGTTTGCTGTGGAACATGGTGCCACTTTTGGCTTCCAGACATCGCTCTCCATGTGAGATAAACACTACATCAAAAACTAATCATGTACTGTATGGTGACTAACATAACACAATAAAAAAAATAAAAATAAAATTTAAGAAAAGATGGACACTGTCTTTATTATAATGAAAATGAAGGTTAATTTAAACTATTTCTTTTTACTATTTACATTTTTTTTCATATCTGTTTTTGGCCATCATTCTATCTGTCGATTTGTGTGTGAGCACTTGTCTCATGCTTCCATTGGGAAGCTAGTCATCCTAACACAGTCTCTAGTCCTATCCTGCCTTTTCTCTGGCCTTTTTTTTCAACCTAAAGCTTCCTCACCTCACAAGTCTGAATGCAGTCTCCCTTTGTGCTAGAATAACAAAGACATCACACGAGCAAAAGCTGAATTAGCATGTTTTCTAAAGTTATATTTAATGAAAAATTCTGCTGGTGCCCAAATACATTTGTCTATTTATTTATTTATTTAGGTGTATTTATTTATTTCACAGAGAGAGTGCACGCACAGGGGCAGAAGGAGAGGGAGAGAGAATTTCAGGCAGACTACACGCTCAGCACAGAGACTGATGGGGGGCTCCATCTCACGACCCTGAGATCATGACCTGAGCCAAAACCAAGAGTCAGACACATAACTGACTGAGCCAACCCTAACTCTTTGGATCCATGAACTTATTTGTACACTTTGGCTCAGGAATAGCATTCCCAGGAATTTATCCTAAAAAATAATATTAATACTTCAGCAGATATGAAAACAAACATAGCATTTATTAAAATATCCTAAGAGCTCTTAGAAGCTATCTAATGATCTAAAATTATCTAAAAGCTATTAGAAGCTATCTAAATGTCTGCCTATGGGGCGCCTGGGTGGCTCAGTGGGTTAAAGACTCTGCCATTGGCTCAGGTCATGATCCCAGCGTGCTGGGATCGAGCCCCACATCAGGTTGTCTGCTCAGCAGGAAGCCTGCTTCCCTCTCTCTCTCTGTCTGCCTCTCTGCCTACTTGTGATCTCTGTCTGTCAAATAAATAAATAAATAAATAAATAAATAAATATATAAAATCTTTAAAAAAAAATGTCTGCCTATAGGAGAACAACTAAGCAGATGGTATATCATTTAATGGATACTTAGGTACAAATTCAAAAGATATAATGATTAAGACAGTAAAGGAAACCAAAATAGTTTATAATGTAGTGTTAACTAAAAAGCATTATATTAAATAATGCTATATTTTATATTTATAATTATATGAAATATAACCATTGCAGATCAGGAGTACACAGTAATATGCAAAAAAGAAAACAATTGCTATGTTTAATGAGAGCATTGTTAGTGAAGTTTTTAAAGAAATCTTTACTATTGTCGTTACCTCACTTTTTTCTTTGAATTTTATTTTATTGATATTTTTCATTATAAAATATGTTAATGTCTATGTATCAAATCTGTATACTCTTCAGTTCTTCCAGCTAAAGATGGTAAATGTTGAATGAAATGAAACTTACAGTTTAAAATTTATTAAAAGACATTGTTCTTTCAGTCATTCATTTTACTTCATATTTTTTATTCAGTATTTTTCATGTGCTATTTCTTTCATATTTCCATAAAAATTTAAGTCCTTTACATTAAGAAAAATAAAATGTATTACTAAAAATTCACAAAACTATGAAGAGTAAAATAGATTTAAATAGTTAATCGTTCAAATTATGTTCTTATAAGTGCATACTGTTTATAGTCCATAAGGTTATTAAAACTTCAATCTCCACCAAGCATTTTGGTTTTCTCTGTCTATATGTATGCACCCTTATTTGTTTTACCTAAAATTGTTTTACCATTTGAGAGTAAGCTAAAGACAGTGTGCCTGTCTACTGAAAATACTTCAGTGTGTTTCCACAGAAAAAGAACACACTCAGATATAGCCACAGTACAATACTCAAATTTTTATAAATTGACATTTTCTATTACTATTATCTGATCAATAATGCATATTCAGGTTCTGTCCAATGTACCAATAATGTTCTTAAAATTAGTTTTGTTTTTTCTTGATATTTAGGATCCAGTCCAGGATCTAGCAGTGCATTTCATTGTCATAGTTCTTTAGTGTCCACTTACAGAGTGTCTTTCCATTGGGTGTGTCTGATCTTTTCTCATGACTTGACTCAAGGGTTTTATTTTTATTTATTTACTTATTTATTATCTATTTATTTTTAAGGACTTCATTTATCTTTTTCTTCTATTTTTATTTTTTATTTTTAAATTTTTTTATTTTTATTTTTTATTTTTTCTTGTTATGTCAGTCACCATAGAGTGCATCATTAGTTTTTGATCTGGCGTTCCAAGTATTTATTTACTTGAGAGAGAGAGAGAGAGCAAGTGAGAGAGAGAGAGAGAGAGAGTGAGTAAGCACAAGTTGGGGGGAGGTGCAGAGGCAGAGGGAGAAGCAGACTCCCCACTGAGCAAGGAGCCTGACAAGGGGTTCAATCCCAGGACACCAGGACCATGACGTGAGCCAAAGGCAGACACAACGGACTGAGCCACACAGGCACCTCACAATTTAGATGTTGTAGTTGGAATGCCACAGAAATGATAAAATTCTACACATTTTTAAAATTATTAATGAAAAGGTGAAATGATGAAATTCTCAATCATTACCTATATGCAACCACACCCATAAAATAGTAAGTCACTGGAGGTAGATTACATAATTTTACATTGAAAAACTTAAGTCTAATGAGAAAATGATGCATTGTTGGGTATGAAATCTGCTTCCTAAAGAATGCCAGTGGAGGCAGAGTTAACGGTTGTAAGATCCATAGGTGAAGCAAATCTTTCCACCAGATGAGGAGTTTGGATGGATTTAATTTCCAGAATCTTGTTTATAGCCCCCATTTCTTTGGCTTAAGAGAAATGGTGAGGGCCACAGGACTTTGAAATATAATTCTGGCTCAGAACAATTTAATCAAATTGATGCTCTCTTCTACATCTCAAGATCATTCCAACCCTGCTTGTGGCCCTGCTCAGCTTCAGCTCATAAGAGCTTCCAACTAATCTAACAAGGGACTAGCTTCTGCGCTAGGAACATCAGTAAGCAAAACATTTCTGGATCCAGTGAGTCAGCTCTGCCATTATCAGGGATGCTTCTAGAAGAGACAATGGGGTCACAGCATGGTTGTCAAAACCCAAAAACAGGTTTGCTTCTAGCCTGGCAATGACAAAATCCAAGCAGCTGTATGCTAAGAAAATGTATTTGGATGCCTTAAACAATAAAGAAAAAATTCATGTTTTTCAGACTCTTCTCGTGTTTTTCAGACTCTTCTAAGTAAGCTCTATGCCCAATGTGGGACTTGACCTTATGACCCTAAGATCAAGAATTGCATGCTCTACCAGCTGATCCAGCCAGGTGCCCCATATTCTTTTCTTTTTCAACTGAATTAAACTGGTATATAATACTATATAAGTTTCAAAGGTAAAAACATTATAATTAAACATCAGTTTGCACTTGTTCCTGATGTTAGAGGAAAGTCTTCACTTTATTGCCTTTGAGTATGATGTTAGCTGCAGGTTTGCCATATAATGACCTATATTATGTTGAGATACATTCCCTCTATATCAACTTCATTGAGAGTTTTTATCATAAATGGATGTTGACTTTTGTCAAATCCCTTTTCTGCATCTATCAAGATGATTGTAAGTTTTTTATCCTTCATTTTGTTAATGGGGTTTATCACATTGATTGATTTGCTGATGTTGAACTATCCTTGCATTTGTGGATTAACTCCCTCTTAATCATGATCTATGATCCTTTTAATGTGCTGTTGAATTCAGTTTGCTAATATTTTGTTGAGTATTTTTGCACCTTTGTTCATCAAGGATATTGGACTATAGTTTTCTTCTTTTTGTGGTACCTTGACTGGTTTTGGTATCAGTATAATTTTGGCTTCATCAAATGTATTTGGAAATGTTCCCTCCTCTTCAATATGGTGGAAAGTTTTGAGAAAATGGGTATTAAATCTTCATTGAATATTTGGTAGAATTCATTCAGAAAACCATCTAGTCCTCAGCTTTGGTTTGGGGGAAGTTTTTTATTACTGATTCAAGCTCCATACTAGAAATCAATCTATTTAGATTTTCCATTTCTTCATGATTCAGTCTTAGAAGATTATATGTTTCTAGATTATATGATTGGAGAATTTAGTCCATTTACATTTAAGCTAATTATTGATAGAAATGGAATTTATCCATCTCTTCTAGGCTGTTCAGTTTTTTTGGCATATGATTGTTCATAGTAGCTTTTTTAATGATTCTTTGTATTTCTGTGTCATCAGTTGTAACTTCTCTTTTATTTCTAATTTTATTTATTTGAATCCTCTCTTTTTCTCTTGTTTAGTCTAGCTAAATTTGTCAATTTTGTTTATATTTTCAAAAACTCATACTTTAGTTTCATGGATCTTTTCTATTTTCTTTTTCTCTTCTATTTTGTTTATTTCCACTTTGATTTTTTTAATGTTTCTTTTATTTTATTGTTTGTTCTTCTTTTTCTAACTCCTTTAGGTTTATATTTAGTCTATTAATTTAAGATTTTTCTTTGTTCGTTTCTTAAGGTAGACCTGTATTACTATAATCTTCTCTCCTAGAACAACTTTTGCTTCATCCCATAGATTTTAGTGTGTGATATTTCTTTTTTTTTTAAGATTTTATTTATTTATTTTATAGAGAGAGTGTATACAACAGGGGAAGGGGCAAGGGGAGAGGGAGAGAATTTCCAGCAGACTCTCCCTGACTGAGGAGCCTTACATGGGGCTCAATCCCACAACCCTGAGATCATGACCTGAGCCAAAATCAGCAGTCAGAGGCTTAACTGACTGAGCTACCCAGGTGCCCCCATTTGTATGGAATATATCTCCATCTATTCACTTTCAGCTAGTGTTTGTCCTTAAACCTGAAGTGAGTCTCTTAAAAGCAGCATATGGATGAATCTTGTTTGTCAAATCTATTCAGCTATTCTGTGTCTTTTGATTGGAGAATTTAGTCCATTTACATTTAAGCTAATTATTGATAGATATGTATTTATTGACATTCTTTCATTGTTTTCTGGCTGTTTTTGTAGTTCCTCTATTCTTTTATTCTTCTTTTTCTTTCTTCCCTTGTGGTTTGATGACTTTCTTTAGTGTTATGTTTAGATTCCTTTCTTATTTTATTTTGTGTCTTTACTATAAATTTTGATTTATGGGTACCATGAATTTGGCATGTAATATCCTATGTATGTAACAGTTGGTTTTAAACTGATAGGAATTTAAATTTGAACACACTCCAAAACTTTATATTTTTACTCCCACTCCACATATTATATTTTTGATGTCACACTTTACATCTTTTATTTTATGCATAGTGATTATAGTTCTCACTAATTTTACTACTGAGACTTTTATCATTCATATCTGCCTTATAAGTGATTGATCCACTATCTTTGTTATATATTTACCTTTTAATGAGATTAAAAGTGAGATTTTTAATTTAATATATTTTCTTATTATTAATTAGTGCTCTTTCTTTTCAAAGGTCCCTTACAGTATCTTTATTTTAAAAAAAATTTTTTTTTCTTTTGGCTGCCCTGTCTGGGTGAATTTCATTATTTTGTCCCCCAGCTCTCTGAACTGTTTTTCTGCTTCATCCAGTTGGCCATTGAACTCCTCTAGTGTATTTTCAGTTCATTTATTCTATTCTTATTATTCTATTATTCAGTTCTGTAGCTTCTGTTTGATACTTTTAAAATATTTTCTATCTCTCTGTTGAGGCTTTCAGTGTGTTCAGTCATTCTTCTGAGTTTGGTGAGCATTCTGTGACCATTACTTTGAACTTTTTATCAGGTAGATTGCTGATTTCTGTTTAATTAAGGATTTCTTCAGGAGGTTTGTCTTGTCTTTCATTTTCTTTGACTCTCTGTGTTTGTTTCTATATATTAGACAAGGCAGTGGCCTCTTCCAGCTTTTGGGAGGAGTGGCCTGTGGAGGTTAGAAATGCTATTTCCTCTGGACTCTATGCCAGGTGCTCAAGTGGCATCCCTGTGTGAGCTCCATGTGCCCTCCTGCTGAGGTGATGTTGTAGCAATGGAACAGGGATTGGCAAGGTCCTTACCCAGTTAAGCTATACATGAAGCTGTGGTGTAAGGGTGAACAGGGCCCTCAACATGCCCTTCAATGTCAACAAGCTAGAGGAAGAGTTTCAAAGTGGTGCCCATCAGCACTGGCACCAAGTTAGGGTGAGATTGAAAAATGACACCTGCCACTGTTTCTATTTCTGCAGAAAGTCCCAATGAGTTCCTGCCTCTTCAGAAGACACTTCAGGATTAGCAGTCGGTCTTCCTCATGTATGATCTAGGTGCTTTTCAAACCAGTACATTTGAGTTGGGTCTCAGAGTGAGTAAATCTCTCGCATTACAAGTGGTTTGTCCATTCCCTATAGTTCTGTAGTTTTCCTAGATGTAATCCCCAGTGGTTTTCAAAGTCAGGCATTTAGTGGGCTCATCTCTTCTGCTCAGTATCTAGGGGTTGGTATGCCTGATGTAGACCACAAAGCCCTCATTTCTCAAGGAAAAGTGTCATGTTTTGAGATCCCTCCCAATCGTGGATCACTGCCACTGGGTCGTTTTGAGTTTTAGATTTGTTTTTTCCCCTTTTGGGTGAGACTTTTTTCCCCCCTTTTTGGTGAGACTGTCTCTGCCTCCTCTACCTGTTTCAGTGTTGGCCTTTTATCCTTTGTTGTGGAGATTCTGTTTACCCAGCTTTCAGGACTTTTTCAGGTAACATTATTCCATATGTAGTTGCAAAATTTCTTGTGACTATGGTTGGAGGTGAGTTCAGGATCTTACTAGGACACCATCTTGAACCTCTCCAGGCTCTCTGTTATTGGAATCATAATAACTCCTCTGCTTTCTGCAAACAATTCTTCTGGAACATGATGCTACTTGATTTATTTATTTAGGTTCCTCTGCATTATTCCAAAGCAAATCTTTACAAGTTATATTTGATGAGATATGAGCTGGGAAGACCTTTAGAAAAGAGAATTCATCCAATCCAAAAAAGCCACTATAGACTTCCCTGCCAGCATCTCTGTTTATTCCATTTATAATGCATGTTTGTTCAACAAAAGAAGTACACAATCACTGTTACACATCCACATATGGACATATGGTCTGACTATTTCTCACCTTTCAAGCTATGATTTAAAAAAAAAATTCTAAGTGAATGAATACTCTTTCTCACTGTTCTTGCCAGTATGATGCTTAAAGGGCTCTTGTTTATATTTATAGCTGAGCATCATTGAACAGAAACACACAGGGTGAGGTCACTGAATACCAACTTTCTCACCATAATATAGATGAAAGTAAAGGTGGAAAAATCAAACAGCCTTAAGAAGAATGACTCTGTTTCCAGGGTAAAGAAAGGGAGTCAGGCTGCCATCCTTTGCAAAACCTACAACAAGCCTAGGCAAGATAGTAGAAACATAAACAAAGAGAAAGAAAACAGGCAAACAAAAAGACTTGGGACACTATAATTTAGCTATTGCTATCTAATGAAACATCTCAAAATCTAACAAAACATCTCAAAATCTAATGACTTAAAACAATAATCTAGTGTTTTTTGCTAGACCATTGACTCTTTATGCAATTCTCTAGATCTGGGTTGGCTCGATAGGCTCATGCATGCATTTTTGATTAACTGCAGGTCAGTTTCTTGACCGAACTTGGATAGACTTTGTTGCAGATGTAGGCCTTAACTGGAACTCCTCCATGTGTCTCATCCTCCAACAGGCTAGCCCAGATAAAATCTTATGACAAAGAAAGAGGAGCAAAAAGGAGAGAAGAAGCATGCAAGGCCCCATGAAGGCTCAGAACTGTCATATCATCACATCCATTATATTCTGTTGAGCCAAGTGAGTCACATGGCAGCGCAGATTTAAGGGAAGAGCTACAAAGTCAGATTGTAAGTGATGTAGATTCAGAGATAGAACTGGAGTCAGTTTTGCAATCAATCTATCATAGGGATGTTTAGGAAAGAGCTAACAGTTATATTTGGCTAAACACTATGACTACAGATAAAGGTCAGTGGTAGGGGAAAAGGCTGGGCTTATAATTAAAGGCATAATTAGGCTTAATGTATTTTTGACTGGTTGACAATGGGAGAAGCACAGAAGTGACAGGATTGAGAACATTAATTTGAAAATCTGATGTAGAATTAACTGGACTAGGAAGGGACAATAGGAGGCTATTGGAGGGGAGGAGTGAGATTTCATGTGGACCAGGGCCCTGAAGACAGAGGTGAAGTTGAAGAGAAGCAGGCAGGCTTGAGAGACCTAACAGACATAAAATCACATGACCTGGTATCTAAAATCTACAGAAGAAGAAAAATCTAAGTTTCCCTGAGGGTGTCCAGGTTTAATGCTGATGAGATATTTAGAGAGTGAATATACATAGCAGAACGCCTCGGAAAATGTTCCAGAAGGTAGGAGATCAGTTCCTTCACTGGGAGTGCTGTGTTTAGTGCTTAGGATAAACAAGGTATGCTATGTTATGTACAAAGTAACCTCAAAGACTCAGTGGCTTATCACAACCAAAACCCATTTCTCCCAAATGCACCATGACCCATGTGAGTCACAGAGACACTATTCCACTTAGACTCTCCACAGCCATCATGGGACCCTACCATCTTGTAGCAGTGCTAACTTTAGGGTAATTAATTTGTTCCAATTTTCCTGGGACTTTCTATTTTAACTCTGAAGGCTCCAGATCCCAGCAAACCACTCAGTCTCAGACGCAACAGGGTAGTTAGTTGATCACCCAATTCTGGTTCAAGTAGTATTTTGAGAAGAGTCACTTGATTATTCCTTTTTGCTTTCTCCAAAAACATACATATTATTTCCTCTTACTTGTCACTGGCCAAGATTTGCCCTGGGGTCCTACCTAACTGCAAAGAGGCTGGGAACGAGGACAGAGCAGAAGGAATGTTTATTGAACACTAATGTCCCTGCTTTGAGATTTTTTGGGTGCCTTGTCAAGCTGAGTCTATAAAAACAAACTGCTTTTAGGGCACCTGGATGCCATGGTCGTTAAGTGACTGACTCTTGATTTTGGCTCAGGTCATGATCTTGGTGTTGTAAAATCAAGCCCCACATCAGCTCCGTGCTCAGCATGGAGTCTGCTTGAGATTCACTCGCCCCCTCTCTCTCTCTGCTCCCTACCATGCGTGCTCTCAGTTGTCCTCTCTCTCTCTCTAACTAAATAAAATCTTTTTAAAAATTTATAGCCCTTTAAAACAATGTATAGAACTAAGACATTTTATAGTCAAATCATGAGAGCCACAGGCTCATAGCCATAGGACAAATTGTAGGCAACCTTTAGAGTCATTTGCAAATGGACTGCGAGTTTCAAGGTCAAATCTCACATGTGAACATAAATACTGCAGTTCCTTTTGTGCTGCTGTCATTCGCTCAGTTTTTCCATTAGCCCATGCACAGCACTTTTGCTTTATTTTGTTTTATTTCTTAGAGGGAGAGACCACATTGGTATGAGGGTGCACACACAAGTGTGGGGAGGAGAGGGGTAGATGAAGAGGGAGAGAGAGCATCTCAGGCAGGGTCCATGCCCAGCAGGGAGCCCACATGAGCCCACATGAGTCAGAGTCACAGCCCTGACTCATGACCTAAGTTAAATCTAGAGTCAGATGCTTAACTGACTGAGCCACCCATGAGCCCTTTATGCACAGTACTTTTAAGGTCTTATTTTCTCTAGGAGACACAGTCATGGACCAAGCTACACCATGAGTGGATTGAAAGCTGGGTTGTTTCCCCACCTCCTTTTACAGGAGCTCTAGGTAGGGAAGAACTTGCCCAAAGGTATGAAGAGTCCCTGTCTCTCCCACATAGTTTCCATAATACATTTGAAGGAAGGTTTAAGATAGAGGATCCAACAGATCTCTCCTGAAAACCCCATCTCCTTCTGTCTGAGATAGGCAAGAATGCGGGCAGAATTCTGAAACATTGCACTCTTAAGAACTTGAAATAACAGAATCCTCACTGGATTTTATGTTCTTGAGCCATTCTCACCTGAGATTTCACTATGTCTACAGCAATATACGATACCCTGAGGATTTAGCTTCAACTGAGTGACATCAACAAAAACTTGGCTCCGTTTTTTTTTTTTTTTTCCTAAAGAAATAAACTCGGATTTGAGTAAGCCAGCAGGTTAATTCAACAATCAGAAAATATTAAAATAATGAGTCACAGCTCATCCTAGCTGATCTCCTTGTATATCTGTGCCTATGTCTATAAACATCATTAGCATTGTGAATATGTTCAAGTTCACAACCTAGCCCCTTCCCTTTCTTGGTGGCTGAAGAGGGCAAGCATGACGGTCTAGAAGAATGCTGCCAGCTACAGAGGGAGGACTTTGCAGGATCAAGCTGGGTGAGATAAAACTGCATAGGACGAGAAAGGGACTCGAAAGGATTAAGCAATTTGCTTAGGATGCAGAGGCAGTAAGTGACAGTGCTGTGGGTTAAATCAGGCCTTAGCAATCAGGTTGCTAAGAATGCCTTCTCCCTGCATGTCCAGCCACCTCCCATGAGGAGTGTGATGTATCTTCAGCCTCCATGCCCAACCTGCTGACTCCATATTTTCCTTTAGTCTGTTATCAATAGAACTTCTTTTATAGTCTTATACTACAAACATCTTCAAGATGGGGGGTGGAAGACACTATTTGATCAATAGAGCTGATCTGCCCTGGAGGACTGCTAGAGATACAATGGAAGAAGGCAATGCAGGCTTGGCAGAAAACCATAACTGAACAAAATTTAAGAGTAATCCAGGGACAGCAGATGGAAAGTCAAGGAACCAGGACAGATCATGGCAAGGAGCTTGCTATCCTGGATACTATGCCTGGTTTGGAGGTGTAGTCAGATTTGAGGGCCAAGGATTAGGTGACACATTCTTCCTCATAAATTATTTTGGCAAAATCATGTGTGTATACATGTATGTATACATATATGTACAGGTGATTTCATACACACATGCATCCATCTATCTACACATGCACATACAGTAGCATCAACTGAAGTCTATCATGAATGCCTCAGCTGAGGCAGTTTCTGAGTTTCCATAGAGGAAGAGCTTAACAACAACAATGCAGCAGCAAATGAGGTGAACAGTATACTCAAAGCCCTATTTGAATATTAAACACAACATTTCTGCTTTATTCAAGGTGACACTATATGACTTCTGGAGCTGAAATGGAAAGGTGATACAGCTTCTGTCTGGTTCTCCTGGGACACTCATCCTTGGGACCGAGCCATGAAGCCATTAAGAAGAGACTACACGGAAAGCTCATATGGGGTCCCAGCCTACAGCCAGCAGCAGTTGCTGCTTGTGTAAATGAATGAACCTTCACAATATTCCAGCCCCCTTCAAGCTGCCCCCCCACCCCCGGGCTGCCACCAGGTAAGGTTGAGCTGTCCCTGCTAGTCCTGACTCAATTCAGATTGGTGAGCACAGTAATGCTGTCATCATTTTCAGTCACTAAATTTTAGGGCCATTTGTTATGCGGCAGTAGGCAGCTGGAACAGAGAGAAAAATGTGATTCTTTATCAATCAATGACAAAGACTGCTATAAACAGGAAGCTATAACTTATTAAGAGATATTTTAGGAGTATTTTGTATTCAAGAGGCCATTTTCTCTCTATCTTTCCTTCTATACTTTACATTTAATGAACAGATACATTTATGTAATTAAGAAGAAAGAAACGGTCATTTGCTGACTAACCACAAAGTACTAAGTATTCTAGCTTCATACTCTGTATACATTATCTTATTTAATTGTCCCAGCAGATATATGAGGTAAGTATATTATTAACCCTCAAAGACTTCTTCCTGTTAATACCCCACTCCCCTAACAACAACTTCAAAAACTTACTTATTTCAAGCACCCTTGGTTAAAATGATGATTTATATTTTGTTGCTATGTATGTACATAAATTTATAACCATACACACACACACACACACACACACAAATACACACATATGTATATATACATATATATGTCAGGAATAATCTAGTGTTTTATGTGTCAGGAATAATCTAGTATTTTATGTGAATTATTTAAATTCTCAAACTAACTATAAAGCAGGTATGATTATTCTTGTCCTACTGATGATAAAACAGGCCCAGGGAGGTTAAGCTACTTTCCCGAGGACTTCACAACCAGTAAGTGACAGCCCTGGGTTTGAATCAGACTTTCTTTTCCCTGTATAACACTGCATTTCCATTGAAGTGTGTATAAATATAAACAAAACCAAATGGAATAACATTTTTTATACACGCAAGAGTGAGTCTTTCATGACAATTCCTTAAAATTCTCAATGCCTTTTATTTATTACTTGATTAATCACACCCTCGTCATGTCTACCTACACTCTTTCATTGTGCAGCTGCAAGGACATAGTTCATGCTCTTGCTTGACCTTGGCTATGCCTTTTACTGACTTTCCCTGACCTTCATTCCTGTATCTCTTCTTTCTTTCCATCACTGGCTCTCTGATCCTCCACCCTGGACCTCCACCGTGGGTCTTCCAAGAAACCAGTCTTCTTTCTGCCTTTTTGTTCCTCTTTAATGCTCACCCTGGGAGAGCCCATGTATTCTCATAGCTTTAAATATCACATCTATGCTAATGATGCCTACATTTACATTTTCAGCCCCATCTTCAATCAAAGCAAATCCTCATTAATCACCAAGCTACTGTTTCCTGCCTTCAGTTACCTACTGGACACATTCAGCAGGAATATCTTACTGTCACCACAGACTTAAAACAGAGCACAGCATTTATCCACCAGAATTAAACATTCTGAACTGCCTTTCATGGTCAATGGCACCGTCCTTCCACTCCTTGGGTGGCTCCCACCAGCTGCTTCCACCTAGATTCTAGATACATACTATAACCAGAATATTTCCCATATTAATTTATTTTTTATCAGTATAAAAAGCTAAAGGAAAAAATATGTAAGGCATGCTGAGAAGTATTTGAATCTCCAGCTAGATTCACAGGATATGTGTGGTTCAGCTTCTCTTCTGATGATAAGGATGATAATTATAATGGTTAAAATCTGTGGCCACTCTCTGTGAATTAGACACTATACCTAGCACTTCACACATGTTAGTTAAATCCCAGATCCTGAAGTTAGAGACTTTTCTACCTGATAGCAGACTGTGCGCCAACTTTCAGATCACAGCATAATGATTTGATTTCATGGCTTCTGTTCTCACAGTTTGAACACCCCATTCAGCATTCTCAGGACTGGGGCACACAAAAATCGCTCCCATTCTATCAACCAGCTGGTCTCTCTTTTTCTTCCACACCTTTAGTTCCTTCTTCTTCCAGTCATTACCAGTGTCATCCTCCTGACTCCCCAGTCTCATTGCTCTTTGGAACTGTTCTCAGTGGGGCACTTGGTCCCTCTCCTTTTTAGCTGCCTCATCCTGATGCCATCATTTATCCTTTCAACCAATTCCATAGTCCTCCTGGATGGACCTCCTGCCATCATCTGACAAGACCATCTCTTGGTTGCAGTCCACACTGTGTGCCAGTTATCAGATAGATCTTCCATATGCAATCTGTTCACCCTGAGGCCTACTTCTGCCAGGACATAGTAAATATCTATGTGTTCAGGAGCAAGCCCAGAAATCTATCCTCAAGTGCTCACAACTATTGGTTGTGAAAGTGTTTTTCCACCTAATTTTGTTTATTGTAGGCATTTAAAAATCTATACATTTCAGGTACACACACATATATACACATACGCATTATTTTCAAAAGCTTATGTAAAAGCTGCTAAAATCTGAAAAATTTCTGTGATTTAATTAATAGTTTGCTATGTCATTATCAATCTCTTGGTTTGGGTATTGAGCTGAGGCTATGCAAGATGGTATTACTGAGATAAGCTAGGTAAGGGGTATGTAGGAACTCACTGCCTTATTTTAGCAAGTTATTGTCTTATTTATTTCAAAATAAAAAGTTATAAATATCCTAAGGCATTTTTATGGAATTTTTATGGAAGGATACATTCCAAACTGTTATCATTGGGTTGCGCTGCAAGGAAAGAAAGGCAAAGAAAGCCTTTTCCTTTTTATGGTACATAATTCTATTTTGTTTGAAAATTTTACTAGATAAATATATCTGTGTATACTTTGTATAAAAATAAAATGTACAAATTCAAAAAAATCTAATGCATTTTTTAGTGTAAATGTATGTATTTGAATTTCAAATTCTTAATTACCAACCTTATTACAATCCAACATTATTTTGTATTACTTATAAGTATGATCCTTTTACTCTGGGCAGGCGGTCACCTTAAAATTCCAGACACAATCTTGCCCACTCTTGTCTTTCTTTGCTCACTCTTTTTGCAACCTCATAGATTTGGCTATGCTCTCTGAGCAGATGACTTCCAAATATGTCTCTTCCTGGCTCCCTTATTTCACATCACTCTACGCCTGAATTTCAACTGCTGTTGGGTCTTTGCATGTAGATTTCTAGCTGGTATCTCCCCTTAGTTTGGTAGGAGCTCTTTTTTCCCTTTCAAGCAGTCTCCTCCTTTAGTGCTATTCACATCTGTTAATAATACCATCTTCTTCAGCCTGACTCGCACTCAATCATGCTAGAATCATCTTTTCTTATTCTCGCCCCTTTTCTTCCAAATTGTTGTCATCAGTATCTCTGTATGCACACTTGGGTTTCTCGTCTCTTCATCACGGCATTTAATGACATATAATGTCTGATCTCAGACAGCATTACCTACTCCCAAAGCCAGACACTTCAAGAAATTAAAATTACAGGCTTATATCCCTTTTCAACCCAGATGAAAAATCCTCACCAAATACTAGCAAACTGAATTCAGCAATACATTAAAAGAATCATACATCATGATCAAGTGGGTTCCAGGGATGCAAGGATGGTTTGACATGGACAAATCAATAAATGTATTACATTACATTAGTAAAATGAAGGACAAAAATCATATGATCATCTTAATTCACACAGAAAAAGGATTTGGAAAAATCAAACATCTGTTCATGATTAAAAACTTCTAGCAAACTGGGTATAGACAGAATATACCTCAACATAAAAGAAGCTATATTTGACAAGTCCACAGGTAAAAGCATACTTATCAGTGACAAGCTGAAAACTTTTCTTGAAAAGATCAAGAACAGGACAAGTATGCCACTCCAACCACTTTTATTCAGCATAGTACTAGAATAGCAATTGGGGGTGGGGGAAATAAAAGGTATCCAAGTCAGAAAGGAAGAAGTAAAGGTGTCTCTATTTGTAGACAACATAATATATCACATGGAAAACTTTAAAATCTCTACCAAAAAAAAACTGTTAGAACTAATAATTAATTCAAGATACGAATTCAATATACAATAATTAGTTGCACTTCTCTACACTAATAATAAGCTATTGGAAAGAGAAATGAAGACAAAAATCTCATTTATAGTTATATCAAAGGAATATAAAATTTGGAAATAAATTTAACAAAGAAGATGAAAGGTTTGTACAAAGAAGACTATCATAAGTTGCTGAAAGAAAGTGAAGAGGACACAGATAATGGGACACAGATAAAGGACACAGAGGACACAGATACTCCATGTTCATGGATTGGAAGAATTAATAATACTGTTAAATTGCCCATATTACCCAAAGTGATCTATAGATTCAGTGCAATCTCCATCAAAATTCCAATGTCATATCTCACTGAACTAGAAAAAATAACCCTAAAATGTGTATGAAATCACAAAAGATCCCAAACAGCCAAAGCCATAATAAAAGAAAAACAAAGCCAGAGGACTCACACTTTCGGATTTCAAACTGTATTACACAATCTATAGTGATCAAAACAATATGATATTGTTAAAACAGACACATAAATCAATGGAACAAAAGAGAGCCCAGAAATAAATCCACACATGTATGGTCAATTAGGTTAGGGCAAATAAGCCAAGAATATACGTGGGGGAAGGGTAGTCTCCTCAATAAATATAATGGGAAAAATGGACAACCACATGCAAAAGAATGTATCATTCACATAATTCAACTCAAAATGAACTAAAGATTTGCACTGAAAAAAATGAAGTTTAAATTTAAAAAAAAATTTGAACATAAGATCTGAAAACATAGAAGTCCTAGAAGAAAATAGAGGAGGTAAGCTACTTGACATTAATTTTGACAATGATTTTTTTTTAATATGACACCAAAAGCAAAAGCTTTGTAACAAAGCAGAAGTAAATAAGCGGGACTAAAAGGCTTCTGTATGGCAAAGGAAACCACCAACAAAATGAAAAGGTTGACTTATGGAATGGGAGAAAATATTTGCAAACCTTTTATCCAATAAAAGGCTAACATCCAAGATATATAAGGAATTCATGATACTTAATAACAATAAAATTAAAGAAATAACCCAATTAAAAATTGACAAAGGACCTAAACAACAATTTTTCCAAAGAAGACATACTAATGACCAAACAAATGCTTGTAAAGGTATGCAGCATTTCTAATAATTGGGGAAAACAAACCACAGTGAGATGTTACGTTGTATCTGGTGGGAGATCTGTTATCAAAAAGATAGGAGAGAGCAAATGCTGATGAGGATGTGGAGAAACCTTCCCTCTGAAACACTGAGCCCTTGCACACTGTTGATGGGAATGTAAACTGGGACAGCCCCTGTAGAAAGCAACATGGATGCTCCTCAAGAAATTAAAAACAGGGATGCCTGGGTGGCTCAGTTGGTTAAGCAGCTGCCTTCAGCTCAGGTCATGATCCCAGCGTCCTGGGATCAAGTCCCACATCGGGCTGCTTGCTCAGCAGGGAGCCTGCTTCTCCCTCTGCCTCTGCCTGCCATTCCCTCTGCCTGTGCTAGCTCTCTCCCCTCCTCTCTCTCTGATAAATAAAATCTAAAAAAAAAAAAGAAATTAAAAACAGAAGTACCATATGATCCAGCAATCCCACTTTTGGGTATAAAACCAAAGGAAATGAAATCATCTCAAAGACATATATGTAGAACCACCATGTTCATATCAGCATTGTTTCTAATAGCCAGCAAATGGAAATAAATTCAGTGCCCATCCATGGATGAATGGATAAAAAGAATGGTGGTATATGTATACAATGGAATATTATTCAGCCTTAAAAAAAAGGTCATTTTGCATTTGGGAAAATGTGGATGAATCAGAAGGACATTATGCTAAGTGAAATATACCAAACAGGAAAAGGCAAATACCACAGGAATCACTTATTCATTGGGGGAAGGGGGGTCAAACTCAGAAACAGAGTAGAGAAGTGGTTGCCAAGGACTGGAAGTTGGGAAAAATAGGCAAGTTTAGTAAGAGTACAGTCAGTTATGAGATGAGTAAACTCTGAAGCTCTACTATATAACATGGAGAATATAGCTGATAAAACTATTGTATAGTTAAAATTATAATTTCAGTGTAATAATAAGTATTATTTAGGATTTTAGTAAAATTGCTAAGAGAACAGAATTTAAATGTTCTCAGCAGTAAAAAAATAATAATAATAATAACAATAATAATCATAATAAAGTGAGGTGACAGATGTATTAATTCCATGGGTGAATCCTTTTACAATATGTGTTTACATCAAGTCATCTATCCCAATTTGGGGCTGGCTTAACCTGGGTGACTTAGTTGGTTAAGCGCATGCCTTTGGCTCAGGTCATGATCTTGGGGTCTTGGGATTGAGCTCCCTGCTCAGCAAGAAACTGTCTTCTCACTCTGCTCCCCCCCTCCTGTTCATGGTCTCTCTCACTGGTTCTCTCTCTCTCTCAAATAATTAAAAATCTTTTAAAAAATAAATATATCACAATTTGACTTGTTGATTATACCTCAATAAAGCTGGAAAATAAATAAATAAAATAAAATCTGACTACGGCATATTTTCCTGGGTTCCTTACAAGCTCCTTACATTTTCATGAAAATATTCACCATTTTACTAACATGTCTTTTTTGATCTCTCTACCCACGAAAGTAGATAGCAACGTTTCAGAGGGAAGTCATCATATTTTTTTATCTTTATATCACTTTCCTGATATTATGCCATGCTCAATAGACACTCTAGAAATATTTGTTGAATTGAATGAGTTTTCCTAATCAGATTGTAGTGCTCGGAAAAAGAGACTCTTTCACATAAGAACAAATGTGAACACTTAGTAGGAGCTTAATAAATATTCATTGATTGATTAGATTTGGCTAGCCTGGTTTCATTACTCAGGCAAAATGAAATATGGAAAATAAACTGCCATCGCAGGCTGACTTCCTCTCCCAGAAATGAGTAGAGATAAATGATCCCATTGAGTTACACGAGATGAGTATCTGGTCTGGCATCCATAGAGAAGAGTAAATTAGATTTTTAAAATAGTTTCAGGGTTAAAAATGTAAGATGTTATTAGTAACACGAGTAAGGAATCATTATTAATGTAGTCAACGACCTTTATCTTGATGTACTGGAATAAGAGATTTATACATCTGAAGGGGATGAATTGTTCATTTCCATCAAAGATTTGGAAACAAGAGGCAGAAGCACAGTTTGGGAACATTTAGGTTTGTCTAAGGACCAACTGGAAGAACACACTGCAATTTCCCAAGGCTTGTGCAAGGCTTTCAGGAATTGAATCAGCCCAGAGGAGAAGGGATTTAGGAACAAGAAAGCTACTTTTTACAGATAAATATGTAAGTAATAACCAGCAATAATTCAAAAGGAAATAAAGGACATCCAAAAACCACATATGTCAGTTTAATGAGATTTGGGAAAAAAAATATATTCTTTTAGAGTTTGCTTCAATACAATAGGGCCTCTTTAACACATTCTTCATTGGATTTATAGAGGTTAAAAAGATTTAACCAATCTTAACCCAGATTTATTAAATATTATGCAGATTTGGTAAACTCACCAGAGATTCAATACTAGTTATTGTAGAATTAGTAAATCTTCCTTCATGCTTGTTAGCACTTTCTATAATTTAACAAGGAGCTAAGTCTAACCAATGCTAAGATTTAATATTTAGAGTCTTATTGAAAAAAAAAAGTGATTCCAAGATTTATTCAATATGCTTAAGACTTAACAAATATTGTCTCAACTCAGAAAAATAAATATGGAATGAAAACAGCCCTAATTGCTTGCTCTGAGGCAAATGTTCAATTTACCATTTTTTTATGTATTTAATAAATAGATTATTAAATCAAGTGCAACACTCATTAAAGATGGTATCAATTTAAGGAATTCATCTCAGCTATGATTTATTCAATCTAATGCCCCATTGATTAAATGTTCTTCAGATCTTAAAAGTCCACTTCAGGATTAATAGGTATCAGGTCAATTTAGAACAGCATTCAGCACACATGAAAGCCAATGAGCGAGGAGGTGATTTATACGCTCCATGCTGAATGGGCGCCATAAGTGTTTGCGATGTGGGGAAATAGTGCATTTAAAATGCTACTCAAAAACATTTCAGAGGGTAAATATGCAGTTCTTAAGCTTCTCAAGTGCCTCCAAGTGGGACAGATGCAGAATGAATAAGGTAACCTGGGAAGAGGGTGGTGGGTAGAAGTTCTTGGGAGTCAACCTGGGAATATGGCTTTCTGGCCTGTCGACTTAGTAGCTCACATGATTTCCCTGGAAGTTATGTGCCGAGGGTTGCGGGGTAGAGGCACATCCCTATCTCTGAGCTTCTGGGGATATGTTTCACGGATGTGTATGATGTTCCCAGGAGGTCCAACAGAATTACAGCTTTGTCCTCTGGAATACATTTGGCTGTGGTGAAATTCTGTATTGATGGGCTATCCTCATTTCAAGACTTGATTTCTGCTGGTTTTTGATATTTTGGGTGTGATTTGATAGCGACAGAATAGGTCATAGAGCAGGTTCCAGTTTGAAACTCTATCTTAGATACTGTGCCCAAATTGTGACTCTGTTTACAAACAGAAGATAGCAGAGCATTTTCTACCTAACTCTTAAGTCAAAAGGCCCCGGATATCAGAGTAGGTGATTAGCAGAGCTCCTATAGAAGCTTCTCATTTGCCTTTTCATACCGAAAGAATATGTTAGTTCTCATTTATTTAGTAGCTTCTATGTACCGGACCCCATTTCTTTTTTTTATTTTAAATATCCTAAAAGCAGTTCTAAATATCCGCTACTTACAGAATAATAAACCAAGATTTAGTAATTCAATAACTTGCTCCAATTTAAATCGCTCATGAGTGGCAGAAATGAGGTTAGAAATCAAAAGGATCTCACTGCAAAGCCTATGATATTCCACAGTTTCTGTGGACTATCCAGGACAAATTCAATTAACACCAAGAATTAAGGGGCGCCTGGGTGGCTCAGTAGGTTAAGCCTCTGCCTTCAGCTCAGGGTCCTGGGATGGAGCCCTGAATCGGCCTCTCTGCTTAGCAGGGAGCCTGCTTCTGCCTCTCTCTCTCTTCTTGTCTCTCTGCCTATTTGTGATCTCTCTTTCTCTCTGTGTCAAATAAATAAAAAATAAAATCTTAAAAAAAAAACAACAACAAGAATTGAGTGGCTACCTTTTTTCCCTGTCACAGTTCTAAGCACTAAGGATATGGAAATAAAAAGACAAGCCTGTCTTCAAGTAAATCACTGTCTTATTGTGGAGACAGTCAAATAAAGAGAAAATTAGCATGCAGTAAGACAAGCATTTTGAAAGGGAAATTCACAGTGCTATATAAGAACCCAAGAGTTAGTTAGCTATACCATATGGGAAAATTCAAGGAAGGTTTCTGAGACTATTAAGCTGCGCTTTGGGTAGTGCTAAGAAAAAAGATATTGTGGCAAATGAAACTGCATATGAAAAAGCATGGTGAAATGATCCGTAATATTTGACGTATGGATGAAGTCATCCACACGCCTCTGAAAATGCAGGGGATACTGGCAATATAATTTCTGAATGCTAGGAGGTGTTCATGTGCCAAGTTGAATAAATGGAGTAAGGCCCTTCTTCTCAACAGACGGTGCTAAAAAAAATAGAGGCCTAATAAACAATGTAATTCTTGACCTCAAATTCACTCTGGGCACAAAAATTAATTAGAGGTGGCATGGAGTCCTAGAACTAAAAGATAAAACCGTAAAACTTCTAGAAGAAAATATAGGAACAAATCTTCACAAATGTGGGTTAGGCAAATCTTTCTTCAACAGAATTCAGAAATCATTAATCATAAAAGAAAAATAATTGTTAACACTTCATCAAAATTAAAAATGTGCATTCATAATAAAACAACATTAAGAAAATAAGTTGGCAAGTAACAGACAAGAAGAAAATGTTTACAATGTATAATATTGGGCATGGAAATTGTATCCAGAATATATAAAGAATTCCTAAAAATTGTAACAACAACAATAAAGACAACAAAATGCAGTTTTCAAAATGGGCCAAAGGCTTGAGACTACAGATAAATCACGAAGAAAATGTATGAACTGATAATAAGCTTATGATAAGACACTACATTGGTCCTCAGGGAAATGCGAACTGAAAACACAATAAAAAACCATTTAGTATATTCTGGAATGGTTAACTTTTATAGAAAGACTGATAATATCAAATGAGGTAGAGGAAATGAAACAACCCAAACACCCATACACTGTTTGTAGAAATCACTTGGAAAACGATTGGAAACGCTTGGAAAAAGAAAAACTTCTTTTATGAAGTTAAGCATACACATAGCCTGTACTCCAACAATTCCAATCCTAGGTATGTACCCAAGAGAAATGAAAACATATCTGCACAAGAATTATGCAAGAAAGCTGAAAACAGCTCTGCTCATAATAGACTCAAAATGAAAATAGTCATCAAGAAAATTTAGAGAAAGGCAAACCATAAGAGATGCTGAACTCTGGGAAACAAACTGAGGGTTGCTGGAGGTGAGGGGTAAGGAGTGGGGTAACTAGGTGATGGGCACTGGGAAATGCACCTGGGTGTTATATGCAACTGATGAATCACTAAATTCTATGTCTGAAACTTTTCTTTTTTTTAAAAAAAGAAAAGAAAATAGCCATCAAGAGGTATTTGAATAAACGCATTGTAACACGTCACTAGACTATTCCTTAGCAACAAAATGAAGAAATCACTGAGAAATAACAACACTATGGACCAATCTCAAAGATACACTTTGCATATACGAAATAAATAAGACACCAAAGAATGTATACTATCAAGAGGCAATTGCCTCTTTGGGGTACAGGATGGAGAATACTGGAAAAGTTCAGGAGGAAACCTTCTGGGAAGGCAGAAATATTCTATATTTTGATTTGGGTAGCCATTACACAGATACATTCAATAATCAAAACTCATCAACCTAAAGATCTTAACAATATATTTTTGATACTTATAGCTCAGTTAAAAAAAAAAAAGTGGTCTTCAGAAATCATAAGAACCCCCCTAAAATCTTCTACTCAGTTGCAGATAACAACTGGGGAGAATAAAGAGGGAGACCAATTTTAAATTCTTCATCCAGAAAAAGTAGCATATTGATAGGCTTTCCAGTTAGAATGTAAAATATGTTCTCAGTATTTGAATCCACTGGCTAGAGAAGCCAAGCCATGCAATTTGCTCTCCTGAAATAAGTGTTAGAATTTGGAGATCAAAATCATTTAATGTGAAGAAAGTAGTTGAGATTTTAGAGGGGTTAGACATTTGAATCTGAAGTCAGCAAGGGTATGTGTGATTTCAGGCGAGTCCACGAACCATTCTGAAGCTCAGTTTCATGTGTGTGTGTGTGTGTGTGTGTGTGTGTGTTTTGGTAGAGGCGGTGTAATACCCAGCAATGGGCATATATTCTATGACAGTGATATTATGAGAGATTGAACACAAAGGAGAGTTTAATAGCAAGAGTCCAGAGAGACAGAAACTGACCTCTTTTCATTCTAAGATGCTTTAAGGCACTGACTGATCAATAAACATTGTTAGCATGAGCTGAAATTAGTAATCTGGAATTAATTTCCCCATGTGGGGTCTGGATGTGTGGGACTGATATGCCAGAGGCCTTTTAGTGCAAAAAGCAAGAAAAGAAAACTCTTTGTAAAGACCATGAATATCATAAATTAAAAAAAAAAAAATCAGACTGATTTTGACATACTCATGTGTGCACTTAGTATGCACATACTAAGAGAGTTGCACACTCTTTCCCTTTCTCTTGTACACCCCCACATGCATTTTAAATATATACTCCATATCTGTAGTCTTGTATGAAGAGCATTTGAAACCTGGGGCCAGAACAGGGTCAATTAATATATTAGGTATATACAGGTGTGCTTGGCACAGTAAGCATAGTAGGTCAAACATATAGGGCAGCTTCCTAAAAATAGTGTGGCAAGATAACACTTTAAAGCCTTAATCAGTGAGATTTGAATTTCATATTAATGAAATTAATGGTAGTTACCTGGTAGTTACCTGGGTTCTTATCATAAATCATGAACGATATGTCTCTTTTAAATGATGAATTTCAATACATTAGCCTTGCATAACCTGTTGTAGGAACATATGAATCTAAGCAGCATTTTGCTTTGGAAATATTCTGTTAGGAAGCTGAATGTATTACTGGGGATGTGCCATTAGTCCCCTCAATCAAAATCTTTTCACTGTTCTCCAGTTTGTTATTGAAGAAAGTTTTTTCAAGACCATTACATGGCTCATATCCTACTGAGTCTTGCAGGTCCGGGAGGATATCCCCACACCAGCAAGAATCCATGATTTGTTTCAGAACATTTAATGGGCTACCATGTTCAAGTATGGCTAAGGAAATTAGAAGATAAACACTTATGTAAGCATGCTTCACAGCAATCTGATATTTATGCATTCACTAGAATTTCCCAATGACTGTCAAATGTTAGGGCAGGTATCATTACCCCCATTTCACAGATAAGGAAACTGAGGCTCAAACATTTGGTAATTTGACTAATGAAACCCAGGTACTAGTAGGCATGATAGCAATTTAATCTTGGTCTTCTGATTTAGATAGTAAAGGACTTTTCACAGCCCCAAATGATCTCTCTGACTTCTACCTTATTTCTAGAATCTTATACACTTTTAGTCATAAAAGCTACAGAGCTTATCTTTTACACAAAGAGTAACAATGACTCATGTCCTTGATTTTGAGCTGGTAACCTTTAGCAGGATAGGAAAAGAGACTTCAGAATTTAAGACAAAGAGACCTAGAGGGAAAGTAGACTCAATACAAGTGAGCCTAGTTATCCCTAGCTAATGCTCTTTTAAAATAGATCAGCCAAAGGGATTTCTGGAGGGAAAAAAAGGAGAAACCATCACTCAGAGAAGATAATAATCTTAATTGAAATCAGAAATCCTTCAAATCTCTTTGTGTATAAATGTGTGTGCTATAATAGTGAACATTTAGAATCCCTCTGGGACTTTAAAAATTCTGGACAGTATTTTATCAATCTTTTTTTTAATTGGAGGAGGTGGGGCGGAGGAGGCTGTGGGAAATCATTACCCCTGAGCCATCTATCCTCTGCTTCCTAAAAAGTCTTTCTGCACAGCTTTACCGGACTCACTGGAACCCAGGATCTTGAAGGAATGCAATGATTTGGCATTCTAGTGAGGGGAATATGCTGTGGTTGCAGGAATCCAAGCATCCCTTTGGAGGATGGAAATAAAGTTCGTTAAAATTCTTCAACTCAACACAATAAAGATAGAGAGGAGGGTGGGAAGGAGAGATCACTCTGCTATGATTCAGCTCACAACACCCATTGGAGAAACAATTATAAAATGCAAATATAATGGCGACATCCTTAAATAGAGCCTATCCATGAAACGTCCCACTCTTCTCTGTTCTCAAGCATCAGATGAAAAAGAGATACCTCCAGGGCAAAACCAACTTAGAGAAAATATTCATAGGATTCTCCAGCCACAGGTATGGGAGGATGATACAGCCCAGGTGAGGAACTTTCTTAAACTGTCCCTGGTGGTTCCATTCTTTAAATGATAATTGGGGGGGCCTGGGTGTCTTAGTGGGTTAAGCATCTGACTCCTGATTTTGGCCCAGGTCATGGTCTCAGGGTCCTGGGATCAAGCTCCACTTCAGACTCTGCACTCAGAGTGAAGTCTGCTTGTCCTTCTCCCTCTTCGCCTCCCCTTGCTCACACTCCCTCTCCTTCAAATAAAGAAGTAAATAAAATATTTTTTAAAAATAAAATTATAATCATCACCCTTACCTCCTATGTAAAAGTGTATCAGGATACAAGATCCTCAATTCTCCAAAAGAAAATGTAGAGATTTCCAGTGTCAGCCCTGACACGTAAAGAACTTTGAACTTATCGCTCCCAACCTTACAAGAAAAAGCTGGGCAAACTGAAAACCAAATGACTTCTGTGGACTCATCACAGAAATGACTTTGCAGGGCAAATGACTTGCCTGAAATCTGGAAAGAGAGGTGAATTCAAGAAGTCGCAGCTGAGAAAGATCTGCTTACATAGAGCAGAGACCATTGAAGTCAGAAATTGGTAGAAACACTTAAATGATCATCCCAGTGAACTCTGGGAGGGTGAATGTGGCCTATTTTGAGTTTAAAATCCTGTGGGTTGCTCTCTCAGGTGGGAGGGGGTCTCCCACACTTTGCAGAACTTGTTTCCAAGAATGTACAGTGATCTTCACATGGTCAAAGTCTAGAAAGACCCCTTCCTAATCATGGTAGGAAGGGAGAAAGAATAATCCTTGTGAAATATGACCAGAGCCTTCCCTGGATGAAAAAACTTTAACAGAACTTTGTCTTGAAGACATGGGAGAGGCCATCCTCTCTAGACTTCCTTTCTCAACAAAAGGGAAGATGGGACTCTAAGCAAAGAAACACTTATGGAAGTGAGAAGCCAGAGGTCAGAGAAGCAAGCTCATGGGAAGACTGGGGATGAAGTGGACATTGGTAGAACACTTCCCTTTTCCCAGGCCTTGCACCACAGAAACATGGCTCCAGCATCATAAGAGTTGTGCAGATTATCGTTGAAATCAGTGCAAGACACAGACTCTCTTGGAGGAGGAGAACTCAAGGGAACCAATGTCAAGAGAGAAGACAAGACAAAAATACTAGAGGAATGTGAAGCCTCTGGCACCTAAAGTTACAAAAACATTACACAAAAGCCAACTCCCAGTCAAATCAACATAATACTGCATGCTAAAGTCCTACTTATCTCTGTTCCTATTACTACATACACCATGTCCAGCTTTCAACCAATTACAAGGCATACTAAAGGGCAAGAAAGAAACAGAATCTGAAAAGGTTGTGCATCAAAACCCATCTCAGATGTGATACTGATGTTGGAATTATAACACAGGGAACTTAAAATACTTATGATTCATGAGTTAAGAACTTTAGTGGATAAAAAGTCCACATGAGGAAACAGATGAGTAAAATAAGCCAAGATAAAAATTCTAAGAACAAATCAAATGGAAAGGGTGGAAATAAAAAGAAAAGATATAAAGAGTGTTTTTTATGGCTCACTCTTTGGTCAAAATTAAAGCAAAGAATCAGTGAGTTTGAAGATATAAGCTTCATAAATTGAAATAGAAAGGGAAAATAATAGTTAAAAATAGTTTTAAAAAGTTTAAAAAATAGTTAAAAAAAGAGAACATTCAGTAGCAATTGGAAACTTTCAAAAGATGTAATATACACATGATTGTAACACCAGTAGAAAAAAGGGAGAATGGAACAGAAGGAACACATAAAATAATACTGATGAGGAATGTCCCCAAATTAATGAGAACTGGCAGCTTTTTTTTTTTTTAAGATTTTATTTATTTGACAGACAGAGATCACAAGTAGCCAGAGAGTCAGGCCAAAAAAGAGGGGGAAGCAGGCTCCCCACCAAGCAGAAAGCCCAATGTGGGGCTTGATCCCCAAACCCTGGGATCATGACCTGAGCTGAAGGCAGAGGTTTTAACCCACTGAGCCACCCAGATGCTCCCCCCCCCAAATTAATGATAGACACCAAATCACAGACCCAGGAGTGTAGAGAACTCCCACATGGAATAAATAAAAAAAGAAAAAAAGAAGTTGTGCCTATGCATATCATATTTAAACGACAGAAAACCAAAAAGAGGATATTTTGAAAACAGCAGTGTGTGCAGGAGACCTTACTTATAATGAAACATTAATAAAAATGCTTCAATATTCGTTTATGATTTGTGACAACTGTAGCATACTAATGTAAAATGTTAATAAGCAGAAACTCAATGTGAATTAGAAAGAGCTCTCCATAGTATCTTCCTAGCAATGCTGCAAATCTGAAACTGTTTTAAAATAAAATGTCTATTTTTAAAAAGAAAATACAGACATTTCAAATGGATATCTTTTGAATCATCATCGTCTTGGAATTACAGCAACGTTATGGACAAGCAACATCTCAACACTGCTCATGTTTTTCTTCCTGTTATCTTTTAGTAGATGGAAAACATGTCATTTTAATTATCTGGTAAACATATCCCATCACATGGTCTTGGTTTGCTGTGTGCAACATTTTGAGATTCTTTTAGGATAAGCTTGACAGGCATTTTTTAGAAAGCGAGTAATGGAAGAAGACCTTTAGGATCTCCAGTGATGATTCATTCATTTTTAAAACAAGTACAAAAATGTCCAGACAGTTAAGTAACTTCCTCCCAATAACACAAGTCTATCAGAACAAGAACTTTAACTCAGTTACCAATTTTTTTCTTATTGATTTTGTTTTGTCTGTACTATTTACATTAATTTGAATTTGTTAAAAAATGTTGACAGAATGTCCCATGACATCATAATATCATCCCATCATGCATCCTGAATGAGATAATTCAATGTCAGAATTGTTAGTAGATAATCAATCTAACTCAATATGTGCTTACTGTGTGTTTCCAAAGTCAAGTCTGAAAAGTGGAAAACACATGAGTAAAAGTAGAACAATATGCTTCAGTGTGACTAGAGCCCATACCACAGGAAGAGAAAAGTTGGGTCCCATGTACCTCAGTAGGTTCAGTGGAGGCCCAATTCATGACTGCTAACCCATTCTCTGATTAAAAAAAAAAAAAATGTATCCCAGCTTAGGTAATAAATCATGAAGCTGTTCTTTGAAAGGGCCTCAACTTCCATCCTGGAGCTACCTAAATCAATACGTGCCTATAGACGTATCCTGAACCACAGCACTCCCAGTCAGGTTGCTCTGGTCCTGAGACTTTACTCTTCCACTTCTTTCTTCAGAGGAAGATACGTACTCTGCTTAACACTATGTACCCACATGACCTTACTCAAGTTACGCAGACTCTGCAAGGCTGTTTCCTCGTCTAAGATGGAGATATACCAGAGTCTTCCTTATATAGTTCCTATTAGGATTAAACTTAAACGGGCCTACCACATAGTAGGTATTTGATAAATTTAGCTGTTATTTTCATTATTCTCGATAACTTTAGAAGTTTTGAATTTTAGGTCATTTATCTGACTCGTC
This sequence comes from Mustela erminea, assembly GCF_009829155.1. NCBI lineage: Eukaryota > Metazoa > Chordata > Mammalia > Carnivora > Mustelidae > Mustela > Mustela erminea. Next base: position 7,780,998 of record NC_045618.1, on the reverse strand, counting down.
ATTAATTGAATTTCTCTAAAGCAGAGCAATGGATTTTGGAGGAAGGGATTCCCCCCACCATCATTTATTTCCCAAATATTACTGGGCACCTCCTGTGTTCCAGGCACTGTTCTGAGTGCTGAAACTACAACAGCAAATGAGACCAATGAACACCATGCTCTCATGGAAATTTCTTTAAAATGTAGACATTTTAGGTTAATTTGCCTTTGTGTGTGTTAAAAAAAAAAATTATGTCTCTTATTGGAGGGAACAGTTCCATGAGTCCACGACTTGGTAGGAGATCAGTGCCTTCTGGTGAGATAAATGGTACCCCTTCCCTCTGCCAGGGCCGTGCCATGTTGAGCATAAGGCTTAGTCTCTGGAACACAGAGTTGACACAGGCTGGGTGTCAACCCTTTACACACTCTCTGCTGAATCACACTGTGTACAACACATGGTATTAGACTATCTTGTGGGAAGAAAGAAAGGAAGGAAGGAAGGAAGGAGAAAAAAATGAAGAAAGCTCTGGATAGACCAGTTTGGTTTCCAGGACAAGATCCTGGCTAGTGATGCAGACTCACGATTTGCTAAAAACAGATAATATTTAAGTTACAGGACTGAATTACTTGAGGGCATAGAATATATTTGGGAGTACTGTCCCCATTAGAGGATCAACAGAGGAGGAGGAAGAGCTAGAGAAGAATATCTGGGAAATTGCCAACAATACAGAAGGGCTAGAAACCAGAAAATAGGGTGGAAGGAGAGGTTGTGTAACAAAGCTAGGGCTAAAAGCGAGAACCAGGTTGGTGCTGTCTTACACATGCCTGTTAAGGAACTTGCCAGCTACATCAGAAACAGAAAAAGGATTCCTTAAAAGTGGAAGCTCCTCTAAACCACCTTGTTTTCTTGATTTGGCCTCTGAAAATAATACTTTGAGAGTCAGTGGTGACTGAGAATTAGCACGACTGGTGAATTCAACTTTATAATTACTGAAATATTTACATAAAGACATAATAGACAGGAATCTTCCCTACTTCGGGAGAATTAGGGAAGACTTGCAAGAGCACAGCCTCTGGGGCTGGGATTCAGTCCTCACTGGGAAGACCCGACAGCAGAGAAAAATGATGGAGGCAGTTCACAAGGCGGGAATTGTTGTGGTAAGTATAGCCTAGAGCTCTTGAGAGAGACCCAAGAGTCAAGAGCTAGATAGATCACATGATGAAGTTCAAGAGGCCAAAGCTATACCTAAGACAAAGAGAGACAATCCAAGGTCAAGAATCATGTTGAATAAAAGGTGGAACAAGTCATCACTTAGCAAGTCAACCTTGGGTAAAGACTATGAACAGTAGCCATGCCATAAAGAGCTGTCCGGGGTTGCACAAGTTATAGAACCTTCTTGTCCCTTAGTTCTCTCCTCTATGAGATGGGGAGAGTAACCACATGGAACTGTTGAGTTTGCCCCAAGGTGTAAATGGAATAATGCACATAGAAGTTGACCTGGTACTCAGCAGGGGCTCAACACCCATTAGCTCTCAGTATTCATATTGTATTGCTTTGCAGACCTGCTGGGGTGTGGTATGGAGAACTAACCAGAGCAGAGAGAACTGGGAAAGAGAAGCAGAAGGAATCTTTTCAGGCTGCCTGAAAGGTGAGGGTTGAAGCATTCTAATCCATATTTGTGCAGGGACACACAGGCTCCGTCACTAAAGCTCTGGAGTGTCTGTGGATTGCCAACAGAATCCTCATCACTCCCCTTCCCAAGAGACCTCCCTGCTGAATATAGAATGGCTTAGTTTACAGTGTAAGGCATTAAGTTAAGACACACAAAGAGGGAGACAAAATCGTCTTCCCTTCCAAATGCAAGTGTGCTGGAAAACAGGTGCAGAGAGAGTATACAATTCCTCCAAGCAGTCTCTTTGATGTGCTCAAACTGTCCGCCCTTTCTGTATTTGTTTATTACGTGTTAACTGTAACTCTGCTTGTTCCTTCCCAGATGTTTGGACATCCATTAATTAGCACACCCTCTACAACATATTTGTGAATGCTTCTCACCAAGCGAAAGGAAAGGCTGGAATCCAGCTGGAAAGAAACTGCAATTAAGAAAACACACACACACACACACCACCACCACCAACAACAACAACAACAAAACTGTCTTTAGGACAGCATGAGAGTGAGACAGGAAGACAACAGGAAAATATGAGTCTCAAGGGGCAGAGATCCAATGGGACTCATATTCTTTTTATTTTTTTTTTAAGATTTAATTTATTTATTTGAGAGGGAGAAAGATTGAGTGTTTGGGGGTGGGCAGAGGGAGAGGGAGAGAGAATCTCAAGCAGACTCTGCTGAATGAGAAGCCAAGGCAGGGCTCAATCTCATGACCCTGAGATCAGGACCTGAGCCAAAACCAAGAACTGGTTGCTTAACTGACTGTGAGCCCAAGGCATTCCCCGCTCAACAGGTTCATTTTCAAGCTCACATGTCAACAAACATTAATCTGACAGGTAACTCCAGGATCAAATTAATTCAGGAAATTAATTCCGGAAGGAAAAAAAGCCAGAGTAGAGAAGGAAGGCCTTTACCCTATCACATAAAATTAACTAAAGTAAGACTTTTCAAAACCCATTATTTTTCTTGACCATCATTTCCATTGTTTTGCCCTGGTCGGGGAGCCATCAAAGTAACTGGAACATTCCGTGCAAAAAAGGCAATATTGATTTTTTTTTTTAAATGAAACAATCTATGTTGTTGAGAGATGATTAAGCTGCCTCAATACCCATCTGATAAAGCACAGAGTACAAGCTGAAAGAAGTGTTTGGTTGCCTTTCCAGAAAGGCATGCCCTGTCTCCCAACCGATCCCTCCCACCATCTTTCTTGGAGAACTGACCTGCCACAGTGGTCACACTGCCTCGTGGTAGACATTTGATTCCTTTATAAAACACTGGTGGTATCACATAAAACTTTCATCAGTCAGATTTCACCCTTTGGAACCTATGGTTTTTGGTTTTTTGGTTTTTTGTTTTTTAATCTTTTAAAGTCAAGCCTCCCTTCCTCTGGCCCATGGCACTGCCGTTTTTATGGACAAAGATGCAATGACATACAGAAGGCCAGTCAGCACGACCCGGAAAATTTCTCCTCTAGCCTCAGCTATGTCTCTTTGGAAAATTAATAATCCCTATAAAACCTTATTCTCCAAATCCCAGTAACTAATTTTTAATTTTTAATGGGTCATTTCACAGTTATCCAAAACCACAACATTAAGACCACGGCTAGCAGAGATTACTTCAGTTTTCATCAGAATTCATCGTCATTTTAACATTTTACCTCTGGTTGTGTTTCTGAGAAGGAAGTCAGACAAGATGCCCACGGAATCTTAATGAAACTCACTATGTATTAAGGATCTGCTCTGTAAAGGGATTATAATAGAACAAACAAGGAAAGGAAAGTTAAAGCTATTTCTGTGACAGCTTGTGAGTGAGATGAGAAGACAAGGGAGGGCTGGTGACACGGCGCTAAGTACATGATCTCCCCGAATCCCCAAAAACAGTAGTGCAGGTTTGCCATTATTAGTTCTGTGGACAGATAAGGACGCTGAAGCTCAGAGAGATTAAGTCAGAGATCCAGGAGTGATATTTGCAGAGCTATTAACACTGGTTAAGAGCGGTGGCTTAGGCACCTGACAATAAAGGGGTCAAATCTTGGCTCGGTCAGTAAAAGAGCCGTGGTGGAGGCCTGGGATTCAGTCTGCGGTGACCGTCTGGTACGAAGCATGGCATTCAGAGGGCAGAGCACAGAAGGAGTGGGCACGTAGAGAGGGAAGAGACAGGACAGAACGATATTATGAGCTCAGAAGGCCCTCATTGTCAGCCAACCCTTAGTTTCAGAATCCAAGCAGGGAAATGAAATGATTATATAGAGACCACACTGTATCAGCTTTAGCACTAGGATTTATTTAGAATGTGTGAGTCAGCTTCTCTCGTTGCTGGGGACTAGGGCAAAGACCAAATCGAGGAGCCCAAGCTTCGAACCCATCCAGAATGCCAAATAAACCTGGGAAGAATTGATCACTCTATTGGGTGGGTCCCAAAGGCCTACATGGCATTTCACATGTGTCCCCATCTTAACACAGGTGTGCATACACACAAACACGCTTCACGGGGTAGGCGTGATCGTACTCGTGTTATAGCCAGGAAAGCAGGAGATCAGCATACGTGGATAACTTGCTATAGCACCACACCTAGACAACAGCACAACTGGGATTTGAATCTAGATATGACTGACTCCAAAGCCCACGCTCTATTCATGCTGTCAATTAGAGATTAGGGCCAACCAGACGCTGAGTCACTTGAGGCAGGTGTCAGCAATCAGAAGGAACCCACAGAAATATAACCAAGGATAGTAGTAGTTTATAGGAAAAGAAATCAAAATGGCCACGGAGGGGCGCCTGGGTGGCTCAGTGGGTTAAGCCTCTGCTTTCAGCTCAGGTCCTGATCCGAGGGTCCTGGGATTGAGCCCCGCGTTGGGCTCTCCACTCTGCGGGGAGCCTGCTTCTCTTCCTCTCTCTCTGCCTGCCTCTCTGCCTACTTGTGATCTCTGTCTGTCAAATAAATAAATAAAATCTTTAAAAAAAATTTTTTTTAAAAATGACCATGGAGTGATGAAAATACACTCAGCACTATTGATCACGAGGAAGATGAAATTAATGCATTAAGGAGATACCACTGGTCGGGAGCCTGCTTCTCTTCCTCTCTCTCTGCCTGCCTCTCTGCCTACTTGTGATCTCTGTCTGTCAAATAAATGAATAAAATCTTTTAAAAAAAAATTAAAAAAAAATGGCCATGGAGTGATGAAAATACGCTCAGCACTATTGATCACGAGGAAGATGAAATTAATGCATTAAGGAGATACCACTGGTCGGCTACTAGACTGAACAAAAAATTTGAATGTTTGATGACATCAAGTATTATTAAGACTGTGAGGTTGTGAATAATCTTGGACACCACTAATAAGAATACCTACTTATTCAGCTATTTTGGAGAACAATCTGGCAATATCTATTAACACTTAAAATATAAATGACCTTAACTCAACAATTCTACTTTTGGTATATGTCCAAGAAATATTTGCACAAAGATGTGTGCATGTACACAAAGATGCATATATAAAGACACTAGCTGCAGCCTTGCTTGCAGTTAAACACACATACACTCACACACACACACACACACACACACACACACACACACACTCAAAAATAATCAAAATGTCCAAATAGGGGAAATCAAAATTGTGGTTGGATACATTGTAGAAGTTTACATTTGTTCTGAGCCAAAAGGCCGAGAAGCGATCATCGTAGAAGTTTAAAAATGAGTTAAATTTATGTGTAGTGATGTAGGAAAATCTTTCAGATATATTATTTTTAGAAAAGTTCCAGAACATCTTCATTCCCATAAACAAACACAAATACACAAAATTCCCTACTTCTACCCTACAAATATATATGCATCTAAAAGGCACAGAAAAAGATACGGAAGAATAGGCACAGAACCTAAAATAATGGTTCATCTAGAAGGGGGTCTGAGAGGAGGTGAAGAGGAATTTTCCTTCATTAGATAAAGAAAAGTTGACCTGTCTGAAATCGTTTGAATTTTTAATGACGCATACTCATATCCTGCTTGAATAATTAAAAATAAATAAATATTTAAGCAAAACAAATGAATCAAAGTACATAAGATCAGAAGGAGTAAGGTGGGTCTTACCTACAAAGTTCTGGGCCAAGAAAGTAGGTGTGTTACTGCAGTAAGTAAGGGCGGCGGGGAGACAAGCGTTCCAACACCTTGTCCCAGGACAAAGGCCTTCCTGGAATCGAGTAGCAAACATGACTGCTGTAATAGGATGGTGTTTTTTGAAGGTTTTATTTATTTCTTTGACAGAGAGAGACACAGCGAGAGCAGGAATACAAGCAGGGAGAGCAGGAGAGGGAGAAGCAGACTTCCCGCTGAGCCGGGAGCCTGATGCAGGGCTCGAGCCCAGGACCCTGGGATCATGACCTGAGCTTAAGGCAGACGCTTAACAACTGAGCCACCCAGGCATCCCAGAATGGTCCTTTTTGATCCATTTAGCCCTTTCATTATTTCTTATTATTGCTCTGGTGACCGTGGTGGCAGGGGGCAGGGAGTGTTTTTGATTTTTTTTTTTTTAAGATTTATTTATTCTATATAGAGAGAGAGAGAGCATGCGTGGAAGTAGGGCAAGGGCAGAAAGAGAGAGAGAAGTCTCCAACAGACTCCCCCGCTGAGCACAGAGCCCGATGCAGGGCTCAATCCCTTGACCCTAAGATCATGACCTGAGCAGAAACCACCAGTGTGGGATGTTCAACTGACTAAGCCACCCAGGCACCCCAAGGTTTTGATTTTTTTTTAAAGATTTTATTTATTTATATGACAGACAGAGATCACAAGTAGGCAGAGCAGGCAGAGAGAGAGAGGAGGAAGCAGGCTCCCCGCTGAGCAGAGAGCCCAATCCAGGCCTCGATCCCAGAACCCTGGGATCCATGATCTGAGCTGAAGGCAGAGGTTTTAACCCACTGAGCCACCCAGGCACCCCAAGTTTTTGGTTTTTAAGGACAAGTCAATGTGATGCTAGAAGAGTGAATGGGTACCAGCAGAAACGAACCATATCTGTTCTGTACTCATGCAACACTTCAGGTTCATCCCAGGACCTGAGCAAACAGCTAAGAGAGGGTTGGTTCCGGCTTGCTTGCTCTGTGAAAGTTGTTTCACGCCTGGGAAGGAGTGAGGGTGTTTGGGTCCCAGAGAGGCCACTGAATTTCAGGGTCACAGGTTCCTCACAGGCATGCTCATGGCCAGAGAGGATAGAAGGTTGCTTGCCATCTTTGTTGGCACTTTGAGTGCGTAGGGTCTATGGGCTGTCTCCTCCTTGGTTCTTGGAGGGACAGACTAAAAGACCACTGGAGAGTCCTCTGGACAAACATCGAGGGATAGGGTGGTCATGAATGGAGACAAGAGAAGGAACAGAGGAGCACTGAGGGCAAATACAGCCCTAGAAATGGACATGAGGGGAATAGAAATAAATCATTCCATTTAGTCTTTGAAGGAAGGACAGCCAAGAAAAAACAAAGGAAAAGAAAGTAAGGAAGGAAAAATAAGACACAAATGGAAGTATGAGCTCCTCCCACTGCTGATTCTGAGGGGAAGAATCGCCAAGCCAGAGGGGGACCATGCCCCTGAACCTCCCTGGGGTTGGTTAGTCGTGCCAGATGCAACCAGCCATGGGGTGGGGGCAGTACCCCCCAACACCTCTTTGTAGACAAAGCCAATTACCTCCAAATGATGGGAAATGATTAGTCATGTTAATTAAAAATAATTTCCATTCCCACTCTTAAAAAGGTCAGACTGTCAGCTCTATGGAAAATTGAGCCTCCTTGCATTTTCATTTGATTTCATCTTCAGAGTCTAATTAGTCACAATTCGTTGTTAAAAGTGATCAGTTTTGTGATAATGTCGTTGCTTTTGATCCCAGTGCCTTCATTATCATGGCGGCATGGTCCTTAACGCCGTCACGGGGTGGTTTTTATTCTTCCTGACTCATGCAAGAAGGGGCAGTGCTTCCTTGAGACTGTAGGTCAAGTTCAGAAACAGCACAGATGTCTGAGTGGGAGGCAAGAGACAGCTGTTTCCTTGTCTAGATGACATGGTGTTCGTATTAGAAAAGGGGGTAGGGGACAAAAAGTAAATAAACTTTAGACTTTAGGATCAGAGTGACCTGTGCTGGGTCCCAGCTCTGTCACTGACCAGCTGTGTGACCACAGGAGACCCACCTTCCCTCTTAGATCATAAGATTCCCCAACATAAAAATGGAGACAATAATGCCTATCTCATTGATCGTCTGGCCTTCAGGAGGCAGGCAACAAATGTTAGACAGGAGAGGCCCGTTTGAGAGATAATGAATCTATTTCCTCCTAACTGATGCAGGATCTAAATGATAGTATTAAAAATAACCTCAGAGCTTTAAATTTTACAACATTCTTTTACACGGATCATATTACTTCAGCTTCCTGCTTGCTGATGAGATATGTCATGACAGAGAAATAAAGTGATTTGCTCAAAGTTGCACGAGGAGTGAATGGGACAGCAAGGCCACACAGATCCTGTTTTGCACTCGGACTAACTGTTTGCACTACACTAATTTTTAAAGGGATGTTAGCACCCTTTGCAACATACGGAATGTTGGTTGCCCATGGTAACGGACCGCAAGCAGAAAGTACAATCACCTTTAGTATTCTCTCTGTTCTGTTTGGGGATCTGAGAACAGACCTCTTTATGTTAAAGGAAGGTTTGGAACAGAGGTCTCATCGCCCCTACCCACCCACCAAAACATTCGAATAATCTAGAAGCCAAATAATAAAGCATCCAATCCTGGTCCTCAGAGTCCGAGGAAAGATTTTGGAGAGCTTACCCTTATTCCCTTTGAACCCCAAACTATTCCCATCCGGGATCTGAGTAAACAGGAGAAATGAGCTGAACTCTTCACTTAATGCTAACCTACTGTGGTCATTGCTTGATATATATTGACGTGATTGTCCTATGTAAGTGCACACATTGTCACTTAAGGCAAACTTAAAAAAAAACAGAATAAAGGCAAATAAAAGAGCACAGTTTTGATTCAATACAAAAAACAGCATGTCTTAATAGCACCCATCAACAGGGAAAGTCCATTCAATAATGCCAGTCAGAGGAGAAACCACTTAGGAAAGCAGCAGCGTGGTGGATTAAAAAGGCTTTTTGTCAAATATAAAGGTCACTGAGGCAGTAAACTCCTTAAAGGGAAAGACAATGCATTTCACGCATGAGAAGCCCAGCCTGAAACAAGACATGTTGACCATACGAATGGATAATCCTGTCTGAGTGGAAACAGACTCAGAGCCATCATTTGCAGACTTAATGGCATAAAAAGGTGTCATCAAAGAGAATGGGTAAGTTCACGACTGACCTAGATGGCACCTCCAGGTAAGTGTCCTTGGGAATTTCCAAAAGTGCAGTAGAACCTTCTAGAAGATCTTGCCTGAGGCCGTGACCTAAATTTTGTGGCTTCTAGTTGCACATACAGGTAAAAAGGCTCACAGGCCAGAAGCTTCCCAGAGTCACATAGAAAACCTACTCCCTCCCCTTCCTTAATGGGAAATGTTAATTTTGAGACAAGTCCTCTTGTAGGACCAGTTCATCTGCCCCTCTGGGCTATGACCTCATTAGTGGACTAAAGCAGAACAGATTGCTAGAGCTCATGTTACCTAATAGCCATCACTGGGTGCACTATGCAGGCCAACAAAATAATCTTTTGGAAGAACTTGCTTGTCCACTAATTCATTCTCTCCAAGGCACTTCCCAGCTTGCTGAGTCATCAGATCTGACTGTGTAAGGTAATCATGCAGGTCGAATCAGGAGTCAGGGAATAGGGCTCCAAAAGGCAAATCTGTCACTGCTACATTGTTGATAGAGGGTCTCAGGGCCCAGTTTCCTTCCCCTATGCTATTACAAGACAGTCATAATCCTTTACCTTAGAAATTTCCCACTCAGAGTAGTCTTTGGAGAAGGTATGGTCCAAAGCTCTACCGAATAAGTTGTTTCCAAGTGGGCCATGTGTTTTAGATCTTCTCTGAGCCTGCTCACTTCTGCGTCTGCACCACTGAATTAAATGAAAGCCAAACTGCCTTCAGAAATAAAGGGGAGTTTCCAGGCCACCACATAGTTGTACATGTTGTGCACTGCTGAAATATTGTTGTACACTACTTCGATTCCCCAGAAAATACCTCCGGATAAGAACATCAAATCAGTTGGATTAAAGCAAGATGTTTTCTGGGACTTATCTGCCCTTCCCTCTTTGTGAGCAGATTTGCCTCTGATGGAATAGTACATAAAATAGTTGCATTAATTCTCAAGGTCCTTTGGTTGTAGGCAACACTAGTCGTCTTTGGATATAATTTATGAAAAAAGAAACTTATGGAAATGATTTAGTACATCTTTAGAGGATATGTTCGAACAACTAACTAATTTTCCTTACTGGGTCTTATTTGGTAGTTGAACTGGCAATTTTTTCGATTGAATTTGACAGTTAATGCATTCATTATGTTATCACTGTGTGGTCCTAACTAGAAAGCTTATCTTTTTTGGCTCTTGTATAAATAGTTGGCATAAGGAACCCAGTGGTCTGTCTCATTTCTCAGGTAGTATGTGTTTTGCCAGGCTGTGGCTGTGAGCGCCTTGGGTGACTGACACAGCTGTGTTCATATATCCTGTGAACAGCTTTCCTCTGTCTACAGAAATATTGGCAGAGAACCACGATTGCCTTATCCTTGTCATGGGGGTTTATTAAGGAAGGGGCATGAACCAAAATGAAGTGACTAATACAGAAGGAATAAGAGAGAAAGCCCTGTGGGTATGTGTGGGTGGGGCTGATTCACATTCAGATTACTTGTGTGTTGCTTTGTGGCTAAACACAAGTGGTTTGGAAGAAAGGTACCATTTTACTCTAAACACTAGTTTGTGACTTAAGGGTAAAAAGAGCATCTATTTCCTTGGCTGGGGCTTGAGCTGAGCGATGCTGTACATTCCCCTTAGCCACCTGTGTACCTACAAATTATGATTGAGTGTCTGGCCTCACGCTGGCCTGTCTCCATATTAATAATGGAAAAATTCTCAATCCTCTCTCCAAACCACACGTCTTAAAATTAGGCTACAGGTCTTTTCGGGAGGGGAATCTCTCTCCATGTCATTTACTCAAATCTGTGTATCTGTGTGCACTTGTGTTTAGGATTACATATATTCCCCCAAAATGTCAAACAGCTTTAGCAATAACGTTCCCAAGGCTATGTGTCCTTCAATCAAAATCAGGACATAGAGGGGCCGAGAAAAGAGAAGAGCCCCCACCCTCACGGCCAGTGTAATACTGAATCACGCAAGCCACCTTGCAGAAGAACACCCAAGTACGGGGCTTTGCTGCTGTCCCAGAAGTTGGCCTTCAAGTCTCTCTTCGCTGGGTTGGTGACACTTTCCAGTTGCTCGGAATCTCCTCTCCCTTGCAAACTTGAGGAGAGAACAGCTCCTATGCCCTTCCCACCTCCCCCACCAAAACGGCCCTGATACCCACAACCACAAGGAGAAAAGAACTTGTAAATGCTTTAAGGAAATGAAACCACACACCAAAGGGGCTCTTGTAGACCAGGAAGGGGCCAAAGCAGCTCAGTATTTCATCCCGGTGTTCTGCGTGTGAGAAGAGCTTCATGAGGATCTTGTTTATAATCCTATTGAAAATAAAGTGCTCAAAAATAAAAGCTGTTTGGTCTTTTCAAGTGAACTGTCCTTTGTTCACGATGCATTAATGGAGCAATTTTTAAATGATGACTACATTATTTTTTTTTCCATGTGAAAGATGTTTTCTGCCGTCAAACGGGGGTGGGGAGGGGTCTTTATTCTCTAGCCTGGCACACACATTCATTAGAACTAGTTGCACCCAAGTAGCAGAGGCTTATTCGTTCAGCTGGAAATGGGACATTAACATTTTAAGAGGATGATGCATAAGCTTTTACAGATAATATTCTCCCTGCCCTCTTCTGTTGCTGCTTTCTTTAAAACTACAAAATGCAACATATTTTTTTTTCCTGAGAAGTGATGAGTTTATAATAAACATTTTATCACGAGTGTGATTTTTTTTTTTTGCAACCCCCTCCGCATTAAAAAACAAAACAAAAAAAACAGAATTGTGGTCACGAGTGAAAGGACTGTAAATATGAGAGATGCCCAGAACTAAGCATGCTTCAAGCTTGAATCAACAACGCATATCTCTCTGGGCATAAATATCCCTCCCAATGTACCAACAGGTCCACATCGTCTTAGTGAGTAGGCAGCTGGGTTGGCTAAGCCTTAGGCTCACTCATGTTCTTCCTTTCTCCTTCGCCATTGAGTGTCCCTCCGCCTCATGAAGGGATTCTGTCTCTTCTCACCTTCTTAAAGATTTCCTCGGTCAATTCCACATCGCCCCCTCCCCCTGGTCTTGCTTCCGGACTATCCCCATCAGCACACAAATAAGCCTGGGTCTCTTCTTGCAACCTTGGTTCACCCAAGGGCCATTGCTCTCCTGGATCCCATTTCCGGCTTTACGTCTCCTTGATTTCAATTCCCAGACTCCTCCTGTGTTGTGTAGACATGCCCTCTCCCCTTCTCTGTCTCCCTTACTTGTCAATCCACGCTCCTCTGATGTCAGTTTCTCCCACTCTGTACAACTGCCTCTTCCTAAGGTCACCAAAACGCCAGGTTTTGGCAAATCCTACAATCATTTTATTCTGCTTGACAGGGCCAAAAAAACCAAACACTCTTCTCTGTTGGTGAGTGGGACAAAATCCCCCTCCTGTGGAAGGCAGAGGACAAGGGTCCCCCGACAATGGCCATGACTCTTGGCTTTGAATCTCATTCAAACATCCTTGCTCTCGAGTTCCAGACCACAGCAGAACAAATGTAACCACATCCTCACTGCACTCCTTCGTAGGTTTATAAAATTAAGGAGAAGCTGACTTGGGGTGATTCTATAAGGATTTCTAGGTGAAACTGCATCTCCCTGTGCAAAGCTGCCTTGGACCAGTGTCCTTTTGGAGTCCTTTTGGAGTGGTGACCTCTTGAACAGGATGAGGAAAGGCAATGCTGTCAACTTATTTTTGCTCTAATCCTAGGCTTTTCCTCCCATCTCATGTCCTGAAATGAAAGAAACTCACAACAAATTTGATCCTCAAAAATCATTTGATTCTTCCGCATTCACTCTTGTCAAGGCGTCTGTGAAGTCTACTCCAAGAATGAATTCTGGTCACTCATCACAGAGCTGTTTGCTCTGTTTCTTTGCTAATTTTATGGATTTAAGTTAATTTATTAATGAAGCAGATGGAGATGTGGGTGTTTGAAGGTACTTTGCAGACAGCAGTGGAGAATAAACCAATTCATCAACTCGTAGCAGCAAACCATCTGAGGACTTAATTGAGCATTGTCTTTAGAACTCAGAGCTGTTGTTTCACTGGAGTCTGTTTTCACGGTATGCCGATGGTCCCTCGGGGACTCCACTCTGTCCTTCTTCCTTCTTCACTGCCTGTCAGTGTTCTCCTTCCACTCAAAGCTCAACAGAATAGCCTGCCTGATGCTTCCCTTGTCATCTACCTGTCTGTCCACCTATGGATTTCTATCTTGCAGAGCAACACAAATCGCAGACACTTTGGCAACAGAGCCTGATTAGCAGGGACACTAAAGGTGGGGGGTGGGGGTGGGCATTACATCTTCCTTGGATTTAACTGTTTTCTTTTCTCACAGGGGATCCGTGAAGAGCCAACAACCCAGAAGAATGGTGTTATAATGTCTCCTGGGATTTGGGGAGCCCAGAGGAATTTGGGCTCCGGGGCAGAGGAGAAAACTTGAAGCCTATGGTATTTCACTGCAGGAAGGGTTTTTATTTTCCTGCGGCCACTGGCCCAAGGGATCCATTCAAACACATCCCTGGAACGACAGCCTTCTGCTTTTGATTGATTGCCAGTGGCCCTGCTCCTCCATAAAGGGTTCTCAACGCACGGCCAGCTGGGAAGTCTATTTAACCACAGTGTGAAAACTTTCATCCTCCAAACCACCAGCAGGTAGGTCAATGGGTGACCAGCTCCGCTAGTCACCTTGGCTTTGCGTAAATATTTTCACACTCCATTGATGAGTGTTAAGTGGCGCGGGGGGGGGGGGGGGGGTGGGCGCTCTGTGTGCAGGGAGTGATGCCTGGGTTCCCCAAATCTCCTCTGTTCCATTCACAGTTGTCAGAGGGGAGCCCCGCACGCTATATAAACCCAGCCCTCCCATCAGTGATCAAGAAGGATCTAGGTGCCAATGCACTAGGACCTTCAACCACAGAGATCTGGGAGTCCCTGCCTATAAACCTGCCCACTCCCCACATTCACTCTCAGCCACCTTGAGTTCGTTAGGATTAATCTCGTGTCGTCCCATATTACTGTTTATTTTATAAGAAACTCCAGACTCCCAGGTCACCCTTGCCATCCCCACTCCAACTCCTATAAAGTTCTTCATTCCCCCTCCTCTATCTCCTGCTTCCACAACTCCCCAAACTCTGAAACCCTCCCACAGAACCACCTGGAATCAGGCCCTTGGCAGCTAAATCTCCTACACCTTCAAAATTTCTCTCAATTTCCTTTTGAGTTTCTCATTCTAACTGAACCCAGAGTCTGCCCTGAGAACTGCTCCACTGGACGCCCTCTCAAGGGGCGGCCATTTTCTCCCACGGCCTAACAACTGCTGGCTCCAGAGATGGCAAAGGCATGCTTCCTCCCTGCCTTCTCGACCCTCTCGCTACATCTCATTCTTCTTCTAAAGTTTCCAGACTTGAATCTCTTAATGTCCGATTATACCAAGAACTCCTTGTTTTAGTCATTCTCTGAATTCTTGTGTCATCTCCCCTTTGGGTCGGGAAGATTTTTTTCTGCGTGCTGTCCTCCCTCCTCTCCAACACCACTCTTACTAATTGACAACTTCGATACACATGTAATGACTTTTCAGACATTTCAGCTCCTTGAACTTTCTTCCTTATTGATTTTGCTCACTACCCTACCTCCACCACTCACTTCTATGTCCATAATCTAGACCCTGTCATTTCCAATCATCACAAGCTTTCTGCAACCATAACGCTATGCATCCCACTCTCTGACCACTGCCCCCCATCATTCCAGGCAATTCTCTCACATCGCTTGACTCCAGTACAATCCTGTCTGCACCCGTTCACCATCGCTCTTCCTGCTTTCTTCATCTCTTCCTCCACGGTCTATCGTTAAATATCCCTTTTTCCCTTTTCCCTTCATCACATGCAACAGGTGAAGGCAGAACCATAGTCAAGTCCACCTCTGTCTACCTCATACACATTCTAATTACAGAACATAGGAAAACCCACAAACTCTCACACTTGCATCACTTTCAATACATCGACATGAACTTCAAGCAGTTTTTAATGGTGTCCAGCAGTCTAATGCCAGAAGTCCCTTTTTTCCTTCGAATCTCCACCACCTTCTCCCTGATTCTTACTCTCAGCTCATATTCTCGACACCTACTTCACCGAGGAAAGGGATGCAGTCATAAGGGAACCATATGCCGTAAGTGGTGCAGTCATAAGGGAACTTGATCATGTTTACTCACAAATTACCATTTACACTCTGCCTTCCTACTTTTCTCTATAGCAGGAACTCTCTTCGAAGGAGTTGCCTATATTCATTGTCCCTAATTCCTCTCCTCCAGTTATTTCTTAAAACAGATGTCTTAAATTAAGTCAGGAATCTGCTTCCACCACCCTGCCACATGCTTCTCAAGGCCACTGAGAACTCTACATTCTTAATGCCAAAGGCCTCAAATTTGCTTGATTTGCCAGCAATAGTTCCTGAACTTGGTCATCCCCCCATCTCTGATTCATATACGTTTTTCTCCTTCACTTTGCTTCTAGAACAGTACTTTCTTGGTTTTTCTGGTTTTTTCTTCCCATTATATTGGCCTCAGTGGCCTTGGTTGATCTATTTTCTTTGCTCCAGTGTCTTCGTTTGGCGTGATCCGGGACTCCACTGTTGCTTCCCCTGTGTTCCCATACCATCTCATGGCTTTAAACATCATTTATACGCAATACTCCCCAAATTTGTATTTCCGATAGGAGCCTCTCCCATGAACTCTAAATGTCTATAGCTACATTTCTATGTCTTCATTTTCCAATTAATTTTTCTCCACATTTATCAAACATTAGGTAGAATATACTCAGATACTCATATATTCTTTTAAGTATCATTACAAATATTAACTCTTTTACATTTCCTATAACCCTATAAGACAGATACTATTACTATCACCCCCATTCTCAGATGAAAAAAGAATAGAGGCACAGAGAAATTAATTACGTAACAGTTGTCAAGAGACAGAGCTGGGATTAAAATCAAGGAGTCTCTCTCCAGAATCTGCACTGAGCTATTCCAACATGCTGCCTTCCAAAGTACTGATATAACCTTCTGGCATGCTCTATACCTTTCAATCACTCATTTGCTTACTGTCTGTCTCCCTCCTCTAGGATGCTAGCTCTATTGGGGCAGGGATGTTTTAATGTTTCTGTCACTGTTATGTTCCAAGAACTCGGAACAGACTCTAACACATAGTACTAGTTCCATAAATACTTCTTCCGTGGAAGAATGTGTGACTGTACCAGCACAGAGTATTGTTTCTCCAAAATGAGTGGAGCCTTCACTCAAGAGCTCTATGTAGTTTTGAAGAAATAGGCTTCCACTAGAGTTATTTTTTTGTTTTTTTAACTTTTTAAAAGACTTTGTTTGTTCATTTAAGAGAGAGAAAGAGAGCACAAGAAGGAGGAGCTGCAGAGGGAGAGGGAGAAGCAGGTTCCCTGCTAACCTGATATGGGGCCCAATCCCAGGACCCCTGGATCATGTCCTGATCTGAAGGCACATGCTTAGCCAGCTGAGCCTCCAAGGCACCTGAGAGTTTTTTTTTTTTTTTAATTTTATTTATTTATTTAAAGATAGAGAGCACGTGAGCTGGGCAAGAGGCAGAGGGAGAGGGAGAGAGAGAAACTCAAGCAGATTCCTGGCTGAGCAGAGAGCCCAACATGGGGCTCGAGATCGTGACCTGAGCGAAAAACAAGAGTTGGATGCCTAGCCAACTGAGCCATCCAGAAGCCTCTTTCATTAGAGTTATTTTAATTGGCCATAATAATTAAAGGCTATTTTTCTCCAACTGTGATCTGAGTAAGTGGTCAATATGTCATTCATTCAATCAAATGATTGCCAGGAGTTTTTGAAAAAGTATAAGTAAATCTCAATTCCAAAGTAGCAGGGCTCAAGGGCAATCAGATAAGACACTGGATCAGAGTGGGGAAAATTTGGACAATCCTTGATAAGATCAAAGACAATTATCCATATTGAGAGGCTATGCCAAATTAAATTAGCATCAACTCATCCGCTTTATTTTTTTAAGATTTTAGTAGGCAGAGAGGAAGGCAGAGAGAGAGAGAGAGAGGGAAACAGGCTCCCTGCTGAGCAGAGAGCCCGATGCAGGGATTGATCCCAGGACCCTGAGACCAAGACCTGAGCCAAAGGCAGCGGCTTAACCCACTGAGCCACTCAGGTGCCCCTCCTCCTCTTTAAATGTAAGGTTACCTGCTCCTGCATGAGACCAACTCAAGGAAGTAGGTGATTTGCCTGCCATTTAAAGCCAAACTAAATGGTTTGAGACCAAACTCATCTGCTATGAGACTCAGATGCTTTAGGCACAAGGCTTGGGCTTTAGACTGCCCGGCTCTGCCAGTGAGAAGCTCAGTGACCCCAAGTCAGTTGCTCACTGTCTCCAATCCTTACTGTTTTTCTCTAGAACATGAAAATCATCATCATCATCTGTCAATTTGAAGAGAGTGTTAACTTAGTAGACGCAGGAGAACTTTCAGCGCAGTACCTGGGAAGTCATAAGCGCTCGGTAAGCATGAGCAGTTGACATTCATCGCATGCCTGGCCTTTCTCAGAGTCACTCGCAAGGGGCAGAGCTGGGATTCACGTCTCAGTTGGCCTGACACCTTGCTTACCCCACTCCACTACTGCCCCTTGGAACACATTCTGGAATATATTCACAGTACTAATAATGAGATCTTTCATGCATTCAGAAATTACTATGGGTCAGGTTTGTTCTGGAAGCTTTCCCTGTCTTAACTGGTTCAAATTTCACAGCAGCCTCAGGAAGTTAGACCCTAGCATTAACCTCAAAAGGAGACACAGAGAGCGACGCATGTCAGAGTTACATGGTTAATAGGGGCCAAAAAGCCAGAGGCAAACCAGGCAGTTGGTCTCCTAGTGCCACATCCCGTAGCTTGAGAAACTACCGGAAGGTAACTCTCAGATAAAGAATGGCGATTCCAGTTCCAAGTTTCCTGCCCATAAACTTTCGCTATCATGAAACCTTGATTTTCCTTTGTTTAAATCCAATTGTCATACGGGCTCCCTGACACAGTAATTAACCGTAATAATAGTAATAACATCTTGTCCTGTGCTGAAAAATCTGACACTGACTAAAGCAGCCAATCTCAATAATTGATATTAATTACATGAGGTTTTTAGGAATAATCTGCCTGGAACAGCTCTGGAATGAGAGGATTAAAAGGCAGAGATAATTCTCAGCAGCTGCTGAAACGGCAGGACACGGAGACGTGACTGACGCCAGCTTGTCAAAGGGCGTCTTGTCTTCACCGTTCAGCCTGAACCAGGTCTCCAGGACAGACTTTCAGGCCATTCATAGGTCATTAAGCAACGTATTCTGCCCTGAAAAATCCCTTCATGTTTCTCCAGTCTAGCCACTTCATGACCAAAAGATTTCTGCTTTCTCCCCAGGACAGCTGACCTCCGCTTGACGGGTTCAGAAATACAGGCTGTGGGTTGCATGAGTCTGCTAGGGCTTCTGGAACAAACCGCCACAAGCTGGGTGGCCTGGAGAGCAGGAGTTTATTGTCACACAGTTCTGGAGGCCTCTCACAGTTGCCCGCCATCCTGATTTCTTGTGGGACCTCTCTGTCTCTGACTTGTAGGTGGCTGTCATCTCGTGTTGTCTCGTGGTCTTTCCTTTCTGATTGCGTTTATCCACGTTCTAATCTCCTCTTCTTATGATGATACCAGTCATACTGAGGAGAGCCCAACCCAGTCACCTCATTTTAACTTCATTGCTGCTTGTTAAGGGTCCATTCTCCAAACACACTCACACGCTGGAGTACTGGAGGTTAGGACTTTGCAGGGGGACACAATCCAGCCCATAACGCTGGTAGATCTCATTGTCCAGAAGCTAATTTTGTTCTGCTGCCCCATCCTCAGTACCCCCTCCACTGGTGAAGGAAGCCTTCAGAGAGGCAGCGGGAGCACCTGTGCATATAGACAACTACTGTTTAGCCATCCTGTATCCCGTTTCTGCAAACACTGAAACATCAGACCATCAACGTTCCCATTCATCATCTAAAGCATAGCTTTTGGGAAGGAGAAAAGAATTCACATACATGGGAACCTGTTAAGCTTAGGAACAATGAACGATGATGTCTTTTACACCCTGTGTTTCATTTAAAACTCTCAACAGCCTTATGACATGGGTATTATTATTGTAGTTTCAAAGCTCCTAAACATGAGCCTCAGAGAGTTTAATAAGCTTGTCAAAAAGTCACACGATTAGTAATGGCGGAGCTAGTAGGTTTGAATTCAATCCCAGTAGAAAGAAAAAGGAAGAAAGAAAGAAAGAGAGAAAGAAAGAAAAGGGAAGGGAAAAGAAGAAAGAAAAGATAAGGAAAGGAAAGGAAAGGAAAGGAAAAAGAAGAAAAAGCAAAAAAGAAGAAAAGGAAAGGAATCAATCTAGGGGTGGAAAGCATAGGGTAATAAGGAGAAGGAGCAATTGAATAATGTTTAAAACCACTAGGACAACTGTTTGAGCACAGCAGAAAAGTTTAAATTCACATTTCCCCCCAAATGAACCATTTTATAGCACAATAAAAGACAGCAGCATGTGATACAATCTAATGCCACCCGTTTGTCTAATCATTATATCCTTACAGCCTCCCCAGACAACCGTCATGTGGGCCCCAGAACAATTTGCAAGCCCAAAAGCCTTTTTTTTTGGAACCTAACCCTTCAATGCAGCCACCTCTGAAGTGAGACAAGCCCCAGACTCCTCTGGTCTGGGTTGGAATACTGGTAGATCTGTACATCTTTGCATCAATATTTTGGATCAATTACTTCTGATTGATGATAAAGAAATTGCTGATAATCCTCCAGGAGGGAAAGACTGACGGGGTAGAAGAGCAAGCAACAAGGATTCTTGTGTTGTAAGAGACCAAGCAAAGAAGAGGGAAGTTGCATATTGGAGGTCCCTACTCTGATAGCCTTTGATAGACAATACTGCCAGGAGTTAGCTCATCATATCTGCTGGTGAGCATGAGGATTATGGAAGAGGTAATTCTTGGAAATTCTGAGAGGTGTCTGTGTAGGTATACCACTCCTGAGTTTCACTGGGCATAAAACACCTCTGGTTGAAAACCATGGACTTAGCTGGTCCCCACATTTCTTTCTAACTTCATAATTACTAGCTCCCTATGTCCTAATGAATCCAATTTCCCCAAGAACCTCTGGATTGGATTGCCCAAGAACCTCTGCTCAGCACATATGGTCCTGTGCATGGGAGGTGGGTACCTAAGAACAAAAGACAGATTAGTAGACAGCTCTAGAAGCTTCCAGGAGCAAAAGTTGGTTGCATATTCTTTCCTAATGTTAAGTTGAGCTCATAGTAAGGGTCAATATTAAAAGGCCCTGGAGAATTTATAAATAAAACAGATGGGCCCAGGACTGGATGGTAATAGGACACAGATGTGAGTCCTGAATGCAGATTGTAAAGATAGGCACCCATTTCAGAGAACAATATCCCCTGTCCCCTGGGTGGGGGGTGGGGGGAGGAAAGAAAGGAAATTACTCTATCTTTCTGGAGGGTCAAGGTCCAGCCAAGACCCTGGTTACTTCTTTGGCTCTGTTTATCATTTCGTTTTCAAATGAAGAGCTGGGGGAGAGAGTACAGCATTTATAAAGCCATATGCTTTGGGAACTGAAGCTGGGACAATGTTTTGGCTTGTTCTAAATTTAATGTAGTTTTTATATATGGACATAAAATATACATTTTTGGAATCTCCTCCATATAATTACTTGGTAACCCCTACTTTTGAATTCTGGCCGACCTGTTATAATGTTGCTGTGAACTTTATTTCATACCACACCAGGGAGAGGGACAGAGAGGGGCTGCGAAGCTGGAGAATGCAGATATTACATGTAATAAGGGGGCCATAAAAATCAATGTAAAATTGAATGCAGAAGGACTGTGGGCACCCAACCATCCCTGTCAGGAGATAATGCAGATGGAAAGTAGAGTTGAGCTTCCAGAAAGTAGTATATTTTTTGTTAATTTCCCTAAAAGGTACCCTATAGTACTCCTCGTTGCCAATCTATGTTGTTGAACATGTTTTTAGCCCATTTTGGAACTCATTTCCCATTTGGAAAAAATAACCACCATCACAGTAAAGGTAAAAGTAATTCTTACTGAACCTGTTCTATGTGGTAGGCATTGCGCCAGGTGGTTATACTTTCCATCAAATCTCATAACAATACTGAATGTTTTATTATATCCACCTCTCAGATGAGAGTTTATAGAAATTAAAATTCTAGCCCATTCTAGCCCATGTCCCAGATTGAATTCATGACTACCTGACTCCAAAAGCTGTGATTTTTCCAAAATACATACCCAGATCCAGCTTTCCCATTGCCAGCATTATAGTGGGCAGTTGCATTCATTGATTTAACAAATCCTGTGAAGAGGGAATCATGGTTTCTTCTTTGAAGCCCTGGAGTAAAACTCAGAATTTTTTTTTTTTTTCAGCTTTTAAAATGGCTTCTCCCTGGTTAATGGGAAATGATTTACCTCAACATCTAGCCTCCTCCTTTGAGTCACAAAGTACTGAGAAAATCTTTGTGTGCATGAAGAAGAGATAAACCCAAATTAATTACTTTGGGAAATTGGTGAATTGTGGATTATTTGAAGGGGGTCAAAGAGCAGTGGTTAACAGAACAATCTCTGAAGTTATATGTTGGCTAGCTTTAAAGCTCATTTTGCCATTTCCTGGTCAGACAAGTTCTTTAGTTTCTCTGCGTCACATTTTTTTTTTTCCCCATTTCTACCTTTCTTCAATAGTACATGCCTGGACAAGGTGGCTGTGGGAATTACATGAAGCAAAGCTTAAAACCACTCATGGTGCATGGCAGGAGCTCAGTACTCACAGTTGTAAATACTATTGTGATGATCATTGTTATTATTACTTCTCTGGACTTTAACTTTCCAATCCATTATGTATCTGAAAGATGAAAACTAGACACATGCTTCTGAGACACAGGCAGCTCTAGGTAGCCTTGGTTTGCCACTCGGTTTTTACGTGACAGTCTCTTGTCAGCTGTGGTTTCCGCGATTTCTGAAACACCATATGTTGAACATTAAAAGCAGAATAAATCACATTTACAGCCATTTGATTTTTGACAAGGATACCAATGTGATTCAATGCAGAAAGGGGAATCTTTTCACTAAATGGTGCTGAGACAACTAGATATCCACATGTAGAAGACTAAAGTTGGAATCATACCTCACGCCATATACAAAAATACATTCAAAATGGAGTTATAGATGTGAGAATAGGAGTTAAAACTACAAAATTCCAAGGAAACACATGAGTGAATTTTAGGACCTGGTGTTGGTCAAAGCTGTGTTAGGTATGACACCAAAAGGATAAGCAATGAAAGATAAAACAGGTAAATTTGGCTTCATTGAATTAAAATATTTTGTTTCAGAGGATACCATCAAAAAAGTCAAAAGACAAGTCATAAAAAGGAAAAATATTTGCAAATGATGTGTCTGTATGTAGAATATCTAAAGAACTTTCACAATTCAATGATAAAAAAGAACGTAACACTTAAAAATAGATACAGTATCTAAATAAACAATTTTCCAAGAACGATACACAAATGGACAACAAGCTTATAAAAAACTCTCAGCATCATTAGTGATCAGTGAATTGCAAAAAAAGCCACGTTGAAATACCACTTCACATCCATTAGGATGGCTATCATCAAAAAGATAGTTAATAACACTTGCTGGAGAGAACGTGGAGAAATTGAAAACCTCTTATCGTGTTCATGAGACTATAAAATGGTGCATCTTCTTTGGAAAACAGTCTGGCAGGAGTTCACAGGTTAAACCTGGAGTTACAATGTGACCCAATGTTTCTAAGTATATACACAAGAAAAATAAAAACATACGTACACACAAAATTTGCATATACATTTCTATAGCAGCTTTATTCATAATACTAAAAAAAAGACACAACTCAAATGTCAATTAATTGATAAGGGAAGAAGCAAATGTATAGCAGTACAATGAGTATTATTTGATCAGGGAAAGGAATGAAACACTGATACATGCGACAAAATGGATGAACCTTGAAAACATTAGGTAAGTGAAAAAGATCACATAGTGCATGACTTTGTATTTGTCCAAAATACTCCCAATAGACAAAACCATAGAGACAGAATTATTGGGTTAGTGTTTGCCCAGGATCATGGAAATAGAAGGTAAGTGACTGCGAACGGTTACAGAGTTTTTATGGGAATGTTCTAAAATTAATTATGGTCATACTATACTATATACTAGACTGTACTACAGCCATCAAGTTGTAAAAAAAAAAAATTGGAGATTGTGGCTTTAAATGAATTGATGAACAAATGACACAGACCAAGTCACCTTATCGTGAGGAGAGTCGTAAGACGTTAGTGGGATGTTGATAAAGATGAAGAAAGAATGATCTAAAAATTAATAACCTGAGAAATAGGTGCAGTTCAGGGCATTTTTCAAATTAGAAATCAATATTGTCCTATAATCTTTATAGAGAAATAAATTCTGCCAAGACACTTCTCTTCTGGATGGCATTATGTGCTGACATGTAATGTTGTCACACAACATTAATACCTAGGATTATACACTAGTAGTCTTCCCATATCAAGTACACACACATACACATACACGCGTGTATACATATATATTTACTTGTATATATGTATGCAGGGCAATTGAGTTATTGTCATCACAAAACCCTAGAACAGTTATCTTTCTTGAGCTAAGTTTCAGACCTCATAAGACAGCCAAGTCCTGTCCATTCTTCATCAGTAACACTTTTTACCTTTGTCTATTTTGACCACTACCAGCATCTTATCTCACACCTGCATAGCTACTCAGATAGTCCCTGCTTTATTATAATTTATTTTTCCCAATCTGTTCGAAAGACTGCTGTCAAATAATCTTAATACAGGGCTGTTCTTAAATTCAACTATCCAGAAATACTCAGACAGTGACTCCCTCTTGAAGACATGTCCAAGTTCTCCATTCCGGCGCTCAAGGACATCCTTCATCATGTGCAAAGTTATTTATCTCAAATCACCTTCTGATTCTATGAAGCACGCTCTTCCAACCGGACTGCCCCCAACAAAGATATGTTGGTATTTACCTCTATACCTGCCTTTCTATTAGCATATCTAACTTCTACCATCTTTTAAAAGTGCTGTGTTTTCTTACTTTGCCGACTAACGCTGGGCTTGAATTCTACACTGCAGGAAGTTTCGCCTTTGCTAAAAAATATTCCCTCACCATTCCAGGCTCCCATTTCTGACTCACCCTTAACACCTACTGCTTTGCTATTCATCAGAAATTCATCATGTCCTCCATTGCCTGCCCAAGAGGATGTTAGGCACTTCAACAGTGGCAGTGACTTAAACGTTTTTGGAAAACCTTCTGCCGATGTAGTGAGCCCTCAAATATCAACATCACCAAAACATAGAATTGGAGAGGAACAAACTAAACTGTGGAGAAAGACCTTAAATGTCACCGAGCCTGAATGGGGAAACAGAGGTCCAGAGATGGGAAGAGGTAGGCACAAGACCTAGCATTTGCTCCATGGTACAGCTAAGGCCAGAATCTGGTCTCCTTATTCCTATATTTTATCTCTACCACTAGAACATGTTGCCTAAAAGTCAATGTTATTTTTAGTGCATCATTGTCTTAGAAATGATTAATCACCCTCAGTTTGCTCACAAACAGGCAAGTGGTTATGGAAGAGAGAGGCCATCCCTTTCTTTTGCTGAGGTCTAGAACAAAGGCTCAGGGGGAGGGGGCGCTGGGCCTGTTCTCCAGCAGTAGTAGCTGCCTGACAGGCAAGCTTGCCCTGAGATGTCTGGCACTTGTATCATTGGGAATGTGTTCCAGGCCAGACCACTTGAATTAAACAGTTTAGGTGAATTCAGAAGGTGTGTTGCTTCCAGGCGCAATTTTCCATAGACACCACCAGGAAGGTCCGGGTGCGAATGGCCAGGCACCCACTTGGGTGTTCTGTCCTACCGTGGCCTGGTCTGAGAACAAAGTGGACATATCATAGACAAAGGTCCTCTCAGTCCCACAGCACACCTTTAAGACCAGACAGCCGTAGAGAAGCACTCTTCCCTGTGGTGAAAACTAGCCCACGGCTCCCCAGAGCAGGTACAAAGTAGAAAAGGAAGAGTGTGATTATTTATCGCCAAGTTAGAGATAAAGAGACATGAAGGTGCCTCGTTTAGAAAGGTCACTGCACGAGCTGCTGCTTCTTCAGAATGTGTGTACCCATTACAATGACATTTTTGTTCTGCATCTGCTGTCAGCTAACTGTGTGACCTTTAGCATCTACCTTAAGTTCTCTGAATTTTAACTTCATTGTTTCAAAAACAAGGATGTTGGTGAACGTTGATAATGAGCCTCCTTCTGATTTTAAGATTTTGTAGTTTTAAGACTTACCCTGAGCACAGTGCTATGAATTCTGTGAGTATGAGTTTGTACAGGCGTTTCATGGTATCTCAGGCCATCCTCACCACCTGGGAGCTGGTAGCCTGGAAGTCGTTAGGCCCATTTGACAGATGAGATCTTGGAGACGTAAAGACTACAACCTCTTAAGCAGCACAACTGAAACTCAAGTCTTCCAGATGAGAAGTGGGCAAACTACAGCCCCCAAGCCAAATCTGGCTTACTGCCCATTTCTGTAAATCAAGTTTCCCTGGAACAAAGCCACAGTCATTTCTTTATGGACCGTCTAAGCCTGCTTTTGCACACACTACAACAGCAGAGTGGAGTGGTTTTAACAAACACTGTGTGGCCTGCTTGGCCTTTACAGGAGAAGTATGTCAATTTCTACCCTGTAACGTAAGTTCATGCTTTTCTGTTATCATGTCTAGCCCCTAACTCTGTAATACCACTCTAATCCTCGTCCAGTTCTTGACAGCACCGTAA
Source organism: Mustela erminea (assembly GCF_009829155.1). Taxonomy (NCBI): domain Eukaryota; kingdom Metazoa; phylum Chordata; class Mammalia; order Carnivora; family Mustelidae; genus Mustela; species Mustela erminea. Next base: position 7,755,018 of record NC_045618.1, on the reverse strand, counting down.
TCAGATCTTGGCCCCTCTTTTGTCCCACCTGCCCTGCCTTTCATCTCCTATGTGGGTTGGACGATCGCTTGCAGAATGGAGTGCAAGTATGAAATTAATCTGATTCAGGAAGCAGCGTGTACATTACACATTTCTGTTTTAAACGCAGTGGTAGAAAATCAAAAAAGGAAATCTTTAATCACTTAGACACCTGCATGAGCAAAGAGAAATGCTACAGGACAAATGCACTGATTTCACGATTATTATTGGATTGTTGAGCACTTGTGGCAATAAAACACATAAAACCACAATCACTAGCCTAAAGCCTTTCAACTAAAGCAAAGCACACAGCTTCAACACAAGCAGGTGAGGTCTCTGAGGGGTGATTGAGCTCTCAGAGGTAAGCCTTGACTAAGGATACCCATTCAGTGTCACAAACCCTACAGTCACAGAAATATTCCGTGGCTGGGTATTATGGGGTTTTCTGATTCGGTGCACACATATGTGTGCGATGTTTCCATTGTTACAACTCCATTGCTTTTTGTAACTGTTTTTAATTACTCATGAGACCATTTCTCAGTACAAGCTGAGCATATGGGCACTTTGCATTTTTAAAATCCTACTTCCCGAGTTATCCATGGGCTGAAAAACCCAAGTATTTCTCTTCAAATGGAAACAAGGTATTTCAGGAGGGAAACAGCCTGCTGGATCTCTGTGGGGTCACCATCACGAGACCCCCACTTTGGAGAACTGCTCACACACTGAAACATTTCTGGTTGCGGGAAGCTGTTGTCATTAATTTGACAAAGACAGACTGAAGAGTCACCATGAATACAACAGGGGGAGACGACAAGAAATGAATGAAAGAGCATCGTTGCTTTAATAATCTCAGGCATGATAAGATATTTCTTGAATCATTCACTCATTTTCAACTGTGTAGATGTATGTATGTACATATACATATAGGTGTACATATATGTATATGTACATACATGTACACATATAATATATGTATATGTACATACATGTACACATACAATATGTGTATATGTACATACATGTACACATACATATATATTTGTATATATGTGTGTGTGTGCCTATATATTTATATATCCCCTGCCTGTATTGAGCTTAAATATTTTCTTTAATGTATGTAAGACTTGGTAGCATATATAACAAACAAAAGACTCAAACATAGGATATATAAAGAACTTTTAACTCAATAAGAAAAAGATAGAAAATCTAATAGAAAAAAATGAGCAGAATACATGAAAAGACACTGTACCAAGTAAGATATTCAAATTACTAATAAACCAAGAAATTTAGATTCAAGTGTATCAGTCATTAGAGAATTGAAAATTAAAACTACACTATGATATCACTAAATATCCACTTTAGAATGGCTAAAATTAAAAATCCAGAAAATACTAAGTGTTAGCAAGGACATGAAGCAACTGAAACCCTAGTTCTTTGCTGGCAGGAGCAAAACCACTTTGGGGAAACAAAGTAGAAGGCACCCCATGAGCCAGTGGTTCCCATGCATACCTACGTTCACCAAAAGACAAAAAGCAGAACATTCGTGGCAGCACAATTTGTAATAATCCCAAATTTGTAGCTATCCCCAAATACCTTTCAGCAAGACAAGGGGATAAATGCATTGTGGCACATTCACCCAATGGAATATTATACGACAAAGGAAGTCAATGATCTACAGCTCTAGGTGACAATATTGGTGAATCTCAAAAACATACTCTTAAATTGGAAAAGCAACAAGCAGAAAACATTAACAACTCTGATTCTACTTATTTAAGACCCAAAGTCAAAACTACTTTGCCACGATGGGATCCAGAGTGGTGATTACTGTGGGCATGGGTATAAAGAGTGTATTACCAGCGGGAGGCAAAGGGGACTCCTGGGGGCTGCTAATGCTTACTTTCTTCATTTGCATGCTGGTTAGGCAGGTATATTCATCTTAGGAAAACCAATCGAGCTGCACACCTATGAGTCATTTCGTTCAAATGGCATATAAGACATTTCACAGGAGAGAGTTAAAATAAATTCTGAACAAGTTATGGAAGAGGGCTATGTTTCCCCGAGAGGAAACCGAGTCTCCAACGGTGGTGTTGGAGCTAGGCTCGAACGATGAGAATGGTTTCAACCCACGGAGGAGGGGGGATGATACATTCCATCAGGAGCAGAAGAGTCGACGTAGTAAAACGTGGCGCAATCTGGGGAGGGTGAGGTTTGTGGAAGAAGAATGAATACAGCTGTCCATAAAGCTAGAAAGGTAAGCCTGAGCCAGAACATGGGGTGCCTTCACGGAGGCCTTGGGCTTTTGCGAAATAGGCAGTGGGGAGCCATTGAGGGGTTCTACGCAGGGCAGCGCTGATCCGAGGGCTGTGCTCAGGGAAGATTAACTTGGCAGTTGTATTGTAGAATGAATTGGAAAGTAAAGAAACTGGGGGAAGGGAGACCAATTTGGATGTAATTGCAGTTGTCTGGGTGGTATGTAATTAGGCCTAAATTAGGGTAGTAGTGTGAGCGGAAAAGGGAAGATGTGTGTAAGAAGCATTAGATGAGACAAAGCAACTTATTGGATTTTTACGTCAAGGGAGAGAGCGAAGTCCGAGGAGGCCGGTCTAGGTGATGGGAAGATAAATCACGCTGTTAACTGAAGGAGATGAATGAGTTCTCTTCCTCCAGGGCAATGGCTGAGTGTGGGTGGTTTTCGGTGTCCCCTATACCAGACCTCTCCCCTGAAGACAGCAGCTCCCCGAGGCTCACCGTGGCACCCCCATCCACCCCAGGCCCAGCAGGAATATGCCGTGGCACCTTGCCAGGCATCTCTATATAAAATAGATTCTGACTTTCTTATCATGTGAGCCACCGGCCAAAGAGTGCATTTTCCAAACTTCTTTGCAGATGAGGCTGGCCATGGGTTGCAGGAAGCAAACGATACAATGTTGAGACTGTGTCTTCGGGAAATAGAACGTTTGGGAGACTGTGTCTTTAGGGAAATAGAACATTCGTCTCCTCTTTTCTCCCCACTCCTGCTGGCTGCCATGCTCATGAGAGGCGGCAGCTGGAGCAGAACCTCCAGGAACATGGGTGTGGGTCCAGGTTAAGAGCCCAGTAGAACAAGACAGAGGCAGCACGGATTCTAGAAGATCATAAAACACTTCTCCTGCCCTGGAACTTTATGTGGCAAAGAAATAAATTCTTTTTTTTTTTTTTCATTTGTGTCACAGTTCATTTGAGTCTTTCTCTATTACTACAGTTAAGTGGGTATCTTAAATAATTCAGATCCGAGGCTTGTGGTTTTGATCTTGAAGATATTTTTCCATATATTAAAATATCATTGCATGCGCACGCATGTGTGTGTGTGTGCGCACGCAATTAATTGGTGTTTGAGATGATAGCAGGTGTTGAGGGTAAAACAATTCATGGAAGGTACGCATACTCAAACACCCAGGAACCTTCCCGAATATATGTGGCAATGTCTCATACAGGGCTCACCCATAACAAAAATCACTTTTTTTTTTTTTTTAAATGGAGCACTTTCAAAATGCAAACACTGAAGGGCACCTGGGTGGCTCAGCCAGTTAAGTGTCTGCCTCAGCTCAAGTCATGGTCCCAGGGTCATGATCCCGGGGTCCTGGGATCGAGTCTATCATCAGGCTCTCTGCTCAGCAGGGAGTTTGCTTCTCCCTCTCCATCTGTCTGCTGCCCTGCCTGCTTGTACTCTCTCACTCTCTCTCTCTCTCTCAATCTCTGTCAAATAAATAAATAAAATCTTTAAAAAAAAAAAAAAAAGAAATGCAAACACTGAACATGAGCATCTCAAGAACATCATAAGCTAGGTCCTACTTTTATCGGAGCCATCAAGAAGACAGAAAATACCCGCCGAGGTCACCGTGTAATGGTCATAAGACCATTTCCCAAATCCACTAGTAGTGACCTGACATGACAAACAGCCTCATGGGAAAAGCAGTGATAAATCAGTCCATATTTCCCTCTCCCGCTGCCAAACACTGAGAGGGTTTGAGGCCAAGCCACAGAAAAGATCAAAGATTCCTGATTCACGGAACGCGGGACTTACTTAGCTTTGAGTTCTCCCCAGGAAGACCGATGGCCGCAAAGCCTCTCCCACTTGCAGTCAATCCATCACCAACTCCATTCTTTGCATGAGTGTTGAGGGGGGTCAGTCTCAGCGGGGCGAAGGGGACAGAGAGAAAAGACAAAGAAGAATGTGCGTGACAGCATCTTCACCTGAAAATAACGTCATTTCTTCCTGGGTTTAGTATCAACAACTTACAAACCAATGTGACAAGAGAGGTTGTAAGATATTCGTAGGAATATTGGCTTGTTGCTGGGATGAGAGCATCGCCCACAAAAGAGATGGACCTGAAGTCACTTCCCTGCAAAACTGCTGAAGGGTTCATTCAAAAACACTGCAAGCATAACAATAAATCTGTGTATGTCTAGTCCAACCATGTGTTCAAGCATGCTCTGTGTCTGACAGTAGAAAGGAAAGGGGTTCTCCAGCTGATCTTTTTGTTCACCGTTATAGGTCATGGAGCACGTGGCTGGCGAGGGGAGAGGTGGTTTTGACGGTGTAACTGTGGGAGAAGACTGTAGATGGCTTGTCCAGAGCTGGGTCACCATTCCAGCTCAAGTGTTGACGTATCTGGCGTCCTTGCTTGACCACATAGTCAAATACGGAAGGCTGATGAGCCAGAAGCCAGTCAGGACTGGTTCCAAACTATAAAGGCAGGGATGGCTTCTCTTGTGAAAGAGACACAGAAAAAGAAATAGGTAAGAGAGAGGTGCCCCCCCCCCAAGAAGCCAGAAAAGACCATTAGAAGGAAAGAAAAGTCTTGCTACGTGGAACACATGGAATGCAGTAAAGATGGCCATGAAAGCACATCTCGATCTTTCTCTCTTCCTTCCTTTCTTTTTTTTCTTTCTTTCTTTCTTTTTTTTTTTTTTTTGCAAAGCCATCAAATGAGGCTAATGACTCCTTTGAAGTCTCCCGGGGTGGGGGGGAGGTGCGGGGGGCGGGTAAGATCATCCCAGAGAAAAACTTGAGCGCCTAGAGAAGGTGGCCCTTCTCTTTTGTGTGGCATCCGAGAAAAACACAGAGATAACAAAGACCCTCTCAGTATAATTTGAAGCATTTTAGTCAACATTGTAGAAATGAAAAATAATTTCCAGGTTGCTAAATGAAATGCTAGTCGTCATTTTTCTTATAAAATAATGAAGTAGATTTGGGCATGCTGCCCGTGGAGCAGGAATATAATTCCAAGTTCCGATTGTATCCATGGAAAATCCAATTAAAAATTACAGCATGTTTTCCTCTAACATAATTTGCCATAAATGTCTGTGTGTCCATATTTAAGTAATCTCTACAATCTAATCTACGAAAAAATATACAAATCAATAGATGGGATGTGTAATTGCAAAAGGCTTATTATTTTATCGGCTGTTTCAGGATCCTGGAGAAATGACCAGAGGAGATGATACAGGGCCAGCATTAGCAAATGTAAGCAGAGACAGTGTACTAAAATCTTCTTCTCCTACTGCTCAGCAAACGACGACACGGGCAGCCAAAGAACAGTGTCTATATACACACATGATATGACATGCATCACCCAGGCAAATCGCCACCCACACAGCTTGGAAAACAGGGTAGGGTTAAGTGTTCTGAGAGCTGGAATATGAGCAGGGTTAGATTATTATAAAAATAATGCTGCCTTCTATTTATGTAGTACCTTGCTCCTGCTGAGTTCCTGGTGCAGCCATCTCGCACTGTGAATTCTATTAATACATTATGTTCAAAGTCATCTTTCATGCACAGATCATTACTGGCATGCATTCTCACACAGTCCCAGTATGGGGTTACCTAAAATTAATCTTGTTTCAGAAGCAGAGGTTCTGGGTTTGAAATGTTGTGGCCATGCAAGGCCACTAGTCCCTAGGGGAATAAAAACTAGATGCCCGTCTTGCAGTCTATCACAGTTTTGAAATTCTCCCCCTGCAGGCTTAGGATAAGTCATCCGATGGCCCTCAGGGCTCTGACTCCAGGCTGTAACCTGTCCTACTGGCTCTCTCATCATCCACATCAGATGAGGTACCAGCAAGTCTGAGAGATGGGAGGGGGTGCAGGAAGGGAAGTCTCAGCACACGAGCTGGGCACAGCTCAGAGTCCCTCCGGGCTGTGGTTTACACTCAGCCCTACAGGCAGCACAGAAATCCCTCCTTCCCTGGGTCATCAGAGTGATTGGCGACAGATGACTTTCAGACAGTAGAGCTCTTACGGTAATGGGCAAAAATATCCCCATTGGGCGATAATGGGGAATACTTGAACTCCTCTTATATTTCAGAAAAGGGTTAGATTTGGCCACGGAGATAGGGCCCTAAACGGGAAGGATTTCATGATCCCAATTCGAACTTTCGAGGGAAATTCTTCAAAGCCACACTCTGTTTTTCCTCATTCCTTTGTCCTCTCCATCACAAAGTACATATTCTGTGTACAAAACCAGAAATATTCAGACCAGAAATATCTTGAGATTTGGTATCACGAGCCATTAGCCTCGACTCCGAATTTACTGTCTGCTCAGTTTAGTCCTTGCTTCTTGTCGTCAATGGCAAGATGTTCCCTCCCGCATCTGAGAGTTTCCATACGCTAGTCCCTCTCCACGAAATGCCTTTCATCTCCATATTGTCGGCACAACTCAAAGCAGACCTTCTCCACCTGGCACTGTTGGTGACGAAGGACTGAAAGCCAAATTTGGAGGGAGGAGAAATGTCCATCCTGGCTTCTGTTATCAGAACCAAAGACAGACTGTGGAGAGATGTTCCTAGAAACAGGTAAATGAGGAGAGAGACTTTGAGGAGAATAAGGGGCAAGCCCAGAGAGGAAAAAGCATTTTCTAATGACTGAGCTGGAGGCCTTGGGAATAAGTGAACAGCAGGATACGAGCCCCTCTCTCCAGGGTCTTGGCAGAAGCACAGTGGCTGGGTCGTCGGCCTAGGGAGGAGCGATGGGGGCCCTACATTTTACAAATTCTCAGGAGCCTGAAGCTTTCTCTATTGGCTTGCGCCACAAGCACATTGGCACTGACTACTGCGACATGAAGACCACAAAGCCCTTCTGGAAAGTTCTGCCACAAATAAGGTGCAAATGGAGGAGGCAAGTCTTGGTGTGAGGAGAAGGGGCCCCTTCAGCATTCCTTAGTCATCCAGAAGGAAGAGGCTTAAAGGCAGATCGAATCTGATTTTAACGAACTATTATATCATTTTGTACTCAATTGAATTGTGAGGTGAGATTTTATACCTCTTAACATTCCGCGTCTCTAGTGCACTGTCCGTAAGTAAATATTAATTTAATAAGTAAATGAAGATTCATTTTTGTACAGTTACGCCACTACCTTCCTCTGAGGCCTCAGTCAGAACAGTGCTGTGTAAGTGCTCAGAGCTTCTGCATACGTAAACGTGATTCCTGTAACTAACCTCAGGAGGACAGCACAGGTAATGGGCACTCCTGGCCACCTTGGAATAAGTCCATCCCTAGACAAAGGTTGCTTGTGCTCTAGGCTGGACAAAGTCCCCTGTACGTTTCCCTCTTTACTTCCCACCCATGCATCAATCTAAGCCCTTAATTCATGAAGCCCAGTAACACCTCCTCCTCCTCCCTCAACAAGAAATACTCTGCAAGGACACGACGGAAGATATGCAAGGTTCCCACCTGCAGAAGTCAGACTTGGGAGAGGACAGTGGCTAGTGAACTAATATGCCTCTGCCAGTCCCAAAGCGTTGACTTCAAGCCCTGGACTACTGACCCCACCAAACTTTCCCTGCTCCTTGCTGCCATACTCAGATCACTGGGGAGATTCAGGATAATTCTTAGAAAGCATAGGAGCGGCACCTGGGGGGCTCAGTGGGTTAAGCTCCAGACTCTTGATTTCGGCTCAGCTCATGATCTCAAGGTCATGGGATCTGGTCCACGTTGGGCTCCACACTCAACAGGAAATCTGCTTGGGATTCTCTCTCCCCCTTTCCCTCCACCCTTCCCCTGCTGCTCATGTGCTCTCTCTCTTAAGTAAATTAATAAATCTTAAAAAGAAAGAAAATGTATGAGGTAGGAGTACTTCGAGCAGAAGTTACCATTATGTTCAGCATTAATAGTGCACTTGTTAAAGTCATTTATATTCCTGTTCTCATTTTTTATTCTTTTTTATCCCTTTCTGTTATTGTATACATGATTCTTTTTTTTTTTAAGGCCAGACATTAGGTCATAAAAAATGAGATGTGACAGAAAAGAATCTTATGCAAATGCAGGGGACTGCACAAGAGTAAATGAAAACCATTTATAATATGTAAAGTTCGAAATCAGCTGGTGTTTAATAAAAAACAAAGTTTAGACAAACGTTCCCCATAAATCACTTCTGAGTTTATTTCGCATTCTTTTCCCTTACCACACAAGAGCTCCCTAGTTCAGCTAATGAAATGACTTAGTAAGGTGTGGACAAGGACTCCCTTATGCATTACACATGTCCTTTCTTGTGACTTTTGTCCTGATGTTAAGCTGTCTCAGCCCATCAGGACAGCCTACGGGTGTGTGTGAGTGAGTGTGCGTGTATGTGTGCAGAAAATTAATGTTTCATGTAAAACAAATCTGCGTCCATACTCCTGCGTGATGATTCTAGTGATAATACTCTAGTAATGATCTTAGTTATTCCGCTAAGTTACCCAGTGGCTAAGGTCCAAGACATCAGAGGGATCCTGATTCTTTTATGGTTCTCACAATGATAGGTTTTCAGCCAACAGTCACCACAAGGGCTCTCTTAAAATATATCCTAAGTCCACTCATGTGTCCTCTCACCATCCCTTCCAGCCTGGTCCATGCTGATAACATCACACCGTGAGCAGTGGGCTCCCTCCTTAGGCTCTTTCTCCTCCTCTACTGTCTCAATTCCAGAAAGGCAGACTGAATGATATGGGTAAAACATGCATCAGAAAGGATGCATTTTCCCTTCTCTGTTATGATGTGTGTAACTCTTTTTGAAAGCCAGACATTAAATTATGAAAAATGAAATTCAATGAAAAGGAGTCTGGGATATAGGTATCTGCAAGGAGCCTCTCTCCCGCCTAAAGAACCAGGAGCAGTTGGATACACTGCAAAATGGCAACTTTGTGGGCATCCATCAGATTGTTCTGATCACAGGGCAACCAAGTGAACTAAATCCATAGTAGGAGATCACTCTACTCCCCTACCCAATGAGAGATGGGATGAGCAAGCATTCAGCATGGGTGGGGAGGGTGGAGGTAGAGATGAGTCTCCAACACAAGGGGAAAGAAGACTTGAGTTAAAATGTAAATGAATGGGGTACCTGGATGGCTCAGTTGGTTAAGCATCTACTTCCAGCTCAGTCATGATCCCAGGGTCCTGGGATCAAGCCTCATGTCAGCCTCTGCTGAGCCCCTGCTCAGCCAAGAGTATGCTAGCTGAAGACACAGGCAAAGTTAGTTTCCACTCCCAAGCTCTTCTGTGGATCTCTGCTGGGTACATCAAGAAAGACTGGCAAATAGGAAACTGGGGAGAACCTATCAAATCAGAACTGACCTAGAGGAAGGAGATAAAGCCTGTCAACACCAGAAGGGAATAGAGCCTCATGTCCCTTCACAGCCCCCTCCAGGCATGTGGAACAAAAAGCTTTGAGCCAGAGAAGGAAGAATACCAACAATGTCATCCCCAGAACACAGGTGGGTGGAAACCCATTATTATAGGGTCATACGGAAGAAAACAACCTCTATCCCTGCGGGAGGGACACAAAATTGTTGTGAGCCCAGAATCCTACTCAGTGTTAACAGAGGTTTCCTATCACTCTAAGATCAGTGCTCCCTGCCAAACCTGGTGCGAGAAATGCTCAGAATCTACCTTGAAAGTCCAGGTACCTAGAGCCTACCTAAGGGAAGATGGATCAGAAGAAGGATTAGATCAAAATAGACACTCTCTAATTGGCAAGACTATCCTAGTTAATAAAGGAGACAAGTCAAAGAATCTATGGTGGGGGGCAAAGAAGGGGGGATAGAGAGAATGAAGAGTTCCCCCTCTGTGGTACAGACATACAATGATGGCTGAAAGCAGAATGTTTGGGACATAAGTACTGAGAAGAATCTGTTGGGTCCCCAGCTTCCATTGTAAGAAAAAGGCATCAGTAGGAGAATGTGAAGCTTATGGTGTCTGGAAGTCATCATAATAACAAGAAACAAACCGAGCTCCACTCCTGAGTAAGTTGACTCGATGACCCACGTTAACTGCCAGAGAAGATATGCCCAGATGGGAAATCCTGCTTACTTCAATTTCTTTCAGAAAATATCCAAATACAAACAAATTAAAAAAAAAAGCTAAAAGACTTCATTGTCAGCAGACTTATACTATGGGAAATATTAAAGAAAGTTTTTCACTCAGAAGAAATAGAGTACTGTATAGAAATTTGACTCTGCACGAAAATATAAGGAAGTCTGAAAATGCTCATATATAAATAGAAAAAGACAATCTTTTTAATTGTAATGTTTTTAAGGGATAGTTGACTGTTAAAAGCTAAGACTAACTACTTGGCGGGGGAGGTATAACATACATAAAAGTATGACAACTATACCAAAACAGTAAGGACAGAAGAGTTGGAATTATGTTGTTATGAGATTCTTACAACCTTACAAAAAGTTATATAATACCATTTGAAAGTACACCATGATAAGTTAATACATATTATAAATCCTAGAGGAAACACTAGGGAAAATTAGAAAAAGACATATGGGTAATAATCCAATAACAGAGATAAAATAGAATAATTGCATTACAGGTAGCCCTTACTTTGCATGTTTCTAGTGTGCACAAATTTTAGTTACCATGGTTTAGTTGATCCTCCCCCAAAACATATCAAATTTCAGTTACCACTATATAAAAATGGCAATTAATTGCATACAGTACAAACCTCACTGCCAGCTCTTCAGTCCCCAAATCAGTAATGACCGATGTTCACGATGACCAATGACCCATCAAACCACTCCCTTCCAAATATCTCAGGGACTGACCATTGCTCATCCATTCCTCAGTCCTGGAACCCACAGCAAAGTATGTAGCTGTGTTGCGTCTCCATCTCCCAGTAATAAACCCATGCGACATTTTAACCTCAAGAGGGAAGTGGCTGACAACAATGAACATGCAGCAAAGACACAGGAAATGGTGATGCTGAAATTCAAATGGAACATGGATGAAGTCATAGAAAAGGTAGCTGACCACAGCTATGGTGATAGGGCCATCGTCCGACAAACTGTGGCTATTCGGCCAGAGGAACTTAGTGAGGACAAACTTATTGGCATGAGTGAGGAAGGGGGTATGAGAGTAAAGAAGAAGATGTCTCAGAAGGGATGCTGGTGGGGCACTGGGGTGGCTCAGTCAGTTAAGTGTCTGACTTTGGTTCAGGTCATGACCCCGAGATCCTGAGATCAAGTCCCGTGTCAAGCTCTCTGCTCAGCACTGAGTCCGTTTCTCTGTCCCTTCTGTCTGATGCTCTCCCCCTCTCTCAAATACATATTTGTGTGTGTGTGTGCATATATATATATATATATATATATATATATATATATATATATACTGGTAAAAACAACTCATTCAAGGAATTCTCAAAGATATTTCCTGACATTTGATGTAGAAAGGACCAACTGCTGAAAGCTGATTCAAACTTAGAGAAGAGTAGGACAATTGGTCAAAATATAGAAGGGATGTTCACTCTGCCTGGTAAGTTACACCAACAAAAAGAAGGCAAGCACTGCCTAAGGTAGTCTTGTATTTCACAAAGCAATAAATCATTTAACTTTCGTGTTTCTGATGTTTTAAATTACAGTAGACCAAAGAAATAATAATTTTGCTCTTTTTTTTCACTTTCCTACCCATATAAAGGTGACAGTAAGGGAGCTTTTAATGTTTTGAACAAAATTTTAAATGTCCCAGAACATTGGAAGATTATCAAGTTGGTTTTTAAGATCATTTTGTGTGGTTTCAGCCTGCACATTTACACAATCTCACACTCCTGTACAAAGAGAGGACTGCTTGTAATCAATTAATCCCAAAGCAAACAGAAAAGTGAAAAAAAGACAAGAACAGAGGGAACAAGTTATTTTAAACAGTAGCCAAGTAACAGATTGCAAACCAATCATATCAATAATTTCATTAAATGTAAAATCTCAACTGAAAGACAGATACTGTCGTATTAAATTTAAGAAGCCCGATTAAATGCTGATTTTTAAGACACATACTGTAAGTACAAAATATGCTTATAAAGTAAGAAGATAGAAAAATACATGCCGTAAAAACTCTCATCAAAAGAAAGTTGGAGTGGCTATATACGAATCACACAAAGTCGACTGCAGAACAAGAAACATTACTAAGGACAAAAAGAGGCATCATATGCTGATAAAGGAGTCAATTCACCAAAAAGACAAAATAATCCTAAATGTGTTTGCACCTAGCATCAAAGCTTCAATACATATGGAGCAAAAACTAATAGTTTTTGACTTCAAAATTCCTCTCAGGAATACATCAAGCAAGTAACAAAACACCAGAATGTCTTTGGAAAACCTGACTGAGAGTATCACTCAATGTATCAAAATTGACATTTAGGGAACACTTCATCAGAGAGTAGCATACGCTGTTTTCAAGAGCACATGAAATATTCACCAAGACAGTTTATATTCCATTCCAGAACAAAGGTCTCAACACATTCAAAATAATTTACATCATATAAACTATGTTCTCTGACTAGAAGGAATTAAATTATAACAGTTGTCAAAAAGAAAAAATATCTAAAAAATCCTTCCAAATTTGGACATGCAACACACACTTCTCAATAACCTGTGGATCAATAGGTTATTAGCATATTAGAAAATATTTCAATTGAATGAAAATAAAATAAAACATTAAAATATGTAGGATGCAGCTGAAGCAACAATTAGAGAAAAAATTACAGAATTAAGGATCCTGTTAGAAAAGAAGAGGAGGGGCGCCTGGGTGGCTCAGTGGGTTAAGCCTCTGCCTTCGGCTCAGGTCATGATCTCAGGGTCCTGGGATCGAGCCCTGCATCGGGTTCTCTGCTCAGCTGGGAGTCTGCTTCTCCCTCACTCTCTGTCTGCCTCTCTGCCTACTTGTGATCTCTGTCTGTCAAATAAATAAAATCTTAAAAAAAAAAAAAAAAAGAAGAGGAATCTCAAGTCTAGGATCTTTCACTTTCACTGACACTAAGATAACACTAGAAAACTGTCATTCTGTGACACTAGGCAAAGAAAAGCAAAGCATACTTATGGCAATCAGGAAGAAAGGAAATAATAAGTAATAAGAAGTAAGAGCAGAAATCAATAAAATTAAACACAATGGAAACAAATCAATGAAAACAACAGCTAGTGTTTTGAAAAGTTTAATAATGTTCATCATCTTTTAACCCAATGATGAATAAATGACAGCCACAGGCAGAATCCAGTTCACTGTTTTTTGTAAATAAAAATTTTATTGGAACCCATTTGTTGATTTTCGGTAGCTGTTGTTTGCTACAACAGGAAAGCTGAGTGGTTGAGACAGACCAAATGACTTGCATATTCTAAAATACTTATTATATAGCCCATTATACAAAAAGTTTACCCAACCTTACCTTCCTCTCATCCAACTGATGAAGGAAACAAACAAACAAAAAATAAATAAATGTTCAATATCAGAAATGTTTAAATAGGGGATTTCATTATAGAACCTTTAAGCATAAGAAGGTTAATAAAGATATAAACCAATAATTATGCCAATAATTTGACAAATTTAATGAACTAAATCAATTTCTTGGAAGACACAAACTACCCAAGCTCACTTGAAAGGAACTGAATGACCTGAATAGTTTTATATTTATCAAAGAAATTGAAATTGTGGGTAAGATCTTTCCCCACACAAAAAAAAGTCAGACTCTGATGACTGCACTGAGGACTTCTATTCAACGTTTAAGGAAGAAATGACACCATTCCTACATATGCTTTTTTTCAGAAATAGGAAAGGATGGAACATTCCACGGCATGCATTCTAAAGCCAGAATTACCCTGAGAGCAAAACAAAGACATCACAAGACAAGAGACCTACTGAGCAATATCCTTCATAATCAGAGGAACAAAAACCCTCAAAAAAATGTTAGGAAATTGAGTCCAGCAAGATTTTAAAAGGGTAATACCTCATAACGAAGGGAGTTGATCCCAGGAATGTGAATACGGTTCAACATTAGAAAATCAATCAGTGTAATACACCACATGGACAGACTAAAGAAGAAAAGCCACACAATGTCTCAATAGATGCAGAAAAATCCTTTAACAAAATCTGATATCCGTCCATGATAAATACTCTCAGCAAACTGGGAGTGGGAAGGGTCTTCCTCAGGGTGATAAAGGTCATCGACAGAAACCCTACAGCAAATATCACACACGTTAATGAAAGACTGACTGCCTTCCCATTGGACTGGGAAAAAGACAAGGCTATCTACTGTTTCCAATCCCATTCGCCATCACATGGGATGAGACTGGGGTCTTGTGGTGTTGGGTGGAATGTATATGGATTTTTTTAAAAAAGGAAAAAATAAACCTGTCTCTATTTGCAGATTAACAGTTATCTAAATGGAAAATCCCAGAGAACCTACCAATAACCTACTAGGACTAATCAATGAATTTAGCGAGGTCACAGGATAAAATGTCAATTATAAACATCAGTTGTATTCCTACGTATTATCAATGAGAATAATTAGAAACTAATTTTTAAAGTACTTTTTACAATAGCACTAAAACCACAAAATACTTGGGCATGACAAAATTTATGACAAAATACGTACAAAATCATGCTGAAAAATCACAAAACAGGGAGGGAAGGAATCAAAAGAAGCCTAGATACACTGTGTTCATAGATCGAAAGGGATGCTATCATTCAAGTCAATTCTTCTGAAATTGATTCACAGATACAAGGAATTCCAGTTGAAATCCTAACAAGGTATTTTGTTAAAACATATAAGCTGTTCATAAAGTTTTCATGGAAAGACAGTTATAACAGTCAAAAACAAGGACAAAGATAAAAAACAAAGTTTGAGGGCTCACCCTAGTTGATTTCAAGACTTAACTGTAAAGATTCGATAATCAAGAGACTGTGCTATTAGTGAAAAACAGACACATGGAGCAGCAGAAATAGACCCTAACAAATTTCGTCATTTGATTTTGGGCAAAGATGTAAAGGTAAACCAATGGAGAAAAGATGTTTTTTTCAACAGATCATGAGAGAGGCATTAAAAACAAGAAAGCAATTTTGACTCACTCTTTGTACCATATACAAAAATTAATTCTAAGCTAACTCAAAGTTAGATCTAAATGCCAAACCTAAAACTTCTATTAGAAAGCATAGGAGCAAATCTCTGTAGGTTATGGGAAGATTTCTTAGATCTGACACCAAAAGAATAATCGATAAAAGATATGATTAATACTTTGGGCTCCATCACAACAACGAACACCTGTTCTTCAAAAGACACTGTGATAACAATGAAAAGACAAGAAAATATTCATTTGCAAAACACATGTTTGACAACAGACTTGCATTTATCCAGAATATATAAAGAGTTCTCAAAACCCAATAAGAAAACAGACAACTTATATAATTCTTTTTGTTTTTGTTTTTGATTTTTTTTTTTTTTTTTTTTTTTTTTTTTGGTGAGCCAAAGATTTGAACAGACACCTCACTAGAAAAGATATATGGATGGCCAATGAGTACATGAAAAGGCTCTTGACATTATTATTCCTTTTTTTTTTTTTTAAGATTTTATTTATTTATTTGACAGAGAGATCACAAGTAGACAGAGAGGCAGGCAGAGAGAGAGAGGGAAGCAGGCTCCCCGCTGAGCCGAGAGCCCGATGCGGGACTCGATCCCAGGACCCCGAGATCATGACCCAAGCCAAAGGCAGCGGCCTAACCCACTGAGCCACCCAGGCGCCCGACATTATTATTCCTTGGAAAAATGCTAGTTAAACCCAAAATGAGATCCTGATGCACATGTATTAAAAGCCACTTAAGCATCTAAATCAGGAGGTTATATGTACTTACCAACATTTGTTGAGGAAGAACATACTGGTTGTTGTAGATGAGGGAGGTAACAACGAAAACAGGCAGACCGTGAAGGTTGTTTGTTGTCCCTCTCAAGGAAAGGCTGATGTCTTAGACTATGGTGGGAATGAAAAGAGGGGTTGTCTTCTGGATTTGACTTGGACTTGCCAGGGAAGACCTCCAATGGCTTGGATATGTAAGGTGAGGGAAAAAGACAGCCAAGCAAGCCTCCTAGGTTTTCAGCCACATCAGTCAGAAGGATTGTGGTGCCTATTTACTAAGATAGGAAAATGGGCTAGAGGACAATTGAGAAATTTGAACATTTGAAAATAACTATGATATCAAGACCTCTCATTTTTAAAGTCTGAAAACGTACCTACCAGACAAAAGAATAGAGATAAAGAAAAAATTTTAGCCCATTATATATAAATCTGACTTTCTTCCTGTTACTCTAAGTTCTTGAATAAAAAGATGCATACTTTATTATTTTTTTATAAAGTGAAGGATGAAGGGAGAGAGAGAGAAAGAATCTTAAGCAGGTTGCATGCTCAGCACAGAGCCCAATGTGAGGCTCCATCTCACAACCTTGCGATCGTAACCTGAGATGAAATCAGAGTCAGATGCTTAGTCTAACGAGCAATGCAGGTGCCCCAAAAGATACATAATTTATATAGTTGTCATGTAGTCATGAAATGAACAAGCCTATTGGAATCTCCCCTGTGCCCAGAGCTGGGTTGGAATCATGAAAGACACAAAAATTAGAAGTTCTGACGCCTGTTCTCAAGTAGCTTTTGACCTAAATGAAGGGATACATTAGAGATTGATAAGTAGAAATACAATAGTAACAAAATAAAACTGACAAAAAATAATAAGACCTTGAGCATGTCATACACAATGCCCTAATCACTGTGCATGCAATTTGTCAAATGGGAGGGGCGGTGAAGATGATCTCTGCATGTTCCAATAGTCTGGGAAGTCCTTTTGGTGGGAAAACTTGATCTCTGTACAAACAGAGAGGACGTTTCATATGAAGACACAAAATCATATCTTTCATATGAAGGTACAGTGCAGTTTTCCCTTCAGTCTCAAGTGGAAAATGCACCATTGTCTTAAAGAAATAGGACTAGAAGTAGGAAAATAAATTTTGTGAAATCAGTACAGAGCCTCTAAACAATTCTTTGTAGAATCTTCCAGCCATAGACTCTGTCATTGACTGTCCGAAAATGAATATGGTCCCATCCAGGCTTGCTGCCCTCCTGGAAGCCTCTTTATGGCCAGAGGTAAGAATTCAACACTGCTTTTGATCCTCCGATTGTGAAGTTCTCAAAGAGCATGTAGAATGAATGACTGGCCTTATATTAACACCCTGTACCCGCTGTACGAAGATCCTTGTCCTGGATAAACAACTTTTGGCCTATCAGCCAGGCTAGACAAAGATCAAAGTTATGTTCGCCGTTTCACGCTTTTCATACAAAAATATTTTGGATTGCAATATCACGAGGCTACACATCACTGATATAGTTTACCTGTGGTATCATTTATTTTTAATTCCCCCAAAGCAAATAGAAAAGGCTTTCTAGATTAGAGGTACCTGTTTGCCGACAAGAGCCTGCTGGGTTCGTCCAGCCTTAAATAGACATCGAGGGGACCCCCTTCTGTCAAAAGAGGGGAGGCACAGGTCCTAAAGCTCCAGTTCCCCTCGGAAAGTGATTGAGGCTTACACTCACCCCTAAGGACTCAGAGACACTGGATTATGCTTTCTAAGGGCAAATGAGAATAAAGTGAAGGACAGAGCTCAGCCCCTTTGTGATACCCAAGTTTCACAGCGAGTTTTAGTTGCCACATTGATGACATTGGTAGTGAATTAATCCTATAGTGAAAAAGAACATGGCTGTGTGAGAATAAACTCTAAAATACCAGTAATAAGGAGACACCATGGCTTCCAGGACCCCTTCACAGCGGGAGAGCTCTGTTCTTCTCAGATGCGTCCAGGAGTTACTCTGTCTGCCCACGTCCAGGATGGGACAAAGTTGTCCCCTCATATTCTGCCTCAACCCAGCTGATTTCCAAAAAGGGGGAAATGACAGAAAAGGGGATAAGGATTGGGGAAAGAAAATGGCAGGAAGAGAGAGAGAAGAGCTCCAACACCGCTTATGGGAAAACAGAAATCATTGCTGGGAACAAGAGTAGCGGTGGCAACAGAACCCGAGAAACAGAAGGAATCTCGAGTCAGACCTCGGTCACCACGTGGACTAGAGAGCCTTGCACATGGCCACAAGGATACTCAGATGGGCTGAAACTGAAGTCTGTTCCTTATGAGGGGTGACCAAGGTAAATATCCAAGTCCTGCTGAGTCAACTCTAGAATGGATCCAACTCACTCCTTCCCGGTGGTTCCTACAGAGCCCTCTACCCGGAGTGCCATCCCTGGATATACACATGCCTGGTCCTCGACATTGTTCACACCTCCATTCTAATGCAGCTCCTGAGAGAGGCCATGCCCAACCGGCCAACCCAAAGCAGCCTTCTCAGTCATCTGAGTCAACATCTTTCTATCAGCAGGACCGATGCCTGGTTTGTCGACCAGAGGGATCGGGGTATAAGAAATCAGTTACAAAGGTGTTAGAAAGGCTGAGAAGTTATTAGCAGCTGTGAGAAGTCCTGTGAACCCCCCAGGACTTGGAGGAGAAGGTGCTGGCCAAAGCCACAGGGCAAAGGAGCCCCCCTCACACATGCCGGCCATAAGGATTTCTGAAGGAGGCGCTGGACACATCGGCTGATTGGGTGTGAGCCAGGGCAGGAGAAGGCCCAGCCATAAGGCTGTGTATTGTTTACTTTTTTATTTTCTATATATTATGATGTTTTGATGTCCTAAAACCCTTTCTGGCTAGAGAGACACTGCCCCATTTCCTGCTAGCGAATTCTCAAGGAAGCAAAGGACTCAGCTGGGAGTATGCTGTTGATAAGCAAACTAACCGACCTGAGCCTGACCTCCCTATCTGCCTCACCCACCCTAAGAGGCAGTGTTCCCCTACCTGGATCATTCCCGGGGCCAGGCACCAGGCACCAGGCAACTCAAGGCGGCCCCCCAGATTGGAGGCCACTCAAATCACTCAAAGTAGCCAATCCTGACCTGCTTTGCCTTCCCCCCACAGAAACCTTAGTAAAGGCTCAGTCCTGTGTGCATTCTGCCTTCTGCCCACCTGAAGTTTTTCCCCATGTGGCCCTGCATGGTAGGCCAGACTCGTGGCTCTAAGATCTGTGAGCATAATTGGGCTTTGTTTCCTTGAGTGTCCCCAGTGTGCCTTCGTGCAGCGGCACATGACTGACCATCCCATAAGGGAACACGACACAGGGCTGCAGGAGCCAAGGAAGGGCAGTGGAGTCTCTAACAAGCAGGACCCTCCTCCTGCCTCTAAATTCTCCGCAGCGCTTCCCTTCCCCATCCCTCAGCGATGGGGTCCCTTGAAGGATGCCACCCTTCGAGCCACAGTCAGGCAACAGTACCTCTGGTCCAGTGTCTCTCCCTTGCTTCACCTCTGAAACAGGCCCGAGTGTAGAAAGGAAATTGACCAAATCAGGACGACGTTGCCCTCGGATCACTCTGCGAAATTATTCATTTATTTGTGGACTCCCTCCTCGCCTGCCTCCTGCCCAGACAGTGAAAAAGCACGAGATCAAAGACATTGATCATCTCATTCACTCCTGTTTTCCCAGTGGCTCCGACAGGGCCCAGGGTAAGCTGGAGCTCAATAGGTACTTGTCCAGCAACTGAATGAAGGAAACAGTAATGAAATGGACAGTCTATTAAATAAATAGATTACTCATTTAAGTTGGCTCTACATTAAGCTGTTTCATTTCCCTATATTGGTTTAGTTATTTCTACCAATTATTCCCTTTGCAAATTCCTAATAGAAAGAAGAAGGAAGGGGGGAGGGGGGAGAGAGAGAGGGAGGGAGGGAAGAAAGACACAGACAGACAGACAGAAAGAGAGAGAGAGAGAGAAAGGGAGGGAGGAAGGAAGAATGGTAGGGAGGGAGACAGGAAGGAGACAGGCAAACATTGCAAGCCTTGTTGTGTGTTGTCATCCCTATTAGGACTGAGTGTCCCTGAACTGAAAACCAAGCTAAGATATTGTGGCCAAAGAGAACAGGCTAGTTCCCTGGGCCCTAACACAGGAGAAGCTTTTCTGAATCCTTCCTAATGGGTACCACTGCCAATAGCTGTCTTCTCCTGCGTGTCAAACCACACCTCTGTCTGCCCGGGGCCAACCTCCTATGACACCAGACCCTGCCGTCTCCTCGGATGTTGCCACCTTGTCCCAACACAGGCCTTTGCGCAGGCTGTGCTCGACGTCGGAAGCGCCGGCCTCCCTTTCCCAGTTGGCAAACCCTTACAATGTCACGAGGTTAATAAGACTTGTCTGGGCCCCTTCCTGGCTCTCTCTACACTTCTCCGGATCTGTCTCCCGTCCGGTGTTTATGACACACGATGACAATATTAGTTTACTTCTCAGACTCTCCCGCCAGAACGCGAAGGCCAGGAGTTGAGAAAACTCGGGTTTGAATCCATCACAGCTCCCAACACAGAGGAAACCGTACATAAATATGGAAGGAAGTGTGGCAGAGACGGACAGACAGCCAGCCGGGGTAGGGGATGGCAGGCAACAGGAAGGGAGAAGAGAGGCTTTTCATTCCATAAAGAGACACGAAGCCTCTCTCTCTGCATGTTGTAATTATCAAATCAGTCCTCCGTAACCAAGAGAACTTCATATTGTTGTTTCCAGAAAGTTGAAATTTCATTTAAGAAAGCTACCTGTGGTGTTCTGCCCTTTTAGACCAGCATCAGCTCTTTTAGACACAAACCTATTTTTCTGTACAAATAGGTGACACATTGCAAATCCCTACGCCTTTCAAGCCTGAGTCTTTCAAATAGCCTGAGGTTTGCTGATCCATGGTGTGCTAAGGGCCTTCTTTCCTTTCCATGCCAAACCTTTTAATAACTGTCTCCCCTACCAACCAGCGTAAGGGCTCTTCTCCCCTGCTGCCCACAGAACAACACTTGGAGGGGGTGCTAGGCTGTTTACAAGCACAAAGCATGTGATTCTGATGTGAAAAGGAACAGGGGTGAGACACACCGGGCTCAGAGCTGCCAAGCAGCCCCTCCTCACAGGCAGCAGAGCCTTGTTTTAAGTTGAGTCTGGGCTCTTTCTCTGCAAAGACTGTGTAAGATGTAAGACTGTAACTCAGGGGTCCTAGAGCCTCAGGAGAGAACTGCTGATCTAGTACCATCCTGCTGTCGTTTTTACCCCGAGAGAAATATCCGTGTGTCAATATCTATAATGCTTCGGATTCAACTTCCCTATCCAATTTCAAAATTCAGGACTTCCTTTTTAGGCCTCTCTTTTAGGCCCAGGAATTCTCAAAGATTAGAGTTAGTGATTCTGAGATTACATTTTCAAGTTCCTTTAGCACCCTGGGATGGAATTCATCTAGGCTAGGATTTAAACTTTTTAAACAGGTAAATGTTCTCTCCCGACTTTCTTATATATCTTGAGTGGCCTGTGCATCTTTACATTATTTCTGCCTTGTTCTTGCCACTTTAATGCCTAGTTCCGTTGCTAAAGAACTCACAGCAAAGTAAATTAGGAATACCTCACTCTCCCCTACCACCTGTTAAAATCACAGCCCAGCCAAGGAAAGGGCCTTAAAGCGGCTTGCTGTAAACAAAGCCTAAAAGGCCCTTGGTGTGGTGCTGAGGTTCTTTGCTGTTTCCACTGAGTCTAAGATTTCTGGCTCAATGACGTACGAACTGGGGAGTCTCTGCTTCTCGCTCGGCATTTTTTTTTTCCTTTGCAACATTTGTTCCTTTAAAAACCTGTGCTTATCAGAAAATGTAATCTGGGGCACCTGGGTGGTTCAGAGGGTTAAGCCTCTGCCTTCAGCTCAGGTCATGATCTCAGAGCCCCGCATCAGGCTCTCTGCTCAGTGGGGAGCCTGCTTCCTCTTCTCTGTCTGCCTGCCTCCCTGCCTACTTGTGATCTTTGTCTGTCAAATAAGTAAATAAAATCTTAAAAAAGAAAAGAAAAGAAAAGAAAAATGTAATCTGTGTGTCATAAAACTACAGAGAGAGTCATGTGGAAATATTTACTCTAAAAGGGAATTAAGTAAATAAATATGTAACAATATTGAGAAGGGGAAAAGGGTGCGCCTCCATGACGTAGGTCTCTCTCCCACCTCTGTCTCCTCAGGGTCCCCCCTTCCCTCCTTTGGAAGCAGTTGACAAGGGCTAGGACTTCAGGGAGCCCCATGAACCAGAGGCAGTAGGCTTGAGAAATGCCTTTTGTCTTCTCGAAGAGAGAGGACATATGAAACTACAGCTCAACAAGATCACACTCGTCACCTATGCGCAGGCCAAGGAAAGGACGGAGGCTGTTTCCTCACATTTCCCAACTCTCTTTTCTTAGCTAAAAGTACCGATTTGAAGCTCTTCTTGAGATTGTCCATTTCTTGTCCTTTCTTGACTTAAAGCCCATCAGGAGCTCCCCAACACTGACAGAACAAGATCCATCCTCTGTGGCATCTGCTCTCTCCACAGGCCCATGCATTGTCCAGACCCCTAATCAAAAGTTGGCCAACTTCTCATTTCTATGACTCTGCACAAGCTGGTCTTTGTTGCTAGAATGTTCTTCACCCTCCTTGACTTTTTAATAAACACCTCTTCATCCTTAAACACACAACGAGGCCTGCCCTCCTCCGGGAACATGTTTTCCTTCTTCTCCTAAAGTTAATTCTCTCTCCTCGCATCACACCAGTTTTATTACTGTACTTACAACCCTGCATTTTTCCTCCTGATCAAAGAGAACCTTGCTTATTTCCAATGTTTGTGATTCATCAAGGAGTGCTGTGATGTTGTTTATTCCAATCTGCTCACAGGCAGGCCTACAGATGAAATCACCCCTTAAATTCTCCATCACTCCTCTTGAATTTGACTATGGCTTCCAGCAATAGCAAAGTCAACTATACCTCCGTATTCTATCGTCTACTTTAATTATTTGTCTTTCCGTTTCCACGAGGCACCTCTATGCTTCCTGAGGCCTGGGATCTCGGTTCATTCATGATATTGCCTGTCTTTTGTCTTCAGCTTCATTTCCTGGTTTTCCGACTGAGGCTCCCCCCATCCCCCATTGTTGTTCTCCATGAACAGCTTCCTCCTGCTTCTTCCTTCGCCTTGTGCCTTTGTGTGACTGTCCCTGATATCTGAAAACAACCTTCTTATTCCACCCCTCTTTGATGAATTCGTATCTGATCTTTCGAAGACTGACTCAACTACCTTGAGTGCTTCTGGGTCTCTCTCTCATCCTGTGCTTAACTTCCTGTGAGCCCCCATCATCCTGTGGCGTCATTCCTTACTCATCTTGCCCCCTCAAGTTTGCCAGCTCCTGGAGGACAAGAGCTGTGTTTTCATCTTTCCCGCATCTCCACAGGGCCTAGACTCAAGCGTGACACAGAATAAGGCTTGGCGAATGCTTACCAACAGGGGTGGTTTAATGGCGTTCCACCCCCCTCCACCTGTCTGATTCTGCTTCTACCTCCCGCACTCATTCTTGGCGAGCTGTGGTACGCATCTTTCCTTCCCAACCCTATCCACCACCTCAACACAGAGTTGTCTCAGGAAATCTTCTTGGTCACAGAGGAGCCATGGTAAGTTGAAATGAATTCTGCCCCTCTGAGCACAGCATTCAACAACAAAGAGCCCCTAATGTGGATTTCTTTCCTCTGAGCAACCGGAAGTGAGAAACTGTTGTCCAGGAATGTTTTAATTCCCCTCACACCTCTCTCCAAGGGCTCTCTCTTTGGGTTCCTAACACCAGCGCCATCCAGAAGAGAACTCTGTGTCCTCTCACGCAGTCTCATGGTTCAGGCCCCCTCACATCCCCGAGAGAGCAGTGGTTTCCAGCCAGGGCATTACAGTCAGACGCAGGCAGACTGGGGCCACTGCTGGACACACAAGCTAATTGTGAGGAAAGCTTTTGTTTAACCCTAAAACGTGAGTCATCTAACAGTTATTATGGCATCAATTCCCCCACTTTGGGATAGTCTAGCCCTCTTAATGCTTCCTCAAAAGGATAATCATGGAAAATCCAAGTTGAATTTAAGACCAATAAGTTCTGTTCGTGGTTAATTCTGTTCTCCGTGCCCTCTGCACCTCCCTCTCCCCCTGCATCTCCTTCAGGCCTGGAGATGCCAAGGTGTGGAACCAGCCCTCTGCTTTTCTGCCCCTAGATCAATAGTTTTCAAATGTTCTTTAATCATAAATCCCTTTATCCAAAAAAATATCAAATCGGATTCTCAACACAGATTTGAAAAGGCTTATTTGTTCAGCATTGATGTATTTTAAACTCCACATAACAGCAATTACTGCTTGGAAAATAAACCCATGAGAACAATAAGGTGAACTTGAAGACCTTCGAATGTTTACTGCGTGAGCTTTGGGGAGCGGAGTGTTACAGCAAACCTAGCATTCAATTATTTGTACATCTTGTTTCAGTTGCACAGGATCTAGATGATCCTGATTCTCACAGATAAACTGGTGCGCACAGTAACAGGTTTTTTTTTTTTTTTTTTTTGTATTTTTAAACTGTTTTCCCCCAGTATTAAGTGTACTTGGACATTTTGTTTCACAGTTGAGTCCCGTACAATATCACCAGAAGCTGCCAAGAAACATTAGAACTGTTTACACCATAATATTTTCACTACGGGATGTGTGATTGAATTTGCTTGGACTAGTTTTCCACGATTGGGAACTTTGAAGAAAAGGACAAATTCATGGATCCTGCACAGAAAGACCAAGTACATATCCAGAAGCAGAAAAGGCTTAATCTAATAGCTGCACAAAATGAATTGTACTGACGACAGAGTCAAGCACAAGCGTGATGTAATATGTTGAAATTTATGTTTAGAATATACTCGATGGCTTGTTTTAAATTTTTTATTCGATTTTTAATATGTTTCTAAACAGTCAACAGCATATTAAAGTATTTAAAGCATGAATTTTTTTTTAATTCACAAGTATTTGTGTAACCCCTGTCCCTGCTTTCATGTTGCTTAAAGACTGTTTTGCAAATGTATTTCTCTAACATCTATTGTCTCCACGTAGCCCAAATGGATCCCATGTCGAGTCCTGATGTCTTCTGTCCTTCTATCTTGTTGAGCTTTGCCTCCTGATACCAGGTGAATACCTCATATAAAATGGATAAAACCTCCTTATCTTTCCCCTAAAATATACTCCTCAGCTGTTTTGACGGGGCTTGGTACCTCTGTCTGCCTTTTTCTTCTATAACACTTACTATCTGGAACCGAAAAATGTTTGACAATTAATTAATTTCCGTGATACTGATTCTGTAAGTAATTTACGTTTGTAAGTTTTATCTCTGAACCTTTTGTGTAATGTGAGAGCAGGGTTTCCAGCCCACGCTTCTCCTATTTCCCTAGTCACAGTAGCAGAGCTAAGTACAGGGAGGCATCCCATACATTTTGTGAATTAATATTGGATAAAACAAGATTTTACAACTGATTCATGATCCTTATTCCCAGTACAGACGGATTATAGTTTCTAATATAAAAGGCACCATTGTAATAACAGCAACTTCTCACTTAAATCTCTTCTTTTTTACTCAGCTCCTAGTATTTCCCTGACTTCGTGGTCTTTTCCTTCAAAGGTTATTCCTGAGATGAGGGAAAAGCAGACCCTCTTGATACACAGGCTAGAAAAATCTAACAGCTACCACCTCGGGCTGATTCTCAACCTTTGTGGTATGGAAGGCCCTTCATTTTGTAATGCTAATGGAAATGAGGTAATAGACAAAAATCCCTTATAGCTCAAAAAGAATAATATTCTTAAGTAATCAGCCCCCTCACAAAGTCCCTTTAGGCTGCCTATGGGGACCCGGTGACATCCAAGGCTCCTTCCAACTCAAAGGGAAAAGGAACATGCTTCCAAATTTGCATCCTTCTCAATAAGCCAGGATTAATGCCTTGACCCTGGGTGATTCAATAACTTTATGCCCTTGGGCAAAGCATTTAGTCAGAGTGGGTTTCTGTTTCTTATCTGTGTTTTGAAGTGAAAGCTAAAATAAATGGTGCTGGGTTTTGCCAAATGAGAGGTAGTTGAACCCAGAAAACCCAAACAAGTCATCTGTTGCAAAAGTCTCCCAAGGCTATACTGGGGCAGGGTGGGGGGTGGAAAAGCAAGTAATTTCAATCAATTATCATGCTCTTACTGTGTACCAAGTGAGTGGCCATATATTTCTAGTTAATCCTACAAATATCTTACAACTGAAGTTAATCAGTATGCCCGTTTTTCTGATAAGGAGAGTAACCCCCCACTCCTGCAGGGGACACTGCTGTTAGATGCCAGTGTCTGGATTTTGTCCCCTATCTGTATACCCCGAGGTGTGCTTTATCTAACTCTCTGCAGTGCCTCGTGCTCTAAGAGGCCTCATTCACTGAGAAGTTCTACCCTACAAGCCCAGCAACGTTCTAGTCAACACACTGGTTAAAGAAAGCCAAAGTGTCAAAGTTGGTGGGTCAGGGGAGCCCTGGGTCTCTTGGACCCAAGAGGAGAAAGTTTGCTGCTTAAGATGGGCTCCTTTGAGGATGGAGGGAACCGTGTGCAGTCTCACTCGGGCACTGTTCATGTGGGAACATCGTGTTCTAGTCACAAGAGCTTCAAATGATTTTTTTTTTTGTTTAAGATGTTATTTATTTATTTGGCAGACAGATCACAAGTAGGCAGAGAGGCAGGCAGAGAAGAGAGGGGGAAGCAGGCTCCCCGCTGAGCAGAGATCCTGATGCGGGGCTCGATCCCAGGACCCTGAGATCATGACCTGAGCAGAAGGCTCACCTCTGAGCCACCCAGGTGCCCTGACAAATGATTTTAAAATCATTTCGCACATGGACCTCAATTTCCTAAGTCTTCTTACTGTCGAGGAAGAAGAATGGTGGCAGGTCATGCAAGGGGGCGTTCTCAGGAGGGGATGGAGGGACAGAAGGCCACCTCCTAATCCTTGCACAGCTGCTGCCCTTTATTAACTGTTTGCTTTTCCTTGCAAAATGGCCATGGAATTGGTATTTTAAAATACAGGCTCTTTTAATCTTCTGCTGTTTCATTTCATATGCATTTTAATGGATGTGTTTAACTTGATTCTTGCCTCCTAATGTGAATTACTCCCAGAGGGCACACACTTTATTGAAAAGGGAAAATAATAAAATAAAACCACTGAGTGAAAAGTTAAGCTGTTCCTGTTCTAGACTACTTGGTAAGAATGGGCTGGCAGAGGAAATCCTCTTCACTGGGCATCAGTGGGGTGTCTGCACCAAACAAAAAGAATGAGGCAGAAATGTGAATTGTGTATGTAAACATTTTGGGCGATTTTGTGACACTATAAAACAAAACAAAACAAAACAAACAAAAAAACCCAACTCCTCAATAGGAAAATCCTATATAGTTTCCAGTGAAGTCAAAATTGGAAATGAACAATGTCTACCATCTGCTTAGGTAATTGGGACAATATTTACTTTGGGTGTAGATATGGATCCAGGGATCATGGATTATACAGACCCCTCTTTCAGACTGATGAGAATTCTCTTCTGAGGTCCTAGACAACTGAGTAAACTGAGAGCAATAAAATGCTAGAAGGTGGGGGAAAACACACAGGCCACAAAGATTTACAAACAAACAAATAAATCACAGAGTGTTTGCTTAGAAAAGAGGATGCAAAGATATATGGCAAAAACCATTCATGCTTATCAAACACCTACCAAATATCAAACTGTTTACTCTCCATTTCCGGGTAGGGAAATGTGGCTGGCCAGTGGGATATGCTTGAGTGCCAACCGCCTCCCAAGTGACCCTCTCTGACTCATACCTTCAGCCCTCCCTCGCTGCTGGGAAGGTCTTGGAGAGTACAGGTTCAAAATGGCACGACTCCAAGATGGAGGAAGGTCACCCAAAGCATAGTGAACTTTGCTTGTGCCAAGAAATGAACCTTTCCTGCAGTAAGCCACTGAGATTGTGGGATTTATCGGGGGCCACAAAGAGGATTAGTTTACCCTGATTAATATAGAACCACTCGAGACTTTGGATCCTCTGAAGTTACAGAGTAAGAGGAAGCATGAATATTGCTTTTGTTAAAGAATAACAAGACAAGACAGAGAGGGAATGATTGAGATGAGATAGAAGGAAAAACAAGCTGGCTTTCCATAGTTTGGAGACATAGACATGCTCTCCCAATGGACAATTCTGGAATTATCCTTGTAAGGACAGGATCAGTAAATCTATTAATAATAATATTACACAGTGTTGAACAGTACATATTCAAAGCATTTTCTCATAGTAGCTTCAGTGAGTTACTGCCAGGTGCCTGAAGGTGACCAGATAATGTCAGGAGGTTGGTTTCTGCCTCATAATTTTAGAATGAAAACACTCTCCATCTTTGTGCCTCCAGCACGGGACCAGCAAGAGACTTCTCTCCATCCCATCTTTGACAAAAAGAAAAAGAAAAAAAAAAAAAAAGAAAGAAAAAAAAAATCATACCCAGCTGAAAACGACCCAAACACACCAAAGAATGCTTGGATAATGGCCTTGGTTTATCTCATAACATTTTGTGTCTGCCCCTCAGGCAAGTAATTCATCATCACAATCTCGCCAGTGAATCACAGGGCTCACACACTGTTACAAATCCTGCCTTTCAGCAAGCCCAGAATGAACCATTATGCTTCAACCCAGTATGAAATAATCCCAGTGAAACCAGCTGACCTGTCGGGAGGTGCCTAGATAACACGGAAAGACATAGCACCTAATGCATTGGGGAATCTGTCAAAAACCATAAAGATTGGTGTAAAAACAAGCTGCACGTTATTGATCTGGTATATTACAGTTGCTTTGAAAATAACCGGATCTCACTTTTGCCCTTTAATTTCTCCATCTTAATCACATTCTGTCAAGACCAGGGCATGCATATTATGCATAAAAAGGTCAAGAATGCCCTTGTGGGCTGCCTGACCCAACACAGCGATGTGTCCTGGACATCAGCGCGTATGCATACAAAATGATCGGCGCACAGGCCTCTGTGAACTGGACCAGCCGGAAAAAATAGAGCTTGATGACACGTGAGCCTCCAGGACAAATTTACAGTCCAAGGCATGAAAAAAAGATGTCAGTAACAATACACAGATTTCGGGCAACCTCTCCTTCAGTTAACTTAGACTCCAGATCCAAACAGTGGGATGCTCTCCTGGGACACCTGAACCAATTTCTGGCCAGCCTCGTTGAAAGCTGATGGACAAACTTTGACCTAATCGTAAAGGTTACTTGCAGCTTTATGGGGGTTGATCATATTCAGAGGCTATTTTCTTGAGTCCCTGTATCTTTAGATTTATTGATGTCAGGCCAATGAAATATTGGGAGTTTTCACCCCTCATGCTACACCCAACAAGGTATTACCAAACCACTTGCTGATTCTTTTACTCTCATTCTGGCCATACTTTTGAAATTTTTCTTGGGGAAAAAAAATGGTAATTATCTTCTCTCCAGGGATTCAACATCAAAATTGTTTCTTAGTGTCCCTCAGGGCCACTCTGTGAGTCTCACTTCAGTATCTTCCCTATGCTTTTCTCTCTTTACTGCCTCTCTCTCTCTCACACACACACAGACACACACAGACACACACACCCACAAAATATCTTTGTTATACAAACAGCATCATTCATAAAACTTTCCTCTTCTTACAGACTTCATAAGCTTCTCTGATTGGTCTTCCCAACTCCTGTTACACCTGCTCCTTCCGTCTTCAACATCTATTACTGATGTGAAAATACACAAAGACCAACTAAATGGGAAAAGCAAAAACTGGGGCTCCCGGGTGGCTCAGTCATTGGGCATCTG
The DNA here is from genome assembly GCF_009829155.1 of Mustela erminea. Taxonomy (NCBI): domain Eukaryota; kingdom Metazoa; phylum Chordata; class Mammalia; order Carnivora; family Mustelidae; genus Mustela; species Mustela erminea. Next base: position 7,724,922 of record NC_045618.1, on the reverse strand, counting down.
CCTTTGGCTCTGGTCATAATCCCAGGGTCCTGGAATGGAGCCCCGCACTGGGCTCCCTGCCCCACAGGAAGCCTGCTTCTCCCTGCTCCTTTCCCCCTGCTTGTGTTGCCTCTTGCTGTGTCTCTCTCTGTTGAATAAATAAAATCTTAGAAAAAAAAAAAAGAAAAGAAAAAACTCTTTCTGAACTTACTGTAGCAAGGGAGTTAGCCACCGTTACTTGTGTTTTGACAGAAATTCAAAGGCAGGCAGAGAAGTAGGAAGGCTTTCTAGTGGAGAAAGAGGAAGGCTTCAGGTGTCCCCTCATGGAGGCTGTTGGCATATGGGAGGTGGCGCTGACTAGAAGTAGGGCATTCCGTGTGATTGGTTATGGGGGCATATTTGGCTTTCTCTGGTCCTGAGTTGAAAGTGGGGACAAAAATTAGGGGAGCTGGCAGGTATTAATTAATTCCAGGCTGTTTTAGGTTGATCTTTACAGAAATGGTGTAGCTTCCTGAATTGTCACTAGAGACAGCAATCTGGCCTCCAGCAAGTCTGAGTCCTAGCAAGCAGGCTGGCTCCCTGGGTTGCTCATTGAAGATAAGGGACTGATTTCCTGGACAGGTTATTGCAGATCCTCAGCCCAGACTTCTCTTGTTTAATAGGACGTGGCCATTGTCTGTGAATATAGTGAGTCTCTCAATGACTACCTACCTGTGAACCAAATATTGTTCGAGGGACTGGTTGTATAGATGTAACCCAAACCGACTAAGTAAGTCTTTGCTTGTATGTTCCAATGGGAGAGAGGACAAACAAATGTGTCTTTGGGTGTTTGGGTTGTGGTATGAAAAACGAAGCAGGATTGGGTGATAGCGGAAGAGAAAGTAGTTCCTATTTAAGAAAGACTACCCAGAGCGAGCCTCTCTGAATGAATGAGAATTGAGTATTCATTCGCCTCTCTGGTTTGTTATCCTTTCCTCCACAGAATGCATTGATGCTGCTGGTAAATTCCAGAGAATCCTTCAATTCCTAGGCTCAAACATGCGACATATCAGAGATGTGTGATGTCAGGGAAAAATCATAGGAATCGGGTCGACTGGTGGCTCCATCACAGACTAGCGGTGTGACATTTGACAAATAACACTTCCCTTGAGCCTTAGTTTCTTAATCTTTAAAATGAAAATAATAATAACCACCTCAGTGATTTATTGTAAGAATTGGAAAAAATATATCAATAGCATATTTGGCATACAGTACAGAATCTTATTAGTCTTGGCATGCCCCACTTGGCATGCCTAAGATACTGTGATCCCTTCTATGTGTCAAGAACACATTGCAATGCCTTCATAAATCTAAATAAAATAAAATATTTGGTACAGGTCCCAATATGTATTGCTTTCAGTAATTGTAACAGAAACACATGCTTATATCTTGTCAATGGATAGAACCCTTGAGCAGAATTACACATGAACAATGTGGGGGTTAGGGACGCCCCATAGTCAAATTTTCACGTGAACTTTCACTTCCCCTAAATTGAACTACTAAATCCTACTTTTGACCAAAAACCTTGATAATATAAGCAGCCAATTAACACATATTTTCATATGTATTACATACTGTATTTTTACAACAAGACTGTGTTATTAAGAAAGTCATAAGGATGAAAGGTACATTTGCAAAACTATTGTATTTATGGGTAAAAAAATCTGTCAGTGTCAGTGAACCTACTCAGTTAAAACCTATGTAACACAGGGTCAACTGCATTACCTTCAGGTAGAAAAAAGAATAAGATGGCTGACCAGGGCCTTATCCTTGCCAGCACTCTATTCTTGGATATTTGTCAAGTAGTAAGAGCTACAAGAGTCATTAATCCTTCCAGAAAGGCTGTTAACCAATCTTCACCTGGAAGAGGTGCCCATGCTTTCACAGAAGAAGTGTATAGAGTCACCATGGTGTATGGACTATCACAGGACTTCATAAGTACCCCTTTGCTGGAGAAGCAGGGCTGTTGGGAAAGTCTGTCTTTAACATGTCGAATGACCTTATAAATTCTGAATTGAATTTTTGGAGTCCTAATGGCTCCAAGACTCCCACACTATGTCAAAAGATTTAGTTTGCATGTAGATCATATCAAAAATTGGAAATCATATCCTACAGAAGTTCTTCTCAATCTGTAGCAAGCAAAATAATCACCCAGAGAGCTTATTCAAACAGATTTCAGGAATGGGACTGGAGAATGGCATTTTTAGCAGCTCCCTGATGCTGCTGCTACTGGTCTGGGGACCCCACTTTGAGTAGCACTGCCATACAGGCCAGAGTGTAGAGCATTCATATTCTCAAACCAAAAAGAGCACACACATGCACACACACATACATACACACACCATGTTCTGTACAAAAGCTGGCAGAGAAGATAGAGTTGGGACCTCTGAATATTAAATTTTCAGCATCTGTCATACATTTACAGAAACATTAAGAATGTGTATTTGGAATCGGTCCTGTCTTAGAAAATCCAGGATGTCTGTTTCACTGAACTACGTGCCACTTTCCCAAATGGTCTAATTAGTTCCATTTTGGAACAATGTAACAGAGAAAGAAGACTTCTTCATTTCTTTATTTATAGGCATAGACAAGTCCTAAAGAGGAAGAAAAAAAATAATACAAAACATCAGCACAGACCATCACCACCAGATGTTAGCAACATCCCTTCCCGAGTGCTGACCTTGGCCCTGGCAATGGCTTTGTGGAAGCATGGTGGGTTGAGGAAAAGAGGAAACTCCTGGCCCCTGTCCTGGGGCAACTCAAAAGGAGGCAAGGAGTTTTGTCTTTGGCTATATGTTGCCACCCCCGAGACAGTCTATTAGAATCATCCATTAATATTTTTAAGAAAATAGAAAAATACCAACGAATCCACAGAGTTTGGCCCAGCGGGGCCATTTTCAAGGGTTACAAACAGCAGTGAATGAGCCTGGCTTGATACCATCAGTCACAACTGTTCTTTTTCCTTTGAGGACTCAGGATTATCCTTTCATTTCCCTTAATTACCCAACTGGTATCAAATCAATCAATGAAATTGATATCACTGAAATTAGGGAGCCAGTACTGAAATGAAAATAATATATTTGTAACTCTTCTTTCTTTTTCACCAGTGTAATAAAACCCTCAAGAACCTAACTTGTTTTTGTTTCTTATTCTGTTTGCTAAAGTTGTTCGTGTCCCCATTCTGCAAGCAGCATACTGGCCCCTCTGATGTCTGGCTTATCTTTTCCGGCCTCTCTCTTGAGTCCTATAGAGGACAGTGGTTCCACGTTGCTCTCTCTGGTTTCCCTTGTAGGGTTTATCCTTGTCACTGCATTATGCTTGAAATTGTAAGCCAAAAAGAAAACAAATATATTTCCCTTTCTGTGGAAGAAAGACTGCTGAATTTTAAGTCAGGACACCTGAGTGTGCATCCCAGTTCTGCAAATAACTAGGGGCTGACCTTGCACAGGATACTTGACTTCTAGTTTTTTCCTGTGTCCATAAAAAGAGGTACTCGGTGCCCTTTCAGTTCTAAATATATTTAATGGCCAAATATATTTCTTCAACTGGTAGAGAAGGAAACAGTATTTGTTAGGTTTCTGATCTTTGTAACAACTTTCTCTTGTAGTTTTTATTCTTATTTTACTGACACCCACCATCCCTCCACAATGAAGATAACTTCTGTTGTCTCTGAAAAGATTCTTCACATGGTGTCATAAACTGTGTGCCTGTATACAATCCATTCATTCATTCATTCACTTCCTATTTCCTGTATGTCTGATATGTATTTCATAGACAGATATAGACAAGAGTTTAATGTTTATCGTGACCTGAGAGTAAATCACAAGAGCAAGTTGTCCTTCTTCTCTAGAGAGTTGTGAACTCAGCTATGCTCCACTTCTAATTTCCAAATTTCTGATACTGTAGCTTCCTGGATGAGATGTGATTAACAGAAAAAAAAAACATAAGGCAGAGTTTGAAATCGCTTAATGATTGATCCATTTTGCAAGCACTTCCTGTTATTGATTTCACATATCTGTGCCTCTGAGACAGCCATGGGATAACCTTGACATTCTGGACTTTCTGGACTTTCTCCTTCTTATAGATATGACTGGTGCTCCCACAGTTCCTTAAGAAAATAGTTTGGGAGTGGCAATCTGGTTGGAAGTGAAGAGTAGGAATTTGTGTTGGGAATCAGATGCGATAGTCAATACAAATTTATTCATTAACGATGCTCACCTTCACATTTCATAGAATTGAAAAACTGCTCATGTTTTTGGGGAGCGTGAGAAAAGTGATGGTATGCTCCTAGGTGATCTGTATGTTAAAGATGGGTAACATATGCCATCAGATCTAATGATCTCAGTGGGAGAATATTATCCTTTGGCAAAGATAGGCTCCTTTGTGCACACCTTAGAAGTAGTGGTAAGAAGTGAGGGAATAAAACCATGGAGCTTAGTCTAAGAGAACACACACTTTGGAGAGCACATGAGGGTTTTAACCAAATCTATAAAGGGCTCTCACAGGAAAGGAGAATTTGAGGTGAAATGGGAAAAAAAATGAACAAAGCTAATGGCTTATTTTGTCTCAATACACAGAAAGACATTTCTATCGATTAGGGTTGTGCTCTAAAGAAATAAGACTACCACGTGAGGTAATAGGTTCCTTGTCCCTAGAAGTATTCAAGATAGGACCAAATGTCAATTTCAGGAAGAACTTCATGCAAAATAATGAAAAACGTGGTTGCTGCTTTAAAAAAAAAATTTCCCTGCCTCAAATGCGTTTCATTTAATTAAAGTTCAGTGGTATTTTATTCTTCAGAAACTCTTATTTCATTTCACACTGCCTCTTCCTTCCACAGGTGTGAAACATCCTCTCAACATCACTTTACCTCTCTGTTCTCCGTCTCCCCTTTCCCTGTGGCAATGGCAACTTCCTTATCGCCGCATGTAAATTTTATTCAATTAAACTTAGTTCAGTGAGCTCCTATTGTACGTAAGCTCTGAGATAGGCAGAATGGGGGATGCACAGATGAAAAGCGTGGAGACCTGGGCTTAAGGGAATTTGAAAGATTCTAACAAAAGTGTGAAGGCAAGCCCAAAATAGCTATTATATGAGACAGAAGACAGCCACCGCTATTTTAAAAAGTTAGTGGAGATCACATCTATTGGAATGGCTTCAGGGAGGAGATAGCATCTAAGAAGAACCTTAAAGATTATGGAAGATGAGTTTCAAGGACCAAAGATAGAGACAGATGGGTATTTTTGACAATAGTTAACACTTGAGTATCAACATAAGAGCAGGAGGAGGCTGGACCCCTTTGGGACCAGCAGAGAGCACATCTGGAAGGACAGATATCATAGGCATGATGAGATGAGCAGAGCAGGTTTGGAACACCTAGCAAAGAACTCTGAAGTTGAAGGAAAGGGCTTTTTATTTATTATAAACCCAAGAAGCCATTGCAGAGTACTTAAGGTTATCAGAGAAACAGAACGATAACAGTTGTTTTATTGGGAAATTAACATGCTAGTTTTGCTTAGGGAGGATTGGTGTAAAAAATGTCAAAAGTGGGAGAATCGGCAGATCACTGTGATAGTTTGAGAAATAGCAGGATTTTAGAGCGCTAAGGGTCTGTGGTAAGGCAAAGGAGCCGCGAAACCCAGGTTGGAGGTTTTTCTTAATTTGATGACATATTTATACTCATTGGAAAGCAACTCAGAAAATATAAAGAAGTAGAAAGAAGAAAGCTGAAATTGCCAATACTTCCAACAATTGACAATAGAGATTAACATGTAATGTATATCCATTCTGACTTTTAGTTGGTGTATTTTTTCTTACAGATTTGGATGATACCAGCCATACCATTTTGTACACTATTTTTCTCAACTGGTAATGTCTCACAATTATTTTTCAGGTCAGGAAATTCATTTTTATATGCCATTTTTTTAAGCTTTTTTTATTTTTTTAAAGATTTTATTTATTTATTTGACAGAGAGAGATCACAAGTAGGCAGAGAGGCAGGCAGAGAGAGAGAAAGGAGGAAGCAGGCTCCCCGCCGAGCAGAGAGCCCGATGCGGGACTCGATCCCGGGACGCGAGATCATGACCTGAGCCGAAGGCAGTGGCTTAACCCACTGAGCCACCCAGGTGCCCCTTTATATGCCATTTTAATGGCTGCAGAGCTTCCACTTACATGCGTATTATATTTGTTAAACCATTTCCCCGCTGGAGGTCTTAGATGATTTCATATTTTCCCAATATTAGCTATATATACACACATATATATATAATATATTATATGTATAGATACAGACACACACACACACACACACACACACACATATATAAATATATAGTATTTTTCTGATTACTTCCTTAGATAAATTCATAGTGGAATAGGTCAGAGATTGCCGCTAAACCATCCCCAGTTGTTGTTCCCTGCTTTTCTTTTAGTATTTGAACCCTGAATTTTCAGTGACCACATAGACAGCCACAATAAAAGCTATGTTTTCCAGACACCTTTTCCACCAGAAACTTCAGGTAGTGGGATCGAAATGGACGTATAGCGTGTGACTTCTGCAAAGTGTCATTTAAAAGCCAAGTTTTCTCTTGTCTTCCTTCTGTTAGAGGGCTGATGGGATGGCTGGAGCTACAAGAGCCTCCAAGGACATGAAACGAAGCTTTTCCCCAGGTTGGTCAAGCAAACAGATACCAGCTTTCGCTTGGGTCCACAGTATCCTCTAAGAAGGGCCAGACGCGCCTTATCAGCCCTGGACTGCTCACTTCCAGAAGGAAGAAGTACACTTTATCTTATTTGACTCACTTTCGAATTTGGTTTTCTATCAGATACAGCTGAACTAATCCTAACTAAAACAATGGCTTTGAAAGTTTGCACATTTTTAAGGCTTTCTGTACACATTACCAAATTCTAGTCCAGGAAGGCTGTGCTGATGAATATCCCCACCAGTAATGCATAAATTAGAGTTCCATTCTCCATTTATCCCGGGTAATACTAGGTACTATAATTCTTGTTAAATCTTTGCCTGTGTGGCAGTTGATAAATGGTATCTCTTTGTTCACATTCTCATTTCCAGCTCATTTTTCTGGATCTTTTCCCCATTCTTCTTCCAATCCCCCTGACATAACCCTCACTTCGACTACGAATTCAGAGACATTGTCTATGTTTAAAAACATCGCCCTGATGATGAAATAATTGGGTTTTACTCTTCTTTTGATAGCTCGCTGCCTTCTCTTCCAGAAAGCAGAATTTTTGATCCAAAGACAATGCATCAGGGCCTCTTTTCTTGTCTTTTTTTTACGATTCTCTTTCCTTGCTACCTGATCTCTTCCAGCAAAGTATGCTTGGCCATCCCTCTAGAGTGCTCAGGACTTTTACTGCTGCAGAAGGAACATCAGGGCACAAACTTCAAGCAAATTGAGCAAATCACATGTACGCAGAACATTTGAGCAATCGTGGCCACATTTTTGTCTCCTTCTCACACCCAAGGGACAGAACCCTATTCCGTAGTTCTAGATTTTTCCCTTAGACTCTCACTGTTATTTCTCTTCCCTTTCTCTTCCCATAACAATCAGTTCCTTTGACTGACCATAACCTGCTTAAAAGATGACGAAACAACAACTCTGAGAACATATAATCTTTTAAAAAACTTCCAAACTTAAAAGTCCTCATGATGTATGTCAATCATCTTATCTCCCATTTTCTGCCCCAACCTAGCCTTTCCCCAGTATCTCTTCTTATTAATTCTGCTTGCCTTCACCCTATACTGGTGTAACCATCACTGGATGAGACCCTCTACTTTCCCCCAAAAGGTCATTCCTAAATGCATATCTGCACACCTATAGCCACTTTTTTTTTAAAAAACCTAAATTGTCTTAACTACTAACACCTAAACAAACCAATTGGATTTTGTTGGTCAGCCACTGACCGATATGGATGCCTCCCAAATCCGGTTATAAATTTAAGGAGGAGACAGGGAACATGCCATATGCTATTTTCTCCATTGTCTTTCTCTTTTGGGCATCAGGCCACTTAGGAATTCCTGTCCCTTAACTCCTGCTGACTATACCCATAGTTCATGAGGCCATCTTGAAACTCACACTACCCCACCCCATCCCCACCATGTTTTATTTACTTGTGATGCTTTGACCACCTTTCAATATAAAAATATATATATTTTGGGGAGCGTGCCTGCTATGTGTCAAGCAGTTTTCTAGCATCATCTGTTTTTTTTTTTCTCAATTTAACTTAGGAGGCAAAGGTCATTATTAGCACCGTTTTAAACATGAAAACCGGAAGTCTCAAAGGCACAGCTAGTGGTTGTTAGAAACAAGATTTAAACTCTGACAGCCTTAAAACCGTTGGCATCCCTGTCAGCAACACTCTGCTGCCTCTCCCGAAATTCCTCCAGCTTTTCCTTGCTGGGCCTGTTTATTCTCTCTCTCAGAGCTCTCTGTCACTCTGACACCTCCGCCTGGAGGCCTTTCTGCCATCTGCATATCAACTCAAATCCTACTGAACTCTAGACTTGGCAGCACCTGTAAATTTCATCCTAACAAAGCAGTTACATCACAAAACTACTCATTTTGGCTGTCTCATCCCTTAAGGCTGGGCAGGCTACATGGGATTGTCAGGGGTATCCGTTGTGATGAGAGCTGCATCATGGCCACAAGGTTCCCTCGGAATCTGTCTTTTGATGACCACAACTAACAGGAAGTTGGAGTGAATAATGTGTCAGACACTGTGCTGAGCTCTTTGTACACCGACACTGGGTCAGATCAACCCGAGGAGGTTGGTCCTGTCATTATCCCTATTTTATAAACAAGGACACTGAGGCCAGGAGAATGCCAATAACTGGTCCATCACACCCAGGGATCACCTAGCAGACCCAGCACCTGAGTCCAGGCATGCACAAATCCTGTACCCCTACATTGCTTCATCTTTTTCATAATATTGCTGATATCTTAGCAGAAACCCACAGGGAAAATAATTACCCACCAGCCTATCCCCAAATCCAATCATTTTTATTTTCATTTATATCATCCAGGACATGACCGTGTATGTATCCAATTTTACCTACTTATGTTATGTAACATTATGGATGGAATTAGTTTTCTACATTTTCCATTAACATTTTGTCAACCATGCAACTCTCTGGCAATAAACTTAAAACCTGAACGAAACAGCTGACTTCCTAGCAATGTCTCAGTTGCCAAAACTGACCCATTGAGAAGTGGAAAATGTGAACAGGCTAATTACCATAGAAGGGATAATAAAAGGCACGAGGCTTAGGTGAATTTCCAGCTAAATTTACCTAAGGCACGAGGCTTAGGTGAATTTCCAGCTAAATTTACCTAAGCTTTAAATAATAGGTCATCCCAATGTTACTTAAGCTGCCAATTGATAAAAAGATGGACGTTTATCCAATTCATTTATGTGGACAGTTTAACTTTAATAACAAAATACAATAAAGATGCCAGGAAGGAAAAATATTGCACAATCTCAATTCAAATAGGATATTAGAAAGTTGATCCTGCAAAGCTATTAAACGAATATTACATTATGACCAAGTAGGGTTTATTCCAGGAAACCAGAATGCTTAATATCAAGAAATCTATCTGCATAATACATTAGGTCAAGGACATAAAGAACAAAACATGTGCAAATAGATCAATGCTGAAGTGATGCCTGATAAAATTTAGCAATTTTGGGGGGCACTTTTTTATAAATTTCTATTTAATTTTAAGTAGGCTCCATGCCCAACATGGAGCTTGAACTCATCACCCTGAGATTATGAGTCACACATCCTACTGACTGAGTTAGCCAGGCATCCCAAAATTTAACAATGTCTTCAATAAAATATTAAGTTAACAATGGAAAAAAAGAAACAAATGAAATATAAAATATGAAACATGGCAGAATATGTTCTCCAAATGGGTAATGTTTGTTATTTAAACTAAAATTAAAAAATCAGTCTAAGATGTTACCTGTATCACAATTATAATTTAACATTACCTTAACTCAATACATAAATGCTAAAAAGAAAGAACTTAATCTATTTTACAATGATCCCACTTCTTGCTCAGAAATCCCCAAAGACTGAAAAAAATAGAATTTATAATAGGATTTGCAAGTTAGCAGTAGGCCGTGACACATAGAAATAGGAAAACAAAAATTCAGTTATAAAAGAAAAAATACATTTTAAAAGAGGTAGAAAATGTGTCATATAAAGGACATTGGCTAGAACAGATAAAGCTATATAATCTCCTGAATGATCAAACAATATCTAAACAAATGGAAAGATATGCCATCCCTTTGGATAAAGACTTAAGATCACAAGCATAAAATCTTTTTAAGTTAATAAATATACTAACATTCAGTTAAAGCCCAGGAGAACCATTGTTAATGATGATGTAAAATGCTTTTAAAGTTTACATGGAAAAATAACTTTCATATAATAGCCACTTTTTTTTTTTTTCAATGGGAAGGAAGCATGGAGAAGGGTACTGGCTATGCCAAGATGAAGACATCTAAAAACACTGTAATCAAATCAATATGGCATTGGCCGGAAGAGAGGGTGGGATTAAGTGAACAGAATAGAAAATCCAGGAATATATCCCGGTCCATATGAAAACTCAGTTGGTATTTCAGTTCAGTTGGAAAGGAACAGACTTTTTAATAAATGGTGCTGGCGAACTGGTTACCCATCTGGAAGAAAATAAAATTGGACCTCGGTTTTACACAAAATATGAAAATATTTTCCAGATGGATTAAAGCCTTAAATGTAGAATATGAAGTAATAAAACTCTCAGAGACAATCTTGAAGACAGGATGTACAATCCAGAAGCAGGAAACCATTTCTAACCCACCCTAGAAACCCCAAAGCCATAAAAGTAAAAACAAGATACATTTGCCTATCTGAAAATAGATAACTTTTGAGTGATCAATCAGACCACACACAAAGTAAAGAGACAAATGTTAGATTTAGGGAAAGAAGTAGTGAGTCCCTCTAAATGACACAAAAGAGTTAAACAACCATAACTATTCGTAACAATTGTACTGAAGAGCCAACACAAAAAGCCAACAAAGTTCTGAAAAGATGTGTAAACTCATAAGTTGCCAGGAAAACGCAAATTTCAGACACAAGCTCCCCCTGGATACCAGTTAGAGAAGCAAATAAACAAGAAAAGCAAAAGGGAATGGTCGATTACTATCTGTCCACACCATACTTGAGCATTTAAAAACCATGAATTAGGGTTAGTTCAATTGACTTGAATTTTTTTTCCTGATATATTATTAGAGGGGAAAAGGGTGCAGAAAAGTGAGTACAAGGTGATCTATTTTAAAAATAGGAGCAAAGGCAAAGAAAACTCTTTACATGTATATGACGAAGACATTTTAAACATGGAGAAGACTATTAAAGGGTGCCTATTATGTTTCTAACCAGTGTTGACCAAGTGCACAGGCAGGGGTTTGGCTAAGGGGCAGAATGAAAAAGGGAAAGGAGAATAGAAGATGACACCAAAAATACGATGTATGCTAAGTTTACCTTCCATGTTTTTGGTTAAAAGGAGTACATGAGTACGTGTATAAAGAAAATATTTAAGGAAAATAATAAAACTGTAAAAAATATTATTCATGTGTTCCTAAATTAATTTCAACTATCATTTTTGTGTGGTATGTGTATGGGATACCTCATTCTCTTTCTCCTTTTAGGTTTCTCCCCCAAGAAAGGTCAAAAATATTCACAGCCCTGAACATACCTTCTTCATTCTTCTCCACCAACGACATTGTTATTAATTATAGAAAAAGTAGAAGAATATTAGGATGACCTATAATCTTACAGATCACTGCTTACCTTAGGTAGCTTTTCTTTTCATCCCTGTGTTAATTCTGAACTATTATGACTCTAAGAGCTCAAAGTTTCTCAGGTCCTGTTCCCAATTCCCAAGAGGGCACTGTCTATGGATGGGTGATTATAAAAAAGTCAAATGTCACCGTCACAATTCAGAATGTGCCATGCCAATCTCAGGGGCTGGTGTTTCTGTGATCCCCTCAATGAGAAAGGAGGGTTTTGTATGATCAGTGTCATTGCGTCAGGCCTCAAGTAGGACCCAAAGTAATCTCTTTACCACCATCCTTCGAGTCCATAGACAGGACATCACCCCTGAAATAACTAAGCCTACGAGGTAACTGTGAAAAGGCCAATGGCTGCAACAATTTCCCATCAGGCTTTTTGAAAATGACACACAGCAAAGACCTCCATGTGCCTCCTGTGTACAAGAGACTCTCGCCAGCTTCAAGTAATGGAATCCTCATGAAGACTTTCAGGTAAGTATGACTTTTTTCTTTTCTTTTTTGTTTTTTAAGATTTATTTATTTATTTAAGAGAGGCGGGGGAGAATCTTAAGCAGTCTTCACCTGGAACCCAATACCAGGCTTGATCTCATGACCTTGAGATCATGACCTGAGCTGAAACCGAAAATTGGAAACTCAAAAGACTGTGCCACCCAGGTGCCCCAGGTAAGTATGACCTTCATCTGTGTTTACAGATGAGAGGTTACAGAATCCTGTCATGGGTTTGTGTCATACACAAACACAGCTGATCTTCAAACTCAGACTTCAAACCTCATTGTCCCCCCCATCTCACCACTGCCCTACGCTTCTCTCAATCCAGGGAAAGAATGAAACCAGAGAGAATGCCAGTTGAAAAGACACAGAGTTTCAGGCACCTGAGGATTGGTTTGCAATGTGGTTGGTCTCGGTCCCTCAGTGCCCAGCAGCAGTGTCTCCCCTGGTTGCTGAAGACTATGGCCAGGGGACCATTTACCTACTGGAGCGGAGTTGCAATGATGAGAAATTTGCTTTGTTCCGGGGAATGGATGCGTTCTACAAGTTTTATTTATTCTTCACACTCACGCATACATTCAATGCTGTTTTATTGTTTTTCCCCTAATCCCATATTTGCTATGAAACTGATTTTATCAGTTGCGATTTTGCCAACCGTGGTGTTTCTTAAGATTTGGCTAGGGATCGCTGCACTGAGATTTCCCCAAAGTTAACACATCAGCACTGATAGGGAAGGAAGTGATTCACTTGGCTGGCAACAAGCTGTGAGGGGCTCCAGGGGAGGAGGTAGAAGTTGGAGAAAGCACAAGAAGCATACAACCCCATCTGGTCAGATATTACCCTGGGTCCTGTACAGAAATAGAACCCTGTCCTGGGAGGGACTCTCCAGTGGTCCTCACACAAAGCCCTCAAAATAGCCTTGAGCACTTCCACCATTCACACAAGATGAACCAGAGTTTCATTAAGGACTTCATAAATAGCACAGTATGGAATTTTTTGAAGACCTATGTGTTTGTCTGTTTGGAGTGCCATAAGAAAATACTAAAGCTTGGGTGGCTTACAAAAGAGACATTTATTCTGCACCATTCTGGAGGCTGAGAAGCTCAAGGTCAATGTACCAGCCTACTCAGTTCCCAGTGAGAACCTCAGATGGTGGCTTTCTCTCTGTTCTATCCTGCAGTGAGAGTGCTCTGAGGTCTCTTCTTACCTTCCTAAGGGCACTAAACCCACCATGAGAGCCACACCTTTGAGACTTCATTTACTTCTCTCTCTCAAAGACCCCATCTCCAAATCCCATCATATTAGAGGTTAGGCGTCAGAATATAAATCTGGGCGGGGGGGAGACACAATGCAAGCTTTTTACCTTTGAATAAATCACTTCCCTCAACCTATCTCTTCTTTCCCAAACTTTCTCTTACTGTTACTGTGCCTCTCATGTTCCTGGGAACCTCGTTCTATCAGGCTCTGCTTAGCTTTTTCCATCCTTCAGAAACTTCTAATCTCTGCTGCCTTTTCTCATTTCTTGTACGGAGTTGAAATTTCTGCTCTGAAAAAAATGCCCATTACATGCAGATAGCCTCAAAAAAAAAAAAAAAAAAAAACCCCATACTACCTGATTCCATTCTTCCCAGAGAATAGTAGGGCAAAATCTAATTTTTCCATGCCACAAAATATAATTTGTTCTTGGGAAACATATTTTGTATTTAGTAAGTATTCATTTATATTTGTTCAACTAATTGAACAATAATTCTACATAGGCAGGTCTTTGACAATAGCTGGTATTTCTCTTAAAAAGAGTTCCGAATTATCAAACATTTTTTTTTTAAGATTTTATTTATTTATTTGACAGAGATCACAAGCAGGCAGAGAGGCAGGCAGAGAGAGAGGAGGAAGCAGGCCCCCCACTGAGCAGAGAGCCCGATGTGGGGCTCGATCCCAGGACTCTGAGATCATGACCTGAGCCAAAAGCAGCGGCTTAACCCACTGAGCCACCCAGGCGCCCCTATCAAACATTTTTTAAAAAACTTAAAGAAAAGGAATGAAGTACTGACATATATTATAACAAGGATGAACTTCAAGAACATTATGCCTAAGGGAAAGAAGCCAGTCAAAGAACCACAAACCATAGGGTTCCATGTACATGGGATGCCCAGAATAAACAATCTCTAGAGGCAGAAAGTAGATTAGTGGTTGCCTCAGAATGATGAGGAGAGACTGTTAATGAGTATAGAGTGTCTTTCTGGATTAATAAAAATGTTCTAAAATTCACTATGGTGCTGGCTGCCCAACTCTGTGACTATACTAAAAACAACAGAAATGTACACTTTAAATGGGTGAACTGTATAGTATATGAATTATAGCTCAATGAGGTTGTGTGAGTGTGTGTGTGTGTGTGTGTGTTTCAAGAAAGTCTCAAGTTTTGAAGAGTGGAATTATGTCAAGGACGGGCTCTAATTATTCTGGAGTCCTGATGGGGTCTAACCTTGGTTACCGTACGAATATTGTGCCTTAAATGAAATCCACCACATTTGGCTCTACCTAGCTCATCATAATACAGATCTGCACATTTTACTGAGAAAACTGACCTGATCCTCCAAAAAGAAGTTCCCAATATGTTTTTAGTAATAACTACATTATTGGAATAAGTAACATCTCAAGAGTATGTCTACACACACACACACACACACACAGAAACACACAGCACACATTTAGATGTGTTCCTATTTCTTCTTATTTCTTCAGAAAACAAACAGTCCTTCCAAACTAAAGTCACACCTTATATGTTATACCTTACCTATGGGTAGTGAGGAATTAAATGAGAGGTAAAATACATGGGCATTTGCCATTAAAAATTTGGAACAGACCAGAGTAAAGACTATGAAAGCATGCATAATGATTCTCAGGAACAGAAAAAAAAAAATAAAAAAAAATCACAACCAATTAGAGGTCTGCATACATGCTAATTGCTGTCTGTGAGAGGTGTCCCATCAAGAATGGCAGCTTGTCTATGTGAATGGGAAAGTGTGAATGAGTGAGCATGTTGATTCTGAGGTAGAACAAATTCTTATCTCACAGGTTCAAATTTTCCAGACTCATGAATATGACACATTAATATTCATTAAGTGGAACACATTATCATTTTAGAAGGAGATTACTGGGGACTCACTATTTTCATTCCATCACATTTTCCAATTAGGAGTCCCACTTTTGCAAATAATCAGCTTTCTGTTGCCAAAGGCTTTTCAGCTGCATTCTGGCAAGGGGCTTTGGAGCTAAGTTCAGCATCCATTTAAGAAACGGGAGAAAACTGAAGTACAATTATATATTTTTTAATGACAGGTTAATCTTGCTGCAGTGAACCTGATCAGAGAGAAGCCATACTCCAAAGGAGGAAGGCATGAACTCCTCATGGAGAGAGGGACTCAGACAATGAAGTCTGAGAAGAAGTCGCCTGCAGTTATGAAGAAATAAACGCACCCTGTGAATGATCTTGGAACTCTTGTTAAGCAGGAAGAAGCACCCATGTTAAGGGGAGACCATTGAGGTCTAGGAGTGAATGCAAGGGGAAGAGCTGATAGCCATCGAAGAAGGCCAGTAACAGAGTAGGAAGAGGAACATTGAACAAACCCATGCATATCCTCCAGGCTGACATTTCTGTTCTGGGTTAGACCTTTTACCTAAAATTTCTGATTTCACTAATGATTTTACCAGATGAAACATTAGTCTAAGACCAGTTTGTTTTCTAAAAATGTCAAATAAATTTGAGATCATGCCCTTTCATATATTAATGTTTATTAATCATTAATCCCTAATTAGAGTTTCCAAGTAAATAAAATAATTTAATTTCTATTTAAAACAAATATTCATGAATTTAATATGAGATAGCTAGAATTTTTTTTCTAACTGTGAAAACAAAACAAAACAACTCTGTCACTCTACCCTTGTAAATTTATGAAGAATTGCATACAAGGCAAAAAAAAAATTTTTAAATAGCACGTAAGGAAAATGAGCCCACCAGTTCTCAGTCCTCCTGCCCAGAGGCAACTACTTTACCAGTTTGTTGTTGTTGTTTTTGAAACTGACTATGCAACATGCAGGCACACAGGTACCACCTGTTTTATCACTGGGGACATGCTCTATTAGAAGTCTATCTTGGACATAAATCTGTAGTAACATTTGTAATTTAACTCACTACACTGGAAATAGACAATTAAAATAATCCATTCAATCATTAGAAAGTAAACAAGTAAGGGGCACCAGGGTGGCTCAGTGGGTTAAAGCCTCTGCCTTTGGCTCAGGTGGATCCCAGGATCCTGGGATCGAGCCCCGCATTGGGCTCTCTGTTCAGTGGGGAGCCTGCTTCCTCCTCTCTCTCTCTACCTGTCTGCCTCTCTGCCTACTTGTGATCTCTATCTGTCAAATAAATAAATAAAATCTTCAAAGAAAAAAAGGCAGTAAACAAGTAAGTAGCAATACTAAACCCCAAAGAGAGTTGGGGAGCCAGTATCCAGAGTTGCCACAATATATTATCTAAAGTGTCTAGTTTCTTAAAAAAAAAAAAAAAAGAAAAGAAAAAGGGAATAAGTAAAGTAAAGAGACATGCAAATCTGACCCATACACAGGACAAAAGAGCAGAGAACAGGAGCAAACTGAGTAAATGTAGGATTTAACAAAGACTTCAAAGCAGCTATTATAAATATGTTCAAAAAGCCAAAGGATACCATGATTCAAGAATTAAATGGAGGTATGATGACAATGTCTTCTCAAATAAGTATATCAATAAAGAAATGAAAATTACAAAAACAGAGAAATTCTGGAGTTAAAAAAAAACACAATAACTTAAATGAAAAATTCACTAGAGAGGATCAATAATGTATCTGAATTGGCAAGAAAAAGAAATAGTGAACTTTAAGATAGATCAATAGAAATTATACAAACTGAAGAAGAAAGAAGAAAGAATGGGGAAAGATCAACAGAGCTTCAGAGAGATGCAGAACACCATCATGGACTGCAATACAATCATCAGGAATATATGTTTCATGCAGGAAGGTAAAATAAAGACATTCCTCAATAAACAGAAACTAAGAAAATTTATTGCTAGCAAATCAGCCTTACAAGAAATTCTGAAGGAATTTCTTCAAGCTGAAATAACATAAATTTGGGAAACTCACAAATATGTAGAATTTAAATAACGTACTCCTAAATAACCAGTGGAAAATATAATAAATCACAATAGAAATCAGAAAATACTTTGAGATGAATAAAACGAAAACACGACCTAGCAAATCTTACAGATGCACTAAAAGTAGTGTTCAGAAGGAAATATATAGCTGTAAACTGATACATTAAAAAAAAATCTTGAAAAAAATAACCTAACTTTCTACCTTATGAAACTAGGAAAAGAAGGACAAACTAATCTCAGAGCAAAAAGAAAAAATAGAATAATAAAGATAAAAGGAAAACAAATGAAATATATAATAAAAAAATAGTAGATAAACTCTTAAAATTGGAAATCTATTCTCTGAAAAAATAAAAACATCAAAATTGACAAATCTGTAGAAAACAGATGAGAGAGAAAGAGAAGATTCAAGTTGCTACAGCCAGAAATAAAAGAAAGGGGGGACATTGCTATTGATCTTATAAAAAGTCTTACAATTTTTTTAAAGATTTTATTTATTTATTTGAGGGAGAGAGAGAGAACATGAGCAAGGGGAGGGGCAGAAGGAGAAGAAGAGGAAGAGGCAGAGTCCCTCACTGAGCAGGGAGCCTGATACAGGGCTCGATCCCAGGACCCTGGATCACAGCATGCACAAAGGCAGATGTTTAACTGACTGAGCCACCCACACCCCTCCAAATAAAAATTCTTATAAAACAATATCACGAAAATTTGTATGATGGCAAATTAGATGACCTAGAAGAAATGATCTGACTCCTAGAAAGACAAAAACTACCAAAACCATCTCAAGAAGAGAAATCTGAAATGACCTGTAGAAAGTAAACACAGGGGGCACTTGGGTGGCTCAGTGGGTTAAGCCTCTACCTCCAGCTCAGGTCATGATCTCAGGGTCCTGGGATCAAGCCCTGCATTGGGCTCTCTGCTCAGCAGGGATCCTGCTTCCCCCCTCTCTGCTGCTTCCCCTGCTTGTGATCTTTCTCTCTCTCTGTGTGTCAAATAAATAAATAAAACCTTTTTAAAAAATGAGAAAAAGTTCTTTTAAAAAAATAAAAAATAAATAAAAATGAAAATAAAAAGTAATAACAGGGATGCCTGGGTGGTGCACATCATGATCCCAGGGCCTTAGGATTGAGCCTGTGTGCTCAGTAGGAAGTCTGCTCCCTCTCTCTGTGTCCCCCCCACACCCCAACTTGTGCTCTCTCTCTCTCTCTTTCTCAAATGAATAAATAAAATATTTTTTAATTAAAAAAATGTAAGGACATTGAAAGAGTAATCCAAAATGTATCCATAAATAAAAGTCCAGTGCCAGAAGGCTACTTTGGTGCTTGACTTCAAAACTTAAAATAATACCAATTCTCTAAAAACTCTTCCATAAAACAGACGAAGAGGGAACATCCCCAACTCTTTCTTAGGTGAGTTTTACACTGACACCAAAATCAGACAAAGATGCCACAAGAGAAGGAAACTACAGACCAATAACTTTCCAATACAGACACGAAAATGCCCAGGAGAATACTAGCAAACCAAGGTGCCTGGGTGGAACACTCAGTTAAGCAGCTGATTCTTAGTTTTGGCTCAGATAGTGATGTCAGGGTCAAGGATCAAACCCCGCATTGGGCTCCACACTCAGCAGGGAGTCTGCTTGGGATTCTCTCTCTTTGCCCTCTCTGTTCACTGCTTCTCTCTCTCTAAAAATAAATAAGTAAATTCTTTCTAAAATTCAGTATCTTTTATTTATTTTTTTAAAATTATTCTTATTAATATATAATGTATTATTTGCCCCAATAAATAAATCTTTAAAAAATAAAGAAAATATTAGTAAACCAAAACAGCAACATATATATGGGTACACCCCATGCTCAAGTATAATCTATGCCAGGAATGCAAGGTTGGTTTAACACACCGAAACAAAGTAATACAATATATCAATTCAATGGAATAAAAAAACCAAGAACCACATGATCATCTCCATAGATGCAGAAACAGAATTTGGCCAAATCTAACAGCTTTCCATGATAAAAGTATTCAACAAATTAGAAAAGAAGGGAACTTAATTCACCCTGGAAAAGGATATCTTTGAAAACACACAACCTACATCCTGCTGAACGGTGAAAGACTGAATGCCACCTAACATTAGGAAAAAGGCAAGTTTATCCATTCTCCCCACTTCTATTCAACATTGAACTAGAGGTTCTGCCCAGACCAATGCAGCAATAATATAACTGACAACCAAACTAGAAAGGAACAAATAAAACTATTTTTACTTGCAGATAACATGATTACATATAGGAAATCCTAAAGAATCTGCTCTTACCTATTAAAACTAATTAAAAAATCCAGCAAGATTGCAGGATTACGGTATCAATAAACCAAAATCATTATGTGTTTTGTTTTGTTTCTGTACATGACTCAGGTGTTTTCCAACACCGAGAACCATTCCACATGTCAATTTAATCCTGACACTAACACTTAGAGTTACACTGTTTCTACAAATTGAGGCTCAGTCCCACAAGACTGTTCTTACTTCAGGTGCCAGTTATAAGTTCCAAGAGCTACTTGTACTTCTGACCAACTGCCTATACCTCACAGGTTTCCCTGACCCCCTATTCTTAAAGTTCAGTAATTTTACTAAAATGGCTCATACACATGGAGAAACAATTTACTTACCTCTATCAGGCAAAGTATGGATGGTGGGGAAGGTTCTATGCAGACCTTCCATGCCCTCGGTGGGGGCCTCATTCTCCCAGCACTGTGATGTGTTTGCCAACCCAGAAATTCCTTAAATTTCATTGTTCAAGAATTTTTATAGAGCTCAATCTTCACACCCACCCTACCTCTAACCCCTTCTTGGTGGTGAGTCGAGGTTAAAGGTTCCAACCCTCTAATCACTGGGTCTTTCTGACCAGCCCTATCCTGAGGCTATCTAGATGGGTCTCACTCTAGGTCACCCCATTACCATAAACTCAGATGTGATCAAAAGAGACTCATTATGAATAACAGAGAACACTTATCAGAGGACACTCAGGAACTTCCAAGAGTTTTAGAAGTTCTGTGTCAAGAATTTGACAAATATATTTTTGTATTGTGCTACAACTACAAATGAACAACCTTAAAATAAACTTAAGTAAAACAATTCCATTTACAATAGAATAAAAACTTGAATATTTAACAGTAAATTTAACAAAAGAGGCATAAAACTTATAATCTGAAAAATACAAAACATTCTTAAAAACAGTAAAAAAAAAGCTAAATAAATGGGAAAACATCCATGTTCAGTGATCAGAATATTTAATTTTGTTGTTTTCTTATGATTTAATATTGTTAAAAAGCAATATTTCCCACTTTGATATGAAGATGCAGCCCAATTCTGATCAGAATAATAGGTTTTCTTTGGAAATTTCCAAGCTCATGCTAAAATTCATATGAGAAATTAAGGGAGCCAAATTAACCAAAACAATTTTAAGAAAGGAGAATATATTTGGAGTCTTATATTTTCTAATTTCAAAATTTACTGTAAACTAACAAAGAATTCAACACACTGGTTCTGGCATAAGGAAAGACATAGATCAATTAAATAGAATTAGGAATTCAGAAATAAAACCATATTATCTATGGTCAACTTATTTTCAACAATAGTGCCAAGACTATTCAATGGGGAAAAAATTGTCTGTTCCACAAATGGTTCCAGGACAATAGGAGATACACATGGAAAATAATGATGTTTCACCTCCAACTTCACACTGGCCATAACTCAAAATAGACCAAAAATCAAAATGTAAAAGCTAAGGCTATAAAATTTTTGAAAGAAAATAGAGGGATGGATTAATTTTCAAGAATTTTGATTTTTGATAGGTTCTTACAACACCAAAAGCATAAGCAAGGAAAAGAAAAAATAGATAAATTAGGCTTTAATTTTTTTCTATGCTTCAAAGGATACCATCAAAAAAGTGAAAAAAAAAAAAAACCATCACATGAGAGAAAGTATTTGCAGAGCAAATCACATATCTGATAAGGAACTAGTATAAAGAATATATAAAATAGCCAATAACCTCTTTGACATTAGCCACAGAAACTTCTTTTAAGACATGTCTCCAAAGACAAGGGAAACAAAAGCAAAAATGAACTTCTGGGACTTCATCAAGATCAAAAGCTTCTGCACAGCAAAGCAAACAGTCAACAAAACAAAGAGGCAACCCACGGAATGGGAGAAGATATTTGCAAATGACACTACAGACTAATGGCCGATATTCAAGATCTATAAAGAACTCCTCAAACTCAACACACACAAAACAGATAATCACGTCAAAAAAATGGATAGAAGACATGAACAGACACTTCTCCAAAGAAGACATACAAATGGCTAGCAGACACATTAAAAAATGTTCATCATCATTAGCCATCGGGGAGACTCAAATCAAAACCACATTGAGATACCACCTTACACCAGTTAGAATGGCCAAAATCAACAAGACAGTAAACAACAAGTGTAGGAGAGGATTTGGAGAAAGGGGAACCTTCTTACACTGTTCGTGGGAATGCAAGTTGGTGTAGCCACTTTGGAAAACAGTGTAGAGATTCCTTAAGAAATTAAAAATAGAACTAACCTATGACCCTGTAATTGCAGTACTGGATATTTACCCCAAAGATACAGATGTAGTGAATAGAAGGGTCATCTGTACCCCAATGTTCATAGCAACAAAGACCACAGTCACCAAACTGTGGAAAGAACCAAGATGCTCTTCAACAGACAAAGAGCCAAAGAAGATATGGTCCATATATACAATGGAGTATCATGACTCCATCAGAAAGGAGAAATACCCAACTTCTATATCAACATGGATGGGACTAGAGGAGATTATGGCTGAGTGGAATAAGCCAAGCAGAGAGAGTCAATTATCATATGGTTCACTTACTCGTGGATCATAAGGAATAACATGAAGGACATTGGGAGAAGGAGAGGAGAAGTGAGTTGGGGGAAATAAGACGACAGGGAGATGAGCCATGAGGGACTGTATTCTCTGAGAAACAAACTGAGGGTTTTAGAGGGGAGGAGGTGGGGAGTTGGGTGACCCTGGTGGTGGGTATTAAGGAGGGCACCTATTGCATGGAGCACTGGGTGTGGTGCATAAGCAATGAGTCTTGGAACACTGAAAAAATAAAATAAAAATTTTAAAAAAGGATATATAAAGACCTCTTACAATTCAAAAAACACAAACAAATTCAAAACAATCCAATTAAAAATGGGTAAACCAATTTTTTTTTAAAAGATTTCATTTTTAAGCAAGCTCTACACCCAAAGTGGGGCTCAAATTCACAACCCTTAGATCAAGAGTCACACACTCTACCAACTGAGCCAGGCATGTGCCCCAGGCAAAGTATCTTGACAGCCATTGCTCCAAAGATAATATATAAGTGACCAACAAGCACATGAAAAGATATTCAACATCGTTAGTCATCATGGAAATGTAAATAAAAATGACAATGAGATACTACTTCATACCCACTTAAGATGACTATAGTCAAAAAGACAGCAGCAAATGTTGGCTGCCATGTGGAGAAATTGGAACCCCCCTTCTGGTGTAAATGGAAATGGTATAGGCATTTGGAAGAGTCTACTGGTTTATCAAAAACTTTAACATAAAGTTTCCTTTTGCCCAAGCAGTTCCACTCCTAGGTATATACCAAGATAAATTAAAATATAGGTCCACAAAAGAACCCAAAGAAACAAACAAAAAAAAAGCATATACATAAATGCTCTTAGCAGCACTGTTAGTAATAGCAAAAAGATAAAAAAAACCCACATTGTCTACCAGTTGATGAATGAATGGATATACAAAACACGGTAAGTCCATACAACCGAATATTATTCAACCTTAAAGGGAATGAGGTACTGATACATGCTACAATTTGGATAAACCTTGAGAACATTATGCTAGGTCAAAGAAGTTAGCCACAAAAGACCTCATGTCTTGTGATTTCATTTATATGAAATGTTCACAATAGGCAAATCTGTAAAGACAACAAAAATTAGCGGTTGCCTATGATGAGGCAGGTGGGAGCAGGCAGAGGAGGAGGATAGGGAATCCCTACGAATGCACAGAGCACATGGGGTTCTAAAATTCACTGTGCTGATGATTGCAGAAATCTGTGTGCAAAGGGAAAGACAGACAGACAGACAGAAAGAAAGAAAAAAGAAAGGCAGGCCTGTCTCAGCTTTTCCATCTTCCTATGTAGGGAAAAACCCAGTCCTTCCCCACTGTGTTCTCTCCTTTGAGTGTAATTTCCTACTCACACAGAACACTTCTGACACTTCTGATCACCAAATGTGTGGGATTTTTGTCCCCACACCAAGCAATGCTCTGTGACACCAGCTGGGTGAGAGAGAATCTAACTCAATTCTGACATGGTCTATGCAGAGATAGCATTAGAGGCCACAAGTTAGGGCATCAGTCCCATATGACTGCCTGCATCTCCACAAACACACAAAGACACACACACACACATACACACACACACACACACACACACACACACACACACACACACATACCTTAGACACCAGGGCTTCTGACATACCGGCTATAGACTGTTGGAGACTATTGTTGGAGGTTCCAACAATCCCCTCCTCGGGTTTGATTAATTTGCTGGAGCGACTTATAGAAGTTGGGGAAACACAAAACATTTACTAGTATATGCAAGGACACGGTGAAGAATGCAGACAAATAGAGGAAGCGGTACACAGGCTGAGGCCAGGGAAGGTCCCAAGTGCAGGGGCGTCTGTCCCCATGGAGTTGGGTTGTATCACCTTTCCCGTGGATTATGATCACCAACCCAGAAGCTCACCAAACCCCTTACTATTGGGATTTTATGATGGCCTCCTCATGTGGGGATGACCAGTTATTAATTCCTTTTCCAGCACACCCTCCCTCGGGAGGATGGGGTACTACTGAATATTCCAAGCTTCCGATCATGGTTTGGTCCTTCTGGTGAGCAGAAGACATCCAAATGCCCACCCCACCCCACCCTCAAGAGATGTCTCAATGGAACAAAAGATGCTCTTAGTGTTCCTATCATGGGAATTTACATGGCTTTAAGAGCCCTGTGTCAAAGTCAAAGACAAATATAAGAACAGGAGATGCTCCTAGTGTTCTTATCACTTAGGAAATTATAGGGAAGTTAGAAGCTCTGTGTCAGGAATCAGGAGAAGAAACATATACCCATATTCATATCCATATACATACATATATATGTGTGTGTATATATGTATATCTATATTTTTACATTTTCAATACCCCACACTGTGAGTACAATATAAATCAATGAATTGTATAATTAAATTGGTGAATTGTATGGTATCTGATTTATATCCAAATGAAACTGTTATATTTTTTTGCTATATTTTTAAATTATGTAATTTAACTCTTCTCCACCACAAATTTCTTTTTCTCAATCTATACTTGAATATTTGGGAGAGACATGAGGTTTTCAATTTCTTAGGGGAGAATAATATTATTATTTTCACCCAGACAGGGAAAGAGTGGTACTTCTCACCAGATTTAAAAATAGGGAGGCCTTTTCCTGCTGGTTTGCAAACCCAAAATTATAAATAAAGGTTCACATTTGTGAATAAAGCATTCCGGGTTTTTTGTTGTTTTGTTTTGTTCTGTTTTCGTCACTCAGTTAGACTTACACATAAACACTAGGCATGTTAAGGATGCAATTCTAAATTAGGCATCTGATTATTTATTTAAGGGAGAGCCTAAGTGAATCCAAAACAAAGAAAGAATTACAGCTATTTACACAGAATCTATCAAAGTTTCATTGGATAATTAAGAGTTTGCCTACTCTACTATGAGGAAAGTTGATTAATGGAATTCTGGAAAATCAGAGCCGGGAGAAACCCCTGAGATCCTCCGGCCCACATGATTAATTTTAGAAAATGAGTGTACTAAAACCCAGATATGTCTTTCTCAAGGTCATTTGCACAAAGCCAGGCTACATTTTCAGAACTTTTTTTTTTCTGAGCTACTAATATAGCTAAAAGACAAAAGAAGCTATAGACAAAAGCTATAGACAAAAGAAGATCAAAATTATGTTGACTAAAAAGAAGGCTTGGGGGAAAGGATTGTAGACCTTTCTAACACAGGGAAAAGCTACCTTCACATAAAACTCATTTGTATATTTAATACAGGCTCAATGTTTACAGAGGCCAAGCAATTAAAATGTGACTCTGCTTGACATAGAAAATTCCAGTTAATTTAATGCAGAGGAAATAGGACGAGGAAGGAAAAGAAATTTTGTATTAGTGCCTTTGGCATGGGGGACAGCTGAACAGGAAACTAAAGTACTTAGAAAACCTGAATTCAGCAAGTAGGAGCAGGAACAGCCTAAGGAATTTGACCAGGGCTTGATTCTAGACAATTCTAATTATTTGAAAGGTCAGACTTACATTGATTAAAAAGCTGCTTTCTTGAAACTTCCAGCTATTAATCCTAGTCCTTCACTCTGGATCAATGCAGAATAAGTTTGTTTCTTCTTCACAGAGTAGTCTTTAATATTTAAAAAAATTTTTTTCCCATGTTTCCTTTAATTATTTATTTTTTTCTCTAAATCGGTCATCTCCAGTCTGTCCATAAGTCCTCATATAACAAGACTTTCGGAGCAACCACAATTTCAGCCATCCTTCTGTGATGTTCTTCTTTGACATTGGGGGTTACAGGAGTTCACATTCAGTTCAGAGCCCAAGTATTCCACTGTCTGTCTGTCTGTCTGTCTGTTGGTCTCTCTCATTAACTCACAGCATTGCTATAAGATCCATTAATATCATATATGTGACATGGTTCTGCACATCACCAATATATGTACATACATATTAATCCTATCAGCCTTCCCTTTTTAGTGGACTGAAAATTCTTTCTTCAAGAACTAGTCTTTTGATACATAAGAAAATGACAGAGGGCATCTCTAAAATGGTATTTCCAACCCTCCATTAAACTCTACCTTCACTGTTTTTGGCCAGCTCTGCCTAACACTGGTATAATTAACACTTTTAATTCAATTAATTCATTGTTCTACATAAGTCATGATAGACATAAAATCAATCATGACTTTGATGGATTTATGTTTTTTCTAGTAAATTAAGTAAAATACATAACAATGAGAACTGAAAGTATTGCTCATGTACAACATAATATCTATTCATGTATCACTAGCTGAAGTCACCTGCATTTTAGGACACACTGCTCCTCTGAATACTGCCGGAGCGAGAACTCTGGGGTTAGTCCCCGTTCTCTTTTCATTACATTAAATGAATGTAATCAGCTTACTAAACTGATTATGATAAATTCCCCATATGTATTAACTATGTTCTCAGAAGTAACCAATGACACGACCCAGCAAATTTGAAATATTTGGGTAATGTCATTGGATGTGGCCTGCAGTATGGATCTAGAGGTTGTGTGAGGGGCGGCCATGTCAGAAATGACAGGAATCAGGAAAAGGGGTGGCCAGGAGCAGTTACGTGGTACGTGGTCCTGATGAGATAGCTCCTTATATTTATGCTTCTCTCCACGGTCCCCTAAATCTGATCACTGCTCTTGGCATCTAATCCATGCCCACTCACATTTGGGTTAGCAAGTCAGTCTCACTTCTCTACAAAGTAGATGCCATTATTGTGTTGGAGACTTTATCTGCTCAAAAAGCTCCAACTAGAGGCGCCTCAGTGGCACAGTCAGTTGAGCATCTAACTTATGGTTTCATGATCTGACTTCAGGTCGTGATCTCAGGGTTGTGGGATCGAGCTCCATGCAGCGCTCTGTGGTCGGCACAGAGTCTGCTTGGGATTCTCTTTTCCTCTCCCTCTACCCCTCCTGCTTATTCTTTCTCTCTCTCAACCTCTCTCTCAAACAAACAAATAAATCTTAAAAAAAAAAAATTCTTAACTAATAAGTGCCAGAACTAAGGCTCAAAACTAGCTCTGTGTGACTCCAAAGCTCTTACTCTTTGCCCAGTGACAGTGTCCAAGCCCAGCCTTGATATGCATAGACAAAAAGAACCCTAACCTGACACTACTGACTCACCCTATCTTTTATCTGTCAGTGAAATAGGGTTGCAGGCTGGAAAAGAGTCTGAGTCCAGTTATGAATCTGCTCACTCAACACTTCCGCTGCATAAGACAGACTATGACTCTACTTAAAACTACTTCTTACCTTGCTGTTACTTCAAACCCAGGATTTGACTAGAAATAGACTGATCAGGCAAAGGGGAATCGAAAGGGATTTTTCAATCTCACTGAATGAACGGCAACAACACAAAATCAACTCCCAGTGCATCTCAACAGTACCAATTTATAATTGGCTTTGCATGTATAAACTGCTAATTTTAAACATTGTTTTTTGTTTCCTTGTTTGAACAAACTAAGGTGTATATGATATTGAGAAGGGGATAAAGAAAGTAAAGAAGAAAGGGAGGGGGGCGCTTGGGTGGCCCAGTGTGTTAAGCCTCTGCCTTCGGCTCAGGTCGTGATCTCAGAGTCTTGGGATCGAGCCCCGCATCGGGCTCTCTGCTCAGTGAGGAGCCTGCTTCCCTCTCTCTCTCTGCCTGCCTCTCTGCCTACTTGTGATCTCTCTCTATGTGTGTGTCAGATAAATAAATAAAATCTTTAAAAAAAAAAAGAAGAAGAAGAAAGGGAGGGATGGAATTCAGAGCGGGATGGACAGAGGACACTTCTGCAGAACTCCTTAGTGACCATGATCTTTAATTTCTCCTCCCAGAGGTTTTGCCCATTGAAAACCCAGCTTTCTTCTTGTCCCTGACATCATGATCCTATTCTAGTGGGACTGTAATTGATATTTGTATAATTGAAGATTTTCAAGATATTTTCACACCATATGATCCCCAGAGAAATCCCCTGATATAACGAGGGCAGGAATTATTGTCCCTGATATGGGAAAGCAACGTCTCAGAGAGAGGAAGCATCGCCTGCCAGCCTCCCAGCTCCTCCCACAAAACTAGTGAGTCCTAAAGAACAAGAACCCTTCTGACTCCAGATTCAGTATTTTTACTACTATATCCTCTGTCATTTATTTAAATATGAATGAATATGTACCAAGGGGGGTACAATGTTCAGAGGTTATTGTGAAAACGAAAGAAAGAAAAAGTTCCTGTTCATTATATTCCAGTGTAGGAAAGGCAAGAAACAAAGGACCAAGTAAGAACATAACACACCAGAAAGTAATATGTTCCCAAGGAAAAGAAAAAGGAAAAGCCAGTTAAGAGCGATAATGGGAGAAGGTGCCATTTTATATATTTAGGAATAGAATATACTTCATATATTGATGGAATACAACCCATTTACTCTAACTTGGAGAAAGGATATAGAAATGCCATCTTCAAGTACTGCTAGATAGTGAAACGAGCTTGCATGGTAGGCATAGGGGTTGGCTAAGATCCTTGGGTCCTACGATAGTGCAAAGAGGCTTGTACTCGGTGTGGACCATCATTCCAGTTCTAAATGGATCCTAACTCAGAGCTCCAGAAAGACTCATTGTCTATCCCACACTTCATTTCTCATACTTGAGGAGAATGCATTAACAATAAGGAATATCCCTGGAAACTAGGGCTATGTCTAGACAGAACTTTCCAGAGAGAAATAAATTGTACATAAAAGAAGTGCCTGTCATAAGAACAGTAGATATGGGATTCTGGAACACACTGAGGTTTACATTACCACTGTGGTTCAATGCATCATCTGTCACTTTCAAGGAGAAGGCAGGCTTCTAGGGGGTGACAGATTACAGGACTTGTGAAAGCCCTCCAGCTGACCAACATAATTACCGTCAGTCCTCACACAGCCATCTGTCAGTGTTCTGAGGCAGGCACTTGGATCCTAAGAGACACCACGTTCAGATTCCCTTTCCTCACTCTTCGTAGACACCATCATGTTGAAGTCCCCATATTACCAACAAAGAAGTAGAGACTCTGCTTACAAACCCTCTTGATAGATCACCCAAATTCGAGAGATTAAATAATACAGAGAAAAGAAAGGAAAGGGAACCATGTTCTCTCTTAAAAATGTACTCAACCTATAATTTATCAAGAGTCTACCAACCTCAAAAGCCCCTACTATGTACTAAATCTTCATCTAGGTATTTTCTGTGAGCCTCCTCTACTTAATCCTCCTTCAAAAGTGTATCTCCCTCCTAAATTTCTACTCACCAGATCAGTTTATCTTTTAGAACAGAGATGCCAGGTGTGTTCCATTTTCCTGTTGGTTTTGCTCAATTAATCATGCCTACCTGTAGCAAAAGGTGGAGGAGCTTGGGGATCACTCGGCTCATTTAAGGCTAGTGCCAGAATTGATTAGCAATGTCTGCCACAACCTCAGGATATCAAAGCTTCAGAAGAAAAAGTGTTTCCAGGAACAGCAACAATAACAATCACAGATACTCTTGTCCTTTCTAAAGCCCTCACAACCATATTAGCGACCCCTCTCATTTTGAATATTAAACCTGGGTAAGGGCTCAAAATAGAGTCAAGCTTAAACACTGCCCATCTGAAACATGAAAATAACTCATGGGTCTTCTGTGGTCAAACAGCCTTGTGTTCACATTCCATTTCTGTGATTTGACAGCTGAGAACTTGGATAACTTGTTTATCCTTTGCACTACTCGATTCACACATACGTTAACTAATAGTGCTGAAAATACCCACCTTCCATTGATGTTGAGATGAATTGAGGTCGTAGATAAAAAGAAGTATACAGCACAGTGCCAGGCAGAGGGTAGGAGCCTCAGTGAATGGTACCCTTAAACAAAATTTAAAGCACAATAAATCATTCCCTTTTCTGTGCTTTTTAAAACACTGTTTATAACTCTACTGTGGAATTATTGCTCTGTATTATAGTTTTATTTTTTTACCATTTATCTTTCTTTTATTGTGAGCTCTATGGGCACAGGGGCCGTGTCTTATTCATTACTCACTTAATGCCTAATAGTGGGCAGTAAAAGATATTGCCGGAAGGAATGAAGGAAGCCAACAACAGCCAAACATGTAGAGAGATCTATATGCGAGTGGATATTCCTTGTTCGCGAGCAACGTTTAATTACGAATCATGGTTCAGAGGGGCGCCTGGATGGCTCAGTCGGTTGAGCGACTGACTCTTGATTTCAGCTCAGGTCATGATCTCGGTGTCGTGAGATGGAGTCCTCTGTAGGGCTCCACACTCAGCAGGGCGTCTGCCCAAGATTCTCCCTCTCCCTCTGCATCTCCCCATGTTAGAGCTTGCTCTCTTGCAAATAAATCAGTAAACAAATCTTTTTAAAAAAATTCATGGTTCAGGTAAAAAAAGAATCATTACTTGATTTCTTGCTTTTCATTGTACCTATTCTAGCCTTTGGGTAGGCAGTATAAGAATCATGACACAGAAGAGAAAAATGAAGCAGCAAGATAACTGTTCCGGGGGAGGCATTCTGTCCTTACATTCCATTTATTACCACATTGGACTGTAAGCTTTACCCTAATTACAGTGAGTGTGAGCCTCTTATTTTCTTTGTCAAGCCCAGCTTCCAATATTCTGTTGCGTTTTTTAAGTACATACAGTAGTCCACCCCCTAACCCTTATCTGTGGTTTTACTTTCTGTGGTTCCAGTTGTCAGAGGTCAACGATGATCTGGAAGGAAATTATCCCACTTCTGATGTATCATTAGCAAGTCAACAGTAGCCTAACATGACATCACAATGCCTACGTCATTCACTTCACTTCATCTCATCATGTGGGTACTGTATTATTCCACACCATCACCATAAGGAAGCTAAGGACAGAACACGAAGATACTTTGAGAGAAAGACCACATTCATATCACTTTAATTATAATATATTGTTATAATCATATTATTTTATCCTTGTAGTTGTTAATCTCTTACAGGGCCTCATTTATTTATTTATTTTATTTTTTAATTTTTTTTTAAAGATTTTATTTATTCATTTGTCATAGAGAGAGAAGCGAGAGCAAGCACAGGCAGACAGAGTGGCAGGCAGAGGCAGAGGGAGAAGCAGGCTCCCCGCCAAGCAAGGAGCCCGATGTGGGACTCGATCCCAGGACGCCAGGATCATGACCTGAGCCGAAGGCAGCTGCCTAACCAACTGAGCCACCCAGGTGTCCCCAGGGCCTCATTTATGAATTAAACTTCATCATAAGTATGCATGGATAAGAAAAAAAATAACAGCATATATGGATTCAGTCCTATCCATAGTTTCAGGCATCCACTGATGGTCTTGAAACATGTCCCCTGTGGATAAGTAAGGACTACTGTACACACTTGCTACATCATAAATTTCATTTTCAATTCTGAAAACATATGTGGCAAAGACCAGGACTCAGGCCACCTGGATATTCTCTAAAGTCTGTACCAGAATATATTCTGCCTGAAGACACTGAAATGTGGGCCCCAAACATATTTAATTGTCTTTTATACATTTCAATTCCAGAAAGGCATTTTTTCCTCTTTTGTAAAATCTCAGTTTGCTTGTTTTGTATTTAGTCTTACATTTTTTGGCTGAGTCAACCTCTGTAGCTCCACATCAGAACAATTTTTTTTTTAAAGATTTATTTATTTATTTATTTGACAGAGAGAGAGATGACAAGCAGGCAGAGAGGCAGGCAGAGAGAGGGGAGGAAGCAGGCTCCCCGCTGAGCAGAGAGCTTGATGCGGGGCTCGATCCCAGGACTCTGAGATCATGACCTGAGCCGAAGGCAGTGGCTTAACCCCCTGAGCCACCCAGGCACCCAGAACAATTCTTTTTAAGACCATTGACTCTGGGGCACCTGGGTGGTACAGTTGGTTGAGTCTGACTCTTGGTTTTGGCAAGGTCATGATCTCATGGTCATGAGTCCCGCTTTGGGCTCCACACTCAGTGTTGAATCTGCCTAGGATTCTTTCTACCTCTCCCTCCCCTTCTGCTTCTCCCCACTCTCTCTTTCCAATACATAAATTTTTAAAAATGTTGAAAAGATAAACTGAGTCCTTTCTCACTGTATTTCTTCATGTTGTACCTAGCCCATTATCTTGTATGATTTCAATGTCCATTTGAATGTCCCATCCAATTCCCTGAGGAGTCAATTATTTGATCTCCTGTCTCCATATCTCTTTCATCCCATGCCAATCACCAATTCCTATAGAGATATACGTGTATATATATATACCTATATACATATATGTTGTTGTTTTTTTCACAGAAAGTGAATACATATATGTTGTTGTTGTTGTTGTTGTTTTTCACAGAAAGTCTCTTTCCAGATAAATATGGCAGCTTTATATGTTCACCTTTATATATGGGCACCTTTATATATGCTGAGGAAAATTCCTCAGCATATATAAATGTATGGTCACCAATAACAACTGACATGTGGCAGCCTGCTCTTCCATTCCCTATAAAATTATTTCAAATCCTTTCACTTTTCTCAAAAGCCCCATTTGCTCTTCCCTTTCATTCAATACATAGCTTTATCTTTTGTTTAAGAGAGGGAGGAAGGAAGAGCAAGAGAAGAGAGAGAAGAATCCATCGGATCAGACATCTAACTTCTCAACTCAACTACCTGTACCAATACCTACTTCTCCTCCTTTATTTCTGTGACAGAGAAGATCCAAGGTCAATAATTACAGCTGTGTTCTGAATTCTGTTCACTCCATCAACCTAGGGAATTTCCTCATTTACTTATCTTTTTCCCATGTCTTCCATTCCAACTGTTACTGGATCCTTCCTGTAATCCATTAAACATGCTCTAATGTCTCCTATCCTATAAACAAACCAACCAAAAAAACAAAAGAAACCATCTCCTCTTTATGTTGGTATTTTATTTTTCTCCTTTCCTTTATGTAAGTCTTCTTAAAAGAACTGTCTATGCTCATAGCCAACATTTCTTTACCTCTAAGGAAAGTCTGGTAAGGCCATTGGGTAATCCTCAAGCTAAAGCTCTCCATAGAGGAGAACCTCCAGTAGAGGAACCCTATATCTCCCAGAAACGGGCCTGCCTTAGTGTCCCTGCCATCTTTAGTCATTGTGCTACCATGTGGATGGGAAGACACAAGGGAAGTGGGTCTTGGTGAAAATGAAACCAGGGATTTCAGAGCACATCAGCTGGAGCCCTCCACTCCCTACAGTCGGAGATCTGAGAGGTGCATCTCCAAGGCTGTCACCTGGGAAATCGTACTAAGTCCTACTCTTTCTTGATTTTTGAATGATATGCTGGCAATTAAAATAGTGTGATATTATACAGAACATGAGTTGGTGGCTACTTTAGATTCAGTAGTCATTTAAATTAAAATCTGAAGAATCCAGCCACATAAACCCTGGAGAGAACAACACACCAAGAAGAGTATGTCAGTGGAAAAACGTATAAGGTAAGAAGGAGCTTGATACAGTGAAAAAAAAACTGGAAGAACGCCAATTTGGTTACATCATAGAGAACAAGTAAAGGGGAGCACAGGATACAACCAGGGAGGAAGAGAAGAACCAGATACTTACTGGTGGCTTCATAAGCTTGGGTGAAAACTTTGCATTTTAGTCTAAGTGCTATCTAAGAAATCACATAAAATTTCTAATTAGGGGATGGGCTGCCTGGGTGGCTTAATTGGTTAATCTTCTGCCTTTGGCTCAGGTCATGATCCTGGGGTTCTGGGATCAAGCCCTGTATCTGGCTCCCTGCTCAGCAAGGAGTCTTCTTCTCTCTCTCCATCTGCCTTTGCTCGTGCTCTCTCTCTCTCAAATAAATAAATAATATCTTTAGAAAAAGACTACTAATTTCAGGAGAGATGTATTTGGAATTCATTTTTAAACTATCATTTAAGATTAGAAACAACAGAAATATCCATGACAATGAGATTTGTTGATCCATACACTGAACTGGTATGCCATTGTTAAAAAGGATAAAGAGGCTTTACTTGCACTGCCTACATAGAATGATGATTACAGTACACTAACTTAAAGTTCAAGATGCAGAGCTGTTCATGGAGCAGTTTTACAACATTTTGGTAAAATATAAACAGGTTCACATTCATCTCTGGAAGGCTGCGCTAGAAACTGGTAGCAACAGTTGCTTCTGATGGGGGACCTGGTTTACTGCGTGACATGGACTGAAGGGAAACTTGCTCTTTATTATATTCCTTTTAATACTTTGGGAATTT
This sequence comes from Mustela erminea, assembly GCF_009829155.1. Lineage (NCBI taxonomy): Eukaryota > Metazoa > Chordata > Mammalia > Carnivora > Mustelidae > Mustela > Mustela erminea. The sequence continues at coordinate 7,690,199 of NC_045618.1, read as the reverse complement.
TACAAATTTTTTCATGGGTTAGTAAATAATATTGACTTAAAATTTAACACAAGGGAGGAATACATTATCATCTAAATGGAATGCCAAGTTAATATTTCCAGTTCTGAATTACATCCCAAACCCCCAGACATGTCTCCCTGGCTGGTTCTTGGGTATCCTCACATGGAAGGAATTCATCAAACTCAACAGAACCAAAAGCAAAATCCACCATCTCCTTTTATCCTACAATTTTTTACTTAAACATCAGGTCACTAGTTCAGAGACATTCCCCCTGGACAGCTATATGTGTCCTATCCGCTGGGAGTGTGTGCTTCCTATTTACTCTCCCTGGACTGTTCATCTCCTAGAGCATCCACCATGACCCACCTGCTAACCTTTGAATCCTCACTGATCAAGGAATATAACTGGCTCAAGGAATATACGCAATTTAATAAAGACAGTCTTTTGGAAATTGATCTGAGATCTTGTAAATAAGCCATAATTACCATTTCCATAATGTCAATTATTTTATGAATTTCAAAGTGTAAAAGTAATTGAGGAGCAATGTGATTTAAAGCACAGGGAATAGATTCCTATTTAATGTGGCTGATGAAGAAGAAATTTCCCTTCCTAGTTTAAACCATAAGCAGTTGGCTAACAGACTTATTGAGTGAAAGAATGAATGAATGAATATTATAAACAAACACAGCTGAGCCAAAAATCAAGAAAGGGAAATCCCCAAGTAACCAGTGAAAGAAGCCCAGAGGAAATTAGGTTGGAGCGTGAGGAAGAGTTGAAGCTAAACCCTCTACTAGCCATGAATTGCCTACTTGCCTTGGGGGATAAAACTGTAAAACCCATGTCTACCGGGAGCTGGAACCCTGAGTAGCATAAAACTGGCCTTGACAAAGAACTATTCCACACCTGAAATGGAACTAAGAAAAAACCTACTTAGTGGCTTAAGTAATAGGCAAGAAAATATAACACCTTGCAGGAACCATAAGTATAAAAATAATTTAAGTGCAAGAAATAGGGAGTTGAAAATTATATCACATGTGGCTTTGAGGTCTATATTTATGCTTTCTCCATGAGATGTAATCCCTAGGCAGATAAATTCATGTAAAAATTATCCTATGGCTTGGGGTGCCTGGGTGGCTCAGTCGTTAAGCTTCTGCCTTCGGCTGAGGTCATGATCTCAGTGTCCTGGGATCCCGCCCCGCATCAGGCTCCCTGCTCAGCCAAAATCCTGCTACTCTCTTTCCCATCCACCCTGCTTGTGTTCCCTCTCTCACTGTGTCTCTCTCCATCAAATAAATAAAATAAATAAAATCTTTTAAAAAAAGTTATTCTAAATCTTGAAATCTGTAGCCTCATCTCTATTCTCCCTCCAACATGCCCGTAAGTGTGGGACTGCCATGAAAACCACTATAGTTACTACTGAGTTTAAATTAACAATTTTCGGGACCCCTGGGTGGCTCAGTTGGTTGGACAACTGCCTTCGGCTCAGGTCATGATCCCGGAGTCCTGGGATCGAGTCCCACATCAGGCTCCCAGCTCCATGGGGATTCTGCTTCGCTCTCTGACCTTCTCCTCGCTCATGCTCTCTCTCACTGTCTCTCTCTCAAATAAATGAATAAAATCTTTAAAAAAAAAATTAACAATTTTCATAGCCTGTGAGTAATGCAATTACCATGAGGGAGAGTTAGCAGAGAAACAGGAGAAAGCCCCCCACCCCCAAGCCCAGGTGATAGAACACTAGGAAAGGGCTTTTAAATAAGCATAGCTAAAACATTTAAAAATCATTTTCTAGAGGAGGAGAAACACAAGATCAGAAAACAAGCACAAACATATTATTATAAGGGCCAAACTGAATTTCTAGAAAAGAAAAGGAAAATACAGATATGGAAGACAAAATAAAACAAAAATTCTGTGCTCAGTTTGAAAAGTTGATTAATAATAACTGAAGAGAGAATTAATGAATTGTTTGATTGAAAAAAATTAGCTGGGATGTAGAATATTCTCCTCAAAAAATTTACCAAAATACAAATCTATTTCCAGTGCTAATTCTCTTACTTAATAGAATCAAGACCTTTGGCATATAAACAACCTCGTGGGGGCTCTTTTTATCTCTAAAATTAGAGTTAATAAAAGATAACTTATATCTCATTGAGTCATGGTGCATATTAATACAATGATAGCTATGAATATGCTATTCAAAAGGCATGTATGCAAACATTATTATTGTTGTTATTATTATTACAATCAATTTTTTGGTTAGGAAGCAGTTTCAAGATACTCTTGATTCAGTTACTTACGTTTCTCTAGATCTTCTATAGAGCTAATGCCTTTTCAACAGTTTTTGAAGAATACCAAAACCCCTAGATTTTGCATTTAGGAAGATTATGTATTTTGTTTAATTCCAATGTTTTGACCCACTTAGTGAATATTTAGAAAATATTCTACAGTTGTTATCAAGAATTCTGTTCCCAGAATAGTTCACTGCATTTGCAGGACACTCATAAGTTTATGAGAAGTTGTGAGAGAGTGGAATGTTAGGTGGGCTTTGTACAGACAGGGGAGCACGTGTAGAGTAGCAGGTGGAGAAGAACAGAAGAGCACGGGCCACTTTTTATTCTTTTGAAAATGCAATATAAGCACAACATTTTCAGCCAAGTTAGTTTTCTGAATTCAAACACATGGAAGTCAGTGTTAATGTTCAGTCTACCTTAGCTTATTAAAGTCTCTAGAAAACCTTACAGTAAGGACATTTGTTTAATTTCAACTTAGCATTTTACAAAGTAATTGACCATCAATCCTGTTTTTATTTTTCTTGCTTCAAAACACTCATTTAACCTCTCTACTGGTCCATTTTAGAAAATTCTGGTTTAACCCTTATTTCTATAAGTACGACACCTTCTCTCTATGCCTCCCTTCATCTGATATCCACATCTTCTGCTTCTGCGCTTGGCCTCTGGGCACATGAAAAACTTTTCTTAGTGACCTGGAGTATATAGTCCAGGCCAACAGGCCACCCTCTGAGCCATCCTGCTCATTTTATTTATTTTTTATTTTATTTATTTATTTGACAAAGAGATAGAGATCACAAGTTGGCAGAACAGCAGGCAGAGAGAGAGGGAAAGCAGGCTCCCCACCAAGCAGAGAGCCTGATGAGGGGCTTGATCCCAGGACCCTGAGATCGTGACCTGAGCCGAAAGCAGAGGCTTAAACCACTGAGCCACCCAGGTGCCCCATTCTGTTTGTTTTAGATAATGGTCGCACCAGACATAGGCCAAAAGTCTGCTTACGCATAGATGAAACCCCACTTAAGTTCAGCATCTATCTTTGGTCTTTACTTGCCTGAAGGCTGGGCTCATGGAAGTGGAGGAAGGACAGGATATTGCCTGTCTGGACTCCCCGTGGGATGGATGAAAAGTACTCACACACATACACAGAGGAGAGAGCACCCCGGGTTCTAACCTCCACTCGACCAAACACCAGCCTGGCCAGTTTACTTCCCAGTGTGAAGTTCCTTTCCTCTGAGATGGGGTGATACCTCACAGAGTTTTTGTGAGGCTTTGAGATGATGTTTGAGAGATGGAGAATTGTTGGTGTTCAGTAAGTCATAGCTAGGATTAAGTTTTTCTAATTAAAAATGTACACACATATGTGATTTCATATAAAGGCTTAAATTAGTAATCATTGCTACTCATGAGTAGGGCAGCAATTTAGCAGCTTAAGGTCATATTCATTTATTATCTCACAGCTCCCATTGGGTCAAGGCACCATCTAGCTAGGTCCTCTGCACTCAAGGCATTGGCTAGGCTAGGGGTTAACGCAAAGGCTCTATTGAGAAGAGATTCTCTTTCAAGCTCCTGGGGTGGGTGGAAGGATTCGGTTCTCTGATGTCTGTCACTGTCAGTTGGAAGCTGCCCTAGTGTCTCGCCACAAGGGCCCTGCCATGCAGCGACTTACTTCATGAAAGCCAGCAAGGTGGAGAGTCAATAGACAGTGTCTTCTGGTGAAACAGAGAAACAAGATGGAAGTAGCATGATCACAAAAGTTGCACCCCATCGCCCTTGCCATATACTCTAAGTTAGAAGCAAGTCACAGGTCTTACCAACACTCATGGGAGGAGACATACAAACTATGCACACGGGGAAAATGGGATCATTTGGAGCCAACTTCGAGCTGGTAACAAACAGGGTAGAATCACACATGCTGCGTTTTAGTTGTATTTCCCCCCGCCTTTTTTTAGGTTGTGCTTCTCCCCACTCCCAACCCTTCCCCTTTCTATCCCTTTCTATCTATATCCTAGGTCATCTGGCATTTCTATGATCAGGTAACCCATCTTAATAAACTGGTTTGTATAATTGCATATTTTCTCCAATCGGATGCAGAGAAAGAGACACAGAGAGAGAGTATAGTTGTACACTAACACAAATATATGTACATTTGTATGCATATGTGTTTACATATATTTTTTTCATTTAAACAATGTGACCACATTACACCCATCTATTTATATCCTGATTTTTGCACACACTAACATACCATGGAAATTTCTCCAAGTCCAAAGATATAGTACTAAGCTGCATAATATGCTGTACTAGTCACAACGACCAGCCTTCCACAACTAATAAGAATTCACTAAGTTTCCACCTTTTTGGCATAAGAAACAATAACGCAATAAATACCCTGGTGTGTATAGCCTTACCTATGGCTGCGTTTGTTTTTCTGGGACAGCTTCCCACAGTGGGATGTCTAGGCCAAAGGATATTTTTAATTTAATAGATATTGCCAGATTGCTTTCCAAAAAGGCTATATTAAAGCACATTTCTACCAGCATTATATTAAAGTGCCCCTTTCCTCTGTATCCCCGCCAGGAATAGGTATTATTGCTCTGTTCAGTGCTTGCCAGTCTGATGGGCATACAGGGATATCTCATTATTTTAATTTGCATTCACTGACGATTGGTAAGGTTGAGCATCTTAATGTCCATCGGCCATTTGGAACTACCTTTTTGTACATTGCTTCTTCATAGTCTTTGCTAATCTTTCTATTGGGATGTTTGAAAGGACTATTTAAAGAAAATGGATGTTAACTCCTATCATATGCATTAATTATTTTCTCCAAATTATCCACTGTTTTTTACTTGCTTTATATTTCAAGTCTTTTCCCATAACAAATGTTTTCTAATTTTCATATGTCCATTTTTGTATGGTTTTGTTTCTTCCTATCCCTAAATCATACCTGAAGTGTCCTAAATATTTATCTTCCAGTATTTTAATACCTTATTATTTTTTTCATTTAATCCTTAATTTTATTTTAGAATTATTTTGTGTTCTGGGTAAGAGAGGGATTAACTTAACTTGCTTCTGGAGGGATAGTCAGTTATGCTAGTACCATTTATAAATAAGCTATGGCTTCCTACTGGTTGAAATATTACTGTCACATGCATTCAATTGTGACAGTGCAATTCTGTATTCTCCATTCTGTTTAACCAATCTATATGTCTACTTATAAGCTAATACTATGATGAACTGACTGGAGTCGCCATTTTTGAATGATACTTTACATAAAACAAGTTCTCTTTTTATTCTTCTTTTACATGTTTTTCTTGGCAATTCTATGCCATTTATTCCTTCATATAAACTCTTAGGATAATTTCATCTAATTTCAAAAGAAAGGTATGTTAGGATTAAAATTGCAATTATATTAAGCTATAAATTGATTTCAAAAGAATTGGCATCTTATTTGTCAACCATGGCATGTTCTTCTGCTGGTTCAAATCTTGGTTTATATCCTTTAACACGATTTTGTAGAAATTTTATCTACAAAATTTGGGTGTCTGGGTGGCTCAGTTGGTGAAGCATCTGCTTTTGGCTCAGGTAATGACCCCAGGAGGCTTGGGTTCCAGTTTCATAGCAGGTTCCCTGCTCACTAGGAGCCTGCTTTTCTTTCTCCCTCTGCCTCTCCCCCAGCTTGTGCGCGCCTGCTTTCTCTCTCTCTTGCTCACTCTCTCAAATAAATAAAAAAAAATTTTTAAGTAGATATATAGAAAATTAAATAAATAAAAGTTTCTTGGGGTTCCTGGGAGGCTCACTCAGTTGAGCAGCTGCCTTCGGCTCAGGTCATGATCTTAGGGTTCCGGGATCGAGCCCCACCTGCGGCTCCCTGTTCCGTAGGTACCCTGCTTCTCCCTCTATTCTCTGCTTCTGCTCTCTCTCTTACCATCTTTCTCTCACTATCTCTCTCAAATAAATAAATAAAATCTTAAAAATAATAAATAAATAAATAAATAAAAGTTTCTCTCACTTTCATTTTATATTTATTGCTAAGATTTCATTGTTCTTTTTATGTACATAATTTTAGTTCTACTTTAGTTCTTGAGTGCATATTGGTACATTAGAGAAAATTTTTTCTTTTTTAAAATATGCCATATAGCAAATTGGTAAGCCAAATTTTCTCATCAACAAGAAGAACTTAATTTTCATTGTTTTAAATTATGAGCTTTGTGTTTTCTAGGTATAAAATAATTTATCTACAAAAGTAATGTCTATCTCTTTGCTTATATTTATATCCTTTCAAATTATGTCATTGCATTTCTAGAACTTTCAAGAAAATGTTCACTAACAATGGGCATCCTTATTTTATCCTTCTTAAAAATTTTATTCTTGATTTAATTGAAATGGTATTAGTAATCTGTGATTGAAAATTATATTTGTTGTTGGTATACTTAATTAATATCTTTTTATTTTTACTTTTGCTTTATCAGTAATGACTAATGACTTCGATCCTGTTACTTTTTGTTATCTGTTAATATGCTGGACTGTTTTTCCTTTTTAATTCATCAAAGAAATGTATTATGTCAATTGAGTATCTGAGATAGAGCTACTCTTGCTTTCCTGGAAGCAACGTTAGCTCTTCATGGTATATGTATAATACTTCATGAAGTCTATTCGTTCATATTTTATTTAGACTTTTGCATCTATTTTCATAAGTAATAGTCTTAATTTGCTTTGTCTACTATTCATTAAAAAAAAAAAGAATTATTTATTCCAGACAGAGAGAGAGCAGCATGTGTGTTGAGTGGCGAGTAGAGGGAGAGGGAGAAAACCAGACTCCCAATGAGCAGGGAGACCAATGCAGGGCTCCATCCCAGGACTCTTGAGATCATGACCTGAGCCAAAATCAAGAGTTGGACACCCAAACAACTGAGCCACCCAGGCACTCCTCATTTATTTTTCTTTTTAAAAAGAGCTTTCATGACATATGATTTTCAAACTATAAAATTCACCCATTGTTAAGTATACTATTCAATGACCTTTAGTAAATTTACAAAGTTGTCAACCATCACCACAATCCAGTTTTACAGCATTTCCATTACCTCAAAAAGATCCTCATGTACAGTCAATTCTGGTTCCCACCCCCAATCTCAGGCAAACACTACCTTGTTTTCCCTTGTCTATAGAATTGTTTGTTGCATGCACATCTGATATAAAGAAATCATGCAATATGTGGTTTCTCTGGATATAAAGAAATCAGACAATATGTGGTCTCTGTGTCTAACTTAACATAATGTTTTTGACATTCATACATTTTGCAGCAAGCATCACTATTTTTTATTATTATTATTTCCTTTCAGTATGACAGTATTCACTGTTTTTGCACCACACCCAGTGCTCCATGCAATCTGTGCCCTCCCTAAGACCTACCACCTGGTTCCCCCAACCTCCCATCCCCTGCTCTTTGTTTGGGGGGGTTTGAAAAACCCCCCAGATTGTTTTTCAGAGTCCATAGTCTCTCATGGTTCTCTATTTCATTCCTTTTTATTACTGAATTTCTTTTCTTTAAAAACGTATAGTTTGAATCTTAGAATTTAGGTTTAGAAAACTTCTATGATTTGAGAAAATGTTTCTTTACTGTGGTGGTGTGTAATAGTTTTAGAGTATTGAAATTTTCTCTTCCCAAAAAAGTAGATAGAATTAACTGTGAATCTACTGGTGTCTGTTTCAGTATCAGATAGGTAACTGTTATTACATTATTTTTATAATAATTGAGTAATTTAAGTTTCTACTTCTTGTTGGATCAATTTTATTAATTAGTAAGTAATTCATTTTTTCCTAGGATTTCAAATGCTTGGCATGTATTTTCTAATATCTCCTTTTCATCAATATATTTATAATCTTAGGTCTTTTCTAGTCCTTAGTTTTACATCTTATTTCTTCTTCCTTCTTATTCTTCTCTTGTGCCTTCTCCTCCTTCTTTGAAGTCTTTGATCAGGCTTATGTTGTATTTTATGGCCTTTTCAAGCAATAGCTTTTAATTTCTATAAACTTTTTACTATTTTTAGCATTAATTTTCATTAATTTCAGGTTTTCATTTTTTCAATACTTTCTTCCTAGTTTCTTTTGTTTTGCTTATTGGTGCTTTGCTGATGTTTTTTTCCCAAAATCATGACATGAATAGTATTTTCTATTTTAGTTTTCATTATTTTTATTTATAAAGTCATAGAAATGTAGATTATACAGTATGCAAATTTTTTGTTTGGTTAAATATTCTTTTCATTGCTTTCTTGATAGTTTGTATTATCAAGTTTGATTTACTCTTTGACTCCGGGAATATCTATTTGTTGATTACTCAGTATCCAAGTGGGTGAGCTAATTCTGGTAATCTTCTTTATACTACATTTAATTTTACTGAATTTAATTCAGAGCATGTGGGCTAGCCAACTTTTTTTTTTTTTTTTTTGGTAATCAGATTCAGATCAATTATTAGGAATGTTCTGTGGACTTACAAAAATGTGTATTATTTCTTTTAGGAATGTATGGGTCTATACTATCAAATAAAATTCTTATGTCATTAAATTCCTTCATGCCTTTATTTATTTTTATCTACCAGATCCATCTAATTTCAAAATATGTGCATTGAAATCTACTATTTTTTTTAAAGATTTTATTTATTTATTTGACAGACAGAGACCACAGGCAGAGAGGCAGGCAGAGACAGAGAGGGGGAAGCACATTCCCCGCTGAGCAGAGAGCTGGATGCAGGGCTGGATCCCAGGACCCTGAGATCATGATCTGAGCCAAAGGCAGAAGCTTTAATCCACTGAGGCCACCCAGGAGCCCCAAATTCTACTATATTGGATGCCTACCACATTTTTCTTGATTTTCTAATAGATTTATACATTTAGTTATTATATTATTTAGTGCATACAGGTTTATGATAATATCTTCTATTATCAGTTGTATCAACTATCATTACATTGTGTCCTTCTGTTTGCTACTTTTAATCTTAGAGTCACCTTGATTAAAGAAATATTGTCACCTCTGTTGCTAGTTTTGTACTCATTTGCCTAATATCTCTCTTATGCCTCCTGTTTCCTTTTAAAAACACATTAAAGTCTATTTTAAAAATAAATAGCATTAATTAGTAAGTAATTCATTTTTTCCTAGGATTTCAAATGCTTGGCATGTATTTTCTAATATCTCCTTTTCATCAATATATTTATAATCTTAGGTCTTTTCTAGTCATTAGTTTTACATCTTATTTCTTCTTCCTTCTTATTCTTCCAAATTTAACTCCATCAATCTCGTTTTTAATGGAAGAATTTCATCAATTCTCAAATACACATATTACTTTATTTCTTCCATTTCTATGTCTACTATGTAATGTCTTTAGTAATTTCCTTTTCTCTTTGTTTTCATTTTCTCCCCACCAGTATGATGGAGTTACTGTTCATTTCATTTTTTAAAAATTTTTAACTTAATTTTAGTTTTTTAAGCAGACTCCATGCCCAATGTGAAGCCCAACTCAGGGCTTGAGCTCCCCCTGAGGTCAAGACCTGAGCTGAGATCAAGTCGGACACTTAACCGACTGAGCCACCCGGATGCCCCAATTTTTTGGTTTTTATAATTTGGATCCTCTACTATGCTTTCCCTTATTCTAGCTGATCACTTTTCCTTATTCTGACTGATCACTTTCTCTTTCCAAAGACTCATAATCAGATTCTATTTATTAATATTGTACTAGCTCTTTTTCATACCAAATATTCTATTAATCTCCATTTCCTTACCCTTCTAGGAGATGAAATCTCAGAGCACGTTTACCGTCCACTTGTCCTTTCTTTCTTGTCAAGGTCCACCATCCACCCTAATGGTCTCTTTAAAATGCTTCTTCTCTCTCCCCAATTACCACCCAACTCGAGTTTCATAGAGCTAAGTGTATGCAGATGTAAGCTATTGTAATTTTCCTTACACATGCTCCTTTTATTTAATAATCTATTTTAGTGTTCTGTTACATCTTACCAGAGAAATCTGTCATTACCTATTCAGACATGTGTGCATAAAACAAGGTCCATTGTTCTCCACATATTTTTCTCTTCCTCCATTTTTCCTACCTTGAGCTCTCCATTCTGATGGAACTGTTTCTCAGAGTTGCTTTTTGAGCAGCGTTCTCTGATAGAATAAGTGTGTGATCTACTCTCAGAATCCTGATGTCTCTGGAATGGTATTCTTTTTAGTCCTGACAGATGGATCACAACTTGACTAGGCACAGGATAATTAAGCTGTAGCTCTTTGTCTCAGCAGTATTCAAATGTTATTCAACCATCATCTAGCATCCGGTCTTGAAGGCTATATAAGCAATGAGTTCGACTCTTTTTCCTTGTTTTGGTATTGCAATGGACTAAATTGTATTGCCCAAAATTTGTATGTCAGAACCCTAACATCCACATGACTGTGTTTGGCGTTAAATTCTTTAAGGGGGTAATTCACGTTAAATGAGTTCCTAAGTACAGTGTTGTGATAGGAATAGGAATGGTATTCTTATGAAATGAGGAAGAGACACCAAAGATTTCTTTTTCTGAATTCATCACATGCAGAGGAAAGGCCATATGAAGACATATTGTGAAGGCAGCTGTCTCCAAGTCAGGAAGAAAGGCTTTATCAGAAATCAAAACTTCTGGCACTTTGATCTCAGAGCCAGACTCTATAACTGTGAGAAAATAAATGTCTGTTGTTTAAGCCACCTAGTCTGTGGTATTCTGTTATGATAGCCTGAACAGGCTATATTTTTCTTCTTACCTGAAACTTTGTGAGAATTCTCTTTAGCATTGGAGCTCTACAATTTTATTAGGGTGGACTTAGGTGTGTGTCTTTACTCATCAACTGTACCTGTAACTTGGGTAATTTTAAATTGAACATACATCCTCTAGCCACCTACGTCAAGGAAATTTTATTTTCTTGTTGGTCAATTATTGTCTCTCCTTCATTTTTTACCTCCTCCTGAGATTATTTCAATTTTTGGTCTATGAGATTTGTTTTCCAATTCTCTCATCTGCTCTCTCATATTTTCCATTTCTATAATTTGAGATGTTTCTTCTACCAAGTAGTTTAGATTATAGATCTGGGTCTCAACAACATGACTGTCCTCCCAAAGAATCTACTTACTGATATCTCTGAATATTACACCAAAATCTTTTTTTTACCACTTCTTTTATTCAAGAAAATCAAACTTAACTGCCAATTTTCTGCCTCCATTAAAAAGTTCCCTTGCATCCAGCCGACATAAAAATACTCTTAGAATCTTCACTCAAAAACAAGTGTAAAATGAATGAGTAAATTCGTGGCATTCTTGCTATGGTCTAAGAAATCTATAGACAGGCACAAAAACTTAATTATTATGCTCACTGAACTAATAGTCTAGTGGTATAGATAGACATAATACAAAACCATGACTAAATATATAAAAACAAATTTTAAGGCATGCCATTAAAGAAAATGAATATTACAAGAGAAAATAGAAGGTGGGGGTGAGGTAAATGGTATGGTGGGAAGGCTTCACTGAGAAGTGAACTATAAGCTGAGAACGAAGGACAAGTTGATCAATACAAGATCAATGGACATTGTTCCAGTCAGAAGAAAAGTTTATAAAGACAATAGCCTATTCAGGGCATTGGAAGAAGGTCAGCACAGTGGAAGCAAGTTGGACTTTGGAGGTCTTGTCAGAATGCAATCTTCATTGTAAGAGCAATAAAAAGCCATTGTCATGTATTAAGAAGAAAGTAAAACGATCCAACACTCACGTAAAAAGGATGATTCTGGATGCTTTCTGAAGAATAGATTGGGAGTGGTTTGGTTGTGGGTGTCTGTAAGGAAACAGAAGATGTCATTTGAACCATCTTCTATAAAGGGCCAGATAATAAGTATTCTAGGTTTTGCCATCCATTATAAGCTCTCCGTTGTAACTAACCTACTATTATTGTAGCATGTAAATGCAGACAATACATCAATTAATGTATATTGCTATATTAAAGATCTTATTTATATAAGTACAGGTAGTGGTCTGGATTTGGCCTGTGAGTTATAGTTTGCTGAACCCCTACTCTAAACATTTAGAAATTCCTTTCATGCATAGCAAAAGAGCATCACAGAGATACTAATCTCCATGTTCTGTAATGTATCCCATAGACTGATCTTTACAACTGGCAGATGCTAGGTGCTCAATAAATATTTGTTGATAGAATAAGCAATGTAGAGAAACATATTTAAACTTTGTCTAATGAAGGAATAAATTGTTAATTCATACCCTTGGCTTGGTATCAGTAAGCCAGTTTCCTGCCTATAACATAGCTTATTGCAGAATGACTAAGAGTAAGCAGTTAATTTGATGGGGAAGATATTTTAAGTTTGCTTTGACTTGTATTCCTCTACAATAACCTATTTTTTTTCTTATTAATGGGGAGAGCCTACATATAATAGACTTCATCCCTTTCTGTTTTGAAATGTTTTACAGTCTCTTTTTGATATTTGCATATAGCTAAATAGACCCAAGTTCCTTTATCATCTATGTGATATGTAAGATTTGTATAATTGTGATATTTGGATGTTGGATACTGGAAGCCACATGGATCTTAACAATATATCCAACACTAAAAAGTTGGTACAGCATGAAAAAAATAGGTGTGTTTCTTTATTACTAACGAGTAGAATGTATGTGTGTCTAAATGCCAAGACCCCATAAACAGAATAAATTAAGAGATAAAAACGTAAGCCTAAAATATTCTGAATTGGGAATGATTTGGGCATTAACATGTCTATTACCTCCTTTCCCTGAAGAAAATCATCTTTGTGCTTATTATAGGAAGCTAGCTGTGATGTGATGGGTGTTTGCTAATCTGAAATGGGGATTGGAAAAAGTATTGCAATGTTTAGAAAAGCTTAACCTATGTAAACCTTTCTCAAAGTTTAGTCCTCTTTCGCTTAGTTTAAGATGCCATAAAGGAAGCATCACATGATCAATAAAAACTCCTAGAAATCTGCCAGCCAGACTGTTCCTTGTCCTCATTGCATTCCGAAAGTAGTCATCATCTCTACAACACATACATTACATTTGACATACAGTATTTATACTTACTGCAAATATTTTCTGTTTGTCATTTAGATTTTGATTGTTTATGAAGTTTCATTATACATAAAATTTTAAATTATGTTTAAGGGTAACCCATATTTATTTTTATTAAGTGTTTCAGATTATACTAAATTATTGGCACATGCTATTTCATTTAATTTGTAAATCACAACTAAAGTACATGCAATATTCTCTTTTTTCCCCAAATGATGAAACTGAGGCACAGAGAAGTTCCGCATCTTGTCCAAAATCACACATCAACTGGTAAGTGGCAGAGATGGTCTCTAAAAGCCAGATCATTTGACAGCAGAGCCCACTTTGTTATATTATTTTCTACATTTTCTTTGAGGTTTTGTCTCAAAAGACTTGACCCACTTTAATTTTACATAATTTAATATTACATAATTTCCCTTTCCTAACACTATTCTCTTTGATTAACTCTCCAGTACTTCTCCTTCCTTTTTTTCCTCCTTTTCTCTCCCATTATTCCCCTCAGTTTGTCTTTCTTCCCCAACTACACTCTCTTTATTTCTCTGGGATTTATATGAGTAATGGTGTAGGGTATTTGAACAGTTAAACAATTACTCTGATAATACTTATTAAATAGCCTGTCATTTTGTCAATTATTGATTGATCGATTTTTAAATATGCTCTAACCCAGCGTGGGACTTGAACTCATGACTCTGAGATCAAGAGTCATGCGTTTCATTGACTGAGCCAGCCAGGAGCCCCATCAGTGATTAAAAATGCCACCTGTATCGTGTGGAAAACAAACAACCCTGTTGTGGATTTTATTTCACTGTCTGTCCACTGCTATTGTGCTATACTAGTATACCACATAATTTAAATATTTTAATTCTGTAATGCCCTATTACCAAGACTTCATCCCAATAAAAAAGTATTTCAAGTTCAAAAAGTTGACTACAATGCTCATATGTTCTTCCATATACACCTTTTCTTTATTTATTCTTTCCCTTTATTTAGTAGTTTTCAAATAATGAGTTGATACCCTTATACTCTATAGGGAATATTTGGGGGATTTGGGGCAGTATCATTATAAACTGATGGATTTTAAAATACAGGTGTGCTCTACTTATCCACCTTTGGACAGCGAAAATCTCTTTAAGCTTTAGCCCGGATTATTTTAAATCAAACCTGAACAGTTTTCAGTAATTTCCATATGTTCTATGATCCAGGCTCGTTTTCCACATTTCTTATCCCATATCGGGAATCAGGCAGATCTTCAAGGATCTTTGGTAAATTTTATTGTTAAGTAGTTCATGAGCTGGGCGTTAGCCATGCTCATTGCTATTGTTTGGGCATGATTTCTAGGTTTTTATAATGGGAAAGAAAATAGATCATGACTTCATTCTGATATTTCCATTGCAATTTAGGATTTTTGTCTTTGGCATTTCCTAACTGATTTTAGGTTTGATCTCTTTGATACTGAAAAATCTTTGTTAGAACAGTCATTTATTTGGTGTGCACACACACATACACTTTAAGTTTTAATGCAATTTTGTCCAAAGCCACACATGTATATGGTATTAAGATCAAACCAGCAAAGCAAGTTGTATTTGGAAAAGTAGAATTTCTATCTATTTTTTCCTCACCCTATAAAATAGGATATTACAAAATATGGTTTTTCTTCCATTTTTAAATAAAGGAAATATCTATCTACCCATGCATCCATCCATCTTCCCTAGAATCTTTCCCCTCTCTTGGTTAAATATTGACATTTTCTTCTTGTTATTTTTTTAACTTAACAGTACATCCCAAAGATCATATAAAACAGCATATAAACATAAATTTTTAATTGCATAGTAGTTCATTGTGTATTCATAGTTTATTTAACTAGTCCCCTATTGATGGATATTTGTGTCAGTCTTTACTATGACAAAATCCTGTAATGAACATCATTTCTGAATGTGTTTTTTTTCTACTTTTGGAACGTATCATTGCTAGAACAGAGATTGCTGGGTCAAAGAGTATATGTATGTTTTTTCCTGTTTTATCGAAGATTAATTGACCATAGAGTTGAGAGTCCATATCTGGGCTCTCTACTCTGTTCTACTGGTCTATGTGTCTGTTTTTATGCCAGTACCATGCTGTCTTGGTGATCACAGCTTTATAGTAAAGCTTGAAATCACGTAACGTGATGCACCCAGTTTTATTTTTGTTTTTCAACATTTCCTTAGCGATTCGGGGTCTCTTCTGGTTCCATACAGATTTTTTAATTATTTTATTATTTGCTCCAGCTCTTTGAAAAATACTGGTGGAATTTTGATCGGAATGGCATTAAAAGTATAGATTGTTCTAGGCAGGGTAGACATCTTAACAATGTTTATTCCTCCCATCCAAGAGCATGGAATGGTCTTCCATCTTTTTTTTTTCTTTTTGCTTTATGATTTTTTTTTGTTTTATTAAATTTATTTATTTTCAGCATAAAAGTATTCATTATTTTTTCACCACACCCAGTGCTCCATGCAATCCGTGCCCTCTATAATACCCACCACCTGGTACCCCAACCTCCCACTCACCCGCCACTTCAAACCCCTCAAATTGTTTTTCAGAGTCCATAGTTTGTCATGGTTCTCCTCCCCTTCCAATTTCCCCCAACTCCCTTCTCCTCTCTAACTCCCCATGTCCTCCATGCTATTTGTTATGCTTCACAAATAAGTGAAACCATATGATAATTGACTCTCTCTGCTTGACTTATTTCACTCAGCATAATCTCTTCCAGTCCTGTCCATGTTGCTACAAAAGTTGGGTATTTATCCTTTCTGATGGAGGAATAATACTCCATAGTGTATATGGACCACATCTTCCTTATCCATTCGTCCGTTGAAGGGCATCTTGGTTCTTTCCATAGTTTGACGACCGTGGCCATTGCTGCTATAAACATTGAGGTACAGATGGCCCTTCTTTTCACGACATCTGTATCTTTGGGGTAAATACCCAGGAGTGCAATTGCAGGGTCATAGGGAAGTTCTATTTTTAATTTCTTGAGGGATTTCCACACTGTTCTCCAAAGAGGCTGCACCAACTTGCATTCCCACCAACAGTGGAAGAGGGCTCCCCTTTCTCCACATCCCCTCCAACACATGTTGTTTCCTGTCTTGCTAATTTTGGCCATTCTAACTGGTGTAAGGTGATACCTCAATGTGGTTTTAATTTGAATCTCCCTGAGGGCTAGTGATGATGAACATTTTTTCATGTGTCTGACAGGCATTTGTATGTCTTCATTGGAGAAGTCTCTGTTCATATCTTCTGCCCATTTTTTTTTATATATGATTGCCTGTTTTGTGTGCGTTGAGTTTGAGGAGCTCTTTATAGAGCCTGGATATCAACCTTTTGTCTGTACTGTCATTTGCAAATATCTTCTCCCATTCCGTGGGTTGCCTCTTTGTTTTTTTGACTGTTTCTTTTGCTGTGCAGAAGCTTTTGATTTTGATGAGGTCCCAAAAGTTTATTTTCACTTTTGTTTCCTTTGCCTTTGGAGACATATCTTGAAAGAAATTGCTGTGGCTGATATTGAAGAGATTACTGCCTATGTTCTCCTCTAGGTTTCTGATGGATTCCTGTCTCACGCTGAGGTCTTTTATCCAATGGTCTTCCATCTTTTTGTGTCTTCTTCAATTTCTTTCATGAGTGTTCTGTAGTTCCTTGAGTACAGATCCTTTACCTCTTTGGTTAGGTTTATTCCCAGGTATCTTATGGTTCTTGGAGCTATAGTAAATGGAATCGATTCTCTAATTTCTCTTTCTGTATTTTCATTGTTAGTGTATAAGAAAGCCACTGATTTCTGTACATTGACTTTGTATCCTGCCATGTTACTGAATTGCTCTATGAGTCCTAGTAGTTTGGGGGTGGAGTCTTTGGGTTTTCCATATAAAGAATCATGTCATCTGCAAAGAGAGAGAGTTTGACTTCTTCATTGCCAATTTGAATACCTTTTATTTCTCTTTGTTGTCTGATTGCTGTTGCTGGGACTTCTAATACTATGTTGAACAAGAGTGGTGAGAGTGGGCATCCTTGTTGTGCTCCTGATCTCAACGGAAAGGCTGCAAGCTTTTTCCCATTGAGGATGATATTTGCTGTGGGTCTTTCATAGATAGATTTTATGAGGTTCAGGAATGTTCCCTCTATCCCTATACTTTGAAGTGTTTTAATCAGGAACCGATGCTGGATTTTGTCAAGTGCTTTTTCTGCATCAATTGAGAGGACCATGTGATTCTTCTCTCTTCTCTTATTAATTTGTTCTATCACATTGATTGATTTGGGAATGTTGAACCATCCTTGTAGCCCAGGGATAAAAAGACAGTCTCTTCAATAAATGGTGCTGGGAAAACTGGACAGCTATATGTAGAGCAATGAAACTCGACCATTCTCTTACACCGTACACAAAGATAAACTCAAAATGGATAAAAGACCACAACGTGAGACAGGAATCCATCAGAAACCTAGAGGAGAACATAGGCAGTAATCTCTTCAATATCAGCCACAGCAACTTCTTTCAAGATATGTCTCCAAAGGCAAAGGAAACAAAAGTGAAAATAAACTTTTGGGACCTCATCAAAATCAAAAGCTTCTGCACAGCAAAAGAAACAGTCAAAAAAACAAAGAGGCAACCCACGGAATGGGAGAAGATATTTGCAAATGACAGTACAGACAAAAGGTTGATATCCAGGCTCTATAAAGAGCTCCTCAAACTCAACGCACACAAAACAGGCAATCATATATAAAAAAAAAATGGGCAGAAGATATGAACAGAAACTTCTCCAATGAAGACATACAAATGCCTGTCAGACACATGAAAAAATGTTCATCATCACTAGCCCTCAGGGAGATTCAAATTAAAACCACATTGAGGTATCACCTTACACCAGTTAGAATGGCCAAAATTAGCAAGACAGGAAACAACATGTGTTGGAGGGGATGTGGAGAAAGGGGAGCCCTCTTCCACTGTTGGTGGGAATGCAAGTTGGTGCAGCCTCTTTGGAGAACAGTGTGGAAATCCCTCAAGAAATTAAAAATAGAACTTCCCTATGACCCTGCAATTGCACTCCTGGGTATTTACCCCAAAGATACAGATGTCGTGAAAAGAAGGGCCATCTGTACCTCAATGTTTATAGCAGCAATGGCCACGGTCGTCAAACTATGGAAAGAACCAAGATGCCCTTCAACGGACGAATGGATAAGGAAGATGTGGTCCATATACACTATGGAGTATTATTCCTCCATCAGAAAGGATAAATACCCAACTTTTGTAGCAACATGGACAGGACTGGAAGAGATTATGCTGAGTGAAATAAGTCAAGCAGAGAGAGTCAATTATCATATGGTTTCACTTATTTGTGAAGCATAACAAATAGCATGGAGGACATGGGGAGTTAGAGAGGAGAAGGGAGTTGGGGGAAATTGGAAGGGGAGGAGAACCATGAGAGACTATGGACTCTGAAAAACAAGCTGAGAGTTTTGAAGGGGCAAGGTGTAGGGCATTGGGGGAACTAGGTGGTGGGTATTATAGAGGGCATGGATTGCGTGGAGCACTGGGTGTGGTGCAAAAACAAGGAATACTGTTATGCTGAAGAAAAAAAAAACCAGCCTAATACCCAGCAATAATTAATGATCAAACAAAGTTGGAGGTAGCATATAAGAGAATGCACTGCAGTTATTGAAAATCACATTATGTAAGAATATAAAATGACCTGGAAAAATGATTATAGCTCATCATTCAATAAAGAAAAGCATGTCTCAAAAAAAAGAGTATATGTATATATAATTTTTCTAGATATTACCAAATTTTTGTGCAAGCTTACATTCCAATGGTAATTTATGAGTGTCTGTATCTTTGCAGTCCCAACAACACTGTGTTTTGTCAAACTTTTGATGTTTGGCAATCTGACAGGTGAGCAATGTTATTTCAGTATAGTTTTTAATTTTTATGCTTTTTACTATGAGTGCCAGTGAACACCTTTTCATATGTTAAGGACATATGACTACAATTACAGGATTATACATTCCTGTAAATTGATGATTTTATGTGTTTTTCCCATTTTATGTATTTTCCCATTAAAAAACCTATAAGGTTTTTAAAATTATTACTTAGAAATTCTTTTATTATCAAGATTAAGTCTTTCACTATAATTTGTATGTAAGTTTCAAATTGTTTTGGTACTTGCAAAATTATATTTTATCTAATTTATATCACCTATAAATTTATATATAATCTATAATTTTATATGATATAAAATATAGTTTTCCCTTATTAAGTTATTATTAGGTAAATCATCCTTATTTCCAGATTACAAAATAATTCATCTATATTTTCTTCTAGTATTTGCAAGGTTTTATTATTCACATTTAAAATCTCTGATTTACATTGTTTTTTTTGGATATGTGGTATGAGGAATAAACCAATGTTTAATTTCTCCCTTGGTTATTCATATATCCCATTTCTGTTCATCAAGAAGTTCATCTCTACCCCACTGATATGAGATGTTAAAATGCTACATATTAAATTTTCATATGTAAGTGAGTCTATTTATGCTTCTTTGCACACTGTTCTCAATTATTAAGCCTTTGCAATTTTTTTTTTTTTTTTTTTTTGGTTCTTAAAAATGAACTTTGTAATTAACTTGTCTGGGTCCAGGAAAAAAAATACAGTTATTTGTTATTTGGGGTCTTGTTATATTTACATATTAACTTATGGATAATATATTTTTAATGATGTTGAATGTTCTTTCCAAGAACATGGTACATCTTTCAGTTTGTTCAAATGTGCTTTTCTTTCAGAGCGTTTTATAATATTCCTCATAAAATTTTTGCATATTTTTCTCAACTTTTATTCTATTTTTTTTGCTACTATAAGTAGAGCCTACTCTTTGAATATATCTTCCAGATAGTTTCGTTTGTAAATTCGTTTGAAATTTCCAGCTTTTGTGCAGAGGTATTACAAGCTGCAAGTGTATTTGATTTTACTTAATTTTTATAGTAGGGCTTTCATAGATTTTCAGGGAGAGGGTGCTTTCCAGATAATCATTTCATCATCAAATAAAAACAACTTTACTTCTTCCTTTTCTGTTCTTAAGGTTTGAGTTGCATTCCTATTTAATTCCATTGCTAATGCCTCCAGTACAATGATGAATAGTTCTGAGCATAGTGTGCATATCTTTTGCCCAGTTTTAGTGGTAAAGACATTATTTTTCCATGTTAAAAATGATGTGGAATTGGGGCTGAGGCATATATATATGTACATATGTATACATATATGTATACATATATGTATACATATGTATATATGCACATATGTATATGTATATACATATATGTGTATATATACATGTATGTACTCTATCCTTTAAGGAAGTGTATATAAGTGTATATAAGTTATATATAAGTGTATATAAGTTAATATTTATTGTTTTTTTTTACATGGATTATTTTGACTCATTAAACTTTATATCATTTTGACATGTTCCAAAAAAATTTGTATTGAAACTGTCGATATATATGAAGTATTTGGGAAGAATAGGCAAATTTATAATGTTAAATCTTTCCATGCTCTTTAGAGGATTTTTGTGGTTTTCTGCATATAAGATACAGTCCACTGTTTTGTTTTTTGGTGCACATCAAGGCCATAGTTTCATGCCTTGCAAAGAACAGGTGATCAACAAATATTTGATAAAAGAAACAATGAATACACACATATATTTATTTTTGTATATTTAAAAAAGTATTTACACTGTGGTCTCCTTTTAATAAGATTTTTGTTATGCCCTCACATTATTGCATATGCATATATTGCATATGCATATATGCAATAATGCATATATGTATATAATGCATATAATATATAATGCATAATATGTGTATATATGCTATATATGTATATATATGCAATAATGCATATATATGTATATAATATACAATATATATAATATATAATATATATATACTTATATATGTATACACACCAAGCTGTTGTTTTAAAAAAATCTTCATTGAAATATAATTCATATATAATAAAAGTGATTTATATAAAGTATACAATTCAATGATTTTTGTACATTTACAGAATTGTGCAACTATCACCATGATGTAAGTTTGGACTATTTTCATCAGCCCAAAAAGAAAACTCATATCCATTAGCAGCAATTTCCCATTAACCCCTCCTGAAAAGTAGTAATCTACTTTCTGTCTCTACAGATTTGTCTACTGTGGACGTTTCCTATAAATGGAATAAACAACACACAGTCTCTTGACACCAGCTTCTTTCACTTGTGTAAGTTTACAAAGCCCACCCATGTTGTAGCCTGTCTTAGTACTTCATGCCTTTCTTATTTCTCAGTAACATTCCTGGGTATGATTAGACCTCCATGATCTATCAGTCCATCCAGTTAATGGACATTTGGAATGTTTTCACTTTTTTTTTTTTAAGATTGTATTTATTTATTTGACAGAGAGACAGATCACAAGTAGTCAGAGAGTCAGGCAGAGAGAGAGGAGGAAGCAGGCTCCTTGCTGAGCAGAGAGCCCGATGTGGGGCTCGATCCCAGAACCCTAGGATCATGACCTGAACCGAAGTGAAGGCAGAGGCTTTAACCCACTGAGCCACCCAGGTGCCCCTGTTTTCACTTTTTGACTATTGTAAATAATGCTACTAAGAAAGTTCATGCGCAAGTTTACTTATACATGTCTTCATTTCTCTTAGGTATGTACCTTAGAGTGGAACTGTGGATCATGCGGTAATGCTCCTTTACTTTCTGAGAGACTACCAAACTATCTTTCCAAGTGGCTGTACCATTATCATATTGAGCATCTTTACATCTATTTTTTGGCCACTTGCCTATATTCTTTAAAGAAATGTCTACTCAAAATCCTTTGTGCTTGGGGGTGTCTGGGTGGCTCAGTGGGTTAAGCCTCTGCCTTTGGCTCAGGTCATGATCCCAGGGTCCTGGGATTGAGCCCCACATCGGGATCTCTGCTGGGCAGGGAGCCTGCTTCCCCATCTCTCTCTGCCTGCTTGTGATCTCTCTCTCTCTCTCTCTCTCTCTCTCTCTGTGTCAAATGAATAAATAAAATCTTTTAAAAAATCCTTTGTGCTTTTATTTTCCTTTCCTATTATTGAATTGTAAGAGTTCTTTACATATTCCAGATACCAGTGTCTATCTCTTTCTCTCTCTCTCTCTTTTTTTTTTTTTTTAGATTTTATTTACTTATTTGACAGAGAGAGAGCACACAAACAGGGGGAATGGCAGGCAGAGGGAAAAGGAGAAAGAGGCTCCCCACTTAGCAGAGAGCCCAATGCGGGGCTCGATTCCAGGACGACCTGAGCTGAAGGCAGATGTTTAGCTGACTGAGCCATCCAGGAGTCCCTAGATACCAGTCTTTTATTAGACATATGATTTGCAAATATTTTATCTCATTCTGTAGATTGTTTATCTTTTTTATTTTATTGGGGTACTCTTTGCAGCATACATATTTTATTTTTATGAAGTCCAAATTATCTGTTTCTATTTACATTCCTTGTG
Source organism: Mustela erminea (assembly GCF_009829155.1). Classification (NCBI taxonomy): domain Eukaryota; kingdom Metazoa; phylum Chordata; class Mammalia; order Carnivora; family Mustelidae; genus Mustela; species Mustela erminea. The sequence goes on along the minus strand of NC_045618.1, from coordinate 7,667,271 downwards.
TTTTGGTGTCACATCTAAGAAGCGTTTGCATAATCCAAAGTCACGAAGCTTTACTTCTATTTTTTTTCTTCGAAGAGTTTTATAGTTTGGGCTCTTACTTTAAGGTCCATGATCCATTTTTGAGTTAATCTTTGCATGTCGTATAGGAAAGGGGTCCTGATTCATTTTCTTATATCTGAAAACCCAGCTATGTTAACGTCATTATTTGGAAAAACTCTTCTTTGCCCCACTGAATTGCCTTGGCATACTTGTCAAAAGTTATTTGACTATAGATATAAGAGTTTATGTCTAGACTGTCACTTCTACTCTTTTCATTTAAAGATCTATGCTTAGACCAGTACCACATTATCTTGATTACTGGGACTGTAACAAGTTATGAGATTGCAAAGTGTGAATGCTCTTTGTTTTTGTTTTTGTTTTCAAGATTGTGTTGGTTACTCTGCTCTTGCTTAGTTTGAAATCAGCCGATGTTTCAAATTCTATCATGTGCTTTATTTGAACTTTTAGCTGTTTTGTTCAGTTTTATCAAGAGGTCGGTTATGAACTTTCCTTCATCTCTACTGTGTCTCATAACTCTGGTTCCATCACTAAAATTCCAGATTGATGTCAGATAATAGTAATGATGGCATGAAACCTTGTAACATTCCTGACTTCAATGAGAATTATTTTCAAGGTTTAAGTTAATTATGATGTTGGCTATTAATTTTAGATAATGTTCTTGATCAAATTCTTCTTAGTTCATTAAGACCTTGTGATCAGAAATGAATATGGTTTTTCTCAAATTTCTCTGTCTTCATTTTCCTATCTATGGAACAAGGGAATTGAGACTAGCTTAGATCTCAAAGTCCAGTCAAATAAATGCTAACTTTGAGGTCAGACACCACTGGCTTTTTCTTTCCAGCTTTCCTAACCAACTCTGGGATAACTGGAGCCATTAGTTAATATTTTCAAACTTAAATCCTCATTGACAAAAAGTCTGATGACTCATCCTTAGCTTAAGAATTAGATGCAGAGTAACTGTTATACAATAAACAACCAAGAGATAGTAACGTTCATTTGTGATTTATGATTTATAAGGTCTTTCCAGCTTTCAAAAAAGCTCTGGAGTGCTCTGCATATAACTTTTCACAAGACTCAATTACATCAAAAACAGGACAGCCAAGTAATTATAACCTAATTTGAGGGGAGTGCAGGTTTAAACTTCAAGTTGTTAAAAAGCGGACTAAATTTTCCCAGGCAGATCCCTGATGGTTTGCTTGTGGTATCTAGTTCTGCCACCTAAATACAAGAAAACGCAACAATGGAATTGAGGTACATTTTTATCCTATTCACACAACCTCACATCAAAATTAGTTGACTGTTCCACAAAGATTCAAAGAGATCTTAGGGATGTAAGGCGTATCAGCAGGCAGCTAATTCAATTTCAGACACAAAGCATCACTGTTCATTCTGTGGCTTCATCGTGGCTTCGTTTATCATGCCATTTATCACACCCTTTCACTAATGCACCTTTTAAGGTAATTAACAATCTTTTACCATGAATTTAATGACCTATGCACATGTTGTGGGTCAAGCACTGTGTGATACTGAAACCAGTATTTGATTTCTAGTGAGTATGGATGAGTGCTTGAATAGATCTGTAGTTGCATGGATAAAAGAAGAAAGGAACCAATAAATTAATTAGCAATTTAATCAGCTACCTTTGTGCTTTTCCTATTCCACTTTCACTCACCAGTACTAAATATATAGAAAAAAAATTATGTGCAATCATGTAAATACTCACTGCTTTTATTCCCTTGCAAGACACACTCTATCACTGATATCATTTCTAAGCACCTCCTGTTAATTAATTAATTGATTAGAGAGTTGAGCTAAGTCAATCTGATCATACTGTGCTTGGAAGAGTGTCCAAAGACTGAGACATTAAACACTCTTAAGTATATGTGTTTAGTGTGGATTCCTGATTTTTTTTCCCCCCTGGAATTTATAGCTCACTAATCCATCTTGAACAACTAGTTCATGAGAGGAACAGTATGGAAGACTCTTTTGGTGTTACAGGAGAATTACTGGAGACTCACTGCTCATTTTTCTTTTTTTTTTTCCCCCAGACACCTGAGTCCCCCCAAATCCCACCGCAGGTTGTCTTAAGGCATGTTTATCAGCACGTCTACAGAGCTTCTAATTAATTCTTTGTAATTGCATAGTATTTTCTGCCTCTGTTTCTCTCCGCTGTCTCAGCCTTGGAAACAAGATGTTCCACCTCTGGAGACTGGCCCTGGTAAAAAACCTATTAATAAATAATTAAGTTTGGAGGCTCCTGCAGTGGTGAGTCATGAATGGAGAGCATGTGGAAGCCGTCTCCATGGTAACGTACCAACAGGAACCGAACTGCTCTATTTCTCTCTTCATAAGTGTGGAGAGAGTGGGGGCAAAGCATAGATTCAAAAGAGATTTATTTTTGTATTTTTTTTTGGTTTTTGTTTTCTTTTCAGAAAATCTGTGATTGAATTTAGAATTCAAGAAATGTTACGTTGATGGTCAATGAAGCATGATCTGTAACTGAATACAAAATCTTCCTCCGCCTCCCATCCTCATCTCCAGCTCCCCAGATCCCCCCAGCCTCTGCAGCTGGCTCTTCCCAGCCCTGTTGTGCTAAGCACACTCCTCTTTGCAGTGAAAGTGGTCCTGAAAGCCCATTGCTGTCTCTGCCCTGGGCTTCTGCCTGAAAGCTCACTCACCTCTCTGTCCTTTCCCTGCTAGCTTATTCTGTAGTTGAAACTAACACTCCGTAGAACAGAAGTAACAGAAATTGAGGAGTAAGGCAGCTTTGGATCCTGGTCCCTGCCTCTCCAATCACTAACTATGTGACTTAGGAAAGTTATGGGACCTCTCTCCATCAGTAACATGGCCCATAGAATGGAAATAATAATTCCCTGGCAGGGTTGCAGTGAAATTTAAAGGAAGTAGCACAAAGTGGGAGTACGAGAAGAGATTTTTTGCTTCAGACTGTCTGGATTTGAATCTTCTCTTTGCCTTTTACACATTTTCTCTTTCAGGGCAATTTACTTACTTTCTCTAAGTCTCAGTTCCTTATCGGAAAAGTTGAGAAAGCTATCATCTACTTCCTAGACTTATTTGGAAGAGTAATTTACAGAATGTATAGAAAAAGCTTTTGGCTGGGCACCTGGGTGGCTTGATTGGGTAAGCATCTGCCTTTGACTTAGGTTATAATCTTGGGGTCCTGAGATCCAGCCCTGCATGTGGTTCCCTGTTCAGCAGGGAGTCTGCTTTTCCCTCCCTCTCGGCCCCTCCCACCTGCTCATGCTCTCTATCAAATAACAAATAAATCTTTAATATAAAAATAATTTTAAAAAGAAAAGCCTTCAGCAAACTGTGAACAATTGTTATTTGTCATATTAAGGCATTTGATGAACTATTAAGTATTATTATAATGATGAGTTATTTTGTGAGACAATGGAAACCTGATAGAATGATCTAACAATCCTTCCTAAATAAGTGGGGATCGGCAGCATGAGAACATCACAGGGGTCACTAACCCCCTGTCCCCTTGCCCATACTGGCACTTCATTCTGCATCAGATAAAATCCTTGACTTTCTGAACTATGTCTAAGCCTACACTTCTCCTTTGCAGAATCGTGGCCCAAGCTAATATTATCTCAGCATGGAGGTCATCTGTTCTGGGTATTTTCCATTCTGCTCTCTCTGATTTTTTGCTGTGTCTCAGGAATCGGACTTTTGCAGTTGGCACCTCTGAAGCTTGTTTTCAGGCAGCTTCCAGGTGTATGAAGCCAATAAGAACAACACGGTGAGAGCTACGCCAAGTACCCAACGGGACAAGGACGAGATGTGGAACCTGGAGGGTTCTCTGTGCTCTCCCTTGGTTCTTCCAAGTCCAACATAAACTATGACAACTCAGTAAATACTGAGTGAGAATTTTGGCCTTTCAATCACAAGTTATGGGCCATTCTAGCATGTAAAGAACCTGATGACAGAGGACAGTAAGAGAAAAGAATCAGCAGTAGAAAGGGAAAGCTATGACTACCTACAGTAGAGGTAATGATAAGAACTATGCATATTTTGGGTTATTTTTTTTTCTCTACCTTTCCCTCCTACCTTAGATATGGGGTCTGAGAAATGGCTACCATTGTAATTTAAGTTCTACGTAGAGGTGCAGCTGAATTGACATCATCCTCTGACAATGTGGTGCTAATGGAGACTTTTTCTCTCATCTGTTTGGGGGATGAGTATTTATTTAATAATTTGAGTAAGAACAAATGGCAAGAATGGCAAAAAAGGTAGACTGTGCTGGTTATTGTTCACTTATTCTACTTCCCCAGACCTCCAAGGCTATTCTTCTTTCTCTGTCTTACTCTGTCCCCCTGAGAGCTGATGTCTGCAAACTTCCTGCTTCCAGCTTCAGGTTGGGTTTGGTCAGGGGGAGGTATCAGCAAATATCTAAAGGGTGGGAGAAGAAAACTAGAAGAAAGAGAGTGTGGGCTTTCTCTGTCCTGCCCCTTCCCTGTCTCCATGTCTGTGGCAGCTGCCTTGGCCTAGGGTAACTACAGTTTGGACAAGGATGATTCTTCCACATCTCATGGTCCCACTAGGCTCCTGTGACAGGATTGCCTCTCTGATTCCTCTTCAGCCATGAGGCTGTTAATGGCTCCCCCTTGCTACATTTCTGGGAGCCTCACCATCTCTATTTGCATGCTTAACCCTGACAGCTCCTCTTTAATTAATCTCTTCTGTGAAATCTCTTCATTTGAACCTAACTCTGCTTCCTATCAGGACTGTCACTCACATAATATCCCACATGGAACCTGCTCCCAGACCCTGTTCAGTGCCTTTTATCTCCATATTGCCCACACATAGGAGGCCCTCCATAGAAGTCCTCAAAGGAGATTTTGGAATTAGAGTTATTTAGGATTACCTAGAAGGAGATTAGCCAGAGCACCAACACAATTCAAAGCAACCAGGACTCTCCTTTGCTATTAATATCTATAGATAAATATTGGGAATCTTTTTTTTTTTCAGCCCAAAATGTCACCAATGACAATTATATTTTTTTATTTAATTTCTTTTCAGTGTAACAGAATTCATTGTTTATGCACCACACCCAGTACTCCATGCAATCCGTGCCCTCTCTAATACCTGCCACCAGGCTCCCCCAACCTCCCACCCCCTGCCCCTTCAAAACCCTCGGATTGTTTTTCAGAGTCCATAGTCTCTCATGGTTCATCTCTCCCTCCAATTTTCCCTCAAGTCCCTTCTCCTCTCCATTATATTTTAAAAATAAATAAATAAATAAAACATTTACAAATGGTTCATTTATTGTTGAGAACTTTCCAGATTTTCTTCCCTAAATTGACTTGGCATCTGTGGTACAACCATAGATAATGTGAGTGGTGCCTTGGGAAGTTGACTTCCAGATCACTCTGGAGGAAGAAATAACTGCCTATGGATTTTGAAAAGTCTTTAAACCAGAAATATTGGAAATAATGTCTCAAGATCCTCTGGACCATGGGCTCCCTAAGCAATGAGATATGCCACCATAGAACTCTTCAGCTCCATCCAAGAACCAATGCAACAGGCTCTTCCCAGGCAAATTCTCTCATCCCTTCTATGAAATGAGTTTTATAAGCCACAGTTAATTTTCCATTCTGCCTTCTAGACACCACTTTCCACTGTATTAGTAGCATCTACACATCCTATAGGAGAGAGCAACTCAAAAACAAAACAAAGCAAAAAAACCCTGCTGTAAGATCCCCACTTTTTTCCTTTCAATCTCCAAGAATATTTCATTTCCTGCTTTGGGAAGCAACCTCTTGTCTCTTCCTGCCATCTGGACTTTTTAGTTTATCACTTCGGTTTTAGAAAGTTATCAAGTCTCTGCATTCTCTGTTGGGCAGTTTTAATCCAAGTGATCCCTTTCTTTATTCTCCATGTCGGCCGGCCTGTCTAATGCATTCTCCTGCCTTGGCATTATCTGCGATCTCTGGCTTCTTCTATTGGCTTTCCATCCTCATGGCCTCTGTGTATTTTATAAACATCTTGACTGATGGATTTCACTTAAAGGAATGTGGTTTTACCCCAAATGAATGCTTAGAAAGCAGCAGATGAAATTTTAGTTCTCCAAAATGCAATGGATGTAAATCTGATTAATTGTCTAGGAGTCTGGGAACATCCGGGGATCTCATTTCCTGCCTAAGTCGCTGGAGCTTTCACATTAACTTTTGGCAGGTAGTACAGTTGGGCCCAGTCATTCGTCACCAATAACAGCACTGAAAACACATCAGGTTTGAAATTTTTGACAGGTAGATTGGGCTCTGCTTTCCAGTAAAGCAAATTTCAGTAACCCAGCACTTTTTTTTTTTTTTTTTACTCTTTCCTCGATCCCAAAAAGGTTTCCACATATTAACAATGGGTATCCATAGGGCTCTTTTTCTTCTGTCATTACTCCAAGAAAGACCCTGTGGCTGCAGAGTTCTTTCCTGAATAATATACAATTTCAGGAATGGAATTCCATGCGAGGCCACCATATTTGGGTTCTCCTAAGGTTTACTGAGCTTATCTCAATAACTAAGGTAGGCATTATAGGGGTTTTGTGCCTAAAAGGGAAACACATGTCCATATAAATATTTATATGCTAATATTTATAGAAGCTTCCTGTAGATGCTAGCCAATATCCGAACACACCCCAATGTCCATCTACGGGTGACTATATAAACAAATTGTGGCTTTACCGATATGGTGAGATACTACTCAGGAATAAAAAATAATTAACTGCTGATACACAAAACGGATGAATCCCAAACTAATTATGTTAAGGGAAAGCAACCAGGCAAAAAAGAATGCATACCGTACGGTTCCATTTATATAAAATTCTAAAAAATGCAAATGAGTCCACAGAATCTCAGAAAGCAGATTGGTCGCTGCTGGGGGATGGAACTGGGGGACAGGATACAGATGGAGAAGGGCAGGTGGAAGGATTGCAAAGGAGCACAGAGTAACTTTGGGGGCCGAGGGATGTACATTCATTATCTTAATTGTGGCTCTCACAGGTATGTACATATGTCAAAACTTAGCAAATTGTATACTTCGAAGAAATTGTTTATTGAACATCAATTCGTTCTCAATTAGAAATAAAAACAAGGATCTGGAGTCGGACTGCCTGGGTTCACATGTTGGCTCTCACCTTCCTAAGTTGTGTGAGGCTGGTGGCTTACCCATGTCTGTATTGTTTCCTTAATCTCACACAAAGGGAAAAAGAGAGACCTATCTTATAAGGTTATCGTGAATATTCAGTTTGTTGATCATGTGAAGCACTTAAAACAATGCCCAACACATAGTAAGTACTCAGTCATGTTAGTTATGATCATGTTTATTAGGTGTCTGGCACCGTGACCAGCAATTTTCATACATCATCCCATCGGAGCGTCCCAATAATCAGGTGATGCGCTCGGAGTCATCCCACGGAGCCGGAGACGGATGTGCCATGTCACGTAGCTAATGACAAGGCTGTAATTACTAACCTGCCAGATGAACTCCAAAACCCTCCGTCTTCTCTCCAAACAGCCACAAGTCCGGCCCGAGGCCCAGAACAGTCCTGTTAATGCACTCTCTGCATCGTTGGCATATCCTCGGGAAAAGGAAAGTGACTTGCTGAGGGATCTGCTCCGTGTTCCCCGCTGTGGGGGTTGTGAATTTCTGGGTCATCTTGGCCAAAAGACTTCCTGGCTCTGGCTCTGGTACTTCCCACTAAGCTCCCTGCAGGTTTCTCGGTGGGGACCAATCCCAACTGGGTGCCCTATCTAAGATTGTCATGTTCTTTTTTCTTCTTTTTCCTTCCTTCCTTGTTTTCTTTCCTTTTTTTTTGCTTTCTTTTCCTTTCCCTTCTCTTCTCTTTTCTTTCTTTTTTTCCTTCCTTTCTCTCTTTCGTTCCTCTCTCTTTCTTTTCCTTTTTCTTCCTTTCCTTTCCTTTCCTTCCTCCCTTCTTCTTTCTTTTCTTTCCTTCCTTTCCTCATTAAAAAACAAAATTTCCTTCCTACTTATCTATATATAGAAATGTGAGCCCAGATAAACAGAATCAGTGTGAGGCAAAGATCTGGGGAACAAGAGGACCTGATCAGAGCTATTTCCATGGAAGAGTCCACAAAACCTCAGCCTTACCCCCTCTACTTGTCTGCCCCAGATCTGCTTCCAGGCAGGATGTAGCATGATAAGGAGAGGGAGGGGAAGCATTGGGCAAAGAAGGAGGGGACCTGCAGGTAGGGTCATATCCCATCATTTATTATTTTCCTGACTCCAGAGAGGTCTCTACATTTCCCTGAGACTCAGAACAATCTGTAAACCAGCCACGGCAATCCTGCTTTGAGCAGCACTTCCCGGATCCATATGGTATGGCTGCCTCATCACATCTCTTAGAACAAGGTAAGTGCTGTTGTGTTCATTCCTAGAAATGGAAGTTCAGAGAGGTTCTGTAATCCCTTTTCAAGGTAGTTAGTGGTGAAATAACGATGAACAGTCTCCCAGGCCTGATGGGAGAAGCAAGAAAAATAGAAAATACAGAGAATACTCTACAAATTGCAAATAACTAGTTAAAAGAAAGATCTAGAGAGTCACTAAGACATAGCACAGAAAGCATTGACCTTGGAAGAGGGCATCCCATGTTCTGATTCTCTGTCACCAAATAGCAGTGTGGTTTGGGCAAGTTATTTAACTTCTAGGGGACTCAGTTCCCTCGTCTGTAGAATAAAATAGTTTTCCCCTGAGTGATCACTAATATCTAATGACTTTTTTAAGCCATCAAACTCTTTTCTTATGGGCACCTGAATCACCCCTATCCCACTAAGTTCCATACTTCCTTTCTAGAAGTGGGTTGGAAAGAAAAAAAAAAAAAAAGAGGTTGAAGGAAGGCTAAAATTCAAAGAAAGGATCTTGGAAGACATTAGGTCTATATAAGAGCCCATCATCTTTTAAGATTGCATTTTTTTTCTTTTTTCTTGTTAAATGAGCTCAATTACTCTAAGCACTCTTCACAAGTCTTGATGTCCAGAGATTTCAACATTCTCAATGCTTTGCTCTAGACGATCTCGGATTTCTTGAAGTGTGCTCTTCTGGTTAAAGAGGAACAAGCCATCTCAAAGGACAAACTGATGAAGATGATTTGCCCATCCCAAGCTAAGACCCAGGATTTTGCTGGCAGAACCATAAGAAGATGGGATGATATGACAATCTAGTTAGTATGATTATTATAAGTAGACAAACCCCAAATTCAAACCAGACTTTGTGTAGTCTAAGTTCTTCAATTAGCCCATTTACTGAACTAATTTAGACGGTTTCCCAACCACTTCCCTTTTAAGAGTTCTACATCCCTGGTGTCAGGAGGTAAGGTTAGAAGGTAGAATCCATAAGTTCCTCAATTTCAAAATCAACATCTTTGTAATAGAATATCATTGTATCAGTATTATCCTGGAACTGGTGTTCCCAGGCTACAGCCCACAGGACAAATCCAGCCCTTTTGTAAATAAAGTTTTATTGAAACCCAATCATTTGTTTGCATATTCTCTATAGCAGCTTTTGCACTATGATGGCAGAGTTGAGTAGAGATGAATAGTAGATTTTTGCATTATGATGGTAACACCGAATAGTAGTAACTATCAGAGATGGTGTGGCTGCAAAGCCTATCATATTACCAACTGGCCCTTTACAGGAAAAGTTGCCCAACCCAGTCCTAGAATATAAAAGAATCTATGGACATTGGGGAGGGTATGTGCTTTGGTGAGTGCTGTGAAGTGTGTAAACCTGGTGATTCACAGACCTGTACCCCTGGGGATAGAGTATTATGCCTCCATCAGAAAGGATGAATACCCAACTTTTGTAGCAACATGGACGGGACTGGAAGAGATTATGCTGAGTGAAATAAGTCAAGCAGAGAGAGTCAATTATCATATGGTTTCACTTATTTGTGGAGCATAACAAATAGCATGGAGGACATGGGGACTTAGAGTGGAGAAGGGAGTTGGGGGAAATTGGAAGGGGAGGTGAACCATGAGAGACTATGGACTCTGAAAAACAATCTGAGGGTTTTGAAGGGACGGGGGGTGGGAGGTTGGGGTACCAGGTGGTGGGTATTATAGAGGGCACGGATTGCATGGAGCACGGGGTGTGGTGCAAAAATAATGAATACTGTTATGCTGGAAATAAAAAAAAAAAAATTAATTAAAAAAAAAAAAAAAAGAATATAGAAGAATCATTCTGGTGTTCAACTTTATTGCAAACACAAGGGTTTAAAGTGTTGGCAAAATACAGCTAGATTTATTCTTACTACCTCCTATAGTCCAAGACACAGCATTTATTTTAAATTAAACTGAGAGGGGCACCTGGGTGTCTCAGTTGGTTAAGGGTACAACTCCTGATTTCAGCTCAGATCACCATCTCAGGGTCCTGGGATCCAGCCCTGGGTCTAGCTCCATGCTCAATGGGAAGTCAGCTGGAGGATTTTCTCTCTCCCTCTCCCTTTGCCCCTCCCCCTTGCTCCTTCTCTCTCTCTAAAATAAATAAATATTTTTTAAAAAATTAATTAAACTGAGAAAGTGAATTCTAAATGTATAACTAAATAACCTTAACCCAATAAAAATAACTGATCACCTCAAGTTTCTGCAACATAACTCCAGATTTGCCAAGTGTTTTCTACCTCCAGAGTCATTACATCCTCATTGAAACTCCATCAAATAGATATCACGTAAACAAGAATACATTATTTATTTTATACACCCCTTATAAACAAACTCATTAAAGCAGCAGCTGATGATATTTCAATAGCACTTAATGGGGGCCTTTTTGCACTGAGGGGCTCTAATTAATTGTTTTAGTCAACTCTCGTAAAATTTTATATGGCAAGAGTTATTGTGCCCATTAGGCAGATGAAGAAACTGGGAAGTTAAATCAAGAGATTTGCTGAAAGCCAGACACCTATAAAATTAACATGCTTGTACCCAGTCAACAAGCCAAGCACTGACATTATTGTTTGTTTTCTTTTGTTTGTAATCAAGGGACCAGCGACATTCATTTTGTCTCCAACACATGCAGAATTTAAGGGAGATCTGAAAGGCAAAGGGCTTCTGGGGGCATACCTGATGCACTGTTAAGTATTTCTGAGGGTAAGTGTTGGGCTAAATCATAAGAAGTAAAACTGGTATTGAGTTTGCCCAAATGGATAGTCAATAGGCTTGAGGTCCCATCATACCTGCTACCAAATCTCTTCCATGGGGCAGAGGGAGATAAAAGTATACCCAGAGTCACAGGGAGAGAAGAATAGCCTTACCATAGCCAAGTGATCATGACCTACAAGTCCCTGTAGGAGAGAGCTCATAACAGTGAGTTACTGATTGTGTGTCACCTTCCTAGCCAAGAAGCATAAGCAGTAGGCACTGTGGATGTCTCAGAAGAAGGCCCTCTATCCTATGGGCCACACTCTAACATTCACCTTGCGGAGAAAGTGGTCAGAAGGTCAGACAACCTACGTTTCTTAGGTCTGATCATGTAACTGACAATTAGTATCATAACCAAACCATTTTTAGTACGGTTACACATGGGAGACAGCCAATAGGCTAAGCAAGGACAAAAATGGATCCAGCGGGTTGCAGAAGAGAACAGAATAAGAAAAACACTTCCTGTTTGCAACACGGTCTGCAAAAGAAAAGAATGAATTAAAGGTCATTATAACCTTCAAAGTATGGACGGTGTTTGAAGGGTCATTATAAAAAAATCAGGAAATGGAACACCGTTAGGTGAAATGCAAGCAAGGTTCTGATCATTTTGGAAACTTAATCTTATTGTCCTTGAGAAGGTAGAAATCTGTCCCTATCAAAAGGCACCTCTGAACCATGATGGAAAACCATTGGCTGAAGAGAGATGAAGGGGAAGATGAAGGAAAATTTCTGGACTCTAAACACATGTTCTTGGTCCTTAAGATACGTGGAAACAATGATGTAGAAGATTCACACATAATTTATTAAGCACTACAATGAGAGTGAGCTATAGCTAAGACAAAGAGCACCTAAGAGAAATACCTAGAAACCACTAACTCCTAGATATCCTCATCTTAGTAAGGAAACACTGGTGCTGAAGCCCTATCAAGTGGCACAGTGTTTAACCTTGCGGGATGCAGAAGGAGTGATGTTCCATGCCCTCCTGAGGGAAAGAAAACAAGAGTGGCCTTTCCATCGCTATATTCCCAAGTGTGCCCTTCTTCTTGTTTTGGAATCCCTAAATATTTTCCTAATGGCATATTTCCCCCAGAATGCACTATTTGCATTTTTTTCAAGCTGTATTTTTCTCTTCTTATTGCCTCACCACGTTTCCAAACCCTCCAGGTTCACTCTGCTAACCAAATCAGCATCCTTGTCAAATTTAATTAATACACTATGTGCTTCCCCTTCCACATCATTAGGAAAGATGCTGAATAAGACAGGGTCCATGTTACCGTCTTTCCAAAAGGCTGTCATTTCTACTACCTTCCCTCCTTATGCAACCAGTCATCTTTGGACTGCTGAATTGCTCACCTCCAAGCTGATTTAAATGCCCTGATAGGCTATCATTTCATGAAATGCTCTGTGCAATGTGTTAATAAAGTCAAGACTGGGGACAGTCACTGTATTCTATTTGTCCTCTCATTCACTAATTAAAACCAATAATGAATTTAAAATTTGTCTAGCAAGATTTTCTTCATTATTAGTGCTACAATTAGGTTTGTATTTCTTGTTCTTCTCATTTAGATGTTTATACAGAGAGAGAAAGCGAGAGACTTCTTATAACCTAGACAATTTTTTTCATTCACTGTTAAGAAAATTAAGTTCAGCTTTTAGCCTGTTGATTGCAGATTGCATTCTGGAAAAAAATATCTGGAAGTCCAATGACTCATGTCTTACTTTTCTAACTCCAAGAGATGTCAAAGTAGGTCCTGTACCATTTGCTAGGTTTGGCTCTCGGCTGGATTTTATGGAGATGGAATATAGAATTCGTACTGAATACAACTGCAATTACCAGGAACAATCAGTTCAAAGTCCACTGTGAAAAGTTAAAAAAAAAAGTGTCAAATCCAGGAACCATAGGCAAAAATCAAAGATGGCTTTACAGAGATAAAATGTTGGGTGGAAATGGGATCCAAATAAGAGACCAGGAAGTTATTGAGTAGAGGTTTTGGAATGACTGCCCTGAGTACCAGAACAGAGCACTGAATAGGGTGAGGAGTTTCTCTCCTAGCAGGAGCTGGAGCTTGCTGAGGAAATTAAAGGGTGGATGAAGACCACCAATCATTAGCATCATCTTCACCAACCCAGGAGTTATGTATTTTTATTACAGAATGCGAGGATTTAGAGTAAGAAGGGGGTGAGTCTTAAGATAATCATCTCCTTTGGTTTCCAGGCCTCCTGCATCTCATATATTTTTATTTTTGCATTCACAGTGAGAATGTTCTGGATGGAAAGCCTATCACTAGACAATGCTCAGGGGCATGTAGCACAACTGGAGAACTGAAGGGAGGCCCAATCAAGGAAGCAATGAAGCAAGGAGGGGGGAGGGTTAATGAGTTGAGTCTTGCAGAAGTAAAAAGGGCCAAAGGAACCAGATTTTATTCAGGATGTAAAGAGGTTTAAACAGTACACAAAGGACTAAGAGAAGTCACTAAGTGTTTGTTTTTTTTTAATAATTTTTTATTTTTTATAAACATATATTTTTATCCCCAAGGGTACAGGTCTGTGAATCACCAGGTTTACACACTTCACAGCACTCACCAAAGCACATACCCTCCCCAATGTCCATAATCCTACCCCCTTCTCCCAAACCCCCTCCCCCTAAGTGGTTTTAAGGAGGACAGTGACATAATCCTCTCTGCAGCTTGGAAACTGAACGCTAGGTGGGCTGACCACTGGAGCCAGGGGACCCGTTTCAAAGGAAACTCTTGTAGGAGTCCAGGGAAGAATCATGCATAACCTAAGATGAGTGATGGCAAAGAACAATGTGGCCACTTCTGGAAGTGTTAGAAGGCACATTAGACATGGAGCATGAGAGTGGAGGAAGAGGTCAAGGAGGACCCCCAGATCTTTCACTTGGGCCACTGGGACTGTGCTTCCATTCACTAGATAGGAAGAAACTGACAACAGTGGTCTAGACAGAGGATTCAAAAGTTTGATAACAAATACAATGATAAGCACAGTAATTGAGGTATCTCTCTCTTCCCCAGTCACTTATTTCCAAAGCATTTCCAAATATTAATCTCATGGAATCATCACTCTAACCCTACGAGATAAGGAAACATATTGAAGACACGCAGTTGGTCAGGCACAGAGCCAGAGTCAGACCGAGGCAGACTTTCTGCCCATCGTGGAGATGAATTGAGCACGCAACCTGTCTACAGCTAGAATCCGAATCTCAGAAGAGAGGTCTAGGCTAGGTATCTAGAGAGAGTGTGAATCATCCAAGGAAAGCAGATTTTTATTTCTGGAATTCAACCAACATTTATTTAAACCCATGATGTGAGAGGTATTATACTGCAGGCACAGAAAAAGAGCATTTACACTAAACCCCATCTCCTTAGCAGTGCATTCTTCACCACAACCCACTGTCGCTGCCCCAGTGAATGGGATGAAACAACTGGGAAGACACAGATGATCTATTCTCTCCTCTGACCCTGGAGCCAGTACTCATCTCTCCCTCACCCTGGATGCTCATCAGAATCGATCCACACAGCATTGGTTAAATACAGATGCTTGGGCTCTACTCCAGTCCTGATTCACTGAGCTTTTGCACCTGTTGTTTTTAGCTTAGCAGGTACTTTCGGGTACAAAGCCATGGCTAAAGCTCACTGTTCCACAGACCCCAAAACACCTCTGAAAGTGAAGGCAGTGAAGAGAGAAAGCCAGACCACTGGGAGTTCAGAGATCTCCAGAAGAGGCCAGACCATTACTACTGAACGTAGTTTCTATTCCAGGCACTGAATGAACTGTTTTGCGTGTATTAATGAATTTCACCTTGGACAAGAAAGTAGTTTCAATTATCAGCATTTCACGTATGGGGAAAACAGTCACGTTGAGATGAGAAGTCATTCCCATCTGCAGTTCTCTACAATACCCTATATACACACACACACACTATAATATATATTACATAATATATATTATACACAGACTATAATATATAACATATATTTCATATAAGATACATTACATCTTAGGTCCAGCCCAAATACCTTTTAATTCTTATCAAAATGTTCTACATTAGAGGTAAATTGATGATACCAGGGGGCGGAGGGCGAGAATAGAGAAACTGAGGCAGAGCGGGTGGAGAAACCAGCCTGCTGTAGGCGTCCACTGAGAAAGGGACCACGGAATGGTGTGAGTGAAGTACCCAGGGAACACTCACAACTCCAGCCTCAGTGAAGCTATGCCTAATTCTCTCTTTGGGGTGAGATTAAGAGCCCCGAAAAAGAGGCCACCTCTCAGTCTCCGAAACAAAAAGCCGAATTTATGCCTGTGTGAGCAAAGCAGACACCTGCATTTATCCAGGATTTACAGAAGTATGGAGTCTCTGGGCTGGAAAACTTCACAGGGGCAGCAGCTGCCAGCGGGGTTTGGCTGACTTTAGCCTGGGGAGCGTGCTTCTGCAAACGAGACTAGCTCTGATTGGCTGACTCTCAGAAAGGCGGGTCTAGACTGAGGGTGTTGCCGATTGGCCCACTTCAGAAGGAGGCTGTCCCTGATTGGCTAGTCTTCAGAAATGTGTTGCAGCTACTTGTCCCTGATCAGTTCGACTCACTGAAAGTCAGCTCTTGCAGTTACTTTTGCCTTGCTCACAGAAGGATCAGACTTTTTCGAGGAGTATGGGAACGTTTATTCTCAAGAGCTAATTAGAATATGCTGGTCTAAGAGCCACTGGTTACAAGGCAAAGGGAGGCATTCGAGTCCTTTATTGACAGTCACTGGAATGGAGCTACAGCTCGAAGGTCAAGGGGAAAGCAAAGCTCACGTACATGAGCACCTTTAATCATTATTTGCCATTATTTTCCGTGACGGCATTATTAAATCGTGGAGTCCATCATTCCAGTTTTCTATGTATAAAAACTAAAGAAAACTTTTAAAAAATCGCATTATATGGAAGCATTTGATTCTCTGAAGTCTTACTCTTATTTATTATATTCCTTAAATACTCAGGGCTCAACGGTTGCTGTGCTTAGCAAAGTGGTCTGCTCTGATTATAAAAGGAGGTTATCGAATGTGTGAGAAAGTCTGCTAATGTCTGCTTGTTAGGTCAGCATACCTAGGGCAGAAGCCTGTAAGCAAATTCCCATTAGTCACCTCACTGCTGCTTGAACTAAACTATCTAGGTGTAATTAAAACTCTCTCGAGTACTACTGTCATCAGTAAATGAAATCTCCATTAATCCTCTACCATCGAGGCATCCCACTCCACCCAGTAAGCCCCCTGCCCCCCCCCCACCCATTCAGCCTACCCCCACCCTCCCAAGAAAAAGAGCAACCATTTCCGGGTAAAATCTATTTTCTAGATTGTGGGCAGCGAAGACAAATGGTCTTTGTGTACATTTGGTTTCTGCCACATCTACACGGCACATTGAACAACTGGCTCATTCCTTAATCCAGTGAAAAACAGATATCAGACATACTTGTGTAGAATTGTGTGTATCACATAAATTGCTTATTTTTTAACATTTACTTTCCCCTTCCTCCCTCCCTCCCTTCCTTCCTTCCAGCTGGCCGCTTTTGTGTTGACACAAAGATGCAAACTTTATTACTCCTCATTTGTTCCCTTTGAGTTACAGTCCCTGAGACTATCTGAATGACTCCAAATATCAGACTTTTTTTTTTTCAATCAGTTCACTTATTTCTGCCATGAAGTCAGCCATATGCTAAACTGTCCAATAACCACTCAGCTCCCTTCTGTCACCAGGCTGACACCATTAAGATCGCCTCGGCTGTTTGAGGGAGTTGTCACCATGTGTCCCGAGGCACCCATTAGCGATGTGTTGATGAGGTGGTGGAAGTCATGGATTGCTCCCTCAGTATCTCCGTTGGCACCCAGATGATGTGAACTTCAGGGCTGTAGTAGATATTCATATATGAAATGATCAAAAGCACTTTTTAAATTAAAGTACCACCACTATTAGTATTAAACACTTAAAATTCCAAACAACCTCCCAACTTGTCTTTATTTTACTCTGTTTGGAGGCATGAACTGCTATCCATGGTGAGTCCTCCATTGATGGTCAAAAACCCATCATTCTGACTTCCTGTCAGTCCCTTGTCCATCAGACAAACCCTCTCTTTCTTTGACTCTCTTTTACCCTCACTCCTTTCTCTTCCCCTATAACTGCTCTTAAAATGATTGTACTTGACCGTTCTCTCCTCCGTTTCCCTTTCTCCTTTTGTCCTCACCTGGTCACCCGTTTCTTCTCTCACCTGTTTTCTGCAGCTGACACCCTCCTAGATTTCTTCAACATCATTCTAGGTATCAAATCTGGGCTGCACCCCACCTAACTTCCTGTTGGCATTTGACCCGGCGATCCATTCCAAATCTCTCTTAGCTTCCAGAACCTTCCCCTTGGTTTCTCTTCCTGCCTGTCTGACTCTTCCCTCCCAGGCCCTTCTGTTTCCTCTGCTGGCACTACGTATGCACGTTCCCGTGGTCTCCAACTCAGAAAGTCTTCTCACTCCCCATCCTTCCCACATCATGCCTTGCAGTGACCCTTTGTCACTTTGACACCCAGATCCAGGGCTTGACGTCAACTCTCCCTTGAAAAATAGGTCCACACGTCTACCTGGCTACCAGATATCTCCAGATGCATATCCAGAAAACACAAGGATTTCAAAATATTAAAAAACTGAACCTAAAATCTTATATATTCTCCAAAATCAAGTCCTCCTACTGTATTCCCTCCTCTCAGGAATGGCACCAGCCTTAGGTCCCAAAGCCAAATGGGCTACCAAGTCCAGTGACTTTTCCTCCAAAATAGCTCCGTATTATGACTGCTCCCATCTCAGTGCAGGCCCTCATTACCTTGCCGGACTCCTCCGTTAACCCGTAAGTGGAGGCACCGATCCCAGACACTCTCACCCCAGTTCAATCACAGAGGATTAGAGCGTGTCATTTCCCTGCTTAAAATTTTTCAGTGGCTTCTCATTTCCTGCTTCAGAAGGTTATAAGATATTTTTATCAGTGTGACCTTTCTCTTGAAAAATACTGTTAGTGGAACTCCATTGGCTGAAGCAGGTACTCTCTGTGCATCTGTGGTTTAAATGAACCCAGAGGGTCCAGGATGCTACCATGCTTGGCCACTCTGCCCTTGTCTGGTAGCTCCTAAGACATTTCTATAACCTTGGCCCTAAGAAAGACAATTGAACATCCCTGATGGCATAAATTCCAAATGATGTGAGTTGACTTACCTCCGTATTGAGGTAGAACGACCACTCCTGTCATTATCTTGGTGGCTGGCACTAGAGTTCTGTTTAGGGGACACTAACTTTGAGAAAATGCCTGTTAGGTCCTTCACTGACAAGGTGTGGGCCCTAAGGCAAAAGACCTGGATGTTGCCAAGTTTTCAGAGAAGAAAACCAAACTGACCTGCCTGAAAAACGAGGAGAAATATCCGTTTCTCCAAGGAAGGAAAGGGCAGGTGAGAAAAGAGAGGCGAGAGAGAGTGGGAGCACCGAGCATTCAGAGGAGGATATAAGCGGGTAGAGCTCAGGGGTAGAGCGCTTGACTGCAGAGGAGGATATAAAAGGAACTGTGGCATGCAAGAAATATTTTGAAAAATAAAATCCTGGTAAGAGAGTGGCTGGAAGAGAGAATAAAGATACCCAAGATGATCTTTTGAATGATTTGGAGTTTTTTGTTTATGCTCTGCTATGGAGTACGTGATGAGAAACCCTTCCATGACCCCAGCGCTTGAGTAAATTCTCTTTCTAAGAACTTCATGTTGGGAAGGAAAAAATAAGATAAAAACAGAGAAGGAGGCAAACCCTTAAAGATTCATGACACACTGGGGGTTGCTGGAGGGGAGGTCGGTGGGGAGCTGGGGTCATTGCGTGATGGGCATTGGGCAAGGCATTTGAAGGAATGAGCACTGGGCATTATCTACAACTGGTGAGTCACTAAATTCTACCTCTGAAACTAGTAATATACTATATGTTAACTACATGGAATTTAAATTAAAAATTTTCTAAAAAAAAGAACTTCATGTTGAATGGCTATCTTTGGAAAGTCTAAAGGGTTGAATGCTATGCCAAGGGAGGGGGTAAATAAAATAGAATATATGGATATAGGAGATCACCGTACAAACTACTGGGATGATGTAAGCCCCAGACATTCTCAGAAAATGTAGGGAAGGGCAGGGTGATCCCCAAGCAGTGGTTCCTGGGTTTCTTCAAATGGACGAATTTCCAGTGTCCATAGGACCCATCTGAACATCCATGATGGCATCATTTTTTAATTTGCTAATCACATTCAGAGAATGTCCGTGATGGAACTGAACGGTCCAACAAAAGGCCAGTTCTTAAAGGACAAGGTGCTCAGAATCCTTAACCTGCAAGGGAGATCAAACTCGCTCAGAACCAGCTCCAGTAAAAAGTTTAACAAAGAGATGTTTATTAAAATCAAGGAGAGAGTCAGGATCTTATAATACTGAAAATATTTCAAGCAGAAACTCTCTTAGCCACAGGGATTCTGCCCAAAGCTTCTCTTTGAGCACTCTTCTCGCTCTTGAACATTGTTTTTCCCTGTTTCCTTATCGCCATTCACGTAATTGAAAATAATTACCAAGCCCAAGCTTCCATGACCTTCTGGTTTCAACAACCAGAACCACTGGACTGACTTCATGTCTGCGTCACTTTTTTTTTTTTTTTAAGATTTTATTTATTTGTGAGAGAGAAAGAGAGAGAGAGAGAGAGCAGGAGTAGGAGGGTGAGGGAGAAAGGGGCTTCCTGCGGAGCAAGAAGCCAGAGGCGAAGCTGGATCCCAGGACCCCAGGATCATGACCTGAACCAAAGGCAGACACTGAACCAACTGAGGCACCCAGGCGCCCCAATGTCTGCATCATTTAAGCCAAACTTGATAGAGATAGAATATAATTGGCTAGATTTGGAGAGGCGTCCTCTGCTAGACCAATTCACTGTGGCCACAAACAAGGCCACTTTGGGTGTGACCAGATTTTCTGGTAGGTAAACTGAGGAAGGGAGAAACCATCTAGTATGAAATACCATTATTCATTACTTCTGATGAGGGAACAGAAGGCTGGCTGAGGACAAAGCAAAAGGCTGACACCTTGCAACCTCCCCGCCACCCCCACTCCTGGGTGACATTCTTCAGGAAATCTCCCACCCATCTTAATGTTAATATCTTGCTGGAGGGCAAAATGACCTTGGCAATGGCAAGGCCTCTGGTATCGGTATCTTGTAGGTCCTCTTCAGCATACGAAAGTTCTATTGAAACCTCCCGTTCCCTTACCTTCCCCCAACCCCATGGTACATACCCTGCCATCCGTCACAACCCTGAGGACAGGAGCTCTTCCTGCCTACGGGTCCTCTCCCCGTGCTTTAATCAACCTCCATTTTGCACCAAAGATGTCTCAAGAATTCTTTCTGGGTCATCGGCTCTGGACCTCACCCCACCCAACCTCACCTAGATTCTAGAACTTCATCACTTCCTCTTTTTTTTGATTCGGTTGACTTGGCTGGATGTCTGCCCATAGGTAAATGCTGAGATAGCTCCCAAAAATCCGCTTTGGCCTTGCTTAGTTTTCAGAGCCTGGTGGCATATGGAGAAAGTGGGTATGAGTGTGCAGCTGCAAGTGAAAGGTCTGTCGGCAGAGCCACAAGAACTTTGGGAAACTTGAGGATTTCATAACTGAGTCTCAAGTCTTATGACAGTTTTCCCACCGAGATTCGGTGTCATGGACATCACTCTCTACAATGCAAACAGATTGTCTTCTACATAATACATGCATTCCTAAAAGGTTGTATGCGAATCAAATTTTTATATTTGGGAGACAGTTCTAATCCCAGCTGCTTCACCTATACAACGCAGAAAATCAAATTCTATTTCAAACTCACCAGGAAGCACTATATTATTTAAAGAGCCATGTTGTGAATTTTCTCTGTGGTCAGAATACCGTTCCACTAATTGATCTGTTTTGCAAATTTGGATTTTCATCCATCAGGCTTTCTTGAGACTACCTTAGAGAGCCAAACAGTAGCTTTGGAGAAAGTCTAAGTGCCAGGAAAATAAGAAATACTTATAAGCCGTAATGTGAAACCCAGAATTCTAAGTTCTACTCAGCAATTTAAATAAATTACATTGATTCAAGGATGATCTTCAGTGATCCAAAGTAACTGAGTTCTTTTTTTTTTTTCAAGTCCTTTGCATTTTAATAGTGTCTGCCTCTGTAAGTAACAAGCAAGCTTCTGTGCAGAACCCATTTCAAATCTCTGCCTAAAAGCTCTACTCTTCACCTTTCAAGGAACAGAACTCATGAAATTGAGTAAACAAATTGCAGATGGCATGCCACATTCATTCAGGAAACATGCTGATTACTCAGCAAAATGGTATTTAGCACCACAAAGAAGCCAAGAACTGAGCTGCTACATCAAATCCTCAATGGAATCCAATATCCCCACCTGTGGGATTCCTAGAGATAACAGGCAATTGTGTCCAAAAATGCAATTACCAGAAGGGAAGAAAAAAGATGTACTCTCTTTCCTGAGGAATGGAATCATGAAAAGAGCCTTTCATCATGGACCAAGTATACTCAAAGCATGGTTTATCCTGTCTTGATGCCCAGTAATGGTCTGATTCCTCCCCTCATTATACACTCACTGGGTGCAAGATGGCCTTATCATTTGCATCTAGAATAGCATCTTACTCCCCTCGTAGGCAATCACTCAGCCTGTTGTGCCAGTACTGACTTAAAGCTACTGCAAATAAATAGAACCAATACTCTTTTTTTCCCAGAAAGGTGAGCTTTGCAGAATCCTTTTCTCCTTGCAACCCATTATAAAGGGTGTTGTTGTCGTCATAAAAATAACCCGAATGAATGAAAAATAGCCATTGAGCACCACGAAAATAAACGTAGAAGGGGGACAGTAAAGCTTACCGTGATCAATAAGAACCTGGCCATTTTGTTCAATATCTTCATACATTTACAGATAGGTGAAAATATTGTCCCCGGTTGACTGATGAGGAAAGGGAGACTGTGCTTGCCTAAAAGGCACATTTAGAATGCCTATATCATCCCTCTAAAATAGTCATTGGCCAGGTGACTTCTCCACCTAAGCAAAGCATGGCTTAAAAGACTGAGTCTCCCCCGAGGGTTCTCCAACGTGCAGAAAACCACAGGTAGCTAAGACTGCACTTCCAGAACTAGGCTGGGGAACCGTCCATGATGACGTAGGGGGGAGAGAAATTTCCTTCTACCCTCTAGGGTTCTGTGACTGGGTCTAGGATTAAACTAATATAAGGCAGCTCCAGAGAAAAGCATACAAGCTGTAATTAATACTCGTACATGCATGAGGGCCTTCAAAAGAAAAACAAAAACCCCAGGAAGGCATCAGACCCAAATGCTTTTTAAATGAAGAATAATAAATTGAGGGAATGTGATAAGACAAACGGGCTTGGATTGGTGCAGTAAATTTTGGGGCAGTGGGAAATACAGAGGGGAAGCTAACAGAAGATAAAGATTTTTTTTTTTTTTTAAGTAGGTTTGTTTGTACAAATCCATTTCAGCATCGACTCCCAATTTCCAGTGATAAGAATGTTCTCTTCCTGGCACAGGAAGGTCACCTTTCTCATGGGAAATTTTATGACCTGCTTTTAGGTAGAAAAGGGTAGATCAGAGAGCCATTCTGGCATCCACTGTTTTCCAAGCGCCTTCAGCTCAAAATAATGAATATGTCCAAGTGGTGTATCTTGAGGGGACACATTCTGAACCTCTCCAGTGGCAAGGGACTCCACAGACTTTGAAAAGTGACTAGCATCTATTCCCTTCAGCTCCAGAGTGGAGGCACTCGGGGCCATCCTTAGCCCATAGGGACATAATCAGATACATCCTGCCTTCCCTTCCAAAAACATTTATGTTAGAGGACAATGATGATTTGGTCAAAAATAGTGTCAAAAGATTTCCGGAAAGACGGCACCTTACAAGTCGAGGAAATATTTAACAGACACAAAAGCTCAACGGCCTCCATATGTATGCAACCCACAAAGAGCAAGGTAGCCAGTAGAGATGAATATGGAATAAATCACATGCACCCCACTTCTCTTTCCCCCAATCTATGTGACTTGGAGCAGGTCGCCTCACTTAGTCTGGGACCCAACTCTCTCACATGTAAATTTCTTTTTTAATAATTGCAGACTGCCCCCCCTCTGCCACCCTTCAGTCTGTACTCCAGGCTCTGTACCCAGAAGGGAATGAAGCCTGAGGTGAGCACGGGAGGCCCAGGGGCAGTATCCCACTACTGCCTGTCAACTAGTAAATAAAACATTTACCACTTGCAAATACAGAAGTACCAACCACCTACCAAGAAGAGACCACTTACAAGCAAATATGAATTATTTAGTTGGTATGCATTTGTTTATATGTGTATGTAGATTTAATAAGTATCCAATGGCAGCTAGATACAGAATTATATCCCTGTCTTCAGGAACATGCCTCCAAGGAGGATTCGAAAGCTCTATTTCTCTACTCCTTGCCTAGCAGGTCTCCGAAGGTCAAGGTTTTGTGTTGCCCTGGCAACAGCTGATAGCATCACTACCACCTGAAGCCACCCAGGGGGCTGCGGGGCTCAGCAGCCTATAAGTGGTTATGATGTTATCCCAGTTGCTGGGGAAACGCACAACCTCGCACCAGGCAGGTGGGTAACTGTGGCGTCGATTTCCAACCATTTTGCTTTTATCAGTCTATACTGGCAAAAGCATTCATCTCTGCATAAATTCTGTGAACAATTGGGATCTTAAAGAGTTTTAGTCTTGTGTTCTCTTTTTAAAAAGCTCTTAAGTGGTTCACCTTTACCACCTGAAACATAGTGCTTCTGTATGAAAAAATAAAAACAGATTTATTATTGCTCTATTTTAAATGAAATTGCCACCTACACTAAAGTTACTCTTCTACCTCTCCTCCCTAATCAAGCCCAAGGATTTTTTTTTTTTTTTTTAGGATGCTCTCTGCTGTATCTGCGGGGGAAAAAAATGTCTTAAGATAATATTGGATCTTTAAAAGTAGATTCATAAAAGCAAAGAAGTCCTGTTCACATCTGAGTCATCCTTGATTGGTTCCCTTTTTAAATGCATCCTCTGTCTCTCTTATAACCCAGGGCTTTAAAATTCAAATGTTCATGAACACCAGCTTTATTAAAATTAGAGCTTGGGGAAATGGCTCGGAAAAGGGAGAAAAGAATATTACCCAACCATTTAAAAGATGCTAATTAATGAAGTTTTGAAGCCCAGGGAGGACATTCGATACAGCAAGGGTTTCTCTACCAAGGAGGAATGAAACTCATCTAAAAGCAAAACAAAACAAACAAACAAACAAAAAACCCAGAATAAGATACAATTGGAGTAGATTAACCCAAATCTCCCCCCAGGTGCTGGAGTGGCCTCGGGAGCTCTGTTAGCTTGCAAGAACTCGTGTGGCTGGCCATACGCTGAACATATTAGCGTTTCCTGGTTGGTCTCACTCCAAATTGGTGTCTTAGCTGTTGGGGACCTGATTCTAATGCTCAGGGAAGACCACCTCACCCACTTGATCTGAGTCCACTGTCTGTCCTGAGCGTGGCCTCCACCCAATCAGCCAAGTGGATGGTTCCATTCTGCCCTCTCTCTCTTGGCCAGAAGCGCCTCCTGTGCTTCATTATAGGGAGGGGAACACACTCCCCCCTCTCCATTTCACCCCTCTCTTACCTCATTCACCCGCCCCCTTCCCTTTAGGATTTGGACCTTACAGCAATATTTCCCCCCATGTGTTAGACTTCAGTGGAGCCTTTCAAAAAGCCCAGAGTTAAGCTTGTTCCAACATTGCCAATGGTTCCCTACACTCAACGCAGTAAGTTATGTTTGGTTTTATTTTTTGAGTACTGCGTGTCGTGGCAGCCTTGTCCTGCATACTCTAGGACTCTCTCTTATTCTCTCTATCTCTCTGTCTTTGTCTCTGTTTCTCTCTCCAGATACTGCCGGGAGCCAAGAACTGAACATTTCCATTGACTGAGAAATAGATTCCTCGGTTTGCAAATAAATAAATAATCCCAGCTCTATAACAGAAAATCATTTTCTGGGACCTGATAATGATTTCCTAATCCTGAGATATCCATCCGATGATCCATGTGCTGTGTAATGAAAGTGCTGGGTGGAGAGGGGGCTGAGTCCTTGGACGGGAAGGCGACGGTCCCCTGGGTGAAGGCTGGGGAAGGGAGAAGAAGGGACAGTGGGACGGTGCTCAATGTCAAAACTGATAACAGGGTTTGGAATCACCTGTGTGTTAAGTCCACTTCCCTGTGAATACCCAGATGCCTCCCTATTGAAATCCACCTTCCCAAGACCAGGGTCAGATCATACATTTTGTGGCTCTGCAAGTCCAAGGGGTAGCAGGAGGGGACGAGGTATCCCCATGTCTTTGTATATGCTACGCTATCTTCTGGAATGTTCTTCTCCTTCTTGCCCACTCATTTGCCCTTTGGTGATAATAAACACAACATTAATATTTTAAAAAAATAGCTACGGTTACCTTGTGTCAGGCACCTCACTAAGAGCTTTTTTTTTTTTTTTTAATCTCATTTATGTTTGCCATAATCCTATGTCTTCCATTTCCTACTCTTCATGTGGCAAGTCTGGGTCTTGGAGAGGTTAAAATCGCTGGCTCAAGGGGGTATTGCATAGGAGCAGCAGAGAAGGAATTTATCCATTTGAAGCTTTTGTCTTCAACTACCATAAAAGATGCAACTCCAAAGTGACCTGCCTGAGGTAGCCATTTCCAGCGTCCCCAGAAAGAACGTCCACATCTCCTCACCACCACACTTCAGACATCTTGTATAAACTTCTCTCAGACCGCTTCCTACCCTGGATTACAAATGAGTTCATGGACTAGTGTAAGTATTTCCTTATGTGCTGGAATGTGTCTGCATGGAAGTGTCTTTACAGTCTCAATGCCTAGAAAATGACCTGGCACACACCAGCTGCTCAATAAGTGTTTGTGGAAAAGAAGAATAATGGATCCTGTGGAAAGACGGGGGAGGCAGCGCGGCACCGTCTAAGGGATCTGTGGACATAGAGCCCTGGATCCTTCCTTTTCAGCTGATAGAGATGAGGATTAGAACTCTCTTTCCATCAAGAGGTTCGGGGAGGCTATCCAAGGAGTCTGCATCAGGAAGAGGGCAGGGAAGCTGGATGAGGGCAGACACTTAGACCCAGCACCATATTTCCCTGCACTTTTATCCCCAAAGGTGGTGAGATGGGCTGAGGGACCCTCTACTCCTGGGGCTGGGATTGGGTCAAGAAAGACAATAGGAGCTCACAGTTTCCATCTTAAACATCCAGACTGTGTGGAAGGGCGTTGGCAAGGGCCAACATGGCACAGAGCAGAAGAGAGACCTCCGTTCCTCAGAGGGGCGACTCACCCTGTGCTGTGGCACCGAGAACTTCTCTAGTCAGGGGAGGATGAAGGACCTGGGAATCTCGAACCTTCTCCTTTTTGGTCCTCCAGGTTTGGGAGCTGGTATGGGAGATGGCAGGCGAGGCGCTCTGGGCTAGGCGGAGAGCAGGGCGGTGTGGGTCCCCAGGTAGGGGAGCCGCTTGGGGCAGGTGGCACAGGGCAGCGTGCACCTGTCGTCTCTCTGGACACCTGTAGGAGGTGGGTGCCGAGAGGAACAGCTGCTACTCAGGCAATTTCCTCGCCATTAAAAGTCACACAGCCAGGCTTTAGTGATGATGACAGGGACATTTATGTGCAGGTTTCTTCTAGGTATGTGTTGATCATCTTTCTGTCTCATTTTTCCTCAAAATACAATTCAACGTAAATGTATAAAAAAAAGAAAGGCCAATTGGGGGGTACACGGGGCCGACGAGCAGGGGTGTGGGGAGGTGCAGGTAAGGAGATCCAGGAACCTGCGAACATTCCTTCTGCAAGCACTGTCTGGGTTGTCATCAGAAGATCCTTGGAAAAGGGGAGCCTTGAACATGTTGGATTCTCTTATTTGAGAGAATAAGAGACAAATCCCTTCTAGGAATGAGTGGATTATAAAGGTCTTGAGAGAAAGGCGGATTTTGCATCTCTTGTGCTGGGAACTCTGGATCCCAGCACCCTCAGCAAAGCTGCAAACCAAAGACGGTCACTCTGAGGTTCTAATGGCGGAGCCTGGACAGGGTCACAGCAAAGTTGTCCAAAGGGAGATCTCAGAAGCAACTAGAAGTCACGGGGTCCAACTCCCTCATTTGATGAGGGCTGGAGAAAATGTCAGCGCTGGATTTCCAGGAACTAAGGAAGGCCATGCTTAGAGGATCAGCAAAGAGGGCATCAACCAAATAAATAAATGATAAAAGCTAAATAAATGAGAAAAATTCAGCTTCAGTGAACTTATCTAGAATCAGGGAATAAGAGAAAATGTAAGCTATTTTAACCTGAACATTTGTGCAAGTTTGGGGGTTTGGAAACCTTTCATTGCACAAGATGGGTGGTTCCCAGACACAGTATTTTGGCACTTTGCATGACCGAAGGTCTTCCCTGGACTGAAGAGAAAGTTATCAGGTTCCTACAGAATCAGCCTCCATCTCATGAACCCCGAGTGAGGGCAAATAACTATTTTTTTTTTTTTTTTTAAAGAGGTGACTCTTCAGAGAAGTAAAGTTTTTTTTCTAGTTTATACAACATGGGAAACACTATATGAATATATGTCAAAATAATACAGACTAAATTCCTGAATTAAAATGTCTACTT
The DNA here is from genome assembly GCF_009829155.1 of Mustela erminea. Taxonomy (NCBI): domain Eukaryota; kingdom Metazoa; phylum Chordata; class Mammalia; order Carnivora; family Mustelidae; genus Mustela; species Mustela erminea. The sequence goes on along the minus strand of NC_045618.1, from coordinate 7,639,263 downwards.
TATCACTTACTACCTGAACACCCTTGAGCAAGTCACTTAACGTCCCTGATCTCTGATCCAATATCTGCTCGATAGTGAAAAAAACCAAAACAACAACAACAACAACAAAAAAACCCTATGCATTTGTTGTAAAATAAAATAAACTAGAATAGGAAGAAAATCCTCTGCAAACTGTCAAGTGGCATAAGCATATTAAACAATGTACAGAAAAGGAAGAAAGGGCCAGTGGGCAGAACGGAGCTGGCTTTCATCTGAGAGTATGTGATATGGGAGATTTTTTCCCCCGAGGGACCTGAGAAAGCTGAATTGCAGAAGTCAGGTGGAGTACATTTACTGTAGTCAGTGATGGATTTAATTCCATAGACTTCATTATATTTATGCATAGTAAGTACAATATAACTACACTGTGACAGAACAACGTCAGTGCCAATCCAAAGGCTGCCGTGGTCTTTGACATTTAAGGTAGTCAGGTTTTACCTATTGAAAAATATTTCAGGAAAAAGAGGAATGCTTGGGCCCACATGATGTGACTTGGTCACCTGGATGGCCTGACCCTTTACTCTGGGGTTCCATGGGAAATATGGATGGATGGGTGAGTGGTGGATAGAATATGGGGGGAACCAGGGAGAGGGAAAGAGGAAGGGAAGGAGGGAGAGAAGGAGCCGGAGGATAGATGGACAAATAGATGATAGACAGATCGATAGACAGACAGACAAATATCTTCCAGTGCTCTAATGGCCCCATCATCTCTATTACCTTTATCACAAACGGAGAAAAAGCCGTTACCTTTATTTTACAAAGACCAGAAGTGACACCAAGGGATGGTTATACGATGTGTCCAAAATCACACAAACTCTTAGCAAAGTTGAGCTTTCCACATTGGAGTTAAATTTACAAATCTTCCCCCCATGATGGGCTTCTACATAATTGGCTAAAAGTGGGAGGAGAGGCAGACTTGGCAAATTTAGTTAACATTTTTAAAGTCTCCACAGTGCTGGCGATGACAAAGAGGTGTCAGGAGAAAAAGAGGAAAATCCACCGGAAATGGGATGAGCACACTTCCTGGTTGCCTGGGACACTCCCCATTTATACTCATCATCTCTGCAAAAATATCAATAAGACGCATCTTCAGCCCCAAAATATCCTGGCTAGGACTTTAACGGAAACCACCATTTATGAGCTGAATGGTTTATAATTTGACTAGGTGGCAGAGTCAATATGCCTAATTTTTGTTTTCAGTTACGTCTTTCTCTGAAGTTATTGACTTTGGTAGGGCCTTAAGTTAATGTGGGTTCATCCTACCAAAAAGGTGGCTTCCTTAGAATTTGTCAGTTTACACATCCTCCCCAAGTTCACCAAGTCTCCTCCGACCTACTCGCTCATTCTCATATAATGGTGACAAGGGAAGGAAGTGTGACTTGAAATAGCCCCCTGATGAGGAAGGCAGACGATCTGGATTTTACATTTTAGCTTAAAGTCTCCCGTCTGCGGGGCACCTGGGTGGCTCAGTGGGTTGGGCCGCTGCCTTCGGCTCAGGTCATGATCTCAGAGTCCTGGGATCGAGTCCCGCATCGGGCTCTCTGCTCAGCAGAGAGCCTGCTTCCCTCTCTCTCTCTCTGCCTGCCTCTCCATCTACTTGTGGTTTCTCTCTGTCAAATAAATAAATAAAATCTTTAAAAAAAAAAAAAAAAGTCTCCCGTCTGCACCCCGCCCACTGCCGAGGCTGCCCACCTGGTCTGCTGGCTCTTCCTCCCCTTCCTGACCATCAGACTTTCTTGGGCACCAAGTACCACTCACTCGGTTCCATGTTTCTTTCCAAAGACCCTTTGCATTTCCTCATTGCTTGTAGTTGAAACAGCGATTCCCCAGCATAAGTTCGACAGTGTTCACGATGTAACAGAAGGAGGAGTGTAAGGAGAAACGGCTCAGACACTAAGTGACTGGGGGTGTCTGTGTAAGGTCTTCGCCTTCTCAAGGTCTGTTTCCCTTTGTCTACATAGGACGTTAGAATACATGGGTCCTAAGAAGCTTCTCGATTCTAGGACCTGCTTCAGAATGTGCCCTACTTCTTGGCTTCTTTGATCTAAATAGAAGTTGTTTTCCTTTTACGTGGCAGAGTATTGGTGAAAACCCTACTGGGTGCTTCTGCTCAGGCTGGTTCCCCAGGGGAAGTTTCCTTCCTGTACTTTCTCCTCCTCTGCTCCAAGGTGGCCCTTGGCAGCTAAATCTGATTCAGTTCAGCTGAGAATGAGCCAATGCCAACCTTCACCTGCCTAAAACCTTCGTGTGTCCATGTTGACCCCAACAGAGGCGGGAGCTTCTTCTGTCCCTAATTTAGACTTAAGATTGTTGTCCCAAAAGTGAGTTCCCTGCCATTTATTTCATACTCCATATTTCTTAGCTGATCCTTCCACTGTGGTCTTGCCATGACCACATTCCTAGCACTGCCTATCCCATGAGTGTTGCTCATCAACCCAACAGTCTTTTTTTACATCTACCTGGGCATCCGAGAGATGCCTCCAGCTTACATGCTTCCCCACACCTGCTCTTCCTTGAGACTCCCCCAAACCTGTAATCTAATGGCTCAGACCCCCAACTTCCTCTTTGTCTCATCCCTGGCCTCTAACCCACAAGCAAATGCCATTGGCAAAAACTCGTAAATATATTGCAGATGTAGTCACTTTTCATCCTCTCCAGTGCTAAACACCTGAAGCCGAAAAATACCACAATGTCTTGCCTGGACATCTGGTTGCCTAGGTCTATCTCATCCTGCTACAGTGCAATTTCCACATAACAGTAACAGGTGGCCTTTAAATCTTGAACATGGTCCGCAAAGGTTCTCCATGAACCCTACAGGCCTGTGCCTGGCTGTTTCTCCCACAGATGCCTTGCTCATGAAACCTGCCCCTCAACCACAGGGCCTTTGCACTTGCTATTCATGTTGCTCACATTCCTACCCTCGTACCTTGGCTGTTTACATATTTAGCTCTGTCTTACCACTTTGGGTGATAGTCAACAGTCACCTCCTTAAGGCCACTTTCCTGATGGCTTAATTAGAAGTGCTCTCAGCCTCTTCCTATGTCTCTTGACCATGTCACCCTGTTTTGTTTTTCCTTTATTAGCTTATTAAAATGTTTTTGTTGCTCTTCCTTATTTAATTTTGTTCTCTTTCCTCCAAAGTAAGTTCTGTGAAGACAAGTACCTAGCTTGTCATATTCATCCTTGTATTTCCAGTGTTTAGCAGAGCACTTGGCACCTCACAGGCATTTAAATAAGTAAATGAATGACGAGTGAAGGGACCACTCTGGAATCAGCCCAAGCTATCACAGAACTCGTTTGTCCGTGGAGTCTTGCCTGACCACGGGCCCAGAGCAGTATAATCACATCAAAAATTCCCTGTGGAGCTTCTCTTTGTGTTTCTTACAAGGTATTTATCTTGGTGACTGGGCTCCTCTCTCAACTCCCCCTTCTTCCGTGTGTTTTGAGAAGCCGGGGCTGAACTCAGGAAAACCCCATCTTTGCCAGCTGCTCCTTGCCGAGGTCTGCCAGTTGGGGATGCCAGAGGGAGACTGGGAAGTTGGACCGCTTTCTCTGGCTGGCTTCCAGACCCTCCCAACTTCTGGCCAGTCGTGGCTCCACCCCCTGGTGTTAGCACGTGACTGGGTTTTGCGTACCTGTACCCACCTGCCACCCACCCACCTGCACACATTCTGCACACTTCCGTGTGTCTGCCCCTCAGAGATCCGAGTCTTGGCTCCTCCTGGGTCCTGCTCTGACTTCCTCATCACCTGTGTCTGGTGGGCCACCTGTCCCCTCAGAGACCTGGGGCCCACCCCGCAGGCCTCTCCTCCAGCCCCTGGGTTCTAACAGCCCCCTTCCTCCTTCCTCCGTTTCCCCAGCCTCGGGGATGGACCTGCCTCCCTAAGTTAGCATCTCTGTGTTACCTCAGTGTCCACTTTTATCTTTTGCCATCCAGGACCCGTCTCACTACATCCTTGCAATGGTTTCCAAATGTTAAAGAAACAAGGGCCATGTTTATTGCCCTGACTGGATACTGGCCGACAGAGGAATGTGCAATTTGACACCTTGTCACCGTTTCTGTTCTCTCTCAGAGCACGTTTGCTTGGGACTTAAGGACCGGGATCTTGTTTAGAGCAGGAATCACTCCTCCCTTAGCCTCGTGCCTACCATCCTCAGTGCCTCCCACATTGCAAAGAGGCAATGCACGCCTGGTAAGACCGGTGGTACTTTCCGAGGTAAATGGGGTCATCCTTCTGCTTTCCAAAGTAACGTTTTTAAACCTTTCTGGAGAGATGCTGTCTTAATTGTCAAGCCCTCCAGGATAGGAAATTCTTCAAATCTTTATTTTAATTATAAAATGTCCCAGGCCAGAGCACTTTTGCTCTCAGGAAGTGCATCCCATACAGACCTAACAGTAGGGACCTGCGCAAAGAGGAAATGCTTGGATCTTAGAAAAATGTGGATTTGGGAATAGGGGACGAAGCATGTCCCTCAAACAGGTTCCTGCTATTTTCCAAATAACCCAATTATTTCACTGATCTCTGGCTCAGTTCTCACTTTTTCCTTCTCCTCTACCCCAGTTTTTTTTGGTGTGTGTGTGTGTGTGTGTGTGTGTGTGTGTGTGTGTGTGTGTGTTGAGAAGGACTGTTTGTTTGGTAGGTGTGAAAACTTCCTTGTAAATACACCTGGCTCGAATCAGCTCTCCCTGCCAAAATTCAAGCTGTATTAATTTGTTTTTTTAAAGAAGGAATATTTGGGGACTGTGAGGTGTGCCATGCCTGCCTGACTTAGCAATGAAGAGCTAGGGTCCCTCAGGCAGGCCTGGCCCTCAAGCAGGGAGCTGCTTAGGAGCACCTGCTGGTGGAGCCCGGTGCCCCGGCTTCTCTCTGCTGTGCCTGTGGTCCAGCCCCAGTGGCGAGATCATGGCCTTCCTTTCCCGGTTAGTGTTCAGTTCTATGCTCCCACCTAGAGGGGCCTCGCCCTGCCTGTAGACTGCAGGAACCCCTCCCAGACAATATAATCCCCCTACCTGGGGATTGGATAGCATCACCTTCAGCCCCTACCCACTCTATCCTCTCCACCACCCGCTGACTGGCCTCCACTCTCCCAGACTCAATCCTATCTCCTGGGACTCGAGTTTTCCATGACATTTTGAAAGCCTGAGCATGGACTGCTGGCTACATCCCTTCTGCCTCATGTTTTCCTGGGGCCCTGATGCTCTCTCTGGTTCTGACCTCCTTGCTTCCCTCTTCCCCTGAGGTCTCTCTCTGTGTGTCCGATCGCCAGGCCCAGGTCAGGAACAACGTTAGAGGTCGTCACACTAATTAGAGGGAACTCTTTTATCTCGGGGGATCTGGCATCCTCCGTGGGGAACGTTGGATGTTTCCGAGTAATCTGGACAGAACACCTGCCTGGCTGATGGAAATGTACCAGTAGCTACGTCCTCCAAAGAATTTGGGACTCATGATTTTGTTTAGCAGCGATTAGCTATTTGCTTCTCCAGATTTCATTTTCTGTCCAATAGTGGCTTCATTCTGACTTTAAAATAACAGCCCTGATTTCTATACATGATGGATATAACTGATCTTACTTCATCATTACATTATCTCTTCTTTAAGCTTTTACTTAAACTCCAGTTAGTGTGCGGTGCAGTATTGGTTTCATGTGTACACTGCAGGGATTCAACACTTCCATACAACACCCGGTGCTCATCGCAACAAGTGTCCTTCTTCATGCCCGCCCCCCTCCCCCGATCCCCCTCCCGCCACCTCCCCCCTCTGGCAACCAGCAGTTTGTGCTCTATAGGAAACAGTGTTTCTTGTTTGCCTCTCCATCTCTCTCGCTTTTTTCCATTTGCTCATTTGTTTTGTTTCTTCAACTCCACATTTGAGTGAAATCATATGGTATTTATCTTTCTCTGGCTGCCTCGTTTTACTTAACATTAGACTCTCTAGCTCCATCCCTGTCATTGCAAATGGCAAGATTTCATTCCTTTTATGGCTGAGTAATACTCCATTGTGTGTGTGTGTGTGCGTGTGTGTGCGTGTGTGTATAACATCTTCTGCGGTCTGATAACTGACCGCAGTTTCAGAGGTAAACAGGGTTGCCCTTCTGTTTTTAGAAGGAGCATTTTGAACCTTTCTGGAGAGAAGCTATTCAAATCTTCAGGCCCATTTTTTTAATCCATTCATCAGTCGATGGACACTTGGGCTGTTTCCATGATTTGGCTATTGTAGATAGCGCTGCTATAAACATCAGGGTGCATGTATCCCTTTATGTTCGTATTTTTTTATTCCTTGGGCAAACTCCAATAGTGTAATTGCTGGAATATAACAAAGGAATCTTCTATTCCAGGTTGTAGTATCTTGTTATAGGGCCACCATTTGTGGGTGTTTTCCAATAACAATAACGATAATGTTAACATTTGAGTCATTATGTGTTAAGCACAATTTTTAGTGCTATTCACATATTAAATCATGTAATTCTCAAAAAAGAATCCCTAGGAGTAGGTTTTATTATTTTCTCCATTTAACACATAAGGAAAGTGAAATACAAAGCTTAAGCAACTTGAAGCTTGCTAGTTAAGTAGTAAATCTGGTAAATGACCCCAGGTACTCCCAGGTCCAGAGCTCAAGCTCTTGAACACCATCATATGCTATCTCTGGAGGTGGGTGCAATTCCTGTCCATTCCTTTTTCTGTCTTGATTTCCAGAAGGTTCCACAGAACAGCGAGCCTCAGACCGATATCCTTAAAGCGTGGTCAAGTGAGAGGTTCTGGAATCTTCCAGATTCCAGTCTAATCTTCTCAGATGCAAGCTGTGTGACTCAGATAAATTACTTAACCTCTCTGATCTGTAATTGTATCTTAATTTTTTTTTAACTTTTTATTTTTTATAAATATATATATTTTTATCCTCAGGGGTACAGGTCTGTGAATCACCAGGTTTACACACTTCACAGCACTCGCCAAAGCACATACCCTCCCCAGTGTCCATAACCCCACCCCCCTTCTTGTATCTTAATTTTCTGTTGCTTTTTTCTTTTCTCTGACATCACTTCTGACCCCAAATAAGTGCCCAAGTGTCCCGTTCCATTCTGGCTCTAACTACTTGGTCTTAGCGCAGACCTCACAAGTCAAGGGCTCAGCCCCACAGGACTGCTGCTACATCCGATGTGAGTTGTAAGTGCAGGGGCAAACCTGTATTTCTGATGAATCAGCTGTGAGTCCAATGTTTCTACTACCCCCTTCCTCAGGTTCAATAATTCACTAGAACAATGCACAGAACACAGGAAAATGCTTTCTGTATGTTTACTGGCTCATTATAAAAGATCCAACTCAGACAGCCAAATGAAAGGGATGCAGAGAAAAAAGTTTGTTGAGCACGGAGCTTCCATGACCCCTCTCTGGGGGTGTCACCTTCTCAGCACCTCAACATTCTCTCCAACTCAGATCTCCAAATACTGTCTTTTCATGGAGGTTCCCTTACATAGGCCTGGTTGATTGAATCACTGGCCATTGGTGACCGAACTCGATCACCAGCCTCCACCCCTCCCCAGAGGTCCAGGGTGGGCTAAAATTTCCAACTCTTTCATCATGGCTTGGTCTTTCTAGTGACCACCCCATCCTGAAACTCTCTAGAGGCGCAGCCATGGGCCATCTAATAAATGTACATACCAAAGACACCATTCTGGAAATTCCAAGCTGTAAGACCTATGTACCAAGAACTCAATTTGTATTCTTTATTAGGGCACGGTTGCAAAAGGGACAAAAGAACATCTATGTCATGGGTTTAAATGAGATAGACTGATACAAAATTGATGCCATTCATACATGGAAAGCCTTCAAACAAATGAGAGTTGTCTCTGTTTTTCCTCAAGTGGCCCCACAGGCCACACTAGCACTTTCCTTAGTGTAAGTTACACCAGGCACAGAACATGGACCAGCCACTTACCTGAGACTCTCCAGTACATATAACATGACATGTTCAAATGGACTATGAGACCCTGTCAGAGGCGATGTTTCTCAAGCATGACATATAGCAAAACAATGGTGAGCTTCATTGAGCACCTACTGCATGCAGCCCACTTTATTAGTCCGTGGAAGCATCCAGAGGCTCATAATCAAAGGTGTTTTGTTGGTGGCTCTTTTTCCATCACCCATATAGCTGGTGACAATGGACTGAACACCTGTGTCCCCCTCCCCTACTTCATATGTTCAAATCCTAATCCCCAAGGCAATGTTTTAGGGGGCGGAGCCTTTCGAAGTGATGAAGTCAGAAGGGTGAAACCTTCCGACGTGCATGGGCGACCTTATAAAAGACCTCTAGGGAGCTCCCTGGCCTTGTTTTCACACATTGTGTCATTGTGATGACACAATGAGAATCATCAGTCTGCACCTCGGAAGAAGGTCATCAGCAGACCCAAACCGCCTTGGCATCTTGATCTCAGACTTCCAGCTTCCAGAACTATGAGAAATATGCATTTGTGGTTTATGAGCCAAACTGTCTACAGTAGTTACTACAGCAGCCTGAAGAGACTCATTGGTCTCCAATTTGTTTCCACGTTCCCTTTAAGACATCCTCATGATTTATGATTTTACTTTTTTCCATAATGCTCTCCACTCCCCATCCTCTGTCTGGTGAAATGCCCACTGCTGCTGAGCGCCAGTCCCAGTGCCATTTCCCTCAGCTGGTCCTCCTCCCAAGGATACCCCCTCTGCAGGCTCTCTCCTTGCTGTCTGCATAGTGCCCTCATGCCCATGGCATCAGCTGTTGGAGGATTCGTGTGCAAGCCTTAGAGAGCTTCTGGATGGAAAATTCCAAAAAGGCAAATGTATCACTTTATGCATCTCCCAAATAACCCGGTGTTCTAGAGAATGGACTGGGACTGGGGGTACGTGGAATGAACGAGATTCAAATCTAATCAGGTACAATGAGCTGTGACTAAGTGTAAGTATAACACCTTCTGTGGACTTAGCCTCCCCATGCCCCACCCAATTCCACAGTCAGCATTGACTAGAATAGACTTTCTGGAAGCACTGCACCCTTCCAAAGTTGAGGTCTGACGGCTGGGCCCCATCACGAAGATCAAAATAGGAGTTAAAAAAAAAAAAATCCCTTAACCTTGAAAATGAAGATGGCAATACAGAGTTTGCTTGGAAGAAGGGTAAGTACTATTGGGTTGTCTCTGAGGGAAAGACAACTGGACCATCTTAGATTCAACCCTCCGGTAGTCTGCATATTCCTGTGTTCTGGATTCGGCTTTTCCTTCTCCCTTCCTGTCTTTCTCTCGGTCCCACTGGGTCTCTCTACCTCTCTCTCTTTCTCTTTCTCTGTTTTCCCGCCTCTGTCTCTCTTCCTCTCCCTCCTCCACCACAATGCTGAATGAAAAGTACAAAACCTTCATCTCCAACTCTTTCTTTTCCTACACTCCTTTGAATCTCTTGAGACATCCTCCCTTCTGTGATGCTAAGATATCGGACTGGAGCTCAGGTTTCTCTTCCATGGATCGCCTTCGGGCAGGGCCTCTGCACAGGGGTTATCTCGGCCTACCTGACTGGACCTGGGCATTTCCCACATTTCCATAGGCACACAGATGTGCAGACCATCTTCAGAGAGCTTAATTCAACACATGGTTAATCTTGTTTTTTTTCTGTTGATTTTTCCTAGTTCCTCTCACAGAGGGTAATTTATTTCTAAGCTCCAGAAGCACTTACTGTAACCTCTTCTTTGTTGACTATCACAGTAATAACAACCATCACTTATTGGATGTTTATTACGCATCGATCACAATGTTAAGGGCTTTGTGTAAGTTCACTGATTTAATTTCCACAATAACCCCATGAGATGTGGGTTTTGTTTGTTCATTAGATTTTTAAAATAGATTTTGCCTTGCTTGAAAGATGAGGAAACCAAGACTGAGAGAGGTTAGTGAAACCTCTAAAGAGCTTTTTAGGAGCTTGACTCTTAACAATGTCCCTTTCTGCCATTGTCCTTTTAAGCATGTAGAACTGGATAGCCCCTGCCCCGGAGGTCAGTCCAGTAGGAAGGGTGTGACCTTGTTCCCACCCACAGTGCCACCTGTTCCCAGCTGCTCCTCTTTCACCATTGTCCCAGGGACAGGTAGGAGTCCCACTTCCAGACACGCCCTGCTCAGGCTTTGACACAGCTTGTACACAAAGAGAGACACACATCTTTGTAAGACATCCTTGATTTGGTTCCAAACAAGTGATACAGACAATACAGTTGAAAGAAGTACTGAGAATGTCGACGTAATGGAAGTTTATAGCGTTCAAGGCCATGATCATGCAGGAGATGGATTGTGAAGAAAGAGTGTAACTCAGACAGACAGAGACGGTGGGGAATGGCTGGAGCCAGTGTGAGAACCAAAAATGCTTCCACCACCTTGGAGACAATGTGAGAACAGTGTTTCCATAGAAGAATCGGGCGTGTCTGATTAGGATGGCATATGAAATGTCAAGACAAGAAATCTGGGCACAGTGTCTGTGTTCAGAAGTTCATGTCCCACTAACAGAATTTTCATATGTAAAAGCTCCATAGATTAAAACATGTTCCCTTAACTCTAAGATATTAGGGGGGCTCAGCCATGGAATTTAGTTCATCTAATGTCCCCTAGAGGCCATTACAAGGCAAAGAGAACAAGAGTTGCTTTCCTGAAAGTTCTCTGAGCTGTACAAATTATAGTCATATTATCTTATTCAAAAATAGTATATTCAATTTTCTAAGCCTGAGGCAGAATTCACCAGCATGTGGATTCTGTTTAAACTCATTGCCATTACCATGCACAAACCAAATGATCATTTCTTATTTTGTCAATCATGACACTTTAGTAGCAAATACCATGGGATCAGCAACTGAGTTTATCTTTCAATTACACAGCCAACCACATAGAGGTAAAGGACGTATCTCCAACATTGGAGATTACACATAGTTCCATGCTATTGTCAAAGTGACCTTTTTAGTAGGCAGTATATTAACCACGTCCCTCCCCAATTAAAAAATCCCCCAGTGAGTCTTCACAGATGTCAGGGAAGCTCTATGACTTGACACTCACTGCTTTCTATATCTGGACACAATAGACCTTGAACCTAGAAGCCAGTCCTATTCACCCTTCACAATCCAACCCAGATGTATAGATCTGCACATGCCTCGGCTTCTGCCTGGGAACACACTCTCTTCAAAACTTGTGGCAGTGTTTCAAAGGCAATTTAGTAATGCATTTAGCATGCCTTTCTTTTTTGTACTCTATTACATTTGGTAAGCCATTATTCTTTTTATTAATTATTTAGTATTCTTTTTTTTTGTCCAGCACTGGCTTTGTATCAGCCTCAAGAGAGTGTGGGAAGGCAGATATTATGAGCATCCCCATTTTACAGGAGAGAAATTGAGGTCCCAAAATCTGAAGCTGTCTTCCCCAGGGCAAAATCCACAAGGTTCAGAATTCAGATTTGAACCCTGGTATCTGTGTGTGCCCTGAACTTCTAAACCATATTACCTGCTTTGTAAGCAAGGGAGACCCCGGGGTGGGGGGGGGGGGTCAAGTGTAAAACAACAAACACAATTTTGTTGCAGAGTCAAGATTCCTCCATTGCCTAGGGGCCTGTAATGAAGAATAACATGTCCAGAAAGATGAGTCCGGAGAAACTCTCTCCCTGGGGAAGGAGTGGTTCTATTCTCTCACCTGAAAATTCCCTTCTCAGAGGTGTCTGTAACCAGTGCCTTTCATTTGGTGGATTCTGCTCCACATGTGGGCTTTGAAAGCCCAATAGGCCTGCTGAATATTTGGCCCATTACCTGATCTGAGGCAGGCTCATAGATTTTTCTTGCTTCTTTCCTGTCTCCTGGGAATAGCTCTATTCACACACTAGTATGCCTCATCTCTTCCTGCCTCAGTGTTTTAAATGGGGATGTCAATATCACTGCACAGAGGCTCACGGGTCACCAGGGAATTGGCAATCCCATCTGTAATAGGCCCTTTACACTGAGGACACTGAATAGCTAAGGTGTAATGTACCAGAGGAAAAAGAAATGAAGCGTCGACGGAAATCATTGTTTAAAAGTAGCCTACCCCAACCTGTGCTCCCACAGAATGCAGTCCTGTGATAAAATGTTGGCAAACCATAGGTTTTGTAAATTTTGTAAATACCGTTTACTATATCCCTATCTTAGAGATTCACATTCTATACCAGAAGATTAAAGGCTCTGAGAAGTCCTGCAATATGGACTTAAACCCAAACTCCTGAATTCATTTGGACACAGAACATCTCTTCAAGACTCCCCTTTGATTTGTATAAGATCTATTAATAACTCAAAGAATTAACATTCCATGAATCACAGTTTGGGGAGCACTGGTTTAAAGCATCTACTTTACTAAATGGAATTTAAATAAAAACTTAAAAAGAAAGCACCGACTTTAATTGCCTACTTTTAGACTGTCAGCTAATATATAAAATTGTACCACTGGGAGGAAGGAAAAGTTCAATTCACAAGTCCTTTGTGTTCATAAATTGGTTATCAGAACAGCCGGCTTTGTCTTTCCTTTTCAATCTTTTCTTACTTTGCCTACGTTGCAAGTAGCTACCAGCCCTAACAGCCTGGGACAGGAAGTTGTGATTGTGCCCCAAGCACAGTGCCAGCTGCCATTTTTCTTTTTAGAAGAAGGTTTCCTCATTGATGTCTCTTGACTATGTCCCTTCTTTCCACTAGTTTAGCTCAAATCATCTCACCAGGACTATTGCAGTAGTCACTCAACTGGTTTATCTGCTCTCAGTTTCACCCTGCCCCCCTCCAAATGGAATGCATATCACTGACCAGTTTGTTTTCCTAGAGCACCACTTTGATCAATGATGCCAACAAGGTTCTCTTTCTTTCTACCTGTTTATTGCCCTGATAACTATGTTGCCTTCCCATGGTTACAGTGTAGCTGCAGGCATCAGCAATGTTAAAGAAAAGGTTTCTCCCCACAGCCATGTTACTGGTTGAATTGTACCCCTTCAAAATTCTTCTGTTGAAATCCTCACCCCCAGTACCTCATGGTGTGAACTTATTTGGTGGTAAGATTGTTACAGAGATAATGACGTTAAATGAGGTCATTCAATTAGACCCTAATCCAATATGACTGATGTCTTCACAAAAAGGGGAAATGTGGACACAGAGACACATACACATGGAGACCATAAAGATGGCCATCTAAAGCTGAGATAAGCTTGGAATATACCACCCTCAGAAGGAAACACCCGGCAGGTACCTTGGTTTCATACTTCTAACCCCCATAACCACAAAACAAGAAATTGCTATTGTCTAAGTCACTTGCTTAATGGTCTTTTTTTACAGTAGCCCTTACAAACCTATACACTGCCTCTTCTTATTAGTTTGGAAAATATACTCCAAATGCCCTTTAGAAGCTTTTCCCCTATTGCTCATGATTGAATCATGAGTTTCTGCTTAAATCAGCTAGTGGAAAGGAAAATGGAATTACACAATTTGATTAAACAAATCATTATCCCTTCCTGGGACTAGAAAAGGAGTCACCTTCTTTTAAGCATATGGGAGGGTGAACTCCTGAAAAAAATAAAAAATAAAAATCCGAGCCGTGTCAACATGACCCAAGACAGACGGCTGGTTACTAAAGAGGTAATTACATCCACCAGGTATCAGGGACTGTACAAGGCACTGGGACTTCAGAAATAAATGAAAAAGGATCCCTGTTCTCAGGGTGTTGAGAAAATAACACTAAGATTAAGATGAAACCAAAACTGCAAGAAAAGAACTAGAATAGATATGTCCAATGGACGCCAAAGGGAGAGAGTTCCAGGAAGGAGAGAAATTCACAAGTGCCACAGAGAGACCACATGAGAAGAGGACTCGCAAGAAAACATGAGATCTGGCAAGTAAGACTTCTGGGTAACTTTTTTAAAAGAATAACTTCAGTGGAGATTTGATGCAAGACCAAACACACACTTCAATAGACTGGAGAGCCAGGGGGAGGTAAGGCACTAAGAAGCTGTGCTGGGAGTCATTCTGACAGCCATACTGAGCTGTAAGTTGTAGGTCACTTTGCCTGGGTTACAAGAATTATGGGGTAAAGAAGGGGACTCAGTGGAAGGGGATTATGGATAATATATTTCAGGTCTCATCCCTAGGAAGGAAAAATGTTACTATGAATTCACACCATTAAGGGCAAGTGCTTCTTTCCTACTCCTGTATTTCTTTCCTTAAGAAGGGAACTCAGTGAGTACTGTGGCCCAGGGTTCCTGCCCGTTCCTTCTAGTCCACTTAGCAGAGACTGAGTGCATGTCCTGCCTAGTTGTGCTTGCTCCATCGGGACTTTATTTTCCTTTTGAGAATGTGCCAACCCATGGAAAGCAAGACTTTCCCAGTGTTCAGTGTAGGTCTTCGTCACGTGCGAGGCATGCTGTGCTTTGGGATTGCCCATGTCTCAGTAGATAAATCGTTTTGCTGTGGGCGTTAGAGTTACAGGCTGATTTAACTCTCACACTCAACTGTGTCTTCTGACTCAGTCATCACTGATAATGAAGTGATGATGGGCCCCCATCTGTCTTATGCCTTGCTTTATTTCCATGTTTCTGAAAGAAGGTAGGGACATGAGGCTCTCTTTAATGGGCTCTCTCAACCCCATGACCACACACATAGCCTAAGATATTGAGCTTCCCTCTGGAAACCATCATCTATAAAGAATGGTTCAGACAGCAATCCAATTATCAGAGTAAAACATCTAACATTGCTTTTCCTGTTCCATAAAATGGTAAAAATGTTCTTGAAATTCCACAGTTTGTGAAAAACACTTGATACCATATGGACAATTTCTCTACCCCTCCAGCCCTCTTCTTTGTGAAACTTAAACCACGGGATGCCTGAGTGGTTCAGCCGATAAATGTTGGGCTCTTGATTTCAGCTCAGGTCATGATCTCAGAATCATGAGGTTGAGCCCTGCATTGGGATCCTCACTGGGCATGGAGATTGCTCGAGACTCTCTCTCTCCCTCTGCCCCTCAACCCCACTTGCTTCTGCTCTTTCTCTGTCTCTCTCTGTCAATTAATTAATTAATTAAAAAATAAAGCTAAACCACAGATTTATAATGCAGAGAATTATCCCTGTGCTTCTCAGGAATGGCTGTTGAAGTAGTCATTCTTATAAAGTTTTACAAAATCAATTTATTTACTCATGGGTAGCACTAATTCTTTTTCTCTGCAAACCCCTTTTCCAATACTTCAAATAGGAGCTGGGGATTGTGTTGTCCGAAACATAACAATAATCATTAAAGATCGACTAGATGGAGTAAGAGAAGGAGGGAGGAGATAAATACATCAGTGGTTTCAGACTCCCTGAAAAAAAAAAAAAAAAGACGGACTTGAATATCTTCACCTACAATCTCATGAAATCATGAATATATGTTCTTTCCAAGACCCCATCTCACTTAAGTTATATTCTACTGCGTAGGCATTTACAAAATTCACAGGCATTTCTGCATGAGCATTTCCGAAATTTCAGGCCCACCTCCAGCTTGGCCAGCCTCCTTGCAAACATTAACATCACGGCTGCCACTGGAGATCGCATGGGTTCCCAAAAAGAATGGTTTTTCGGGGAAATGTAGACCAGCCCTAACAATGACCACCTCAAGACTGTTGAGGGGACCTCAACCCCCAGACCCACCTCCAAGAAAGGAGCCCAGGGCATTAAGCACATGAATACACGGCTGAGTGCCTTTTTGTCAGTCAGGATTTGATCATAGAAGCAAAGCCACTCTGAGTGATGGAGAATAAGCAATTATTATGGGGATTAGACCTTAAGCTCGGTGGAAGCTGCTGGAAGAGTTTATAACTGAGTCTACGTCAAGAGAGGTCAGGCAGACCAGCTGCTGGGAAGGAACGATGAATGTGGATAAGGGCAAAGAGGAGCCAGAACTCCTAAGGATGAACGGAAACCCACATCTTTCTCTTGGTACCTAAAACCTGCATCGTGAGGGGGACGCAAAAGAGTTGCCAGTGCCCTTGGCCCTGGAGCTGCTGGCATGCTTGGCCACAGAATTAGAAAATCGGAAACAGGAGATTTAGTGAGAGCTGGAGTAGTTGGAACTCGAGGTGCTTCTCCACACCGATAAGGTGAGTCACCAGACCAGCAGCCACGGACGTGAGCTTCCCCAGGACCTGATGCCTCACATCGACCTTCTGAGAATAAAAACTATACTGCCTCATCCCTGCCATCTAAATGGCTCTCCTGACTGGTAAGGGAAGAGTCTCATGAGGAAAAGATTTTTGTTTTAATTGCTGCTGTTGCATAATAAATCACCCCAAAACCCAGTGGCTTGAAACAAGCACAATAATCTTACTTATCTCACACTTTCTATGGATTAGAGGTTCAAAAGCACTTGGCTGGATGTTCTGATCTGGGCTCTTTCCCATAGCCCTGCTCAGTCAGTAGCTGGGTTCAAATGCAGCAGCTCAGGACCTCTCTGTGCCATCTGTCCATGTGGGCTAGTTTGGGTCTCCTCTTCATATCTGGGCTTCTAGTAAGCCTCACTTCTACCATATTGTATTGTTTGAAACAGTCCACTCAGATTCAAGGAAGGATGGGGCTTCGCCTCTTTTTTTTTCTTTTCTCTTTTTTTAATGGTCAGGGAGGAGAAGGAGAGGGAGAGAAAGTCTTAAGCAGACTCTGTGCTAAGCACAGAGCTCTGAGGTGAGCCTAGATCTCACAACTCTAAGATCACAACTAGAGCTGAAACCAAGAGTTGGACGCTCAAGTAACCTTGTCACCCAGCACCCGGGGGGGGGGGGTTCACCTCTTTATAGGAACTGGCAAGGTTCTAAAAGAGCACATGGTATGGGAGTCACTGGGAGGCACGGTTCTTCCATTCTCTATGTCCAACCAAAGCTCCTGGAAATCAGCCCTTGAACTTCTCATGTTGCTCATTCTCAGTAATTCTTTTTTTTTTTTTTAAGATTTTATTTATTTATTTGACAGACAGAGATCACAAGTAGGCAGAGAGGTAGGCAGAGAGAGAGGAGGAAGCCGGCCCCCCGCCGAACAGAGAGCCCGATGCGGGGCTCGATCCCAGGACCCTGAGATCATGACCTAAGCCAAAGATAGAGGCTTAACCCACTGAGCCACCCAGGCACCCCTCTCCAGTAATTCTTGATGCCAAACAATATCAACGATTAATATCAGGTTCATATAAATTCTTTCTGTATTTCCTGACATAATTGTGATATATCTCTAAGTGTGGTCATGATAATCCTAGCTATAAACATTTTTCTTAAGATTGAGACCCACTGTATCCAGGAGATGGGACATCAGTGAAATAAAACAAAATCCACACTAAAATGATTATAAACACTTCTAAAGTACTTATTATTCTAACCTCTCTGGGCCTTGGTTTTCTCATCTATGAAATGAAAACATTCTACTTGAATGACTTTATTTGATTTTCCCCATATTTATTGAATCTACAGTAAATAAGATCATATTATAACACTCTGTAAAATGTAGAACTATTAACTATTTTCCTACCAAATGATAAAAATCAGCCTTGAGGAATGGCATTTTTGTTTATTCTTTCCTATATTTACACATGAAAAGTAAACAGAGATATTAAGAAATGTAACTCTTTGAATCTCCTTCCAATCTTTCTGATTTTCAGACATGTGCGGTGATTTTTATCTAAGGCAAAGCAATACATGATTCAAAGATAAGCTAATTTTAAGAGATGGAGATGGATTACTAAAACATTTACTGTTCAAAAACAGAAAAGAAAGCTGCTATAATTCTCTTACATTTCTCCTCATTATAACCCCCTGCAATGTTTGCTCATATGGATCACAAATGAATCTTGGGAAAAATCTAGCAGAGACTTTTGATTAAATGGTATGTTGAATAAACAATGCTGAGACATTTTAATGAGGTCAGATAAAAGGGCTCTGCTGAAAAAGAAATATTTAAGAAATCACTTTGAGGCTCTATCTTTAAACCATTTCCTGAAGACCTAGGGCTCCGTTTCTTCTTGTCATGCCATTATCCAAAGACTTTAAAAAACTCTTATTAGTTTTGCTACCATGAATGGTCAAGGCTCCTTAGCACATAGATTTCCATCACTAGACTTCTGAAAATTATTGAGGCTTATTCTAATGAAATCCACATAAATAAACACCATATTCAAAATCAATGGCATTAAGTCACTTTTCCACAGAAGTCAAAAATATGGTTAATAATATGCCTATAGCTCTTTATGAAGTGATGCCAAGACATTGCTTCTTACCTATGAGGGCTGTTGACAGCCTCAGTGTTATAGGACTTAAAACAGTCAATTAGAGATTGTTGAGACAAAGAAACACAGACTTGGGATGTGAAACGTGCAGACCATATTCACATAATCAAGTAGCAACTGTTACTGAAGCTGACCTTAAGATGATTAGTTTGGAAATGGAGTAGAGCTTACAGGAGGAAAAATCCTTACCTATAGCAGGCATGCAAATAAGGGGGGGAAAAGGCATCTTAAGAAACCAACCAGGATGGCAGGCAGAGCCAGTGAGTATGGTCAGCAAATAGAAGATTGGCATGTGGATATAAGGGGTAGAATGGTTTGAGCTACCCAATCACACATAGAGATTGGTGGTATAAGTAGAATGAGGTCAAGAAAGGCAAAGGTGTCTACTGGAATATTGCCACACCTGCTGGGACCACCGGTTGATGACAATATGCAGTGGCGAGAAAGGCTGTGAGTTTTCAAAGTATAACTGATTTAGGGAACTAAAGAGGAGGTCATCAGAAGACAGAAACAATGGGGAGATGAGGACAGAATAGCCAGGTGCAAGAGATCTCAGGGGGTGAAGGGTTCTTTTGGGGGCTGGAGACATACTAGTTGTGCAATTGGCATGGGGAGTCTAGAAGTGGGCCACCTTCTGGTCCTGACATATTTGGGTCTCGGGAAAATGAACTCCTATGCTTAAGTGGGCCACCCAGAACTCTGACCTCTGAGAGAAACAGGATTCGGTGATGACAACAAAGTAAATGACTGTGCTGGTAAAAGAATAGCAAGCAAAGAAGTTTTGTTCAACCCAAGGAGGAAATCTCCAAAAAGCAACACAGGAAGATTGGAGAGGGAGAAATGTAATAGAAACCTGGTCTGAAAGTCTGAGTGTTGGAATCAGAAATCTAAAGACACAGCCAGAAATGTAAAAGTTGAAAATACAGGAGCACTTCCCAACAAAAAGAATGTAATCTACTTGATAAGAGTGTCAAAAAAAAAAAAAGATTGTTCTAGCAAATATAGCTATTGTTAAACTTAAAATATTATATCCATTACATAGATATATAGACATGTATATGTCTATATAGCAAGAATACATATAGATACTTTTAAAATTTGTTTGCTACTTATTCAGAGATAAATCTTACCTTCTTATGTAGATTATAAACTATTAAGACAAGGACTATGTTGTATATCAGCATTATTAACATTGATCAATATCCAACCATCAATCAATGCGTCCAACCAAATTAAGATTACCTGAGAATGCTCACCCACTTCTTTTTTTTTTTTTTCATTTGCTGAAAAGAAAATTAATATCTTTTTTTTTTTTTTTTTTTTATCTGAGACTCCTATGAATCTGTCAGTGTGACCCACTGTATTGATAAATGAGGCTGAAGACAGCGTGGGCATGTCTCTTTCATTGAACTCACTGAACTCTCATTCCTGATTTCAGATTGGGGCCAGCTTCCGAAGCTTCTACTTTGACACTAGAGCTCCTGTCATGTGCGATGTTCCACAAGGCCGTCTCTTGCTAACCCCATCTGCATTTCACCACTCCAGTCCTTGGAACTTGGAAATGCCACAAAGCAAAACTATGGAATGAATCTAGGTAGGGTTTGTCTTTACTTCCAAAAGCACTCAGAAACCAGACAAGGAGAACAAGTCAGCCTGGGAAGCTTCTTTACAAGTAGCAAATCTAGAATTTTTTGGATTCGGGTCCATATGTGTAGTTGATTCTGAGACTTCCATCACAAGTGACTCTATCATTGGCACTGCTGATTGGTTTAAGTTGTGAAAGGCAATTGTGAACAGGTTCCCTACAAATGGTGAAAAGAGTCCAGCCAAATGGATTTACTCATAGTAGGTCATTCATTGTTCTATCGTGTCTCCCTAAGACCGTTATGTTAACGTAGGCTGGGCTTCCACTGCCATTGCTCTGGTCTATTCCTAGCTTCTGGCTAAATGACAAGTCTAAGCTTACTAAGAAAATAGAATGACTTGAAGAAATTCCTTTCTTTTGTCCCACTCATATCTCTAAACTCTAAACTGCTGAGTTAAGCCTTTTCTTCTCATTTTAATGTTTAGTGCATAGCTCTAGCAGGAGAAGTATCAAAGTTTTATGTATATCTCTGGAGATGGAAAGACTATATTTTTTCAATCCATTAACAGCCATATAGATGGAATCTAAAATTGGTATCTTTGACTTATTTTTTTTTGTTTGTTTTGCCTCAAAGCACATGCAACATGACAATGGGGTCTTTTGCTCCTAAGACTACCGTATCACACGGAATTCTTACTTCCTGGTTGCACTTAGCTGATGAACCATATGGCACCACCATATTGGGAAGAGTCTGAGCAAGCTTTTCCAAATACAAGTTATTATTCGTCTTTCCTTAAATTATGCATAAGCTACCATTCATTTTCCTACCTAACCCTCGCTGGAGATGCTCCCAGGTTTGAAATGAAAGACATTCTTCTTTCCAATATATGTAATCCACATTAATTGTTTTTGACAGCAGAGGGTAGGTGGTTAGCGACTGAGGTGGTTAATGCTTTAATCATATCACCTCTGCAACCAACTTAGCCGGCTGCAGCACTCTGAAGACTAGCCATGCCAGTGTGCTCTCATTGTAGAATCAAAATGCAGATATTTCTCCCTGCATTTTAATGTAAGTGCATTTAAGGGAGGTGAAGGAGAAAAGAGGATCCGAAGTGACAAAAGAGGGAAAACACCTAACATCTCTGGGGACAGAAACATTGATCCTGCCATTTAGTCTCTTCCTATGGAACAAAGGTCAAGTTTTCAAGCCTATGAGACTTTCAATAAATGACCCTGTCTTGGGGTGCCTGGGTGGCTCAGTCGGTTGGGCATCTGCCTTTGCGCCGGGTCATGGTCCCAAGGTCCTGGGATCGAGCCCCGCATGGGGCTTCCTGCTCAGCGGGAAGCCTGCTTCTCCCTCTCCCAGTCTCACCGCTTGTGTTCCCTCTCTCGCTGTGTCTCTCTCTGTCAAATAAATAAATAAAATCTTAAAAAAAAAATTACCCTGTATTTCCTCTATTTCTACCCCTATGCCCTACAGTAGCCTCAGTCTCCCCAGTCCCCACATCTGGTTTCTTATGACTGAGTCTACTTTAGCTTTTGTTGTTTCTTTTTTTTTTTTTCATTTACTTTTGCTTTTAATAACCCCTCCAGTCATCTTGCAAGCCTTAATGCAAATGCCACCAGGTTCATAGAGTTTTTTCTTCCTTCCCCAGCTAGAAATTATCCTTCCCTTCTCTATGTCATACCACATTCAAGTTCTGTAACAGCATGTAACCAGAAAGACCCTATAAGTTAGTTATTGGTACATATGTCTTACTTTCCTGAAGTTTTATGTCTGAGGGCCAGGGGGAAAAAAAAAAATCATGGTTTGGCAAAAACAAACGCAGAAATTTAAAAATACTACTTAGTACAAGCACATGATAGGTGCACAGTTTTTAAAAATTCATGAATGCCTTGAGGAATACCTAGTCTGGTAAACTGTAAGCTCTGAGAAAGAGGAAACTACATCTTCAAAGTACAGAGAGCATTTTCCAAACTCTACTGTCAAAATCTAGTGGGGGCTCCTGGGTAGCTCAGTCATCTCAGAGAGTCTGACTGTTGGTTTCAGCTCAGATCTTGATCTCATGGGTGGTGAGAGAGAGCCCAGTGTCTGGCCCTGTGCTCAATAGGGAGTCTGCTCGGAGATTCTTAGCCTATGCCCCTCTCCCCCCATTCTCTCGCTCTCTTTCTTGCGCTCTTTCTCAAATGTATGAATAAATCTTTAAAAAGAAAATCTAGCAAGACATTTTTTTTTAAAGATTTTATTTATTTATTTGACAGAGAAAGAGATCACAGGTAGGCAGAGAGGCAGTTGGAGAGAGAAAGGGGAAAGCAGGCTCCCCTGCCAAGCAGAGAGCCCGATGTGGGACTCGATCTCAGGACCCTGAGACCATGACCTGAGACAAAGGCAGAGGTTAACCCACTGAGCCACCCAGGTGCTCCCCAGCAAGACATCTTATTCGTGATAGAACTTAATAAATCTACATGAGAATTATATTGAACTGGGATAGCTATAATTGGTGGTTGTGATGAACCAGATAGGATAGGTAGTTACAATAATGGACCTTGGACTTTATGGCTCTGGGTTCAAGAACAATGGGAGTTCTTTGGCTCTCCTGGAAAAGAAAATTATCTGACAGGCGTAGATCTAGGATGAAAGTCCTCTCTCTTAAGACAGTAAAATTTTAATTCAACTGTTATTTTATTGTATGAAATATGGAATTATTTTCCCAAGAAAAAGAATGGCAAAGGTTAAAAAAATCATGATTTTTTAAAATTGTTCATAAATAAAATAATTGATTACAGTGCAGTTGGAAAACAAAACATATGTTAGTTCAAAAGCTAAATTTATTTTTAAGATTTTATTTATTTATTTGACAGACAGAGATCACAAGTAGGCAGAGAGGCAGGCAGAGAGAGAGGGGTGGAAGCAGGCTCCCTGCTGAGCAAAGAGCCCGATGCAGGGCTCGATCCCAGGACCCTGGGATCATGACCTGAGCCGAAGGCAGAGGCTTTAACCCACTGAGCCACCCAGGCGCCCTCAAAAGCTAAATTTAGACTGCTTGCAATTTCTTTTAATTTCTACCATTGCATGTGAGGCATCGCAAACTGTAGGTAAAGCAATTAAATGAAAGTAGTAAATAAATCTCCCAAACCAGCTGCCATCCTTTCAGTGGGGTCTATTTAACAGTCAATATGAACACACAGACAGTGTTTTCACAAAAGCCATGATAATAGCAGCATGGTGAGTCCTGAGACAAAGAAAGTTCTCGATAAATATTTCTGGAAGGAATCCCTCATTACTGTGAAATATTAACTACCTTGGAATCCTCTGTGAGGGGCACCTGAATGGCTCAGTGGGTTAAGCTTCTCCCTTCAGCTCAGGTCATGATCTCAGGGTCCTGGGATCGAGCCCCACATTGGGCTCTCCGCTCAGCAGGGAGCCTGCTTCCCCCTCCCCCTCTGCCTGCCTCTCTGCCTACTTGTGACCTCTCTCTTTCTGTCAAATAAATAAATAAAATCTTAAAAAAAAAAAAAAAAGAATCCCCTATGATCCCTTCGTCATTTATGCTCATTTGTGAGAACTTGGAACTTAGGGGGAAAAAAAATTAACTTTCAGTCATAGTGCCAATCAAAACTTCATTCCACTCAATGCTGAAGAGTCTACTTGGTGTTTACATAGTTATTTAAACAACCAAAACCCCCTTCAGTCTGCAAATCATTGTATAATAATCACTAAAATCTGTTTGTCGTTGGAGCCACAGTGGGCCCCAAAGGACTTCTATGAAGGCCATAAAAAAGCAGCATCTCAGGATGTTTGGCTATTTCTCTGACATATCACCTTGACCAATCCCTCTACCCTGACTTCTGTGACAGTATGGCTTTGGTTGATTCAGTATTAGCCGATCTTGATCTGGATATGCAGAGCCAACCAGAAAACCTGGAAGCTGCTTTCCTCCTCTATACTCACAGCCTACCTGAGTAATGGCTCAGGAGTCCCTCCAGCACCCCTTGTAGAGTATCAGCAATAGATATGCCTGCCCACCTTTCCAGAATTTCTGGGAGGATTAACAAGATAACTATAAGTCTAAGATGTTTGAGCATACAGGGAGTGCATAATAATAATAATAATAAATGCTATGACTCTGCAGTTCCTTTGTATATTTTAATTACACACTTAGAATTTCTAGAACACAAACAGAAAAAAATGTCAATTCTAAGGAGCGAATCATGGAAGAATTTAGTTCTTTTATAACCCAATATGATGGACATTTTTGGCTTTGTTCACCTCTCTAATGGGTGGGGGGCTGGGTCATGGTGACTTTTCTCTAGTCATTATGATGGTCAATGCTTCAAACCCTACTTGATCCACATGTTGCCTTATGCTGAGCTAGAATTGAATTCTAAACCTGCAAGCAGGTATTTCCAGAAGGGACCCTCTACTCTCTGTGAATTATCCTTTCAGTGCAAGGAGATTCTCAATTCATCATTTCCTGAACTTAAGTTATTCTTTTACCACTTTCCAATTTTGGTCATGTCTATGATACCACCTGTAATGTAAATTACTTAAAATATTTCTTATATCCTTAAGCAATACCATCCACAAAATAAGGTTTGAGGTGCCAGTTAGAATTTCATACATGAAATAAATACTTTACAGAACTTCCTCCACTTATGATGGGGTTACATCCCAATAAACCCATAATAAGTTGAAAATACCAGAAGTTGAAAATGCATTTAATGCACTTATCATAGCTTCTTCGCCTAGGCTACTTTAAATGTGTCCAGAACACTTCCATTAGCCCACTTTGGGCAAAATCATCTCACACAAGGTCTATTGTATAACAAAGTATTAAATACTGCGTGCAACTCATTGAATACTGTACTGAATATAAAAAAACCAAAACCAAAACCAAAAACAGAATGACTGAATGGGTACAGAACGGTTTAAGTATATCGGTTGTTCACCCTCGTGATTCTGTGGCTGGTTATGAGCTGTGGCTTGCGGGCACTGCCCAATGTCAGGAAAGAGTACTGTACTGCATATTACTAGCCCATGAAGAGAGCAAAATTCAAAATTTGAAGTATGTTCCTACCTACGACATACCACTTTTACACCCTTGTAAAGTTGAAAAAATGTAAGTCAGAGCCTATCTGTATAAAAATTTAAAAGTGCCACCAGAGATTATTTCAAAAAACACCATGGTTATATATTCAATGTTCTGAAAAATAGTCTTTGAATATATTCCTGAAAACCAACAGATTCCTAGTATTTAGCAGCATTATTTTCACATGAATCCTATAGTGTCTGGGACATATTTATTGAACACATGATGCTTTTAAAAAAATAATGTTGGCCCCAGGGCACCTGGGTGGCTCAGTGAGTTAGGCATCTGCCTTCCGCTCAGGTCATGATCCCAGGGTCCTGCAATCGAGTCCCATATCGGGCTCCCTGCTCAGTGGGGAGCCTGCTTCTTCTTCTCCTTCTGCTGCTCCTCCTGCTTGTACCCCCCACCCCACACCAAATAAATAAGTATTTTTAAAAATGTAGGCCCAATAAGTAAATACATAAATGCATAATCACTAACTCTTGTGCTTTTTCTGCCCTTTCTTTGTGCATATACTAAAAGATACATGGTGACTACTATCAAAAGCTTGCCCATCCTTCTGCAAAAGCGTCCTTATGTAATCATCAGCAATTTTTAACTTGGGTATTTACAACAGAGGACAGCAATCTGTGTGGAAAAACGTGAAGAGAAGTGTAGTCCCCTTTATTTATTGATTTTTTTTAACCTTAAGGAAGAAAAACAAGTAAAGAACATAGATCTGGGAGTTGAGAGACTCGGTTTCTAGATAGAGCTAATTCTTCATGTTCTTGTGTTTGTGAGTCATTTGTCTACCCAAACTTTAGTTTTTCAATCGGCAAAATAACACTGGATTGTTAAATATAATTATAATTTTATGTAATTATGTATTTTTAATTATATATATTTAATTATATATGCTATATATAATTAAAATATAATTATAAATATAATCTAAGGTCTTTTTAAGCTCTATTTCCTTTAGCCCATAATTAATCCATCCTAAAGACTTAAGTCTTAAGGCAAAGGATATTAAAGTCTGGTCCCACAAGTTTCCTCAAAAGTGCTTTATAAGTGTTTCATAAACTAAATTCCAATTTCCTTTTTTAGATATATAACATTAATATTGTATTTGGAAAATGTGCACTCCCATAATCATACAATGAATAAATAATTTTCTACCAAAGAACAAGGAGGTTTGGCTTTGAGGAAAATAGCCAATCTCATCCATCACCTGAGCAGACATATTGGGAATTTATATACAAGGACAGTAGGTATGATTTCTGACTGTTCTCTGAAAGGGCTAATTAAACTCAGCCTTCATTCCAGTCCTTGCCAGAGGAATTCTACCCAAAGGCAAATGAGCTAAAGTAGTTTTAGGAAGAGCAAACTTTAGGGAGATTCACTCTCTATATTCACTCTCTATATTGCTTTCCAATTGTTTATCTTTTATTTTGGTGATATGTGCTTACATGCAACCTTGCCAATTATTTTTGTAGCCAAATATTTTTTATTTCTTTCATTGCCTGAAAGTCTAGAGAATACTCTCTAGAGAGGCAATATGTGTTAACTTCTATATTTTTCTAATTTTTTTTCCTAGCCAATGTTACTATAATCATTTTTTCTTGGCCCCCTACATGTATTTATTCATTTGTTCATAAAGGTGAATGGGAAGGTCTTCTAAGGCTCTTGGTTCTCGATGACACATTCTAAGTAAAGAGTGAATTGTTCATGTGACATCTCTCAAAGCTCTGGAAGTATAAGGACGGATTCCTACTGTAGTGTTAACTAGTGCTAGAGGACATTCTTTTCAGTAAGTTATTATTTATCCCATTATATGTGGTAATTAGAAACAATGTAAATAAAACCAAAGGAATATAATTGGGGAAAAAAATGGCAATTAAAACCACTCAATTGCAAACCAACCCATGGGATACTACAATGATGTAATTCTAGGAAAAGATCCTTATCTCTTTTTTTCCTATTTTGTGGGAGTAGAACGTTAAATTTAATCATGTTTATGATCATTCTGTGCATGATTTTGTATCGTGTGTTTCCTGTTATATAATAACGTAATACTTCATATTTTATTACAAGTGATCTACATACATTTTTAACATCCACATAGTATTTCCCTGGATAAATGAATCACAATTAACCTAACATTATCCACTTTTAGACTCTTAGCTTGTTTCCAAATTTGTATGGTATATATAATAAATATGTCTTCTCTCGCAAATCTGTGATTTATTTTTTTGCTTTTGTTTTCATTATTTGGGTATTATTTTGCAGAAGTAGAATTATTAGGTCAATAGATCTAATCATTTTTACATTTCTTGACAAATATTACTAAATTTCTTTCTTTGCAAGGCTTGTGTAAATTTATTCCTCCATAGGCATTATATAAATCCTTTTCCCCTTTCAGAGGGTAAAAATCCTACTTTTATTTTGTTTCTTTTGTTTATAAATTGAATTTTTGCCTATGACCATGTTACCTGCTGAACTTTTTTATTAATTTATACTATTTTTTGTCTAATTATTTATGAGTTTTCATTTTTTGTAACAAATTATATAATCTTTTATATATAAAATATTCACTCATTCTGCAGTACATTCTGTGAATATTTCCCCCCATTTTTCACCCTTTAGACTTAATTTGTTTATAAACTTCTACTCATATCTTTGTGATCTCTTCACTGTCCTCTCATTGAAAGCCAAATATCTTCCCTAGAGAGCTGATAAATATTCATTTCTATTTTTTCTGTTTTTCTGATGCTTTAATATTCATTTTTAAATTTTTCACTCCCCAACAAGGACAAAAGTCTTGGCTAGAATTTAAAAAACTGCTTTGGAAGCAAAGGTTAGCTTCTGACTAGAAGATTTAGCCATTAGGTATTCTTAGGTATTTCGGTAGCTCCTTGCATTACTAAACCTGGCCATTTTGAACACCAATCTACAAATGGTTACAAACTGCTACTGCTTTCATTATTCAAAGCTCTTTATCATGCAATGTGGGAAGAATAAATGGAAGGAGAAGGTAACAACATGACCTTGTGTAAGCAATCCCACATCTTCTATGCAATGCCTCCGCACGTAGTGGTAAAAATGACATGGCAGTCTTTAATCTGGGCTCTTACTCTCTCTGCAGGAGACAGCCGCTGAGCACCATACACAAAAGAAAGACTCTAAGCCATGGCTTTGATGTTATAAAGACAAAATGTTTACTCTGTACCATATTACATGGTATAGCCAAATTAATTTGACTTTGGGTGCTTTGGAATAGTACTTTTCTCTAATTGAACCACCCATAGGTAGTCCCATGATCCATCTTCTGAATGGTCATTCTGAACACCAGAATCAATGCCATCACTCATGAGTGATAGAGGAGATGTGTTTATAATGCATGTAACAGATTTTCTCTGAACACTTTCTTTGTGCCAGACCTATTCTAAGGATTAAAGGTCCAAAATGTAAGTAGCACATTAACCATGCTCCATAGGACAGTGGTTCCTGAACCTGATGGATGGCTTCCTGAAGTCTATATTCCCTCCCAGACTCCACCTCAGACCCTCTAACTCAATATGAAGCCTAATTCTGTTTGTGTTTCAGATTGCTCATGGTGGTTATGATGAGTCCAGGATGAAAGACCTCTCTTTAAGATCAGAGAGCAGTGTATCTCTATTCCTTCAGATCTTAGAAGGTAATAGGAATAAACTCCCATTTATTGGATCATTAATCTAAAGTTAGAGGCTTTACATATAGAATCTCACCCACTTCTATCAAGAAACTGATCTTAAGAAAAGTTCAGGAATTTGCCCAGGGTAAACATCTATGATCAGTGAACCTGTGATCTAACTCAGAGTTCTCTGACACTAAGAACACATGAGAGAAAACACACACACACACACACACACACACACACACACACACACACCATTTGGATTAATTGGATTGGGAATTCTGTAGAATTAAATCAGAAAGTTTAAGTACTTCAGTCAAGAATCTTTATATTTCAAAACGAATCCATATGTCAAAGTGTGGTAACTGTAAGATGGTGGGGATATCTCCAAATTTCTTTGGCTTGGGTTTCTAGTTTTATTTATATTAAAGTTTTATATAACCCATCATGTCCTTCCAGGCTGATATTAATCTTTTCTTCCAACTACATCATGAATTATAGGCTATATTTGCTTCCTTGATTGGTCTGGCAAAAGACTCCTTCAAGAAACTTGCAACCTTCAAGAAAATACAACCACTTTTCATCTATGCCTAGCCCCAAAAGGAAAGAAAATACCTTGTTTCTTCAACAAAGAAAAAGACACAATAAAGCCTATAGTCATATAGCCATATCTCATTTTCAGCAACCTGGAGCCACATGAGTTATACTGATTGGAAAAAAAAAAAAAAAATGCCACCCCCGACTTTTAAAGAAACAAAGCATTTGAAGACATGTTTTCTCCCCCTGGGCACAATACTAGATGTCTTTACCATTGCTAAAATGTTGTTTCTCATTACAAGATTCATCTTTAATGTGAATATAATCCTCTTTTTGTGCAAGTTGTTTAGAATGTCAGAGTGGGTGAGGAATGTATAAGTCAAGGATTAATGGGTCCACTTCATGTTACATGTAAAAAACTAAAATTCTGAAAACTTGAGCTTTCAGAAAGAATTTATCAGTACAACTACAAACGTCAACAGATGTTACTGAGAAATGGTGGTATGGGGGTGCCTGCATGGCTCAATGGGTTAAAGCCTCTGCCTTCAGTTCAGGTCATTATCCTGTTGTCGAGTCCAACATCAGGCTCTTTGCTCAAACAGGGAGCCTGCTTCCCCCTCTCTCTCTACCTGCCTCTCTGCCTACTTGTGATCTCTGTCAAATAAATAAATAAAA
Source organism: Mustela erminea (assembly GCF_009829155.1). NCBI lineage: Eukaryota > Metazoa > Chordata > Mammalia > Carnivora > Mustelidae > Mustela > Mustela erminea. Next base: position 7,609,397 of record NC_045618.1, on the reverse strand, counting down.
TCTTTTAAAAAAATGGTAAGACACTCAGCGAGGTGCTGTGGGAGACAGAGAAAACAAATGTAATCTCTGATCCCTAGGAATTACACCAGTATTTAGAAAAAAGAAATGTTTCCATGAACAAATGATCAAATGATGGGCATTCAATGCTAAGACAGTTTTTCAAAACCAAAGAATATTCCACATCTTTTTTTTTTTTTTAAGTGACAAAGATTCCTCAGCATCAACATAAAATGCTGGTATACTGTAATACTTCTGTTCCTAAAATCTGTGCAAACCCAAAATTATGTACAAGTATCTGACGTTTAGTGTACTTATAAAACTGTAAAACCAAATCAAATTTAGCAGCTAAATCCAAATAAAAACTAAAACAACCAGTAACCTTTGAATCAACAATACTAATTTAGTGAGATGGATGGTATTACTTTGCTGAAACTGAACTTCTACGTTCTGTGTGAGTATAGTCCTGATCATTTCCACACTAACTCTTTGGAATCCTTTGTTCCGTGTCATTGGGCCATACACCATTTATGTTCCCCTAATTATTTTTCATAGAAAAGCCACCTGTCTTATTGCATCTCCTAAGTTATTTGGCTTTCAGTTGTCATTAACCAGTTTTGTTTGTGCCTTTAGTGAAGTGAATCCCTGATCTAGTATTTGTAGAGGAATCCTGGTGCCAATGGGGCCACAAAGTCACATGCCAACTTGCCCGGATAGTGGAATGGCGGCGGGAGGCGGCAGGAGTTATTTGTACATCATCCAACTGATCAAGCCTGTGCTTTTATTAACTTTTTAGATAATCATCAACGTGAAAACATTTGAACTCTTCCTTCTTGTGCTGAACAAACCAAACGATAAAAATAAAAACTGGACCCATTAGAGAATATGTCTTCAGACATGCGAGGGCACACAGAGTCAAGCTGAGAAATGCTAGCAACAATTCAAGACAATACATTTTCCAGAAAAAAAAAAATCACAATATAGAGAAGTGCCCTTGCAGAGTAGAGAAAGGAGGTTCCAAAAGGACTTTCCAAAAAGTGGTCGAATTTTAAATAAACATATAAAGGGAGAGCTTCCCAGGGTGGAGATGGTATGAAGAAAAGCAAAGAAGCATAGAACTTTCAGACAGGCGTGGGGACGGTGGATGGACCAGTTAGCTAGAATATTCTAAAGGAGACATAGTGATTTAAATTTGCCAAAAGATGATTCACAGACCTGTACCCCTGGGGCTAATAATACATTATATGTTTATTAAAAAATAAAAAAATTTTAAAAAATATGCCAAAAGAGAGTTTGCCCCCAAAGTATGGTAATTCGAAGTGATGCTTAGACAGAAACATATGTTGGTAAATAGGAATTTAAAATATTTAAATCACTACAAATGAAGGATGTCACCTTAACTTTCCAACACGACACCAGACCTACTGGTATCCAGCTACGCAAAAGAGCTCTTCCTGCTTATGTAGGAAGGAAAGCGGAACTGGTATATCTCTTTCTCTGTTCATACTCCCAGTTAACTTCTTAACCTATAGGAAATTTATTTTTTCCTTTAGTCCCTCCCCCTTGATTCCAAAGATGTATTTTTCAATATGTTACATTATTTTGATTGACTAGCTGTTTTCTATTTTTTTCATTATGCTTTAGCCATCAGGGGAGTGGCAAGGAGCCCTCCTAAGTATTAATGTACCATCTGATTAGACATGCACTGCCCCTTTCAAGCACTAGTTTGCATTTTGATGACTTAATAAGAGTAATAGGATTCTGAGAAAGACTTCTCTCTTCCTCTGGACCAGGGCACAAAGATAGGATGTATGAATCAAGAACTCTACACTCCAAATAAATTAAGATTCAAACATTTAGGGGACAAAAAGTCCCTTGAAGGGGGAGGCACCTGGATGGTTCAGTCAGTTAAGCATCTGTCTTCAGCTCAGGTCATGATCCCACGGTCCTGGGATTGAGCCCTGCATGGGGCTCCCTGTTCTGTGGGGAGTTGGCTTCTACCTTTCCTTCTGCCCCTCCTCCTACTTGTGCCCACTCTCTCTCTCCTCAAATAAATAAAATCTAAAAAGAAAAAGAAATCCCCCTCCCCTCTGACACACACTCCAGTGTGTGTCAGAGGGGAGGGGAATAAATTACTTTGCTATGTCAGTATCATTGGACCACCATCACCACCCAAGTCTGATGAATGTGGAGGGAAGAGGGGAGAACTGGAGAATTATCAGAGACATGGCTTATGGACCTGGGAGAGCGAGTGTGCATGTTTGTCCCCTGCCATGGAGAGAGTGGATGTTTCTTCCACACATATCAAGTGAGAGGGTCTCCAGGAAAACATTGTGTAGAGATAATAAGGATCATGCTGCAGGAAAGTAATAATTACATCTTCTTTGTTTATTTTTATATCTGCATATGGAGTACTCCCCATGAGGCAGCTTGACCTGAGCTGGCTTGTTAATATCCCACCCAAGGCAGCTGGCACCCTGGAAAAGGAGCACAGCAAGCAGGAGCTATTAAGTGGACCCCTTGAGGGAGAAGCTGAGAGGTCAGGGGAAGAGATGGGGTGAAGATGGAGCAGATCTCCCAACAAGGGAATCTTGACAACGGGGATGTCTCTACTCACCCCCCGGAGATCTTACACATTTACTCCATGAGAGATCCAACATTGGGAGACCTGTAGCATTTGACAAAGAAGCCAAAAGTGCCAAAATGGGACCACCAACAGGATGCTCATTAGGTAAGATCATTTCTTATCTCTCTCACGTTCCTCTTACCCAAGCTGACATCACAGGAGCTGGAACCAGAAGAGAGGCAAATGGAGAAAAAGTCCCAAAGACTACCCATGACCTCTCTCACATGCTGCAAATTTCTTGGGTTGAAATCTGACGTCAGAGACAGGGAAGAGGATAAATACTTAAGGAGGATGTGGTGCTGGGATTTAAAACTAAGTGAAATCGGATTAGACTGGAGTCTACAGTGATGGCGAGTGAGAGATACCCACGAGATCTGTCATCATGAAGACATGGGAAGGGCAGATTCAACATGAGGACATAGGTAGGAAAAAAAAGAACCACCTCATGTTGGTACTTCATCACATTCAGACTTCAATGAGTTCTCAACCCAAGAAAAGAAATAGGAAAGCTATTAAATTCTATTTCACTGGGTTGTGGATCAATGAATTAGAGCATTAACAGCTGAGTTTTAATCTTGTCTCTGCCCTTATCAGCCGAGTGTCCCTGGACAAATTATATAAATTGCTCTGTATGTTAATTTTGCATCCATAAAATTGGATTATTACCAACCTCGTCAAGTCACTCATGGGCTTATGTGAAAATAATTGACAGGGAATCTGGCAGGCATGTTTGTTTGGGTTTTCCCCCCTATCCTTTTCTGTTTTTTTCCTTAATACACACACATAGAGTATTTTTTAATATATAAAATGTTGGAATCGACTGACATATAATTTTGTGTTTTGTTAATTTGCTTCAGAGTTTAGAGCTTTTCACATATTGAAATTGCCACATATTATCATTTTAATATGTTTAAAGGAGCCATCAGTTTGCTTAGCTGACTCCCTTTTGTGGGAAATTTGGGTTGTTTCCAAGCTCCTCCCTCCCAATCTGAACTATGATGTTGTTAATAGTAAAAAGAAACTGCTTTAACACTTTCCCCATCCCTAAAGAGAAAAAGGCTTAGGCTGTAATTGTTACCTTGGGATATCACTTCCCAAATGAAATTATTTATCCTATCAGTTAATAATTCTACTGGCATCTCTTGAAAGTGCCAATATCCCTAGAATATCTGTAATTCTAACTGGGAAGAAGAGAAAGCTTCCTCTTGACTCATGAGTCTACACTTCTTCTCCAGAGAACACTGACTTATTTAATTTGGCCTGGCTAAAGGGAATCTCCCCATGAGTCCTCACGGGGATTTTCCAAGACCCTTCCCAATTTAGACTCAGGATTAAATAGCCTGTAATAATTTCATGCTAGAGCATAGCAGAACACACTGACTTAGTTCTATTAGTGCTTTTTTTACCTACATTTCAGCTTCCTCTTCCCCGACAGGCTGGAATGCAGTTTCTTTATCTTTCCCAAGGCTGCACTGTAGAAATCTCTTCCTCCTATCTGCCATCTGCTTTAATGCTGTCTTTCGTCCCAAACCCCACTTGCTCAGGTTCTAATTACTATCAACTTGCCCATTCAGGTAGCTGAAAATCTTCTGAATAAATTACATACTACCGTATTCCCATTAAAATCATATCGGGAAAATCCACCATTTCCTATCATGTGAAGGGCGTCTGTGGGCTCCAATCATTTCTATTCCATTTCAGGTTGGCTGCTAAAATCAATTCAGTTTCTTTCTTAGTGAGATGTAACTTACATGCCCTAAAATTCATTCCTTTTTAAGGCCAAGTAATACACCATCATAGAGGACCAACACGTTTTGTTTGTCCGTTTATCACTGGATGGGCATTTCAATTGTTTCTACCTTCTGGCTTTTATGAGTAATGCTGCTATGAACATGTGTTTGTAAGTTTTTGTGTAGGCATGTGTTTTTCTTGGAGTATATGCTGACATGGGATTGCCAGGTGTTATGCTAAGACTGTGTTTGACCTTTGAGGAACTGACAGACTATTTACCAAAGTAGCTGCACCATTCTGCATGGTGATATCCCAAATCCAACCAACAATTCTTATTATCTTTTTCATTATAGCCACCCTAGTGGGTGTGAAGTGGTATCTAGCTGAGGCTTTGATTTTGATTTGCCTAATGGCTAAAGGTGTTGAGCTGAGCAGGTTTTATACAGCAATTAGCTATTTGTATATCTTCATCGTAGAAACGGCCGTTAAAATAATTTGCCTATTTTTAATTGGATTATTTGTCTTTTTATTGTTGATATGTAAGTGATAGTATATGATATATGATTTGCAAATATTTTGGTATAAATATTGGTGTAGTTATTAGGTATATGAATTGCAATTTGTTTTCCCATTCTGTGTATGGTCCTTTCACTTTCTTTTTTTTTTTTTGTAAGATTTTATTTACTTATTTGAGAGAGAGAGAGAGCATGAATGGGGGGGAGGGGCAGAGGGAGAGGGAAAAACAGATTCCCAGCTGAGCAGGAAGCCTGAGGCAGGACTGGATCCCAGGACCCTGGTATCATGACCTGAGCCAAAGACAGACACTTAACTGACTGAGCCTCCCGAGCACCCCAGTCCTTTCACTTTCTTGATAATATCCTTCAAAGTACAAAAGATTTTCACTTGATAAAGCTCCATTTATCTATTTTTTCTTTGTTTACTTGTGTTTATGGTATCGTATTCAAGAAATAATTGTCTAATCCAGTCTTGAAGGTATATATTTCAGTTTTCTTCTAAGAGTTATGTACATTTCACTTTTTGGTCATTGATCCATTTGAGTTCATTTTTGTATGGAGACTAAGATATGGTTCCAAACTCATTAGTCTGCACGAGGATATCCAGCCCTCCCAACACCATTTGTGAAAAGACTGCTCTTTTCCCTTATTGAATTGTCTTGACACTCTTGTCAAAAATCAATTGAACCAATTGTTTCTGGACTCTCGATTCCATTCCACTGATCTGAATGTATATCTTTATGCCAGGGCTAGATCATCTTGTTTACTGTAGCTTTGTAATGAGTTTTGAAATTTGGAAGAATCAACCCTCCAGCTTTGTTCTTCTTTTTCAAGATTGCTGTAATTCCTCTGTGTACCTTAAATTGCCATGTGAATTATCAGCTTTTCAATATGTGCAAAAAAGGCAGCTGGAATTTTAGTAGGGATTGCATTAAATATGTAGACCAATTTGGGGAGTTTAAAAAAAAATACATGTCTAATAATAAATAGAATGTATTTCCATTTGAGTCTTTAACTTACTTAAGTGATGTTTTATACTTTTAAGTGTACAAAATTTGCACCTCTTTTGTTAAATTTATTCTTAAATATTTTGTTCTTCTGATAGTATTTTAAATGGCATTGTTTTCTTAGTTTTATTTTGTATGGTTCATTTATAGTGTAGAGAAACAACATTTTTTTCCTAAGGATTTTTATTTATTCATTTGATATAGAGAGAGAGACAATGAGAGAGGAAACACAAGCAGGGGAAGGGGGAGAGGGAGAAGCAGGCTTCCCACTGAGCAGGAGTTCAATGAGGGGCTCAATCGCAGGACTCTGGGATCATGACTGAGCTGAAGGCAGACGCTTAACGACTGAGCCACCCAAGCACCCCCAAAATTTAGTTTTCTACAGTAATCTTGTAACCTAAAGCCTTGCTGAACTCATTTATTAGCTCTAATATTGTGTGTGTGTCTCTGTGTGTGTGTGATAAAGAGTTAGTATCCAAAATACATAAAGAACTTATAAAATTGAACACCTAAAAACCAAATAATCCGGTTAAAAAAAATGGGCAGAAGATATGAATAGACATGTTTCCATAGATGGCTAGCAGACATATGAAAAGATGCCCAATATCACTCATCAGCAGGGAAATACAAATCCTTCAGATTTCTATGTACAATATCATATAATCTGCAAATAGAGATCATCTGATTTCTTCTTTTCAAATCTGGATGTCTTTTATGTCTTTTTCTTTCCTAACTTCCTTGGATAAAATGTTCAGTACAATGTTGAAAAGAAGTTCCAAGAGCAAACATTATTTTCTTATTTTTGTTCCTAGAGGGAAGTTTTCCACCTTTTAGCAGTAAGTATGACATCATCTGTGGGTTTGTGTAGATGCACTTTCTCAGGTTGAGGAAGTTCCCATCTATTCCTAATCTGTTGAATGTTTTTAAGATGAAACGATGTTGTATTTTGTCAAATGCTTTCTCTATATAGATGATCAAGTGGATTTTGATCTTAGGTCTAGTACTATAGTTATCACAGTGATCTGTTTTTGTAACTGAACCAACTTTGCACTCCTGGGACAAATCCACTAGATCATAATGTATGATCTTTCTCATATGTTGCTAGGTGCAGATTGTATGTATTTTGATGAAGATTTTTTGTGTGTGTGCCTATATACATATGGATATGGGCCTGTAGTTTGCTCATGATTTTCTTTCTCGGATTTGGGGATCAAGGAAATACTGGCATCTCAGAATAGTTGGAAAGTGTTCCCTCTTCCTCTGTGTTTTGGGACAGTTTGTGAAGGGTTCATATTTATTCATTTAAAGTTTATTACATTTCACCAGTAAAGGCAAGTGCACCTAAAGTTTTCATTGTGGAAATTTTTTGATTATTCATGAAATCTCTTTATTTGTTATAGATCTATTCAGATTTTCTATTCCTTCCTGATTTAATTTTGGCATTTTTTGTGTGTTTAGAAACTTGTTTGTTGCTTCTAGGTTATCTAATTTGTTGGCATAAAATTGTTTATACTTCGATGCTTTATATTCCTGTAAAGTCAGTAGCAACGTCCACATTTTTATTTTTGATCTAGTAATTTGGGGATTTTCTCTTTTTCTCTTGGTCAGTGTAGTTAAAATTTGCCAATTTGGTTGATATTTTCAACCAAAAACACCAACTTTTGTTTCACTGATGCTACTGTTTTTCTAGCCTATTTTATTTATCCCCATTCTAATCTTTATTGTTTATTTCTTTCTGCTTGTTTGAGGATTAGTTTGCTCTTCTTTTCCCAGTTTCTTAAGGTCAACTTACTGACTTACTGACTCTTTGCCAAAACAGGCATCTTCATTTATAAATTTCCCTCTAAGCACTGCTTTCATTCTATCACATGCTGTAGGTTTGTTTTCATTCTTTTTAAAATATATTCTAATTTTCCTGTGATTTCTCTTTGATTCATGGGTTATAGAGGAGTGTGTTTAATTTCCACAAACTTCTGGATCTCCTAAATTTCCTTATTATTATTTCTAATTCATAGTGACCAAAGAAAATGCTCTGCATGGTAACAAGTGTTTCATATTCATTGAGACATGTCTGGTGGCTTAAACTATGGTCTACCCTAAAGAATGTTCCATGTGCACTTGAAAAGAATGTGTTTGTGGTTGCTGTTGAGTGAAGTGTTCCATAGCTGTCTTTCTTTCTTTTTTTTTTTAATTTTTATTTATTTATTTGACAGAGAGAGATCACAATAAGCAGAGAGTCAGGCAGAGAGAGAGAGAGAGAGAGATGAGGAAGCAGGCTCCCGACTGAGCAGAGAGCCCAATGTGGGGCTCGATCCCAGGACTCTGGGATCATGACCTGAGCTGAGGGCAGAGGCTTCAACCCACTGAGCCACCCAGGCACCCCTTCTTCTCTAGTAGCTTCTTAGACTGCCAGCTTTGTCTCTCTCCAAACCATCCCACATATAGATGGCAGATTAATCCTTCTAAAGCTCAGCTTGGACCATATTATCATTGGAGACACTTTGATGGTTTACATATCTCCTATCCTTGATCTCATATACATGGCAGTCCACAACATTATGTTGCAGCCACCTCTCCTTAACCTTGGCTGCCATCATTTCCCCCACATCTTTCCAAATCTCTAACCCAATGCACTACCCATTCTAGAGTTTCTCAACTTTGTGGCTTTTCTCTTTCATCAGGAGAATGCCAGCTGTTTAGATGGGACTTGTTTCAAAGGACCAGCAGCTCACATATTTTATGTGCAAAAGATTGGTTGGCTAATGGGCCAGAGTCTGAGGTATGTGAGGAGGCATGCTCATCTGAGCTCTTTGGGAGGTCAGCTGCCTTTTCCGATATATCTTTGCTGAGTCTACAGAGTTAGGCTCTGCTGATTCACCATTTGTGAGATCAAGTGTGATTAACATCAACAAGACACTTTCTACTTAGATTTTGTGAAATGTCAGTGTCCCTAAGAAAAGTCTACAAAATGGAAAAACCTACAGTTCTTCTCTACTGTTTGTTTCATTCCTATAAGTCTCTTTTAACCACTCAGGGGGGAAAAAACACAAAAAACAAAACAGAACACAACACTTCACTCTTGACACTTCTGATCACCAAATATGTGGAGACGTTTCCTCCACAACAAACAATTCTCTGTGACACCAGCTGAGTATCCTACAATTTGACTCAATTCTAACACTATCTATCTGTAAATAATGTCAGACCCTGCAGGTAAGGGCTCAGTCCCACTACCCCCATCCCTGATTCAGAAGCCGGTCACAATCCCAGGTTGTTACCTGGGCTTCTGACCAACAAGCTACAGAGTGGAGGTTCCAATGACCTCTTCCTGGATTTTGAATAATTTGCTAGCATGGCTCACAAAGCTCAGAGAAACATTTTACTTACTAGATGACCAGCTTACTATAAAAGGATATAACTCAAGAATAGCCAGATAGAAGAGAGGTCTAGGGCAGGGTCTGAGGAAAAGTCCTGGGGTATCCATGTCCTCCTCTCCAGATACGTTACTCTTCCCACACTCCCATGTATTTACCAATCCAGAAGATCTCCGGATAATTCGCAGTTGAGGTTTTAATGGAGGCTGCATTACATAAGCATGTTTGATTAACTCACTGGCCATTGGTGATTGTTCTCAATCTCCAGCCCTTCTCCCCTCCCCAGACTTCAGGGAGTGTGACTCTAATCACATGGCCGGTTCCCCTGGCAACCAGTCCTTAAATGCTTCCCAAAAGTCACCTCACTAATGTAACAAAGTCACCTTTTATCATTTTCAGCACTTAGGAAATCCCAAAGGTTTTAGGGCTTCTGTGCCAGAAATGGGTTAAAAGACAATTATATATTTCTTGTTACATATCACAATTTTACATCACAAAATTTTGCTATATATAATAGTATAGAGTACATAGCAAATATAATAATGTAGTATATAGTACATATATAATAATATATGGAAAAATATAGTATACTATAAATATATATAGTATGATAAAAGTATATATAAATATAAATATATTTACTATACTACAGTATAAATATATTTATTTATACTATAAATGTATATACAAGTATATAGTAAATATAGTAACATAACATGTATATAATAGTATATGGTAAATAGTATAAAATTATAACATTATTTCATAAAAATTACATGAATGTAAGAAGTGGATATAGCCAATCTCCAACCACTTTTTATGGTAGGCTCTGTGCTTGTTCTTTGAGTTGTCTAAAAATAGTACGCAGTTTGATGTTTGACTTTGAGGAGTTTACAACCATACCAGATTAATAGACCTAAGAATGTGACTAAATGCCAGAAAAGAAATTAGCAGTGTGTAAGATGTTAGTATTTTACTACAGTCAAAGGAGAGTGATGTCAGGGCACTGTCCTGTGGATGAGGGATTTGAGTAAGGTTTTACAGGGTTTGGGGAGACAGAGAAGAGGAAGGATTCTGAGAATAGGAAGTAAGAGTGTATAGGAGGAGTTCAAAATCTGGGGAAAAAAAAAAGACTTTTGATTTAATTACAATTTAAAAGAAAGTGGTTGTGATTCTCAACGACAAAGGTTCTCAGCCTCAGCATTATTGATATCTGGGGCCTAATCATTCTGTGGGAAGGGAGGATGCTGCATGCACCGCAGGATATTTAGCCCCATTCCTGGCTTCTCCCCACCAATGAGGCTAGCAGCGTCCCCCACCCCAAACGGTGTGAAGGCCAGAAATGTCTCTGGACATTTTTAAATGTCCCCATTTGGAGCGGGGAGCAAAAATCACCTCTGGTTGAAAATCCCTGCCAGAACTCAGTGGCTTTAAACAAAAAGTTATTATCATCTGTCATAATTCTGTGCATTGGCTGGACTCAGTAGGGCCACCCATACTAAGTCCTTAGCAGAAAACTAAAGAAATTAAGTGTAAATGCCAAATTTAGAAAACATGGAGCAGAACTGCTTTCAGGATTGGGGAGCAAAGCATTTGAAGCCAGGGGTGGTGGGCTGAGAATCAAACAATATGAATGTAAGAAAATGGCTGTGGAGGTTCTAGCACATTCTGTGAGCACCTCTGGATGGATGGTAGCCAGAGTAAATAGACTGACAGGTCAATCAGTCATATGGATAGACTTGGTTGGCTTAATGATAAAGGTAGACATTTACTTGCTTCCCCAAATGCCAAGAGATGCAAGAAAGGACCTCATTAATCTGAGTTGGGACTCCTCAACTATTATTGTATTTTCCAACAAAAAGCATCCTGAGAGGAGGAGTCAAGATGGCGGAGAAGTAGCAGGCTGAGACTACTTCAGCTAGCCGGAGATCAGCTAGAAGGCTTATCTAAAGATTGCAAACACCTGAAAATCCATCGGCAGATTGAAGAGAAGAAGAACAGCAATTCTGGAAACAGAAAAACAACCACTTTCTGAAAGGTAGGACCGGCGGAGAAGTGAATCCAAAGCGACGGGAAGATAGACCCCGGGGGGAGGGGCCGGCTCCCGGCAAGCGGCGGAGCAACCGAGCGCAAAATCAGGACTTTTAAAAGTCTGTTCCACTGAGGGACATCGCACCTGGGGCGAAGCCCACGCGGGGTCAGCGTGGCCTCAGGTCCCACAGGGTCACAGAAGGATCGGGGGTGTCTGAGTGTCGCAGAGCTTGCAGGTATTAGAACGGGAAAGGCAGCTACAGAGACAGAGCCGACAGTAAGCTCACAGCTCGGTGTTACCTTGAACCGGTCGCAGGCTCGGTGAGCTCGGAGCGCGGCCGGAGGTCAGGCAGACGGGAGTAACTTGGTGCTGTTCTCTGAGGGCGCACTGAGGAGTGGGGCCCTGAGCTCTTGGCTCCTCCGGGCCGGAGACCAGGAGGCCGCCATTTGTATTCCCGTCCTCCGGAACTCTACGGAAAGCGCTCAGGGAACAAAAGCTCCTGAAAGCAAACCCGAGCGGATTACTGATCCCGGCCCCTGATAAGGGCGGTGCAATTCCGCCTGGGGCAAAGACACTTGAGAATCACTACAACAGGCCCCTCCCCCAGAAGATCAACAAGAAATCCAGCCGAGACCAAGTTCACCTACCAAGGAGTGCAGTTTCAATACCAAGGAGAGCAGCAGAATTCCAGAGGAGGAGAAAGCAAAGCACGGAACTCATGGCTTTTTCCCTGTGATTTTTTTTAGTCTTGCAGTTAATTTAATTTTTTTCTTTTTCATTTTTTGTTTTTTTTCTCGCCTTCTGGTAAAATTTTTTTTTAACTTTTACCTTTTTCTTTTTTAACGTTTTTTAACTAGTTTATCTAATATATATATTTTTTCTTTTTATATTTTTCTTATTTGTTTTCTTTTTTTAATTCTTTTCTTTTCTTTTTTTTTTCTTTTTTCTTTTTTTTTCTTTCTTCCTTTTTGAACCTCTTTTTATCCCCTTTCTCCCCCCTCACGATTTGGGGTCTCCTCTAATTTGGTTAAAGCATATTTTCCTGGGGTTGTTGCCACCCTTTTAGTATTTTACTTGCTCCTTCATATACTCTTATCTGGACAAAATGACAAGACGGAAAAATTCAACACAAAAAAAAGAGCAAGAGGCAGTACCGAAGGCTAGGGACCTAATCAATACAGACATTGGTAATATGTCAGATCTAGAGTTCAGAATGACAATTCTCAAGGTACTAGCCGGACTCGAAAAAGGCATGGAAGATATTAGAGAAACCCTCTCAAGAGATATAAAAGCCCTTTCTGGAGAAATAAAAGAACTAAAATCTAACCAAGTTGAAATCAAAAAAGCTATTAATGAGGTGCAATCAAAAATGGAGGCTCTCACTGCTAGGATAAATGAGGCAGAAGAAAGAATTAGTGATATAGAAGACCAAATGACAGAGAATAAAGAAGCTGAGCAAAAGAAGGACAAACAGCTACTGGACCACGAGGGGAGAATTCGAGAGATAAGTGACACCATAAAATGAAACAATATTAGAATAATTGGGATTCCAGAAGAAGAAGAAAGAGAGAGGGGAGCAGAAGGTATACTGGAGAGAATTATTGGGGAGAATTTCCCCAATATGGCAAAGGGAATGAGCATCAAAATTCAGGAGGTTCAGAGAACGCCCCTCAAAATCAATAAGAATAGGCCCACACCCCGTCACCTAATAGTAAAATTTACAAGTCTCAGTGACAAAGAGAAAATCCTGAAAGCAGCCCGGGAAAAGAAGTCTGTAACATACAATGGTAAAAATATTAGATTGGCAGCTGACTTATCCACAGAGACCTGGCAGGCCAGAAAGAGCTGGCATGATATTTTCAGAGCACTAAACGAGAAAAACATGCAGCCAAGAATACTATATCCAGCTAGGCTATCATTGAAAATAGAAGGAGAGATTAAAAGCTTCCAGGACAAACAAAAACTGAAAGAATTTGCAAATACCAAACCAGCTCTACAGGAAATATTGAAAGGGGTCCTCTAAGCAAAGAGAGAGCCTACAAGTGGTAGATCAGAAAAGAACAGAGACCATATACAGTAACAGTCAACTTACAGGCAATACAATGGCACTAAATTCATATCTCTCAATAGTTACCCTGAATGTTAATGGGCTAAATGCCCCTGTCAAAAGACACAGGGTATCAGAATGGATAAAAAAACAAAACCCATCTATATGTTGCCTCCAAGAAACTCATTTTAAGCCCGAAGACACCTCCAGATTTAAAGTGAGGGGGTGGAAAAGAATTTACCATGCTAATGGACATCAGAAGAAAGCAGGAGTGGCAATCCTTATATCAGACCAATTAGATTTTAAGCCAAAGACTATAATAAGAGATGAGGAAGGACACTATATCATACTCAAAGGGTCTGTCCAACAAGAAGATTTAACAATTTTAAATATCTATGCCCCCAACGTGGGAGCAGCCAACTATATAAACCAATTAATAACAAAATCAAAGAAACACATCAACAATAATACAATAATAGTAGGGGACTTTAACACTCCCCTCACTGAAATGGACAGATCATCCAAGCAAAAGATCAGCAAGGAAATAAAGGCCTTAAACGACACACTGGACCAGATGGACATCACAGATATATTCAGAATATTTCATCCCAAAGCAACAGAATACACATTCTTCTCTAGTGCACATGGAACATTCTCCAGAATAGATCACATCCTCGGTCCTAAATCAGTACTCAACCGGTATCAAAAGATTGGGATCATTCCCTGCATATTTTCAGACCACAATGCTCTAAAGCTAGAACTCAACCACAAAAGGAAGTTTGGAAAGAACCCAAATACATGGAGACTAAACAGCATCCTTCTAAAGAATGAATGGGTCAACCGGGAAATTAAAGAAGAATTGAAAAAAATCATGGAAACAAATGATAATGAAAATACAACGGTTCAAAATCTGTGGGACACAACAAAGGCAGTCCTGAGAGGAAAATATATAGCGGTACAAGCCTTTCTCAAGAAACAAGAAAGGTCTCAGGTACACAACCTAACCCTACACCTAAAGGAGCTGGAGAAAGAACAAGAAAGAAACCCTAAGCCCAGCAGGAGAAGATCAGAGCAGAAATCAATGAAATAGAAACCAAAAAAACAATAGAACAAATCAACGAAACTAGGAGCTGGTTCTTTGAAAGAATTAATAAAATTGATAAACCCCTGGCCCGACTTATCCAAAAGAAAAAAGAAAGGACCCAAATAAATAAAATCATGAACGAAAGAGGAGAGATCACAACTAACACCAAAGAAATACAAACTATTATAAGAACATACTATGAGCAACTCTACACCAATAAATTTGACAATCTGGAAGAAATAGATGCATTCCTAGAAACATATAAACTACCACAACTGAACCAGGAAGAAATAGAAAGCCTGAACAGACCCATAACCAGTAAGGAGATTGAAACAGTCATTAAAAATCTCCAAACAAACAAAAGGCCAGGGCCAGACGGCTTCCCGGGGGAATTCTACCAAACATTTAAAGAAGAACTAATTCCTATTCTCCTGAAACTGTTCCAAAAAATAGAAATGGAAGGAAAACTTCCAAACTCATTTTATGAGGCCAGCATCACCTTGATCCCAAAACCAGACAAGGATCCCATCAAAAAAGAGAGCTACAGACCAATATCCTTGATGAACACAGATGCGAAAATACTCAACAAAATACTAGCCAATCGGATTCAACAGCACATTAAAAGGATTATTCACCACGACCAACTGGGATTTATTCCAGGGCTGCAAGGTTGGTTCAACATCCGCAAATCAGTCAATGTGATACAACACATCAATAAAAGAAAGAACAAGAACCATATGATACTCTCAATAGATGCTGAAAAAGCATTTGACAAAGTACAGCATCCCTTCCTGATCAAAACTCTTCAAAGTGTAGGGATAGAGGGCACATACCTCAATATCATCAAAGCCATCTATGAAAAACCCACCACAAATATCATTCTCAATGGAGAAAAACTGAAAGCTTTTCCGCTAAGGTCAGGAACATGGCAGAGATGTCCATTATCACCACTGCTATTCAACATAGTACTTGAGGTCCTAGCCTCAGCAATCAGACAACAAAAGGAAATTAAAGGCATCCAAATTGGCAAAGAAGAAGTCAAATTATCACTCTTCGCAGATGATATGATACTATATGTGGAAAACCCAAATGACTCCACTCCAAAACTGCTAGAACTTATACAGGAATTCAGTAAAGTGTCAGGATATAAAATCAATGCACAGAAATCAGTTGCATTTCTCTACACCAACAGCAAGACAGAAGAAAGAGAAATTAAGGAGTCAATCCCATTTACAATTGCACCCCAAACCATAAGATACTTAGGAATAAACCTAACCAAAGAGACACAGAATCTATACTCAGAAAACTATAAAGTACTCATGAAAGAAATTGAGGAAGACACAAAGAAATGGAAAAATGTTCCATGCTCCTGGATTGGAAGAATAAATATTGTGAAAATGTCTATGCTACCTAAAGCAATCTACACATTTAATGCAATTCCTATCAAAGTACCATCCATCTTTTTCAAAGAAATGGAACAAATAATTCTAAAATTTATATGGAACCAGAAAATACCTCGAATAGCCAAAGGGATATTGAAAAAGAAAGCCAACGTTGGTGGCATCACAATTCCAGACTTCAAGCTCTATTACAAAGCTGTCATCATCAAGACAGCATGATACTGGCACAAAAACAGACACGTAGATCAATGGAACAGAATAGAGAGCCCAGAAATAGACCCTCAACTCTACAGTCAACTAATCTTCGACAAAGCAGGAAAGAATGTCCAATGGAAAAAAGACAGCCTCTTCAATAAATGGTGCTGGGAAAATTGGACAGCCACATGCAGAAAAATGAACCTTACACCACACACAAAAATAGACTCAAAATGGATGAAGGACCCCAATGTGCGAAAGGAATCCATCAAAATCCTTGAGGAGAACACAGGCAGCAACCTCTTCGACCTCATCCGCAGCAACATCTTCCTAGGAACAACGCCAAAGGCAAGGGAAGCAAGGGCAAAAATGAACTATTGGGATTTCATCAAGATCAAAAGCTTTTGCACAGCAAAGGAAACAGTTAACAAAATCAAAAGACAACTGACAGAATGGGAGAAGATATTTGCAAACGACATATCAGATAAAGGACTAGTGTCCAAAATCTGTAAAGAACTTAGCAAACTCAACACCCAAAGAACAAATAATCCAATCAAGAAATGGGCAGAGGACATGAACAGACATTTCTGCAAAGAAGACATCCAGATGGCCAACAGACACATGAAAAAGTGCTCCATATCACTCGGCATCGGGGAAATACAAATCAAAACCACAATGAGATATCACCTCACACCAGTCAGAATGGCTAAAATCAACAAGTCAGGAAATGACAGATGCTGGCGAGGATGCGGAGAAAGGGGAACCCTCCTACACTGTTGGTGGGAATGCAAGCTGGTGCAGCCACTCTGGAAAACAGCATGGAGGTTCCTCAAAATGTTGAAAATAGAACTGCCCTATGACCCAGCAATTGCACTATTGGGTATTTACCCTAAAGATACAAACGTAGTGATCCAAAGGGGCACGTGCACCCGAATGTTTATAGCAGCAATGTCCACAATAGCCAAACTATGGAAAGATGTCCATCAACAGATGAATGGATCAAGAAGATGTGGTATATATACACAATGGAATACTATGCAGCCATCAAAAGAAATGAAATCTTGCCATTTGCGACAACATGGATGGAACTAGAGCGTATCATGCTTAGCGAAATAAGTCAAGCAGAGAAAGACAACTATCATATGATCTCCCTGATATGAGGAAGTGGTGATGCAACATGGGGGCTTAAGTGGGTAGGAGAAGAATAAATGAAACAAGATGGGATTGGGAGGGAGACAAACCATAAGTGACTCTTAATCTCACAAAACAAACTGAGGGTTGCTGGGGGGAGGGGGTTTGGGAGAAGGGGGTGGGATTATGGACATTGGGAAGGGTATGTGCTTTGGTGAGTGCTGTGAAGTGTATAAACCTGGTGATTCACAGACCTGTACCCCTGGGGATAAAAATATATGTTTATAAAAAATAAAAAATTTAAAAAAAAAAGCATCCTGAACACATATCTGCTGTGATATTCTAATGCTTTCACCTGCTATTTTCATGCAGCTGCTTTACCTCTCCAGTTACTACATTTCTAACTATTTTATAAATGTTTGTAATAGAAATGTTTTAATTTTTCTCTTTGGGTTTTAGGAAAACCAAGATGAATTCAGTTGAATTTCCACGATTTAGCCTGCTTATGTCCACATAAATGTAACATAGCATATAACTTGTGCCTATATGCCAGACTTGTTCTCAGGAGGCATCACATACTTTTTCTCATTCAATCTTCACAAGAATTCTTTGATGTATGCATGGTATCTCTTTTATGAGAATGTGTTGATAGGTATCTTATTTATTGCTTTGTAAACTCAACATTGAACTTATCATTGCCTTGCATACCAAGTAATAAGTGAGTAAATAGGACTCAGAGTTCAGTAGTTGGATGGTAAACTGAAAAGGACAACATCCATGGGAAGACATGGCAGAAAGTTAAATTCATATTGTCAGGTACTGTATGATTCCAATGGTATGACATTTTGGAAAAGGCAAAACTAGGGAGAAAGAAAACACATCAGTAGTTGCCAGGAGTACAGGTTTGGGGAGGGATGAAGAGGCAGAACACAGAAGATTTTTAAGGTAGTGAAAATACTCTGTATTATACTATAATGATGGATACATGTTATTATATTTTTGTCCAAACCCACAGAATGTATGACACTAAAGGTGAATGATAATGAAACTACAGCTGGGCAATTATGATGTGTCAATGTAGGTTCATCACCTGTAAAAAATGCACTGCTCTGATCAGGATGTTGACAGTGGAAGAGGTTATGCATGTGTGGGGGTACTGGGAATATGGGAAATCTTTGAACCTTCCTCTTAATTTTGCTATGAACTTGAAGTGCTCTAAAAATAAAGGGCTTGGGGAGGTTTGGGGAGGGATATATTTTATTTGTTTGTTTTGTTTCATTTTGCTTTTTAAAGAACAGTGTATGGGTAGTAGAGAGTAATGGATTTTCATTGTAGGGTGAGCTGAAAAACAATTTGAAGAGGCATGACTTTATGAAAGATACTCCACCCTGTGAATCTAATTTTTTTGTTGTTTATAAAAAGGAGGATAACCTTATTTGTTAAGGGCGCAGGGTCTATTTTAGTCATGCCTGCTGCATAGAAGATATCTGAAAACTATTACTTGAAGGCTGAACCAAATGAACGATTGTATTAGATGACCTCTTTTGCCCTTGGAAACTCAAACACTCAAAGATCACGGGAATTCATGGTTGGCATAACCAGCCAGTATCCTGATTTCTTCACTTGTGTTAGAGATCGCAATTAGACATTCTTTCTCGAGGAATTTGCTAGGGCAGTTAGATACTCTCTTCAGCAGCATCAAGTTCTTCATTTTTACTGGAGTGTCTCATAAGCAAACACACATGCTTTACTATCTCCTACCCTAAACCCAACAACAACAATAAAAAAAGACAAAAAAGAAAAATTTGACTTCAGTTCTTGTGTATCTACAACCTACGTTTCTTCTTTCCATTCACAGAAAAGCTTCTCCAGTCACTCTCCCACTGCCTGTAATCCATTCTCATCAAAACTTTCTCACAACAACCTCCCTGAAACCAAGCACCCTTTTTTTAGAAAATTCAAAAGTCACTCCCCAAACCTTATTTTTCTGGACTGTAATATCTGGCGAGTAGACCACTGCTTTATTTGGCAACATCTATATTTCTTGGATTCTGAAACAACACATGGTATTCTAGTTTCTCCCTTCCTCACTGGCTACTTTGTCCACTCCATGTCCTTGGATTGAATTCTAAGGATCAGGGTCTTCAAGCTTTGTCAAAGCCATCAGTTGCTCCCTATCTACACTCTCTTTCAAGATGAGTTTATCCCATCCAGCGGCTTGATTTCTTGTGATTCCCAAGTTTATATCTCCACATGTAAGTTCTCCAACTGAGCCCCAAGATTTTTAGACCCAGTTGCATATTTGACAATATGAATAGATGTTGAATAAGTACCCCAAGATTCATATGAACAAGTTAGAACACCAGAATTTTTTCACTCAGATATGTTTTTCTCCAACTCTTCCCCATCTAGTTGATCAATTTAGAAATTAGGGATTCATTCATGAGTTCTCTTTGCTCACCCTCTACTGTGAAGCTACCAGGAAGACTCATTCTTTTTATAGGCTTATATAAATATTTTTTAAATGAGTGGAAATGAACGTTCTCTTTCTACTTTTTCATTCTAAGGTAAGTTAATACAATTTATAACAATTGAAATCTGTAATTTACTATGTTCAACTGAAAGTTGGTAAGGAACATATCCACCATAAGAAACATATCCTACAGAGTTTCATGATGCCAGCTATCTACATGAAAAGTCAACACTCAAAATAAATGAAATAGACACTACAAAGACAATAGAAAAAAAAATCAACAAAGCCAAGAATTGACTTTTCTGAAAAGACAAACAAAATTACAAATCTTTCACTAAACCAACAATGATGAAAAGAGGAAGTCCTCAAATATAATTATAAATGAGGAGGATATATTACAATTGCAACCACATAAATACAAAGGATCATAAGAAACTATTATAAACAATTATATGCCAAAAAATAGATTATCTTAAAAAATGGATAAATTCCTAGGAACATACAATCTACTAAGACTAAACCATGATGAAATAGGAAGTATGAACAGATCAATAATGACTAAGGAGATCAAAGCAGTAATAAAAAGCCTCCCAACAAAGAGAAATTCAGATGCAATGGTTTCATGGGTGAATTCTACCGAACACTCACAGAAGAATTCATATCACTCCTTCTCAAATTCTTCCAAAAAATTAAAGAGGAGGGAACAGTTGCAAACTCCTTTTATGAAGCCAAAATTACCCTGATTCCAAACCCAGATACTACAAGAAAACCATAGACCAATATCCTTATTAATACAGATGTAAAAATCCTCAACAAAATTTTAGCAAAGCAAATTCAACAGCACATTAAAAGGATCGTGAACTGTGATCAAGTTGGTTTTATCCTTGGGATGCAAGGTTTATTCAACATATGGAAATCAGTACATGTGATACACACATTAATAGAATAGAATATTAAAATATATGTTCTCAATAGATGCAGAAAAAAACATTTGACAAAATTCACTGTTCTTTTTTAAGAAAAGCTCTCAACAGATTTCGCATAGAAGGAACATACCATAACATACTAAAGGCCATATATGGAAAACTCACTACTAACATGCTCATCAATGAAAAACTGAAAGCTTTTCCTCTAAAAATCAGAAATAAGACAAGGATGCCCATCCTCACCACTCCTATTCAACATTATCCCAGACCTAGCCAGAATAATTAGGTAACAAAGTGAAATAAAAGGCATCCAAATCAGAAAAGAAGAATCAAAATCATCTTTGTTTGCAGATGATACAATCATATATATAGAAAACCCTGAAGACTCCACCTGAACTCTCTTGTTAGAACTAACCAACAAATTCGGTAAAGTTGCAGATGCAAAATTAACATACAAAAATCAGTTGTATTTTTTATACACTCACAACAAAATATCTGATAGAAAAAAGATAAGAAAAGAATCCTATTTACCATCATGAAAAACAATAAGATATTTAGGAATAAACTTAATCAAGGAGGAGAAATATCTGTACGTTGAAAACTATAGGACATTCGTGAAATTCACCAAAGGAAAACCAATACGTAGAAAGGTGTCCTGTGTTCATGGATAAGAAAAATTAGTATTGTCTAAACGCTCATATTACCCAAATCAGTCTGTAGATTTCATTTCCTTGAAGTCTGCATCCCAGGTCAGTTGTAATGAACGTAACTTAGGTATTCCAAAATATCGAAGATGCTCTATTTTACCAACGTTACTAATACCAATACCAATAGTTGACTCAAGTCCTGTTATTCCTGGATTTTTATAAATAACACCTCTATTTAATCCGTTGTTAACCAAATGATTGATTTGGTGAATATAATGAAGCCACAGGCCATCATCTGCCTAACAAATTCCTTGAGGGCAAGTGCAGTGTCCATCATCTGAGTGCCTAGGGTTAGAGCAGGAGTCAATAACAACGTGATAAGGAATAGAGCCGAGCACGTTCCATCAGACACTTTGGGTTTCGACTTGTTTCTTCCAGCTTGTGTTCCTTTTTTAATGACAGCCACACATTTCTACAGGTATTGACTCCTTTTCTAATTACAGCTCTGTCTGAGTGAGGGCAATCCTGATTCTCCGCACCTTCCCTTGCTCCTAACCTAACCCTGGGCGTAGAAGGAATTTCCACAGTAAACACAAAATGAGGATGATGACAAGGAGGCGATGGCTCTGAATGCAATCACAGAAGGGAGTCAACGTGGCTTCTTTCCTGACACAGCTGTCAGATCCTGATGACTTCTGTCACTGGGCTGGGAAAGGGTGTTCAATACATTTGAAACGAAGTCAGAGTCCTGCCACTAGTAATTGGATCCCATTGATTTTTAATGAGTATAATTGTCTCAAGGGTGAGTAAAGATCCTTTTTTTTTTCTTCCCCCAATAGGTAATGTTCCTTTGGTGGCCAACACTGGGAAGAGCCAAAGGGTTAACCAGAAACTGGTGCTGGGCTAGTTAGCCACAAATTGAAAGGTAGCAGAGTTAAGGACAAGGAAGAGAGAGGAAGCTCTGGCAGCCAGGGTGACTCATCCTGGCAAATAATTTGTTTGCTTCAAAGCTCGTTGCAAAGGGCAATAATTGTTTTAAATAGAAAAGGTGTTGAACGATAATTGGGAGTAATTGAAACTCACCAAAATATTGAATAAAACATTAGATATTTTAACTGCTGTTATCTTTATAATTATCTTCTGGAGTAACAGTGGCACAGCCCCCATGAACGGCTGTGAGCCTCCCCCAAACCCCAAGTCTCTGCCAGTCATATCTGCCAAGACTTTCCTAGCAAGAGCCCTGGTTAAGGACATGCCAGGTCCAACTGGCTGTGTGTGCGCAGCCCCACTGAGCAAGGACGAGCAGAGAGTTTCCAAAACAGTGAGCTTTGTAAATGCGACAAGGAAGGGCACCGGGCTGGGTGTCTTGCAACGGCCTCTGTGGGCCCGGAGCAATATTTCCACAAGCCATTATGATGTTGCTCAGCATGCCATCTCTCCGAGCACAGCCTGGGCAGGGGCTATTAACTGTTATTTTCCAGCTGTCACCCTCGCCGTGTCTGCTGTCACATCGTTTGTCGGACAGATTCCAGCTTTGTGGCACACCCCTCCTTCCTCTCCTCACCCTGTACCCATTGACAGGCCCTTCTTGTATTCCATCTGCCTATGACACCAAAATGACAGGCAGAGGGAGGAGGGTGGGAGGCATAGGTGGCCGAGACTAGGAAATGTGACTGAGTCTGGCAGATGGGGAGGACAGTCACAGATGACACAAAGATGGCAATGGTGGAGCACGCAGGGGATGCGTACTTTATGGCTCTTCACTAGATCGTGAGGACTGATGGCAGGCTTTGTGTCCCCTTATTGCCTCTCAGTGTCCCCAGGACCTAGCCCAGTGTCCGCTCAATCAATGAATAATACCAGCTCATTGGAGAAACCAAATATAAGTCTATAGAGCCCAGTGTTGTGGTCGACAGCAAGGGCTCAGTAGTTAGAGCTGGATTCAAATCCTGCCTCCACTTGTGCCCTCGATGGCATAGTAAGACCATCTGAATAAACATGAACAGGTACTTGGCTGCTGTGTCTCTTATTTTCATCATCTGTAAAGTAGGAGTAAGCATGGTCCCCAACTCACAGATGAGATAGAGCAGGTAACTCACAGAGCACAGAGCCTAGCACACAATGCACCATCGAGAACGCAAGAATCGTTGAACAGGACATCAAAAACTAATGACGTACTATATGTTGGCTAATTAAACATTAAAAAAAAAGAACCCAAGAAGATAGCCACCACCTTATGTGGCCATGTTAGATTCCCAAAAGACAAAGATGATGGTCCAAGTGCTTCTTTTCACGACACATTTAGTGCTGAGCTGTACACTGTCTTTGTTACTACTTCTGTGAACTTTTCAAATAGTTCTCTACCCAGAGTGAGTGGGGCTGGTCAAGGGAAACCCTGAAAGTCTCCCTGTGTTTTCTGCTTGAGGTCCAGACTGTAAAGCTCAAGAGCCAGTTTCCAGGCACCCCTCCCTGAAGTCCTCAGTATGACCGTCGCCCTGTAGACATAACCTCTCCACAGGTGAGAGAAGGAAATAAGCAAGAACAAAGGCAAAGAGGTTTGCTTCCTTAAAGTTTGTGACTGTCAGCCTCACCACCATGAAGGCCTCCTTCGCACCCATGGGATCTGGCCCAGGAGCGGCGCTGCCCTGCACACCAGCTTTGCAAGAGAGGCATGGTGCCTTATTATTTCTTCCTTTAACTAAAAGCCCTAGACCTCATGATCATGACCTAATGGTGTGATCCTGAGGAATCTATTTTGTCTTGGCCCCCTGAGAGTATTTTCCTCCCAAAGGAGTGGACAGAGGGATGCTGGAAGGTTAATGAGTGCATGAGACGGGGATAAGGAAGCCACAAGGGGTTTGGTTGCAATCTGATGTCAGAAAGACCTTGGAAGGCTATCCAAACTGAGCTGTTGTAGAAAGCTGATTTAGAGAGACAGCTGGATCAGATGGCTGGCCCACCATAAAAAGTCTAAAACGTAATAATGGGAAAGGGTAGGATATTCTGAACTGCCCACAAAGTCATGGTCAAACTATGAAGCCTTGATTAGAGATACAGCACATGCATGAGAGCCAGCACTGGGTCGGTTCAGACATGATCCAGATGTGGTCCAGATGTGGCCAGAAGGCTGCTAATTTTGTGGGCTTGTGACCTGTACTCTGAGGCTGTATCAGATGCACTAAGAAACAGAGTCATGTTGGAAGGATGCTCTTAACATAATCTTACATGAACATTTTCTAAAGAAAGTTCCGGGCTCTGCACCCCTAAAGAGATCATCCCCCTGAAAAGAAGTACCACTATCAGTGGAAGAAACATAAAAGACAGTGACAAATAGCCCCAAAGGAAAGCATGACTGCTCACATTCCAGCTTTCAGTGCCTTCTACAATATACAGTAGAAAGTGAAAAATCTTGTCTCCATCTCTCTTTTGCATGCTCGTGCTCTCTTTCTCCAACAAAGAGATTTATGGAGTCAGTGTAATTCTTCGAGTCCTTTCAGAATGGACAGCCCTTGAGTGCAAACCTCCTCATTAGCGAGTGACAAGCATGTGGTGAAGAGAAGAATAAGATTCTCCCTTCAGTCTACTTCTCCTCCCTGTCCAACCTTCCTTTGAGGTGCCTCTTGAATAAAAATTAGAGGCACCGTCTGCTGCCCAGACTGAGTGTGGCAGGAGCTCTGAACTCCAGGGAGATTTTCATGCTCTGAGCAGGCTGAGTGAAGCCCTTTCTGGGCACAGGAGATGAAGAGGTGTTGAGAAACCCCCTCATTAGGGCAGCTCAGGTCTGGTCAGGGAGGAAATCAGTCATAGGGAAAGCATATGAGTACATAGGGCAGCATATGACTACAAGGTCGGTTGAGACTATAGGACATCACTTTATCTAATTTACAGAAGAAAAGTGTGTAGCTTTTACTTATTTCTCACTAAATTCCACTGAACAGCTGATACTAGCTCATATATAAGAAGAAAGAGTCTCAGACCTGCCTTTGGGATTAGCTTCCTCCTATGGGCTCTGCTTGCTTTCCCAAGATGTTAAACATGGGCTGGAATCCACAACAACTACCCAAAGGCTCTGAATGGTCAGGGCTCAGCCTGGCTCCCTCTAGATGGCTCCAATCAGGCCCCATGTCATGCTCGTTTCAAGCTGTTTACAATGAAAGACAAATGAAAATCAAGTATGCTTTCTCCCCGGACCCCTGTCATCCAGATGTGGTCTCTGAAAACTTCAACGACCAGCTCAGCGAATGGCAGAAAATCAGGAAGTGTTGCAAGAAGCCACCTGAGGGAGGGGAAGGAACATTTCCTGGAGAGCAATTAGGGTGTTTGGGACTCAGCACAAGGAGAACTCTTAAGGTCAGAAAGTTTGACTTTTCTTCCTCTGAGACATTCCCAAGCACATCACAGCTGGGGAGACCCCTCTGGGCTTTGGCTTGTTCTGCCATTTACCACACTGTCATCTTGGAAGATGAGGAGGATCCCACACACATGGTGCCTCTAAAGTTCTTGAAGGAGGTTCAACTTGGAGAAGAACTTAGCCAGAAGTCAGGACAGTACCAGTGGGTGAACCATGCTGGGAAGGGTTTGGCCTAAGTTGAAGTGACTTCGTTGCCCCCCAAAGGGTTGACCCAGTGGCCATAATTTAAGTGAATGTAGGCCAGTATTGTCTTGGGATCAGAGTACAGGAAAAACCCCTTTGACTATCAAGTCTCCCTCTGATGGAGAGCACCGATGTGTGGAACCAGTCCGTGGGAAGAAGGTGGAATCTTTCTCATAAAGATCTTCTGGGCGGGGAGGATCAGCTCTCCCAAAATTGGCTCCTCAGATTTGAAGAAAGAATACATAGGAGAGTGCAGCACACAGAGAGCAGAAATAGGACTCCAAAAATAATATTACCAGACAGAGAGAGTCTAGTCTAGTGATCCGAGTTCAGGGCAAGTTACTCAGAATATGTGAGGTGGGCTTTAGTGGGCAGTTGGTGACTTTTGCTGAAACTTATCAGTGCACCCCCATGGTCTGGAACCAACGTTTCAACATGGGATCATGTCTGAAAAGGAAGTGAATGGGGCGGGGGGGAGGGGTTCCCAGACACGTGAACCATCTATGCAGGGACTGGGGGCAGGGGAGAGGCAGATGAGAGCTGGGTTCAACCCCACAACTGGAGACAGCCAGAAACAACAAAAGTGGCAAAGCCATGGCCAGGAGAGCCCCCATTCAGGGCTGGAACTCAGAGGGACTCTCCTACTGTGGAAAGTACAAGCCTGAGCTTTTGGGGAGGGAGACACCCAAGACTTCCTATGAATGTGACGCACTGTCCTGGAGCCAGACAGGACACGATTTTTAAAAATCATGCGATGATTTAAACTTTTCAAAATGTTAACGCAATTGTGCCAATAGGTAAGTGTTAGCATATCACTGGCTCTGCCCAGGATCAACCCCATAGTTTGCAGGGTCTAGTGCAGAAGGGAAATGGGGGCCCACTGTTCAAAAATGGTTAAGCAGAGCATTAAACCCAACACAGGACCCTTCTAAACTTCTAAGTGTAGCCAAGTCTGGCTTTTCCCAAGTCCCAGCTCCCATTCTAAATGCTTCACATGTATTAACTAAATAAAATGAGCTAAAACAGCCCTACAAGGTGAGACCTATTGTTGTCTCCAAATGATAAAGAAACCATTCTCAGAGAGGTTAAGGAAGGAACCCGGGGGATGTCAGGCTCCCGCAACGTGTTCTTCCAGAGTGGCAGAGCCATTCCTGACCCCAGTGCCGTGCTCTCTTTCCATGACTGAACATCACCCAAGACAGCATACCCTTGAGAGAAGGAGCTTCCTGTCCCTGGAGGCATCCAAACCGAAGCTAATACACCAGTCTTGGGAATCCAAAGGAGGTGGTGCAATTTCTGGGAATGGAGCAGGGTGAGGAGAAATGGAGTCTTTACTGAACGAAAGACCGCAGCCGCTCCAAATTTTATATAAGAATCCTGGGATGAGTATGGAAAATACAGACCCTTGGTACCCGGAGTCTGAATTTGCAGTATCCACCGATTTTGGTAGAGTTTGCTAACAGGTCAGTCTCAGAGAAATAATCACCTCTGTGGGAGGTCATTTCCAACTTCCCTTCCAAGGGGAAGTTCTTCGTTTTGTATTAATTCTGTGAAATGATCGCGTGTTGAGAACAGCGCTGCTCTTCCTCACTCTCTCCCTCCTGTTCATGCTTTCTCCACAGCACAGAAGCCGTTCCCGCCGCCAAGCAGGCAGCCTGCCCCAGCCACTCAGTATCATCTTGTACTTTGCCGCCTTTCCTGGGCTTGGCTCATCTTTTTTTTTTTTTTTTTTTTTTTTTTTTTTTAAGATTTTCTTTCTTTCTTTCTTTCTTTGCTTTTCAGAGAGAGAGTAGGCGCACAAGCAGGCAGAGAGGCAGGCAGAGGCGGAGAGAGAAGCAGGCTCCCCGCGGAGCAAGAAGCCTGATGTGGGACTCGATCCCAGGACCCTGGGATCATGCAGGACCTGAGCCGAAGGCAGTGGCTTAACCCATTGAGCCACCCAGATGTCCCTTGTCGTCATCTTTTTGCCAAAACTTGTGCCTCCCCTTCCTCGCTATTCCTTCTCAGGTATCTAGGGATTTATCAATTCTCCCTTGAACTTGAGCAAGTTACTTTCCTTGTCCATTTCTGCCTCCCAGTCTATAAGTTAATGGACTCGATCATGTCCATAATGCCTTCCAGCCCTAATGAGAGATGTCATTAACGTGAACGTCTGGGAGTAATGTCACTGCAGTCACCTCCACCGGGCCGCTCGACTCCCTGACACTCAGAATAAGATTCTCCCTCTAGGTTGGAACCTCACTGCAACCAGACTCAGGTGTAGAATTCCATTTACGTGGACCTACTTTCCAAGAGGCATGCTTGTATTCACCCCGTGACGAGATCGCAAGGTGTTTCCCTATGTAGCAAGTTCCTAGCGTTTTTCTGTTTCTGTCACTTACAAGTAGTTAGTGTATTTAGGAAGTCAGCTGTGTAACTCTTTAGAAACCAAACAAGTATGTCTTCTTTCCTCAGCAAAATCCAAGGGTTTGCAAAGTGGTTGAACTGGTGAGGTTGTCTGAACTCCTCCTAGTTTCTATTCCTTGGAGCAGGTGCCTCAGCAGCATCTGAAACTTTCACTCGAAATGTAGATTCTCGAGCTCCACGGAAGACCTCTGAATCAGTCACTGTGCTGGGATCCAGCAACCCGTGTTCTTCCAGGCCTTCTGGGGATTCTGATGTTTGTAAAGATGGAGAACCACGGATCTGGGAAAACCAGCGAAAAAATGCAGATCATCACACCCCAGGAGGAGGTTCTACGTCAGTTGTTTGGGGGAATCAGAGCCTGGGAGTCTGCATTTTGGCATTTTTACCTCATCTTTCTGTGAAGAGGTACCATTTTCCATTCATTTGGCACTCAGTATAGGACCAAGCATTTTCGCGGTGTTAAATTCTAATTTTTCTCTTCGGAGAACTGAGGACAGTTTCAGGTGGCTCTCTTGTTCTAGTCTCTTGGTTCACTTCTCATTCAATATCTATCTCACTGATATTAGAATTATTTATGGGTTCCCGGCTGCTCTTCCTAAGTCGTGAGCCCCTGGAGGAGAGAGGTATCGTTTTCATCAGCTTTGCATAAGCCTGGTTGTAGCCGGGTGCTTTTCTTATAAAAGTGACTCAATTAACTAGTTGAATTTCCTGGATATTGTTAGTTAACACTGGGGGGCAAAATGACCGGCTGAACCCTACCTTCTAAGCTTTCCTCCCACGAGTCTGGCTGTGTGACGCTCCAAGCAGCAAAAGGAAATGACATTCCTTTAGTGAAAGGAAATGTCTATAAACACAAAGTGAAGAAAAGGGAATGAGTTTTGCTGGTAATTAAGCTCAGAAATACCCATGCATCAATTATTCAGTTTCTACAAGTCCTCGTTAATACAGGCTTCTCAAGTGCAGACAGTGTAATAATTCAAATGAGCACTGGCCTCAAGTTTATCTCTGAATGTTTAGGGAAAGAAAAATAAAACGTGTGGGAGAGAGAGTCGTGGTGCAAAATTGCTTAAGTGACCAGGGACAGTGAAATGGTGGGCGACACATAACCGAGTACTTAAAATTCCAGCACTACCCATAAAAGGCAGGCACCACATATAGAGGACCCTACCCTAACACTACACCTGTATTTTTGCCTCGCATACTTCCAAAAGGCTTTAAGACCGTCAAGACCCAGCAAGCTATAATTTATATTCATTTGCCATTGGTTCAAACTGCTACAATTAAAAATAGACTCTTTTTTTTTTTTTGCTTTTTTTAATAATTTGTATGCTTTTAAAGCAGAGCTCTTTAAGTGAGGCTTTACTGAGGTTTTAAAATACATTGTTGGGGATTTGAATGCCCTACGTTTAAATTCATCTCATTTTTTTTCATTTTGTGGATTATTCAAGTCTAGGTCCTTCTATGAAAACTTTTTTTCTAAAAGATTTTATTTATTTATTTGACAGACAGAGATCATAAGTAGGCAGAGAAAAAGGCAGAGAGGAAGGAGGAAGCAGGCTCCCTGCTGAGCAGAAAGCCCAATGTGGGGCTTGATCCGAGGACCCTGGGATCATGACCTGAGCCAAGGCAGAGGCCCCAACCCAATGAGCCACCCAGGTGTCCCTATGAAAACTTTTTGAAAGGAACAGCCTAGGATCCCCTCCAAACACTGGGTAGGTAGGAAGGATGAAATCTGTTGTTGGTGGACATTTATACCACTTGACAATACTAAGTTTGGGTGGGGACACAGGAAAAGGCAACTGGCATGCCCTTCCATATTGGTACAAGCACCAAGTAGAGAGATTTGACAACAGGAGATGCCACTTATGGATGCACGTACATAAGTGGCAGCAACAACAACGAAACACGCTTGAGGCAGATGTGTCGCACATCAGCTTCAGGACAATGGGCGCTGCCAGGTGGAGGGGCAGGGGAGTGAAAATGGGAAGAAACAGGCCTCTGTAATATTTGTAAGGCTTTATTAGAAAACCAATTGCTAAGGGACACCTAGGTAGCTCAGTCAGCTAAGCGGCTGACTTCAGCTCAGGTCATGATCTCTGGGTCCTGGGACCTAGCCCCACGTTGGGCTCCCCACTCAGCAAGAAGTCTGCTTCTCCCTCTGCCCCTCTCCCCTGCTTGTGCTCTCTTTTCTTCTCTCTTAAATAAATGAATGAATAAAAATAGAGAATTAATTGAATATTAAATTAAATAAAAAATTGTAGGGACGCCTGTGTGGTTTGGTCGGTTAAGTATCTGACTTCAGCTCAGGGCAAGATCCCAGGGTCCTGGGAGGCAGCCCAACATCGGGCTTCCTGCTCAGTGGGGAGCCTGCTTCTCACTCTCTCTCTCTGCCTGCCACCCGCCCTGCTGGTGCTCTCTCTCTCTCTCTCTCTATCAAATACATAAATAATCTTTTATTTTTTTAAAATTGCTAAAAAGAATTAAGGCAAGTAAATAAATAACAGTTACTCTTATTATGTAGCATAGAAAGGAACTCCTTCAACTCTGGGCATGATTCTGGCTTCCTAATAGGAAACAGGCTATGGTCAAGTCAGGTCCCTAAATGAAGTTCACGTGTCCATGCTTATAATTGGAACAAGAGGCCACAGGCTGAGGACACTTTGCAGGACCTCAGGGAGCTGATAACAGATTATCTGCTTCTGGAAGTCTAGGGAGGTAGCCCAGGGTGATGGCTGAGAGAGAGTGAGGAGGAGTACAAAGTGGGCTAAAAAAGACACTTCCAGGAACACCTGGGTGGCTCAGTGGTTAAGCCTCTGCCTTCGGCTCAGGTCATGATCTCAGGGTCCTGGGATCGAGCCCCGCATCGGGCTCTCTGCTCAGCGGGGAGCCTGCTTCCCCCTCTCTATCTGCCTGCCTCTCTTCCTGCTTGTGATCCCTCTCTCTGTCAAATAAATAAAATCTTTAAAAAAAAAAAAAAAAGACACTTCCAGAACACCTTGTCTGGAAATGTAATTTATGAGATTTAGGAAATGATGAGTGATACCAATATGCGTGCAAGTACGTGTCTGTGCGTGCACACACACACACGTGCATGATGACAGATATCCACAAGCACCCAGAAGGAATCCAAAAGGCCAGAAGAAATTTTTATGCCTGGCATTTGATCTGGGCTAGTAACTGAAGCATCCCTAAAGAGATCAATCCAGACCACCGCAGCGGGTACCCGGGGAGGGGAGGCTCCCAACTGCACCATCCAAGAGCGAGGAGAATAGAACAGGTGCTCATCACCTGCCGGCCTCTGCTCCACTCCAGGACACCTGGTGGTGAGGACCCCAGATCACATCTGCAGTTTGGGTCTCTATTCAGACCTCTGGATTACCTGCAGTAGAATCCCTCGGGGAGGGTCGGTGCAATCGGCAGACTGTGATGCTCCGGCTCAGCTCCCCTAAAGCAGAGTTCTTGGGGTGGCGCTGGGCACGCCACTTTGCCGTGAGCTCCCCCCAGGGTGCTGATGCACACAGAAGCTGGGAAACAGCCTGTGCTCCACTGCGATGATATCGGAGGTGCAGCACCCCAGAAAGGACTCACAGTGTCTCCTCGAACACAGTGAAAGCAGCCCCAAGTCACAGTCTGGACATGAATTAATAATATGTGACATTTCTTGGCCTGTTTGCTTCTCCAAACAACATCGGCCTGGCGAGGCGGTGAGACCATCACAGGGACTCTCTGGCCAGGGTTAACGGAAGGGAGAAAATGAAATTCTCCCTGTGTCAGCAGGCCGGTCAGAAGCCAGGCTGCACGGCAGGGTGCCAGCAGGACCAGAGGAGCTCACCTCCTGGCCTCCCGCAGCCTCCTGCCATTCTCTGAAAGGTTTTCCCCGCACAGCGGTCCTCACATCCTGAGCCCTGGGACTCAAGAAGCTACAGAGTGATAAATCAATTATGAAATGGAAACCTCGATTACTGCCTGTCTGCTTAATTGTTTGACAAGTTAATTAATCTCCCAAGCAACTGGGCTCTGTTCTCCCTGTAAATTGTGGGGAAAAAGCTATCGCGGGTCCCCGAGGTCTTGGCAGTACAGTATCAATGAGGCTCCTGGAAAACGATGAATAATAAGCATTTAGAGGGGGTCAGTGCCTCAACAGAGGAATGAAGAGTTTTGCTCCAGCTCCTGCCCGGAGGCAGTTTTGTCACTAATTATTTTGCGACTAATTACAATCTGCACTTGTCTGTTTATTTGTTTGTTTTTTATTTCTCTTCCAAGAGACACAGTTCTTCCCATTCAATGAGCCCCTGGGATTCAAACGGCCAATACTTCCAGATCGTGAGAAACCTGATGGGGGAGAGAGAGGACTGCCACGATGGGTGAGGCTGGCCTTCTGAGCGGTGAAGAGGGCTGTGTGTCGTGGGCCTGTCTGGCTGGCTGCCACAAGGCTGTCTCAGCCTTGTGACCATGTCACACAGCCCGGTCATCTGTGGCCTTTAGAAATTCCAAATGACAGAGTGGATCTGACAAACCAGATGACGTCCAGTGATTTTCCAGAACTTCCCTGCACCAGACTCACCTGGAGTGTTCCCCTGGAATTCAGACAACTGGATAACAGCTAGATCTACCTGAATCAGAATTACTAGGGATGGAAATCAGCAACATTTAATAAGCTCTCTGGGTAGATCGAGACCCACTTGGGTTAGAGCAGGGGAGAGCTGGCTGTTGGCAGTTAGAGCAAACATTTTCGAAATACACTCCTAACTGGTACTACACTTCCTCATCCTTTTACTCATTATTATTATTATTATTTGTTATTATTTGTTATTATTATTATTATTTGTTTATATTGTATACCCTGCCTCTGGGCCTTTGCACCGGCTGTCGCCTCTGCCTTGAAGCCTCTTTGCCACTTGGCCAAGCACAGCCCTCTTGCTTCATTCAGATCTCTCTTCAAATGGCACATTCTTGGGCCTTTCCTGATCTCTATCTAAAACAAGACTCTTACAAATGGGATAAGGAAGCTTCCTTATTTCTTCATATCACTACCTTTCATTGTACCATCTTTTTGTTTATTACCTCTCTTCCCACTAAGATGTAAGCTCCAAAAAGGCAGGAATTCTCATCAGTTTTGTTCAGTGCTTTATCTGAAATGCTTAGAACAGTGCCTGGATTCTGGGAAATACCCAAGAAACATCTGTCGAGGGAAGGAAGGAGTGAGTGGAGGATAAGGCATAAATTTGCCGGTAGTGGTAAATGCCAAACTCATGTATGTTGGCAAAATCACAGCTGTAGAGTCCATGACAGATCCTAACAGTTTAAAATGTAATAAGTTTGCGGGAAACAGGACATAAAAATCTATAAAGGAGAACAAAACAGAAAACACAGTCTATTGGAATATGTGGGATTCACCTAAAGCAGTGCTTATAGGGAAATTTATAGCACAAAATGCTTATATTAAAAGAGAAGAATGGTCTCCGATCTATAAACTAAGCTTCCACATTACAAAACTAGACACAAAGAGACAATTAAACTCAAGCAAGCAGAAAGAAGAAAATAATAGATAAAAGCAAAAACAGATGAAATTGTAACATAAAAACGATGGAGAATATAAATGAAACCAAAAGCTGGTTTCTTGAAAAGATCAATAAAATTGATAAAACTCCAGTAAGATTTATAAAGAAAAAAGAAAGAAAGAAAGAAAGAAAGAAAGAAAAGACACAATTTACCAATGAATTTGCAATGGAAAAGCAGATACCACTACATGATACTGAAGACATTAAAAGAATAATTAATAAGGGAATCAGAATCCATAATCAACTGTACATACATAAATTTGAGAAATGAGAGAAGACAGACCAATTCCTCAAAGAGCACCAAGTGCCAAAACTCACCCAAGATGAAACAGATAATGTGAATATCCTTGTAACTATAAGACAATTTGAATTTGCAGTTAAAAGCCTTCCAAAAATGAGATCTCCAGGCCGGGATAGTTACTGGGAAATTCAACCAAAAATTTAAAGATGATGTCATACCATTTCTCTACAACCCATTTGAGAAAATCAAAGAGGAGAGAACACTCTGCCTCTCTTTTTCGAAGTCAAACATGACTCTGAAACAAGAAACAAACCCAGTGCCAAAAGTGAACAATACATATCACTATCCCTTATGAACATAGACATGAAAAACTGCTCACAATATATAAGCAAATCAATAGATGAAGAAATATAAATAATAATATAACCCAACCAAGTAGAGTTTGTCCCAGGCATGCAAGGCTCGGTCAATGTTCTGAACCCTATGAATGTGAATTCACTATTTACTGTAAAAATGTGTCTAAAGAGGAACCACAGGACCATATCAATCAAGGCAAGAAAAGCAAAAATTGATAATAAAATACATCTAACCACAATAAATCCCTCAACAGATTAGAAAGAGAAGGGAAGCTTTTCAACCTACCAAAAACCACCCACATAAAATGTATAATGATCTTCATTGAGTCTGAGGACAGACTCAATAATTTCCTAAGATTAAGAAGAGATTTCCCATGCCACTTGTCTCATTCACCCTAATACTGGAATCCATCACTAGTTCAATGAGAAGAGAAAAAAAAAAAAAAAGATAAAAGGCCTACAGATGAGAAATCAACAATTAAAACTCCTTATTTGAATGCAGCATGACTGTCTGTTAGAAAATTTCAAGGAATCTACAGGAAACAAATGAACAAAAACCCAACAATCCTCTTAGAATGGATAAGTAAGCCTAGCAAGGTCATAGAATATAGCAAATTTCATGGATTTAGGACCAAAATATAATCTATAGAAGAAAAACTGACAAATTGGTCTTCCTAAAAATTACAAATCATGCTGGAGAAAGGCACTGTTAAGAGAGTAAGAAGACAAGTTACAGAGTGGGAGAAAATATTTGCAAATCACACATCAAAGGGCATGTATTTAGAATATATAAAGAACTCTCAAAATTCAGTAGTATAAAACAAAGCCAGTTTTTTTTTTTTAAAGGTTCAAAAGACTTGAATAGAGACTTCCCCAGAGATTATTTAAGCATGATATAAGCCCATGTAAAGATTTTCAACATCGTTAGCCATTAGAAAAATGCCAGTTAAAACCATGGTGGGATCCCCCCACCTATCACCCATTAGAATCGCTAACACAGAGCTAAGATAGCAAGGGTTCGTGAGGATGGGAGGCAAACAGAACTCTCATACCTTGCCACTTTGTTAAACTGTCAGTTTCTTGAAAAGGTAAATACACACTTACATATGACCCTAGAAAATAAACTTATGCTCACACAAAAACTTGCACACAAAGGTTTGCAGCAACTCTACTCATAATTGCCAAAAGTTGGAAGCAACTCAAATGTCCTTCAATCCATGAATGGATAAAAAGTGTGGTACATTCATATAATAACATTCATATAATGGGATACTATTTAGCATTAAAAAGGAATAAACCACTGGTTCACATAATAATTTGGATGAATCACAGATATTATAATAATTGCAAGAAGCTAGTCTCAAAGGGTCATATACATTATATTTACATTTAAATTACATCCTCAAAAAAACACAAAAAACAAACAAATAAACAGAAAACCAACCGTAGCGATGGAGAGTATATCAGTAGTCCCCAGAGTTGGGGCTGTTGAAGGATGCAACCATAAATGGGTATCGCAGGCACTTTTTTTGGGTGACCATTCTGTATTCCATTTGTAGGTGTCATGTGGATTTGTCCATAAGTTAAGATTTTTTATAATACAATTGTTATAATGACGATATGATCATTTCTTTTTTTTTTAAAAAAAAATTTATTTATTTATCTGACAAAGATCACAAGTAGACAGAGAGGCAGGCAGAGAGAGAGGAGGAAGCAGGCTCCCTGCAGAGCAGAGAGCCCGACTCGGGGCTCGATCCCAGGACCCTGGGATCATGACCCGAGCCGAAGGCAGAGGCTCAACCCACTGAGCCACCCAGGTGCCCCAACGATATGATCATTTCAAAACTAAAATTGATTTTTTAAAATTTACATAAGAAATAGGACAAAAGAAAAAAACTAAGTCAAAAAGAGAAAAGAAAAACATGGGGCACCTGGGTGGCTCAGTGGGTTAAAGCCTCTGCCTTTGGCTCAGGTCATGATCTCAGGGTCCTGGGATCGAGCCCCACATCG
Source organism: Mustela erminea (assembly GCF_009829155.1). Classification (NCBI taxonomy): domain Eukaryota; kingdom Metazoa; phylum Chordata; class Mammalia; order Carnivora; family Mustelidae; genus Mustela; species Mustela erminea. The sequence continues at coordinate 7,573,044 of NC_045618.1, read as the reverse complement.
GGCTCTCTGCTCGGCAGGGAGCCTGCCTCCATCTCTCTCTCTGCCTGCCTCTCTGCCTACTTGTGATCTCTGTCAGATAAATAAATAAAATCTTGAAAAGAAAAACACAATGTCTTGTGGTCCATCTTGGCAACATTGGACAATCAATGATCCCTCCCTGGAACTCAGTTTTCAACCTGGCACCTGGATATAACACCACAGCTTTCACTGGGATCACCTTTCACTTAGGACCCAGTGGGGCAAAGACTGGATTTGGGGCTCCACTTGACTTTCCATCCCCATTATCCATTAGTCCCTAAGGTTTCCCTTACTGATTTTCTCATCAATTTCTAGACCAGTGGAATCAGCCCTGGTGGAATAACAGAATATTATGATGACCCAATTTAGATAATTCTTATACCTTGGGGCTTCATCTCCTGGACCGAGCCCTCAGCATCTTTATTTGTTAAAAATTTGTCAGATGAGCCTACCCTGAAAACTACCATGACTCAATGAAGATAACATAACAAAGAAAACAAAACAGAAAGAGACCAATAAATAAAGAGAACAAAATGATGGTAGCTAGAGGGGAGGGGGTGATGGGATAGACAAAAGAAGTGAAGGTGATTAAGAGGTACAGCCTTCTGGTTATAAAATAAATAAGATGTGGGGATACAAGGTACAGCATAGGGGATAAAGTCAACAATATCATAACAACTTTATATGGTGATAGAAATTAGACTTATTTTGGTGACCATGTTGTAATGTACATAAATATCAAATTTCTAGGATATGCACCTGAAATTAATGCAATATTATATGTCAATTATTCTTCAATTGAAAAAGGAAAAGGAACCAAAGAAACACAAGTATTGCATATGGGAGAGCTACTAATCTATTCGGAGAATGGGGAAGCAAATAAGCTTTCCTGAATGAAGCAAGCTATGCCCAACGATGAGCATCGTTTGATCCTGAACTCCAAGTGTGGATGAGAATTTTGAGTCTTGGGACAAAGCAAATATGATTTGTATGTGAAAGGACTGTGAAGGATTATTGCCAGAAGGAAGATTACGAGAGATTGAAAAAATGAGTTTTTCTCCTCCTTCAAGAGATAGAAATCTCGTTCCCTCCCTTCTGAGTCTGTATTGGCCACATGACTGGCTTAGCCAAATAGGAAGTGGGTCTTGTCAAGCATGCAAGTTCCTGAAGGACATTTGTACTAGCTGCTTTTGAAACATGTTGTCATCATATAAATGAGATGTTCGAGAACGTGCATATGGCCCAGTGACCCTCTGTGATCCATCTGTCATCCAGTCAACCTCCCGAAACAATGTGTTGAGTTGACCAGGAGCTGACCACTGATGAATGAATGAGTCTAGCTTGGGCCAGCATAGAATGGCCTAGCCTAAGCAAATCTAAATTCACTCTCAGAATTAAGAGCTCAAGGGGATAGAGTTGGTTAAGCGTCCAGTTCTTGGTTTGGTCTCAGGTCATGATCTCAGGGTCCCAGGATCAAGCCCTGTCTCAGGCTCCACACCCAGCACGGAGTCTGCTTGGGATTCTCTCTCCTCTCTCCCTCTGAACCCTCCCCCAAATAAATAAATAAATCCTTTTTAAAAAGAAGACTTGAGAGCTCAATAAATAATTGCTAACATTTTTAAAAAGTGAGTAGGATTTAGGTTGCTTCTATGAAGTTTAGTGACCAGTCAACATCCCTGCTCTTATCCTGACATCCAAAATGCTGATGCTACAACCACGGCTGCAGGTCTAGTTCAGTTCTCTGCCTGACTGGAGTTGGGGGCACAGATCCAGGGACCAGAGGAGGCAAGGTTTCACAGAGGTCATGACAGGTGGAAAGCAGAGCTCCCATCTTGCTGCAGCTGCCAAGCACCCACAAGGTCGTGCAGCAGGAAGAAAGACAGATTTCCAATAACAGAAAAATTCTTTATGATCCAAGGCTCTCCATGTGCTCAATCTCAATGAATCCCCATGAAATTTCTCTAGGAAGGTGGCTATCATCAAATCAAGCACTTTGCCCACAGCCCTACATCTTGCAAGTGTGAGTGATGAGGCTGGGTTTGAAGAGCTAACATCCTTAACCGCTGTTCAGCCTGGTCCCAGTGGAAGGTACGCCCCAAGGAGCCTTGCATGGATTTGTCATCAACATGTCTCTGGAGCACTTACTAGATGCAGATCGGTGCAATTCCACTGAATCTCTCTGAGCCCCAGCTTACCATTCTGTGAAAACGGGGAACAACAGTACCTATCACTTAGGGAAAACAGAAATGGGTTACGTGATGAAAATGTCCCTCCGTAAATGTTTTCACTTTTTCTCTCCTGTTCTTAAGATGAGCACCTGGCGGTCTGCAGGTCGTAACAGTTTTCCTGGAGTTTCTGCATGAAGAACAAGCTTTATGGCATCACTCTGTAATCACAGTGTTTCTTGCATTCGTTTTTGCTATTTCTCTTCTCCCTCTCATACACACGCACGCGCGCACACACACACATACACACACACACACACACGCATTCCCAGATTTCAAAGACACATCTGCTCTTACCCTCACTTTTGTTCCAGAAAGCACACACACACTGCCTTGGGCCATATCCTGCTTGTTCACCTGCTCTCTGCTACATCTGTTCCTCCACATCTGCATTCAAATCTGAAGGAGCCCCTTTCCCAAAATCATCTTCCAACTCCCCCTCACCACCCCCCTATCCCAGAGAGGGCTGGGGTCCCACCTGAATGAGGCTTTGTGATACAGCCTCCTGGAGCTGTCGTCTTCAGTTAGTGGGGATAATGGGATTATTCTATCTGTGTAATAATAACGTGTTCAATTTAAAGAGAAAAAAAAAATTCTGAAGCTACTTAAAAGCTGCTGTTTGGTGCCGACATATTATTTCAGTAATGAATAATCACTAAAGATATTATTCTAGATGCAGTTACCATGCAGTGATGTGAATAGAATGCATTAGATGGGAAATTGTATTTCAAGTAAATATATGCACTGGTAGAAATGTATTACCACCCATTAATATGTATTAATTCAGAACCAAATGCCAACTGGGGTGCGCCTGCCTGGGTTTAAATGGCAGGCAGTGATTTGGAAGTGGGAGGAAAACGGTTTGGATTTGGTCAGAGACTGAGAAATGATAATGAGGGTGGTGGTTCATGATCCAAAATGAACAGGTGATGGAGCAGGCATGGGGAGCACCCCTCCCTCACTTCCTGAAGAGACTTTATCTTTGACTAAGGCCTACCGATCACTATTGACATTTCCATAGCTGGAGCTCTTTCTCCTCTCCCACAGTCTGCATCTTCAAGGATTCTTTCCCAAGGAAAAGAAAAGACAAACCTGTGTATTTTTTACTAGGGAGCTACCTTCACATCTTCCCTTACTCCTTTCCTCCCTCCCTCATTCCTTCCCTCTTGCTCAGTGCACAACAGGAGCAACTGTCAAGCCTGTCATCATTAAGATGAGCTTCCCCCAATCTGAAATCTGCAGGGGTTCCCTCATTAGCACAGGATTCCAGATCTAAACAGCAAAGGCAGTTTCCCCATTGGTAAATGGCACACCCTCCAGGTGCCTGGGTGGCTCAGTCAGGTAGGAGTCGGACTCTTGGTTTACAGCTCAGGTCATGATCTCAGGATCTTGACATCAAGCCCGGTACCGGACTCCACACTCAGTGCAGAGTCTGCTTGGGATTCTCTCTCTCCCTCTGCCCCTGCTTATACATCCGCATGCATATATGCTCCCTCTCCCTCAAATAAATAAATTCTTTTTTAGAAACCTACCTTTTAAATGGCACACCCTCAAGTTCTCCCCATTTCTCCTTTTATGGTTCATCGAGTACTCCAAAGAGTTAAATACTCCACAGATATTGGTACCTTAACAGGGGGGATTCTCAAGCATGAATTTTATCCTATTTAGAGCAGTTTTATTTAAAAAAGTACAATTGGGGACGCCTGGATGGCTCATTTGGTTAAGCAACTGCCTTCAGCTCAGGTCATGATCTCATAAATCTGGGATTGAGCCCATATGGGGCTCTCTGTTCAGCAGGGAGTCAGCTTCTCCCTTTCCTTCTCCCTCTCCCTGGGTGCTCTTGTTCCTCTTTCTCAGATAAAGTCTTTTAAAAAATTAAAAATTAAAGGGACGCCTGGGTGGCTCAGTTGGTTGGACGTCTGCTTTCGGCTCAGGTCATGATCCCGGAGTTCCGGGATCGAGTCCCGCATCGGGCTCCCACCTCCACGGGGAGTCTGCTTCTCCCTCTGACCTTCTCCTCGCTCATGCTCTTCCCACTGCCTCTTTCTCAAATAAATAAATAAAATCTTTAAAAAAAAATTAAAAATTAAATTAAAAGATACAATTATAAACCTCTCTTTCATTAAGAGACACCACAGAAAGAGTGAAAGCACTGAATAATATTTTTAAAGCCCATAATCAACAAAAGATTAGAATCTAGAATATATAAAGAATAGGCAAGGGGCGCCTGGGTGGCTCAGTGGGTTAAAGCCTCTGCCTTCGGTTCAGGTCATGATCCCAGGGTCCGGAGATCGAGTCCTACATCGGGCTCTCTGCTCAGCAGGGGGTCTGCTTCCTCCTTTCTCTGTCTGCCTCTCTGCCTAGTTGGAATCTCTATCAAATAAATAAATAAAATATTTAAAAAAAAAAAAGAATAGGCAAAATGGTAACATAAAAAAGAGAGACAACCAATAGGAAAATTGACAAAGATTATAGCAGGGGTCTCAAAGAAAGAGAGAAAGAGGGAGAGAGAAAGAGAGAGGAAGGAGATGGATGGCAAAAAGAGAAGGGAAGGGAAGAAAAAACCCCATATGGCCAACAAATCAACATCAGAGATTTGAAAAGGGAAAATAAATCCACAATAAGATATCTTTGAACATCTGTCTAACGGCAAAAAAAGAAAAACAGTAATCTATTGATACCAAGTGGATAAAAATGTGGAGCAAGAGAAATTGTCAAGCACTGCTGGCAGGAATGTCAATTCGCAAAATCTCTTTGGAAACAGTGTGCACTATCTTCCACAGCTGAGGGCACGTGTGTTCTATGACACAGCGGTCCCCGTCGCAGATATGCAGCCTCCGGAAACACATGTACTTACACACAAATACCCACAGGATCGCCGCTCGAAATTGCCTCAAACCAAAACCACCAGTAGACGGAACCGAACGTGCTTCGGCCACACAACCAGACACTTCCCCGCAAGGAAGGGGACCAGGCTACAATCGCCTGCAGCAAGAAATGCAGTGCTGAGGCAGAAGTAGGACTCCAGAATACACACACTGTGATTGCTTTTGTGCACTGTTCAAAATGAGGTAAGGCTGAACCGTATCGGTTAAGGAGGCACACGTTGTGATCAAGTATTAAGGGAAGCAAGGAAAGGACCATCCCTGGGTCAGGAAGGTGGTTACCTCCACGTGGAAGAGGGGTGCGTTCACAGATTCTGGATGCTGGTGTCATTCTGGGTCATGACCTATACAGATGTTAAGTATTCACTTCATGACCATTTTGGTTAAATACACACAGCACCGTTTCCTATTCTTGACTCCACGGATGCCTGTTAGAGTTTGCAGTAGGAAGTTCATGTTCAAGGGCACTTGGTGGGGGAGGGGCTCCATCGGTGAAGTGTCCAACTCTTGATTTCAGCTCAGGATCATGATCTCAGGGTGGCGAGATCGAGCCCCATCTCAGGACCACGCTCAGTGTGGAGTCTGCTTGAGTTTCTCTCTCCCTCTACCCTATCCCTGCACTTGTGCGCTTGCTCTCTCTCTCCCAAATAAATAAATATATATTTTTTATAAAAGGTTAATATTAAGAATGTAACCCAAACATCCATGCTCCCCAGATGATTATGGCAGGTGTCCTTGTTCTAGCCTCGTATCTTTTTCCAAATTTTGGTTTATGATTTCAGTGTGCTTCCCTGTCGTTTCCCAGCCTTTCTCTGTGACCTGCAGCACCTTCTTCCACATTCCCAAAGGCAGGCTTGTCCCAGTAAGAGGCACTCAGAGCAACACGGCAAGCAGGTGCTTACTCCCTCCTTCTTGACGTGTCATCTCCAGAGTTTCATGATACCAGTGTCTCCCAGTGATCCTCTTAGGCCCCTGGCTTCTCCTTATCTCTTCATGGATCTTCTTCCTCTCTTCACTCAATCTTGGGGTATCCCAGTCCTCAGCCTTGTGTCTCCCCCATGATGTCCTTCTCTCCCATCTCCTCCTTTTCTTTCCTCTCCTATCCCCAGTCTCTTCCTTGATGGTCTCATCTAGATCCATGGCTGTAAATATCCCCACCGATCACCATGTCTTATATGGTTTCTGAACCCCAGAGACACATCCGCTGTCAACTTGGCACTTGAATTTATGTGCTGAGAAATTCCAAGCTGAACTTGTCTGGAGCAAGATTTCTCATGCCCCAAATCCACTGTCAAACCTGCCACCCCCCCCCACCTTCTCATTCCAGATCAATAGCTCCTACATTAAACCCATTTCCCAGGTAGAATATCAGGAGCCATACCTGTTTCCTCTTTTCTTATTCCCTATGTCCCATTTACGCCATGTGTTATCACTCCTTCCTGCAAGACGTATCTGGACTCCATGCTTTCCTCCACCTCAGCTGCTCCCACCAAAGCTCAAAAACCATCACCTGTAATTAACTGTTGCAATGTCCTCTTGTTGCATCTCCCAGTTGCCACTTGAACACCCTTCTCCTGCAATCCATTCTCTACCCAGCAGCTTAGGAGATCTTCTTTAAATAAATAATGCAACACTATGCTGTTAGAAGCTAGTCAATCATTTTCTGTTACACCAAGAATGACATCTTCTTTGCCATGAGTGACAAAGGCTCTTGCCATCTTCCCTGCAAAGCCCACCAACCTCCCTTGTCTTCAGTCTTCATCTGCCTTGCTCAATGCTATAGACACAATCACCTTTTTTTCTGATTCCACCAAAAATAAGAGCTTTCCCTGTCACATCCAGGCCTTTAGACTTCCCATTTCCTCTTCTAGAATGCACATTCTCCAGGTCTTCTGTGTCCAACCCCTTCTCATAATCCTCCAAGGAAGCCCTCCCTGACTGGTCATTCTGACATGACTCTTCTGGAACCTTCCATCAAAGCTTTGCTGTATTTCATCGTCTTAATGATTTTCTAAAATAGCCTATTTGCTGAGTTGAAGTCTTGTCCCTTGTTATGTATCCGGTCACTAATATAAAGCCTGACAGTAAGTATGGACTGAATTTAAGACTGAAAGAGGGGGGTGGAGGGCTTTTCCTAACTTTGAATCCTTGTCTTTTCCAGAGTTTACTGCATTATTAATAGTAATAGGAGTCAATTTTCACATTTTATGATACAAAGTCCTGCAAATGTTACTGAATTTTTAAGGATTCTCATGATTGCTGTGGGCATCCATTGCACAGTGTAGAATGAATGATGGTGAATGAAAATTCTCCTTTGCTGTGGGAGCATTAACTCAATAGAATTTGGAAGTCTTTGGAACTTGTTGGTAATATTTATCAGAAACCTAAAAAATGTGCAGAGAACATTATAGTCACTTCTAACATTTTATCTTGAGGGAGAATAAAATAAAAGAGTATGTATTTATACTTACAAAACAAAAACTAAGTAAATACAAAAAGTTCTGAAAACAATTTGAGTATATGATGGCTAGGATCTGGTCTAATAAGCTCTCTGGAAAGTTGGTATCTTGCCATCATTAAAGTTATGCTGTAAAAGATCATTTAATATCACAGAAAGTCAATCTTTTAAGTTGTAAAAGGGTACTTTCAATGTGACCATATCTTCAATAAAAAAAAGTCATGGTATTTTATTATATAAAATTATGCATAATGAAAAGGTTGAACAGGCATATGATACAATGAAAGCAGTGGGTGGTAACATTATGAATGAATGTCGGTATTTTTCTAAGCATCTACAATGAATTACATGTTTCAATTTATAAAAATAACTATTTGGTTTTTAAAATAGATATAAGTACAAAATGAAAAAATGACAGTATCTTCACTAGATAATTCTTGCTGGTTTTTAAAAAATATTTTATTTACTTATTTGAGAGAGAGTGAAAGAAAGACAGCATGAGCAGGGGGGAAGGGTGGAGGGAGAAGCAGACTCCCCACGGAGCAGGGAGCCCGACACGGGGCAGACTCCCCACGGAGCAGGGAGCCCAACTCGGGGCTTGAACCCAGGACACTCGGATCATGACTTGAGCCAGAGTCAGACGCTTAACCAACTGAGCCACCCAGGCCCCCCTTGCCGATTTTTTTTTAAAGATTTTATTTATTTATTTGACAGAGAGAGTGAGATCACAAGTAGGCAGAGAGGCAGGCAGAGAGAAGGGGGGAACCAGACTCCCTGACGAGCAGAGAGCCCAATGCGGGGCTCGATCCCAGGACCCTGAGATCATGATCTGAGCTGAAGGCAGAGGCTTAACCCACTGAGCTACCCAGGCACCTCCCCCTTGCTGATTTTTAAATGAAAAATCTTCACTATGTGAGAAAAGCAAAACAGTATAAAAAATATAAAATGTGAGAGATTTCCTAATATGCCCTTCCTCTGTCTTGTCTCTTCCCACAATAACCTCTACTAACATTTTCTTATGCATAAGAAATTTTTCTCCGTAACAACTTTATTTTGTCAATAGCTAAAGAATATGCCATTGTAAGGATGTGCTGTAATTTATTTAACCATTGTCATAATGAGGGACATTAGGATAGCTATCAGGTTTTTTTGCTATTATGAGAGATGATGTAGGGTGTGGAGAAATCGCTAGAAGTTTAATTACTAAGTCAATGTGCGTGTACCTTTTTCTATTTTGAGATATATTACTAAACTGCTCTCCCAAAACACAACTGTCAAACAATATTTGTGATTTGCTTTAGGGTTGCCTTTTATGTCATGATGATATGAGAGGATGTCTCATTCTTCCAATTAATTCATAAGGAAAACGAGAGCCTCTCCTTCCTCAGGAAGGGGGATTTGGACAAGGTAATTTGTAATGGCATTTCTAGACACTAAAGTTTTAGGCATTCCAACAAGCCACACTCAGAAACACGAAAAGAGTATCGCAAGAAGTACACAATAAGGAAGAAAATTTCAGTTAGGAGAAAGCACTGGAATGAGAGCCTAGTCCCAGGACTCAAGTAGGCATGTGAGTGACATGGGTGTTCATGAGTCCTTGAACTTGGGAAGAGGTCCCAGTGTCATTCAGGACTGACCTTTGAATCCAAGAAGTGGGCTCTGTGCATAACCCACAATGGCCCAGTGTTGTGAGCCCACAATGGATGGCATGCAATGTCCCATAGCAAGGGAGACCATGTGTAAAGGTTACTGCATGGCCCCATGGTGTCCATTTTGTGGCTGGGCCATTGTGTTCCTTGGTATATGTAGATATGAGGGAGTAGGTCACTGACCCTGGAAGCATGCGACATTCACTTTGAAAATTCCTAGCATGCAAGTTCATTATGAATGACCTCTTTAACATTTGAAAGTTTGACATTAGGCCTTATCTACCCAGGCAAGGTGACGAGAGCAAGTCAAGTGTCATTGCCCATTTTCCTTATAAACAGCCACTGGTTTAGCGGTCCAAAGGAGACAATCCTTTCTTTTTATTAACCTGAATTCCTTGGAACAAATTGGATTTGCTTATTCTAATTATCCTCAGGTATGCCTGAATCCCACTGTATTTTACCATTTCAGTAAATAGAAGTATTGGTTTGATTACCCTTAAAACTCAGCCACTTGTAGAATAAAATATATGCAGATTTTGCAACAATCCTGTATAATTATTTCAGAGCAGACTTAGAAAATCTTTGTTGTGTGGAAGCCAGAGCAAGAGTGTTAAGATGATGAGATAATTATGGCTCAAGATACCACTCTCTTCTGGAGGGAAGGGAGAGGCTGGTCATCTAGGTGGCTAAAAATTACAGATATTTCCAGGGAGAGGGAAACAAGTCATGTAGCGCTCAGGGAGAAGAGAGGAAGCTGTTTTAATGGCGTGGGGAGAGCTCAGCCGTGTAGTGAGAAAGGATGAGGGGCCACGCGCAGGGCTCTGAGACTGAAGCAGATTGACCCAGAGCAGAAGCCAGAGGTCACAACAGCAGCAACAGCAACAGGTCACACTTCTGAGTACAGAAGGGTTGGGTACTGACCACGCACCAACTACCAGCCGAAGCTTTCCACATGCGAGAAGTCTTCAATTCTCACAAAAAGCCTGCGATGTGGATATGAGCATGGTGTCCACTTTATAAATGAGAAAACTGAGTGGGGGAGAGGAGAGGTAACTTCCCGCCTCCGTACAGGTAGTCAGTGGGAGCACCAAGCTGGAAACCAAGACAAGCGGACTTGAGAGTCCCTCTCCGTAATCAGATCTGCCTGGGAATTGGGAGAGCGGGACATCTGAAGGCCTTAAGGAAGTTGTCACATAACAGCATTGCTTTGCACAGTTTTCTCTCCAGTGTTCCAATGCTGCCTTTGTTGCTGACCAGGTTTGTTGAGTTTCTCAGACATCTTGAGCCACTGTCCAGAGCCCCCATTTCCTGAGAGAAACCTGAGACAGGGACCCTGAGTGGACCCTGAAGGACTGTTTGCTTGCTCCCTTCCAGGTAGAGAACTATGGCTGAGAAGTGACCACCATGTAGGGACTACATTTCCCAGCCTCCCTTTCGTGTAGGGGGCCATCAGAGCATTGATGCTAGTTAATGCACAAAATGAATCCATGTTACTTCCAGGATGACATGCATAAGTAAGTGTGCCCCATACCCTCTTCTCTGGCGGTCATGGAGGTCACATGGTACCTACCGAGGGTGACAATGTTCTGAGAAAGAAGTCTGGATCCTTGACTTACTGTTTGGAAGATGCTCAGGTTAGCCACACTGGTACATAGGCATTGAAAATTTTGCACAAGAAAGAAGATGAATATTTATTCTATTTAGCCCCTGAAGACTGAGGTTTGTTGGTACAGCACTTAGCCCTACACAGTTTGCGGGGACTTAAAAAGGGTAACATATGCCAGACAACTCTTCAGTGTCTTAAACTCAGTTCCTTGAAAGCACTTCAGGGCCGTAAACCTGAATGAGGCTCTTGTTATTCATAATGAGCCCCTTTCCACCACACGTGGGTTCACGTTCATGAGGTCACTTTTGGAAACACCTAAGGATGGGGGATCGGTTGCCAGGAGAACCAACCAGAAATGGAGGGGATGGAAATTTCAGTCCCACTGCCCTGATTTCTGGGAGGAGAGAGGAGGCTGGAGGTTGACTCAATTAGCAATGGCCAGTCATGTAATCAGTCAGGCCCATGTGTGATGCTCCTATATAAAACCCAAAAGGAGGGGATTTGAAGAGCTTCCAGATTGGAGAACCAGAACACTGCCACATGCCACCATGCCCAGCCTCAAACTTCCCATGAACAGAAGCTCCCTTGTTTGGGACCCTGCCTATGTCTATCTTCATCTGACTCTTGATTTGTATCCTTTCCTAACCGTGGTAATAAATCAGTAATCTAGTAAGCAAACATGTTTTAAGAATTCTGTGAAGCTCTCTAGCCATTTAATTGAACCCCGAAAGTGGGTAGTGGGAATGTTCGAAATGTAGCCAGTTGGTCAGAAGCACAAAAACAACCTGGGTTAGTGATGAGCTTCTGAAGGTGACCCAAGCATTCATTACTCAGACATGGATGCATAACAAATCATCACAAAGTTAGCCATACCAACTTCAAACCACACACATTTGTTATCTCCTAGTTCCCATGGGTCAGGAGTTTGAGTACAGAAGGGTTGGGTACTCTGTTTTGGGGTGTCTCATAAGATGACAGTCAAGTTGTTTGCCAGGGTCGGTGTCTCATCTGAATGTTTAACTGGGGAAGGATCCATGTCCAGGCTTATCTACACAGTTGATGGCAACTTTCTTTGTTGTGGGCTATTGGAATCATGGCCTCCGTTTCTAGCCGGTTGTTGCAAACCTAAACATCCATGAAAAAAGAGCCACAGGTTTGCAATAGGAAGAAATGTAGCTAAGAGTCTGGGAACAATGCATGAATCCCAAGAACCCCACTTCTGGGATTGGCCAGGAAGAAATATCAGCTGCTCAAGAGACTATAGGCTGAGCAAGACTGGGAGACTAAAGAATACTCCAGAAGAGGGGAGGCTGAGCAGGGCCAGATGGTGGATAGAAGAAGGCAGAGGCAGTGCAGGGATGGATTTGGCTGCGTCTAGGAAGAAATTCATTCAAAGTGAAGGAGGCAGCCTTAACATCACTCACAACCCCCTGCAGTTGTGTATCACTCTAGAGCTTCAGGACAGAGGAAAGGGGCTGGATGGGTCTTGCCTATCCTATTTTCCCTTTGCAAGGGAAAGAAAGTATATAGCCTGTCAGGATCCAGTGAGACCACAAGGTAGTTAAGGTCAAGATCAAATTGCAATGAAAGCAATGTGGTCATTTCAAGATTCGAAAAGTATCTCTCAGTGAGGAGAACAGCACTGAACAGAAAAGTCAAGAGACCAATTCCATGACTGACCCTTTCTAGGGACTGCCTGCATATACCCGGTATAACACCTACTTTCCCAGAGCCTCAGTTTCTCCATCTGTAAAATGAAGGAAGTGGACAAGAACAAGGATCCCACATTCAAATGCTTCCAAGAACCAGGATGGTTATACAAATGGTCAAAGAAATGGACGAGGTGTTGGATGGGTTCAGTGGAGCCCTTGGGGAAGCAGGGAAGCCCTGTTTAGGGAAATTGTCATATGGAAATAAATAAATAAATAACAAATAACGACTCTGAATGTCATATACGTATGCTTGCCAGCTCCTGGTTTGCAACCTTCCAGGAGAGAGACCCCTGTCAGTTCCAACCCAATGCTGTGGATCTGCTCATTTTATTGGCTCTCAAAAGGAAATGTGAGTTGGTATTTTCTCTTTGATTCTAGGCAAACATGGGTCTACCTGAATCAAGGAAAGTGTGGAAGAGCTGTTTACATGTAAGCCAGGAACCTTGACTTTGCTTCCTGGCAGTTTGTGGCTGGGTATCTTGGGAAGCAGGTCAACCTTGTGAGTGTGGCTCAGGGTCATGGGACGTATATTTTCCCTGGTTTTCCTCTTCTGCCCACCACTCTCTTCTGCCCACTGTAGCTGCCCACCCTGTCCAGCCTGTGTCTACTCTGCCCCTACTCAGGTCTGCTCACCTCTCTGAGCCTAGGAGGAAGGAAGGTAGAAGCAAAGCCAGCACCTACATATGGAACCTCCATGAACCTGTTAGGAAAAAAGCAGCCCCTCTGGGCAGACACAAAGCCATGGGCACACGGCTTTCCAATGGAGTTCTTCTGGCTGGGTTCTTAGGTCCTCCTTGTCCTTTGGGCCAATACTTTTGGGCAGCACAGAAACTATACTATGAGTCGCAACTGCCCTATAGGGAAGAGAGAAGTTGCTGCCCACAGAAACCTGAGAGATACAGGGAAGGCAGTGGTGAATGGAGGACTCCCCCCGCCTGCTCTGAGACCAGGTCCCTATACCCCCGGCCAGGCCCATGGCTAGAAAATGCTTAATGACAACAAGGCAACGTGAAGCCACAACATCACCTCTGCTTCCATGACCACCTGTCTCCCTCTTGACAGTGTGGCTAAGAGATGGCTCTTTGAGATGCCAAAGCCCTGCATAACCAGCCACAAAGACGCTTAATGGGGACATCTGTCTGGTAGAGCCAGAGGTAGGTCCAGAACCTCCCTGGGATATCTGGCTCTGCTTCCTCATTGAACAGGATGATGCCAGGTGACCCTCCCCTGCAGCTCAGGACTTCTGTCGGAAGGACAGGGAATTGGTCCTCCAGCAGGCACGTGCTGCCTGAGATCAGCTCTTCCTCCTCTCCCAGACCGACCCCCAACTCCTGCTTGCGACTCCTAAGTGCGTCTACCATAAGTGTGCCCCTTCAACAGCCGGCTCCCTAGAGCTCCTCTTAAATGCACGTTGCCGCCCCCGCCCCCACTCGCAGGAGCCCACAAATACAAAATCCTCAGCAGACTCATGAATATCACAAAGATGCATCACAGCACCTTCCCTCTCCAGCCCCGGGGCCGGTTGATACCCGGCGCACGTTCACAAGGAGAAGACCAGTAATTGGTTTTGCTGGGGGAACAACCTCAGAGATAAATGTCCTGTGTACAATCATTTACCTTCCCTGGGTGTATGTGTGTTTCTGTCTGAGGTGCCGCTCCCTCTCATTGCTCACTCCCCGCGCCCCAGATGCCATCCTGGTGACGGAGGGGCTGTCAGAAGCCCGGAGCGCACAGCTTCTGAAGGAGAGAAGTGTGGCTTTCCTGGCTCAAGCAGGAATCAATCTGCTCCTCCTTCCTAGAAGCCTCCCTTTTAGTTAGCATGCCAGAGTGAGAAAGCTTTCAAAGAGAAAGGCTATTTGGCAATATTAATTTGCATCCAGGGGATGGTGTGTTGGAATGCCAAGAGCCACGTGGAGTCCCTACCCTTCACCCCTACAGGAGGAAATCAGGCTGCTTGTTGAATACAAGGGTGTCATTCTCTGTCCACATATCTGTCCTCTCCCCCTGCCTTCCCTGGGCCTCCTGCACCTGCTCCTTCAAGCCGCTCTGGTTCCGTAATGCTCTTGCTTTTCTCGTATCAGGATCCAAGTTGTTTCCTCTACCTGGAGGCCCCTTCCCACCCTGGGTGACCTGCGGATCCTACTCATCTTTCCAGATCTGTAGAAGTGTCAGCTGTCAAAGTCTTCTTTGACCTCTCACATCACCCATCTGTCAATTCATCGCCCTGAGCACCCCGAGTCCTGGTGGACATTCTGCAGGGCCCCCCACGCAGCAGGGGTGTGTGGGGAAGGTGCTTCTCTGACTCCCATCTGGCACTGGTGAGTTTCTGAAGGATGGAGGCTGGTTGCGTTGGATCTATTTCTCCAGACCTTTGAGATGGTCTTAGACTGGGATCATAGCTCATCCCCAACTCCCAGTGAGCCTGTATGGACTGCTTAAAGAAGGGGAGGAGGCAGAGAGCTTCACGCTCACCCTCCCTCCTCACCCCCGCAAGAGACACTTACTCATTAACACCACCGCAAGGGACAATAGAGAGAGTTTAGATTTGGACATTCCTGGGTTTTCTTTCTAGCTCCTTCCTTTCCGAGCTATCTGACTTAAGGTAATCGCCTCTTCCAGGCTGCAGCATTCTCCCCTGTAAAATGTGGGTCATGAGACCTTCCATTGTTGTACAGCTCAGAGAAGGCATGCCGTTCTGCACACATACGAGGGGCACCAGATGCCAGATATTAATTTAATTTTTGCTTATAACATTTTTTTTTATCCTTCCAGTTTGTTGTACAGATAAAATCCTGTTAAGGCAACAGCTATAACAAAAATCTCTCTGTGAAAAAGGAGAAGAAAAGTTCCAACTGCTAGCTACACTTAATTTATTCAAGGCAATATCTAGAACAACAAAATTCCCCACTACCACAAGTCTAGACAGTCCAATAGGGTTCTTGGGAAGTTGATTACATGTGATTTTGTATTTAGTGTCATTCCTTCATAAATCATATATTAATAAATTATCTAATTATTTGGGTTCCTTCCATATATCGCTTAGTACTTAGCACTCAGTATTTACCACTTAGCATGGAGTACTTGGCTGGAAAACCACGAGTAGTCATCCATTTCACTCGAGTGAAATGTGTCATTTGTGCCCTACAAAATGAAGACCACAGTGTCTTTCTTATGAATCATGAATTCAAATAGGCACTGCTCTGGGGAATTTTTTTTTTATGCTAGTAGCTGTCATAAGGGTGCTACAATCATGGTTACATCCTGTACTTCCCCAGGGTCTCCCTCAGCCCTCCTCAGAAGACTGAAGGAGCCTTCTACACCAGTGGTCCTCCGTGCCCCCGAGCAGCAAGAAGGCACATGCTACCATTTTGGAGTCAAAGGAATAATGAAAGTGTCCAAATGTTCTCCAATAAGGAGATAGAACATTTATGCAAGAGTCTTTTCCTACCACAAGGCCCATTACATGTCATCCTAATCCCATTTCCAAGCCAAGCTCTGGCCTTTCCTAGTGCCCATCTTCAAACAAGCACCTTCCAATCCTCTGTTTTAAGATTTTTATTGGAATATGCGATTCCTATGAAAATAATTCACCTTTCAACCCAATTTAAGGGAACTGCATTCACATTTTATCAAGATCTTCCCACTTCCCATGAGTGGTTTCTTCTTTAATTCAACATGGTTATTGGATACCCCTCTCAGGATCTGTACTAGGCTCCCAGCGGTGAAACACACACATAACCCAGGACCAAGCCCTGCCTTCCAAAAGTTAGAGAGTCCAAGCAATGGAAGATGAGTAGACACATCTCCTTGTGGCTAAAACATATATATGGTGCCATGAGGACAGAAAGGTTCCCCCTGAAATATCTGAACGAATTATTGATAAACTAACCAAGTCATAGCCACTGTCCCAAAGTCCCAGTGACAACAAAGAACAGGACATAGGTTTCAATTCCTGATCTGACACTTACTAGTTGTATGACGAGAAGAAATAACTGTCCTCTCTGAGTCTCTTCATTATCTATAGAATAACACTATTAATATCAATGGGAAGGGACTTTATGAGGTGTAAATGTTTAGCATCCAGAAAGTGTAGTAAGTACCCATGAAAATAATCAGTGTCTCTCCAAACCCAATCCCTGTTTTAAAACAAGTGTGTGTGTGTGTCTGTGCGTTTCTGTTTTCTATGCCTTGTCTTGTTTCTTCTATATTTCTACTCATGTCAACCCATTTCTCATTACCTGGTTCTTGTTCTGGGAACTTCCCATTATTGTAACATTAAGGGGAGATCAGAATGGTATGTGCTCACCAAAGCTTATAGAGAGGAAAAATATTTCCTGCAGAAATATGATAGGATGCTAAAAAAAAATTTTTTTTAAAAAGTTAGAATTCTCAAAAGTCTATGAAGCCAACCATGGGAATGGGAATTCTGGACTATGCACCAAGGATGTATGCACTATACTTGCCAGTTCTGAGAAAACTGAGACAGAAGAAATGTATCTTATGGCCGCCATCATTGATCCACCTGGAAGAATGACCTATACTAACCAGCGTCACCTGTGTTCCCAATACAGGTGTGTTTACTCATCAGTGGGTATTCCTTCCAATGCCTCCCTCTCTGGGTTTCACTTGTTCACGCAACAAATAATTATCAAGTATATACTGGGGTCACTCCTATTTCCTCATCTTCCAGCAACTTCTATCGGAGCACACACAAAACAGTTCTTAAAATTGCATGTGTACCTAGGTGGGCATGAGCGTGCATGCTTATCTCCTTGTGTGCACATCTACAAGTGTTATGTGTGTGTGTCTATGTGTATATACACTTATGTGGGTATCTGCATACATGTGTATGACTGTGTGCACTTCCACATATGTATGTGTATACGTGTGTGTACTATACATGTTCACATGTATAGGGCAGTAAGTATGCCTAGATGTATAAGTGTGTGTGTGTGTGTGTGTGTGTTGAGATCAACCCTGCTCTCTTAATGAGGACTTTATGTTGGTGGTCAGTGTGGAAATCATCTTATTGAGATGAATTAGTCTACAGAATGTTCTGCTATTTTCCTATAAGATACAGTAGAGTCTTTTCATTGTCTACCTTTCCCTAGAGAAGTCAAGGAACAAATTATGATTCCTGTTTATTGTCTCAGAAACCCCATTCATCCCCAGTCAGTTAACCAATGAGAGCCTCCCCCAAGGCCAAGGGCAGATCAGGCATTCAACAAACGTGAGTGACACTGCATCTCTGCCTTGCGTTTCTCCGTCATATGACTCTGCCCAGATTGCCAGGCTTGGTCTGGTCAGGGCCGAGCTGGCTTTGACTATGTCAGAGGCACTCAGTAGTCTGATATACATGTCCCAGGCTTGGAGGATTCAAGAATCATCTAATTCCAATGTCAGCCTATGGGTTTATTCCAGAAATGACCAGTTCAGCTAAAATGCACTGCCCTTGACTCCTCCACGAGGTGGGCAGTATTGCTCTGATAAGATGGGCCATCATTCCCTGTAAAGCTTATACATCCCCAAAGAGGGGCCCGCTGACAGGTGAGAGCTGGAAAGATTCCAGAGAGACCCTGCGAGTGGCAGCATCATTTTGATGCAAATTAGGGACAAGGAGGCAAAGGCACACAGATGCTGCTTCTCGGGGCACTGCCCTGGAGGAAATGAAAGGCAGAGCTAAGGAAATGAAGCTGGAGATGGGGACACCAGGAGGCTGAGCTAAAGCAGGACAGCCACCCTTAGGAATTTCAATGCATGCAGGAGGCACAGCATGGGGAAAGCATCCCCATGGAGACCTTCAGAGCTGGCTTCAAGGGAGGGCTGGGGATGGGCCCTGGGTGCAGAGTCCAAGTCTGGCTCTGCTGTTCCCAGCGGCCTGGCCCAGGGAACAGTGCACAACCTCATGGAGTCTACTTTTCTCTGACAGCGATGGTGGAAAATGATGACACATGAATGTGTAGATTCTGTTTACTCGGACAATACACGTTAAATAATGACCCTGGCATGGGCTAGAGGTATGGTCGCTATTATTTGCATATTCTCGTGGACATTAAACTGCTCTCCTGCATTCCCAGAAGATACAGCCTCCCTCCGAAGGAGCCTCCCCAGGGAAAACTCTATTTGTGTCAATTCAGCTCTCCTGAATTCTGCCATTTTCACCTCTTCCTGAGGATATGGGCGCAAGAAAAGCAGGGTCTCGGGTTTGCAGATGACCACACCACTGCCTTCCAAGTCACTGAACAGACAGGTGAAGTGTTCTGAGCTTTATTTCATTGTCCACAGAGTGAGAATAACTACTCAGAGATCTGTGATGAGGAGGAAGGCAGATACTGCATAGAGAGTGATGAACCCAGTCAGGACAAGGGCTCAGTAAAGCTTGCTGCCTTTGTTCAGTGGCTAGCACAAAGCATCTGCCCCAGGGGGGTCTCTAAACAACAGAAACTTATTTCCCACAGTGCGGGAGGCTGGGATGTCAGAGATCAGGGTGCTAGCAAGGGCCGGTTCTAATGGTCCCTCATCCAGGCTGCACACTAACGTTTGCTGTTCATGCCCTCCCAGAGCGGAGAGCAGAGAGAGGAAGCAAGCTCTCCTTCAGCTCTTACAAGGGCCCTAATCTCGTTCGTGAGGGCTCCACCTCCGTGATCTCATTGCTCCCAATGACCCTCCAAAAGCCCCACATCCTAATACCCTCACACTGGGAATTTCAACATACGCAGTTCAGAAGGGCACAAACATTTGGTCTGCAAGGATTGCCTAGATGACAAATAATTCCAAGTACTGACAGCACCACTACTTAGTATTGGCATCAATAATGGAATAAGCCTCACTATAACCACAGAGACCCTTGCTTGTCAAGCAGAGTGTTCCCTTTGGGGGAGAGGCTCTCAGGGCCTAGAATCACCAGCGTGGGGCTGCTTGCTGGGCTGTCCCTGCAGGGAGTCACCAGGGAGTCCACCAGGAGTCCACCAGGGAGTCACAGAGGCACCCTGACGCCCAGTGGCTGCTCTCCCCTCTCCTGCTCGGTAACCACGAGCAACAGAGCCCATGTCTAAGCAGGACATGCCACCCAAGCTGCTGTGATTGGTGACAGGTTTTCATTTCCTGCCACCGTCCTTCTGGAAACACAAGCCCATCTGGCCCCCCCAAAAGCACACAGTACAGAGCCACTGCAGGCTGGACATAGAGACATGAGGATGGGGACAGAGCAAGAGCCAACCTTCCCCTGCCTGCAGGGTCAGCCCCTCAGCACCCCCGTCCACAGAGCACGGGGCATGCCCAGCTCTGCACCAGGCAGACAAAGACCCTCCCCACAGCCATCCGCCCTTGAATGGTTTTCACCGAACATAAAATATTTAGGCGGTGATCTCAGACAGTCTATAGTCATGTGCTGTTTCCTGCAGTTTCTAGAACTGTGCAAAGAATAGTAAGAAGCAGTGGCCTGGATGTGAGTTTGCAGGGAATAGCAGGAGGAGAAGAAAGTACCAGAAGCTGCCATGTGTGCCTCCGTCCAGAGCCGGCTCAGAGCATACCTGCCTCCTGGAGAGAAAAGCTCTGGGCTGTGAGTGACAGCCCCGAGTCTCAAGGATCAGAGAGTCAAACCTAATTAGATTTCTTCATTCTCACTAATTCTAAGACAACTTATTTTTATTAAATCTGATGATTGTCTCACTACCAGCTGAGAGCAGGTCTGCCCTGGCTTCCATCATCCCTTCGCCTCTTGCCTGGTTGATATCAGTAATCATTTTACTGATACAAGCAGTGATTGAGTGACCATCGTCACATGGCCCTCAGATGCGCCAGCTGTGAGCAGCTGGGCCTTGCTACCTCCTGACTGTCTCTGCCCCAAGCCAGCCACTGCTCCCTTCTGCTCACGACAGCTTTCAGGAATACTTCTAGCAACCCATCAATGCTTCCTACATCTCATTACATGTTTGGTTTTGATGTTTTAGTGCTAGGTAGTCAAATCTTTGGCATGCTGAGAAGGAAGAAAGGGGCCCCGAGCAGCCTAGAGAGCCAAGGGCAGAAAAGGTAAAATGAAGGAAAAGAATCCTCCCTCTCTTTCCTCCCTGCTCTGTCCCTCAGTCCTTCTGCTGTGTTCTCTCTGCAGTCTCTGTCTCTTTCTCTCTCTCTGACTTTCGGTGTCTCCTCTGCCTCTTCCTTCTTCATGACGGAGCCCCTTGATGATGCCCACTATCAGCTGTGACGCCATACCAGGAAATTGCCAGAAAATTGCCATCCGGGCCCCCATAGGACCACTGATATATGAGGCAGCTCCCACTGTCCTCACAGGGGTCACGGGGTAATGACCAGGCAGGCTGGGACAGGCTGCTTCGCCCTGCTGAGTTAACCTCACATCTGGGGACCTTGGGGGCAGGGAAGGCATCAATGACGTGGCCTGGAGCCACCTGGGAAGTGGGCAGGCTTCAGAGTCCCCAGTAACCTACAGGAGAGCTGCAGACCCTGCTCGCACCCACACAGCCCATCCGCTGTGGAGCAAACAAGGTTTGAGTCATCTAGTCTACACTGGAAAGATGTCACACATGGAGCCTTCCCCAGTTTGGCCAAAGGAGCCTTGACTTGTATTCACTCAAAACCATTGAAGTGGACCTTGCAAGTCCAGGGCCAGACTTGGGAAATCCAGCTCTAAGTAAGACATAGGCCCATCCTCAAGGGGGCCCCGTCTTGTAGGGTGTTGTTAGGGTCAACACCTAATGGGACTAGAACCAGAGCTGAATTGGTTTGAGGTAGTCGGAAGCGCCGAGCCATGATGTCATCACATGCATTCATGGGCCACTGGGATGGCCACCAAGAAGTAGTCATTCCCCCAGTTCTTCACCTCACAGCTCAGGAAGCCTAACCCTCAAACACCTGTAAGAAGACTAACAGTGCGGGGCACCTGGGTGGCTCAGTGGGTTAGGCATCTGCCTTTGGCTCAGGTCATGATCTCAGGGACCTGGAATCAAGCCCCGCATCGGGCTCTCTGCTCAGCGGGGAGCCTGCTTCTTCCCTCCCTCTCTGCCTGCCTCTCTGCCTACTTATGGTCTTTCTCTGTCAAATAAATAAATAAAATCTTTAAAAAAAAAAAAAAGAAGAAGAAGAAGAAGAAGAAGAAGAAGAAGACTAACAGTGCCCAGAAGAAGGCCAACAGCCTGAGGATCTTGGGACTCAAGGAGCAACAACACGAGGGTGAACTGTATCCCAGGCTGGATAACGCAGAAGCCTCCCCCCAAGAACCTCCATGAGTCACCACCCAAAAACGTCCAGGAAGAGCCTGCTTCCCCAAGTCAAGAGCCAGGAAATGGATGGTCTAACAACAGAAAACCACTTTGGCAATAACTTCCTTGCTCACGTCAAACTCCTCCAGAAGAACCACAATCTCTCAATAAAGCATAAGAGACCTGAGCTTCCACCCCACCCCTGGGAGGTACACCCCCCTCCAGGGCAGGCCAACGGAGAGCAACAGGCTCAAAGCTGAACCCCTAACCCCAAACATCACTGAGACAGAATATGGCAGTCCCCGGATGTAGTTCCCTACATCCCCTGTTCCACCCCAGATGCCAGCTTGGCCCCATATGGAGCCAGACTTCTGCCGTCTCTTGGCATCAAGAAAACAAACAAAGTGGTTGCAAGCGAGCTAGTCAACACTCTGCTTTCCCCCTTCATGTATGGGCAGAACCCAGTGAAGACCTGAGCCTCTACCCTACCAGCATCAGTGAACGGGAACAAGATGGCGGGCACAGGAAGAGGAAGCAGCAGTGCTGGTCACAGGCTCTCTGCTCCTCCTTCCCCTCTGGAGTCATCAGGGCCTGGAAGAGAAACCCCAACCTCCATTCCCACTCTGCAGGAATGAAGCAGACAGAGAGGCAGTGGGCACGGGAGAAGCCATGCAGGCAGCCTCATGATTTACAACTTCAAGAGGAAGGTGAATCCCCACACCCGGGGACCTGCCTTTTTTTTGGCGGGGGGCGGGGGGGGGGGGCTGCTGATAGGCCCACTCAATTTAGGAACAAACTAGGAAAGCCATCTTATCTAAGGTTCCCAAGATGTTGGTGCCTAAAGAGCTTTGAAACTGAATATTCATTCAACCCCATGGAATGACATACCTACGAGGCCCAGGGGATGTCTAGGCGCTTGAAATACAGAGTAAAAGAAGCTTTCTGTGCTGTCCAGGGTCTCAGGGTGTTGGGAGGCAGACAGGCAGGTAAACCACCGACGGTGAAGAGGACTGCACTCAAGTTTCATACGAAGTGCAGCAGGCATGGAAGGGAGCCTCTAACCAGCAGGAGGGACTCGGACGAGTGTTCACATGGATGTTTGTCGAATGACTGAATGAATGTCTTGAATGAAGAGTGTGAATTAGGAGATGAAAACTCTGAAAGCAGGGGAAAAAGATCACCAAACTCTAAATAGAAGGTGTCTCTTGTGTGTTTTGTGCACCTTGAAAAAATGTTCACTTTCCACAAATACACACACATTCACCCTTCCCTCTATGCCACCCCCATGTACCCGACTTCCACAGACACACACCAAAGCTTCCCTACCTTCTCACTTGCCTTGCCTTCAAGAGGATCTGACAAGGTGTTATGAAGTCTCACCAGAAAACTGGAAACCCCTCTTGGGCCATGCACACTTTGGGAGAAGAAGTTACCTTTCCCTTCATCAGCCCGAGCTACTGACCTTGAACAGACTTCTTTCTCAGGGAGACCAGAAAGCCTTCTCCTGACATCTGGATCCCTGCTTGCATGACCTAGCCTGTGTGCCCCGTCCACCTCTTCCTGCATATCCTCCCAGACTCTTTAATGTCTCAGGGACGTTTCTCCAGGGTAGAGACAGAAAAAAATAATAATAAATAAAGGCAAAACCTTGATTCTGGAAGTCTTCTAATCTGTTTCATTGACCAAGTAAATCCTACCTCTTATTTGAGATCCTTCTTGTTCAAAGAAAATTCTGCACATTTTTCAGTGTTCTAACCCTTAATGAACCCCCAGTCCATTGTGTTCTGTCACCGAAAGTGAACTCTGACAGTGGCTGAACAGCTTCCCGGAGAGATGACAGTGCATATGTCTGACGTTTTAAGAGACCGTCGTGTGTGGTCATACAGAGCTTTGTGGATTGGCAGGTGGTTAGGGGAAGAGGCACCTGTCACTCTTGCTCTCTCACCTCCTGCTGTGACCCCCCTTGGAAGAAATGAAATAATGAGCAGACAGCATCATCCAAGCATGAACGAAGAGCCAACCCTGTTTGCTTCCACTAGGGGTTCTCGAAAGTTTTATGGTTGAAAATAGGACATTGAGAAAGCGTATGTATTTTTACACATAGTTTTATATATCATATTATATTATATTATAAATATTATTTTCTGTTATTCCTTGTCTCTAAAATTGTAATACTATCTTCTCCATACAGTTTATGTAATAATTAAATGAGATATGAAATGCTAAAAATAATGGTGGTCCATATAGTATCTCAAATAAATGTTGTTATTGGCACCGCCAATTTCCTGCGATGGTGATCCATTATGCGTAGGAAGGACTGTCAGTGTGCTGAGAGTTTTTGTGTTCATTGCTGTTAGGACAATTGCTCCCTTCTCCATTTCAGGAGAAGGCAGCTCGGTGACTTCCTCTGGGCTCAGATTGGTAATGACCACTGACTGGGCCACGCAGACTGGAGGGGTGGTGAAGAGCTTGCTTTCTGGCACAGACCACAGGGATCTGAATCTTAGCTTTACTACTCGTGAATTATGCAACCCTGGAACATTATCCAACCCCTCCAGCTCTCCAGCTCTCCAGCTCCTCATCTTATGCAATAGGTTCTTTTAGGTTGTCCTTTGGGTCAAATAAAACTATTGATGAAAATAACCTAAGGATGTACCCATCACACCTAGTATGTGCTCAATAAACCTTAGCTACCTATCAATGAATTCAGATTTTCTGAACCTCACAGTCTTCCCAGTATGTAAGTGTAAAGACATCACATTTAAGATCTCTGCTTTAGGGGTGCCTGGATTGCTTTCAGCTTAGCTCTACCTTCAGCTCAGATCATAATCTGCCTTCAACTCAGATCATGATCTCAGGGTCCTGGGATGATGGCTCCCTGCTCAGTGGGGAGTCTTCATCTCCCTCTGCCCCTCCCCCTGCTAATTCTCTCTCTCTCTCAAATAAATAAAATCTATTTTTTTAAAGATATCTGTTTTAGGGGCACCTGAGTGGTTCAGTTGTTAAGCCTCTGCCTTCAGCTCAGGTCATTGTCCTGGGGTCTTGAGATCAAACCCCACATTGGGCTCCCTGCTTGGCATGAAGCCTGCTTCTCTCTCTCCCACTCCCCTTGTATGTGTTCCCTCTCTCACTGTCTCTCTCTGCCAAATAAATAAACAAAATCTTTTAAAAAGAAAAAGATATCTGTTTTAAAATGAAAACTAACTGGGAATTGGAGTGTAAGTCTCTTATCATCCAAGAGGTGGTGAAAATAGACACCTAAGAGTTACATCACAGAGTATATGTTTATGAAACTGATACAGATGTCTTGTGAGAAGGGCTTATATTCTACTCCAAAATGAGAGAGAACAGATTCAATAGCACACTAGAACTCTATACTCATCTCAGTCCCAGTCCAGAAGAAAAACAGGAATTACGATTCTGAACTGCCTCATGGGAAAACCTGCTTGATTACGTGGAAGACCTAGGAAAAAAGTGACTATGGGATCTTAATTTTTGTAATAGAAAGGAAATATACTTTCCAAATTTACCACTTAATGGTTTGCATCTTGGAGCTGAGATACGGATTCTGATTTCACCGACTTTTAAGCTATACATGACCTTCAAATATTTACCAAAATTCTCTGAATTACATCTTCCTTATTTCTAAAGAAGGGTTCAATGAATGTGTTCACTATTAGCATAATGGTTTGAATGAAATGAACTTATAAGTAAGACCAACCTAGCATGATGCCTAGCACATAGTGGATGTTCAGAAAATACAAAATCGTTTTCTTTGAGTTTGAAATGTCACAGAGCTCAAAGAAATGACAAGATCCCAAAAGGTGCATGGCTGACATCAGATGAGAAATATCTAAAAAGTAAAACTGTGATACTACAATTTTGAGCAATTCCGGCGAAGGAAGAAATGCTGCTCAGGAAAGACATATAAGGTCACAGGGAGATTCCTGGCAAGCTCATACTGCAAAAGACCAAGCATCAAAACACGGACAGGAGGGCATGTGAGCAAGGAGAAACATGAAACAGGTGTACAACAACCCAGTGGGGGTTGTTGGGGCAGGGGGATAAATCACAGCAAATGAAAACACGCAGAAATGCTGCAAACAACAGAGATTTTGATTCTGTGTCTGGTGTGGACAGTTGAACAAGGACACCAGCAGCATCCCGCTTGGATGGAGATGGTATAATATTAACCTAGGAGGAGGGCCTGGCAGAAAAGAGTGTATACCTCTTCTGCAGGATTTGGCTTGGAAGTTAAGAAGATTACCATGGCTACAGAAAGAGATGGAAAGGAGGACCCATCAGGATTACCATAATGTTTCACATTAGAAAGGGTGGTAGATTGGACTAGGCAGTTAGCAGTTGAGGAAGTCGGAAGTAAGGACTCCTGGATATATGTTCCTATTTTATTATGAAAAAATTTCAAACATACAAGTGGTGATAACTCATCAGAAAACTTGAGCTCATGGCCTATTTCACTTCTTATGTCCCTCATTCATTTCCCCCCTGCTCCCACTGGATTATCGAGAAGCAAATGCTCATCCGTAAATAATTCAGTAAGTATCACTAAAAGTTAGAGTCTTGTTAAAATCATAACCACACTGCCATCTTTACATCTGAACCATTTAACAATAATTCCTCAGCTGCGTCAGATATCTAATCGGTGATCAAATGTACACCACTGTCTTGTAATTTTCATTTTCATAATTTTCTTTTAGGAGACAGTGTTCAAACAAGGGCCATACATTCATGCATTTCTTTGATGTCTCCTAAGGTTTTATAGCCTAGAGATTTCTCTTCCCCATCTGTATTTTCCTTACATTTATTTTTAAAGAAACTAAGTTGTTAGTACTGTAAATTTCCCCACATACCAGGTCTTGCTAAGTGCATCCTGTGGCTTGCTTATTTGTCCCTTGGATGTCACATAAACTGTCAATTGAAATTAGTTCCTTGTTCAGTTGCTGTTTGATTTTTTTTTTTTTTTGCAAGAATACTTCATTGATGGTGATGTGTACTTTCATCAGAGACACTTAATATCTGACTTTTCCTCCCTTTTCTTAGTTAAAATTGAGCAGCAGATTCAGATGTTGTCACCCTGATCTATGATGGATTTTTCTGTAGCTGTACGTTTGATGCTCTGAGTAGACATCAGAAGCATTGCATTGATCTGTGATTTCATTCAGGGTTTGATAATGTTGATAATGCAATAATACTGTGATAATGCAAGAATATTCCTTTTTTGCTCATTTTCTTTAAAATTTTAAAAGAGAAAATTTTCCTTATCAATGGTTTGATTTGAGGTGTAATATAAACAGAAAATGCGGATGGATATTTATCTACCTTATTTTACCAGTTTTCACAATAATGAGTTATTTCCCTAGCATTCCCTCCAAAAGTAACCAATATGATTTGTGTTTGATATTATCAGCAATTCATGGATTTAAAATATTGGGTGTCTTTCAATATGTTATCATACTTATTCTTTTTAAATTAAACTTTCTTTAGATAATTGGATTCACATATAGTTGTAAGAAATAATATGAAGAGATCCCATATTATTCACTACATTTTCTTTAATGAAATTACTATAGTTAGGCAAGATTGCAAAATATCTCAACCAGAACATTGACATGGATACAGTCAAGATACAGAAATTTCAATTGTTACAAGGATCCCTTATGTTTGGCCTTTTATAGCCACATCCACTTCCCTCTGACTCCCTTCTAAAACTCTGGCAACCACTAAGTTCAAAAGCTTGACATTTTACCTTTAGGTGCATGGTCACTTTTAAGTTAATTTTTGTGTAATGTGTGAGGTATAGGTTGTTTTGTTTTAGATTTTTGCCTACAGATATGTAAATTGTTCCATGACCATTTGCTTGAAAAGTTATTCTGCCACCATGGTATTACTTTTACACCATTGTCAGAAATCAACTGGGAATATTTTCTACTCTGTTCCATTGACTCATGTATCTGTTCCTCCACCAATATCACACAGAATTAATTACTGTGGTTATATAGCAAGTCTTGAATCTGGGTAGACTGATTCATCTCATGTTTTTCTCATTTTATTTTACTATACTATTTTAGCTTTTCTAGTTCCTTTACCATTCATATAAACTTTGGAATAATCTTTATAGCAACAAAAAAAGTCATCGAATTTATTATATTCATATATCAGTTTAGGAAAGATAGATATCTACTCTGTTGAATCATCCAATCCATGAACATAGTATGTCTCTCCATTTATTTAGATCTCCTTTTATTTCTTTCACCAACTCACTGTATTTTTCAACATACTACAGATTAATACATATTTTGTTAGATTTACACCTAAATATTCTTTTTTTAAACAATGCTAAATGGACTTGCATTTCCAATTTTGGTGTCTGAGTGTTCATTACAAGTATATAGGAATATAGTTAAATTTTATGTTTATCTCATACTTTGTGACTTTGATTAATTCATTAGTTCCAGGAGGGTTTTTGGTTTTTCTGTAGATTTTTTTGAGATTTTCTGTACAGAAAATCTACTTGCTTTCTGATCTACATGCTTTCACTTCTTTTTCTTGCCTATTGAAATGGCTAGAACTTTTAGCATTGTGTTAAATAAGAGAGTGAGAGTGGACATCACTGCCTTCTGCCTTCTTCATCTTAGAAAAAAAAATGAAGAAAACATTCTTTTACTTAAGTGTAATGTTAGCTTGGATTTATTTCAGATGTCCTTTATCAAGTTGAATAAAATCCCTTCCATCATTCTAATGATCAGATTCTAATTCTGAATAGGTATTGAATTTTGTCACGTATTTTCTCAGCATCAATCAATATAGTCATTTGATTTTTCTTCTCTGCCAATCTGTCTTTTAATTAGTATATGTAGATCACTTATACTTGTGTAAATATGAGTCTGAAAATTTTCCATTTCATTTTCTTCTTTCTGTTCTTTTTATTTTTTATTTCTTCATTTCTTTTCCCTGCTTTCCTATGGATTATTTAAACATTTTTTAGAATCCCATTTTGATTTTTCCATAGTGTTTTAAGTGTATTTATTTTCATAGCAGTATTAGTGGTTCCTTCGAATAAGATAAGTATATTTAAATAATACAATGTAAAGCTGTTTACTCTATTGACAGTTTACTAGTTTGCACCTTTTCTTTTTCACCTTTTTCATCCCTTAACCCTGCCATGTTTACAATATAATTATCTTAAATATTTTCTTAATATACACTTAGAAGCATGTCAGACAGTGTTATCATTTTTGTTTCTACAATAAAACATAATTTAAAGGTCTCAAGAGAAGGAAAAGTATAATTACACATATTTTTTACTTTCTTTAGTTCTTTCTTTCCTCTTTTCATCATTTGTTTTAAGAACTTTCTTTAGACATTTGTTAACGATACATGTACTTGCAATAAATTCTCTTAGCTTTTCTTCATCTGAGAATGTCTTGATTTCCACTTGGCCTTGAGGGATATTTGTGCTGGGTATAGAACTCAGAGCTGGTGGCTCTTTTCTTTGACGTTTGCAAAATATTCTGCAATTTAATTTTGTCTTCCATGGCTTCAAGTTAAAAAAAAAAAAAAAAAACCAATCTGCCATTTAAATTAATTTTCCTCTACAGCTAAGATGTTACTTCTCTATTGCTGCTTTCAAGGCATTTTTATTGTATTTAGTGTTCAGAAGTCTGATTGAGGTTTGTCTTAGTGTGGATTTCTTTGGAGTTTAATGTTTTAAAGTCCAGGCAGTATCTTGAATCTGTAGATTTATGTCTCTTGCTAAATTTGAAATGTATTCAGCCATTTCTTCAAGCATTATTTTTTGATCTCATCTTTTTTTTTTTCCTCCTCTCCTTCTGGAACTCCAAGGATATGAATGAGGGTCTCATAGGTCCCTGAAATACTGTTAATTTTCTAAAATTCTATCTTCTCTTTGTTGTTTCTCATTACTGCCATGTGGGTATAGAAGTTCAGGTCCCCCACTCTGCCTATGTTGACACATGAGAAGAGCTTCTCATTAACCTCTGGAAAGATTTGGGGGTTCAGGGTCCCCACTAGGCCTCCACTGATATGAAATGGAGGGGAGAAGTGCTCCATTTTTGTGGATTATAAAACTTTATGGGTTAGGAGTAAGGCTGACTTCATTACCACTGGACTCTGGTGAAAATCCTGACTCTCCACTAAACCTTCTCTGACACAATCCCAGTGAGAAGAAAGAAAATGGAACCTTGTTAGTAACAGATGGGTTTGGAAGTCCAGTCTCTCCATATCCTCTCCACTGATACCGCACAAGCAGGGAAGGTTCATTTCCACCTGATGCAGATGAATATACCAGTTCCTTTACTGGACCTTCTTTGTCATTATTCCAATGAGTAATTCAACAACTATAGGCTTCGCATTTGCTTTTGCTGATGTGGGTGAGGAGAAAGCCACATTTTTTCTGTGGTATTTGACTGCAACACAATGGTTATTATGTAAAAGTTTTCTGTATTTCTAGGGGTCCTGGGTGACTCAGTTAATCGAGCATCCTACTCTTGATCTTGGCTCAGGTCTTAATCTCAGGTCATGAGTTCAAGCCCCATGCTGGGCTCCACACTGGGCCTGGAGCTTACTTTAAAAAAAGAAGAACAATAAAAGTTTTCCATTTTTCTAGGCTGCTTTCTTCCTGGTCCTTTGACTAGAGGAAGGAGGCTTGGGGGTGGGGGGCAATTTTTTTGCCTGCACTCGGAGGCATTTTCAAGTTACTGGCTTGAATCTGGAGTAGGAGTATATAAGACAAAACAAAACAAAACAAAATAAAACAAAAACAAATAACTTACCACAGCATTATTCCTTTGGTTTTGAGGTCACCCATCAGTCTACCTTCTTCTCTCCACCTTCTAGAGTCTTTTTATGTGTGTTTTATATATGATGTCCATAGATTTTAGTTGCATTTAGCAGAATAGGAAAAAGTGAATCTACTTTATATTCCTAGAGGCAGAACTCTGATCATTCTTTTTGATACTGAAAGTTAAGTATTCAGTCAAAAGAAGCATCTTCAGGTTGGGTCTTGTCTCCTTTTAAAATTATCCTAGCAATCATTGATAGCTTCCCTGCTTTCTGGTATAGTAAGGTGTTCCAAGCTCATCATTTTATTATATGAATTAAAGTGTGTGCATCTATTTTAAGACAATGGCATAATATTATTACTAGTAATATAGCTGGAAACAGTTTAGCATTTGGGGGATTTTTTTTGCAGTTGTATTTTGTATTTTGGGTGCAGCACACAAATTTTTTTTATCCATTTCAAATAATTCCAGTCTGCCAGTTATGCCAAAGCAGCGCTACAATGTGATACATTTTTAGGCCCATTCATTTTATTTTGCTTTTAAATTTTAAGAATTGTTTTATTATAATTTCAGTTTGGTTTTATTTTATAATTAGATAGAATATTTTTTAGCTCTAATATCAAGCATATAA
Organism: Mustela erminea; assembly: GCF_009829155.1. Lineage (NCBI taxonomy): Eukaryota > Metazoa > Chordata > Mammalia > Carnivora > Mustelidae > Mustela > Mustela erminea. The sequence continues at coordinate 7,541,820 of NC_045618.1, read as the reverse complement.
AATAAGGCATAGTCAGAAATGTATAGCTTCTTTGTTCATTCCAGTCTGTTTGTTCTCTGTCTCACTGATCTGAGGTGTTGATTTCACTGCATAAAAAAAGGATTATATACAATAGGGTCTATTTCTGGATTTTCTATTCTATTTTATTGTTCTTTTGTGCTATTCATACACCGATCCCCATTGTTTTAATTGTAGAGGCTTTATAATATGTTCTAATATCCTATTGAGCTTCTACTTCATTGTTCTTTTTTGTTATTTTTTTCCAAAAAAACTTGTCTTGCTTATTTGTTTTGCCAACTAAATTTATAACCAAGTTGTCTAACTTTTGAAATAAGTCTAATAGTATCTCAAGAGAGTTACGGTCCTAAGTTTACAAATTAGATTATGGATGTATTTCAGACATCTATCCAACAAAATTTCCAGAAAGATTGGAGGTGGCATGTAGGAGAACAAAACCAACAGGGGTAATCCCAACCTGTTAAGAAAATGAAGGACAGAGTAGTTGTCAGCCATTACAGAGGCGGCTGTGTGGGAGATGACTAGGGCTCATGAGCTTAAGCTTTGATATATCGGGTTTGAGAGGTCTATACCTAATTAAAAATGTCAAGTAGGCAGTTGGAAATAGGAACCTAGGATGCACAGTTGCATATGTAAATTTGGAAGTTACTGTCAAGGGGTTAATATTTAAAACCATATAACTTGCCAATGTTGCCAGAGAAAGGAATACCAGAAAGAGACTTTATCCAGACTGGGAAAGCAAAGGAACTGAGAAACTGAACAAAGAATCTGGAAGAATTTTATATCAAAACAAGGCCACAGTACAGAGAGGGAGAAGTGTACCAGTCCATAAAATGGGGAATAGGAAGAAAAAGCCAGAGATGGGTTGACTAGGGAGTAACAAATTTGAGCAAGACCAAGGCTCACAGGGGGAACAGGTCAGACCTACATGGCTAGGGAATACAGCAAATAAAGGCAGAGTTCTGTGCCTATAAACCACTCCAGAAAGACATGACCTCAGGAGGCAGTGTCTTGACAATGACTATATCTTACAGTATCTACGGGGTTATTTTTCTTGGGGCTTTTTGTCACAAACTCGGAATCTTTGACAATCTTAATTATAAAAAGAATCTATTAGAAATATAAGTAATCTCATAAACCTGAGAAGATGAAGATCCAGGCTTAGAAACTGACAAGACTCTCGTGACCATAGGCGGCAGTAACTATAACATGTGAGATACAGGAGAAACCATTTTCTAAGAACACTCTCAAATTAGAGACAGTTGCAGCCACCTATCAAAACCAGCCACATTCCCTAGGGCTGCTGGGAATTCACCCCTAAACATCCCTTTATCTTTGTATCACCTCCTCCAAAATCAAAGTCCTGGACAGAGTATCTGATTAGCCAAGCCTAGGTCATATTCCTCTACACCAGCTGCCAAGAGAAGAGAGACGCTAAGAGAAGAGAGCTCTCCCCTTTGGCTTTCACTGTGGAAGCTGTGTTATTGCAATCTACCAATAATATGTGCAATAGGAGAGTTCTCCAAAAATAAGAAAGGGTAGAATGTAGGACAGACAAAATGAAAATGTCCATCACACATGCTAAAAGAATTTGTACATCTGATTGCAGTCTCTGAAGAACAGAGGAGAGTGGAGGAGAGATTTGCTCGTAGACTGCAGATATCATTTTAATCCTAATTTCCCCCAAAGCAGCAAAGCACAGATTCTGGAAACTTCCAGCTCATAAAGTTGGGAGTGTCAGTAGCAAGGTATGGACTGAATTGAGGTATCGAGGTTGAGCAGAACCAAGGTCAGGAAGGAAGTTGGTCAAGCGATATTCTAAAAGAGCTTTTTAAATGGCTGATCTGTTACTGGTGAAATATTGAAATGCACAAAAGCTATGGCACCCAGTTACAGAGCTGTAATTTAAAAAGATCTTAGAAGCGTGGAACTCTGGGCCAAAGCACACTGGAATAAATGGGACAAATGTTAACTGGGACAAATGCAGGATTCTGCATGTAGTTTCAAAAAACCCCAGTTGTTCTCTTAGAAGATTGAATCGCCTAGTTTGAGAAATTTAGTAGTATAAGGCACTTGAAAAATATCATCTAGTTCAACAGCCTTATTTGACAGGGATGTTAACTTAAAGCTCAGAAAAAGGTAGAGGCTTCCCCAAGGATTCACAGCAGACTGATGGAATCAGAATTAGCACTCACGTCTCATGGCTAACTCCTTTAAAATACTTTTTAAAACGGCCCTAAAGAGCCTTTAACGTGCTATCCATTCCTAAGAAAATGATCTGATGAAGCTTAGGAAGTATGTGTTTAGTAGAAGCCAATAGCATTAGGCATCTGCTAAAATATTAACAGTGACTCAGTTGCATGGAAAGAGGCACCATGTGCAGAGCTGGAAATAAATGGCCCAGCATTTTCTGCCCAGATCAGTCATGCCTAAAGAACGGTGCTTGCTTCTGCCAGTCCCACTTGGGGAATCCAAATAAGGGATGGTGAAGGCTCTGTACATGGCGGCAGAAATGTCTAAAGCAAGAGTGGTGATCTCTATGGGAAAAGCAGCAGCTAAGGAAAGAAACAGTAGCTGCCCTCCAATGTATCAGGCGCTCTTTTGAGGAGGGACAGAGGCTTCCTGAGTTGCCTGCTGACAAAAATGGAACCACGGTGTGGGGGAGTAACAGAGAGAGATGATGTGCGCCCCCTGCTGGCAGGGTTGTGTAATCTCCTCTACTTCCCCTGTCCGCGAAGGAGCACAAGGTCACGTAGCACAAGGTCACGTTCAGATCCTCACTTTCTGTGGTTCTATTACTTTCCTAAGGCAGATATTAATTTTTCTATCAGATATTAAGGTCTTTGAAATCAAGCTCATTATAATGTCTTAGAGAAGCACAACCCTGTCTTACTCTCTCTGTGGTCCCCAGTGTCTAGAAAAATGAAAGATAAACAAAAAGTGTTCAGTAAGTACCTCCTAACTATGGAGTTTTTCATATTCTCTTCTCTTCCTCCTCCTTCCGTCACAATCACTGATGCCAAATCACTTACTGCAAAGTAGCAAAAAAAAAAAAAAAAAACGGGCTATGCACACGTGCGTGGGTATCTCAAAGGAAACAGAAAGAGAATTGAGGAACGGGTTTTAAATTTTACGTACTTGTGCAGAATAATAGGTAAACATGCACAATCGGTGAAAAGAAATGGCTTAATGCTGAATTCATACCTTTATACACAGGATCACATAGGACAAAGCTTGGCATCATTCCTGTGCTTATCTCCATTCTCTGCCCCTTAGTTTTTCTAGAAGATTCTTTTTTAATGCTGAGAAGCATGCTATTATGATAGGATGGAGAAGAGTGCAACTGGAGGGCTGGGAGGAGGGTGGGTGAGGGCAGATCTGTGGCAGAGCGTCTGGGTCTGATACTGAATCTAACCCTGTCTCGGCACTATTGTGTGTTCAGCAAAGTGACTTAAATGTTGAGACTTGGTTTCCTCAACTGACAACTGGAAATGACATTGCATGCCCCTTTCTACAAGTTGTCCTGAGGATGGACGCAGTCTGGCAAGTCACAGGCACACATTAAAATTAGTTCCCTTGCCTTTGCTTCTGAAACCCCTCCAAGGAAGAGTCATCTCATGAAATATCAAAGGCCTTTGCTCTGCAGGAATTTTCTCTCTCAGTCCCATTTCAGAAGTAGCTACCTTTGCCAAGAATGGAAATTGTGTGTTAATTCATTTGCCAACACTATTCAATAGATAGTGATTGCCCAGAGCATTAATCCAAGTATTCCTAAGCTATTCTAAGTTCTTTGGGAAGGAACCAGAGAAATGCGGTACTTACAGTGGGTACCTGAGTGGAAGGAGCAACAAGGAAGCCACATGTTTGCTATCCCTGCCTTCCACATGAATGACCAACGCAATGGATGACGAAAAACTTGAGATCAGAAGAGTGAATTTACATTAATTCATTTAGTTGCTTAAGTTTCAGGTTTCATAACTGTAATGATTAATAAAAATGATGATGATGATGAAGAACAGACATCAACATCTGTCTCACTGAGACACTGAAAACAATGGATGTCAAAATATTTGGAAAGTCAAGTACCATGGAGCAATGCCAAGGCAGAAGGGTCCATCGCGTGCACACATCAAGTAAACCAGACTGGTAGAGAGAACCCCACAGGGGGAGGGTTTGAGGGCTGGGTGGCCGTGAGTGCCAAAGGGGAATGTCAAAGAAGAGAGGCATCAAGTAAGTTCCCCTTCTCAAAGTGCATAGAGGCAACCTATAGCAAACACGCCCCTTTAAACTGTGATTTTGAGGAATCACCATAAAATAAAATCAAGGACATTGCAAAAGGAAATGTTGTATCACTGCTGAATTAATGCGCTGCTTCTCTATTCTTGTCTACTCTCACAAAGGAGGGCAGCTGGCATTGAGCTCTGAAGTTTCTGAAACTGTTTATTATCTCCAGGGACTTACTTCTCTTGCTAGGAGAATCTGGCAGACCTGGATGGCAGACCCCTCCTTTTAAGGGGAGATTGAAAGATAGGGAAAACGGTTTCCAATAAATGATGATAAAAGATCAGTTATCCAAACTATTTCATATTTATTAAGCTCCAACAACATACGAAACACCCAGCTGTGAGGTCCTAAAGGTGAATGACACTTGCTGTAGAAGAGACCCAGGGAGATTATATTTGAAGCTGAGCTGGAGGCAAGTTCGATGAAGAAAGGGCATTTAGTACCAGGAAACAGATCTTAGGTCAAAGGGACTCCATCAACATTTCGCAGAAAGATTGGCCCATGTGGATCCAGTTGATCTGGGCAGGGCCCCAGGACAGAGGGAGGGGGTGTGTGTAAGTGTGTGCAAATATGTTCGTGTTTCTGTGTGTATGCGGTGCACTGCGGTGGGTGGTGGGGTGGGAACTGGGAACAGAACAGGTGGTAGGAGGTTGCTAGTGAGAAAAGGAAGACCCAGGGAGAATCCCAACGAGGCTGATTCAAGTCTTCCAAGCAGGTCACCAGGGACAGTAACAATAAGCAAGGCCACCCCAGCCTCCTCAGTCAGCTGATATATGTGAAGTCTTTGTCATAGCGTACTTCATAACCAATATGTGCTTTGATATCTTTAGCTATTGTCAAAAGAAATGCCAATTCTCCTTTATTGAAACAATGAAGAACTTTCTGGCTTCCCACTTGCTGCACTGATGCTACTGGAGTTCTTGGAGAGCTCTTTCTTTCCTATTATACCCACTCCCCTCTTTTTCTCTCCATCATTCACCAAAGTCCTATTTCTTTCTCCTTTGAGATTTTTTTCCCAAACATTGATTTTATTGATTGATTGATTGATTGATTGATTGAAAGAGCCCACAAGCAGGGGAAGGAACAGAGGGACAGGGAGAGGGTCCCAAGCAGACTCCCCACTGAGCATAGAGCCCATCATGGGGCTCAATCTCCCGACTCTGAGCTCACAACCTGAGTCGAAACCAGGAGTCAGATGCTTAACCCACTGAGCCGTCCAGGCGTCCCTCCTTTGCAACTTTTCTGATAGACCTTCTGTTCCATAAAGGATCAACCTTGCCCAAAGAATGATGACATCCTTGATGGGTCTCTGAGAGGTAACCTCTAAGCCCTTGGAATGCTAAGCCTGCTAAGACCATCTCTGTTTATCAGGGAAACATGCACCATGTCGAACAGTCTATGCCAGTCATGTGACTTATGGTAGGGGTCTGGGGTCATGCCACCATGTGATGTGCTCGTCACATGCACAGCTCCGCTGGGAAAGCACAGGGGAAGTTCTGCATTAGGTCTGTCTTATATCCTGCCCTATGCTCCTTTTCCTGTGGCTGACTTTAATCTGTCTATCCTTGCATGGGAGTGAACCCTGACTGTGAGTATAATAGCTTTGCTGACTTCTGCGAGCCCCTCTAGCAAATCCTAGAACTTAAAGGTACTCTTGGGAAACTCTGAGACTACATTCTCTTATTCCTTTTCTTTGATCAACCAACGGTTTCAGGGGATGACAGCTCACTTGGCCCACAGAGAAGACCAATTACATAGTATGCAGGACCAATGCAAAATGAAAAAGTAGGGTATTTCATTCAAAGTTGAGAATTTCTATACAGGGGTGCCTGGGTGGCTCAGTGGGTTAAAGCCTCTGTCTTCGGCTCAGGTCATGATCCCAGGGTCCTGGGATGGAGCCCCACGTTGGGCTCTCTGCTCAGCAGGAATTCTGCCTCCTCCCCTTCTCTCTGCCTGCCTCTCTGCCTACTTGTGATTTCTGTCTGTCAAATAAATAAATAAAATCTTAAAAAAAAAAAAAAGAATTTCTAGATAGTGACAACAGAATATGGAGGCAGGTGTGGCACCCTTCTGAACACAGGGTCAGTGAAACTTCACCTCACGAAGGTGGTCCTGCCCACAGACTCCTAAATCTTCTGCCTGTCTCCTGCTGTCTTCCTTACTCTCCCAAGAATATCACAGAAATTCACAATTAAGGAGTCATTATGAACTCTTACACACAGTCTCATTTATGATGTGCTGAGATTTGTGTGTTAACTTATTTAATCCATCCAAGACCCCTGGATGGAACATTTTATAATGCCCATTTTAGAGGAGTCCGAGACTCCAAAATGTTAAATAATACACCCAAAGCTACCACTGATGTAGCAGAGCTTGGATTAGGACCCACAACTATCCAACCTCAACATCTGAACTCACAGTCACAGAGTCAGATAAACCTTACAGGAGGCTCTCACTCATCTCCAAATTTAAAAATAGTCATTGCATTGAATTCCACAAAACTGGTTTTGAGAGTGGGGAAGAGGCCACTATAAGTACCCTGAGGCTCTCCACTTCAACAATAAGGATAAGTAAAACAATAAGGACAAGTAAATAATTCAACAAAAAGGACAAGTAAAGTAAAAAACCCACTGCTCCAGAAGGATCTCTTAATTAATAGGCACCTAATGTTCACAGAGTCAGTCTCCACTGTCCCAATAAAACACTTCCTTAGCATCATTCATTCTAGAAGGTTTATTATGTTGGGTTCCCACCACCATCTTCTCTGGAACTTCCCCTCTTAGAAGCTCATGCTGAGGGGTTCACCTGTCTCATACCACTCACCTCCAGTTTGCTCTGCCCACGGGAAGACCCATGAGTGGGTAGAAGTCCACTGGAGTAGACTCACATCGCCCTACAGAATTCAAATATGTACGTGATAGTGGAAAGCATAAAAGATGCAGAGACAAACAGCGTCAATAGCATGAGGGGTTCCTATCACTGTTCCTTTCATTGAAGAGATATGGTTTCAGTGGCCTTGACAGGGTTGATAGAAATCTATTGCCCCCACCCCCCAGTCTGTGTTGTTTACTAAGTGCCTCCAAGAGCGTGAGTTCCTAATAAACTAAGGGCCATGCTTGTGTTTAAAATGCTCATGTTTCCTAAAAACGTGGCTGCTAAAGGCAAAGCAACAACTTCATTTCATACTCATGTAAAGAAATCACAATCTAGTCCAAGTCTTAGAAGAAACCATGGCTGGCTCGGACTTCCTGAGAAGTGACATGTCACTTTCCAATAGAGTGCTTCCAAAGAGATTTTAAGTCAAGCTTTCGTCTCACAAGCAGACTTTATAACGAAGCTATTCACAAGCTGTGACTCTACTGTATTTGCCAGGGGATCGGCAGTTGGGTCACTGGGGAGTTGCCCGCATAGCTGTGGAGACCCCAGCTGCCGGCTGTAGGGAGTTACAGCAGTATCCTCACCAAGGAAAGAAAAACCCTGCATATACTGATGGTTTGGGGCAGCAAGAAACAGGGGTAGACTGAGAAAACCATGCTATAGAAAAGAGAGAAACCAGCTCGAGAGGTATGAAAATGGGGACTCCCTACTGACTGAGAGAGAAAGAGACGGAGAGTGGGAAGGAGCACCCTTGGATGGAGTATGAGGTTCCCAGCTGAGTGGCTGTCACCCCAGGACACCTCTCCTCTCGTGCTCATTCTCTTCAACTTTTGCAGGAACATCTTGAGGCCCAGGAATGATATGGGCTCTGGATTCAGCTTCTATTGCTCTGCATCGTCTAATAGTCCCCCAACAATTGACCCTTTCTCTTAGACTCTGATGTCAGCTTCTCACCCAAGGACCACACAACTCTGACAGTCTACAGCCGTGAGAATAATAATAACAGTGCGTCATTTCTAATTTCCAATTTGGATCTGGAATCATATGCCATGCATAAACTCTTCCTGTCATTTTTTAAAGAATGAACTATTCCTTCATTTTTAACTTGGATATGATTAATAATAGATGAATGGATAAAGAAAATGGGAGATAGATAGATAGATATCTCCCATCTTCTTTTTCCATAATGACATATATATATATATATATATATATATATATATATATATATATATATATATATATATATATATATATTACACAAAAGAATGAATTGCTGCCATTTGCAACAACATGGATGGACCTAGAGGGCATTACGCTAAGTGAAGTAAGACAGAGAAAGACAAATACTACATGATCGCCCTTATATGTGGAATCTAGAAGACCTTTAACTACAGGAAACAAACTGAGGGTTACTGGAGGGAGGACTCTGGAGGAATAGAGTAATTGGGTGACAGACATTGAGGATGGCAATCAAAGTAATGGCACTGGGTGTTGTATGCACCTGACGAATCACTAAATTCTACCTCTGAAACTAATAATACAATAGATGTTAATTAAATTGAATTTAAATTTAAAAATTTAAAAATATAAATATAAATAAAAATATATATTATATATATATTAAAAATATATCCAAAATATATAAAGAATTTATACAAGTCAAGACCAAAAAATTAATCATTTGATTTAAAAATGGCCAGAAAGGATGAACAGACATTTCCTCAAAGAAGACATACAGATGAAAAGAAATAAAAAACAAACGTTATTAAAAGCATTATTAAAAAACAATATTACAAGCACAATCTGAAATACAGAGAAACTGGTAGTTGCCAGAGGGTGGGTGGTGGGGAATAGGAGAAATATAGAAAGGAGATTAAAAGATACAAACTTCCAGTTATAAAATGAATAAGTCACAGAGATGAAAAGTGCACAATAAGAAAAGTAGTCACTAATATGGTAATAATGCTGTATGGTGGTGGCTGCTGATTACACCCAACACAGTGAGCATCGAACAATGCATAGAGCTTTTGAATCCATACAGTGTAGACCTGAAGCTAATATAACATTGTATGTCAATTACAGTTCAACAGCAAAAACAGAATGCACCATTCTGAGCTAAGACATGGCGGCTTCCATTTTGCACATTGCAGTGATTCAGCCCTCTCCAGAAGCATCCACTCCTCTTGGCTTTGGCAAAGCTGAATAGGAATGCTGACTTGAAACTTTATTTTCAGCCACTTCCCCCTCCAATGACCTTCTCCTGCAGGGCTGGTTCTGGCTGCTATGACAAGTGTGTAATCCTGTCTAATATCCTATCCCATTCTGGGTCCTCTGGCCTTCTTTGGTTTTTAAATCATTCCCACTTCAGTTTGATTTTCCCATGTCAGTCATCATGGCTTTGAAACCCATGGGTATATGTAGGGCCATTTGTTGGGTTGGTTTCCTCTCCTTTTCTTTTTGCTTGATTTTCCTAAGCTCGTATTCTTCAACTCCTTCTACTCCCTCTCTTCCTTCTCCCCTTCATCCTCCCCTTTCTCTTGACATGAACAACAGCATCAAGGTCCTCCACCTTCCTCCTGTTAACGCTGAACCACAATAGCTCTTACCACCATCTGTCTACTCACACAGCGATTAGTCAGATCTTGCTTTGTGACCTCCCTTCTGTTTTCCTGTTTTGCAGCTTTTCAAGGTTTGTGTGAGTTCACTGAGGGCAAAGGATCTGTCTCACCCTCTTTTCCAATGTTGTTGTTTCTCAAGGGGCAAGAATTAATTTTTCATTGAATAATTTATTAATTGATGCACCATCCAACCAGTGGCACTCCAAATAAGACTGTACAGTATTTCAAATGTTAGTGACAAGTAGAGCCATTTGAGTGAGGAAGGGAAGGACAATGTGAACTAGTGGATGTTACTTTTTTTTTTTCCTAAAGGCTTAGTGGGGAACAGCTTTTGGTATAACAGCTGAAGAATAACTGGGTATTGGTTTTGGTTTCTCTTCTTTTAAGTAGTCAAGTGTGTGGCCCATAGTAGGTGCTCTTGAATTTTTGTGAATGTCTGACAAACTGAAAAGTACTTTCAGTAAGAATTGAAATATAACGATTTTTGTCACATTAGCAGGTTAAAGGACCCCCAAAGCGTATACATGTGTCCTTGTACAATCCTTTGAGATAAGGCTGCTAGAAGGACAGACAGATCCAGGACAGAGCTGTATCAGGAATGAAACTAAAAATACTGGTCCTAGAATGTTAGAATACTGCACCACAGTTTCTTTTTCTTTTTTTTTTTTTAAGGTTTTTATTTTTAATTTATTTATTTGACAGACAGAAATCACAAGTAGGCAGAGAGGCAGGCAGAGAGAGAGGGGGAGGCAGGCTCTCTGCTGAGCAGAGAGCCCCATGTGGGGCTCGATCCCAGGACCCTGAGATCATGACTTGAGCTGAAGGCAGAGGCTTTAACCCACTGAGCCACCCAGGCGCCCCTGCACCACAGTTTCATAAAGAGAATGAGGTTCACCTGGGTGGCTCAGTTGTTTAAGTGTCTGCCTTTGGCTCAGGTCATGATCTCAGGGGTCTCAGGGTCCAGGGATCGAGCCCCACATCGGGGTCCCTGCTCAGTGTGGAGTCTGCTTCTCCCTTTCCCTCTCTCAGTGCTCTCTCTCTCAAATAAATAAATAAAAACTTTTAAAAATAAAAAAAAAAATAAGGAGAATGAAAATAAAAAGGACAGTCTGCATGAGGACTTAGATACTCGCTAGGAACAAAGTCTCACAGACTGGGTGGCTTAAACCACAGAAATATATTCTCTTCCAGTTCTAGAGTCTGGAAGTCTAAAGTCAAGGGGTCAGCAGGGTGAGTTTCTTCTGAGGCCTCTGTCCTCAGCTTGTAGATGGTCATCTTCTCAATGGTCTTCCCTCTGTGCAGGTGCACTCCTGGGATCTCTCAGTGTGTCCACATTTCCTCTTCTTGTAAGCACACCAGTCTTTTGGGGTTGAGGGCCCTCTGAATGGGCTCATTGTAACTTAATTGCTTCTCTGAAGGCCCTGTCCCTGAATGCAGTCACATTCGGAGGTCCTGGGCTTTGAGGCTTCTGCACATGACTTTGGCGTGAGAGGGGCACATTTTGCCTCATAACATCATAGATGTAGACTGTATAAACCTTCTCCCGGCCTCACAGTAACTGTGTGCAGTAAATCATTTTAATATTCCAATTCTATGGTTTAAGAAAGTGATGACCAAGAGGTTAAATAACTTTCCCCAGGCCCAGCAGCTAGAAGTAGAAGACCTGCATTCACACCCACAACTCCAGAGTCAAAATCAAAGGCACTTCCTTCTTCAATAGAAGAAACATAAACCATGAAGGACCTGAGGAAAAAGAAACAGACAAGAACCACCTTGAAAGTCTGTAAAATTTCATCCCAACCCAAGGCCTCCTGTAACATCCCAGAAAATCCATGACTAAACCTTGTTTCCCCATCTCTGAATAAGTGACCTGAATTAACTCTCCCTGCTTCCATTCCGACTTAAAAGAAATTTAATAGCAATTCTCATTTCTGTAGGGATTTTAAGGCCACCTGACAGAGATAGCACTTAAAAAAAAAAAGAATTTTGTATTATGAAAATTTGTAAATATATAGAAAAGCAGAACTTATAGTACCATGATTACTCATATATCTACCAAAATTCAACATATTTCATAGTTTGTTATGTTTTCTTCTCTACCTTCTTCTCTTCCTGTTATCATATCTATTATCTACTTTTTTATCTCTATTTTTGATAAACCACTGTGACATTTCATCTTTAAATAATTTACCATGTATCACCCAAAACAAAGGTCATCTCTTGCATGCCCAAATAACTACTTTCACACCTAATAAAATTAACAGTGCATTTCTAATATCATATAAAAATCACATCACATTTAAATTCCCCTACTTCTTCCTAAAATGTTTCACATAGTTTCAGAATTTTTAAAAATCAGACTCTAATCAAGGAGCACAAATTACATTTGATTATTAAGTCTGTTAAGTTTCTTTAATCTAAAATACTTACTTCTTCCTTTTTTCATGACATTACCTTGATGAAGAGACCAGGCTTCTCATGGTTATTGTTGTTACAAATATCCCACATTCTAGATCTGTCCCAAGGTCTCCCCATAGTGTTATTTAACTTGTTTACCTATTCCCTGTATTTCCTGCAATCTCCAGTGTGAAGACTTAATTAATTTCAGACTAAATATTTTAAGCAAGGCAAGTTCATGCACGGTGCTGAATTCCATTTCACATCACATTAAGAGGCATTAAATGTCAGGTTGACCTACTCTGGGTGATGCTGAGTGTAATCACTTGGTGGAAACCAAACATTTCCACTGTAAAGCTGCCCCCTTCCTCTATGAATAGCAAGTTCACGTGTAAAGAGTTCCTTAGGAACCACACAATTATCTACTCCACGCTGGCCCTTCTCCACTGTGCTAGTATCTGTGGATGGCCCTCCCCTTGTGGACAACACTGAAACCACCCACTTCGAGGGAGAACGGGTCCAGGTCTTAGGACCTTGAGGAAGGAGGCTCCTCAGATAGAGTCCTCTTATCCTTCCCATCTCAGATTCTCTGGACTCAGGCTCTAAGCCTGACACTCCACATGGACTCAGTGAAGTTTTGTGCCACAATGTTTATAACCCTTTCCTATTTAAATGCAGAGGACAACATAGCAGGTGCCAGGAGATCACAGAAAAACATTAAACAAAAGGCGATTTGAAGTAAACCATGCTTATACGCTACCAAAGGCTACTCCCAAGAAGCATAAAGGTATAACATTGCATGTAAAGAACATGTGTGTGTCACACACACACACACACACACACACACACACACATACATATACACTTTGAATTATGATTAGTTTAACTTGCTCTTCCTTTCCTTTGGTTTGACCTGAACTCCTACCTGCATCCAGGAAGCAGCGTTTTCCAAATTACTTGAAAGGAAGTCTACAAGCAATGTTATACATGCCCCTTTGTTTGAACACTGGATGATGGTAGGACAGAGGACAGAAATAAAATATCTCCTTCCCGCCTTGTTACTTCCCTCATTCAATGAAAAACCAAACCATTGAAAGACCCAAATACACAGGTCACAAAAGAAGAAGTCATAACGGCAATTTTATATATTAGAAAGAGATCTCTTTCTACTCTAAGCCTTTGAGGGGCAGGGATTCTGTCTGGTTCGTCTTTGCCTCCCCATTATCCATGCTGGAAGCTTTACATTCAGTAGTGTTGGAATACATTTGTATTGATTGACTTAATAAGCAGCCCCTGCTAATCAAATCAATGCAAATTAGAACAATAAAATATCATTTTCAACTATCAAATTAGAAAAGATTTTTAAACTATTAAAGACACTGTAGCATTAACTATAATAAAGCGGGGCCCACAAGAGCGCATAAAGCATATATTTCTTAGAGCATAGAAAGAAAAATCTTAAAACGTTACCATGATTACCTCTGGGAGGTAAGATAGATAGGTAATATTTTTCTAATCCTTCATACAGTTCAGTACTTTTCAAAAGTAGTTCAACAGATATGTTTATTATTGGGGCTGTGTGGGTGGCAAACAAAATTTGAAAACAGAACAAGGGGTGCCTGAGTGACTCAGTCAGTTCAGTGACTGACTCTTGATTTCAGCTTAGGTCATGATCTCAGGGTCATGAGTTCGAGCCCCCTATCTGCTCTGAGCCGGCTTAAGATTCTCTGTCTCCCTCTCCCTCCCCCCCTCCCAGCTTGCACGCACCTGCCCACGCTCTCTCACCATCCAATAAATAAATAAACAAACAAACAAACAAATAAACAAACAAAATGAGTCCTTGCCCTACTTCCTCAGAAAGGACACTGTATGCCTGGTCCACAGACCCTGGGAAAGCAGAGATTATTTTGATATCTCTGTATAGAAGATTTGTGGGTCTAAATGCCTAAATGACCTTCATATAGTGAGCATAAATATGTGTAAGTGTGTATGTGTTTTTTCTTCCTTTTCTTTTTTATTTCTTTCTTCCCCAGCAGGTGTGTTTGAATAGCAGCCCATTACTGCTCGCTTGACGCTATAAATATTTATAAGCACGCTCCAAGGAAGCTATTGTATCATAAACTGGTCAGGGGCATGGCCAGTTGCCTTTTCCGAGCAGAGAGGTGTGAGACAGCTTTAGGGGAAGTGGGCCCTACCGGACTCAAAGCCCTGGAGTCTGTGAGGCGTGAAGGTCTAGGCAGAGGGTCGTGAAAGATGTCCACCCAGTCTCGGAAGGGGAGGGTCTCCTCACTCTAAAGTACACTGGCAGCATGAAGTCAATGCCAGGATGCATTTCTTGGTGCCTCAGTTTACAAAGGTGAATGTGCAGCTCCATTAGCCCTTGCAGTATGAAAGCTGGAACTCATGTCCACTTGTGGTTTTAGGGAAGCGTGTGTGTGTACATGTGTGTGCGCCATTGAGGCCAACATTAGTGTGACATGGGACAATCCAGTGCTGACCACTGGGGTTGCACCAAGTCATAGGGGAATTCTTTCCTGGTGTGGAAGGATGAATACATGCGTGTCCTAGAGGCCTCAGAAATGCGGTCCAGTGGGGCGCCTGGGTGGCTCAGTTGTTAAGTGTCTTCCTTTGGCTCAGATGATCCCAGGGTCCTGGGATTGAGCCTCACATCGGGTTTCCTGCTCAGCAGGAACCCTTCTTCTCCCTCTCTCACTCCCCCTGTTTGTGTTCCCTCTCTCGCTATCTCACTCTCTCTGTCAAATAAATAAATAAAATCTTTTAAAAAAAAAAAAAAGGAAGGAAGGAAGGAAGAAAGGAAGAAAGAAATAAAGAAAGGAAGAAAAGCAGTCCAGTACCCTAGTACTTAGCACACTAGACCCTAAACAAGAGATGGACTAAGTATATTACATCTAACCAGCGTAAGTGGGCAGGAGATGACAGATATCCTGAACTCCAAGAAACTCTCCCACGCATTGTTTACACTAGAATGGTCTTCTGCAGTTAAGAAATGAACCATCTGGGGGTGCCAGGGTGGCTCTGTCAGTTAAGTGTCTGACTCTTGGTTTTGGCTCAGGTCATGATCTCAGGGTCGTGAGATTGAACCCCATGTCAGGCTCCGCACTCAACACAGAGTCTGTGTAAGATTCTCTTCCATCCCTCCTCCTCTACTTGCCCCCCCCAATGCCATGCATGTGCATGTGAAGACTCTCATTCAAATAAATAAATACATAAACAAATAAATGCAATCTTTCAAAATGGCTAAATAAATGAATAAACAGTAATTAAACAATAAACAAATAATAATAAATGAGCTATCTGCCTCCCCAAGGTTTCCCAACAGTGGGGACTGACCTTCAGTATCATGTAGCGTCAAGAACTCGGAGCCTAGGTTCAGAAGACCTGACCAGCTTCATGATCTAATGGTTTCATCCATAACACTCAGGACAAGTCACTTTGACTCAGACTCCCTTTACTCATTTATAAAATGCACACATTGCATTAAATTTATTGGAACATGCAGTGTTTTGAACCATGTTTGGCACATAAGTGCTTGATAAACACTGGCTATTATTTCTGCATTATATATATATATTTTTAACCTGGAGCATGAATGTCTCAGTCTTGGCTCTACTTCCTCCTCCCCACCTATGCCACAAACCACTCATGCAGAGTAAAGCTTTGAACAAAGACTTACAGGCGAGGTGTTTTGTCGGGGACATGATCCCAGGAAGAAGGGACAGAGAAATAAAATAGGGAGGGGAAAATTCACTCATGGGCAGGTTATTCAGTTGGTTACTGCCTCAAGGAACTGATGCTGAACCATGTTGGGACTTCTCAGGAATTAGATGAAATCCATCTCAGAACAGTCTGCAGGGAAATGTACAGGGAAACACGTATGTATGGGCTTCGGGCAAGGGGTTGTCTCCTTGTCCCTGCATGAAGCTGATTACAATCTGTGGAGAACTCTGTACTACCAAGTGGTGGCAGCAAGGTGAATTCAAGAGGATTCCCCATAGCTCATAAGAGAGGTCTCATATAAAAGTCTGAACTATGACCTTGGCAGGTTCAAACCCATCCTGGTCTATCTAGAGGGCTGAAGGGCCAGGCTCACTCAAGAGTTTAATTTGCAAGGACTAAGGAGTTTACTAGAAATGACAGGTGACTGCACACATCAGAACTGACAGCCAGCCCAGTGAATAACCCCAAGGTACTAGGGAACAAATGTCAACCCACAACAGCCCCAGGACTACAGGGGAGAGATCTGGGACAGTTGCGAATGGTAAGTAAAGGGGTGATGTGGATGGCATGGAGGGAAACTGGACATTTTCTTGCCTAAGGTGCCCTAACATGCTTCCTTTCTTCTCCACCCACACTCCCCACTCCCACCCTGCCTGGTCTCAATCTCAGAGTCAGAAGGACAGAGCTCTGATCATGCAAAATCAGACAGTACACTATGCCATGGAGTTACAGGAAGACACTAAGGGCAGGAGATGTAGAGGGTTAAGATGGCTGGGTTGGGGAAGACAGAGGGCCAAATCATCCCAAATGGACAACAGACGAACATTTTGTAATGGATTCTCTTGGGCTCAGCAAGTGAGGGCACCAGAAAGAATGGGGTCCATGGGGAGCTTTTGTCCCAGAAGCTCAACCCTAGGAGTCTGCAGATGAGTGTGCACACCACCCATTTGGGGACACACCTGAAGGAGCCATCATTCTTGTTGGTTTTTTTGCTTCTATCACTTTCCTCTTTTGTATTCTCAACTACCAGCCCCAGCAACAATAGAGTAATACCCATTTGAATTCCTTTGAGGATTATACCAGACAATACAAACAAAAAATGTAACCTTACAGAAACAAAGAGGGTTCTCCTCCTTTCTCATCTTTTCCAATTGTTAGTAATATCATCATACTATCATTACCTTAAAACGCCAGGAAGACATTTTAACCATTTTCAGTAGAAATGCCCCTAAACTCTAGATTACATCTCCTAGCATTTTAAAACAAAAGATGCAGAAGGCAATGACAATTTTTATTGGGGTTTCAGAATTTCTGTTACTAATACCCATTATTGGTCTCTACAGTCATAATAATGGTGCTGAGTGATTTGTCATTACCCAGAATGGCCTGTTCATGCCATGGTGTTCTTGTTTGTTTTTTTATTTTTGGTATTATTATTATTATTTTGCCTTTTCATTAACTAACAGACTGTCACCTGTCACTTTTCTGTTGTCACTCTTCCTGCCTCCTATTTTCTACTGTGTTTCTAATTGGTCCATGGGCCACATATTGTTAAGTAAATATTAAGACACAAGATCTGGCAAAAGACATTTGGATCTCTCGAGTGAGTGAGTGAGTGAGTGAGTGCGTGCTTGTGTGTGTGTGTGTGTGTGTGTGCACATTAAATATTAATGTGAATATTAAACATTTCTGGGTCATCTTGTCTAAAAGGATACTGTCCCTGAGAAACCCATGCATATGGTTGTCATGACAGCTAAGTTGACAACACTGAGGGCCTTGCAGGAGTGCCACGTGGGAAGGGCAAATAAAACAGCACCAAAGACATGCAGATTACAGATGAGGAAGCTTAAGGTCTTGCCTAAGCAGGGTCCCTAGTTATTCCATCCTTCCAACCATTAGTAATATATCACATATCATCTCATATACCATGTTAGGAGTTGTGTGAATGTGGTCTATCTCCCTCACACAAAATATCTTACTGTCCTATACTCACCCTTCTCTTTCTTATGAAGATGTGAGATGATAAAATGCCCACCTGATAAGATGAGGTAAGATGAAGGACATGGGCACCATGATGTAGCGTTAGGCTACTCCTGACCTGATCTATTGTCAGGAGATCATTGGCTTCTGGGTCATGGTTCACCATGAATAACTAAAACCACAGAAAGTGAAGCCCAGGATAACTGAGGACTACCATAGTCTATATCTAGGTAGAGCTAATAGTTGAAATATTTAACCACTGGTACAGCACAGAAACCCCCTAGCCATATTAGGGGGTAAGGGGGCAGCTATATATCCATACTGGGTTGTCGTTTCCTTAAGAGCAGCATGTCCCACTACCTTGTTCAGTGCCTTTCTTGTAAGAGCTGAGAAAAAAATGGGTGTTGTACAAATGAATGAATGTGAGTGCATGAACTCAAACATGTTACAAATAGGTGATGGTGGTCATGGTTTATGCTTTTCTGAAAGAAGAGGGTGTTCAGAAAAGCAAAAGCCCATTTTCCAAGACAGATGAGAACAAGGATGCAGTTAGGAAACAGAGAAGGGAAATGGTCACAGTGTTTGTTTGGAGAAGAGCAGATAGGACAATGTCACGGTTAACCTAGGGAGGAAAAGAATTTGTATGGAATTTGGCAACCCACGACGTCAAATTCTACGGAGAGAGCAGCGTCCTGTTGCTTTTGGCCTTGTGGTCAGTTTCTTGTTTTCTTGGCTTCCCAGGGAGGATGGAGACCAAAAAAAAAAAAAAAGAGAGAGAGGGGTCATGGAACACATCAGCCCACCAGAGCCACATCTTTAGCAATCAGAGTACTGGTTCCCAGGGGGAAGGTAAGGCACAACCACAATAGGAAAGCTTCTCTGGGAACTTGGTGCATGCACTGGATCTCTTTGTGACCTCCCTAGCACACACACCAAGAAGAGCTGTCGCCACAGTCTACATTGTGTCACATGTCTCTAGGATTGCTACTCTGCCTGCCTGGTTCTTGCTGGCTGCCAGATGCTTTACCAGATGTTTGAAATATGAACATGCTTATTTATTTCCTAGAAACAGAAGCTTCTAACATCCAAATATTCCCATTTTTGCTGAAGGTTCTAGAGCAAATAAGTTGCTGAAGAGAAAGGGGAATGGTGACCAGGACGGAGCAAGTGGTGTTGCTGAGAAAGAGAGAAAGACATCTAGTAAGACCAAACTGATGGGCTTTGCCTCTTCCCATCAGATTTTCTGCTTTATAACAAGAAGAGATGTGAGGTCATGCCCAATTCACAGATTAGGAACTCAATCATGAGGGCATCTGGTGGGTGGCTCAGTCAGTTAAGTGTCTGTCTTCGGCTCAGGTCATGATCTCAAGGTCCTGGGATCGAGCCCCACTTTGGGCTCCCTGCTCAACAGGGAGTCTGCTTCTCCCTCTCCCTTTGCCTGCTCATTTTTTCTCTCTTATTCTCTCTCTCTCTCTCTCAAGTAAATAAATAGATCTTTTTAAAAAAGGAACTCCAT
This sequence comes from Mustela erminea, assembly GCF_009829155.1. NCBI lineage: Eukaryota > Metazoa > Chordata > Mammalia > Carnivora > Mustelidae > Mustela > Mustela erminea. The sequence goes on along the minus strand of NC_045618.1, from coordinate 7,522,389 downwards.
TGTGGTCAAATGAATTTCTCTTCATGTAGCATAGAAGACAACCTGATACATGCTTTAAGAGTTTTCTTGATCTTTACCCTTTGTGCCATTCCTGAGACCCCCCTGCCCATTTGTAAACATCCATGGGGTGGGGGGGGGACGGACAGCTGACTCATTGGCAGCTGTGATAATATGCTGTGATACTATTTCTGAAATGGACTACTTTGGAGAAGATCAGAGCATCTGACTAGAGCTCCTTATTGAAGAAGTCCAGATCACTGGCTCAGTCCATATGTAGTCTGGTTTCTGGGACCTCTGCCCCATGACCAGGTCTCCACCTACTCTGTAGCCATCAGGTACCATGAAGGTCATAGGGCACACGAGTGAGCATGAATCTGTGCAATCCTTTACCAGTACCAAATGCTCTCCCATCCAAGTGACAGCTCTCCTTCCCTTCCTCTTCCTCTTCTAGCTATTTGCTGAGCCAAGAACCTTACGTGCAGTTATCCTCAGACCTTTTGAATGACGCAACAACAACTATTGTCTCTAATGCAGAGATGCCAAATAAAGGTAGAGAAGTTGAGGCATCCAAGGTCACCTGACCAGTAACTGGCAAAACTAGAACTGTCGATTCAGAAAGCCCAATTTTCTTAGCTACTACATCAGTCTGTTCTCACCAGAAGGACAGCATATTGCTGGACTTTATCGTATTTTCCCATCAAGCCTAGGGCAGGCCACCTCCTCATCCTCCTTAGGACAGAGACCACAGAGTCTTCTTCTGGCCCTCAGCCTCTTGGCCTCAGATGACTCGGATGTTTACCACACTATCCACGCCTGGTGACTTCAAGAAATTTCACTGTTTACACAAAGGAGAAGAGTATTCTCTCTTCTCTGCATAACTGGGTTTATATAAATGTATATGTACATGCTTATATTAGCCACACCTCAAATTCAAACTCTACACAAATTATTTTCATATCTATACTCCTGATGTTCCCTTTAGTGAAGGCAGAAAAGGGAGAGGAGAAAAGACAATGTGCCAAACATGACTAGGTACCATTGTACAATTGTAGGAGACATTTGGTCATGGAGCTTTGAGAAGTGGAGATTGCTATCATTTCCATCACTGAAATTCTGGGAAACATTGTAGAGTACCCTCGCAGAATATTATGAAGAAAGTTCAATTTTCTTCTTCTGAAATTCCAAGAATTTCCCCCACTTATGACTCCCCATAGAGTTTGGTATTTTGTAGTATCCTATTGAAATGCTAGAACAGGAACCCTTATTGGATTGTTCACTCACAGATACACCTTTGCTGACTCTTTCCAGAACACTTGCCCAAGGAAGAGTCCACAGGTAGTGCAGTCTTCACCACTACACAACTCCCAGCAGAGACATGGTCTGTGTGCACTCTCACACGCATCCACATATGGAGAAAAATGTTTTCTGACACCCAAGTTGGTCAATGGATATTTTCTTTCAACAAGGAATGGATATGATTGCAATCAGTTCACAACTTCAGATTCATAAGATTTCTAGTGCAAATTGTATATATTTATTGATCCAAAAAGAAGAAGAAAAAGAGAGAGGGAGAAAGGAGAAGAAAAAAATATTTGAATAAATAATGGTGTAAAAACTTCCCAAAATTTATTTAAAGAATTCATCTGAAGATCCAAGAAGCTCTACAAACTCCAAGTAGAATAAACACAAAGATATACACAGACACATTATACTAAAATTCTCAAAGGTCAAAGACAAAGAGAAAAATCTCAAAACAGCAAGAGAGTAGTGGTTCATCACATACAAGGAGGCCTCAATGAGATTAATGGCTGATTTCTCAAAGGAAACTATGGAGGACTAAAAGCAGAAATCCTAAAGGGTTGAAATAAAAAGTGACTTGACTCCATGCGAAAAAAATGCAGAGGAACTATAAAGGTAATTATATAAACATATCAAAAAGAGAATATTAATATATTTTAATTTATGTGTATTTTCTCCTAATTTAAAAGTAAATTGCATAAAGCAAGAACTATAACTGCATTGATGGTCACACAATATACAAAGATATAATCTGCATGGCATTAAAGCAAAAAGGATGGAGGAAATGGAACTATACAATAGCAAGTTTTAGCATGCTATTGAAATGAAGTTGTTATTAATCCAAACTAGATTGTCATAAATTAAAATGCTAATAGTATTCTTCAATAGTATAATACCACTAAGAAAATGACTCAAAAATAAAGTAAAGGAAATGATAAGGAGAAATAGTACACTAGAAAATATCTATTTGACACAAGAGACGTTAATAACAAAGGAATATAGGAATGAAAATATAAGACATATAAAAAACTAATAGCCAATGGCAGCTATGTCATATTTTACCAGTAATTATATTAAATATAAGTGGCTTAAACACCCCATTAAAAGATAGCAATTGACAGAATGAATAAAATAATCATAATTTAACTGTATGCTGTCTTCAAATATGAAATTCAAATTTAACTATGGAAAAACCTGTTGAAAATAAAAGGATGAAAAAAAGACATACAGTAACAAAAAACAGCTGAAGTGCCCATGCTAATATCAGACCAGACTTCAAGACAAAAATTGGAACTAGAGGGAATGAGGAACATTTTCTTCTTTTTAAAGATTTTTTTCCCATTTATTTATTTGACAGACAGAGATCACAAGTGGGCAGAGAGGCAGGCAGAGAGAGAGGGAGGGAATCAGGCTCCCCATTTGAGCAGAGAGCCTGATGTGGGGCTCGATCCCAGGACCCTGAGATCATGACCTGAGCCAAAGGCAGATGCTTAACCCACTGAGCCACCCAGACACCCCAACAAACATTTTTTAACAATAAAAAGAACATCAATCAAGAAGCTATAACAACCATAAATATTTATGGAACTAAAAACAAGGTTCCAAAATACATAAAGCAAAAACTGAGAATAGAAGGGAGAAATGAACAGTTCAACAATAATGTTTGGAAACTTCAACGCCTCTCTTTTTATAATGGCTAGAACTAAAGAAAAGATCAACAAGAAGGGGCTTGAAAAATATGATAAACAAAACCAAAAATTGTCTCTATGAAAAAAATCAATCAAATTGGCAAGACTTTAGACAGACCAAACACAAGAAAACAAGAGTAAAGCAAACTCAAATTATTAAAGTTAACAATGAAAAAGGAGATATTATTATGTTCCTGACAAAAATAGAAAGGATTATAAGGGAATACTATGAATAATTGTATATCAACATATGATATAATTAGATGAAATAAACAGATTTCTAGAAACACAGACTACTGTAAGTGGCTCAAGAACAGATGGAAAATCTGAAGAAAACTATAATAAGAGAAGAGATTGAATTAGTAATCAAAACACTACCCATGAAGAAAAGACCAGAAACACAGACTTCACTGGTAAACTCTACCAAACACTGGAAGAATTAACACCACTCCTTCACAGATTTCAAAAACATAGAAGAGGCAAGAACACTCCCCAACCCATTTTATGAAGCTAGCATCACTCTGATACCCAAACCAAAGATACCACAAGAAAAGAAACCTAGAAACCAATATCCCTCATGAACATAGACAGAAAAATACCATAAAATTGCATCTAATAACATGTAAAAGGGAATATACACCATGACCAAGTGGGACTTATGCCAGGAATGGAAAGTTTGCTTTACATAAATAATCACTATAATAAGTCATAGTAATAAGAATAAAGTACAAAAACCCATGATCATCTCTATAGACAAAGAAAAAAACATTTGACAAAAAGCCAACATCATTCATGATAAAAACATCAAAAAAAAAAAAAAGAAAAGAAAAGAAAAAAGAAATGAAGAAAGCTACCTTAACCTGAGAATGAGTATCTACGTAATATCCATGGGCCACATAATACTAAATGCTAAAAGACTGGAAGTTTTCTTCCTTAGATCAGGATCAAGATAAAGTCTGTCCTTGATGAACCTGGGTGGCTCAGTCGCTTAAGTGTCTGCCTTCAGCTTAGGTCATGTTCCCAGGGTTCTGGGATCAAGTCCTGCATTGGGCTCCCTTCTTAGTAGGGAATCTGCTTCTCCCTGTACCTCTGCCCCTCCCTCTCAGTTCCTATGCTCTCTCCCTCACTCTGTTCTCTCTCTCTTAAATAAATAAAATCTTTTTTTTTTAATTTTATCTTATTTTTTCAGTGTGCCAAGATCCATTGTTTATGGTTAGGTGACACTGAGTGTGGTGCATAAAAAAAATAAATAAATAAAATCTTAAAAAAAAAAGAAAAAGAAAAAGTTTGTTCTCACCATGTCTACTCAACCTAGTACTAGAGGTTCTAGCCAAGATAAATAAAAAGAAAAAGGAAATAAAAGCAATCCAGAAGGGGGAAAAAATTTCTATTTGATAATGGCTTGATTTTGTATATAGAAAACACCAAGAAGTCTTAAAAATAATTGTCAGAGCTAACAAACCAATTCAGAAAATGTATCATTAATATACAAAAATCAATTACATTTATATAAATCAAAATAAACAATTCAAAAATATAATTAAGAAAACAATTACATTTACAACAGCAACAAAAGAATAAAATCCATAACAATAATTTTTGTTTTTTAGGACTTGTACACAGAAAACTACAGAAGCATCATTGAAAGAAATCAAAGGATGCCAAAGAAATTGTGTTCACAGAATGGATGATTAAATGCTGTTTAAGAATTGGAAGTTAAGACTGCCACCTGGCCACTTAGGGTTCCTCATGTCCAAATTGATCTACAGTTTCAATGTAAGATCTACCAAAATCCCAGACATATGTTTGTGGACATGGATGACTTGATCCTAAAATTTATATGGAAGTGGAAAGAACCCAGAATAGACAAAACGATCTTGAAAAAGAAGAATTTGAAGGGCTGACACTTTCTTTAGTCTCTGCCTTCAGCTTGGGTCATGATCTCAGGGTCCTGGGATCGAGCCCCGCATTGGGCTCTCTACTCAGCAGGGAACCTGCTTCCCCAACCCCCCATCTCTCTGCCTACTTGTGATCTCTCTCTCTGTCAAATAAATAAATAAAATCTTAAAAAAAAAAAAAAAACTCCACCAAGATCCTACTCCATACCCACTAAGATACTATAAGCAAAAATATAAACAATGATGTGTGGATAGGTATAGAGAAATTGGAATTTTTTTTAAGATTTTATCTATTTATTTGACAGAGATCACAAGTAGGCAGAGAGGCAGGCAAAGAGAGGGGAGGAAGCAGGCTACCTGCTGAGCAGAGATCCTGATATGAGATTCAATCCAGGACCCTGGGACCATGACCCAGGCTGAAGGCAGAAGCTTTAACCCACTGAGCCACCCAGGCACCCCAGAAATTGGAATTCTTATGCATTGCTGATGGAAATATAAGATGATGCAATCATTCTGGAAAACATTTTGAGGGTTCCCCAAAAAAATTAAACATAAAGCTATTATATGACCCAGAAATTCTACTCCTAGGAATATACAAGAGAAGTACAAACATGTATTTATGGAAATCCTTGTAAATGAATATTCAAAGCACCATTATTCATTATAGCCAAAAAGTAAAAACAGCCCATATCTTTCAATTGATGAGTGGATAAACAAAATATATTCCATACAATGGGATATTATTCAGGTATAAAAAATGAAGTACTGATACATGCTACAACATGAATGAAACTCCGAAACACTATGCTAAAGGAAAGAAATGGTCACATATTATATGATGTCATTTACATGAAATAACTCAGAGTAGATAAATCAGCAGAGACAGAAAGTATATTCTTGACTGCCAAGGCCAGAGACAGTGAGGAATAATTAATGGCTGCTAATCATAGAAGGTTTATTTTTAATGTTAATGGAAATGTTCTGGACTTAGATGGTAGTTTTGGTTGCACAACCTTGTAAATACAATAAAAAACTAAACTATAAACCTGAAAGTGGTTGAAATTGTAACTTGTACGATATGAAATACGTAATTGTAATAGTCTTACAACTGTTAAGAAATGAAACTCATAATTTGAAAACTCCCAAAAAGAAATCTCCAGTTCCAGATGGTTTTACTGGAGAATTCTACCATATATTTAAAGACTAAATAATGCCAACTGTACTCAAATCTCTTCCAGAAAATAGAAGAAAAAGGAATACTTTCAAATTCATTTTTATGAAGCGCATGTTAACCCAATACCCAAACTAGACAGAGAAAATACAAAAAAGAAAACAAGTCAATGACCTCATGAAAATATAACTAAATACGCTTAATAAAATACTAGCAAATAAGATTTAGAAATATACAAAAGGAATTAAACACCATGACTAAATGAAGTTTATTCCTGGAATGTAAAGACAGCTTAATATTTGAAAGTAAATCACTCTAGTCCAGCCTATTAATCAGCCCAAGAAGAAAACTCACATGTTCAGATCAGTCAATATAGAAAAAAATCTTTGTGGAAATTTGATCTCTGTTAATGATTAAAAACATGCCAAAAAATAAGACTAGAGAACATTCTCAACTTCATAAAGCGCATCTACAAAAAAGCCTACAATCAACATTTGCTTCATAGTGGAAGACTAAATACTTACCCCCTAAGATCACCAACAAGACAAGAATGTCTGCTCTCTTCACTCTCACTCAAAATATTGTTAGACTTTCTACTCAATACAGTAATGAAAGAAAGGGAAATAAAAGGCACACAGATCGAAAAGAAAGAAATAAAATTGCCCCTATTTGCAGATGGCATAATTTTGTATGTAGAAAATTCCAAAGAATCCACAAAACAACACTTAGAAATAATAATGACTTCAGCAATTTCTCAGAATACAAGATAAACACAAAAATTTCAACTGCCTTTCTATATACTAACAAGAACACACAGACACTAAAATGTAAAATACATTGTTATTTATAATTGAACAAAATAAAGAAATATTAGGTATCAAATTCATAAGACATACAGGGTTTATATGCTAAAAACTATGAAATGCTGATAAAAGAAATCAGAAGCAAGAATAAAATGGGAGAAGTCAGTCTACTCTATATCAAGACATATATAGCTACAATAATCAAGACTGTGATATTGCTTGATGGATAGAAGTACTGATCAACAGAACATAGCAGAAATCCCAGACATAGACCCACCAAAAAATGCCCAGCTGATTTTGAAGAGTACAAAAGCAAATCAATAGAGAAAGGTTAGCTCTTCCCATTAAAATGCTAGAGAAACTGGATATTCATAAAGAAAAATGAACTTCAGCTCTATACAAAAATTGTCAAAATTGATCATAGGCTTAAATATAGAAGGTAAGTGTATTAAACTTTCAGAAAAAAAGATCAGAGAAAAATCTTCAGGATATAAGACTAGGCAAAGAATTCTTAGACTTGACACCTAAAGTATGGTATATGAAAGTAAAAAAATAATAAATTGGATCACATCAAAACCAAATATTAAGCTTACAAAAGATTCTGTTAAGAACAGAAACAGACATGCTAGGGATGGAAAAAAAATATTTGCAAACCAAATTTCCCACAAAGGTCTAGTATCTAAAATACTAGAACTTTCCAAACTCAAGGGTTTAAAAAAAAATCCATTTAAAAATTGGAAAAAGATATAAGAAGACATTTCACTGAAGAGGATATTCAGATGTCAAATAAACATCAAAATATGATGAACACGCCTAGGCATTACAAAACACAAACCACAACCACAATGTGATATCACTACGTATCTATCAGAATGGTTAAAATAAAAATTGGTGAGACTATCAAACTCTGATAAAGATGCAGAGAAACCGGGTCACCCATATATTGCAGGTTTGATGTAAAATGGAACCACTATTCCGGAAAACAATTTTGGCAGAAAAATACTAAAGTTACAACTACCATACAGCTCGTCAATTACACTCCTGAACATTTACCTTAGAGAAATGAGACTCCATGTACACACGTCCACACACAGGCACACCCTGTACATGAACTCTTATAGCAGCTTATTTTCTCCAAACTGAAAACAACACACTTGTTCTTCAGGGAATGAAGGCTTAACCAAGCTGTGGTGATATCCACATCATGGGCTCCTGTTCTGCAATGGCAGGCAGATGCACTCAACGAACCTGGATGAATCTCCAGAGAATTATGTCGATGGAAAGAAGCCATATCAAAAAGTTACAGACTATATGATTTCATTTATATAACATTATTGAAATGACAAAATTGCAGAAGTAGAGACAGATTAGTAGTTGCTGGTGATTAAGGATGAGGTTTGGAAGGAGGAGGAGGAAAGTCGTGTATCACTTTCCTCACGGCATCCGTAACAACGTCCTGGCTGTAATACGGTACCATGGTTTTGAAAGGTACTACCAATGAGAAGACTGTGTAAAGGGTATGTGGGATCTCTGTATTAATTAGTAAACTGCATGTGAATCTACAACTACTTCAAAATAGAGAGCTTAGTTACATTTTAAAAGAGAAGTGCCGGGGCACCTGGGTAGCTCAGTGGATTAAGCCTCTGCCTTCAGCTCAGGTCATGATCTCAGGGTCCTGGGATCGAGCCCCACATCGGGCTCTCTGCTCAGCAGGGAGCCCGCTTCCTCCTCTCTCTTTCTCTCTGCCTACTTGTGATCTCTGTCTGTCAAATAAATAAATAAAATCTTAAAAAATAAAAAATAATAAAAAATAAAAATAAAAGAGAAGTGCCAATAAGAGCATGCAATAAGGGAATATATGGCTCAATTGCAGGATATCAGGAAGGGCTTCCCTGGGGGGTAAAACCTAGAGAAGGCATTGGAGTGCATTAGGAAATGGAAAATGGAGACAGCATATATACAACATGCATCCTGAGCAGCTGTAAAGAAAGCAAGTGGACCTCCTCACCCGCCCACCAACTCCTAACAAGTTATATAGAGGCCGTAACTAATTCTCCAAAGGTCTCAACACCACATATCTACAGTAAGGCCATGTCCCTGAGGCAGCTTCTGGGAGCAGGGAAGATGATCAGAACACACCCAAGGACAGAGGTTGGGGTGAGGAGCCTCTGATTGCCCAAGTCCAGCTGGCCGTCTGCTGGTGGGCACATCCTCTCAATGACCTTCCCCAACATACAGCTTGCTAGTTCAGTTTTCACTGGCTAGTCCCTGAGCTCGAAGTGGAGGGATACACACAAAATGGAAAAGCACAATCCCGGCTCCTCAGGGACTGACTCTCACATGAGAGAAATGGACACACACACTAATAGTAGCCACATCGGAAAGCGCATGCAAGCTGCTACATAATATAAACATGCAATGTCCTAGGAGCCCTGCCCACCTCTCTGATTAGTATCCTCTTCATAGTGATCTTTAGTCAACCTATCAACGCACAGAACAGCATCGTTGAGACTACGAACATGTTACTTAGAACCACAGAAATCAGGATCCGGATCCTGGTTCCACTACTTACTAGCTCTGTACATTTGGCTTTAGTGGTTTGTTTTTCTTGTTATTATTGTTTTTGTTTTCCGCCTTAATTGCCCTCTTTGGGATTATTTACTGTAAACTACAATCTCATTTTTTCCTCTATACTGATTTGAAAATTATACAGTTACTTTAGAATCACACTCTCCAATAGTGTATCTATTAGCCTCTCAAGTTTAATTTTAAGTTAACCAAGATTAAATAGATTTAAAATTAAGTTTCTCAGTCACGTCTAGCCATATGTAAAGACCTCAATACTCACATTTGGCGTACAGCTCTCTCTGTTTTGAATAGTGCAGAACTACAGAACATTCTCATCATCACTAAAAACTCTACCTGACACTGCTGTTCTAGAAATTTTAACATGCATATTTATTGCAAAATGTAAACTTCACCAGAGTCTTTGCCCTTTTCTCAAACAACACCAGTACTTCAGATGCTTTTTTTCTTACCAACCCTAAGCTGACTTAATTTTTTTGTCTGTGTTTTTAGTTCAGTATTTCTGTTTAACCACACAAATTATACAGTGCTCTTATGGTTTTAAACCATCAATATTTGTTGAGATTTCCCTACCTGCTGACCAGTGTCCTTCTCTCTGTTCTTCTTCTAACTCCTCTTGGTAACACTTTTTTTTTCTTTTTTCCTGAGGTTCCTTCTGTAGGAGTTTCAATTAAGCAAATTTTCTGCTGGTTAACTTTTTCAATTTCTGTTCATCTGAAATCTTTCTGCTTTCTTGATCCTGGAAGAGACATTTTAAAGATTTTATTTATTTATCAGAGATGAGAGAGAGCACAAGAAGCAGAGGGTGCAGGAGAAGGAGAAGCAGGCTTCCTGCTGAGCAGGGAGCCCAGTGCAGGACTCTATCCCAGGACCCTGGGATCATGACCTGAGCCAAAGGCAGATGCTGAACCGACTAAGCCATCCAAGTGCCCCTGGAAGAGACATTTTGAAAGGAAAAATATTTTGTTTTAGCTTGGAAGATAAAATTTCACTTTCTCCTTGATTCTACTTCTTCTCTGAAATCAACTATTAATAGTCATTTCATTGTGGGTAATCTTTTTTTTTTTCTCTATTTTTCAGATCTTCTACATGTCTGTTGTGTTCTACACTGTGTTTGATTAAAATGCATTTAAGAACAAATTTGATTTTATCTATTTTAGATGTGATTTAGTGGCCTTTCTACTTAATGATCGATATATTTTATTAGCCATTAGAAATGGCTCTTTATTTTCTCCCTTTGAAATTCCAGTTATATATATATTCTCACTCATCTTCTGTATCTCTTCAACTGTTATTTTCCATCTATCTGACCTTTTGTCTATATTCTCAGTAATTTTTGTTTTATAGATTTCAGTTTAGGACTCTCTTGAGTCCTCCATTGTACTAATTCTCTATCCGTCTGTGTCTAAACTATGATATAACTTATTATACATTATTATTATGGCATTCATTTTTAGAATGTTCAATTTGTTTCTTTTTCCTATTCATCACATTAATCTTGACTCTTTTGCTTTTATCATACTACCTATCCTAATTTCTTCATATTTCTTCAACATCCATCTGATATTATGTATCTAATGTCTAACACATAAAGTCTTTATGGGTCTGTTTATGAATTTTTTTGTTTTGTTTTATTGTTCAATCTTGCTCATCTTGACTTTTCCTCTTCATGTGTTTTAATTTATTTTTTATATTGTGAGTTATGTTCTTTTTATCTGTGGAAATCCTCTCAAGCCTGGGTTTTTATTCTTTCACAGGATTTGGTTTGCTTTTGCAAGTCACCTGGGAAATGACTAACCTTGAATTATTTGAACATGTATATTTAAGCTTGGGTTTTGTTTCAGTAGGTCACAAGCCTAGAATAAAGACTTACAAAAGTAATTCTTAAAGTATATTTTTATCCCTACTCTTTCACTGGTCAGTGAAAAATCTTGCCTATATCCCTACTGCCTTACTCAGCAGAATTTTTTTTTTCCTATTTTACATCATCTGATATTAGTCTTTAACTTTATTCTGGCTGTCTCTGTTTTTGTTTCCTTCCCTGTGTTGGGCCAGTCTTTGACTTATTTTTCTCATATACATGGTCCTTTGAAACCCAAAGTATAAACTACCATGACAAGTGCCAGATTCTGCAGATTTGCATACTTATTTAATGCCTAATCCGGTGGCTCAGTGGGTTAAGCCGCTGCCTTCAGCTCGGGTCATGATCTCAGGGTCCTGGGATCGAGTCCCGCATCGGGTTCTCTGCTCCGTGGGGGGCCTGCTTCCTCCTCTCTCTCTCTCTGCCTGCCTCTCTGCCTACTTGTGATCTCTCTGTGTCAAATGAATAAATAAAAAATCGTTAAAAAAAAAAAAAGAAATGCTCCTATTTTTTTTTCTGCCATATCAGCCATGCAGTATTTATCCAGTACATGTAGTTCTATACTGGGAGAAATTTCTATGACCTCTAACCCACCATACTTCCCAGATTCCTATTTATTAAGGATGCCCTTGCTCTGCACTGGAGAGTTAAAGTTAAAGCAAGATTAAGAGTCAAAACAGGAGGATGTGTTAGGACTTGTTGACATAGTCTAGGCAAGATATTGAAATTTCAACTGCTATGGACGTGATAAAAGTGGAGAGTAGGGGATGGATTTGAGAGATATTGAAGGAGTTATATCAACATTTTCTGTGGTGAACCGGGTGTAGAAGTTGAAGAGAGGTGTTCGGGACAATGCCAATGTCCAGGATACTGTCTGCCTTGTATAACTACATAGATGGCACTGATCACCGAAAGAGGAACAGGTAGAATAAAGATGATGGGCTCAGTGCTTAACCAAATGTGGTGACTTTGAGACTTCCACATCGTATATGTGCTGAACTAGAGATATAAACTCATATGTCACTCTCATGTAGATGTGATGTAAATAGGGCGGGACTGCCCAAGAGGAGGACACAGAGTGGAAGAAAAGTAGGTCCAGGGTCAAGACTTAAAGACCCAAAGCTCTAATGACCAGGCAGAGGAGGATGGGCTTACAGAGACACAATGGCAGAGTCAACAAGTTGGAAGAAAGTCAAGGAGAATAGAATTGTCTTTGACCACTTCTTATACCGAACATAAGCCATATTGACCTTCCCACCATTCCATATGTGCTTGATTTTCCCTGTCTCCATGCTTTTGTACATTCATGTTCTTCCTTCTGCCTTGAATCCCTCCAGCCTTTTCCCCTTTTCCACCATCACTATTGTTCCTGATGAACTCCTATACAACCCTTAGGGTCCAGCTTAAATGTCAGCACTACTACATAATCCTTCCTAAACCTTGTCCTGATCCTGTCCCATATGAGCATGGTTCATGGTCCTTTCCTCTGTCCCCACTTCATGTATCAGGTATTACAGTTCTTCTGCCATCTGAGGACAATGGATTTCCCTTGAATTGCAGGGCTGGTGTCTTCTATAGCACTCTCTCCAGGGCACTTGGCTCACAGAGGAACCATGTTTTTAATAAAAAGACTTAAACTGAGTCTCCAACAAGATGCAGGAAGCATTTGGACAGAGAAGTCAGCCCACCAGCTGGCAGTAAAAAGAGCTAAGGTGTCCATTCAATGGCAGTAAAAAGAGCTAAGGTGTCCAGTGAAAATCAAGGTGGTTTGGGGCTGCTGGTAAGTATCTCCCAGGGATCAGCCAACACACGCACACCCTACCTCTCCTCTTCCCTTCCACCCTTCCTCATAAGGCTGTTGCCTTCAGTGACATCTCTGCTTCCTATTCTCTCCAAAGTCTTATCTACATGTTCCACTCAATCATATTTTGCCTAAAGGAAATAGTAAGGGGTGGGCATTACAGTCTGCGTGGGGTCACACCATGTGACTTCTCTTTAATGCTTTTTCTTGCTGAGGAATTTACCGCAGATAACAACACTGAACAAATCACATAAATTACACTAAGCAAAGTAAGCAAGTACATGGCATGAGAATTAATGAGTCAATGTCAGGGTGAGTGCCCTTCACAAGGTGGCCAGAGAAGGGAAGGGGGACTTGGGGCAGAACTGGGGCTGTCTTTAAGCAGGAAAAAATGCCGGGAGGAATGAACTAGAAGGGTGTTACAAGCTCTGGGTAGAGGAGATGAGGAGTGAGCGAAATCTAGCAGTAGGAAGAGCTGGGATATTTAAAAAAAAAAAAAAAAGCTTTTTTTGTGGCAGTTTTTTTTTGTGGCATTAGTGTGGGTCTTTGCAATGCTCTCAGTAGCGCTCTGGATTGTGGGGGATCGGGTTACCTGGAAAGAGGGGACTGAGGGGACTGAGGGGCAGTTTCAAGACTGTTTGGGTTTTCTTCCCAGTGTTAACGCTTATTATGACTGAAATGGAAAGACAAACAGCTTGTGCTGCTGACATCACTCCATAGAAATTGGGACAAGGTCAGCAATCTGAAGCAATTCTTTGGGGCATAGGGGATAATGTCACATTGAGTTCTAGTAGCTCTTGGATAAGAGGACGGTGGCCTTGCGTGAAATCTTGACAGATGGCCATCTATCAGCACCCAACAGCCAAAGCACCCAGAACCTAGGATGCTAAGCATAGTAGTCAACCTTCTCCAGCATTTCCCATAAATGCCTTCTTACTCCTCATTTCCCATTATTTCCCTACACAATCCATGCCTCCCTGGCAAACAGAAATGCATATGGTTCTACCAACTTGCATATGCCTTCCAATGACCATCACATCACTGTTGTTTTTTTTTCCCTCACCCAGAATGCTCACTTCTCAGCTGATCCGCCACAGCCCTTTCTGTGGGTCCTTTACGAGGGGTCCTATCAAGCCACGTTTCTTATGACATACACCTATGTGTATGTATGTATGTTCCCTCCTGCCTATGAACTCACACGCATGTGCCTGACAGCTCATGGCAGAACAGACAGAACACAAACACGAAACCTAAGTAAACAGGGTCAGAAGCTGACTGTGTCACTAACTGACTCTGTGATCTCGAGATTTTTAGTCAACCCATCTAGGACTCGGTTTCCTCATCTGTTCTATGTATACTACAGGGTTTGGGGAGTGATTAAATAACCTAAAATAAATAAAACACCCAGCACTGTTCCTGTGCATAATAAACACCTATTCTAGTCCCCCCCCAACCCCTTATGTACAGTTGGCTTTCCACTGTCCTAAAGATAGATCGCTCCCTCACTATTTTGTAAGCTGCAAAAGTAATGCTATGATTTTTGTTGCTCTGTTCTCCTCTCTAAAGAGGACTTCTCACTCAGCAAACCGGAGACAAATGAAAGAACAAGCAAACACACAAATAGAAGAAAATTCCATCCCTACTTCCAGTTTGTCTGAACTGTTTCCTGAGACATGAAATTGTGGTATTTTAAACAAAAACAAACTCTAAATAAAAGCCAATGGCTCTGCTGAGTTATTTTTGCTATTTTAGCCCCAATGACTAAAATGACTTTGTAATACCCGTGAAGGGAAAACTGTACTTTGGAAAGGTCGTGGGGAAGAAAATCTAGGTGGTATGTCTCAAGTAACTCAAACCAGGTTACAAGCTTTGCTTCCAACCCATGTTTGTGCAAAGACAAAGCATGGGATTATCATTTATTACAAATCATTTCCCTCTGTGCTCTGACGTTACCCCAGTTCTCCAAGAGCTTCCCCTCTCTGCACCACAAGCGTCTCCACCTTGCAGGAAAGAAACATTGTTGGCTTCAAAGTGGGGAGGAGGAGAGAGAACCAGATTCTCCCCATAGCTCCCTTCCAATTCAAGAAACAGAGGTCATTCCAAAGGGCACACAGCACCTTCCAGTAGAAAGCTTCCAACTCAAGAAACGGAGATCATTCCAAAGGGCACACAGCACCTTCCAGTAGAAAGAGCAGTTGCTTCATCACTAGCCTCCCTTTCTCTCTGGGAATAAATCAACCAACCCATGGAAATGTCATTCTCTGTACCGGCCCGGCTTGGCCAGGTCTGATGTGAACTTTTCTCGCAGATTCGAAACAGGCAGACGTGGGGAGTGTAAGGAAGTAAAGCGAGAGGAATTGCCTCTCTGACGAGCTCAGGACGTGCTAATTGTTGTTCAAGATCTTATCGGGTCTTAGAGGCATCATTTAACCTCTGGCTCCTGCCGTGGAGAACAACCTTCTCCTCACTCCCAGCCCTTCCTGTGCGTGTGAACACTGCAGAGAAAAGGCCCGTCTTGTGGGAAATCCACACCTGGTGAGAGACCAGGAGCAAGAATCAGTCACCTGAGTTGTTCCAAAGTTGGCAGGGCCTTCAAGGCCCAGCCCTTCACCCCCGAAGCCTAAAGAACCACCATTTGAGCCTGGGGTTCAAGCATCTGCATTTTCCAAATCCTTTCATTTTCTCTATAGCATAAAATAGTGAGAGAGAGAGATAGAGAGAGAGAGAGAGCCCCAAAATGGGTTAGGACCATCCCTCACTGCCTGAGTGCGTGTCTTGGCTCTCCACCAACCAGCTTCAGGCATATCATTTGTTAGCATTTGTAAAGCACGTTCAACCGTGTCTTGAACACAGAAGGCATGATTTAAGATGTTGTTAAATAATAGTAAGTAAATACCGTTGCTTTGGCCTTTTGTCTAATCTGGTGGTTTTCCTAGTGCTGAGACCAGAAGTCTCAGCATCACCCAAATAGAAACTTGTTAGCCATGCACGTTCTGGCTACCCAACTCCAGACTTTCAAACCAGAAATGCTACAGGTAGAGCCCAGCAGCCGGTCTTAGCAAGCCCGCCAAGTGCACGTTCAAGGTTGACAACCACCAATTCTAGCCATAAACTCTCATTCAATATTTTCATCTTACCCAGTCACCTGCCCAGGGTAATCTTGCCAATTGTGCTCTTTGTTCTCCCTGGAAAGGCACCTGAGTCATCCTAGAATTCCAGGTCCTCCTCAAAATGCATTTTTATTAGTGAGAATTCTTTTGGTAGCATGTGACAGGCATCCTATTCAAACCAGCTGAGGCCCCAAAAAGGACGTATTATTGTCCTGTACGACAGAAGGGATCGGTGGGCATGATGACAAGTCCTGTTTATGGAGCATGAATGCTGTGCCTGGAAATAGTCTAAGCACTTTACAAATATTAACTACTACAATCTTCACATCAGCTCTGTAAAGGAGAAGCTGTTATTATAATTGAAGAGCCAAGGGCAAGAGGAACAGAGAGGTGCAGGAACTCCCCCAAGGCTGCACAGGGAATATGCAATAGACCTGAGGTTCCAACCCATAAGGCAACCCCAAATTCCCTGCAAGGCCCCTTTGCAAGGCAAGGCTGGGTCCAGGTGCTTACCCTTGAACAGCAGGTCTGTCTTTCTCCATTCTCAGGCCTTGCTTTATGTTGTGTTGGTCCCCCTCCCAGAGACCCGTTGCCTGGTGTCCCTGGCTGTTCCAAGACAATGCCTGACATACTGACCAGCTAAAGGGCAAAAGATCTCCTCCCCATCACTTGCCCTAGCAAAAAGCCATGGAAGTGACCTTGAATGGACTGACCTATGCTACATACACAGCCTTAGACTAGTCTTGCCTCTGGAGGACTGAATGTGCCTCTTGGCCAACCTAAGTCCCCGGGGTCATCCTGGATTCAGGGACCCACAGGGCCCAAGGGCTTGGAGAAATTCTCTGGAGTGGCCAAAGGAAGAAGTATGCCAGAGAGGCAAATATTACCCATATCATGTGCTAGGTTGCACTTTAAAATCATCCCTGGGATGCCATCATTCAGTGGCTCAGTGGGTTAAGCATCTGACTCTTGATTTCAGCTCAGGGTACGATCTCAGGTCTGTGAGATCAAGCCCTGCATTGGGCTCCACACTGGGCAGGGAGCCTGCTTGGGTTTCTCTCTCCCTGCCCCACCCGCCCCCTGTTTTTTCATTGTCTCTCTCTTTCTTAAAAATAAAATAAAATAAATTTTTTAGAATTTTATATATATCATACCACTGAATCATCACAATAATCCTTTGAGATTAGGTTCTGCCCCATTTTTCAAATGAAGGAACGGAGGCAGCAGAATATTGAGTAGCTTGTCTGGGATAGCAGAGGTAATAAATAACAGAACCAGCCCAGGGACCCGAGCTGTGGGCTCTGGAGGTCTAGGCACCCAGCAACCAGATGGACTCCTACCTATCAATGCTTTCATCAGGTCTGAGTTGACAGCACTCACTACCCTCCTGCTCAGGCTCAGTTTCCCTTAAAACCTTTCTTGCTTGATGAGATGACAAAGAATTTCCCACGCTGCCCTACCCAGGAGTTTCTCCAAATAACAAGCATCTTCTCTTTCATTATATACCAAACACCTCAAAGTAGGGTTGCCAGATTCAGCCAATAAAAACACAGGACATCCCATTAAATTGAATTTCAGATAAAGAATCATGTTTCAGGGTTTTTTAAGTGTAAATATGCCTCATGAAATATTTTACCCAGCAATCCTTATCTCGGAGCAAGATTTGCATCTGGGGTTTCTAACTATACCAGTTTTCTGGGGACTGAGTGGGTTCCTAAGACATGGAATTTTCCATGATAAAACTGAGAAAGTTCTGGGCAAACCAGAGCAAGCTGGTCACCCTGCATCCCAGTAGCCTCTATACAAAGAGACTCAGAGCTGGCAGGTGTCCTCCTGTGCCCAACAGCCAACCCCTCTCAGATCAGCTACCTTTGTGATCACTCCCTGGAGACGTGTGGTTGAATCCCTGAGGACCACACACACATGCGCGTGCACACACACACACACACCAACCACTCATACAGCTCCCGCTCCTAGCTCCTCACCTAGCCAGAGCTCAAGGTCTCACAAGGACACCCTCAAAACCAGCTGACACTCTCCCTGTGCAAGGGTGAGACCCTGTTCCCTTCCTCCCCACCCTCCTCAGCACCTCCAACAGTCTCCTGCCATAGCACCTCAACCACCAAAAGGTATAGGCCACCACAGGGCCATCTTGGTCCTTCTTGTCAGCTCTGCCTGGAGCCTCAAGAAACACAGTCAGAGCTTCTTGCCTGGGAAATGCAAAGATTGTATCTCCACACCCAGGACACTCTGATACTGAAGATTCCTTGTTCGGTCTTATTTATGTAGGCTGGCTTCCTGCACGGTGCTTAGAAACCATGAAGCATCCAGGGTTGAGAAAAGACGTTAACACTGTCTACGTGGGAAGCTGCTCGATTTAGCAAAAGCAGAGATGGAGGCACTGAAACCATCACATATCATCACATCCACATTCGGATACAGAAAGCTGCTACTCCCAACCAGCCCAGTATGGGCAACCTCTTGTCCAGTGGGCAGGATAGAACTCCCACCTCCCTTATTCGATCGATCAATCATCAGTCAATAAATCAGGTATCAGTCTGTTATACTGGGGCTTTCTGAGCTAAACTGGTACCTGCCCTGGGGCACCTAATCTAGCATGAACTGGCCTTTGGATTCTAGAATCTTTAACCTCTTCCCTTGGACCTTTTTCATTCTTCTTTTTACTCCTTGAGTTCCTCTTCTCCATAAACCTACCTCCTGCAGCCAGGGTGAAACAGACAGGCATGTCCCTTTGCAAATATCTGTGTAACCGGCATTGCTCAGGCACAGATCCACTAGCAAAAACTTCGTCTTCTTCCCACTGTTCTTTCCAAGATGTAGAGCTGTCTGGCAATAGGCAGAATGCTTTGAAACACAGACTCTGGAGCCAGAACTCCTTGGGTTCTAGTTCTAGTCCTTCCATTTACTCTCGGTGTAACCCTGGGTGTACAGCTAGTAAGTAACTAACTTACCCTTTGTGTGTCTGAGTTTCCCTGCATACAGATGGGAATACGTGTCAGTCAGTGTTCTCTAGAGAAACGGAACAGGTAGGATGTGGATGGTGAGAGGAAAATTTATTTTAATGAAATTAATTGGCTCACTCAATTATAGAGCCTGGCAAATCCAACATTTGCATGATGGGCCAATAGGCTGGAGACTCAGAGTTGATGTTGCAGTTCAAGCCCCAAAGCCCTCTGCTGGCAGAATTCCCTCTTGCTTGACAGAGGTCAGTCTTCTGTTCTCAAGACTTCCACTGATTGGTTTGGACTCATGTTATGAAAGAACAATTTGCTTCACTCAAAACCCACCATTTTTTTTTAAAGATTTTATGTATTTATTTGACAGAGAGAAATCACAAGTAGATGGAGAGGCAGGCAGAGAGAGAGAGAGGGAAGCAGGCTCCCTGCTGAGCAGAGAGCCCTATGTGGGGCTCGATCCCAGGACCCTGAGATCATGACCTGAGCGGAAGGCAGCGGCTTAACCCACTGAGCCACCCAGGCGCCCTAAAGCCCACCAATTTTAATAGAAGTCTTACCCAACATTACCTTTACAGAAACATCCCGAAAAATGTTTCATCAAATATCTGGGCACGGATGCCCAGTTAATCTGACACCTAAAATACACCGTCAGGGGACAGTGTAGGTGCCTATTTCGCAGGGCTGCTTTTGAGAACTGAGTCAGTCTATACAAGGATTGAGAAGTAGGTGCCGTTAAAACTGGCTTGCCTGAATGAGCTTTCGGAGTTAGTCCTCTGTGCTGGGGGTTGTAGGTGTTGAGGATGAAGAAAATGTATTCCCTGCCCTCAAGGAACTGAATCTAGGAGGACTGAGAAGGGTCCATAAAAAAACAACACAATGGAACAGATGCCCTAAAAGAATGATGTACTTGGTTCCGGAGGAAGGCACAGGAAGAATCGCACTCAATTTGTCCAGGAGGGTCAGAGATGACTGCCCAGTGACCATTAAGCAAGGAAAGACCTCAAAGGAAGAGATGAAACTTATGGGGATTCCATAGTCCAAAGGCCAGCTCTAGACTAGACCAAGTACTCCAAGACATTCACAGGGCACCTGAGGGAAAAAGCTAGAAATGCCAATGACCCTGCCTTCTCAGGGCAGGTAATTCCTACAGCGAGTCCTGGACTAGTTCACAGCCACGCTCTACCTGGACCGGAGACCTGTTGCTCCCCCCTGGAGCCCCAGAAACCTCAGAGGGAGACGCAGTGATGTGCCATCTCCTGACACAGAGGAGTGGGGTTGAGATGTCGCAAATCTCCGTGCTGTCTGATATCTAGACCTCACATGATTATAACCCCAGAAGATGTGGTCAAGTATATTCATCGGCTCAATCCCCAGGTGGAGAAGTGCTGTATTCACAAGAGAAATAGATGCAAACACCAAAATGCCAGGAATGGGATATGGTTTGGTTTTGTTAGGACGAGAGAGAATTGCTCCTCAGAATCTGACCCCAGTGCCTTGCCCTGCCCCTTCTCCTCTGTGAATGGTCACTTCCCCTGCCTAGTCCAGCCAAATGTTTTCTTTTGTTCTTTTTTTTTTTTTTAATTTATTTACTTGACAGAGATCACAAGCAGGCAGAGAGGCAGGCAGAGAGAGAGAGAGGGTGAAGCAGGCTCCCCGCCAAGCCGAGAGCCTGATGCGATGCTCGATCCCAGGGTTCTGGGATCATGATCTGAGCCAAAGGCAGAGGCTTTAACCCAGTGAACCAACCAGGCATCCCCAGCCAACAGTTTCCTAACAAGAGCCCTGCCACCCTCAGATTCTCTACAATGGTAGCTCTTACGTTCCGCTCCTCACCCCACCAGTGGGATCCGTCTAGTTCTTAGAGCAATCGTTCCCCTACCTCTTCCCCCCACCCCCCCACCTCCCAGGGAGCAGGGCACTGCAACGTAGTATGAAATGCATGGAAACTCCAGTGAGGAAGCCCTGAGTGTGAATCTCAATCTGTTAATGACCAACTGTGTGACTGTAAATTATAAAAAAAAAAAAAAAAAATCAGAAAAAAGATAATTATCCTCTCTTGCTTCAATTTTCCTGTCTGCTAAATGTGTAGGAGAATAACGTTGAGTCTAATAATTGTGGCTGTAACAAACACCTCGAACCTAACGACAGAAAACAACCATTTGATGATACTCCCAGATTCTGAAGGTCGGTAATGTGGAAAGGATGCAGTGGTACAGCTTGTCTCTGCCCATGGATGCTTGAGTCTCACCTGGGCAGATCTAAGGTCAGGAGTGACTTGACAGCAGAAGCCTAAAATCACCGAAAGTCTCCTTTACTTACATGACCAGAAGCTGAGTTGGAAGGACTTGAAATTTAAGGTCACTCACTAGCCAGAGTGCTAGCCCCAAGGTAGCATGGGTTCCTTCCATCATCATGCCCCAGAGAGTTGGACTTCATATATGGTGGCCCATGGCTCCAAAGATGAGCACCCTTGTTAATAAGACAGAAGCTACGTCACCTTGCAAGTCACGTTCTGCCACTTCTGATGGGCTTTGGTGGCTATAAGCTAACCACAAGCCTGCCCAGACTCAAGTGGGTGGGGGCAGGAATGGGCCTCTGCCTCTTGATGGAGGGATGGCAAAGTTCTAGAACATACGGGAAGGGAAATACTATTTTAGCCTTCATCAGAAAATAAGATCGTCCGCATTCCTGTTTGAAATTGTCATGAGGCTGAAATACGACATTGTGTGTCAAAGAACTTGGCAAAGGATAGATGTTCATTAACCTGCTTCCTGCTCCTCAAGTCAGGTTGAAATGCCAAGTACTCAATGGTGTTATTGGAGAGCAGCCTTTTAAAGGCTTGTGCCATCACGTCTCTCTTCTCCCCACACACAGGATCACACTTAGGTCTTCCAGCTGTCTGGAACGGAATTGGGTCTGTGACCCTTTTGCTCGCAAATGATCACAATCATAATCTTAGCCATACACCGATAATAGGACCCTGCTACCTGCCAGGTCCTATGCTAATGCAACACTTGGTCTCATCTGCTAGGACCATAGTCTCTCGAGGTGAATATCAATGTCTCCATTTTACAGATCAGTAAACTAGAGCTCAGAGTGATTATCTAACACCACACAGCAGGTGGACCCAGCACCCATATTCCAATCTGGGTCCCAAACCCCTCAGTCCGCCATTCTGCATGCTGAGATGCTCA